>NC_070626.1:17112506-19512506 GCF_947347685.1 Pleuronectes platessa
CATGTCTTGCGGAGGCAGACACACCTCAGGGGTTCGTAAAGAGACACTGAAGCTCCGCCCAGCCGGGAGCTGGAGCACCCACAATGTGCTGACGGAGAGAGAAGGCCAGGTGTGTTTATGTGCACCGTAAGTGTGTGAAAGAGGCCGTGAGAAAGCGAAGAGGGTGCAAGATTTTGGGGAAGCGAACGTGTGTGTTGGTCTTGAGCGCATGTGCAGATGTGTGTGTGATCACATTAGCATAAAGTAACAGGTACACAAGGCCACTGACCACGTGACAAGCGCGCAGCTGGGTGGTTTGGGTGAGACCTGCTGAAACAGCGTCACCCACAGTGTGACTAGTGAGAACGATCCAGTGTTTCTTCCTCCTCTGTGTCAGTGTTGTTCTTCCTCGCAGCAAATTGCATGTTTTCAAAGCAGTGATGTTCTCCCGTCCTCTTTCTCCCCCTCTGCCCCTCTCTCTCTGAGCTGCGTGCTCACAGTAACGGTTAGTCGGAGGCTCCTCTATCACACAGGGCTCTATTTCTGGGCGCGAGGATGTTGAGTCGTTGAGGGCAGATGAAATCGATCCAAATTGACCTGTCATGTGGAGGAGAAAATGAACGAGATAGAGGAGCGGCACAGAGGCCAGAGAGGGAAGAGGAGTGGGGTGGGGGGGCGGAGCAGAGGTACAAAAACAACCTCCCGCTCCATATGGGTCAAAAGTCGAGGGATGATTTATTCAAGTTATCCCTCCTTCCCTCCCCCCCAGCCCCGCTCCGCTCCACCTGCCTCTCGGAAAGGAGTGAGAAACTGGAGACTGCTCAGGAGGAGCGCACTATATTTAGCCCCGGTGGCCGAAGACACTGTGGTCTAACTTTATACTAAAAATCACAGATATCCATGTACAGTGAGATGGGTACGGCTTGCGTCACTGCAAGGCATCCGGCACAGAGGCTGAGACCAGAGGCTTTAACTGGGAGTTTCTTCATCACAGGGGATTGTACAAACTTACTGGTAGCAACATTTACTCTACATATAGTATTGGTATACAACAAACAAATGTGTTCAAATATGTGAGCACCACCAAAGATCTAAACACGAATATCTAATTTTTAAACCTGATTGTGAGACAGATACTATCAGTGGAAGGAAGGAAGGAAGGCAGAGAGATGTGGAGAAAAGAGAGAAAGAAAGAAAGAAAGAAAGAAAGAAAGAAAGAAAGAAAGAAAGAAAGAAAGAAAGAAAGAAAGGGGATTTATGGCTGCGTTTGTATGTGAAGTGGCACTAGATTTAGCTCAGTGTATTTGGGCAGAGCTCCACTTTGCTAATTATTTTCCCGTGGCAGAGTTCTCAGCGTGGCACTCCTCTCTCGCTCTGAGGAGAGAGAGGCTCAGCGGTAAGTGCTTAGTCAGCTCCCCTCGTGGTGTGAGATACTGTTGGGTCCCTGGTGGACTGTCAGGGAGGCGGAGCAGCGCAGGACCAAGTCACCGGAGGGGCGAAGGCTTTCGTGAGGGGGCAGGCCCATCATCGACCACCAGTGGAAGGGAGGGAAGTAAAACACCAGCATCGGGGACAGTGAACGAGAGCTCTGTTATGTACAGTCCTCATCTTCGTGATAGTTTGTGGATCTGACCAGATGACAGTTGCGTAACTTCCTCATTGTGGACATTATCACTGAAGTCTAATTTGTAATTCTGTAGCATTTAGCAAGGACACGGACTCTGTACTGTTTCTACACGGCCTTGTTCCTCTGTGCGTCTCTCTCGGTCAGTCACTCCAGAGGAAGCTGTCTGTTTCTCTCTTTCCCATCTATTTATACTCCAATGTCAAACTTGTCTTTCTTTCTGTCTCTTCCCCTCATTTCAGAATGACGTTTGGCTCCTCCTCCTCCGTCTGCCCCGCTATCCTCAAATTGACTCTCCTCCTCCTCCTTCTCCTCCTCCTCCTCACAAACAAACTTAGCTTCCTTCCCCTCACCTCTGTTCCCAACGTCACTTTCCCTCCCTCCCTGCCTCACCCCTCCCTCCGCCCCACACTGCACCTGCTTCCCTCCTGCTCTCTCCGCTCCCTCTCCAAACGTCACTTCCCCCCCCCCCCCCCCCCACCGCACCTCCTCCACTCCTATTCTCCCCCTCGTTAGCTTGATGAATGGCTTCACTGCAGGGAAAGTGCTGATTTTCATCCCTCTGTCTGATTTCTGCTGGCTGTTATTAATTTCAAACACTCAGAGAAAAGCAAGTGAGTCAATAAATAAGGAAATGAACACACTTCATCCTGCCATAGAGCAACTCTCACAGTCGTTCACCCAGGGTGCGGGTCCTCTGCGGAGGCCGGGCCTGCATTTAATACTTATAGAGTTCAGCACTGCTCTGGAATCACGATATATTTCAGGGTTTCATAAAGCAAGAGTGAAAGTCGCCTGGTGCCACTGCATCATATCAAATGTTTCCGGAGCATTTTCAGTATCTCGCTTCACTCAGGCAAACAGGGCCAGAGGGAGACAGAGCGGCACAGAGCAAATAGCTCGGAAGAGTCCTGCAGCGTCCTGTCTCATCTTTCATCTTTCACACTCGGGCCACATTAAAGGACTGTGCACAGAGGGTGACAATGGGAACGGGCGATCAGAGAAGATACAGGGTGAGAGAGAGGCAACTAGAGCAGCACCCTAACAGAGTTATGGCCGCACGTTAAACGAGGCTGTCCACACGGCACGTCTAAGTGCACATTACTTACATTCCAGGCTTAATGCATTGTGCCTGCGCGTTTTAACATCAGACACAAATAGCCTTTGAGACAATGTGACTCCCTCGTTGTTTTGCTGTCGGACACAAACACTCGCACCATAAGTTGTTGTTCTCTATTTTATGTGTTTAATTAATTTGAGTTGGGATATTTAATCAATCTGCGATCACCATAATGCATGCACGGACACAGAAAGTAAAGCTTGAGATATCATCGCGCTGTTTGCAAAGTGTTAGAACAAACAGTCTGGCGGAGCATCCTATTAATACACGTCTCAGACACACACACAAATACACAGAGGCTAAAAGTAGTTGTGTTAGTTGTTGTTATAATTTTTCCATGCCACTGACAATTCAAATAATATCTGGTGTCATAATTATAAACAGACAGGTTTATCAGGGACAACACTTCCAACACATTGATTTTAGCTTTTTAAAGCTTTTCCAATGAATAAATGTCCAAACTTTTGAGGAATTTAATATATAGGCGATTTCCATGTAGAGTAGAACAATTCTTTTTTCCACCCACACTTGAAGTTGCGTGAAAGTGAAAGACATTTGACCTTAAAGTTGAAAATACACTCAAGTTTAAGTTTATGCAGCAAGGAGATATGATTATTTAGAGCCAACTCTGGTGTTAAACTGTGCTTTAGTTCTCTATTTCAAGTATGTTTTGGGGCCAACTGTTATGTAGTCTGACAACGTTGACAGTTAATGGTTTCCCTGAGGGTTACTGGAGACTAAATATACATCATGTGAGAATACATTGATAGGGAAGAAAGACATAAACATGGTTATACTTCTATAGAGTAGTTGTTTTAGTACTTTTACCGAAGTTGTGAAAGACATAGTGTTCACTTACAGATTAAATGAAAATACAACCCTGCAGTAAATATCTCACTGAGTTTCTGTCATTCCTTATTTAATCTGTGAATTCAGATATTGTGACTTGTTGTAAAGACATCCAAACTTATATTTAGAGGAGAGGAGAACAGAGGAAGAGGAGAGAAGAGGAGCGGAGAGGAGAGGAGAGGAAAGGAGAGGAGAGGAAGAGGAAGAGGAGAGGAAAGGAGAGGAAGCGGAGGAGAGGACAGCAGCCTGTATTAGCAGTAGCTGCTGGGGAGAGTGGAGCCTGTATGTCTGCTACATGGCTCCGTGAGCGCAGACATAACTATTGTGTTTACAAGGCTGAGTTGGTCTTACGGTTAAATTATTGGGGTGGGGGTTTGTTAAAGGAGGAGGAACAGAGGGAAGGGGTGGGTGGGTGTGGGGGGGTAAATATTTGTCCCTCTCTCTCTCAAAGTTCTGGTTAACCAGGCTGAAGAATGCTCTCTGGTTCTATAATTACGGAGTTTGGGTAGTGTCACCCTTGGAGAGCACTTGGCCTCAGAGACCTGACAGAGGAGAGCTCTCTGCAGTGACCGGGCCTCAAAGTGTGGAGGCGGAGGAGCAGCACAGGTCTGCGTGTTACCTCAGTGCAGCCGAGAGGCATGTTTGGTTAACGGCCTTGTGTCGAGAGGTTACTCTCTGAAGAGCGACTGTGGCACGTCGGGGCCGACTACGCTCTGAACTCCACTTTTGCTCCGACCCCCTGGGAAACAATGTTGTGGTTGGAACAAAAACAGAAATCAAGAGAGACCCACATTTCTGGTCGGCTCACCCAAACCTCTTTTTTTTCTCCCCTCACAGACACTTGTGCAGCCTCTTTGTTGAAACGTATACAAATTCTGCAATGCCTTTAGTTTTGTCCTCTTAAGTGGGCTGGTGCCTCATCTATAAAAAAAATGCATAGGATTCATACTGAGAGTGTATGTGCGCACAAAGGCTGAACATGGCGTACGCAAAAAAAGATTCCGATTTATAAACCTGTGCGTATGCAGACCTGAAGACAAGGCTCCCTTTATAAATCAGTCCACCTGGAAACATGCGTATGTGAATCTGCCTCTTATTCGTCCCTCTACACGTCCACATTCAACCATAATTAGCCAATACAAAGCAACTAATGAAATGAAATTAACCAATGGGATTCTATTGTGAATCATGGCATCAAGCGATGAGTAGAAGAAATGAAGCTTCTGACACAGACATGGAGGGGAGTGTTAGTGCGGTGGAGGACAAATTGTTTGGTGGCCACAGCAGAGGTACCACTAATAAAAGAAAATATGTTACCGTGCTGCTGCTGTGGTTAATGCAGTGAGTGAGCGTGAGTAAGACAGAGAGGACAGTGCCTGAAATAAAAAAGTGGTCAGATTTAAAGGTGGAGATAAAAAAAAGAATTGTTTCTCATCGTCAGAATCTCATCGTCGCCTTCACGGATATTAATCATCCAAAACTGCAGGATTATTAAATTCAGGGACAGCTGCAATATCCCCAATCTATAAAATTGAACAGAATTATATTATTCCCAAAAGGGGCTTGAAGAAGAAAGGTACAAATTATACAGTGTTAATCATATCATAAACAGATCTGTCAGCTTATTAACCCAGAGTGGTGAGTACTCGTGTTTATGATGGGAATGTTCGGTCCAGTCGTTGTCGGTCCAACCTCACAGCTCTATAGAATCTTTATCAGCTGATGAGTCAGTCATCATCAGGGGCCAGGAAATCCTCATCGTCACTAAACCAAATCTCACTAATCCTTCTTTCCTCGTCCTCCTCCATCAGTGGCAGTTCATCCATCACGCAGCATTACGCACAAGTGTCATCTCAGTGTTTATGTTTACAGACACATCAGCAACTTAACCTACATTCTGGGACATCATTTGAAAATAGAAGTTAGAAGTTAGAAGTTAGAAGGTGACTACAGTTAAGTTATTAGATTGAACACACAACCCCTCACCCTCCTCATATGCATGGATTGAATTGTATTCCTACACACACCTTTACTGCATCAATTTTACACACACACACACACACACACACACACACACACACATTATATGAAAACTTAAGTGGAACTTGCTGATACAGGCGCAGTGTCATCGAGGATATTGTTTAAATCTATAAATCACTTGGTTCTGTAACTGTTATGCTATGTTACCGTAATTTGCTTTGTAGTTTTATATCCTTTTCAACTGTTATGTTGCACAAGTTCAAATAACGCTGTTGGTTTTGATGTTACTGATGAAGTGGATCAATAATCTGGATTCAATTCATCTCTTCACGTCTGCCTGTCTCAAAATGTTCGTACGAATGGGTAAAAGTTCGCACAAAAGTGTGCACACTCTCCCATCAAGTTTGTTTGAATAGATCCCAACCGTTACATGGGAAGTGGCGTACGCACAAAATGAGGTTTGAAAGATGCGTACGCATTGGTTATAAATGAGGCCCCCGGCCATTAAAGGAGAGCGATGAGTTCACAGCTGATGGTCTCTGGTTGCGAGGAGCGGAGAGCAGTGTAGGATGACATTATCGGAAGTTGCTGGATATAGACATTTAAAAAAAACACACACACAGACACACTCACAGACACACACACACAGACACACTCACAGACACACACACACTCATACACACACACAGAAAGAGAATACTATGGTGCACTTTTCTCAGTATAAACTTCTGTCCACTTGGATTACACTAATGACCCCTGACAAACCATAATAAGACACATGCATCTCTATGGATACAATCCACGACCAAAGGAATGGCTTTTTGAAATCCTGCTTCATGACACTCTTGTTAGCAAAAAACTGAACCATCACCAAGTTCCCTGTTGTGTCCTCAATCCAATAGGTCACTGTTTAAAAAAAAGTTGTTTAAGATACAAACAAATGCATTGCCAATATACAACCTGGTGCACCACAACTGCCATTAGTGAGAGGGATGTGAAAGGAGGGTGATGGAGAGGGACAAAGCTTTCTCTCCATCCCTGCGGCTGAAGTGGAATAGTTGTGGTGACGGGGTTTGACAGCTGAGGGAGCGAGGGAGCAGGAGGGGAGTATCACTCCAAAATCCTCGGGAAAGGGAGAGGAAGAGTAATTTGGGGCGAAGTGCTGCACACACTCTCAGGCCGGCTGTTTTTGTTGTCTTTCCCACTTTTGGACATACACACACACGTTTTTTTCTTCCACTTTGGTTAATAGATTTTTATTGTGGGAAGTCTCTAGTCGCTGCATTATCATAACGATTCGGCCAATAAGTATTAATACAGGCTCCTCCACCGTGTCCCCCGGGTCAAAATGAGACATTCGTCAAACACATATGTCAAACCAGAATCAGATGCACACACGGACCCGCACACTGACACTCATTTCCTTCCCCCGTCTCTTGATAGTCTCCCTAATAGACCTCTCTCCCAGTGGCACACGGCTGTTGCAACATTCACCTACTATTGCTTTAATGAGATGTCTGTGCTGTATGTGCGTGTGTCTGGAGGAGTGTGTGTGTCTGTGTGCGTGCATCTGTGTGTGCCTGAGAAAGAAAGATGTTAGCGATCCTTGTGGCCCTGTTTATCTCCACCCTTGTGTTGGAGGAGAGGGAGGTCAGAGGCAGGGCTGCGTGGATCCATCTCCATTCCCACGGCTGCTGTCTCACAGGCACACTGGTCACAGGAGAATGGAAAGACTATAGATTTTTTCTTCCTCCTCCTCCGCCCTACACTCACCAGAGCAGGAAGATTAGACAGAAGATGAGCACAGCCTGGCCCATTCAAAGCAGCTTTAAGCCCCAACACTGGAGGCATCTGACCCAAGCGCTCTGGTTCATGGAGCACAAGTGCACACAAGAGTCGCATACACACATACACACACACACACACACACACACACACACACACACACACACAGAGAGACACTCACAAACACACACACGCACAATTCGACTAAGACAAGATTCCTTGGTTCACTTTTCTGGTTCAAAGCTTGGTCACATCGTGCCTGGGTGTTAAACACAGGCTCTGTGTGCTCTTTATGTTTACACACTCCGAGCACAGGTACACACACACAACACTGTCGGAAAGGAGATTGACAGCTGCAAGTTTAAAAAAAACATTTTCCTGAAAACATGACAGACGACAAGGTGAGGAGAGAGAGGAGGGAAGAGAGACCATGTGGGGCGAGACAGTGAGAGACAACGAAGACGGATGGAGGCAAAGAGGAACAGGGCACTTAAAATAATTTCAGTATAATTTGAGTAAGGCCTGAGCTGTCTTATCTGCTTCGGATAAGTCTCCTCCTCCTTCTTCTCCTCCTCCTCCTTCTCTTCAGACAGAGCGAGTGAGAGACCCCCTGACTGAAAACTGACACAGTGTGCACAGAGAGCCGCCTCCTCTCCGCTCACTTTCCATCCCTATGCACGAGTATTTAACGATGCATGCTGACACACACACACACGCACACGCACACACACACACACACACACACACACAAACACACACACACACACACACACACACACACACACACATAGTTTGGGGTATTTAGTAAATCATTTATATTATTTTTCTGACGTCCTCTGTGTGGTTTTCTCACCTTACCTGAGAAAGCATCATAAAGAGTGTGGCTTTGTATTTGAAACTACAGGGGTGGAAATTTGGATTAAAATACAGTCAGTGTGGGCGTACGGCAAAGCAGAACTAACCAAGGACTGAAACTTGATGTTATGTCGTCTCCATTTACCGGGGTTAACTGCTCAACAGAAAATGCACGGGTTGTCTACGCCATGCAAGGACAGGCACTGCGGAAATGAAAAAAATGGTCCGAGTGACAATTGGTGAAGCTTCCTGGAAATACTCGAACACGTTTCACACAGACCGGAGTTGATCAAGTCACGGTTGCGTTGCTTGGGAACAGCGGGGGCGGACAGAGCAGGCCTGTGTGAAACCTGCATCCTGACGATTTGAGGTAAACCCGACTTGAGTCACTCTTGTTTGTAAATGGGAGAATCCCTTGAGAACGAGGGCCTTTGGTTAGCGAGAGGCTAGGGACATTAGCGTGATGGTTTAACACAGATAGATAAACTGAGGATCTCCCTTGGGATTCATGAATCTCCCTTGAGATAATTGCTCAGTTGCTGGTGTAGTGGGACTGTGGTCAAACAGTTGACACTGTTCTTGGTAACTGCTGTGATGTGACAACTGACTAAAGACTTTCTGCTACTTTACATAAACAACTGTGGTCGGACATGGTCAGTGGCAGTTTGTCGGAGTGTGTGAGTGTGTGTGTGTGTGTGTGTGTGTGTGTGTATCAGGTAGGTTTTGGAGTGTTGGGTCACATGTGAACCAGTGATCTGCTGCTGTGATTCACACATCTCACCAAACTGTCAGCAACATCAGCAGGTTTCCGTCTGTGAAAGAGAAAGACAGAAAGACAGAAAATGGAGAACTAAACTGTTTGAATTGGATTATAATTGATGTGGACCGTTAAAAAACAGTAAAATGCCTGTGTGGGTGTGTGGGCGTGCACACACACACGTTAACACACGCACACACACCCACACAGGCATTTTACTGTAAAGCAACAAAAAAAAATCCACAGAGGAATATTAACTGTCGATGTCATCCATTTTAAGACAAATTTC
Source organism: Pleuronectes platessa (assembly GCF_947347685.1). Taxonomy (NCBI): domain Eukaryota; kingdom Metazoa; phylum Chordata; class Actinopteri; order Pleuronectiformes; family Pleuronectidae; genus Pleuronectes; species Pleuronectes platessa. The sequence goes on from NC_070626.1 coordinate 17,121,745, forward strand.
TTTGCCTTGTCAGATTGTGTGTTATTTTAAGTGAGCACAATTTCTTCACCCAGTCTGTGAATAGATGCAGTATAACGCAGAGTGCGTCTGGTTCCGTACACTTGGCAGCATCCTGTGCACACACTGTGTGAGTGCTGTAAATAGCCAGAGTGTGTCGTGCATCTCTGCTGTGTTTGGACCTATTTTGGAGCTGACACAGGAAACAGGGCCATTCTGACAGCCACCCTGCCAGCCGGTACTGCACACAGCAGCCCCGGAACCTTCTGTCTCACACATACACACATATATGCACACACGCAGGCAAACACACACACACACGCGGCGAGACTCGATTTTTCCATGTTAACAACCTACCAGTGCTTCATCCACCTCATAGACTTCCATGGATCATTTAATTCCCTTTTTAAGTCAACACGCCTTCTCTCATCTCTCTGCTCTCTTCCAGTTTTCCACAAACTCTGTCTGGAAAGACCTTTAACAAAAGACCCCCCCCGCTGTGTCACTTGGCGGCCCCCGTGTCCTCCACGCGTCCCCCATCTTGTCTTTCATTGTTGCACAGTTCAAACCTCACAGAAAAGGGACGGCTTCACTTCTCAGCCGGCGAAAAACCGAGTCCCGCCGTTATGCTGTGTTTCATATCGCTGCATAATAAGCAAAATGATACCTCTGGCAGAGGGGAGCTCAATTACCCAAGACACAGGTTTCTGCTTTCAGCTACATAAGACAGCTGGAAACCTGGCACAGTACACAAAGTTAATTTGGAGTTAATTCATGCTCTCTCTCTCTTTTTGTTATTCTGTATTGTTTTTCTTTATTTCACGTGTCCACCTGGGTGATGTTATTTAATTCAGCATCTCTGTAATTTATTCACTGACTAAATATATTTTGAGGGAGTTAGAAACACGGTGTCGGTCCAACCTCACAGCTCTATAGAATCTTTATCAGCTGATGAGTCAGTCATCATCAGGGGCCAGGAAATCCTCATCGTCACTAAACCAAATCTCACTAATCCTTCTTTCCTCGTCCTCCTCCATCAGTGGCAGTTCATCCATCACGCAGCATTACGCACAAGTGTCATCTCAGTGTTTATGTTTACAGACACATCAGCAACTTAACCTACATTCTGGGACATCATTTGAAAATAGAAGTTAGAAGTTAGAAGTTAGAAGGTGACTACAGTTAAGTTATTAGATTGAACACACAACCCCTCACCCTCCTCATATGCATGGATTGAATTGTATTCCTACACACACCTTTACTGCATCAATTTTACACACACACACACACACACACACACACACACACACATTATATGAAAACTTAAGTGGAACTTGCTGATACAGGCGCAGTGTCATCGAGGATATTGTTTAAATCTATAAATCACTTGGTTCTGTAACTGTTATGCTATGTTACCGTAATTTGCTTTGTAGTTTTATATCCTTTTCAACTGTTATGTTGCACAAGTTCAAATAACGCTGTTGGTTTTGATGTTACTGATGAAGTGGATCAATAATCTGGATTCAATTCATCTCTTCACGTCTGCCTGTCTCAAAATGTTCGTACGAATGGGTAAAAGTTCGCACAAAAGTGTGCACACTCTCCCATCAAGTTTGTTTGAATAGATCCCAACCGTTACATGGGAAGTGGCGTACGCACAAAATGAGGTTTGAAAGATGCGTACGCATTGGTTATAAATGAGGCCCCCGGCCATTAAAGGAGAGCGATGAGTTCACAGCTGATGGTCTCTGGTTGCGAGGAGCGGAGAGCAGTGTAGGATGACATTATCGGAAGTTGCTGGATATAGACATTTAAAAAAAACACACACACAGACACACTCACAGACACACACACACAGACACACTCACAGACACACACACACTCATACACACACACAGAAAGAGAATACTATGGTGCACTTTTCTCAGTATAAACTTCTGTCCACTTGGATTACACTAATGACCCCTGACAAACCATAATAAGACACATGCATCTCTATGGATACAATCCACGACCAAAGGAATGGCTTTTTGAAATCCTGCTTCATGACACTCTTGTTAGCAAAAAACTGAACCATCACCAAGTTCCCTGTTGTGTCCTCAATCCAATAGGTCACTGTTTAAAAAAAAGTTGTTTAAGATACAAACAAATGCATTGCCAATATACAACCTGGTGCACCACAACTGCCATTAGTGAGAGGGATGTGAAAGGAGGGTGATGGAGAGGGACAAAGCTTTCTCTCCATCCCTGCGGCTGAAGTGGAATAGTTGTGGTGACGGGGTTTGACAGCTGAGGGAGCGAGGGAGCAGGAGGGGAGTATCACTCCAAAATCCTCGGGAAAGGGAGAGGAAGAGTAATTTGGGGCGAAGTGCTGCACACACTCTCAGGCCGGCTGTTTTTGTTGTCTTTCCCACTTTTGGACATACACACACACGTTTTTTTCTTCCACTTTGGTTAATAGATTTTTATTGTGGGAAGTCTCTAGTCGCTGCATTATCATAACGATTCGGCCAATAAGTATTAATACAGGCTCCTCCACCGTGTCCCCCGGGTCAAAATGAGACATTCGTCAAACACATATGTCAAACCAGAATCAGATGCACACACGGACCCGCACACTGACACTCATTTCCTTCCCCCGTCTCTTGATAGTCTCCCTAATAGACCTCTCTCCCAGTGGCACACGGCTGTTGCAACATTCACCTACTATTGCTTTAATGAGATGTCTGTGCTGTATGTGCGTGTGTCTGGAGGAGTGTGTGTGTCTGTGTGCGTGCATCTGTGTGTGCCTGAGAAAGAAAGATGTTAGCGATCCTTGTGGCCCTGTTTATCTCCACCCTTGTGTTGGAGGAGAGGGAGGTCAGAGGCAGGGCTGCGTGGATCCATCTCCATTCCCACGGCTGCTGTCTCACAGGCACACTGGTCACAGGAGAATGGAAAGACTATAGATTTTTTCTTCCTCCTCCTCCGCCCTACACTCACCAGAGCAGGAAGATTAGACAGAAGATGAGCACAGCCTGGCCCATTCAAAGCAGCTTTAAGCCCCAACACTGGAGGCATCTGACCCAAGCGCTCTGGTTCATGGAGCACAAGTGCACACAAGAGTCGCATACACACATACACACACACACACACACACACACACACACACACACACACACAGAGAGACACTCACAAACACACACACGCACAATTCGACTAAGACAAGATTCCTTGGTTCACTTTTCTGGTTCAAAGCTTGGTCACATCGTGCCTGGGTGTTAAACACAGGCTCTGTGTGCTCTTTATGTTTACACACTCCGAGCACAGGTACACACACACAACACTGTCGGAAAGGAGATTGACAGCTGCAAGTTTAAAAAAAACATTTTCCTGAAAACATGACAGACGACAAGGTGAGGAGAGAGAGGAGGGAAGAGAGACCATGTGGGGCGAGACAGTGAGAGACAACGAAGACGGATGGAGGCAAAGAGGAACAGGGCACTTAAAATAATTTCAGTATAATTTGAGTAAGGCCTGAGCTGTCTTATCTGCTTCGGATAAGTCTCCTCCTCCTTCTTCTCCTCCTCCTCCTTCTCTTCAGACAGAGCGAGTGAGAGACCCCCTGACTGAAAACTGACACAGTGTGCACAGAGAGCCGCCTCCTCTCCGCTCACTTTCCATCCCTATGCACGAGTATTTAACGATGCATGCTGACACACACACACACGCACACGCACACACACACACACACACACACACACAAACACACACACACACACACACACACACACACACACACATAGTTTGGGGTATTTAGTAAATCATTTATATTATTTTTCTGACGTCCTCTGTGTGGTTTTCTCACCTTACCTGAGAAAGCATCATAAAGAGTGTGGCTTTGTATTTGAAACTACAGGGGTGGAAATTTGGATTAAAATACAGTCAGTGTGGGCGTACGGCAAAGCAGAACTAACCAAGGACTGAAACTTGATGTTATGTCGTCTCCATTTACCGGGGTTAACTGCTCAACAGAAAATGCACGGGTTGTCTACGCCATGCAAGGACAGGCACTGCGGAAATGAAAAAAATGGTCCGAGTGACAATTGGTGAAGCTTCCTGGAAATACTCGAACACGTTTCACACAGACCGGAGTTGATCAAGTCACGGTTGCGTTGCTTGGGAACAGCGGGGGCGGACAGAGCAGGCCTGTGTGAAACCTGCATCCTGACGATTTGAGGTAAACCCGACTTGAGTCACTCTTGTTTGTAAATGGGAGAATCCCTTGAGAACGAGGGCCTTTGGTTAGCGAGAGGCTAGGGACATTAGCGTGATGGTTTAACACAGATAGATAAACTGAGGATCTCCCTTGGGATTCATGAATCTCCCTTGAGATAATTGCTCAGTTGCTGGTGTAGTGGGACTGTGGTCAAACAGTTGACACTGTTCTTGGTAACTGCTGTGATGTGACAACTGACTAAAGACTTTCTGCTACTTTACATAAACAACTGTGGTCGGACATGGTCAGTGGCAGTTTGTCGGAGTGTGTGAGTGTGTGTGTGTGTGTGTGTGTGTGTGTGTATCAGGTAGGTTTTGGAGTGTTGGGTCACATGTGAACCAGTGATCTGCTGCTGTGATTCACACATCTCACCAAACTGTCAGCAACATCAGCAGGTTTCCGTCTGTGAAAGAGAAAGACAGAAAGACAGAAAATGGAGAACTAAACTGTTTGAATTGGATTATAATTGATGTGGACCGTTAAAAAACCCAGATGAGGTGTGATCAGGTGATAATAGAAAAGGAATAACCTGCTTCTGCGGGATGTGAAGTCTAAATCTAAATGTGTGTGTGTAAGTGTGTGAGGCCTGTCTGCGTCATTTGGGATATTTGTTTGTCGTCACGTACACACAGAGAGCAGCGTTACAGCGAACAGGAGGTGGGGGCAGTGCCCTTACCAAACACAATGCTCTCACACCACCCACATATGGAAGGTTCAAGGGCGTGCACACACACACGTTAACACACGCACACACACCCACACAGGCATTTTACTGTAAAGCAACAAAAAAAAATCCACAGAGGAATATTAACTGTCGATGTCATCCATTTTAAGACAAATTTCTTTGCCTTGTCAGATTGTGTGTTATTTTAAGTGAGCACAATTTCTTCACCCAGTCTGTGAATAGATGCAGTATAACGCAGAGTGCGTCTGGTTCCGTACACTTGGCAGCATCCTGTGCACACACTGTGTGAGTGCTGTAAATAGCCAGAGTGTGTCGTGCATCTCTGCTGTGTTTGGACCTATTTTGGAGCTGACACAGGAAACAGGGCCATTCTGACAGCCACCCTGCCAGCCGGTACTGCACACAGCAGCCCCGGAACCTTCTGTCTCACACATACACACATATATGCACACACGCAGGCAAACACACACACACACGCGGCGAGACTCGATTTTTCCATGTTAACAACCTACCAGTGCTTCATCCACCTCATAGACTTCCATGGATCATTTAATTCCCTTTTTAAGTCAACACGCCTTCTCTCATCTCTCTGCTCTCTTCCAGTTTTCCACAAACTCTGTCTGGAAAGACCTTTAACAAAAGACCCCCCCCGCTGTGTCACTTGGCGGCCCCCGTGTCCTCCACGCGTCCCCCATCTTGTCTTTCATTGTTGCACAGTTCAAACCTCACAGAAAAGGGACGGCTTCACTTCTCAGCCGGCGAAAAACCGAGTCCCGCCGTTATGCTGTGTTTCATATCGCTGCATAATAAGCAAAATGATACCTCTGGCAGAGGGGAGCTCAATTACCCAAGACACAGGTTTCTGCTTTCAGCTACATAAGACAGCTGGAAACCTGGCACAGTACACAAAGTTAATTTGGAGTTAATTCATGCTCTCTCTCTCTTTTTGTTATTCTGTATTGTTTTTCTTTATTTCACGTGTCCACCTGGGTGATGTTATTTAATTCAGCATCTCTGTAATTTATTCACTGACTAAATATATTTTGAGGGAGTTAGAAACACTGAAGTGCCGACTCTGTGAGTAAAAAACCTAAATGAAGCCGCATCTCAGTGATGTGACTTACAGAGCGTTAGCACACACACACACATAAACGCCTCTTCAAAGGCTGCAGCAGAGAGCCACTCACCAGCCTCTCATATTTGGGCTGGAAGATAAATTCTGCAGGCTGCTCCTGCCTTCCCATGTAATTATGTGTATGGTGATGTGCTTTTACAGCCTGCCTAACAGTCGGAAATTATCTCCCGGAAATGAAGTCCAATTAATTGTGGCACTTTGCCGGCGCGCGTGTGTGCAGAAACACTGTAATGACACTTAACGGGAAATTGGCTCCTGTTGAAATATTTAACACATAAGTTGCGAGTTCAAACAACCTTGTATGATACTGACAAGAATGGCTTGCTCTTGTTTTTCTTTACATGCAGACACACACACACACACACACACACACACACACACACACACACACACACACACACACACACACACACACACACACACACACACACACACACATCTGCCCTCATGAACAACTTGGATAAAAAGAGTCAGGAAAAGTGATACAGGCCTGGTACCTTTGGACCTGTGTTGCACATCAACCCCATGTTTCTCTCCTCAGACGGTACTGCCTGTCACCCTCGGGTGCTAGAACATATGTTTGAAAAAAAAGGTAGTGAGGTAAATTGAGTGACTTTGAATGAGGAGTATGTGCGCCCAATGTTGATCTCAACTAAAATGGGAAAGTGTGTAAAAGGAAACAGTCCTTTAGGGTTAGTGACATACTGTTTCACGCCAGAGTAGCTCTCTATTGTAGCTACGCACTGTGATGAGTCGGCACTTTTGCAGAATAGCACATTTTGTTTTTGTCCCAGGGAGGGAGGGGGGAGGGGGGGGGGGGGGGTTCTGCCCTGAACTACTGTCCAGACATTAAACCATTCATAAAAAATGTTTTATTTATTACTCGATCAATATTCTGATTCATTTTCCTATAGGTATTTTGAATATATAGACCCATTGAGATAACTGTTCCCCTGACTTCTTTTTCTTTGACTTTATTTAATCAATAAACGAAAAGACACTTTATTTATTTATTCTGCAGTTTTCATCACTTAAGGAAAATTACACATGGATTCAGTGTTTGGGACTTCTACAGCATGCAGTGGATTTGGCTGATTTATTAAATTACTCTACTGCTGCATTAATCAAAGGATTGATAACTCAACAAGATTCCACAGGATATGTGACGATTAAAAGATACAACCACCTGATCACATGACTAATTGTCTAGTGATTAATTGCCTCTGCTCCCAAAGAAAAGCTCCAAAGTGGCAAGAGTCAGGTTGATATTGATTAAATCTGGAATTTGTCATTTTAAATTAACTGTTGTGTCATGTATCACTTTTGAGGTAATGTGCAAAATGAAAAATTTCAAACATCTCATTCTACTAGACAGGTTTTCTCAAATATATTCACGAGTGTGTGTACGTGTGATAGTGTGTGTGTGTGTGTGTGTGTGTGTGTGTGTGTGTGTGTGTTTACGTTCACCTCCACATACTAATTCCTTTATGTTTAGAACCTCAGGTCATTTTGCTCTGCTTGGCTACACACATCAGCTCACTGGTCTCAGTGCATGTGTGTGTGTGTGTGTGCATGTGTGTGCGTGTGTCTCATCGTGTTAGGGCCTTCTATAGAGCTGTGGCATGTAAATGGCAGCGGAGTTGTGTGAGTATCAGCTGGAACGTGTGCTTGGCAGGCAGCGGCCATGCTATTAGCGAGCGCTAACAGTTTTATTATTAGAAAATAAACGGTGCGCTGCAAAACTCTGAATGTTATTAGCAACTAACCATCTGGGTCTGACAGCTGTGTTCAGCCACCAACATGGCCGAACTGCTAATGGCTATATCCAAAATCTGCACTGTTCATCTACGATTCTTCTCAGATTGTCTGTCAGAGTCTCGTCCTCTCTTTCTCCTCCTCTCCTCCTCCTCTCCTCCTCTCCTCCTGGCTGGGGTTCTTTTGGACGTAAATATAAGTGAGTGGATAATAATCAAACACAAACATTAATTTCATGGCACCAAACACCGAAATCAACAAGCAGCGGAAGCTTTGATATGCTGTTTTTCCGGGCCTATGAAATGAGCCTTTTACCTTATATGACTGTGTTTCATTTGTAATGGCAACCCCAGGCCTACTTATCTCATTTAGCTGTAGAAATAAAAAAACATAAATTGAAAATAAAGATTATTCCTAAAGCAAAACCACAGGATGACATCTGGTGCTGTTTCTGTCTGCTCTCACGGAAACCAGATAATTTACTTTTGTTCAACGACAGAACAGTTTTACACACAAACAGAATACACCACCTCCAGAGAAAAAAGGCATGCTGTTTGTGTTTACTTGGATTTGACCTCTTGCATGTTAACTTCCACAATCCGTTGCTTTTTATGAGCAAGCGTGAGAGTGTGTCGGCACACATGCCTTTTCCCCCCCAAAAAATCTCTGCATGTGTGTTTTTCCTCTGAGATCACAAAGCTTGGCGGGGCTTTATTTAAACAGATAACCTGCTACTAGAGGCCCCCGGCATTCCCCCAAAACCTCTCAGCACCTCCTCGTGCCACTGCGCCTTAATAACCAACCCCATCGAAAGGAGACACCTCCAGAAATTAACTCTGTTATTGCAGACATGGCAGAAAAACCCTACCCTGCAGTATTTCTCTTTCTCCAGCAGAAAACACTTTTCCTCCACTAAAACAGGCCAACTCCTTCTAGGGGAGCGTCTCCCGTGCTTGACCTAATCTACATGCATACTTACCTTCCTTATATTTAGGGACGTCGCTACCAGGCAGCGTGAAGGACTCTGGCTGGCAAAATAATCTATTTCACATATAGATGCACAGGACTAGCGTTCAAGAATAGGATATAGAGCAGGGAAATAGTGTGTTTTCAATTTCACTGACCCTCTTTTGAATTTTTCCATGGTTATCCACTGTCTAATTCTATTTATCTGAGTGTTTCTTCACTGTCTGCTAAGCAGCTTTTTTAAAAGGCAATTCTATTCTGTTAACTTTTGATTACTTTAGACGACTTTGCGTGTTTATTAAGGTTGAATATATATATACGTTTGTATGTGTGTGTGTGTGTGTGTGTGTTTATACATGCTCATGAATACGATCAAAATAACAGTAGGGCTGTACAGATAGTGACACGGCCAGTCCTAGGGATATCGATACATTAAACGTACAATATGTAACATTGTGAAGCAGCGTGACTTGATGAGAGTTGTTGTCCAATCTTAATTCACAATCTTCTTGGGTCTACTGGTTCCACTGTGTCTTTGTGCTTTACCGGGAGAGCCTCAGTGACAGAATTCGCTGCAAACGGCCATGAAAAATCATCTTCCAAAACGAGTGACTAATACAAACCCTGGAAGGAAAAAACGGACTAATGGCTAACTGCTAACTGGCTATCAGTTCGATTTTCCTTTGTTTGCTAGCAGAGGCAAAGCCACGGGTGAATCTGATATGACGCAAGTAAAAGCCGACTGAAATGAATAGTAATTGTGGATTTCTCTTGGTTTGAACTCGGCTGGATACATTTTAGATCAGTTAAGAACACAAGTCAGCAAAATATATAAAAAGGGTTTAATTGTTTTGAGACATTTTAATGAAGAATTGTGACAGACTATATATTTAATGAAGCACAAACATGAAAGAAACAAAAGCGTCTGTCCACTGCTTTGTTAAAAGAACAACTCTTAAGCATTGTTTTTGATGCTCGGATTACAGCTTCTGTTGTCTGTTTGGGACAAAGTGATTCATTCTTTAAATCTTCAAGAATCGTTAAAGGAGCTGTGAATCATTCTGCCTTAGTGGAGAACTTTGCTATAATTTGGAATAATTATGGGTTTGGACATCTGGATGCGAGAGAGGGAGCAATTTACAGATTTGTCTGCAAGTGAATACTGAGCAAATGAGTCACTCCGGCTGGGGGAAAAAAATCTATTGGGTCTTGGACCTGCTGAAATAAGCAACACAGCGCCAACAGTATTCCGCCTGCAGGACTTGACTAGAGAACGGCACTGAGTCGAGCACATGCCTCCACCAAGGCCAAACAGTCCTACACACCTCTGTTTATTTTGTACATCTAGATCCATATAGTACCCAGTTGATAAAAAATATGCCTCAACATGTTAAGCTGGATCAACACCAATATCTAATGGGTTCTCCCAGGCCCCATGCCTCCACCAAGTTTGGTACAAATCCATTCAGTACTTTTTGCGTAATCCTGCTCACGGATAAACAAACAGACACGGGTGAAAACACAACCTTCTCAGTGGAGCTAACAAACAGCTTCTGAAACGCCATCAAACGCCCTGCAAGCCAGCACATTCATTTGACTCTGCCTGAGGTCTGCAAAGGGACCATTTCTTTTTGATGGGGAGTGTATTTGTGTGTGCGCGCGTGTGTGTGTCTGCCTGTGTGCGTGTGTTTATGCAGCTAAAAGTGCACATCTGTGTGTTAGGTGGTTAATGCACTTGACTTGAGCCTGACCACAAATCAAAGTGATGGCTGGTGAGTACCACATAAGAGAACAGAAATGAAGCAGATAAGTGTTGAGATCAAACAGACTCTCCCTCGTCCAAAAGCTCCCTGAGAGGGGCGGGGGGGCTGCAGAGCACTACTCTGTGTACGTCTCACTCAGCGGAGGCAGCGCGGCGACCACTAACGAGGTGATAACACGGACAGATGATAAGTTATTAGGAAAGAAAAATAAGATCAATCATGTCCCTTCTCGTTGCTTGTTTTAGTGTTACTCTGTGTGTCACAGTGTAAATACAGAATATGATTTCAGTGCCTCAGTGGATATGTTATATGTGCGTCTTAACTGGGATCAGACATGAAGTTGTCCACACAGCAGACGATGGGACTCGGAGGACAGATGAGGAATGAGGTTGATGAGAGGTCTGTGGCACTGGGCTGGCTGGGAGCCAGGGCCTAATGCAGACTGTGGAGTGTTAGAGTTTGAAGAGACTGAATGTTGTTTGTCTGAGAGCCAGATTACTGCTCTGTCTGAGTCCAGATCATATCCAGACCCCTTCTGCTTCGTTTTTTTATCTTCACTTTTTTTCTGGATGCAGTTTGAGTTCCCTGCCCTGCTATCCTCTCCTCTCCTCTCCCTGCCTTTTCCTTTCCTTGTCTCTGCAAGGTGTTACAACTGTCTCGAGTTGATGATGACAAACCGAGGCTTTCGTGTGCAGTCAGCCTGGCTTAGCTGGACAGTAAATATAAAAAAAGAGCAGAATCGCACCGGTTTGTAATTTCATTCTTGGACATACTCCGAGTTTGTGCACCCCTGGGCCAATTGCATTTTTTCTTCATTTTCATAATGAACAGATATTCAAATTGAGCATTTCTTCACATGTAAATGCAATATTATATATATATTGAACATTAAACACACACACACACACAAAAAAAAACCTAATTGAGTGGTCTCGTATGGAAAATTGGTTATTAGAAGTTGTCAGATTCCAGAGCTGAACCATGAGCTCCTCTAAGCCACTGACTGAGGATCTGAAAATGAAGCTAACTGTCTATGAGGCAGGGGAGGCTATAAAAAGGTATCACAGTGCTTCCAGTTGGAATTTTCCACTGCCTGAGATGGCAGAAATGGCCATTAAAGACACGCTTTGGAAGACTGAGACCAAAGCTGCACGTCTGATGGACAGAAAAGAAAAGCCAATAACCCCCACATGACTGCAGAGGAGATGCAGGGAGGACCTGGAGTGGTGCTGCAGGGTTCCACTGTGCAGCATTGATGCTATATGGACGAGTCATCAGAAGGAAACTTCACCAGCACCCTCGTCACGAAAGTCAAAATTTGGCATATGCAAAGAAAGCAACATCTGGATGAGCCAAAGTAGTTTTGGAAACAAAAAGTTGTGGACAGATGAAGTTCAAATTGAGCTCTTTGGCTACAATCACAGAATGTGTTAGGTGAAAAAAAAAGAGTAACAGCATTTGATGTCAAGCCTGGAAGTGGAAACATTTTGCTGTGGGGCTGTGTGGCAGCCAGTGAGTCAGGAGACAATGCTCAGATAGACAATAGATCCCACTAAATATCAGACAATTCTGGATGCACATCCCCTGCAGTCAGTGCAGAAAAACCGAAAAGATGCTGGCTTCAGTGACGGGACAATGATCCAAAGCAGACCTCAAAATACTTCAAGAAACACAAGCTGAAGCTTTTGGATCAGCCCTCACAGTCCCCTGACCTAAACATCCCTGAAAATCTGGGGGCAGGTTTTAAACACAGATGTTGCTTGTGTGAAACATCCTAAAAATATCTCAGAAGTTGCAGGGATCTGCAGATAGAGTGGGGGGGGGGGGGGGCATTCCTGAATGATTCAGGAACAGAAAGACTATTAACTGCCACAAAAAGTGTTTACAAGCTGTGATATCTGCCAGAGGGGTGGTAATAGGTACTGAGTTAGAGGGGTGCCCAAGCTGCTGTACATGCCACAATTACTGTATTTATCTTTTATGTTTACTCCTAATCACTTCCAAAATTAACACAATATGTCCCTTGTACAGTGCCGCAGAAATGTTTCCAGGTTATAAAGACAATTCAAATCTGGTGGATGCTGCTCTTTGGTATAAAAGGAGTGCACAGTGCAGAGTATTTACACTAACATCTCATTGTTAAACCGACTCTTTCCCTATCAGCCTCCTTCCGTCATCGCCTAACTCATCTCAGGTATAGTCACCGTCCATCCAGGGACTGTGTTTTAACTGACACTATTCACGACAGGGTGGCAGAATCAAAGACAGCTTTACAACAGCACCTCCTCCGCAGCGACAGACAAATTGTTCTGAGGGAGAAATACGGGCTGTCCTCGTCCATTGTCCCCGTGGTGCCAATTCAGACACAGAGCAATGAACACAACGGCACCATCCTGCACTTGAAATAAAGCTCGTGTTCAGCCGCCTCTCCTTTTCGTGTTTTCTCAGAATAATACTCTCAAGTTGTTTAGAGATTTCAAAGAGGATTGACTCGGTAAGTTATGTCTCTGCTGGAGTAACTGGTGGAACGTGTGTGAATGTGGCGAGCGCTGCACGGAGGAGAGGTTATTACACAAATGGACGCCGCGGGACAAAGACTTTGATATTATCATAATTAAAAGTGTGCGGCGCCATATGGTGAGGGAGAGGAGCCGCGCATAAACAATCAAATTGAAAGCCTATCAGTGCACAGAAATACACAAAATGCTCATTTTTCAGCAAAAGGAACTGAACACACACGTCTTCATAACCTTCTCCTCTCCTCGCCCTGTGTGAGTGTGTGCCTGGTCAGTGCCCTGGGCCTGCTAGGGGTCTACAGTATGCTCCAGGAATAGTCCAGTCACGTGGCCGCTCTGTGGGATCTGTTCCCCTGGCAGGAAGCTGTTATATGGTTACAGTTATTTTTGTTGTCTGTCTGGGGATAGTTTTTACTGCGCTCGAGAGGATCAATAATTGTCATAAAAAGACTGCGTCACCCGGTGCCCTCTTTGAGCAGGACAGTGAGGTGGTGTGTCGAGGTTAGGGAGGTGTGTGTGTGTGTATGTGTGTGTGTGTGTGTGTGTGTGTGTGTGTGTGTGTGTGTGTGTGTGGACATGTGCAGGAGTCAAATTTCAGGCTGTATATTTTTTTTTAATATTTTTAGGTCTTTGTATGCAGATGCATGCATCAGACATTTATGTGTCTATTATCACTACAGGTTTACATGTGTTTCAATGGCAAAACAAAAAGTGTTTGTGTTTCATTTTAATGAACACAATGTGGAAACTGTGAGATATGTGCAAGGAAAAGAGCTGCAGACAGTGTGTAAGGATCTAAGCTTGAGGTGAATGGTTTCGCCAATGTGTTTACATCCATGTTCTAACTCCACATCTGCACACAGTCTTTTACCTCTTTGACCTGCTGCACCCGTCTGCTCTCCTCTCCGTCCCTTTTCCGTCTGGAAGGCCACATCCCTGTCCGAAGCGTGTCTGCCGAGTATCTGTGTTTCTCCTATAGCTTGTCTACAGTATACAGTATATGTGTCACCATAGCCCTGAAGCTGCAGTCAGCCCTGGGGACTCAGAGAGGACGTCCTATAACAGTGCAGGCAACGGAAGCTGGCTCCCAGCTAATTGGTTCCTGTGTTAACGGCACACAGAGACAGTGTCAGAGTCAGCACTTTCTCTCCCTCTTCCCTCGTTCCCTCTCCTTTTTCCCTTTCTCCATCCCTCCCTCCCTCCCTCCCTCCCTCCGTGCCAACCACAGACGCCGCAGGTTTGACATCCCTTCAGGACACATGCCTGAGCTAATATGTACATTGCTGGATGTTTGTGTGTTGACAGAGAACTCGGGCGACTTGCTGCCGCTGCCAGTTTGACAAATAAATGATTATATATATGTAGTAAAAATCTAAAATCATGTTTTTTAAAATTACGCTTATTTCTCAGCCTGTGAAATCTGCACTTTACCAGAGCATTTCATTTTTCCTTACTCTTATCTCTACATACAGTCTGGTCCGTCTTAGTCCCCTTCTGTCCTCTGCGTCTGTCTCATCCCACAACAACAGACCTCGCAGTGGGCACAGCAGATCAAGGTCACTATGTAGCTGTGGTTATGTTGCCCCTCCCCCAAAAAACAAACCGCCCCTCCCTCGGCTGAGAAGGTAGATTCCAGCCCAGGTAATCACAGCTTGTAGTTGTCTGTGCTCGGAAACGTTGCTTCTCCATGAGTGTGAGTGTGTGTGAGAGATAGTGTGTGTTTGTGTGTGTGTGTGTGTGTGTGTGTGTGTCTTTACACACTGTGAGAGGAGATGACTGAAGTGTATCCCACTGAGTTGGAGTGAACCTGAAAAAAAAAGCTGGGCCCTTTTCCCTGCTCTGATCACAGAGTAGGTGTGTCACTGGCTTCAGGCTGTTGCCATGTGTTTATCATCACAGGATGTCCTCTCACAAACGGGCTCAAACTTTGTTAGCCTCTCGCTAACTCGCACTCACATCAAGTAGCCTGTTATCCTCTACATTCTCCTGCTCACGCCAGCAGATAACTACTGTGTAACTGTACAGGTAATCCCAAATGAGCTCATATCAGTTGTCAGCCAATACTGTACCTATACCGAACATTTTTTCCTATAAAATATACAAAATACAACTGATTTGTTTAGTTAAATATGTATGAATGGCATTTGAAGAGGATTTTTTGTAGACCAGGGTTTTGAACCAGGAAGATCGAGGGGGACAATTCAAAAGCACTGGCATTTGAGATTGTAGTAGTCATCCTGTCACACGTGTTGTTAAGTTTAGGCGACTCAAATATTTGATGAAGTTCAGGAAAAGGATGTTGTTTTGCGTCAGTCATTTGTTTTCGGGGAATTACACTTATTCACTGTGTTGCAAAGAGTAAAATGAGAAGTTCTATTCTGCTCTCATATCTCTCTGCTAAATATCTCGAGTTTAGCCGTAAGATCGGAAAGAGCTATATGCTGAAGGTAACAATATCAGCCTCGCAGAACCTCTCCACTTAACCAGTTGTTGTGTGGTGTTCATTAAATCCAAGTGTGAAAACTTCAGGTCAGCAATAAATATAAATTATCCAAGATGTACAGGTTAACCTAGCATTTTGTCGCTTTAACCTGCATTCATGTTTTCTTGAATAAGACATTTGAAGATTCGTTAAATGAAAAATTGGGAAATTAAGAAACTGGGCCGCTGAGCTTAGACAAGCGACTGTGTCCTCTCACATGGAGTGTCAACTAGACGCCTTGTGTGTCAGACCCCTGTCTCCCATCACTCTCCTTTAAGTTCTTCCTCCAGCCTGTCGACTCCAGCGCTGACCTCCTCTCTGAGGGAGGCCAGCCCAGGCTTGGCCTCTCCTCTGCCCCACTGCATTAAACATTGATGGAGCTGTAAGAGAAGGCTGGAGCCTGTCTCCTACTGTGGTCTGGCCCTCGCCTATAGCCCTGTCTCGTCTCTGGCTGTAACCTGTCTCTTTTCAATTCTCTCCCCTCCTATTTTTTGCGATTTATATCTTTGGTGTTGCTGTAGTTGTTTGAATGTGGTCTAACGACGGTGTCTGCAGCCAGCGCTGTTCGGTGCAAGGAGCCACATCAGATCTCAAGAAATGAGAGTGATAAGTGTCTGTTTGTGCCTGTGGCCAGTTGCACAGCAGTGAGACACGACTTCCTAGAAATGGCTGTGAGTGTATATTTGATTCCAGCATTTGCATCACTGTGTGGTGCATTTATGTTGTGCATTATGCGTTTTACCACAGAGCAGAGCTATATGAAAGGAAGTGGTAGGAGACACAAGACGGCAATACTTTCCTTCCTTTATCTCTCTCTGTGCGTGCGTGTGTGTGTGTGTGTGAGTGTGTGAGTGTGTGTGTGTTCCAGTACTGCTGAACATTATATCAACAATTTACTGCAACTTTATTCTCCCAAAACATAGATGTGTGCCTTATCATTACACAACAATACATTAATATAATACTTAATAGACTCTAACCAAGTCTACACACATTTCTAAGTATTAATAATGATGAATTGGATTTGTTCAGTGGATGCTAGAAAAATCCAGAGGCAGCAGTGACGAGTCCAAATACCCACAGACCCAAGGGGGATTCAGTTGCCTCGACCCCACCTCACCCATCCTTACCCCGCCGAGCCCCCTTATTGCCCCCCCCCAAAAGATCTGCCCCACAACCAACAAGTGATGGAGTTCAGCAGCATACCAGACCTGATACTGAGTCCGGCTAGGACTGTTATATGTATTTATAGAGTGCAATGTGAGCAGGTTACGGGTATTAGAATGTGGGAGAATGAGACGTGGTAATCTAGCATGTGTGAGAATCGATGTCTGGTATTTGTGCGTGAGAATGAACGGCTTCTTTGGAAAGCACATCTTGGGTGTGTGTGTTTGTGTGTGTGTGTGTGTGTGTGTGTGTGTGTGTGTGTGTGTTTAAACATGGCTGAAGCAGGATTGTGTTCATCATAAACGTCTGTTTAAGTGGCCACAAGGCATGATGGCTCTATAGACAATGTGGCAGAATCATGTGTTGGGTCCTGAGAAAGGATATGGCTTCAGCCCCTCTGCCATTAACCCACCACCCAGCCCTCAGGCAGGCTTAGAGTAAGCATACTCCCTGTTCTGAACACAAAGTAGAGATGTGATACATCCTGCGAGCACTGTGCAACACAAGAGCAGCACTCTTAAGAAAATGATGTACTGATGTGCTGCAAACACAAAGGAGATGAAAAGGTTATGATTGCATTACATTGTTTCCCTCAGTTGATGAACTACATTTTTTTATTTCTCCACCAAGAGCAATCCGTTATGATAAAATCCTCTGAACTGGCAAAACTGGGCTTTAAAGACACTCATTAATTTGAGGCGCTCAGACCAGTTGTCTGCTTTGAAGAAGAGAGAATCGCATGAGAATAATCCTGAGTAAAATAATCACAGCTCTGAGCAACAGCAAACGGGGATGAATAAATAAGGCTGACTAAATAAATGATCAGTGATTGTTTGGCTCTAAGTGCTGTTGCCGTAGCTCAGCATCCTGATTTAGTCGAAGCCTTCAGCCATCCCTCAGCGGAGCTATGGTCTTAGCGGAAGAGAAACAGCTAAAAAGCCCCATTCTTCTTCATACCTTCAATATTCAATGAGAGCGCTAATTGCACCAGGCTGAAAGAAAGAAAAAAGTGTGTGTGGGGGGGGGAGTGGGACGGTGGGAGGGATCTACTGGCTAATGGTCCGTAGGGGGGAAATAAAGGAGAGAGGAAAAAGGGGGGATTTAAGAAGTTAGACATATCCTCAGGAGGTTCCTTTCACTGTGTTTTTACCTGTGCGTCTCTTAGCTATAATGCTAATGCTCATTAGCCAGTCTGTGTGATATCCGCCGGTTCACGGCTACTGTTCGCGACCGTCACCGGGAGCACTGTGGTGAGGCGAGTGCATCCAGTGGTTACACACGCGCTGCTCTGTTGTCAGCCGGAATCCAACGCCAGCCTTTTTTTTCTTCGTTCTTTTTTTCCTCCTCCTTTCTTGTTTTACCTCAAAAGTTAGTTGAAAAGATATCTTGGAATATATTCGCTCAAGGTGCAACCATTTGTGAAGAAGAATTGGGGGATGCATATGCATTAAAAAGTCTTTGTGAGTATAAAATGCCGGCTCAGCACTTTAGCCTACCCTCATCCTTCCACTCCAGTTCTCCCTTTAATCTTGGGCTGAGTTAAAATACAATAAGTCCTATAATCATTGGATCTCCTTCTCTCGACTTACCCGGGATAAATGGGTACGTTTAAACAGAGAGGTGGGAAAAAAGGGGAAAAACAAAATGATAGAAAAAGTAGAATAGGGTTTAATGATTTTTTTTCCAAGTGAATATTCCACTTCTGACCACAAGGGACAGCGTGCACTGGGCTGTCTGTCTCAGGCACCAGGCTGCGGTGACTCCTTCTCCTCTCCCACCACTGTCAGCCCCTTTCACTGTCCCCCGGTAGAACGGCAACTGAAATACTGCTGATTGGAAGTTTCTCTCATAAATCATGCCATCCGCCAAACAAAGCAATAAAGATGTTTGTTTGCATTATTGAAGGAAAAGTATTGCCTTAGGTCAGCTTTAAGCAGCCATGTGTGCATGCTCTCTTAAAAATACATGTTCACCTGGGTGTGTGCTTTGCCAAGTAGTTTTTGCGTAAAAAAAAAAGAAGTAATTTGCTTAAGAAAAGCAGATTTTGTTGAGTTTACTTTCTTGTTTTTTTTTCCCCTTGCAGGAGTAATAGTATTTCTGATTGCTCAGCCAATCAGAAATCAGCTGAATGTGGGAGTTTCATTGTGAAAGCGGCGGTGGGGGTGAGAGGAGGTATATACTGGAAATATTTGTTTGGCTTAATGCCGGAGCTTGTGCATGACAGCTTGTGCCCTTTTAACGTTTCAGTTTTGTTTTTGGGGATCATTTACAACTCAATAATTTCATAACAGCCTGTTCGGTGATATTTATATTGATCTCAGCGGCTGCCAAGTTCAGGCTCATAAACAGACTTTACCTGAAGTGTACTCAGATATTTTTTCTTTCACTTTTCATCTTCTTCTCTTTCTGCAGTTTGTCTCATCCAGTTTCCTATATTGTGTTTGTAGTGCACATATACAAATATAAATGATTCTTACAATTGATATCATGTAAAAAAAAAAAAACTCACATAACCATCTAACCTCAGACGCAAGCACAGCCCTGTGTGGTCATCTTACCTAATTAACTGTAAATGAATTAATGAAATTAAATACATTTTCTACAAGCTCATCTGACATCTAATTTCGATGGCATATTATCCAATTAATAACCTGGCAGGTGTCAGGACACACACATTAACTGTGTGAGATCTTTTTCAAATGATTACTAATTAGAGAGCAACCCAACCCAGGTCTCTATCAACAGTGGCCTCTGCTCAGCTGGTCAGTCAACAGCATTCCAGCTTAAGCTTGAACCTGGTACACTCATTAAAACTAAACCCAAGTATTTGGTTTGCGGTCACGAAGCCTTCAAGCGATTCATCACTGCGTGTGTGTGTGTGTGTGTGTGTGTGTTTGGTGAAAGCGTATAGCTCTGTCCCCAGTTGCTGTAACTTAAACTGGTCCACGAGAGTCTGTTCTGGACTCTTGACTCTACTCTTGTGGCCTTCAAGCATGCAGCACTTCATTCTGAGGAGGATTCTTGCTTGGCGAGGCCAGCACACTCCTGTCTGACTGAAGTAGTTCCTGAGGAAGACCGACAGTTCTCCAGTTCCCCCCTTGAGGGAGTTAAATCGCAAAGCTTCAGGTCACGGAGACATGTTTAAAGGAGATGGGCCTCATTGCGAGTAGAGGACGTGCAGTGGAGAGAGTTACATGTAAGAAACGGAGAGACGTTTCAGAAAGACATTACCCTTTTGTTATCTGCCTGCTGTTAAAACTTTTTTTATGATCCTGTTTACTCTGCCTTCTCATCCTTTCCACTCCTACCTATCTCTCTGTCTCAGAAATGACGGATAGTAAATGGCTTCCTAGAGGGCTGCTGCTGAGTGAGGGGGTGAGAAACAACCTGCTTTTGTTATCTTAACACCCAGCGGCATGCCAGTGACAACCATCAAACATCCACACTCCACACTTGACATAAGCAGACTCAATTGATGTGGAGGGAGCTGGGAGTGACATGGTCGGTGGAGTGAGAGTGCTGCATCCTGGGCCTGGCAGCTTTATGAGCCCGTGAGGGTCATAAAGACGCAGGCTTCCAGGCCGTCAGCTGCTCCCTGGGTTAGGGTTAAAAAAGCATGAGGGGGGACAGCGGCAGGATGCCTGGTCGGTCAGAGTTCATTCTTATCTGAGCAGGGTCTTCCCATTCACAGCAGAAACTAGTGGAAGTGGGTTGCTTCTATAAACCGCTAAGGTTTGCATACTGTAACGTGACTGCTGTGTATATGAACTAGGAGCCATCCACAGAAAAATATAAACGATAAAAAAAAAATATGTACCAGCACATACAAGTACTTTTTATACACACAACTGGTGGTACACACTGGAATAGATGATTTCCTGCTTTTCCTCATACCTGTGGCAGGTCACTCAGATGGATGGGTCAGTGTTTGTTTTAGCAGCCATGTCTTTGGCTGACAGGAGGAAGCTGTGGGAGAGCTGTATCAGTGTTTGGACAGATACTACTGGGTCTGAAAGACACACACTGTCCGCAGGCCGGCTCCTAGGGTGAGGCAAGGTCAAGAAAATAAATCAATAAAACACCCTGGCATGCTTTCTTTAACCATATATCCAAAGCTGTGCTTAAATAGCCCAAAGAAATGGAGAAATGAAAAAGAAAAAAACTGTTTGACTTATAAGTTATTAACACATTTTTTACATTAGTCTGTAATTTGTACATCTTATTGAGACTCTTTCTATTTTCATGTAGTAAACCCTGCACATTTTGCTGCTAAGAAAACACCATCAAGCAGAGGACTATTTTAACACAGACTTTTTTTACTGTGTGTATTTGCCCTTGTTTGCCGAGCTTTCATCGTGAGTGGAGGTGGCCCACTTGGCAGGAAGTTTAACAGTGTTTTATAGAGTAGAGTTTTCCTCCCCGTCCCGACCTCCTCAGGGTGGGGAGGTACTGTGACCAGGTTGAGAGGGAGACAGAG
Source organism: Pleuronectes platessa (assembly GCF_947347685.1). Taxonomy (NCBI): domain Eukaryota; kingdom Metazoa; phylum Chordata; class Actinopteri; order Pleuronectiformes; family Pleuronectidae; genus Pleuronectes; species Pleuronectes platessa. The sequence continues at coordinate 17,142,946 of NC_070626.1, forward strand.
ACAGGGCGCGAGGCACAGACAGGTTTAGACACAATGAGAACACACACAGGCCTGCATGGGCATCTGCTTCCACTGAGATCCCACTGATGGAGAGTAGAGACTTCACCATCTGGAGCTCCAAGGCACTGAGATGCACATTCGCTCACTGTAGCACTGACACTGTTGGTTCCCAAACTTGTTTTAGAATGCCCCCCTTCAGAAGCTAGAACATCCCCCCGCCCATATATCATTGTTTGTATTATTCAATAATAATGATGGGGGGGAAAATAATAAATAGGTTGAATATTTCAGTAAACTCTTGTTATTACTTTCAGTTGAACTTTATTTCACTGTCTATTTTACCGGTACATGGAAATCCCTCAATTTCCCACATCTGCTCTATATGGCCCCCGGTAAGAGAACCACTGACTCATACACACACATCTACACACAATTTATATGCAGGTTAAATCTGTTGAGACAAATGCAATCGTGCAGCACTGTTTGTCAAAAAAGCAAAGCCTGAAACTCTGTTGTCGTGACTGAATGCAACACGGTGATTCAGTGCTAGCTGTGACGGTGAAATCGCACACTGCTGTTCTAGGCATGTGAGCAAGCGTTCCCTTTACAACCTCTGACAGTAAAATGTGAATCATCCGTTGTTTCACCATCATCACACTCGGCCTCCCTCAGGAACACAGTATCGGGGCTGTGACCACTCCAGTCTTGGTTTCTAGTAACGGGTGAGCCTACACAGACGCACTCTATCCTCCCTTCTTCCTGTTTACTTCCACAGATGAAGGTCAGGTCAGAAGCGTTGCATCAAAACAGCACACATACATATTTAAATCTCTATAACCGTTTTCAGACATGACCTCCAGAGGAACTCAAAGGTTTCCTTTTACTCTCCGCTCAGCCGCATACACAACAGCAACAAATCCTCCGGATTGTTCAGATGAGGGCTGGTGAAGAGGCAGAGGCAGTGTTTTTATTTATCAACACTGTCGTCCGCTACTGTCATCACAAACTCTCTTGACATATTTGATTGTTTCTTCTACGTGTATGACTCTGCTTGTTAGATATTTGTTTTCTCTTTGGGTTATTTTAATTTAGCATATGTCGCGTGTATCAACCCCCCCACTCGCTCCCTGTGAATCTTGTGGAGGATCTGCTGTGTTCTCACATGGGCCCCGCCAGACGTTCTGCGGACTCTTTACTAGAGAGCCAGAAAGAGAAAGTCTGTAGACACTCAGCAGGCTATCACTTTTGCATTCACACATACAGATCTATGGAGTTTAGGGCATGTCGGAAAGCAGCTTAAGTTGCACTTAACCAAAGACACCTCACACACAACACACACGTTCACACACATGCACGCACACACACTTTTCCCTCTATAGTTTTGAGGACACTCATTGGCATAATACCTTCCCTATTCCCCCTTTACCCTAACCTTAACCATCACAACTAAATGCCTAACCCTAACCCTAACTTAAACCTAATTCTAACCATAAAACCAAGTGTTAACCCTCAGACAAGCCTTTGAACTTGTGAGGACCAGCCAAAATGTCCTCACAATGTTAAAATGTCCTCACAACATCAAAATGTCCTCACAATGAGCCTATTGAACCACCATCGGCCCTACTAACTATAGAACGACATGCGCGCACGCAAACAAACACAGATACACACAGCCCCCTAGGCCCCCTCCAGGCCAGGGGAAGGGGAGTGGGGGTTCCAGGGAGAATCTGTGGTAAAGGTGGTCACAGTGAGGTTCACAACTGTGCATGTGTGTTTGTGCCGGTGCACTCATGCGCACCTGCAGGCGCAAACCTACATCTGTGGGGGGCCAAGAAAAGAGAGAGAGAGAGATGAAGGTAATGAAGTCTCTGCTGCCACAGATAATGGATCATATCTCTGCACCTCAAAAGTCACCAAGAATGGGAAACTGCAGCCACCGCTGCTGTGCAAACACAAACACGAACAAACTCCAAACATCTCAAATGCCCGCTGACATGTTCCGCTGAGCGAGCTTACATAATGAATGTTGGTTTTCAGCAAACTGTCTTGACAATGAATTAACTGGATTTATTGCGATGCTACATCGTGACCCAGGCTTTCGGCTGCTAGAGACAAAACACTAATGCATCCAGTTATGTAGGTGTGCTGCCTTTGGAGTCCTGTGCTTTTGTGTGTTGTGGGAAGGTGTTTTATTCCACGGTTATATTGTTTGACATTTCTAAAAATGTATTATTTGTGAAACGGGTGTATTGAATTGCCCCGGAGGTGCTGTGTTCAGGCCCATAAACAAATGTGGATACATGAGAATTGGGATGGAGAGTACTATTTGTGGGCTGAACGTCGCAGGCAGGTTTTGGCACCATGACGCTCATAAGAGAACCATTCCCCCCCCCCCCCCCCCCCCCCCCCCCCGCCTATGTGCACAGATGAAAATAAAACATTTAATTCATCCAAGCAGCGAGTGCAGCTATAAGTCAGCGTTTGTAGGAATACGTGTACAGGTGTGTGTGAGATTAGGGGACGCACATCGTGTGTAACTAAAAGTGGAAGTGGGAAGAAAGCAAAAGTGAAGGCTGTGGCCAAGTAGCTGCAAATTAAACTCACTCTGAAATAAATGTATCACCAAGATAGCGTGTGTCCACAGGATTTGTTTTACTGTTTCTTCAACTCTCGGATTACAGCAGATGGTCAATTCAGTCTGAGGCAGCTGCATCTGTCAGGTGCAGAGAAAAGGGAATCTGTGGTCACCTCCATCAGATGTGTATTTCTATCCAGTTTATATTTAAAGGACTTTCAAGATCGCTCACTGCGAGTCTAGAACGTCCCCTGGACTGTCTAATTTCTTGTCTTACAGTTGTGTTTGTTTTGCTCTGTAATGCGATTGTCCGATATGAGATGCATCTTCCCAGCACTGCGGAAAGAATGGTATCTATTTCTGATCCTTCCTGCCATGGCCTAGAGCAGGCATCCATATCTCACCATAACCCCATCGCACTTCTCTCTCTCTCTCTCTCTCTCTCGACCCGTATCTCTGTCAGCCTCACAGAAGTCAAACACTACTTCCTGTTTGGTTTGTCCGACCAGTACCAGCTCTCTCTCTCTCTCTCTCTCTCTCTCTCTCTCTCTCTCTCTCTCTCTCTCTCTCTCTCTCTCTCTCTCTCTCTCTCTCTCTCTCTCTCTCTCTCTCTCTCTCTCTCTCTCTCTCTCTCTCTCTCTCTCTCTCTCGCCCTTACTGCTCGCTGCTCTCATGTTCCTATGTCAAGTTTAACCCGACTTAACTGAAACCGCTGCTATCAGCCTGTTTGCCCCAGTCACAGGAAGTCGTGCTCTGAACCCGTGGCCTCAGAGATGATTACGAAAACAGGTAAAAAAAAAAAGAGCGAGAAGTGAAAACACACTGAGAAGGAACATGTAAGATAGCTAAAGTGGAGGAGGCCTGAAAGTAACACGTGTGTAATAGTGAGAAGGCGATGGTCGGAGGGGAGAAGTGCTCATAGCTGGAGAGAGAGAAAAAAATCAAAGATGATTATGAAGTTAGAACAAACAGATAAATAAAGAGAAGAGATATAAGAAGACAAATTGACGGTTGTTTCCCAGAGGCTATGTATAATTTATTGTTTTGTATGTATTACACTGTAGCTCTCCTTCCATTTAGATTAAACAAAACATCTTAAGGTTTCGATTGCTGCTGGAGTCTATCTGCGGTGCAGCCATCATCTTTCTTCACGCTTTCAGAGATGTTCTCTGTTTGACAGTCTCCTCCATGCTCGTCCGTTTCTGGGGGTGTACTCTAAACCACTACACTCCCACACCGAGCGCTGCATCCCAGCAGCTGAAGGGTGAGACGACAAGTACAAAATTTAAAAAGACAGCCTCCCTTTGGCTTAGTTACAAGAGCAGTCACACACAGCTAGTAGGCGCTAAGTCTCCCGCTGAGTGCGAGGACAGCAGACGTGAGCTCCGGCAAAGCTCCGTCTCCTGAGTTATGACTCCGCCTGTCCGTTCTGCTGTTACGGATCCAAAGTCGAACCCACTGACAAAATGTGTGTTGGAAATGTCTGATGAGTAAATGAACAATGTTGGCAAAAGAAAGGCAGCAGTGGCGGAGGAGTGGCGATAACTTGTGTGTGTGCATCGCTGTGGGAGTGCATCAGGGAGAGCCGTTGAGAGATAAAAAGATGAAGAGGCTGGAGACATGAAGGAGGGACAGACGGCACGGAGGACCACTGTGTGTCTAGGAAAGTGAGCATTGCACCGTCTAATAGAAACACGCAGCAGCCCATTATGGAGAGGTGTTTGAGAATAAATCATCTAACAGGGCCCCTTTCAAAGCATTACCCTGTCAAACCTAATCTAACCTACCTCTGTCTGCCCCCCCTCTCCTCTCCCACCCCCTCCACCACTCCTCTCCTCCCTCCCTATGTGAGCAAAGCCATTTGCCGCCTCAGGCAAGGGCTGGGAACATAAGAGCAAAGTCACAGCAAAGCCGTAGACTCCAGTCACCACCACAGCGTCTCCTCTCAGACTGTGAGCTTTGATTCTCGTGAACTGTCTGAAAAATGTTTGAACTGAACTTTATCAATGTGTGTTTGGTATCAGGTCAATATTTTTAGGCCTAAAAAAAATAACAATGTTTTTTTTTTTCCAAGTTCGCTGTGAATGCATGATTTGAAAATTAATTCGTTTCCAAATTCGATTTGTAGAAAATGTTTCAATGAGAATGTTAGGAGCTTTTAGAGAACAAAACAATAGTTAATTGTCTTTGATGTGACCACTGCTGCAGCAAACATGGATGAGAACCGCCTTCCTCATGTCTCCTCTGTGTCTGTCACATAGTGTGGTTTTCACCACAAGACACATCCCCTATCCTTCTGGGAACCATAAGGCCAACCTCTATGACAGCACGGCAAAGCAGCAAATAGACTAGTGCACAGACTGTGACCGCGAGGAAGGAGTTTTAGACCATGTCTACTGATTGTCTGTCTAATGCTCCTAACGGAAGCACTACAGTGGCGAGTTGATTCTCAGCCTGCTTGATTTAATTTTAAAGGTTCAAATTATAATTTGAATACCTGCATGAAAACAAATAACCTGCAGAAGTAACATCATAATCACTCTGCAAGGCTCCAGATACATGAGAACTGTTTCGCACAGGTCTGCACTTCCGTTCTCACTTAAGGACAAGCCCCATTGATTGGTTTGATATGGGGCAATAAGCCTCGTGTGTTTTTCCATGGCTCCCTCCAGTGCTGAAGCAGGCTGATGTTCCGCCCTGTGATGTGTGGACACATCGGGCCCGGCTGACTGACAGCCCTGGATAAGGGATAGTGTGTCTGCCCTCAGTGCCAGCACAGCTAGAAGTGATAAACACCGGCAACATGATCCAGAGACAAGAGACGCCTCTGCCTCTGACAGAGTTCAAACTTAATGCACTTCTATTCTTCTTCGCCAAGTCCAGATTTGCTTAGCTCAACCCTGCGGAGCTTGACGGGGTCTGGCCAGGTGGAGGTCAGTGGAGGCAATTCAAGCAGTTTTTTTCTTTTTGACCACTCATGATTGGTTCTGCTCTTCGCCACAAACACAGACAGACCATCATAATTTCAATCTGTCGGTCTGCCTCTGCCTTAACGCCGGGGCCTTTCAGTATCCATTATTCCAAGAGATTCTCCTATTCAACATTCCTATTGCACCGACAGGACCTAAGCATTCTCTCTGGTCTGGAATATTTATGGAAAGTTTATTTTATCTGCAGTTTTTTTTTTTGTATTGCTACTCGTGCGTAAATAGCCCCCCATAGAGTCCCTGGTCCCTGCCCTTGCAGTAATGGCAATGTAAACATGGGAAAGTAATTTGAATTCTAACAAAGTGGAGATTAGCTGGTGACAGTTTGTGGCATGGGCGATTATTTCTAAAATAATCCTGTTTTGATATGCATCTGCGTCCCGGCAGGAATTTTCAATTTGTTTTCCCATTGCCGCATGTAAACAAGCTCTAGTGTCTCCTTATCATGGCGTCACACGGACAAGGAAAGCGCGTCTGACCCCCCCTCCCCTTCTCCCGCTTCCCTCCCCCCTCCATCTCACCACACAACCCGTCTCCTCCACCCCGCATCTGGTTAGTCGCTGTGCAGCCGCGCTTGTCTGGGTTTCAACAAGTCTCTTTATCGAGAGCAGGTAGGGGTTTTATGTGTGTACCTGCAAGTCATTTGCAAACATGAAGTCCTCAAAACGCACCTCCTGAATATGTTCTGCTTGAGGGGTTCTGCCCATTCCCCGTCTGAATAGGCAAATATGCAGCATGGCAAAATGGCCCCCCTGTCTGCCAAAGGAGCCATCCGACCTACAGGCCTGGGGCAGGTGATAAATGTTTACACTTTTTGATTGTCAACTCAGAGTTATGGAAAGAATTGACTATTTATTTGAATTACTAGCATACAAAAATCCACTTTAATTTAAAGTTACAAACTGCAGCCCAAATATTACTGAAAAACGCAGGGTTATGAAGATGTATTGTTGTAAGTGTGATTTGGCTCCGTTGTAGACATTAAGGGGCTATTCATTCAGTTCACATGGAGCCTGTGGAGACGGTAGAGCCACAGAAAGTCCTGAGCAGCGAGGTGTTAGCTGTTTACTTTACCCTTCTTTCATGTGCACAGAAAGTCAGGGGGGCTATTTATCTCTCACTGATTGATTGCTCCTGCCTGAAGCTAATCAGCATGTAGCTCGTTGTGTCTTAATGTTTATGGGGATTATAGGAGGATAAACATGGTAATCCCCAATGTTGTGCAGGACTTCCAATTATCACGCTCCCTCACCAAAAATAAGGTCACCATAGATTTAACCTATTAATGCAATATAAGCCAGCCAACATCCCTCCGCTGTTCATTTCTCTAAAGTCGAATCCGTCTTTACACCCGGACCCGAACCCGCAGGAAACCGGCTGGGGCGTCACAGGTGACCCATCTCCCTGGCAGCAGGTTGTGACTGGAGCAGACCAGCTAGGTTAGGCTGTGGTCGCTGCCGTGACGGACGCAGGCTTCCTTACAGATAGAGATAACAGGCAGAGGTGAACGTCTAGTCTACGCTGACAGTCTGGATCAATTAGGGATGGATCACTTACATGCAGCGATCGTTACAACCCCACCCCGGTGCTCAGGTGGAGCCATGGAGTGACTCGCGGCTGCACAAAAGAGGTGATGATCCCGACTGAATCACGTCTACACCAAGAGGCAGCTTTAACTGTTTTATTTGTATGCACACTTCTTTGTCTCGAATTGCGTTTGGGGCAGTTTATGTGAAGTTTAATTTAAGAGTCGAGAAGAAAAACCTTTGTCAGAAATATCCTGCGATCTCTTATTGACACCGACTGCATGATTGATAAACCTCCTCCTTTCACGTCATTAACGGCGTGCGAGAAGAGTGGATGCAGAGTGGCCTGGCTCGCGCTGCTAGCCACCCCCATATCCTCCCTCATTAATCTACTCTAATACATTCACTGCATAGAGCTGCTTTCCCAAGGAAGAGCAAGCAGGCCTTAAATTACAATACAGAGGAGTGGAATCATTACTACCTTTAATGTTCCCAATCTAATTGAGGCATTAATTTAAGTAGAGTCTCCAGCGAGGATTATTCATAACTGCTTTTTAATTTAGAATGGTGATCAGCAGAAATATTCCCCCGGATAAGACGCAAAGTCCCTCCTCTGGTTTCCCCCTTTCACGATTTTTCAAAGCCCCTCGACATTTAGGGTGAAGCAGGGGGAGAAGAAGAGAGCATTAAAGAATAAACACGAAATCTTCTACCTAATGCTACAGATCATGTTTTTCTGTATGTGAGCTACACACAGAGACAAAAGCCATATTTTATTCTATCAAGGGGCCTGGATTCAAGCACTAGCCTCCGCTGAACTACACGAACGTTACAAATTAGGGCTTCAAATACTTGAAGCCTTGTTAGGCACCGTATAGCTTTAATTTATTACAGGATGTAACTCGTCAACCCATGTGTACCAATAAGCTGATGAAGGTAAAGCATAAACAGACGAGCGAAACACGACTGCGTTGTTCCGCCTGGATGAACACAGTTCTCTGCTGAGGCACCATGAGCCCGGGGACTCTGGGGCCTCAGCAGGTCTCAGGTCCAGGGGGAGTTTTTAATAATTCCACCGTATCTGTCTGTGCTTGTGCTGCATAAATCTAACAAAGCCATTGTTGTTTAAAGGATAATGTTGTGATTTGGTGTGATAACAAATTTGAGCTGCAGAGTTTACAGTATCTGTTCTGACAGAAATGGATCATTTAGGTTTAAAGCCACAAACAGCAACAACAATTTAAATAAATCGTTTAGGTCATTAATGCCTTTTGCAAAAATGGTCAGTAAAAGAAATTACAGAAAAGGGAAATGTTCTTTATATTTAGTATCCAATAGTAGTACTTCTAGTTGTGGAGTTTTCAAAGGCCCCTTATTCCCCATTCCCCTTTGAAATCACTTACTTCAACAGTGAGGGTACCGCAGGGGGGATTATTAGTGAGGAACTCCATATTGAACAACAGCAGCCAAATTTGGCCAAAGGGGAGGAATCAGCGGCCCACGAGACGCAGGCATCTGATCGTCGGGACTCTAAAACACACAACCAAACAAGAACACTTAAAGGATAAGCACGCAGCGAATACCGACACAAGGGTGTACGCGCACACACGTGCACACACAACCCAAGGGACTCGAGTCACACTGATACCGCCGCGGTCCCCCTGTGGCACTAGAACCAGCCACGGCATGCCATCTGGAGTTGGGAGGAGGATTTGTTAGAGGGGTGTTGAAACCAAGTGGTACATGCTTCGACCGTGCGGCTGACCATCTGGCTTGGCATACTGTGTATCGGTAACTTTGAGCAGTCCTGCAACAGAGAGGAGGGGAGATGGATGGATGGAGACAGAGGGGGGAGATTGCTGTAGGGTTAAAAGCAGCCAGAGCTCAGAGGCATTTGATGGATGTACAGTATTCCGTATAGTGCTCTCCCTCAGTCTGACTCTCGGTGTCTGTCTCTCTGTCTCTCTGTCTTTCTCTCTCATTCCATCTGTGTCGCTTGCTCTGCTGAGGAAGTAAACTGGTCTAATTTGAAACTGACACACATACCTGCACAGTTGTTTCCTTATGTTTCACTACCGATTTAAACTGTTTGGGTGGTGTATTCAGTATTAGGACGGTGAATAGTGGATAATTAAGTAATCTTTGTAATAATCGTTCAATCATTTTATTGATGAATCACTGATGTGGCCTCAGATAGTTTCTCTTGCCTGACCAACTCTAAAACCTGAAGAAATATCACTTTTATCACTGAAGACAGAGGCAAATATTGAGATTTTCAGAGGCTGAACGCATTTAAATATAAAATTTGATGAACAGGTAATTGATTGTCCAGATGTAATCCATTCATTTTATATTGAGTGTTAACTATACTAATTTAACTGTGTTATATTAGCAAAAACTTTCAACAAATTTACAGTTTTCCAGGCATTTAATGAGGTTCAGGGAAGAAAAGGTTGAAAATCTTTTACTAATACGATTTAAATGAATGGTGACGTTAATGCCAATTCATTCTATCATTGTACTTAAATAAATAATAAATAAATAAAATAGCTTGGATATTATTTTAATTAAAATGAAGAGTAAGATAGATGACGAGGGGTGGAGCTGATGTTTTTGAGGAGCTTGACGCCCTGACTGCGGGATGACTCCCAACAGCCGACTGACACGCTTGAAGCCTGTGAAGCTCAAAGCTCCATGATGCTTTTCTTACCTCTTTCACTAAGCGAGAGACCCACAGAGAGAGAGAGTGAGAGAGTATAAAGGAGGGAATAAGCAAAGGGGAGATAAAGAGAGAAAAAGAGGATTTATCTTATGAGCCTGTGTGCGGTCTGACTCATGTCCGCATTAAGTCAAGTGAGGTATCCACTTCCCCTTAAAATTTCATGGTTTCCTTCAAAGAGGCCCTGCCATCTGCGCTAAAGTCTCTGTGTGGGTTCAGGGCAAGAATTCAGACTTCCTACCTGGTATCCTGAACTTGTATAGAGTTACCGGCCTCTCCTTTACTGATCACCTTCATCACACACTTTATCGTATCTCTCCAGAAGCCCGGAGCAGGATCACGTCCAGTGGAAGAGTGACCAGGCGTACGTTTCGCTGGGTTAGATGAGGAGAAATAAGAGGAGAGAGCTCGCTCAGCACAAAAATTATTTCCAGCCAAATTGGCAGCGGCCTGGCAGAGCTCTCAGTTTGTGCTCTCGCAGATTTAGCAAAGAAAAGCGGTGTTTGCTCAGGAAAGTCCAACATCTCTCTGCATGCATGATGAATAAAAAAACAAGAATTCATGTTTTTATTTTATTTAAGATACGTGAATGTGTATTCATGTTGGTGTCCAATCACGGATCAGTCAGAGGTCTTTGAGGGTTGTTGAGAAATGGATGGAATCTGGTTTCGCTTTAACTTCAAAGCCAGGAGAGGGTATAGGGTTCCTAAATACATCATGAATATTGCACGATTGTAAAGTCACTCTTTCTGATCTGGAAGAGAAACTTTTGAAGAGCTCCAGCCCGCCTCCTCCGGCCCCCACAACTTACAGTAGCCGAGCGGATGGGCAGTCCATTAACTATTCAAATGCACACAGAGATGTGAGAAGTAGTGGCCAGCATTTTAATGAAAAACAGAGAGCGGATTGGCTCCTGACGGGAGCTCTCTGTTTCTGATTACCATTACCACAGCTCACAGTTAGATTTATAGGCCTGGATCTGATTAAAGTTACATTGATATTTTCTTTTAGTCTTTTGGAGTCGGTGTTTATGCATTCTCTTTTCTCCTCTACCGGATGTGTGGTGCCGAATGTTCACGGCAGCTCCATTTTTATGTCTCAGAGTCCAGACAGTGACAAAGTGCGGCTAAATCCAAATAGGTCTATGTCAAAGCCAAAGTGTCATCCATCCGTCCTATTTCCCCTGAGGGGGTTGTCACCTATCCAGCCTCCACCGGTCCTATCTTGGGTTCTGTGCTAATAAGGAACACCATGTATTTAAGCTGGGTGAGGCTCAGTCATGGATTCTGGTTCAAGGCAATGGGAGCCCTCACTGGGACACGCTGCCTGTTTGAGATGAGAGATGGGGGCTAGAATATATCACTCCTTCAATCATTAACTGTTGCCATCTATAATTAGGAAGGACATGAGTCTACACTGCTAAATCAGTCATAGCTTTCTGCATCTTCATACCCTACATGTTAAAGCTGAAACATAAGGTCTGCTCAGATATAGTTCACTAGCATTTAAAACTTGTCTTATTTAACAAGTGTGATATCGACAGCCTGGGACAAAAACTTCACTCTTTTCTGTGATGATGTCAACAAACAGGACAAGCAGCTGAATCCACTGAAGTTTGCTGCAGGTAACAAAAAGAATTGTACCTGCGTGTCACTGGTAGTTTAATGCCCTCTATTCCCTGACATCATCTGAGTAACAGTGGAGTTGCAGCTGGAGCCGTCCATAATGACGCAGTGCAAGGCTGTATTAACAAGAGTTTGTACAGGTCCTGAACGGCTTGAAGCACAGACCTTTATTCTGAAAGAGTTTGATTAGTATTTCCATCTATCATGGCTCTGAGGTTATTTAAGTGTTGTTGACACGTTGTTATTAAAATTGCCTGAAATTGTATACATTAGCGGTAGGGCTACATAGAGTAAGGGAAGTGCTGGAGGTTATCACTGAAAATATTTGAGCATTTCATTTTCTGAACAGAGTTTGGTTCACTTCTACTTGCTTTAATTTCTCATTGTTTCTGAACATTTCTGGGGAGAGTGCACACACTATACTACTCTTTCTTTTTGCCATTTTTTTTAAAGGCAAAGTTGAGTTATTCAAAAATATTTGTAATGTTACTTTAGCAACATTTCTATATTTTATTTCATTTAATTTCATGCATGACTCAGATAGTAGAAGGGAGAAACGTCTTGAGAGTTTGTTTGGGACACTGTAGAGTCACTTGTCAAGTGTGACCTAAATGAACATGTGAAATGGATCTGCACTGATAACTTGTTTCTAGTGTCCTTTATGATTGAAGAAAACAATTACATCTGAAGCAGAGGTCTGTTCTCGCCCTCAAAGGTGTCTGGCTCAGTATTTTTACCCCTGAGACGTTGCAACAACAGCCACTGCAGGTCCCTCGGGCAGGGTGCTAAGTGGCTGAGAGGACGGGGGGGCTAGTGTAGAAGACTAGGCCTCTGTAGACAACCTGCATCTTTGCACTGCTCTCACTTCACATACAAGCTCTCCACGGCACAGTCAATAAACTGCTTGTTTAAAGTGTCTCTCTCACTTTCATTCACTGTGTGTACCCCTTGCTTTGCTCTCTGTGCCCATGATATGAAACGCCTTTCTCTTTCTTTCTCTCTCTCTCTCTCTCTCTCTCTGCTCTTCTGAAGCAGAGCTCAATCTTGCGCTGCAGCGCAACAGGAAGCCGTTTAGAGTGTAGTCCCCGCCATTGTTCCAGTCTGTTTCTCTCCAAAAGCTTTTATCGCTCCTAAGCGCTCTGCCAGGGGAGAAACAAAGATAGTTTGCAGCTAGTAAAATTGCACCCTGGAGGTTTGCACATTTAACATGTGGAACATGAAATAAATTAACAGCGACGAGATGCAAACTTGGATGACGGTGGATCTTCCTGTGAGTGATGACAGCAGGGTCACACACCGTGGCAGGGACACTGCAGTTTCCTCTTTGCTATCTCACAGCTCTCACTCGGGCTTTCCTGTTGCTCTCTAACTTCTTCTCTTCCTTGGAAAGAACTGTTCCTTTGTTTTACAGATACTGGGGGCACATATAGATGCTTTATTGGGGTGTAACACAATTTCTGAAAAAAATACATCAAGAGAAGTCTTGACATAGTGATTAATAAACATTTATCAAAGAATATGAAACAATGCTGGGCCGTGCAAACTTTATATAGTGTTCTGAAAAAATGTGTTTAGAATTAAAAACAGGTTCTACAAATCTGAGTCATGTAAAAGCTACCAACAGTGGTGACATGTAATTTTAATATCAGCCACTAATCAGTGTAGGAAACGTTTTTTTAATGTTATTGTGTTTTATGAACAACTTTTATGAAAATGTGGGGTTTACTGGCCAGTGCACAAGTAAACATGTAATTTAAATGTTGTATTTGATAAAAAAGAGAGAAGGAAAGAAAGTGAAAAAGAGTGACACGTGTCAATCTCTTGGATAAACACCAATTACCACAAATTATGTGGATTATATGAACATATTTGTATATTTGCATATATGAATATCAGTCCATTTAAGAAGTAAATGGTTCAAACAAACAATTGTTTATTACAATTATTAATCATTATTGTATAATCATCATGATTTAAAAATTACAATTTAAATATACATATATACGTGTGCTTTGGATAGTCATTGAAATATTTTCAAAATATTTGTATGAAAACCAAACAAGCACATTTGTGTATATATGCAATTTACATACTGTTTATAAAACACAGAATACACACACACACAAACACACACACTTACAGTCAGATGTGTGTGATTGTCCTTTGACCTGTCTTCTCATGTTTCAAGTCTATTCCTTGACCCTTGCTCGGATAAGCTGCTTTTGGATAATCAATGGACATAAGTTAAAGTTAATTGCCATGTCACAATGTCACAGACACCACAGAATTGCCGTTGAGGACCACTGTATGTGTATGGGGGGGGGGGGAGCAGTTGTAAGAGGATTACAAAGAGCAGATGTCTGTGTGTTTAGTTTTGGCTTTGGCCCAGACAGGTTCAGGTCAGACTGAGTTGGCAAGTTCCAAGAAAAAGACAGAATTTATGTCCCTGAAAACTGCGTCTCTCTCTCTCCCTCTAGCTCGTTCTGTGAGAAGCCACGGTGCTCCCAGTCGCTGATAGTTCTAGTAATGAAAACCATATCATAACAACAGTAAGAGCATGTAGTACAGCATACGTTATCATGAAGGGTTAGGAAAATCACCCCATAATTTCAAGATAGTGGTACACGAACAAGCAAGATCATTTTTTTTCTTTTTTTGCACAACACTATAACTTTTATGTAAATAATTTAAAACGCTACGTGAATTATTCACCAAGAGTGGCCATAAAGTCAGGGCAGCTCTCACTATGGCCGTATTCCATGTTTTAATGTTCTTTACTGTAGTGACTAAATGTGTTTATTGTAAAAGACATCGCTGCATAGGTTTGTTGATGCCTGGCTAAATGCATCATGTGAACGTGTACAGACCTCTGCAGGCAGATAAGGGCTCATCGGTGCTGCCACTCTGTCTGCATGCTGTGGCAGCAGTGTGGAGCTGCTCATGCTGCACAGAGACGGTTTGAGATTTGAACTTGTTCAGTCGTAGGCAGTGGAGGATTCCTCTGTGCAGATGAAGCCTCCTCGGGCTTCTGGGGAAGAGCAAGATTGATCTGTGCCTGCTCACTCAGCAGCATGTAGGCCTGTGGCAGAGACATTTTACATGGAAACGGTGGAGGTTGGGAGGCCACGCAGGATTCCCCCATTTAAACCCCTGAACCTCCAGCCGTCGCATCTTTAACATCTATCATAAAGCACTCCTGTCCTCTCCTCCTCCGTGATGAGGGAGGAGACTCAAGACAAACGTGAGTCCACATACCACAAAGGAATTGGGACTAGAGCGACTGCACTGGGCCTGACCCTTTGGCTGGAGGCATCCGACTGCGGCAAGGTTTTGTCACTCTGTCACCGTCTCCTTTCTCGGTGACTTATGTCCCCTCAGGCGTCTTTGGGACTCCATTACTCCTGTGTGTGTTGTTAGAATGTCAGGACCTCCCCGTGTGGAGAGCGTGTGTCTCAGATTGATGAGCAGAGGTGTAACCGTGACCTGGCTGACTGTCACTCTCACCACATCGACAGGTTTACACGGAACAGGCGCAGGAGCCTCGTGCGTCGTGGGAGAGGAGTGTGAAGTCCCTGGATACAAGTTGTAAAAGGGGGAAGGGTGAGAAAACCGATTTATGACAAAAGGTTCCTGAAATTTCTTTAAGGTGGAACCTTGTATTAAAATGTGTTCCAAAGGCGAGGGAAAGATAGTCTGAAGGAGACGGGACTCTAAACTGTGGAGTCTGATGTTAAATAATTTGGTGGAAAGTAAAGCCGTTGGTTAGGATAGTGTTTGGTAGTACACATGGTTAAACATGAATCAACCTCAATCTTTTCTGTCAGAACAGCATTATTCCACAAAACCTTGACTGGTCAGAAAAATAGTAGTGAAGATCACTTTGAGGTGGGTTCAATAAAGCCTTGTTTCGACCAAACATTTAGTCCCAGGAAGTCTTTCCAAAGAACTAAATGGTTTCTGCATTTACACTGCGGTCGAGACCAGGGGAGATTAGTTAAATTAACTCACAAACATAAGAACAACCTACTGCCGGAGAGGGTTGACCTCTGACCCAGCGATGAATCAAGTCCATCTTACAGGTTCATCAGTCTTATCTGTCATAGGGTTTCTCAAGAACAATAGAAACAGGTGTTTAATAAGATGTTTAAATAAAATGCTGGAGTATGTAACCTATCAGGCATGTGTATCACAGTAAGCCCCACCCAAAAATGTCTAGTAATTTTATAAAGTACCCCCCCCCCCAGCGAGGGTTAAAGGGGGTAAAAACATTTCCCCAGCACTTAAGACCATGTTACCGATACAGTGGAAATACAAGGAGCTCCTGCAAAGGTCCATGTAATTACAGGGGAAAGTTCCTGTGGTAGAAACGCAGCTTAAGTGATATCAGATTACACAAGGAAAGACAATCAAACATAGATATAATTCGGAGTCAGAGTGAAAGGTGTCAAATTAACAAATCAGTCAGCATAATTTATCATTATGGTTTATCATACATGTCCTGCATTTAAATGTGTCATTTAGTTATGACTGTGTTGGATCCAGATAGATTTAGATTGTTAGAGATTATAACAGATGTTCAACAGCACAGTCTCATGTGCATGAGTGTTTAAGTGTTTATGTGTTTTGATGAACTGCCTGAGTAAACGATGTAATCTACCTTTTCTGGTTGAGATAACCTTTACACTTCCTCAGTGCCTGCTCTCATGCAGTCGTCAGTTCATTGGGTTGAGCAGGGTAGTGTCTTTTATTTCCTCCAGAGAAGCAGTGCAGGGCCCAGAGCAGAGGGCCGGGGCTTTGTAATCACTGTCCTGTCTCTGCCTCTGCATTTCTCTGTCTGTGTTTTCTGTTTGAATTGGAGCTGACAGCCTCTCAGTGGAGGAAGGGCTTTGAACCTGAGGGCTTCTCTCGCTACCAGAGGCTAATCGCTACTTCAGAACAGGGGACTGCCCCTAAACAAACATTTACTGCTGTAAAGACAGGGTCGGCCCCTAACGATGTGGGTCAGCTCGGCTTTTTACAGCAAGGCCTTTATGGAGACAGATGCCAGAGATGGACAAATAGCAGGACATTAGCTGTCAGCAGCTCCAGCACAAGCCAGATCTGGCTGCACTTTAATAGCTGTTTGTTGGTGGAGAGGAAGAGGCTCATAAAAAAGGAGACTCTTATCTTCTGCGGACCCTGTGTGTTTGCGTCACAGCCAACACTGACCGAAATGTAACACAACCAGACCAGACCAGTCCAGAGATGGACTCCACACAATCTGATAATTGCAGTGCATCTACATGGGTAACGGCGTCTAGCTGTCTTTATGGCTCTCGTCATTGTAAATGATTTGTCAACACGGTAAATGCATCTTTATACCAGGAGAGTGTAATGTAAAGCTGTGAGTTTTCTGACGTCATAATCATTTCATCCAATGAGGTTTCATTTGGTGACAGCGCTGAGGGTCTCTCTCTGCCTGAGGAGCTTCGCTCTCCCACTCCACATGCTCATACCTTTAACGACTTCTTAAATGTCACAGAATGTCAGGCGGAGGGATAAAAGCAGAGGGCCTCCTCCAGCTTGCCGGTGATCCTCAATAGTTTTTACCATGCTACTGTGCTGCCGGGCAGGACGTATGCACTCAGGTGTGGCCCAGATTTCACCGGACGGTGACATGATTTAATGCACTCCCTACTAAAGAGCCAAGTGAGAAGAGCTCCTTGTCAGTGGAAGAACCCTGATTGAGCACAGCAAGCCTTTACACATGTATCCTTTGTGCATAACTCTTAGAAGAAAATCATCCATCACATTCATTTCCATACAATATATAACACTTCAGATCATAAAGTGCTCTCTGTAGTGGGCCAACCAGCTCCCTCGCAAACACTACAACATTTCTTTTTCTTTATTTCAGATAGATTTAAAGTCAGTGTAAGTCGACTGTGTATTCCCTGGGGAACAGACCACTGCTGTGATGAAATAAGCATCAACTCTGCTCAATTTTCCATTGAGCTAACCAGGCAGCTCATCTCCATTAGTGTTAGTGTAACCAGCTCCGCTCTGGATCTCTTTAGCTGTGATCTCGCCAGCAGCCAGCTGGGTGTTATGTGTGTGTGTGTGTGTGTGTGTGCCCGCACACGCTTGTGTGATTTTGTGAGAGCTCAGTAGTCTGAGCCCTACAGCTGTGAGAGATCTGAGTGTAAGGCCACGATGGGGCTCCGTTAAGCTCAACAGCGTGAGCCTGTATCAATTACGCTGCAACAGCGATATGGACACAGCGTGCGGTCTTCAAAGACAAAGACTTATGACCGCCCAGCGTCTCCTCAGCTCCTCTGGCCACAGAGTCAGCTGGGTGTAACCTTCAGACAACACACACTAACTAGGGAGGAGTAAGACACAGCATGGGATATGTTTTCTTATTCTCTGATTCTCGCATTTACTACTTGGAAAGGGAAATGATTCCATGATTTTGGCCTGTAAATACAAAATATAAACATTGTATGATTTATGATATTTGATTCACACTTACAAACACTCTTACAATGTGGGACGTATTTTTCAATTTTGCTGTAAACGATTTTATTATACATCACATTAAAGTCTCTTTGTGGATCCACTTTTGAAGCTTTTCCAATTAAGTAATTTGAATTTCAACGGAAATGAAAGACAGAGAGCGAGAGCGAGTTTCCTCTGAGGACAATGTCATGCCCTGTGACCCGCCTCACCTCTGGGTAAGAAACCTCTGTGGGGCAGCGCTCCTTTGAACATCATATGGATCTCGTTCCCGGGCTGGAGACTTGTGTTATAGATGTATAGATGAGCTATAATCCATGTCGGTCTATCTCTACTTCCAAACTCCTTTTCAATACCTTTGTATCTTTAGAGCCCTACATTCAATACCACTCCAAAGGCAAGGTGATGCCTTTGAGAAAGTTCGAGAGAAACTGTCTGCATAGAGTGTCTGGTATTTTCCTCCACTCCTGGTTAAAGAAATGACTGCCATATCAGCCAGTCAGCCGTGGACTGTAGGGTGTGTGTGTGAGTGTGTGTGTGTGTGTGTGTGTGTGTGTGTGTGTGTGTGTGTGTGTGTGTGTGTGTGTGTGTGTGTGTGTGTGAGTGTGTGTATGTGTGTGTGTGTGTGTCTCCAGCTTGGTAATGAATGAAGGTAAATGGCAGGGTATGAAGCACTTCCTATCGTAATTTCACACTTGTCAGCTCTTGTGAGGAAACTTCACCTTTACACAAGGAGAGCAGAACAGGCCAGGCCACAGAAAACAGACAGAGAATATGTCTTCATGTTGTGGGATAAATTCTATATGCAAAGAATTTCCCTTGCAAATATGATCCTGTTCCCAGTCGCACTAAAAGAGAGCAGCATTTATACCACTATACCAAATGGCGTTTTAGACAACCTGCATTCTTAGCTACTAATTTAACAGGTATGTAAATAAATACACAAAATACAAAAATGTTGGATAAATTAGATATAATATGGTTCTCACAGTGTGTGGTTTTAAATACCTTATACATACTTCTTATCCACCATTCTACCTTCCAGGTGGAAGCATCTCCTATTTTATGTCACTGTTTCTTTACAAAGACAAAAATAAGTATTTATTTCAGTTTATGTATAAGGAACACCTGTTGAGCATAATATACATGGTTTATAAAAAAGTAAGCTTTATGCATTGCTTTATGTGTTGTTGTATTGTTTAACATACACCACATAAACATTTATCCTCAGCATAAAATTTAGCTGCAATCTGTTCAAAAGCTCATATTAAGATTTCTTATTTTCACAAACACACTTACATGAAATTGCTGCTTTTTGGAGTCGCACACGACACATCTGAAAATGTCTCTGTCGGTGCAATATGTGTTCTGTTGAGACAAATCAAGGTTTAATAAGTGTACAGTAAATAAATAAATACAAAAAACAGTCTTATACTTCACATTTAGATTTAATTAAAAACATTTGAATATGTAGAATTAGTATCAAATAAAGATAATGCTACAATATGAGCACACGTTAAGTTGGGTCCGTTCAATTTGCAGGTTGCGAGATAGAGACTGTGAAAGTAGAACTGCAAACATTTGTGTGTGTGTGTGTGTGTGTGTGTGTGTGTTAGCGCGGGAGAGAGTGAGCAGGGAAAAGGAAGGGGTGAGTAGAGGGAGGATATGAGAGCCTTCTCAGGGGACCTTAAACAAACTGACTAAAGTGGTCCTGTTTTCTGATCAGGCACAGAGAGGAGAACACTTAGCACTGCTGGAGACACTCTAAACGGCCACTGAGGAATTAGCCTGTTACTGGGAAACTTCACAGCTCTCGCACTGGGCCGTGTCCCCGACTAAGTAATACAGAAAATAGAACAGGCAATAAACGCCAACAAACAAATGCACACATTCGCACACCCATCTGTCCCTAACCCTCACTCACACACACACACACACATACACACACACACACACAGGTGCATAAGAACATGCTATATCTATGCCAATAAGTGTAACGCTCAGCGTAGCCGTCTGACACCATCACGGATAAACACGTAAACACCCACACAACACAAGCTACCATATGCGCTGCGGACCCTCTGAGGAACAGCAGCAGATAATGAATGGGCCCCTCACACACTCCAGAGAAGAGTCGCAAGTGACTCGAGACAAGGAAAAATATGTTTTCGCTGAGGAAAAGCAATGACCTTATTCCTTCTCTGTGTTGGTACACAGCATCCTTTTGCCTGCATCACCGGGCTTTGGCGAAACAAAGATGAGCTTAGATTTAGGCCCCATGATGTCAACACAAACACAGAATAGAAAGTTCATTTTTAATTAGGTGTCCCCCCTTTTCTAAAGTTCATTTCAATTAGTCCCACCTCGGCCCCACTTTCAGGTCTCAGTGATTTGTCAATGCCTCAACAGCTATGTAGCGCAGTGTGGTCACAATGCAGCGTGGTAATGTGTGTGTATGTTTTTGCATGCGTGTTTGTGTTTATGTTTTGTGTGTGTGTGTGACCTCGACAAAAAGGGACTCCTGTGCCCTTGACATTTCCTTCTTGTTTTTATGATGAATTGCAGGGGTTATTTACTAGTTCATAGGAGAGATGCACAGATCGCTGCTTTGTTCCCTAACACGCGCAAAGAATGCAGAGACATCCATAAAAAGAACTACTCTGGGAGTTTCACTGTCTCTCCTAATTGTTAAAGTACAAATGTTTTTTTCTATTAGTTATTTTAGGCACGTTATGCACGTGTGTAAAGATGCTGAATTGAATCTGAAGTATAACATTTGGTGTTATTTAGGCTGTATTCCCTTTTGAAATTAATCATTTTAAAATGTGGTACGTCATGGTTTGCTAGGGTTTCTTAGTCTTTATTTTTTACTTGAGTAAGAGACAAATTTATGTTGCCTTGTCATGTATGATTACATTTTGAATCTGACCAAAACCTTTTTAATTGAAGTTAATTTAACTTTATATAGGGCATGTCAGCTGCCTTTTTCTAAATTCAGCATTTCAGAGCAGAACGTGGGGAGAAACCTGCAGACAAATCATTCTGCATGGTCTTATGTAGGTGTCCTGGCTCGATGGCCCATATGTCCTATGTAGGAAGGTGTTCTATGTCTGCTCTGTCCATCCCATGACACCCTCACATAAGCCGATCAATCAGCTGTAATGAAACCCATCAGGTCACCTTTGAAATTTATCATTTTTTTTTTGTGGACGTAAAATGAAACGCCCCATGATGGTATGGAAGCTAAATTTAGAGTACCTATATGCTAACATGTCTCTACCCCTCCTCCCAGGTTTATGAATTATGCTGAGTGCATAGAGGCAGGTAATATCAAAAGCCTTGATCTTGGACGTTTCACTTTGTCCCCTTCTTTTGTTTCCCAGTCAGTGTTTGTCGCTTTTATATCTAGATTGTGTACTTAGACATTCCTTTCCTATCGACGCACAGAATCGTAAAGTTTTAAATGTAAACATAATGTGAAATGTTTTGTTGCTCATCAGCATATATAAAAAAAAAGATATATAAAAAAGAGCAATCACCTGACTGCCTGACTTATCTCTGTCACGCCGTGCTGTGTTCCTCTCTCTGTGTTTCAGTCACCGGTTTGAGGTGCTTAGCATCTCTTGTTTGCACACAATCCGTCTGTGATTACTGCCCGCTCCAGGCTTCACTCGCTGTGATGCGTCTTTTCATGAAGCGGCTTCATTTGCATAGATTTTGCCAAGAACCTCTGGAGTCTTAAGGAGTGTGCTTTAAGAGGAGTTTAAAGATGAGCAATCAGGACGACAGATCGCCTTGTTTGTGTTAAAGGCAGTATCAGCATCAGCTGAGGCGCACACGGCAAATGGGCTCTTCAAGTCACAAGGTGCACGAAAAACGTATGAATTTGTTTTGGAAGCAGAGGGGCTGGGTGGGGGGGTGGGGGTTCCAACACTTAAGTGGATTTTCCTACAGTTAGGGCTTTTTTTTTTGAGTACTCAAGCCAAACCTGGCAACGTCCGACTGTACGGTTCATTTTCTGCAGATGGCACACAAAAAGTCCTTATTCAAGCGTTTGCTAAGAAATAAGCTTTTCTTATGTGTTCGTTAATTTGTTTATTTATTTCTTTATTTTGTTGTCATTTTTTTTCTGCTGAACACAGCTGCTTGGGCCCCACCATGCAGAAAGCCTCAATATGGCTCTGTCTGTAAATCGGAGTCCGGGGGCCTAGAGACAGAAAAAAGGGGAGAACCACCCGGCGAAATTTAGCGCACGATGGCTCCCAGCGGGCATCATTTGGGGACTGGAGAGAATCCCCCCCCCCCTCCCCCGCTTCTCTCGTTCCTTTTTCCTGCACGGTGAGCAGGTTGCACGGCTCAACCCTAACATTGCTGCTGACACAACCACTCAGGGACGGCTGTAACAGCTCTCTTAGCATGGCACCTGTTATTGAGCCGTCAGAGGGAGCGAGAGTGGGAGAATGAAAAAGAGTGTTGGGGAGGGAGCGAGAACAAGGGAGGGAGAAGGAGGAAGGTGTGAAGGCAGGAAAGAGTGAAACTCAATTGTAATTTCAGGGCTGTCACAGTTGTGAGAGGCGGTAATTCCGCTGCCGTGTCGGTGAGCGGACGCACTCGAACGCTCCTCCCTGCTGAGACCGATCCCTTCCCTCATAGTCCAGACTACTTTCTTTGATACATGCATCTCTAATCAGAACAAACATAATAGATGATAATAAATAGATGCACGTCAGACTACTTTGTAACCACGCAGCGGTGTGTGGCTGTATTGTATAGTGGATACTCTCCTGCTGCTTCTGTTTTGTTGTTTAGATACATGGTCTCTTTTTTTTCTTCATTTTAATGCAACAGAAATGAATCCCGTGTCCCTTTTATGCCAGAGGTGTCCTTTTGTCTCCTGCTGAATACGATTGACTTTGGATTCATCAAAGTAAAAATTATTACAAAGATTTTGAAGTCTAAACTTTTACCTAAACAAATGACCTTTCACTTAAGTGTTTTGTTCTTCTTTTTTAGCCAATTCAGTGTATTTTAGGAGCTATATCAGTCATTTATAACATGTTATACAATCTGAATGTGGTAGAAGAATGTGGGGACAGAAGCAAGACAAACAATAAGGTCTGTTTCATTTCTCTCAAAGCCAATCGTCCGAGGTGCACGGCAAGTAGATGTCCATTGGAGCAGAGCAGTGGCATTCCTCTGCAGAGCAATCAAAATGGATTAAAGCCACCACGCTCCGGCTGCCTCCACGCAAATCAGATATGCCCGTGATGATGATAATCAATCCGTAATAAAATAACACAACATAAATCTGATAGTGTTGTTCCAACAATTTTAATAACATAGATTTAAATATTGCCATGTGCAGTGGAGTGATTTATCGACAAAAAAGTGCTATCAAGCTTATATGCACCCCCCGTTTCTGGTGGCCCGCCAATAATACCATTAACTGCATTGTTCAAACTCATTATGTGATGAGAAACACAATAATAATCGCAGGACTACAAACGCACAATTTCTCCAATTGAGCTAATCACTTTTGCTAGCATTATTAGTCGCTCTTCCTCTCTCTCTCTCTCTCTCTCGCTCTCTCACTCTCTCGCCTGATCTCTTGCTCACTTTCTCATAAATCCTGCGAGAGGCTGTTGTATAAATCCCTCGTGCTGAATTAGTATTGTAATTTCGGGTATCCACGCATGCTTTGCCAGCACAGACCGTGGAGTTATTAATCTGGGGGACAGGTGCCATAGAAACAATATGCTGAGCGGTTGGCCTGGATACTGGGCCGACCCCACCCATGCCAAAGCCCTCAGCGCATTCAATTAGAATAACAAGGTATGGATTGAAGCCCAGTGGTAGTGAACATTAAAAAAAACTCTGTAAAGGCTGAGGATGTGTAATGTGCTGATCTTTTATGTTTCATTAATACAAGTTAAGTTTAAATGTAGTTGCGAAAGATCTGACTACTTCATTTTTTTTTATGTGACATCAATTTAATAATATTCACATTAACGCAAAGATGAAATGTAAAGTTACGGAGGAATGTCCACGGTGGCTCTTTTGACACTCCTCCTCTGAGGTGAGTTGTGTTTGGAGTACCACAAAGTGTGATACTGTGAGGGTTACCTCCTCTCTGATAGAAAAGCTGCTACGCCGCACATATGGCCGACTGACAAACATGACAGATGAAACACTTTGTTTGCTTTTGTTTAAGCACCGGCTCTTCTCCTAATACAAGCCCTTTTAAGTGATCAAAAAGGCCTGGCGATATTTGATGTTGTCTGCAGAGGGTGGGGGGGGGGGGGGGGGGGGGCAGAGGAAGTGTCATCCGGTGATATACAGCTCCAGTCCTCTGTCACACAGCGCAGTGTCTGCTGGGAAATAATCTGACATCTTGCACTCGACACATCTAAGCGATGAGGAGAGAAGGAGGGAGGGATGCAGGGGGGGGAGAGGGAAGAAAAAAGAAGGGGGGGGGGAGTCGAAGGCAAAGAGTGATGGGACAAAGAGAAGAGGGAGAAGAGAGAGGCTGAGCGGAGTGGGAGAGGAAGCGGGAGAGTGAAAGGAGAGAGAGAGAGGACACGATCAATTCAGCGGCCCCATCTCCATCATGTCATCGCCTGTCAGCATAGATTTAAGAATAAAGCTTTTGAGAGACTTTCCAGAGCAACACACTGATCGATTCCCCGGCAGCGTGGGCCCGGACGCCACTGACACGCGTGGCCCGGCCGCTCAGCACGCAGCCGACCCCTTGTGACCACATCGCAGGGACCTTAACCCTAAGTCTGTTGTGGGACATGGTGAACATAACATAACTCTTCAAATGCAGTGTGGTGGGTTAGATGTTAAGGCTGTGCCCACAACTTGGATAGGGAGGGGGAAACTGGCCATGCTTTTGGGTGGGACCATTAGAGAACACAGAGAGGCAAAGATGAAGAGCGAGTGACGGAGTGAATGAATCGAGTCATTAAGCATGTGTTTGTGTGAGCTCGACGCCCATATGACAGAGCGGGGGGGCAGAACGCTTCTGCCGCCGATCTCCATAAACAGACAAACAGATTGGCTCGTTTGCTTCTGTCCTCTGGGCAGCGTTTGTCTCCGGCTTTCTTGGGAACGCTTAGGACTTTCCTCCCAGGGTCTCGGGAGAGGCCGCTGCCTGCGCCGCATTTCAATTTGTAGCCCGGCTTCTTTTAATTAATCTACACCACTGTCAAATGTCAAACTCATTTAGAAAGCACATCTTAACCATTTAGTCCATAAGTAGCTGTAATTTAGTATTTTAACTGATTTAATGAAGTATTTGACAGATTGAAATGTTCTGAATAATTCAGAAAATGTTTTAGTCAAAGAACTGCATGCGTGTTGGTTGCATCTTAAGCAGTTGCTCTCTTATCACCAATTTTCATAAATGGGAGAAGCTATTTTCTGTTCCCCAGGGGACGGACACATAAACCTGTCACAACCTATAGATCCCTGTGCAGAAACCCCCCCGTTGTTGTGTAAGTCTAATGTTTCTTAAATGTCATAAAGTGAGCGTGGACTTAATTACTTATTGGACATGCCACTTTCCTTTTTTTGTGATATTTTAGTCATATGCACACCCAAAAAATGTTCAACTTCTGCATCGTGCATATGCATTCTACTTTTTTTTTTTTTATCTTTATTGTACTCGATAATTAAAACACAAACTCAAAAACCATCAGGGCATTTATATCCTCACACTGGTCAATGTCATCTCACACATGATGAGTGAGACAGCTGAATGTAGAAACAGCTTTGAGATTCATGTTCAGGCCTGATTTTGTTGTTCATTACGTTTCTATTTCAATTTCAACGCAGTGTGTGATCAGGGAAAGTGATAAAAAAATTGAAAAGTAAAATGTCATGGTGATAATGATTGAAACACATTTTTGCTTCTTTAGTTAATTTTTTTATTATAGTGACAAAAATATTTGAGTGGCTTGGCCTAACAATGATAATAAAGGACTAAATGATGTGTTAAAAGTATTATCTGCCGGCAGAGTGGAACAAATTCTCCTCTGGCCAGTGGGAAGAGACGACCGCACTGATTCCACTTCTGCTGCACTGAGGGGAAAATTTACCCCCGAGTATAAAACCTTATGAAATTGAACAACAACAAAAAAAGATGAAAATTAGATAAAACTGACTCTTCTTCCTGTCACTGTAAATCTCACTCACACACACAAGCACTATTTTTACCCAACTGCCTTTACTTCCGATTCCTCAACCCTCTCGCTCTCACTCGTCTTTTGGTTTCACTGTGGAGGGCAATCGTTACATGAGTGATGGTACCCATCAGTGTAGTGCATGTGTTGTAAAACTGTCAGCCATTGACAGATTGACTGACGTGGTCAGCCCTTCGATCACAACCGCAAAGACGAGAGACATACAGAGCCAAAGACATACGCTGAGAGAGAGAGAGAGAAAGATAGAGAGCGAGAGAGAGATAAAGAGCAAGAGCGACAGAGAGAGGAAACAGGTGCATTTGTAATGTTTTGCCTTTTTTTCAGTGAGCACTGATCAAATCTCGACTTAAACCATAAAAAAACAAACACGACTGCTTCTCAAGCGAGAGCACAGAAAGACGAGACAAAGGACAGATATATTGAGAAGTAGTGTTCCTGTGTAATTTCCAACAGCTGTTGATTCAAAGGGAAAAACTTTATTCGGTCCAGATGGTCCCAGTCAGTGGCAGAATGAGAGAGCTGACTTCATTGGCTCCAGCCATGTGTTTTTCCTCCTGATAGAAATTAAATCGGTCGTTCGTTTGTCACTGCTCACTACACAGCTTAAAATGTAGCAATGAAACGTTCCTTGGCGATAATGCACCATAATTACTCAAACGCCTGTTCTTTATCTGCAGCAGAGGGAGGACAGAAGGAACATTTTCTTCAGACGAGATTTTAAAACCCAGAGAGTTTGCTCAAGCCACCATTAAAGATGAAGCACCAAGTCCAAAGTAGAGAGCCACGAGCCTGTCACCCGACCAGAGGAAATGTCAATCCATGGGACAATAGAGCGGAGTTTGAAGTTGCCTTGTGTTTCTACTTCTAATCAGCTGTTAACCTGCTGTATTCACATGGTGTGTGAAGTATCAGGGACAGACGCCAGCAGCTCCTCCACAGGGCCCTGATCCTGACAGGGGACGAGAGTGGACGTCTCTCTGCCAGCAAACACCTCACCTCTCACAAACGAGGTGAAAAGCACTGCGGTGGCGCGGGGGGGTTAACGGTCGCCTCTGACTGCCAGTTACATATAAATTCAGGCGTGCATCGGAAATAAGAGTAAAGAGTGTCTCGGCAGCCACCGTTACGGAGATGAAAGACTGGAGCGCGACAGAGGCTGAGTCATTGCGGAACCAAACTGACACGGAACAGAAAATATATGTACAAGCTGGTGGTGTTTTTTTTTTCTCTGCGGTGCACATCCAGAGTCACACAGGAGCGGGACGGCCATGTACGACTGACACGTAGACGTGACGTGTGCTCGCTTGACTCACACTTCCACTACAACATCCTCGTCCCTGCAGCCACATTAACTGTGAGGGCTGCTGAGTGAATCATGAGAGGAGATGTTCTGTGTGATAGTGACGGTTCCACACTCGACCGCTTGCATGAGACCAGTCATGATGCTTTGCGGGAAACATCGCAGCCGCTTGCCTTAGAACTCTGTTTCATCTTTGCATTTTTTGTTTGATCACTGTGTCATGTTCATCCTCTGTGTTTAAAACCTGGCACGAGGTTCATTGAGCTTTTTCTGATGCCTGCTGAAAATGTCAGCTGTTAAGGTCCCCACACAGTTTTACCTTCCTGTCCTTCTTCTCCACACTTCTGTTTACTCTCTGCATGGACTGAAGATCATATAATCATATGGAAGTATGCTTTATAATTAACAACAGAAATAGTTGTGGAAAATAAATTAGTTTTCATCAATTTCACGATTATATAATTTAAACTATTAACAATTTCAATTCAATAAATCAAAAACCCTCGATGAATTTCTGCTAAACAAAATGTAACCAGCACACATGTTAAATTGAATCCACATTGCAGCAGTATCAGGTCTGAGACAGCAGCACAATAAAACAAAGACTAATGTTAATGTTCTCTAATTTGAAGAAACAGAATTGAATGTCTCACAGACACAATTTGACGGTTTAAACAACAGATTCATCTTCGTATTCACTGTCTCTCATGCACTGAAAGGAAGGAGAGGAATGTTTTAAGTGTATGATTTTCTCACACAAGCATTTATCATAACTTTAAATGTGATTGAATCACGTTTGTGTTACAATAACATAAACGCCGTGTCGAAGGAAAGTGAACTGGGGGAAACTGCTGCTCAGTTTGTGCTGAAACAGATAAAAAAATATCAAAAAAAAAATACCACAAGAAAAGATGAAACATGCAAACGGCAGCAGATTGTGAAACACTAAATGAGTATTGTGCCGCTCTCATTGTGGCTCAGTCTATACACCGAGCATCTGATTGGGTAATCTGTGTCTCTACTGTGGCCTTTTAAACTGTACATTTGCTGACAGTTCAATCATTTCCCATTTCACAAGTCATCCCTGTATTAAGTGTCTGTATTAAGATTAAACTCCTCAGAAAAGCAGTCAAAGTATCCACAGAGATAAGAGACGGGTTTCTCTAAAACTCACTGTTCATAACAACAGGAGTTTCCACAGCAGCGGTAGAGGTGGACCTATTAAGTCATTCACGATTAGTGCTAGTTATCTCTACTAATCTGTGATGTTTTGGGGTCGTGTGCTTCACTTTGAGGCGGAAACAGGCGCTGTGACCTTATGAATGATGACTAACACAGAGCCAGTCAGACGAGTAGCAGCACAACGCTCCCCGCTCGGCCAGTCAAACTCGATTTTACCACAAGGACAAGAGAACTGAACACCATTCACCTCTCAGTTACAGGGGACGTTAACGGCACAACACACACAATGTGCGTTTAGGGATCTGTTTATTTACTGAGCTACAGTGATGGTGTTGATGCAGAAAGAGAACAAAAAACAAATCTGTAAAACAAAAAAAGAGTGTGAATGTGAAAAGTTAATCAGCAAACGATAGATTTAATTTGAACATGAAGAGACGGTCATCTGCTCCTTGTAACACATCAAATCCTCCGATTACAGAGACCAGCATTTGGTTCACTATGCAGAGAAAGAAGTTAATAAACAGATAAAATCAGATTATTCACTTTGCTTCTGTTTTCTAATGGAAATAATAGCAGTAATTTATGCAGTCAAAAATATTTTTTTACTATAATTTTTCCTCCTCACTCCATTGTGGATTGTGTGTGTGTGTGTGTGTGTGTGTGTGTGTGTGTGTGTGTGTGTGTGTGTGTGTGTGTGTGTGTGTGTGCTGAGACAGAGTGTTTGAGACAAACAGAACAGAGACAGGCTATCACCAGATGAACCACGAGCATTTGCATCTCAGGAAGTATGTCAGCCAATACGGGACAGTCCCAGGCTGAGGGCCTTGGTGTTGTTATGCCCTATTTCATTAACATGAACATACAGTGCAGGGACATAGTGGCATTAATGTAACATTCATAACAGAAATGGACTGTGCTGTTTTAAAAATGTGTCTCAATTCTGTAAATGCAGACAAACATCGAGCTACATTGTTCAAACACTCACGAGTGAAGTCCAGTCTCGAAGCTACACATTCCTTCACAGTATTTTTTTATTTTTCCACAGCGCTACCTGACGTTATCCATTTTCCTCTTCCAGTAACGTTGCATTAGATTTCCAATATTCACGGTGTGTTTTTCCATCTTTCACAGATCAGGACTTCATGGGCTTTTTAGATGAAAAATTATCAATACAAGATGAAGCATCAGCAAAAAAGCAGTGACACATTGCCAACATGCTCTTGTTCCCGGTGCCAGCATCAATAATTCAGCCACTAGCTCATAACTTTATTTTTCAATGCATAATTGAGGCCGACCAACGTCTTCTGTAGCCAGTTATATGTAGAGTGATTTTTAAACAATGAGAGGAGCCGTCCATTAAGCATTTAACATCTTCTCTTTTCCGCAGCGTGCAGTAAAGTGTGAAGTTCTGGGGCCCGTGTGTCTCTCTTTGTGATTTGTGTTCAGTGGTGTGAGAGGTTGGGGGGGGGTGCTTTGTAGTTACTGTAAACATGAAAGTCTTATGATGATAACTGTGGGAAAGATGTGGTGAGTAAATGAAAACGTGTCGACTCCACATTAAAACAGTGCGGTTTGGAAAGGAAGGGGGGGGTCTCAGGGTGAGATGAGGTTTCTGTACCTGCACTCGTCATGTGATTTGTGTTTGTGTGCGCCGTGCGTGTGGTGGGCGATTCACAGGTTGTCAAATTGATTTTTATTAAGCTAATTATGTAGGTATCTCAGTTGCCTATATGTGTAAATATAAATCTTATTTTAAGAAAGCTACTTCCAGGGACCCTCCTCCATCCGGTGACTCATTATATGACCCGACCAGAATTCTCATTTGCTTTGTACTACTGCTTAATAAATATTGATTTACTATTTTAATTACATGTTAATCTCAAAACACATAGGTGCCACGGTTATGACTCTCTCAAGTCACTCTGCAAATTTCCTGTTTGCAAATATTTATTGAGGATGGCATCCTGAGAGGGCCATAAAAGTGAATAACAATCATTAAACAGAGACTAGCTGTCTACAATATCTGCACAAGTGTCAATATCAGCAGCCGAGCTTGACCCGACCACTAATCAATTACATGTACTGTTTTGTTTTATCTCCAAAGACTATGATTATCCAGGAACACAAACAAAAGGAAATAGTTAAACAAAAAAAACAAAAAAACGCTTTATTGAGTTAAGACACTGACACAGCAAATCAGTGTTGCATGATTTAAAGCCATATTCAAAGTGCAATAAATAGCAACACATGATTAAACACAAACCCTTATACAATGTAGCATCATTTATAGCTATTTAACCTTTTAGATGTTTTTCTCTATTTAGTCAACTGAAAAATAATTCCTGGTTTTACTCGTATCCTTGAAAAATGATACAGTTATTTATCCTGTCTTATGAATCATTATGGAAAAATTATCAAAGCAAAAATAAATGGAAAAAAACCTGAGATAATTATATTTATTGTGGGTCAGTTTTAACTCAAATTAGGTTTTAATAAATATAATTTTCTGCCAGATGTGATGACAAATGTTTCATTGGACGTATGAACCTGAGACTTTCTGTTGATTTATAAATGTATTTTAACTTCATCTAATTCAATATTGTTAAAATTAAAAGTGACAAAAAAGACATCACAGAAACTTAAATTGGGAATTGTGGCAGCATGGAATAAATAAAAGTTAACAATTAAGCAGACATTTTTAAATTGAAATGGACAGTATTATTGCAGTATCACCATACACTGTTTATACAAATGGTGAAAAACATAATTTGCTCTACACTTTATTTATACCTAATTCTACAGTCAAACCTGCCTGTATGCACCCCCCCTACTGCATCAGGATGATTAGTAAGGTAAAAATAGAAATAATTGTGTTGGTTTTCAGCAAAAGCTGTAAATGAGGAACAGTATACAACCTCATTTTAATCTCATCTGGCCCAAACAAAACGGACAGAGTGTAAAATATTTGCTTTAGATAAGAGGGTGAAGGAGTGTGTGTTTGGGGATAATCCCTGCAGTATGTAGTGTTTGCATGGTTGGTTCCTGAGATCAAGGTTGCTGGTTTAATTGAGCTCGTACTGGACCCAGAGCCGAGAGAGCAAGGCAGAAGAGCATCGACAAACTATGAAATGGTTCCAATATGGCCGATCGATGAGGCTTTGTGAGCAGCTCCCCTGGGGCTTTGATTTTCCTCTCAAACAACAATCCAGGATCTCCGCTCTTCAAAGGCAAACTCCATCTTTGCTGTTATTGTTGTTGCTCTCCCCGCGTTTGAGTGATGTCATCCGAGGTCGATTTTATCCATGTCCATAAAGGCTCTCCCACACTTGAATCACCCGGGAGACGTCCTCTGTTGGTCTGTGCAATGGTTACAACAACCAATAAAGGTCAATCTCCCATGGTAATGGCCAATTGGGTTTGTTCCCATTATTGGCCCTCTGAGCTGTGGTCAACAGATGGAGAGCTGGCACCACTGACACGAGTTACACTCCAACCTTAAGGAGGCTCCGCTCTTTTTCCAAGGGCTGTTGTGCGACTCCACTCTCTCTCTCTCTCTCTCTCTGAACTTGTGTTGGCCCATGCTTCACTCTATCATGTGCAGCTCCTGTATACGGGGCCCTGTCACAGTGGCATCACAGGAGCGTTGCCAGTGAGGGCTAACCGTCTAACCATTTCATCTAATTGCCTCATTAATGATTCACTGGTGTTAGGCTGCTCTAGCACTTCGCTGTGGGGAGCAAATCGTTCTGATTGGTTTGCCTCTGTCAATTATTGATGAGGCAGTGATCTGAAGTGCTAACACCTGGCTTTGGAGGTCCAAACGGCCCTGCATTCCCATCACACACTCTCTTATCACACACCCTGGGACCACATTCAGTGTAGAGGGGGCTTAAGTCTTGACTGTTGCTGTTCTCTGACATTGGATGTAGCATGCCCCGGGGCAACGGCTGTGATCTCAGTTGTAGAATATTAACTCATAGAACATGGCTCACCGCTGCGCACGAGATGGACAAAACAGAGACATGACGCTCGCAGTGATTTGTGCCGCAAGTAGTGGAAGGCAAACACAGACAATGTCACATCGAGAGGGAGCTTATGATACTGCTGTGTGTGTGTGTGTGTGTGTGTGTGTGTGTGTGTGTGTGTGAGATGAGACCACAGATAACAGTAATATCTCAAGTAAATGTCTTTAGTAAGTCTTTAGTAACAGTAGGAACAGAAATAGTCTTGACTGCATCTTTTACAATGATAATTGCATTAATATAATACGCTCAAGAGTATTAAAAAACACAACCATCACTAAGGAGGAAAAATTTGTAAATGTGTAGCATTTAACATGATAATTATCAATATTGAATGATGGACATTTTTATCTTGATATCATTTTTGGATTCTGGACTTGTGTTTAATGTGCCACCCACAAAGTGCGGCTTCTGGCTACATGACTCATTCATACTCCGTGCAGGAGCTGCTGAGGCCTCTCACAAAACTTTGGGTAGTTCAGGAAACAACAGCAGAACAAAGAGCCATGTTTCTGCGTTTTAACAGAGTAAAGCGTGAACACATTGATTAATGTAAAGGGATGTAGACATGGAGGAGACTCACCCACACTGTTAGTGGATTTGCTCGTCTTTCTTTGGCCTTAATTGAAGATGATTAAAGAGTCACCCCCCATGCTGACGCCACTGTCACTCTGAATCTCGGCCAAGTGGGCTTGCCACGTACACTCACAGGGTGGTCACTCTGCCTTTGTTTTCCAACTGGAAACAGTGACAGCCGAGCCGTCCCCACCCCCCAAACCCGTTGACTCACTGTGTGTCACCATAAACCCTGTATGGACAGACAGAGTTTACACGAGGCGCCCCTATATGGCTCACAATGTGTTCACCCACTAACTTTTAGTCCACGTTATGTGTGTGTGTGTGTGTGTGCGTGTGTATGGATGCACTACGCTAAAGTGTGTGAGAAAGTTGTGGTCTGATTCAAACTCGAATGACTTTTTTTTTCTCTTTTCTTGTCCGACCCCTCCTCTCTCCTCTTCCCCTCCATCCTTCTCTTTCTGTCAACAGATAACCTAACGGCTGAGCAGTGATGACATCGCAGCGGCTGACCAATCGCAAGAAGGCACCTACAAAGCACAACATTAGAAAATGACTTCACGGAAGAACAGAAGACAAGACCCGCTGAAATCCCTCGAAATCCCTACTGCGAAATTCTTGAAAGCCTCTTACTACTCCCGTTTCCCTACTTGATATTTTACATCCAGCTTTTTTCTACAAAACACACAAAACAAAAAAAGAAAAAGAAAAAAGAAAGAGGACTCGTACTGATGACTTGGTTGACAACGCCAGACAGTGGAGGAACTATTTTCTCTTGGTGGGAAGATCACTGATGCATGCTTCTGTAAATAGATCATGATAAAAACCCTATTCTTATTCCTATTATAGGAAGTATACCAAGTCGCTCTCACCAACTTCATAAACCTTCACGACTGTGGATAGAGTACTCATGGCTCATTTTTTTTCCTATATGAAGTCAGTATTCTTCTTACCTCCCCAGAGACCATGTAATTATCATTTCCCTCATCATTTCTCTACTCGTTGGAGTTAGTTGGACTGAAAAATTGTACTTCCTCTTCGTCTTATTCTCTTTACAAAACAGCCTAGTCTTCCTCTCCAATATCTAAACAAGTACATGTAAATAGAGATGATTGACGACAACAGCATGGAACAGAACATAGTGTATATGTACCACTCCCCTCGTAGATCACAAATCTCAGTGTGTGGATATTTCAGACAACCTTTTTAAAGCGTTTAAAATATTGAACTTGTTTTTCTGATAGTTAAAGACATACTCCCAGGTATCTGGACATTTTCCTGTGTATATGAATAGATGCATAGAGGCAGTAGCTATAGGTAATGTGGTTACTCGACAAACTGGCAAGAATAAAAAGGCAGCAATTCTTCTGGTTTCATCACTGAACGGTCAAAGTGAAGAGGAAAAGCAGGCTGTTCACCCTGAGCCATATGTCCACCTTGGCCTTTCTTAATGTTTTTTTAACATTTAAAAATGTTTAGTATTGTAATTTATCTCTCTTAGAAGCTATCTACTTATTTTTCTGATTGCAATAACTCCCTTCCCCATCCACACACAGTATTTGGGTTGGAGCTGCTGTAACCGTCAGCCTGAGAGGAAACGCTTTTTTCTTTGCATGGTTCGAAACGGTGCTCTAACAAGGAGCCTGCACAGCGAAGAAAAGGAACTCATCACTGATTGCAATGGAGACACGAGGACTCCGACCTCCGTCTCCTATGGATTCTCAAGAAGACACAAATGGACAGACAGATAATATGCCAAGCCAATGAACAGAGAACCTCAAAAGGTTACCACCCTCACTAGTGAAGACAGAGCAAACCTTTGCATGGACGACAGGGGAAATGCCAGCTCGTTGAACACCTCAGCTCCATCACCGTGCATCCTCTACCTCTCAGTGTGTGTTGTGCAACAAGAAACCATGACTTTTTTCAGTGTCCCCGCCACTGTTCTCACAGCAGTGGGGACACACAGGGGGGGGAGGGGGTCCATCAGTGCGGCAATGGGGAAGAAAAAACATTACACTTTGACTCAAACACAAACACACACACAGACACATACGAGTGCATGCATACAGATGCACAATCATACACAGCGCAGCTCGAATATATTGCTGTATATATGTACAGTGTATCCACTATGTATAGCCCCAGATGCTGTACTTTGCATGTTGACATGTTTATGGAACGTGACCATTATTCATAGAAGAGATTGAGCAGGGAGGCCGAGTCAGTGGGTTGACTCTCTGAACCAATGCAAGCTCTTTGTCAGCTTTACGTCCCCTCCCTTTGCTTTCGGAAAAATGTACGCTAACATGACTGAAATCGTTTGAGCGCTCCCGATCCTCTTGTGCAAGGTCCTCTACAGCCAAACGGTGATGCTGATGGGTTTTAAACCCTTTAGAAGGGACACATAACCTGCCTCTGATGACAGACAGAGCCCAGCCACAGTGAGCGTGGGTAGGAGAAGAGAAGATGGAAGGCAAACTGGGGCGCTCCAATTAAGTGGCAGCACACAAAGTGGCATGGGGCATCCTGCCAGCAACTGTCTATTCATCCTATGTCAAAGGGATTTGCACATCTCAATGAGTCTACGCGCTGCCAGAGAAGTCCCAGAGCAGAGCAGAGGAGAGCAGGGAAATGAAAGCGAGGCTCAAGGGAGAGGATCGAAGAGGAATTCGTGTGGATTTCTACCAAAAATGTTAGATTGTACTGGACTCATGTTCAAGTATTCTCCTGCTCTGTCTACATATAGAATCTTCTTTTCTTGGAGAGTTCAATAACCCCTCGACCTCAGACGGTTACACCATCATGCGGCTCTCTAGACTGTCAGGACCTCACGTGCTGTCGGAGGTGAACATTGAGTTAATGAGCCTGGCTCTCGGCTCAACCAGATGTTCAGCCTTGTGGTTAAATACCTGTTACCCTTCTCTGGCGCCTGCCAACTACAGCTGAACTCTTCCTGGACACAGCATCATGAACAGCTTCACCAAGTAACAAATGATGATGTGGGAGCAACTTACAAGTGTGTAAAACAAGTTTCTTTTTGACTTAGATTATTAAAATGCATTGCAATCTACCAGCAGACACAAATTACCAAGGAAAACAGTCACTGTATCAGAAGACATGTGGACACATACTCCGCATTCCACTTCCTGCAGCCGATTTACATGAAAAAAATCTCCTTAAATCATATACTGTCAGATCACATTCAATCATAAGAGCGTATTTACAGTCAACATGTAAACAAACTTCAAATCAAGACTTATGACTTAGAGGTGATTAGTTAAAGCAGATTTAAAATACAGGAAGGATGAAGATGTCACCCAAACATGAGAAAATCGTATGTGGTAGAAAACAAGACACTGAGCAAGAGCTGATCTTCTCTGAGCCTCGAGGCTTTTCACTTTCTCAGAAATTAAACAAAGCCCCATTTCTGTGCAGCTGCAGGCTATTTGTGACAGGTCGGTTTGTTTTGATATGGTTTTGCATGTAAGTGCTCTGGTGCTTTGCCCTGGTAGTCAGGCAGCCAGTGCACTTTTATCTGGCAATGACCCTGACCAATGTAAGGACACATATGTAAACATGCACAGATGTTCATAACCAAAATGTGTGAAAGTGGATCCAAACGCATAGAGGCACATCCCTGCTCTTATTTAACACACACACACACACACACACCATGCTAATCTAAACAGCAAGGCTGTATGTAAACAGATTGTCGACATAATGGGATTGTTCAGTGTGCAAACAATAAGCTGTTAGCGTAATCACAGGTCAAAGATATATTACCCAGAGGGCCACGCTGTAGGTATATTAACATGATGGATATGTGGGAGAGAGGAGGGGGCAGGGGATATGAAGGATATAGAGCTCTACCGATTCAGATTTACCCCCTATCGGGCCCCCGTCCGCTGCGATTCTCTCCTCTGCCTCCCTCGCATTGGCCCCATTTAATCAGCCTTTGTCCTTCCCCCATTCGCCCACATCTTACTTACACTCAGTTCCTCCATTTTTTTTTTATTAACATTTCTCACCTCTAATGCCTCAGTCCTGTCTTTCCTCCATCCTTAGATAGATCTAATTTATTTCAGCAAAGCCTGAGCCAGTAAGTTTCTAACGAACAATATGATGAACAGAACAGCTACACAGTTGATTCAGATAATTCTACGTTATACCTGACCATGCTGAAAACAAGAGCAAGAGCGTCTAACTGAGTATCAGCAAACAAGTGCTGTGTCAGTCAGGATAAACCCTGTGCAGCTTACTCCATTGCACATACAGCTTATTAACTTATCTCTGCTTTATTTGATTACCATCTAGCCCAATCGCTCAACTGGCTAATAAGTCCATGTCGTTCTGACTAAACACTCCATTAGTGTCATCACTGGCAAGCTTGTGTGTGTACTGCGTACGTCTGTGGGCCAGTGGAGCGGATACACTTTGGGCCCGAGTGACACAGAGTAAACACAGGAGCAGAACACTGGGAAGAAAAACAAAGCTGGCCCGTCTATTGATGACGACAATCAGGAACAACGTCATTTAAGGCCTCTGTAGGAACATCCCATATGTGATGGAATACAGTGGAGCTGCCACTTGGGAGTCAAATATTTGGATAATCAATCAAAGACCCTCAAGTGGAGGATACAGGGTGATTTTTGTCAGACTGTTTCCAGTATATTTCTGAGGACATTTCAGTTCCCAGAAGTGGCTGCAGAGTGAGCGCTCCTCGTTTTTTCATTGCACGACATGAAGTCATCCTGTCTGCTTTGTGATCTTTGATTGTGAGAACCCGGCTTGTGTGGTATATTACCTGAACATAGCTCTCACCCCAAACCTCCCACCGAACACGGTTCAAAAAGCTTGCAGCTTAAAGGAACAAATTGTTTGTCGATTGACAAAATTCTTACTCTGGTTTGGGCCTACAATACAGTTATGGAGGCAAACCAAAAAGTTCCACATGGATAAACAAAAGTTAGGCAAACGGTTACTACATTTCAACATAGGAGGCCCAAGGGTATTGTAGTATTCAGAGCAGACCACCATGTCAGACCGAATGAAAACACTTAAGGGTAAAATGTATGAACTAGTGGCGAGAACATAAACCTTTGATTATGAAATCGTCCTGTGTCTATGTGAAGTAATGTTAAACTTAAATGTATTTAATGGAGAAAAATAATTATGTAACGAGTAGCTCCTCTGACTTAAACACATACATTATCTGCCCCCCCTCTCTCACACACATGCCGACACACAAACACACTCTGTGTCTCTGTGAAGAGTGGGGTGTCACGATTAACAGTGACCTCAAGCCAGACATGGTTGGGGTAGTAGGAGTGGGGCCAAAGGTGAAAGGATTACAATGTGTCAACCATGTCGACTGCTCTGCTGTAATCCTGACCTCCAGGCCGACCCCAGACTCTGGAAACATGACTCACACGTCTCAGCTCAACATGTTATAAGTACAGCACCATATTACTCACAGAGACACTAACTCGTTTGTACATTTCAACTAAAAGGGGATTTTTAAATGCTTAAAAAAAAAAGCCTATGACGTTGCATTGGATTTAGCACCAGAGATACATTGGATGAGGGTTGATCTAACAGCCAGACAGCAGCAAAGATAGGGCAGACCTCCTTATGTCACACAGCTAATGACAGGGATGAATAATAGAGCCTTTAAAGCCCTTACTCCCACCTCATTCTGGCCTGCACATAAGCCAAAGCACTGGGTGAGCAGCGAGCCATCAAGCCCCTCTCCGAGATGAGATGGGCTCCCAAGAAGATTTGGGGGGGATGGAGGGAATCGGCTTAACCCAAATGCCTCAATTGGAATAAATGCTCTGGGCTGACCAAAGTTTAATACCATTGATAAATGCTGTAAACCAAATCTTTAGCATCTGATTAGGTAGCGGAGGATAACGGATCCTTTTTTTAACCAACATTAGCTGTGGTAAGATAGCCCGGAACATTACGTGAGGGTTTGTACGAGAATGTACGGAAACACGTACACGCCGAGATTGTTATGAGCAGTCGAGGACTTTTACAAATAGCCAAGTTGCTCTTACAGAAATAAATAAATGGGGGAATAATAAATCGCCAGAAGCTGCGGACAGGTGGCATTTCAGCCTGCACCATTTAGCTGTGCAGTCTGGTTCCTGACAGCTTGATTTAGTCTCCTGCACCTGAGCCAGAAAGGAGAGAAAATTAACGGCAGGAAAAAACAGCTTAACTAGATTCCAATTTACCTGCTTTGAAACATAATGATGAAGCTATTCTGCAGGATGGACCTGTTTGGTACCTGTAGCAAGACCATTGAGATCA
Source organism: Pleuronectes platessa (assembly GCF_947347685.1). Taxonomy (NCBI): domain Eukaryota; kingdom Metazoa; phylum Chordata; class Actinopteri; order Pleuronectiformes; family Pleuronectidae; genus Pleuronectes; species Pleuronectes platessa. Next base: position 17,182,475 of record NC_070626.1, read on the forward strand.
GGCAAATGTTGTGCAAACCCATTCACACGGAGAGAGGCATGGCACAGCCAATGAGGTAGCACAACTCTGCCATCTGAGCTGGGTTGTGTTCAAGGGAGACATTAGGGTTTTGTCTTTAGGGTGTAAAATAGAGATTAAAGTGGCTCAAGGGGAGATGCCAGGATGTGTGCTGTTCTCCCCGCTGTGAACAGGGTGTAATCCTTCAGTTTCAGAGAAGGGAAAAGTTTGTGGAGTCCAGAAAGTTACGCATACATCCCTTCTGGGCCCCCGACAGAGCAGAGAGTGGGAAACAGCAGGGGATATAACCATATGTTATCAAAGTGTTCTTCAAAGCTCCCGTCTTTAGTCCACTAAATTATACAGTATCATCACATACTGTATACCTGACAAAAATAGAAGAAACATAATTATGCAGCTCAATGTACAAACACACACAGAATCATTTCTTGAAAAGTATGTTTTAAGAAAAGTGTTACCTTTGAAAAATGAGGGGATGTTGTTGTTTTCCTGCAATTTCTTAACAGTGGCCGTGTCCTGATGGTGTGGGTCAGCTCATGATTTTGTATTTACATGCTTTTAAAATACTGCTGCTGCCGGACAATTACAAATTTATGGTTCCTATCAAAATGAGCCCCTTCTGTTTCCAGAGGTTAATTTGTGCTCGCCCCTCATTTCAATTGTACTGTAGTAAATGTCCACATTATTTCCCACATGGGCCTGGACCAGGGGTTTGATTATCCAAAGGTAGGCCACGGTCGGCTCTGTTATTGTCAGAGGGGTCGTAAGCTGCAGTAACGGCTTCTAGGGTCTTATTGCTATGGCGATCAGCCCCTTGCCACTTGGCCTCCATGACCCCAGTCAGAGATAAGCTTTATAGGAAAGCACATTAACATGCTCTGGCAGTCACCTCCCTCCTTTATCAAAGGCAATTCTATGAAATCAAGTGTTTATGGAGCCCCAGTGAGGATATAGAGCTGCTGATTGCCTGCATTAGAGGCTGAGTGTAAATGAGCTGGAGCTGGACAATGGACCTGTAGTCATGGGGAGAGCTGAGGATGTGATACTGATGTTATTCTCACTAAATGAGCAATATTTTTTAATGACTGCAACACCCCAAGAGCAGGTTACCAGCCCCGGCGTCACAAATATTGTCTGCAGTCTAAATATATCCATGTCTTCCACTCTTTCTACAATAACTGACACTACCATAACAAACGTTTAATAGGATCTAGATATGACGTAACATTATATCTTGGAGTTATTAAGTACGTTGCTATAGACTGCAAGTAACAGAACCTTCCATTATTGTCGTGCAGCACCGGTTCTATTCACAAAAATTGTCAAAAGGATGTCTTTTTTATTTCCTTGCACATCTGTTACATTTATACCTACATTTCCCTGTGGCTAGGAACACAAAACTACAGAGGTGTCAGTGGTGTGTGCCTGCTTACAGCCTGATCACTGCTGAAAGATCCTTTCAGTGCGTCTACAGTGATGGATGGTGATAGCCCTGTGTCTTTGTACACATCAGGGGGCTCTACTGTTGTCACTGGACAGATAGAGGGAGCGAGGAAAGAGAAAGATGTAGCCGCAGCTTAATGTCCTTCTCTGGTGCTGTGCATGCTCTTTCCTATTTGCTTTTCCCTTCACGGCACGGTTAACATCGTAAATTAACCTTTTCAAGTCCCCCGTGCTCAGAGACTGGTGCGCAGTATAGACAAAGGAGAAAAATAGATCTGTGTTATGCAATGCGGTAGCACCGGTTAGTGATGTAGCCTGTTCCAGAATCGAGCTCTTCCTTCTTCTACTTCAGTGATAGGGAATAAAAAAAGAAATAACCACACTTTCCTCAGAGCAAACATGTTATTTTACGTGCATGTCCTGTGTACTCTGCATATCAGTGAGAGGCTGCTTTTTGTTCTCCATCCTAGAAATGTAAATGAAACCACATGAAAGAAAAACATACTGTAGATCCCTCTGTTCTTAGTTCAAGTCTGTAAATAGGATGTAAATAACAAACAGCTATGCATGCTAATATACAAGCAATTTGTTCAGGTACTTTTGTAATCCAGACTTCTCATATGGCATGTAATGATGAAAAAAGCAAACATGGAAAAAACATAATAAATTGTGAACACAAATATGGTTTGTAAACAACTTCAAAACTGGAAAATATATGTCTTTGCTGTTAATGTTTTCTTACTGACGACTAATGCATTGGCCTGCCATTTACTACAGTGCTCTGCTCATGCTACTTTTTTATGTTTCGTAAGATAGGGCCGAGGCAAAAAGGACCATAAATCCCTGGTTTGTGGAAGAGCCGGGTTGGGGGAATGAGAAGATGAGGGGAAGGATGGCCGTCTGACCATGTCGTTATTCCATTGCCGCTGCACATTCACATGCACACACTTAATTGATGACATATCCTTAATGTCTAACACAGACAATAAAATACCATGGCAAAAACCGTTAAGCTTAAAAGCAGAAGAACCTGGCCTGCCATTTGAGTTATCTCACCAAAAAAGACCAATCACCAGCTTTAAAGTGTGCTGTTATTTTAAAATAGCACATATTTCTTTCTGATAAGCGAATGCAAAATCATTAAATAAACTACGAAGCTGGAGCAGGCGATTTTGACTCATCTGAAATTCTCCAAATCACGAGGCAACGGAGAGATTTTTGAAAACTTTGACAGATTTTGTTTGCTCGTTTGTAATATATGTCCAGTGAAAAACGATGACCTAAATGCCAAATTTGCCTCTGCCCTAGCAAACTCCAATGTGACAATTTATGAAGACAGAGATGGATGAAGTATGAAGAAAATCATTCTGGTTTCTAAGAGTGTTTATTTTCCACCATGTTTAGAACCATGTTAAATCCCAAGGCGCTCATGGTAGATGGAAGTGTCTAATTTTTAACCTGTGCTAAAGATATTTTAAATTTAATAAATAATTATTGTAACAAGAAAACCTGTTGTGTCCTGAACTTTCAACTTTGCTTTTGTGTGTGGGCTTGATGTTAATGAAGAAAGAGAGACAAAGAGAAAGTAAAGAGGTTGGAGGAGTTTAGTTATAAAGGGTCTTTAAGGATATTTGTCTCCAAGTAAACTCACTTCACTCATTATATCCAAGATGAAATACTAAGAAACCACAGGCTTACATACAATGACCTCTGACCCCCGACTCTCAGCCGTGTAAGATGGAGAAATGTGGTTACTTCTTATATCCCAACAAACAACAGTGTATAGTAGATTATTCGGCCGGACACAAACAGGGGATATTGTGAATGCAACGAAAGGCACGGCTAATAGTTGTTTGTGAAGGTTATCTGACTCATTCTGGGACTAATTAAAGCCACTCACACCCAAGCAGAAAGAGGCAAGACACGGCTGTTTGTGTTTTGTACGTTTCAACAAATTGTTTACAAGAGGACACATTCAATTAGTTATTTCATTAACGCCCTCTGAGGAATCAATTGACAATGCCGATAACAAAGCCACATCAATTTGTGAGCCGACTCCAGCACATTTCTCTAAATGATTGAAGAGCGCTGCTGTTTTAGGTCCCAGTGAGTCCTCGCATGCTCAGGCTTTTTAACAGAAATCCATACAATGCTATGTATACCATGAGATCTTTTCGGACTTTACTTGAAGGCCGGAAGTGCCACATTCAAAGTTCTGTCTTTCTCTTTGCTCTGCCCTTTCCCCTTGAGTGATATCCAGCAAAGAAGGAGAGAAGCGTTCACTTTCTCTCTGTCATTCCTGGCTCTCCCCTCCTCTGGCATAGATAAACAATGCCAGTGACAGTCTCTCATCACTCAAGAGGCTGAATCTCTGGCCCTGACCCGATAACATCAAGTGTGTGTGTGTGTGTCATCTGTCAAGTGGCTTCTGTCACACTTCAGTGGGAACTCAAAAACAAGACTCTCAGTGTGTGTTTATGTGTGTGTGTGTGAATATGAAGTCGATTGGGGGATGGTGGTGTCGGTTTAAGAGTGCCCGTTGGCATGCAAGCGTAGGCCTCTCTAGGCATGAGTGGAGCGGAGAGTGGTGAAGGGGGGAGGGGGGATGGTGCTTGTGAAGGTATGCCAGGAAACAGAGAAAAAAGGAGGGGGAGGCGTAACGACCCAAATGAGAAGGACTTGTGCAGACACTGTGAAACTATCTCATTTTGTAAGCTCCGCTACTCTCATTCTCATGTTCAGAATGGGCAGGGTGATCTGGGAACGCAATTATTTTCACCTATAAAAGGCAACATATGCCAAGATCATAAAAGTTCTTATTGGACAGTAATTTATTAAAGCAAGTCATAGAAATGGAGAGAGGTGGGGCACGAGCTATAACATGAAGGTGTCGTTCTGCTTCTCATTAAGGGTCCGAGTGTCGGTGGACTTCTATACCCCAGGTGCCCGACACAAGAGGGATAGATGAGCTAAACAGGACATGTTCATTCTTTATAAGATCCTGGGGAAATGGGAACATTTACTGCAGCCACATCATCTCCAACATCCAGTCTCAATCCATTTTCTGGGTTTCTCTGTGAAGCTGCTTTCAGACAGTGTCCTGTAAATTTCCGGAAGGGCTGTATGTGAGAATGTAAATGTCAGTTTCTTGGGACATTTTGCCGAACTTTTCCTGCCTGCCACCTCGTTAAATGTTAGAATGCAAAAAAAAAAAATGTTTCTAACACGCGGCTGAGGCAAAACTGACAAGAATACAAATGTAGGATGTAAAAGTTTTGCCATACACATAGAAGACCTTGACAAAGTTGTCGATTTGTAAAATCAATGAGATTTGAGAGCTTTTGAGCATTTTTTAAATGTTCTATTGGTCCATCACACAGATTCTCAAAGACAGGTATCTGCTGGAGAGCTCAGAGACTAACAATCATCTGCATCCTCCATGCAAGTCAGAGCTGCTACTAAGCAGTGCTGGCATCCTCTTAAATGGATGAGTGATCTGAGACCAAGTGTTTGTTCCCATATTGTAAATGTTTAAATCATTGTTGAGCTCTGAATAAGCAATAATAAACCATCATTGTGATCCTCACAATACTGAAAGATGCGGATTATCCAACGGGGAGCAGATTGTATTGAGGAACTTATCAGCATCTTCTCATTATCTAATACACCGAGTGCAGAGGGAGATGATTACGTCCGTGGCACATTTTACCCAGAACAATGGAAGCGTGTGTACCTCTGTTCATTCATTGCACAAAATGAACGAGGCGGATATATGCCATTGTTTGAGGTTATTGTGATGGTAAAATACAGTTTTTGTTAATGTAAATGATTGTAAATGACTCTTCTTTCAGACAAGAGCGGGGGGGTTTTGTATCCTTTACTGACATGAATACCTTTACAAATGAGGGCGGACAAAACAAAAGCACAACAGAGAGAAACGGGCAATTGTGACAGAGGCAAGGCGGGTTTGTGTACGCCCATTGTGTAATGTCTGGCAACGTGCTTGCGTGTTTGTTGTGGTTTTTCACCCTGACAACAATCACAATCAACACACACATTCGCACGCACACAAAACAATTTTACAGTACAGGCCTGTAAAGTTGCATGAAGCAAAATTGTATACAGATGTGATAATTACCTCTTTCTTTAATCTTTGTTGATTACAAATTTAAATGATCATCACCAACCTTCTGTCAATTTATCAACAACCTTCCGAGAATATTGTAGATGATGGAGAATTATGTAAACACCAGAATTGCACAAAGTAGAGTGAAAATCTCCGCCAGAACCCAGAAGTCCCCCGATGAAACTTAAATTAACTGCATCCAGATGCATTATTTGCATCTGCAACAAATTGTTCAGACTAATAAATATCCGTCTCCATAACATGCCAGATTTTTGTCGGTTACTCTCAGGCAAATCAGCAAAACTGTCAGAGACCGTCCTATCTCACTTCACTAAAGAAAGTGATAAAAGATTCCTGGATCCACCCCGTGTCTCGATCCATCTCAAAATTAAAATTCTCTCTCTGATCTTTGGAAAACTGTTCAGGAGTTTTTTGCGTAATCCTGCTGAAAAACAAACAAGCAAAGAATGAAATCAGGAAATATCGTATGTGTATTTGTAATTTTGGTTGCTCCTGTAAGTCTATATTTTCCCATAACCTCTGTGTTCTATTCAATCATGTATTGATTCAAACTTGGTCAAGGTTGCACAGGCCAGTTGGTCAGCCTGTCGAACATGTCCACAGCATGTCTGCCCAACTGTCCGGAGAACACAGGGAACATTAATCCCTTGTTTGTGTCTGAATCAATGGCTTATCGATCACAGACTAATTGCGTAATCATACCAATATCAGAGGGAAGTTTTTTCCATATACTCCTTTGTTATAAGAAAGAAGAGTAGCTTACATTGTGGAGGAGCACTCCTTCTACTGTAAACAAAGAGAGCTATTGATCCCACTCTCCTCCTGCCTCCGTCTTTCTGGCTGAGATACAGGTAATATGCAGATTTGTGAAACAGACCAAATGAAGGGGGCCATTTGAAGTCCAGCAGTGAACTTCATTAGTCACAGGCATGCACTCTCGAACATACGGACACACATGCAGCGCTCACATTCATGAGGACACACACATTCACACGGGCATAGAGCCCCTCGGACATGTCTCATTAAATTCAGGTGAGCAGATTAATTAAAATGATATTTAAATCCCTCAGGACTGTAATCTGCACGACTGTGGTGTATGTCACATCCACTCACACACACACACACGCACACACACAGACACACAATTGCGCGCACTCACTCACACACACACACACGCACACACACACACGAGTATGCTGACAAACAATGCATAGAAATGGATGGCGATGGCAAGACGTGTAATTTGCAGGTTAGCAGAAAGTCATGTGACCTGAGAGCATAAGCAAGGACATTTAAAAGTCTGACCACATTTCCACAGTATTGTCTTTATAAAAATAAATAAATCACAATGCACAAATACAATTAATCCAGCTTTCCAGCATTTACTTTTACTATTTGTTTGATTGCTGCTGGAACTAAGGGTCTTAATTGCAAATACCTTTTCAGTGCAAATCCCTCGAGGTTTGTCCTTAATTCGACCTTGTGTGCCTCTCCTCAAACCACCATCCACTCAGCCTGTTCATCCACAACACTGACCTCAACGGCAGCTGGAGTTGATGGAGCAGAGGTACGCTTTGTTAGCCTCCTGTAAATTCCGTGATAATATCACTGATTGCTCGGCAGGCGTATTCTGAACGGCTCTGCTGTTTTATGTTGAGGATCGATAAAACAAATGTGAGTGTGTGCTGGTGCAGAATGAAAATAAAAGATTTATAACATAGAAGTGTCAATGATTAAATTAAATGTTACCGAATAAGTTTCCAAAATGAATGAGTGCAGCCAACATTGGCACGTGAGTCATGCATAGTCATATCAAAACGAGTAATACAAATAAATAGGAGTTCCTGAAAGGTGAATCAGCCAGAAGGAGATGGGTGATGTCAGCTCAGTAGTGTCTATCTTCTAGTTCTCATGGCATGTTCACATGTGATATAAGGAGACTGTCACCGCATACTAAACGCAGAACATAACGGGGGGGGTTATGTAGGAGGAGTGTTTCACATATGCTTGCCTACTTTCCCACCAAATGAATCAAGATAACAGGGAAACTGAAACTTGAAAGCTGGTTTGGTACGTGCCTAATATCAAAAGGGATATGATGACAGGAAGCGGCAGGTAGGCTGTTCATAAACCTATTCTTTTTCTCGCCCTTTTGTTTCTGTCCCTGCATGTTTAGCCACATTACATATTGTATTTTCTCACTTCAAAGTGTATTATTTTCAGCATTTTTTCTCAAGCTACATTCACATGACTTCACACACACACACCTGCCCTCCACACTACACCAGAGTTTAACAGCTACTTGAATGGAGAGGTGGTGGAAATCATGTTTGCTCCGTTTTTACATTGAAAACTACAGGCCTGCATGTTTAAGTCTGGACGGGCAGAAATAGAGATGTTCGGCAGCCATGACATAGACACTCTCAACCACTTGCTGATTGGGTCTTTCCAGTCTAGAGGTAGCCTTCGCTGATTCGTCAGGCTCCTATCACGTGACTCCCTTCCATAAGAGAACAACCGGCATTCGTCTTGGTACCAGTGTAAAACGCAACATCTTCAAATCAATAACAAGCTTTGCTGACCCTGTGCCTAATTTTATAATGATACCACTGCTCACATCCATAGGAGAAAAGATACTATTCTAACAGTCTGTGTCTATTCCCGTGTTCTCCGCCCTACGTGGCACACGCATGCCTTCCTGTTTACACCACCACGCGCACGCCCAGTGAGCATGAGCGGTCAGGTGGTGTGCATTTCCGGCGTGTTAGTAAAGATTGGGAATAAAGCTGAAATTAAGCAGAATGCTCATGTGGACAGAGATGCCACAGTCTTCATTCATAGCTCGGAGAACATTTTTGGAGTGCGCACAGAGAAAGAATGATAGGAAATGAAAAGAAGCCATTAACTGCCACGCTGAGGGCCCTCTCCTGACCTTCACCTACTGGAGAGGCAAATTACATTAGTGAATGATATGTCATTCATCTGGGCTGTACTTGGAGAATCATTTAGCTAATTTAATGATTAATAAGTTTAACACCTCTTAATAATTTCATTTGGCCCTGTGATTGAAACCCTGGCGAGCTGGGCAGAGCGCAGTGGGAGGCAGATGAGGATGTCTGGGATGGAGACTGTCTGTCTGGGACTGAGCAGAGAGAGAGAGAGAGGGGTGCGGAGAGAGAGGAAAGAAAAAGAGAGAGAGAATCTCCCCGAGGACTACAGATCAGTCTATTACCACCGTGACCTTTTCCCTCCACTGGATATGCCATTAGAGAGGAAATCTGAAAGTAAAGCCTTGATTAACACAGTTATCCAACATGTTGAAAGAAAAATGGAAAAGAAAAAATATGTTCCTTCATTAGGAAAATGTTCTGCATTATTAATGTTAGAGAAGCCGGGCTAAGTGGACCTCAGAGCATTACGGATTCTTGGTTTAACCAGGGGTGATCACTGTAGAGATTCACAAAGTCCAATGTGATGCTACAACAGTGTGACAGAAGGATTTGCTGAAATCCATCAGACTAATGATTCTGCAACGGTTCAACCTTAACTCTTGGTGAGAAAAAAAGGAAAACATTGACATTTAGTGATGCCCCCCCCCCCCCCCCCCCCACCCCTCAACAGAAACTGCAGAGTTATGACCTTTCCTGATCATGTCAAAGAAAATTAAAATACACGAGAAAAGGCTGAGAATCTTTATGTCACCTGTGGTAAAACAAGTATAGTGCTCAGAACTTTCCATGTTCAAGTTCAATTTTCAAGCAAATTTGTTTCCGTCCACAACAGACAGATGAAGTGCAGAGCATGGGTTAGGGTTAGACATGACAGTTCTCATGATCTCTTAGCATCAGTAATTTCACTCAGGTGGTAGTAATGCTCTCCACTGAAACCTATGACAAAGTTCTGGTGGTGAAGGCAAGCGAATGAGCCTGACTTGTGGTGAGATCACAGTCAGAACTGATCCGAGCGCACTGACAGATACCTCGTAGGTGGTGTACGTTTTTTTACACACACATACATTTTACATACACATTTCCACAGCCCCAGTGCATTTTCACCTGGAGCGTCACCTCTCGGCGTTTCTTGGTTCTCACGGACTCGAACACGCGTCACAAACTGAAACCAAACGATTGCGCTGGAGCCTTCACGCCCTGCGGGTAGCAGCCACTCGATAGACTTGTTAGATCTTAGAAATCCTGCATACTGATGGAGAAGCTATTAAAAGGCACCTTAGTGGAAAAACTAACTAATATGAGGCTCCGATGTGCAACAGGGGAAAGAATCATGTTCACCATAGCATTCAATTCAGATTGGATTTAAATGGGACTTTGCCCCTTCTCACCTTGGTGTGCATATCTCATGATAAGGCCATTTGCTGTGGTCCATGTCAACTGACTAAACAACCTCCTGCATCCCATGGAGTAACACAGTGACCTTGTTCCCTCTCTGCTCAGGACTAGAGACTTCACCTCATCACCATCTCTCTCCTCGTGACCCGATGGAACACAAGGTCATGACACTTCCTCCCGTGGTCCTCTCCATCTCCTGAGAGAAGAAAGCGCTGTGGTGTTTGTGTGAATGTGGAGTCGGACACAGAAAGACCTCCAGACAACCTTGGAGAGCCTGTTCCAATCTATACAGCCAGCAGGTGATGCTTATCTGTAGTATGGCAGGAAGGAGTCCTCTCTAATTGTGTGAGGCCTCACATTGTCATGGTGGACAAAGGGGGCCTATTACGTCCATGATATAAGGTCCAAGTGTACCAAACCAAAGACGGTGACATGTGAGACCATCGTGGCATCAGCAGTGTTTAAGAAATATTTGCTACATAAATGTGTCTTCATATTTCTCCACCTATACCACAATTGAGTTTTTCATGGTCGAGGGAGAAACACAAATGCGATTTACTCTAAATTCAATCAAACAGAAATAATCCCAACAAAGAGCCAATAGTGTGAAACTTGGATCATATTTTTCCTTTTTCATTTTTGTGAAAACCCTTTTACGTCCCACAGAATTCCTGGTCTGCAAAGTTGGTCTTGTCTTCAAAACAATCTGGTGTGCCTGAAACATGTAGAGGTCTGAGGAGGAACACGCCAAGAGGAAATGGCTGATCTCTGATGATTTTGGTTGGACACTGACACACATCGTGTGTGTGCCTAAAAGCATTGGTGAAAGTCTAACCTGTTCAAAAGCTACTTAGGAAAATAAACACAGCTCCCATTCCAAATAAATGTCTGTTTGAGCTCAACTGTCGGGCCAACATTTCTGGCTTTGGTTATTACTGAGAGAAAGAATGGGATACATTTTGTAAATGGACTTTTTCGTTGAAGTGGGAGCTCGGGGGGATTCTCACTCTTGAGGGTGGTGCAGATGAAAGGTTACGCACTGCCTGTTTGTCAGGGCAGAACACCAACAGCCACAGACCTCTGGCAACAGCAGCGTTTCTCAACAGGGTGCACCTGGAGAACACTGAGGCCAGTGTTTGGACCAGAGAAGTCTGCAGCTTTGCTTTCAACACCCTCTCTCCCCCTTCGTTTTATCTGAGGCTGAAGCAAAGGCTGAGAAACATTAGCACAAAGATCCTGAACTGTACATTCACATACCTAGGGACAGATTAAGATACAGAATGAACAAGCATGCAAAGATGGACACAGCAAACATGAATGCACACATGGGCAAACACACACACATACTCCTGCTGATTTGTATTGATTGCCGTTTAATTAAGGTAATTATTACTTCTTTTCAGCGTAGCCTTGTTGGCGTGAGGCGAAGGGAGTTAATAGGTATTTAATTTATTATTCTATCAGCAGCTTTTCCTCTTCTGATTGGTGTTTACTGGCGATACTCAATTTGGTGTGGCTGCCCTGGGTGTTTTTGTAGTAACTCGTTTCTGTTTTAATTGCCTGCTTCCACCTGTAGAGAGGAGTGGAGAGGTTTTCCCCTCTCACTGACAAACACAGTAGGCTTTGAGATGTCAGCCGCTCTCTTTAACGGGCCAATGACAGTTTCCTCCTGTCATAACTCTGACTTCCTGTACAAACATAACCTCATTAAAACTGCCACCCTGGTCTGTGGGCGGGCCTCCTGGTCCTCCCCTCCAATTAAGAGCAGTAAGGGCTGTCGCACTGACAACTCCCTCTTTGAGTTAAAAATCCAAGCACTCTAGGGGCTCACGCCATGTGTCAAAACATAATTATGATCTCACCCATGCCTCTGTCCAAAAGAGAGGAGAGAGGAAGAGAGGGGAAGAGTAAGGCGGAGTGAATGAGGGGGGGGGGGGGGGGACAGTCTCAGGGTCATTGAACGGAGGCAGTGGAGGGAATAATGAACTAAGAGGGATAATGAGAATATTTGACCAAAGTGTGTTATCACCCCTCCTCTACTCGGCCTGTGTGTCCCAAATAAAGCGTAATATTTATTCTGTGGACATCTGGACGGGGCAAGGGCATCTTCATCGCATGTCTGTTGATGCTGGTTCCTAAGTTCAGAGGTCGAGAAGCCACAGCCTGACCGTGTAAAGGATTCCTGGTGATGACAGAGTCATCTCTGTCATCCTATTCACCCCGTTTTCCTTTTACACTAACAACTCATCAAACTCATGCACACAGGGCGAAGTACACGCATCTATGTGAACGCTCTCTGCCTTCAATCCACCTCTCTCTAAACTGTTATCGCAGTTTGAAACGTGAGACATTATTTTGCATGTTAGTTCCTCCAGCTGATACGAGTTACCCCTACTTTATCCCAGAGGACGGTTGGGAGGGATGCAGCGGGTGAAGTGAGGGGAGGAGGCGGGAGGGAGGTCACACAGGACTCTGACACTAAAGGCCACCCCCTGTCTGCAAGGCACAGCGTCACAGCAAGGCCTCGGTGACCCGGTAACAGGACACGGCAGGGGCCAACACACTCCAAGCTGTGCGCACTGTCACAGCTGCCAGTCAGCAAACTATTACGATACTCACAAATCATGGTACTTGGTGTACTCTTCGATGTAAACCACACACTGATAAAGCCTCGTTAATGAATCCTCCATTTCAGCAAATGAACAATGCAATGGTGTGAGTTGTAATCTACTGAGATTATTTTTGGCTGTGAGTGCATAGGAGGATTTCTCCTGTTTCATTGTGCTTTTTTTAAACGGCCCCTCCCCCGGTTTTGTCCTTTCCCTCACTCGTCCTGTGCGAAGGTGGTGAGTCGGGGCAGAAGAGAGACAGAAACAGACAGGTGTTCAGGTGTGTGATGTTTGACATGCTCACGCAGCATGCGTTCATCACAGGGAGGAGACGTGTTTGACAGCAGCAACTCCCTGACCATGATTACATTATCTCACATGTGCTGCTGAAGGTCAGGGGAGAGCCCCAGCTACTGAGCGAAGAGCAAACACATTATATCACATGACCATCCTGTTTAGAATTGTTATATTTTGTGGTTTTGGATACAGACAAAATCTCAATTTGTCCTTCAAGCATCTTGGCCGCGTTCAAACCAATGCATTGTGCTTAGAGCTGTATTACCATCGATCACCCAAGATGCACTTTAATGTCAGGTATGGACAGGGCCTGTGATACAACTTGCTTATGCTAAGTCATATTGCTACCAACAGTATTTTTTTTTGTTAGGGGGGGGGGGGGGGGGACAATCACGTAGTTTCTCTCTAGACACATATTAAATAGTTTAAGTTCATCACATTTAACACATTCAGCCAGCTTTTATCTTTTTCACACTAACTTATATTTCACTGTTATTACATACAGTCATTTGAATTGAATGGCAGTGGGATAATTGTTTGAACAGCAAATACCGAATTTCTTTCTACTGCTGTTTCCAGGTCACATGTGCATGTACCTTGCAACTCAATCTGATCTTCAAGGCAATTGGTGACAGGATACATCAAGTCAAGTGTCTTCGTACATTAGGAAACGATACAGGTAAAGGATGAAAAAAATTAGAACAAAGATATGGAGGGGGGGGAAAAATCATACAAACCTAATTGTAAAACATCCCTGAAAGTCACCTTGGGAGGAACCTGACAGAGAAGGATCATTCTCACAGCGAGGGCTAAGCAAGCAAAGGCTGCAGAGATCAGGCAAACAATGCTTAAATATGATCAAATTGGCAAATGAATGAAATCCAGAGAGTATACCATATGAGATATGAGAGCTGGATTCGGAATAGGATGGGGAAAAAAAGAAAAATATTCAGTAGAGACGATTAAATATAAAAGAGACAGAAGAGATCGTTTAAGGTCAGCTTCAGAGATAAAAGATAATCTATGTGTTCAGTCTCGTAGTGAAATGCCAGTCAGAGGTAAATTGCATAATACAGCAGCTCCTTCATCTCCTGGGTATTAACACAGTCTAAGTTGGCTGGAAACAGGAGACGACTCCGATTAAATATGAAATATTTGTCTGGATTCATGAATTATACAAAGCTTGGCACAACAATATAGTTATTTACTCATTTTGGTTTTGCTTCTTTTTTTTTGTTGAATATCAACAAACCGAGCAAAGCAAAAACAATAAACATTAGCTGAATAGAGATGTCAGTTACAGTGGCTACAGAGCCATTATGTGGCAGTCCCCCTGGGGTGGCAGTGCGACTGGAGTGGGGGGGGCACTGGGATAAATGGGCCCTGTGTTTGTAATGGAGAGGAGTGTGGCTGCCAGCCAGGGATTTGAGTTAGCAGGCCTTGTCCTGGAGAGGAACACTTCACACTTTGCCAACTGGGGCTGCCCGGGCAGGGAATGGCATGAGGTCTTTTCTCCTCGTCCCTGTGTGTGTGTGTATGTGTATGTATCATTGTGAGAGAGCGTGCATGTGCACTCGTGTGTTTAAGGGAGATGATTAAGGAGAGTCCTCTTGTGCACACTAGCCGGCCCTCCTCCCTCATATAGGCTGACAAAAAAAAGCGCTGCTCTGGCCTGTTCACAGCATTTCCAGCTTGAGCTGCGGGGTAGCCATGGCGAACTTGTGTTGAAATGCCACAGAGTGGGAGCAGTTACATCTCTATTGAAAAGGTCTTCAGTGGACGTTAAACAATCGATTTTAACCGTCTGTTTTCAGGCCGACCAGTTGGATTCTACCTTCAAGCGCACACACACACAAAAGCACAAACACACACACAACATGCAAACAACATAGAAACGTGAACACACACACTAATTGCTGTAAGTGAGTGAGTGTTTGGAGCGAGTGGACAGGTCTGGCTGAGTGGACGGTTTCACGCGTTCATGCACTGCTGCTCCAGCAGCATAATGAGGTGTGACGCATCAGACTAAGTGGCTAATGGGGTGTGAAGTCATTAGAACACTGCCTGTATCCCTCTAGCCCTCCCTGTCTCTACCTCGATCTCTCAATGCAACTCTATCTCATTTGTTTTCACTTTCACCACCCCTCCCCTTCCATCCATTAATTTGTTTTGCCTTTTCCAAGCTCAAATTCGTCTTCTTCTTGCAATGCCATGATGATCCCTGTTTTATCTTTAATTCATCATTAGTTGTAGCATATGTCTTTTCTTTGTTAGTAAATTGACTTGCATGTTATCAGACTTCTTGTGTTTTATTCCTCCCACCTGCTCTGGACTTTATGCATGAAGGCTTATGCAGCTCTTTTATCCTGCAAATAAAATATCCATGGGAGGCAGCTATAAAACTGTTCAACATGTTTGTTTCAAAGCTCTAAAAAAGGAAAAACTAAACAACTGCAATAAATACACAGAGTAAGTTGTAGATAAAAAATACAACCCCCCACAAAAACAGTCCCATATGAACATTCGAGCATGCACGAGCAAATGGTGCTGCAAATGAAAAAAGAAAAACATAGCGGGGCAGACGGCCATCTGTTCCCTGGGATCAGACATAGTTTTAAACAGCTTTAAGAATAGAGAACAGATTGAAGACAGTGAAACTAAATATCTTTGTCCTGCTGTCATTTTGGTATCGTGGCCCCCGCTATTCCTCGGCTCTCTCTTGCCCACTAGAGCGCAGACGTCGTCACCACTATGTGACCTTTGACCTGCTGAAGCAAACCAACTCACCAAGAAAAATGTCAGGAAACATACGACCTTCAATCTTAAAAAATTTAATAAACTAATTTTAATAATTTCAATATCATGTTTGACTTTAAATAAGTATATGATTAGGTTAATGTGAATGGATCTTTATGAAGTGAAGGACAAACAGTAAAAAAATACTCTGCATGCAGTTTATAATTGTGAAACAAAGGATCTATGACTAGCAACATGACAGTGATGAGTCAAGGACACACTCACACAGACACACACTCACACACCACAAAATCTCGGCCTGAAAAAGGTCAGACAAGTCAATTGAAGATAAAAAAGACAACAATGACCAATATTGTCAAGGAAACTAGTCTGCTGTTTAACTGTTTAATCTTCATTGTGCTGGGGGTATAAATCAGGAGAGCAGATTTTGTTCAACTGTCGGTGTAAGAACGCAGGTCCTCAGTGTGTTCTGTTTTGTCTCTCTCTCTGCACCGTGTGCCCGTATGTGAGAGGACACCTGCAGCTCTGGTAACAACCCCCTGCTTAATTTCATTAACCTTTATACACAACAGAGCATGTACCGATCCTCCCAGCAGATTACAAGCAGCGAGTCCTCCCACACATTTACTGAAAGTTACAGCTGCTTGCGGAACACATTCTTGTTTTCCCAGATTCCGGGTGCAGCTTTGGCGATAACCTTCATTGCTTAAAAGCTTTTGGCAATAGCCCAACATAAATACCAGAACTCGGTAAAGACTTCAGCCGGTATACAAAAGTCTAACCCAAGAGTATTAAGTAAAAACAAAACAAAAAAACATCATCATTCACGCTCTGTTTAATGGAGATGATTTGTTCCTCATAAAGATGACTCTGGGGCGCCCACTGGCTCACCTGGTGGTGTGATCACACTGTCTATGTAGGCTTGATTTATCTGACAGTGGTTTCAGTTCCGACCCGACACTTTCCACATGTCTTCCCCCATTTTCTCTTCGCAATCTACCCAATAAAACGATGGCACAATTTTGGTGTAGCACCAAATATGAACATTGGAACACTGAACCAGAGCTACAAGGAAAATAAATGCCATAGACAAGTGGTTGTAGAAACTTTTTCCATCAGTGTTATATGAAAGACACATGCATTTTATGTGTAAACAGGGTGTGATGGAAAAACACATTTGACTTGACAAATGCACAAAAGTGGCCTGCAACTACTCAGAAACCAACTCTTCACACTGGTCTAGCTTTTGTAAGCATTTTGTGTGTGTGTGTGTGCGTGTGTGTTTGTGTGTGTTTGTCTAAGCTCGACAGTGTGGGTGAGGACAGAGAGGAGTCTCAGAGCTCAGTGAAACATCATATTCCCTCGACAAGGCAGACACTGTCCCCTGACACTGATCCAGGTTAACTTTCACATTCTATCATATAACAGTGAGGTCAGGGGCTGTGATAGGAGAATCTGATTCCACACAAGCCCAGTGGTGATAGCCCTTCCCATGAAGTGTGTCTCCTCCCACCAGGGAGAAGGAGATAACACTGAGAGGCCGGGGCTCACACAGGCCGGGGGCATCAACAGTTTAAAGCTGCTCACTTCTCACAACTCCCATCAGGCCTCATCAGAATCCCAGGCTTGGTTTCTTTAAAGGACCACACCAGTGGTTTTGCATGTCATGGTCCATTTACCACATTTCACATATACTTCACACATGTCATTGTAAATCATTTTTACAAAGTACTCCCTTGTGTTCTGAAGAAGGAAAGGAATTTAATAATCTTAGATTCAACTTTTCAATTGCTTTTCTTGAATTTATGTTTTGTAAAAAGAAACAGTTGGCAGACATCCTTGATCAGTGGATTTCACAACAGGTCTGCTTTTGTTTTAGCAAATGTTACATTATTGATATGATGTGAAGCTGCAGGCTGCATTACCATTCAACTAACTTCTAACAGTGACTGTAACAATGATTGTTTTAACATCCCAACAGTAACATGGTTAAAACTTCTCATCACAATATTCCAGAGAACAAAGGTAAAGTCTTTAAATGTCTTGTGGGGGCCGACCAGCAAAAAATGTTAGATTTGCAGTTACTTGCAAATTGCTGTTTTTGTAATGGGCTTGACATGTGGTAGTGCTGGTTGTAGATTTCTCTCTGAAACTGTAGAAGTAAGTAAGTAATTGATCCACGGCAAGTAAAGATCAGGGGCTGGACTCAGATCCCTAAAGCTGCGTCTCCACTGCTGCACTGAGAGCTGTTCATCTGCGAATTTAAAGTTCAGTGAAGATTGAACACGTTGATCGACAACGCTTACATTGTCGGTTATTCAAAGCATGTTAGCACTGAACATATCAAGTGTCCAAATCGCACCAAATTCAAAAGGTAACTTCTTTGGGTCCTTAACAATACACATGTAGAGTTGAAGGGTCCTCGAGACATGCAAGGCCCAGACAGACAGATGGACAGAGATCTAGATGTAAGTCCAAGTTAACCAAATTCTGAAACTTTTTCTTGAAAAATTACTTAAACTTTGCACTATCTTTTACTATATATTATTTATTGGAAAATTAAACACTGCATCCTTCAGTAGTTATCTGCATACCAAATACACTGGAACATGTTTTTTCAACTTGTCGATTGATTCTAACGGAAACACTCAAAACATATTAATACTTGCTCACATAACAGGAAACAGGAATCAGATCAGATGAAAGCTGATTAGAAAAACTAACGGTCGTTCAAAACACTGCTATCATTTCTTAGATCTATAGATGTGTGTGGCTCTCTTGCAAAGAACACACTCTTTTTTGTTTCAAAAGATTTTGAGCTTTGCCTTTACGCATTATTCTTGCTCAGCGATTATATCAACCATCTATTTTTCGACACCACAGCTGTTGTATTCCTATGAGCCTGCTATGTTGGGGTGTATCTCTGTCTAGAAATTATTCACTTACATAAGCACAAAACTGCTTTTCCTAACAAAATAAACTAAACCAATTACATTTCCAGTCCAGTGCACCGCCTACTATCAAGGGCACAAAACATGTCCTCAAGCAATGCACAAAAGGTTTCACAGGGGAAGAGAAAAAAAACTATGTAATTTGTAGGTCTGTGAATCCAGTTTCATCCAGGTTTCAGACATGCACTAAGTAATGTCAGCCTGATGATAAACTTACATGTCGTCCTCACGTCTGAACAAGCACCTGAGTCATTTTTAAGATAAAAGTCACAACAGTAAGTTTCCAGTTATACAAAGTAAGACATCAAGAGAAAAAGACCATCTTGTTCTGACCCCTGAGATCACTGAGCTCAAAATGTATTATTTAAATCTTTTATCTCTCATGCACAAAATGAACAGGAGAGTGACATGTGACAGGTTACACTTGTACGATTTAGAAAAAGTTAACAGTCAGCATCTGCAAGATATGCAACAAAAACAAAAATGGTACATTACAAATCTATGAGTTTGGCAAATCACATTAAATCTTCAACAGCTTAGCCATCACACAACAGAGTATTGTATGATAAGTATTATCATGAAATGTGAAGTGGAAAAGTAAAATGGGAATGTCTTACTGGATGGAGTGAAAGTTTGAACTTTGACTTTTGGCCTTTTAACCAGAGAGACAGGGTTAATCAGAATCAGAAATACTTTATTGATCCCAGGGGGAAATTGTGTTTGTTCCAATAGCTCCATGCAACATTAGAAATATAAGCTTCTAAGATTTACAAAATATATACAATTATATAAACATTTAATATGAAATATGCACATCATAAAACATCATAACACTGTCCTTTGTGGATGAGGTGGCTCGATTAGTGGAGGACAGGATTGTTGATGTGGAAATTAATAGGATTTCAGTGCTGAAACTGACTCCATTGGCCTTAGCCCATGTTGGTAGTGTGTGGTCATCTGTGAACAGCCACTGCTGTGAAGCAGGTGTGTAACCATATGCACGTGGCTGTAGCCGTGTGCACAGGAAACCCGGGCCTCATTTAACTGGTGCTAAACCAAGAAAACAGCAGTCGTCAATAGGCTGCACCATCGGGGGCCAAGTTCTTAACAGGCATGAGGTAACCAGGCATAAATATTACTCAATACCTCAGCAATAGCAGTTCAGTATGAAAAATATGAGCATATCCACAATTGTGACCAAGATTTTAACATTTATCATCAAACTCACCCTACATTCACTCCTTAGCTCTACATTACTTTAGCTCTAACTACAGGCACAGAGCAGTGATGGTGAATGATTCGCTCTCGCAGTTCCATTATACCGATGGTTCTCCTTTCTATTACATGTCATTCTGTGACGTTCATGGTCATAACAGGCGGAGTGAAATTCATGACAGCCTTAGTGTCGTCCATATGTCAGAAGGAAGCTCTATGGCCTCGCCACAGCAGAGGGGTCAATCTCTCAACCCTAATGGCTGCTTGGGTCATGTGACTGCAGAGTGCTCTGGAACACTCGTTACAGCAGATACGAGCAGGAAATGATTATCAGGAGGTCAATTTATGCAAGGGAGAGGTAGAATGACAGAGTGAGAGGTCAGAGCTCGTCCATATCTCTGGGCATTAAAGATTGACATGCAGAATCTGAGAGGGACCGCACACACACACACACACACACACACACGTCTCCATTTAAATATCTGACAGACGATGAAAGTGCAGCCATTAAAATGTCCACCGAGTGCTTCAGCAATGAAATGGGGGAGATAAAAGAATTCCCCTGGGTAATCAACTGGGCTATGAATTAGCCGTGAGTTTTAGATGGGGGGGTTAAAGGATTGGGTGCGTGTTTAACTCATTTGTCGTTCATTCCTTCTGAAAACATCAGTGCAGAGATGAGCTTATGAGCAACTTTATTCTCTCCAACTTACAGTTACAAGAGAAGGCATCGGCACACGATGGCACCTTAAAGCAGGGAAACAGAGGAGGGAACATGTTTGGATTCTTGAGGAAGACAAAACAAATATAGTCAGGGAGGAAGAACACCCAACAGTATCTTAAAAATACTTAATCAATCAATAACAACTGCTCACACTTCCACTAAGTGAGTATCCACCCTCTTGCAAATAAAGGAAATTCATTAGATATATGGAAGGTTAGAATTCCCCCCCGTCTTTTCTTGTTGATTTGTTGAAATTCTTATGTTTCCATATGGAAACAATTATGGGTTTAATCCCATAGGATTTCACCTTGTTTTCTTGAAGTACAGAAGGTGCTATTTGTGAAGTGGACGTATCGTGTTGAAAAGAATCGGGTGTGGGAGTCTTGGATTGAATTTCAGGATGTGTTTTCTTTTAAAGTCGATACTATTAAAAAAAAAAAATGTAATTCATGGCTGATGTTTTCAAGTCTCAGTGAAGTATTTTATAGACAGTCATTGCTCTCGTGAAAGGTTTACTGTTGCTGGTATGGTGTAAAATTGATTGTCAACATATCATTTTCACTGTCTTATGCTGGAAAACACTGTATCTGTAATCTGTAGAAGAACGCTGCTGTATACATGGTGCATAGTAGCAATCGGCTAAATGTGAAAAAAATCAGAATATTAAAAATAATAAGGAAGGAAATTTGAATGTGGTCATGGAAGAAGATTGACAGCCATAATCTGGTGAGGCCACATGAAATGACGCAAGCGGAACTCTCCTGATCATTTGAAGAGAACTAGTTTCTTCCATTTTCTATCCGTAACCTGAACTAGAACAAACTGGGGCACACTGCTCATGGAGAGATAGACGGTGAGTGGTGAGGTTTTCACAGAGGGAACTTAAACCCTCCTTCAGATGCCCTGCTAACAAACTTGTATCTCAGTTAACTTGTTTTCCTTTATAGACGCTCACGGTTAGGATTAATTGAAAAAAATACAATAACATTCACAACCATTCAACCTTACACTTGACTTGTATGTGACAATGTGTTTATTCACAAATTCGGACACTGGCCTGTAAAAGAAACAAACCCATAGGTCATCTAGGGAAGCAGCTTTTTATGGTTATATATGTTTGTTTGTTAGGCGACCTCCAGCAGTCTCATTATTAGACAGGGAGAAAACAGGAAATACTGCGACGCAGTAAACAAAGCGAGTGTGGGCTTTGCATAGCGACTAAACAAATCAGACTGCAGATATGACGCCACAATGTCTTTCCTACATCTGACCTCACCACAGTACAAGTTCAACTTGAGTTGACTCAAAAAGGCGTGAACCAAATATCCAGATACCTCCTAGTTATAAAAGGACGTCTGGGGTATTTTGCTGCACTCAATAGCACAAGCAATGAAAACTAAATGGATGGATGAAACTTTTTGCTAAATCGGTCTCATATCTGATTCAGCCTCGTCCATCTCATCTCGTACATTTCTCTGTGTCTTTTCACGAATGTTTTGATGTTTAAAAAAAACATAATTATGAAGTTGTATATAAGTTTCTGCTTAAATTACAATACCATCATTGTTATTGGTAACTCAAGGCTAATGACAAAGTCAGTTCCATCAATGAGAAATGATCCCGTCGGGTTTGGTTGGTAAAAGCCCACACTGGTTAGAATATAATTTTTTTCTATTGTGAGAACTGGTGGGAGGAAATGAAGAGAGGATGAATATACAGCAGAACTGGCCAAACTGAAGGATTTTTTAGTGAGGCCTTATCATTTGTTAACACCATCTTTCTGTGGTAATGCATAGAGAAAGCCATACCACCATCAGATAAAACTGGCTGCAAGGCAATTTAAACCTGACGTGATATCATTCAGTTGCCTAAGAATGTAGACATTGTGTGCTCCGAGCAGAAGTCCTTTCATGAACATTTTGCATGCAAAGTCATAAGGCTTAGTTGTATCAGAGGCAGAAAGAGAAAACAAAATGTCTTCTCGCTGTTTACCATGGGATGAGATTAAAATTTGACGGGAATAAACAGCGGACATGTGCTTCAAATGTATCAGCTTATGCAGTTTGGCTGAATGTGAAGGTATTGCATGAGGCGGCTGCATGGAACAGGTCATTGTGGGGGCATCTTCCACAGCCTACACAACTGTTATTCAATACAGTCATATAAATCTCCTTTAAGGGCTACGGGCTGCAAGGCTGTTAACAGTTATAAATAGAGATATAATTTAATTTACCAAAGTGACAGAAAATGAATGCTATTCCATGTAGTAATTGACAGAGATGCATGATAACCACCCAGTGAGAAAAATAGGTCACTTACAAGCTACAGTCGTCGGTACTGTAGATTACACTTTATGTATTTGCAAGGAAACCAAGCTTTTAAAAGGCCAATAAAAATGTTAGCAATGCTTCATTGGAGGCTCTTGTGCCACAGAGGGTGGTCTCTCCATTTATCAGAAGCAGTTGCTGCAGTGTTGTGGAAAACAGTGAATATTTGACTCTCGTAAACTTGAGCCCCTTTCACACTGGTCAGAAAACCAATAAGATCCGGGGTTTGTAATGTGAATAGATAAAGTGGCCATTCATTCCCGGGTCAAAGGACTCTGTCGACAGGGATTTTATCAGCTCCGGCTTAGGTGGCCAGTGATAAAAAACATTAAACCTGAATGAACGCACTAAATTTGTATTTTGGCGGTCTAAATGCTGACCCTACACCTTTTTCCAGTGCCTCGTTATGGTGAGCATTGAACTTCTGTGTATTGCCGCGTAAACAGCCATGAATGTTTGTGTACTTGACGTTGAACATGAGTCTAGGTTAGACAAAGTCCTCTACTGGCAATGGGAAAGGAGTAAGGTGCCAGAGTTTTAAAAAACTGTGTATTTCTGCGTAAAAGAGGAAATAAAAACTTGCATACACAATACTTTCGATGTACTCGCTGCATTTTATATTATATGATAAAACGCATGACAACCACACCAATGGTAAACATATATAGCATGAAAACTCACCGATAAGGAACAAATTTGCACTTTCAGAAGCCTTTCCAGAACCGGCAGCTAAGGTGTTAAAGCTGAAGCTTGTCTCTGGGGTGGGCTGGACTGATGCTGGCTGTGGAGGATGACTGAGGTGAAGGGGTTAGGAGCGGAGCGAGCATAGCTACAAGGGCCTCTGTCCCAGGCCAGGCTGTGAGCTGCAGCCCTGTGCTGATAAGACTGTAATAGTCCTCCTTAGAGGACCCAGGGCTCCGCTCCCCTTATTAGTCATTTATCACACCTGGCAGCTTCACTGAACCATAATTACTCTTCCCTTATCCCCCCACACTGTCATGTCCATGGGAGCGAGTGGGGCAGAGGGGGAGGGAGAGGAATAGCTGTGAGAATCAGAGCTCAGAGAGAGAGAGTGGACAGAGGGAAGGACAGAGGAGTAGGAGGGAGAGGAAGGAGAAAGAGAAAGTGCGAGTGAAGAACAATCATACAAGGACACAGTGTAAACTCGACACTTGAACAGTATGAAGTACACACAGCAGTGCACCCGCCTAACAAACAAGGGTTTACACATGACACTGGCATGAACAAGTTTGGTCGCACCTGCGCAACATTCCTGGCACAGTGAATAGTTCAGTGAGTAGAAGATGAATTCAATTCAAAAGGCCTTAGGTTAAAGGTGTTTGTTTTGTGTAAACTTTCTTAACAAACGACTGGAGCATCATGCAAAAGTTTGGGCACCAAAACAGAAGCTCAGACTTTATACTAAGCTCCAACATTAACCCTTGATTTACAGGAGTTCTGTATAATCTGTCTGAATTACACAAATATTCAGTGAAGACTGACAATATTTTTGTCTAAGCCAATCTAACCAATAACCGCCCATAACAGAACAATGGACAACAATCAGAGGAGGATTCAGGGCAGGGTTTTGTGAAATGCAGCTACTGGTCTGCTACTAGTTACCATCAGGTTAATTAAAAGCGATGTGATATTTACAAAAAGGAAGCAAACCTTTCAAACAGAAAACCCACAAAAGGAAAAGAGGGCCAAAGCATCTGCCACGTTCTGTGAAGAATGGAGCTTTGGACATAATGCGGTTGTATGAGGCTGATTTGGGGTTGTTATCTGGCTTTTAAATAAAACTTTAAACTCAAGAAATTTTGCCATCACCTTCACAGTCCCCATACCTACACATCAACGAGAATCTGTGGAAAGATCAAGTGTATGGTCCATGATTCTCACAGAACTAGAGGCCGTTTGCCAGAACAGAAATACTCTCCCCTCCTACAAAAAGGGGTTTACGAGCATTAAGACTTGCCAGGGGTTGTTATGAGGTACCGACTGTGAAGGGCTCTTTCCCTGTTTAGCTATTTTAAGAAAAGTCTTGTTCCCCTTCTCTGCCTTTTGGAAAATCATATTTTGCATGTTAGCTATTCACTGTTAAAAATGTTGACCGCAGTTGCCAAAACTTTTTTTTCCGTTCCACTGTGTGCATGTAACAATACAAAGGAATCAATCTCCCAGATACACCCCTTGTAAACAGTCCAGTCTTTGTCCTACAAATGAGAAGCAGTTGTCCGGACAACACCCTTAAACATTTAAGTGACAAACATTTACATCTAATTAAATTGTGTATAACAATAGAGAGCATTTTCTATGTCCAAAAGATTTTTAATAACGTATCTGCAATATATATTGGCCAGCAGGCAAGTGGTTGCAAACAATTACTCTTAGACTAAATGTATTTTTAATGCACAACAACACTGATGCAATTAATTTCAGAATGTACATCCAAAGGTTTGCATGGAGTTGTGGTGTAAGACCATTTTAATCAGGGTGCTGGATTAAAGTGTGATGAAAATCTATTATGAAAATCAAAAGTGACACTTCATGTCTCTGTATTGGCAGCGGAGAGCTCTCCTCCTTGTGCCAAATGTGGTTAAACTTTGCACAACCTCTCCTCCTCTGTCTGTTGTAACAACAATGCTAAGCTTGTCAAAATCGCTCACCGCTCTAACATTTCTTTCACGACTAAGTTACAGGGACATTTTCTCTGCAAAGGTTCAGCCTCGTCGCCACGTGCCTGGCTGTCACGAACGCGCCCTCCTTGACATTATAAGCAGATACAGATGTGAGCCACATGTTTTCAATCACGAGTTGAGGTTTGCCTACCACACCCCCAAACCACCTAACCGTTAACAGTTGGAATCAGGTCTCACACTTCAGTCACTAGTGTTTCATTAGTGAGAGGTTTTTAACCTTTTACAAGAAAAACAAACATGCAGATGTGTAGTCATTCTGTGCTCCTGTACTCTGCTTTATGTTGTTTAAATGGGCTCTGAACTCTGGAGATTGATCTTAAATTGTTATTGTTTTCACTGAAATCAAAGACCAAGATCAAGAACGTCAAGAATGTTAGGAAAATTGGGGCATTTTCCAAAGTTTACATCTTATATAGGAAGAAAGCAGCAGGAGATTGTTTGGGTCAGACATGTCCACAACAGGAACATTCAGGTGAGAAGTAGCAGTTGCAGAAGGCAGGATGTATAAATTCCGCTGTTTACAGCACATCGACAAAAACGTCAACCCTTGTAGCCTAAAGTTCGTGAATATCTTTGTCTTTCCAGGTTAACATCTTCATTGTCGTCTTCTACATGTATTTTTCCTATTTTTCATGTTAAGATGTTTGTATTCTTTCACGTCCATTGTATGTTAGAAACTTCATATATTTGCCCAATCAATGGTAATTTTCACACCAATTTTACTGGACTTACCCCAAATGGAGGGGCAGACAGGAAAATCTCTGGAAAATATCCGACTGACATAATGCCTTGTCATACAGGCCCGCTGCAAAACTTCTGCAGCTTGTCAAGAGCGGAGTTAACCATGAATAAATAAAGTCTTCTGGGATTAAAAGAAAAGTGGACTCTCGTAGGACTGTAATCAAGCATACCTGTTTGTCACCAACTGACCTTCCTGTCTGTGCATACCATGCCCAAGCTCTCACTGCACGTGGCCGGAGTCTTCAGCGGGGGAGACGTACACCACTGAAGCAGAGACGGTAGCCAGAAGCCTAGCTTTAAGTTTTGAACTCAACTTGAATAGAGTCCCTACACTACACAAGTAATAATGTGAACATATGTATCCCTATACAAAGAATTAATGTAGCAAAGTTTTTTTTATTTTAAATCACAAAAAGCATAAGAATACTCTGTACAGGAAGCACGGAGAATCAGATTAATGTGGACACACATCTCAACTGTCAAGGAGGAACAGTTTGAACGCAAAGACCCCATGAATGCCCTTTCTAGCACGAGGCCTGGCTCGTAAGAGTCCTGCCAACAGTTGTGTCGTCCTTCACAGATGGGGACCACACCAGGGCTCCAACAGCGAGGTCCAGATGTGTGAAAAGAGAAAGAACAGAGGGAATGCAACGGGAGGGAGGGTAGAGAAAGTGGGAAGAGAAATGGGATTGCATGAATTTTGCTGTCATGAAAAAAAAAAAGCCAACAGATGTGCGAGTCCCAAAGGGAAGACATCTGGGTTTTCTCCCTCGCACACACGCACACAGTTTTCATCAACCACGCAAGGTGAGAAAATGGAGAACGCTCTTGGCTTTTTAAGATCCGTATTGCTGCCTTCCTCCATTTTAACAGGTGTTTTATGGAGCAGCTTCTTTAATAGCCACTCACTTATAAAACAAAGCTGTAATGACATGCAAATGACTCACAGGGAAACACTGTAAAGAGGACGTGATGTATGGGCCGTCTGCGCACCACAAACACACACAACACACACACACACACACACACACACAAACACAAAAAGTACCTCACAGAACAGCCTCCCTTTTTGTCTCTTTTCCCCCATTTTTCCTCCTATAACTACCAATATAAATGAAATACATTACCTTATGCTTGATTCTGTGAAGATGATAAGAATTTAGCTTGATCTTACGATAATCGCTGTGACAATCTCATTTCTCACAAAACTCCTAGTTCGCTTTGAAAAACTTCTCTGCGGGGAATGCGGTTGATTGGAGAGCAAAGCCATGAATCACGATGATAGAGAGACATTCAGACAATGAACGAGCTAATCCATAAATGCATTCAGCACGCAGTAAATTAGAGACATGTGAGCACTCTTGTATGGTTTGGAGAGAGGCTCAACATGAGAGAAAAGAGAAAGTAGATCTTAGCACCAGATTTGACCAAGCTACAGACTTCAACAGCTGCAAATGAACGAGACAAGTAAAGGAAGAGCGGTTTCCTCTCGTGTAGCGTAGAGCTGTTTATTATG
Organism: Pleuronectes platessa; assembly: GCF_947347685.1. Classification (NCBI taxonomy): domain Eukaryota; kingdom Metazoa; phylum Chordata; class Actinopteri; order Pleuronectiformes; family Pleuronectidae; genus Pleuronectes; species Pleuronectes platessa. The sequence continues at coordinate 17,210,268 of NC_070626.1, forward strand.
AAAAGGTCATTAAAAGGTCAGTGTGACCCACCAAATCCCACATTCTAAAGCAAGATGTTGGAGCGCGAGTCGTATCTCTCAGTCTTGATTTGCACAGGTGGGGCTGCTTTCAGAGCACAAATAAATCAGTATTAAAGTGTTAAGAATGTTACTGCTGTGTAAGACTGAAAATCTCCGGATTACACATTTTGCAATTTGCAGCAGGTCAGAGGTTACGGCATTTTTAAGTGACTATTGCTTGTTTCCATTTATATTCCTCAGTACATAGAGTTAAATACTCGTCACTATTCAGATGCAAACATGACTGAAACACTGTCTAATCACTGTGTGTGTGTGTGTGCGCGTGTGTGTGTGTGCGTGTTTGATTGCAAGCTCTTCTGTTAAACACCACCCTAGATCAGGGACAGATGATAGGTGGGCCAGTGGTGGCTTTATTAGACACATAGGAGCAGTGGCCTCCTCATCATTATGATAAAGAGGTTATCTGATGGTGAAACCCCTTTCAGTGTGGTGATAGGAAGCCAACTGTCTCTGTGAGCTCAGAAACAGGATGTCATTACTTGGCATGGCCTGTTTGAAGGGTTGTTCAAGGTGAACTCAGTTCTTCTTCAACATACTGTACATAACAATTCTGAACTCATATTTATTTTGCATATTTGCAAAGGGTTTCTTTGTGCCCTGGATCATATCATATTTTTCCATGACAAGCGATCTTTAACTGAATTCCTCAGGAAGCAAAGTGCATTCAAAACAGTTGCATATACCTGTGTTGTATGCAGACGAAATCCCCGCTAATGTAAACAAACCAACATATCCCACCTTCACTCTCCTTTTACTTGACTCCTACTGACTTCCCTCACTTCATCTTCCCTCCTCTGGGTTGGTTCAATCTAAAAAGAGAAGGTATGTGTGTGTGTGTGTGTGTGTGTGTGTGTGTGTGTGCGTGTGTGTGTGTGTGTTGCTCTCAAGCTGCCAGAGCATCTGCATCCTGACTCCAATTAGGAGAACAAACCACAGGGAGGCAGACCCACCATCAGGAGTTCAAAGGTCAGCTGACAGGATGGAGAGAAAAGAGGCAGCGAGGCAGACAGCGAGTACAGTAGATACAGCGGCAGAGAAAGCCGTCTCTTTGCAGTAAAACTGAAAGGATCTGTCACATTCTCTATCTCTCTTTCTCTCTCTCTCTGCCTCTCTTTCTCTCTCATGCTCTTGCTTTCACTCCGTAGGTCCCTGTCACCTCTTCAGTCCGTTTCCTCTTCCCTCCTCTCTTCCTCGGTTTAGTTCTATTTATGACTTCCTCTGAAATCTCAGCGTCTCTTGCACACTTATGTGGGCCATAAATCAGCCATTGAAAAGGACAGTGGACAGGAGGGGAGAGAGATGGAAAATCGGGGGGAGGCCTTCGCCGTCGTCTGAGCAACCGTTTAAAGGCCCACCTGAGAGCTTTAAAACTGAAACCTGCTGGAAATATTATCCAGCCCAGGCAGACAGGAGGTCCAGCAGCACGCAGCATTAGCGAGCGGTGTTGTGACAAGCCGTCAGTGTCAGCTCTGCTTTGTGACATTACCAGACGCACAAGTGTGTTATTAATTTTTCTCAGGGGTGATTTACTTGCTATCTATTTCATATTACAAGAGCCATATCTACTCTTTTTTCCTGCTGTGTTGCGGCAGTGTGCTGCGAGCTTGGCCAGAGCAGTTCCACAGATGCATGCCAGGAACTTGTATGGGACTCTAGGGTGATAATTTTTGAAGTGTGTTATAAAGAGCTATGAGATCCATAAACAGGAGAGTACACAAGTGTCAATCCACGGAGAACGCTGGTCACAACAAAGCTTACAAAGCTCTAAGAATCAACAGGGTATTGTTGATTCTTGTTGATGTCAATGTTGTTTAGGTTTTGGCAGAGCTGGAATGGGATTCTATTCAATCAAAGTGTATAAAATGGATCTATTTTTTATTGGTGGGGTTTGAGTTTTTAATATTGACTCTAATCTTGATCTTCCCGGTCAACCTTTTCTCTCATAGGCATAAAGCTCCACACAGACAGGTCATGGTCCGACCAGGATCTCCTTTAACACAACACAGTTGTGCTTCAAACAATACTATGCTAATCTCAGGAAACCCTTAAAAGAAAGAGCGAGGGGGGCACTGTTGTTTCATTAATATGCCCCTGAGAATACGGTGGCAGTAGCAGAAGAATGAGAGGGGGGTTATCAGCCCTCATCTGTGAGGAAAGCTCTCCCCCCTCATCTCTCACTAGACTGTGCGTCCATCAGGCCTCATTACTCTAATGGTAGTGGCAGTGATTAAGGCTTCCTGGCTGCAGACCCCTTTGTTTGTTCGCTTGTGTTTCCCCTCCATGAAGACAGACTTCAGGATGCCTGTGCGCGCAGCAGCCCCCCCCCCCCCCTTCGGGGATGCAGTGCTGGCAGAACCTCTTGGACCTCAGAGTTATCGCATGGGGGGTTGGGAAAGGTTATCACATCTGAAGAGGATAAAACCCGGAACCACTGCTGTCCTGCACACACACTGATAATATGGCTGGTGAGAGTATTTAACGGCAACAATGCATGACTCTGTCTTACAGATTACAGTTCTACAAGTTCAACTCATGTGGCTGCACACCGTATGTATTTGCAACACAGTAAATCAAAGTCAGAAAAATGTATTGACCTAACTAACTAACTAACAAGTACGTCCTCTCCAGTGCATGAACTGGAAAACTTTGACTCCATTTCAAGTTCAGACGTCGGACTTTGGTGCTGGTCAGCCCCACTTCTCATTTCCTTTACCAACTTATTCTCTTGTGTAAACAACTTGCTGCTTGAATTTAAACATAAAAAAGAATCACAGTCGAAAGGGTTGCAAAAGGAACCAGTAACCGTTTGAACCCCATCGCTCTCCACTCCATAAGGGGAAAGTGTAGACATTCATTGTTCTTTGTACGACATTACTAAAGCAATCGTGTCTCTGGTCAGAGTCAAGTGTGCAGTGATGTGAGCCACTGTGGCTGGCCTTCTTCAGTTTCACTCAATTCAGCCTTCTTTCTCACTGCTTCATTCATAATGGATGGCTCTTTGGGCTGCTGTCACCAGGAGTCTATCAATGACTGAAAATACGGCTGTGGATCTCTGAGACAGCAGCAGTCACTTACAGACATAAAATCCACTTGTTGTCATGTTCATTATGAAGGAAGATCAAGTGAAAGGAAAAAAGGAAAAATAAATGGTGAGCCTGATGATCAAAAGCATGAAATCAAAAATCTGCCATCTAAATTGGAACAAAAGTTTGGTATGATCCTATTGTTGTAACATTAACTGCGACTGAAAGATGGAAAACAAAACACAAAAGTCAACAACATGAACAACAATCAATGGCAGCAGTTAGGAAAATCATAGCGCCCAGACATCAGGTGCAGGTTCTAGATAGGAGTTCCAAAATGTGAGCTTCTCTTCAAAATGCTCATTGTGGCGTGCACTCATCACACCTCCGAGGGCCATCAGCTGCCAGACGCTGAAAACTTCAAAAAATGATGACCATGCAGAACAACGGCCGTCGTGGGAGAGCATAAAAAAACACGTACACAGGAAGCAAGTAAACAAGCACAATACGTACACGGCGACCATGTGTAAACAAAGAGCGGTATCTGTTTGTCCCACATCTGGGCAGCACGCAGCAGAGCTGAGGACCTGTGCACAGCTGTTCTCCCTGGGCTGTCAGTGGGCTTCACCAGGCTGGGCCTGTCCCAAAGGCCTGTGCTGGGAGGCCTGCACACAGTCTGACATCTGGACTACACAGGAGGGAGGGATCATTCCTGATTTCACAGATTTTTTCTTTACCCTACTGCCTCTCTTTTCTATCACACTCTCTCTGTAACTCACACTCTCTCTCTCTTTTCGTTTTCTCCATCCTTCCACAGAGGGGTCCTCGGGTCATAGTCACTTGGGAAAGGATGATGAACATCTCTACACTTGAGCCAGCTGACTCTTTAGCAGCAGGACCGTCCCCCTTGTTCCCTTCATCCTCTCATCCCCCCTCACTTTCTCCCATTTTTTCCTCCAATGTTCACCTCTCTGTTACACCAGGCTGGCAGGGCTACAGAGGGCGTGGAGCCGGGGGACAATCTTACATGTGCAGTCTGAGAGGAGAGTCGCAGTGAGCGGTGACACATCACAACAACCTTCAGGTCATTAATCAGTCCTGGGTGTCACAACATGTTAATTTCCAGAATGAAAAAACATCACCCACTCATCCACACCTATATAGTTTATTGTATGCCTCCTTTATGGAATGTTCTTTCTTATTATATTAAACTGAGAACATATTTCACTTGTACTTAAGAGGTTTATAGAGATAATAGTGTGGTTTCTATCTGTGGAGGTTAACTATTGAATAATGATATTCAGAACTTTGTCCTTTATTGACCTCTTTATAAAGGTGCACAGTTCTCCTCCTTGGCTTCATCTAATGAGCTCAGCATCACTGGCTACACTGACTTTGTTTTCAGTCTTATAAGAGACAGAACTTATGCTTAAGCCTCTGAAATGCTTTAAAGAGCTGCCATAACCTTCTGTTATTCTTCTAGTTCTTTGTTCTTGTCTCTTGCTTGATAAGGCATGCCAGCCGCCAAGGTCATGGAGACAGGAGAGAGGAGAGGAAGGGGGGGCTGGGGGTATTTCTCTGGTGTAAATGAATAGTTCTATCTCTCTCTCTAGATGAAGAGGAAGAACCTCATCAAAATGTTGTCTTTTCCCTTCACAAAACGAGACCACATTCAAGTCAGATGAATGAGAATTGTCAAGCGCAAAATCATAATTACAAGCTCGCATATTCCCTCCAGCGCTGGGGAACGACTTTATCAGGCACCCATTGGTCTGTTCTTGTGTGTTAGCTGAGGGAGGATCCTCTAAGCCCCTCTCTTGTCTGCAATCTGCGATTGTTGTATAGTATTCCGAGGGGGGTATCAGGGCTGAAAGGACCGAATTTAACAAACCTAATTATCATGCCTTAATTAGTATCAGGGGTAAACCTCGGTGGGACACCTGCAGACTTAATTTATAACCTGACAAGCCAGGAACAAGTGTTAATGTGCCGTATTTATGATAATGCCCCAAAGTGTGCAGGAGGAGCAGGAGGAAGCTCACCTCAACTCTTAGAGAACAATGTGAGAGGCAGGTAATTACAGGAAAAGGGTCTGAAGAGCTAAGGGATCAGCACAGTCCCCACGTTGATACACTGCAATAAAACAACAGCACATGTCGTCTCTGGAATAGACAGGACTTCATAACTTGGCCGTAGTTTGCTTGTAATTTGGGGGATTTACAGAGTAAGACAAATATGAAATGTTATAATAATATTAAAAGATAGACAAGAAGTACCGCACTGCGGTTGTACGCCTCCGCCAACAAGTGCAGTTTCCATGGACATACTTCTCGATACTTGTTTTTCCTGGATGCATATAAGGTCACTGTGACCTTTGACCACTGAAACATAATCAATTTATTTGAAAATCTTAGTCCAAGTGACAACTTATAAAAAGATGAAGAAATTCCCTCAACATGTTTTCAGGGTCACCGGGACATTGACCTTTGACCACCAAAATGTAATCAGTTAATCAGTGAGTCCAGGTGAATTGTACCATATGTGATGAAACTCCCTACGGGCAGATCTAATATGTTACACTCACATGGGATGTGAGGCCACTGTGACCTTGAACTTTGACATCCAAATTCTATTCAGGTCATTCTTGAGTCTAAGTGAATGTTTGTATCAGATGTGATGAAATTCCTTTTGAGCATTGCTGATATATTGAGTTCAAAACAACACAAGTTCATGTGAGCTGAACTTTTGATCTTTGACCACCAAAATGTTTATATTTGAGTCTAAGTGAATGTTTGTACAAATTTGAAGAATCTCCCTCAAGGCATTCTTTAGATATTGCTTTAATGGGAATGGGACGTATGGACGGACGGACAGAAAACCCCAACACATCACGCTTCTTTCCACTGGCTGCGCAAAGGCATAAAAAATGAATTCTAAAAAGGACAAGGGATTTTCAACTGTTTGACATACATTACACAAATACAGGACCCACCTTATCTGAGAACCCTCAGCTCAGAAATGCTAGCCTTCACAGAAAATTCTGCTACCACATATAAATGGGACAATTGTTGTCCTATTAGTCAAAAATAGATGTGCTGTTTGTCTGTTTTGCCACCACAAGCATTTACCTTTGCAATCGAAAAAATAGGTTAGCAGGGCGGGGAAGAAACCTGGAAAAATGTTGCATGTTTAGTCGCTCTACACACGGAAGTCTAACCACTAAAGATTTCCGCCCGGCCTCCTCAACAAGAGAAAACAAGTCGTACTTCGACCAAGGGATTATAGAGGTCATGAAGGATTGTGTAATGTGATCACACAAATCACATGAAAATATATTAAAAAAAGAGGAAATAATCATTTCAAATTAGGGTGAAAACCTTGTATCAGTTGTATCAAACATAATTTGAAACTGGGGCTTAAACCGGATAACCTTGTGTACGTGGGATTGGGCACGAATGTAAAAATTTGAATTTTCACTCACGCTGCGTGCATTTACACTTTGAAGTCAGCCATGTGTGGGACACGATATGTGTGAGTAGTACAGCAATCATTCATCTTTACATCTCTAGCTTCTATTGTATTAATGAAAGGAAGAAGTTGCCCTTCAACAAGTCAATAATACTCGGGTGTTACCCCTTAAACATGTTCTCTGTCACCATTTCTGTGAGAAAAGTATGATTTTCCTCCTGTTTCTCACCGCAGTGTGTTGATGTTATCACATTGTTCTAGTCACGTTTCTAGAAGCGTGGGCTGGCTGGCATGTCACCATTTCACCTGACCACATTAAAGGAGAACTGTTTAAGGATTTTACATGCTATAGATTGACCTATTTCTCAGAAGTTTGCTTTAAGATCTAAACTATACATCAGTCTGTCAGGGAGATAAACACAAATGTGATTCATTGCGGTTGTGGAAAAATATTTACATTTTGAGACTTAAATGAGACCTTAAATGTCTAATGATGCATAATAGTGTAAAATATCTGTGTAGACATTTTGTTGAGTGACATCTTTCTCCTTCATGTCAATCCTTTAAGAGCTTCAAATATTCTCAGCAGCTACAATTAAATTTGTCTACATCTGATTCTAAGTTGTTTTAGACTAAAAGTTATTTAAATTTCAGTATGAACTTGTACTTGTTTAAAAATGCATAATGAAACAGTTTTGTTTTTCTTTATTAGTAACCTATATGTAAACTAAATTTAGCAGGTTATACAAACAGGAAGAGTAACACTACATGTGATATAAGCAACTTTTGTTTACAAAAAGGCAGCAAGAGACTTCACTGGTTTTCAGTCTCCCAAAATCTGGCTACAAGCACTAACCCCCACAAATGTTCTTTGTGTGTGACGGAGCTAAATCACTGATTTTTCAACCATATAATTACAATGTTAGATACAAAATGTTGAAGTTCTTCTCGCATGTTACCATTTATTTGAATAAAAAGGTTTAGAACTGCACATCCAGAGCAATTGCATGTTTTGTTTGTGTCGAGCAAAAGAAAATCGTAGTCATATAACAAAGACGAACATCTGGCTCCAACTCTCTGAGCTCAAAGTTGATGTCTCTTCTCTGGGCAGGGAAATAGATGCCCTGCGACTCTGGATGATCCATCATATGCTGAAAGCAGAGGTCATCCGAGAGATGATCACAAGTAAGTGTGTGTGTGGTGAGGTTAGGTATGTGTGTGGGATTTGTGTGTGTGTGTGTGTGTGTGTGTGTGTCTGTGTGTGTGTGTGTGTGTGTGTGTGTGTGTGAGAGGGGGTGGAGGGTGGGGGCCGGGAGGGGGCGCCTGTGAATGTATTTTGTTTTCCACATTGTGGAAAGAATAATGTTTTTCTAAGAATCTAAATCACCAAAACCACTAAACAGGGTTTGGCCTCCAGTCTGAAGGCTGTTTAGAGGAACATTATGTCATTTACATGTGGAGAGTATTTTGTTTGTTAAGCCTCAGCCTATACTTCCAAGAGCCAAGATCAATTTACTTAAATTACTGCACTGAGCACTATAATTGTGCACGTAATGAAACAACCGTGAATCTTAATGGATGTGTTCTCAAAAGATTTATGTGTTTCATGTTTGACTGACTGCTTTTGACAGACAAACACTGACTGGGTTGTTTGGTCTTTTATTGCAGGCTGGCCTGGTGAAAGAGTCCGTGCACTCTGTCTGTAGTGTTGTTACTTGCATCAAATCAATGTGTACTTTTTGTACACAAATATGGCCTCTTGTTTTTTGGCCCTGTCATTTCAAGGAGAAGGGAATATAAATATAGCTAAATAAAAATAACATTTGCCAATAAGCATGAAGAAAATTACATTAAAACCATAAAGTAAGGTTTAAAGCTTCAATAATAACTTACAAATGTACATGTCTGTTTTCTAACTGAGGTTTTAGTTGTTCTATTTTGTCTTTTTTTTTTTAACAGCTCATGTGAGGTCGCACTTACTGTAATCGGTGAAGCCACGCCTCTGTTCACAGCCGCAGAGGTTCAGAGAATTTCTCGTCACTAACATTGCAAAACACTATTTCCATCCCTGAAGTGTCATCAAGGTTTAGATTTTCTTCCCAGGGAGAAATACTGTATGAGGTCCATCCAGCTTTTATTTTGTCGCCTGTTGTCAACAGGGTTTTTTCTTTGTAGCTTTTTTTGTTCAGGTGTGCAGAGTTGGAGATTGTTGGTGGTGCAACATGAGGTTACATTTGTAGTAACCTTCCATGTCTCATCTTTTTGGAGCAGAGGTATTTATGCCAGCATCGGGTATTGACAGGTAACTGTGAGGCCCAGGCCCGCAAGCGCTTTGACCAGATTGTGAGCAACAGAAAAACTGGATTGAGTAATCAGGCTGTTGGCAGGCAGACAGAAGCCCTCCAGTCGAGCTGAACTGCTTTAAAAGCCCTATCTGCTGTTGTTCCCCTCTGCGCTGGCAGCTTATCACCCAGACAGATTTCAGAGGCCTTGAACCGTGCAGAGAGTCCATCCACGTGTGAGAAAGCCCAGGCTCTCGCTCAGACAATATGACCCCCTGCCTCGGAGAGATGGAGATAACTCGCCGGCCCGCGTCACTGTGAGAAAAACAAAACCTCACCATCTCCTCGGCTTCTGTTAGTGTCATCCTCATGTCTGGGAGAGGGAGGGGAGATTGTTCCTCCCTACAGAAGTGGAGAAGTTTAAAGTCGCTGCCTGGGGCTGTTAGAGATGATCCCTCAGGGAACGGAGCCAAGATCATGATCACTCCTCCACATGACTGGTTCCATGTCAATAGGGTGCACACACACACAAACACACACAAACACACACACACACACACACACACACACACACACACACACACACACACACAGATTCTCTCTCTGAGTCTCTCCCCTACTTTCCCCCTCTCTGACGCACACACCCGCACATGGGAGGCACACACACGCACACACACACAACATGCATGTGCTCTCAACACCTGCCCTCCGAAGGTTCTCTCAGTTAATTTCAACATTAATTATTGACTCAGAGTTTAATTTGAAAGGCAGACGCACTGTAAGCCAGGGGACACTGCTTTAAATAATGTATATGGCCCATTCAGAGGTAATCATATTGTCATTGATTAATATACATTGGTGCTGTGGAGCATACCTGATGTGTGTGGGAGCCAGGCACCGGGTATGATAAAACTTGGCTCTGAGAGCTATGTCAGGCCAGGAGCCTCTCTAGGGCCCCGTCCTCCTTGTCTGATGTTTCAATCACAGCTTAGGAGCTGTGATGCATGGAGGCATACACTATCAACTGACTAGATAACATGAGGAGCCCCAGAGAATCCCCGCAGCCAGAGAAAGATAGACAAGGAAAAGGTTGGAGGGGAGAAAAAAGGAAGAAATGCAGTCAGGCACAGAGAGGTAAACAAAAATCAAAACAAGAGAAGGTGGAAATGCAGGGGAAATAAATCAATGACATCAAATTAATTTCTTTATGACGAAAGTGGCTCGAAAAATCACCCATCGGGGAGAGATAGAATCAACACAATGAGCTCGAGGATGAGCTGCATCAAGTGTCCCGCGTTGAGGCCGAGGGATTGGGATGGGGATGGTAATGAATTCCAAACCTCTCTGCAGATGGCATGTCACCCTAAGTTTAGTTCAGACAAACGCAGATCTGCCCGGAGAGGAGTGAGGAGCCGAGGCTGCTCCAGCGGCGATGAAAAATTCATACGCCGTTGTTACCTAGACGCCATTCAGAGAGCACTGAGTTCAAAAAACATGAACCAATTACAGCCTAAAACTCAACTGTCTGGACACAACACAGGCATTTTGAGAGACGTAAAAAAACTTGATGCACTCAAACAGTCAGACTCCACTTTCTCTAACGCAAACGAACGCTCTCACGCAGACTCTCTCCCTCTTTCTCACACGCTATCGGAGAGATAAACAAATCCTGTCCAAGACTCTCCTCCTTCAGGAGATTGTGAAAGCTTTGGCAAGCTTGAGTGAATATGTTGTTTTTGTTAATACATAAAGATTAGGGGAAACAGTCTCTAGGCTCTTCTCTCCTCCTCTCTTTCTCCCCCTCTCCTCCTCCCCTGCTTTCATCCCTCCCCACCTTCCCTCTGTGTCTGGCAGGAGAGGTGGTCTTGTCAGACAGCTCCTCTCCCACGTACCGCCGAGCTCGGAGAGGTGTGGAGCAAACAGGCTGAATGCTGGGAGGCTTCTGTCTCTCTGCGTCTTAAAACCTTGCGGCTGCTGGAAAATACTCTCTGACAGCAGGCCTATGTGTTCTGCTGTATGTTTGACAGCAGAGGAAGAACAGCCTGCACCAGATACAAAATAGCACCACAGGCAGATGCTTAGCCAATCTGAGAAAGCCTTGCGGGTTGAGTAAGAAACAATATTCTACAACCGAAGAGGGACAGTCCGTTAAATGTGGTTTGTTCAAGACTGTTGACGGGGCTTTTTCTGTTTCTCAGCGATACGATACTGAGTAAGTAATGGGGAAATGGTGACCTAACAGAAGGGGTTGGTTTAAACAACGCTCTCTTATCTCTCTCTTGTGGTAATGCTGGTGTTGAGGTGGGTGTTAAGAAGGAGCATGTAAATGCAGAGCGAAAGCGAGGAGGCTCACTTTTCTTCATCAGATATAGCTGCTAGAGACGCAGTGTACACGAGTGTAGATAAGGGCCGAGTCATACCGCTTCACCTGGTCGAAGAACTTTTTTTCGATCTTTATCAACCTTTTGTGCGAAGACAAGTACACTTAATCAACAACTTAACAAAGTCTGGAGTGTCCCACATTAAAAGTACAATCATTGTGGAAAAAGGTCAAAACAACTATATGCGTCCTCCTCTGAGTGAGGTCAGACTTCACACCGAGCATCTGTGAGCAACCCCTACCTCGAAGTCTTCCAACCACACACTTCCTTTCATTTTCATCTCTCAACAGGCCTAAGAGCCACTGCAGTCGGCCCCTGGAGGAAAGATTTTTATCATCCAAAGTGAGGAAGAGAGAAAGGCCAAATCGCATCAGAGGCAACACCAACTGCACATAAAGAAGTTCTCCACTGAACAATGGATCTGCCGCGAGCACCACCTCTGTCTCCCAGCTGAGCCACACAGCCAGGGCTTAACCAATGATTGGGGTCAGAGCAGCCGCATGGATGACCAAAGTGCAGCCACCATAATCTAATTGTCATTGTATTGCCTTCAAATGTAAAAGGCATCTCATCTTCAGTATCATGAAGGGAATGGAGTGTAGATGAATAGGTCTGCGGCCTGTGTAGGCGACTTTAAACTGATTTAAAGGAGTCTGGTATAGTATTAAGATGCACTTTGGGGTAGTGGTGTTATTCAGGCTTCACAATAAAGCTCGCTCGGAATGATACACAAAAGTAATCGAAGCCCAACAACTCCATTTAATCCCGATTCAACAGCCTCTTTATACAAACTAATGCAACATCAAGAATATGCTTGAAAGTAAACACGTCTGATTGAAAATACAAACGTATTAAGAACATACAGACGTGAATAAAGATGGGCTGCACTTACTCCCGCTATCCAGATAAGGACCTGACCAATCATACATACGCATCTGCAGTCAGAGTGTGCGCAGTGGCAATCGGGGGAAGTTTACAAGAAAGAGTATAACAAAATTATGTATTATATATATATACATAATGAAAGTATCTAAATTTATCTAAGATAATGAGTCAGGGTCACTAGGGTAAAAGAGGTCACGCTCTCTCTTCTTTCTCCATCTCTTCAGGTCGTTACACTGGACTCTATGTTTCTACAGGTGTGATCAGTCACTTCCATTATTTCAATTTCATCTAGTTCAGCGTTGGTTAGAGTTTATTAAAACTCATGGAAAGAAAACATTCCTCAAGCCAAATTCTACACAATGAGTTTTTAACGATCATGATTTATAAAATGTGTATTTTTCATTTTCAGCTCTTAACCAAACCGGATCACTCTAAAAGTGAGTTATTGTAGACATTAAGTACTTTTTTTAAATTCACAATGATGGAAATATTATTGGGTCCTATCGACACTTCATCCAACAGCCTTTGTATTTATGCAGATGGGTATTGTTTCCTTTACAAGTCAGTAAAGTGCAGTCATATCTTGTGGACAAAGCAACAATGTCAGGCTACTCTCATATCTCACAGAAATATGCACACGTATTTATAACAGCCCACATCGGTGATGCCAGCATCCATCTGCACTTAGCTGCAGCCTCCTCCTTCATTAGCCAATGGCACCTTTAGCTTATGGTCAGAGCTGCAGCAGTGTCTATAGTGTAATGAAATTTACGAAGAAGAGCCACTTGGTATGCCAGCGATGCGGCAGCAGGTCCCCATGCTCAGTGAAAACCACACGCTCGCTTTTATAGATTGCATAATGGCCTGCATGAAAATGGTTTCACACTAACATAAATCAAATGTCAAAATACAACCGGAGCAAGACAATTCCCATGGTGCATACATGGACACACACACGCACGCACACACACTGCACGCAAACTGCAGACACACATGCTCAAAACCGTCACCCGTCTAAACAGCTCACAGTCCTGCTTATGCAGATACATGTAGGGCTTAATAGCATACATAATAATTTATTAAGAAATGTTAAATATTCATCAATATTAAATTAATCATTTATAGCAGATCTTTAAATAAAAGGGTGTCCTTGAAGTTTTAGATGTGAGGAGTGTCTTTAGCAAAGAGCCAGTCCCCTGTGGACATTTTAAATCTCTGATGTACAACACTTGGGCTGCTGTTGTATAATGACTGTACCACTTTGATATTGTCTCACACAAAGTAAGAACACACAAGCACAGAACAAATGTCCCTGAAAAAATTATTTATTGTTACTGCTATAATGTATGTTATCCCCCGTTGTTTGGGAAACTGGAAGTAAGGTAACATAACTGGAAAGCTGTGAGGAAAGGAAATATTTGGTTTGGAAAAGTTCTCTGATGTTGTTTTGAAATGTTACAGCAGCCTCCGCAACCTGTGGGCTATGAGACATAAACTTGTCCGGCTCCTTAAGATCTTCACATCCTCTTACATTTTAAAGTATAAGGCTAAATGTACAAATTACACTCTCACCACTCAACAAAACATGTTATACTCAAGAAGTATGGAAATCTCAAGTTGAATTTGACTTCTTCTACACTATCAAAGTGTATTTAATCACACACGGCTTGCAAGAATGAAGTCATCCCACTCTATACGTCTGTGGCAATGAAGGCAGAAGAGGGGAAGGACGCGGCTCCTTGCCAGGGCACACCGGCTGGTGAGACTGCATGGGACACGCTGTTACACAGCAGCTCAGTGCAAACCACACCTGTGCTCACATAGGCTCCACACTCTCCAGGGCACACTGAGGTCACCCGGACACTGCGAGCCCCACCTGTCCCTCTCCTCATCCTCGTATATATCCGATTGGAAAACTCCCAGATGGAGCAACATGCTGGACGCACGCATGATCGGCTGCTCCGCGAAGGGCAGACGATGTAAAGAACATTCTCCAGACAAAGTCGACGCGAGAGAGGAGAAGGATTTTCTCTTCTAATTCCCAGAGTACAGAGCAGCCGTATTCCCTCTCATCCTTTCCATACCATTCCCCTTATCAGTTGAGCTGATGCCCTCAGGCAGGAGAGTAGCGAGTTAGGTCGCTCCATCAGTATGGGTAAAAGCAAGGTATGGTGCGGGGTTAGGCAAAAGGAGGCTTACAAAAGATTATACTGCCATGATACCAAATAATCAGGAGCTAATTCATTGTGTGGCCCTATCTCATCGCTCCCTAAGCCTCCTTATTAGGGGGCTTACATCTACATTTGCAGCTGATGAGGGTGCTTCTCCTCTCTGAAACTTAAACAGATTGAGACGGCACACTAAAATTAGATTTGGACCTCACTTCCCCACCATTTGTGATAGGTGTGGATGATAGAGTCGCACATTCGTGTTAAATCCATCACCTAAAGGAATGAAAGGATTTGTTTTGTTCGAAATGCGGAGATCTGAGTGTTTCATCTACATCTGATTATTTTATCGATATCAGCTACTGTGGCAGGTCTGCAGATAAAAGGCTTAGACCTCTGAAACAAATCCTTCTTCTTAGCACAGGTCATATTCATTTTAACTTTTATCTAAAGCATCAACTACATTTATGTTCCCCATGTATGTGTTAAAATAAAAAAAAATGAATGACATTTATGGAAGGAGGCAGGTTTTTTGGGGGGGGCAAATCGCAAAACTGTGTCTCGCTCTAATTAGTTCTTTTATCACAAATGTTGAAATGCATGGCGGAGAATTTCATTATAGTCATACATGGATATATCATACCAGCAGGAAAGCCCTCATGGAGCCCAGGCTTCACCATAAATCAGGCTAAATTCCCTAGAAAGAAGAACGCAGGAGGACACCAGCACTAAAATAGAATCACCCAGGGCTACTTCTGATTGAATGTTTTATCACAGACAATCCTGAGTGGCGGAAAAAAAGAAACTAATTCATTCATCCTGCTCAAGTAAAGAACTGTAACAACCATGTAATTCCTCCGAGATTTTGTCATTGCAGAGCACTTTGATTTGTCATGTTACTCATGTCTTTTCATCCTTCTTTCTTCCTGCACTTGGCTCTACACTCGGGTATCGTGTGCTGTAATTCAGCTTTTTATAACCCCCTCGCTCATTCACCTATTGAGTATCTGCCACCGTAGTACCAGGGCCACATGAGTTCATCACTCCGTCTCAGTAAAAGGATACAATAAGTATGTGTGCAGGGCAGCTTAGGAAGGGCACGGATATCCATCAGCAGCGCATGTGATGGATCACGGTGGTGTCTGCGATGAATAGACATGCAACACAAAATACAGTGAGGCCAAAACGGGCAGGAATATACATTACATCCATTTAATCATTGGCGCGTGTTAGGAAAGCAGGCGGGCCTTGCTTTCTCTCTTCCTGCCGCCTTCAAAAAAGCTTTGCGTAGATTGATTATGTACAGAGACGCAGCGAGCATAGCTGCAAAACACCTGCCAAGAAGAGGAGGCAGTAAGCTTTTTCACTAATACACAAAAAGCATGCAAGAAGACAGAGAGAGAAGAAAGAATGGATGACTGCGTGTACTCAGATAAATAGCACTGAGTGTGCAGAGGACTGATGGACGTCCAGTTCCTCAGCACAGCCACACTTAAGTCACCGCTCCACGTTCTATACTTCTCATCTCCTGTGTGCCACTTGTGGAGCACAGAGCTTGACACAGTGACGGTTTGCAAATCCTTCAGAGAGACACAGGAGGCGAAAGTTCAGCACAGCGCTGAGGGGAAATGTCGGAGGATATCGGAGTTTTCACAGCTGTCAGTTAGAGGATCCAGGACGACTACCAAGTAAAAGGAAGCAGATCATTAGGAAGGAATACGAAACGTGGAAAAATGATAAGGTATTCACAGGGTTCAAAATCTCATCATCATCTCTGAGCACGTATCCGTCTTGATGCCCTAGGCCTTATTTAACCTCGGAGTTAAAATACTCACAGCCTTTTTACACCCACATGAAACTGGGCCATTAAGGTCATCCTGGATAAATGTATTCATGAAGTGTGATCTGCATGAACGGAAAAAAAGAGCTGTGAGACGGCCCTGCCAGAGATGTCTCCGCAGTGATGATGTGATTGATGATGATTAGAGATCTTGTCTTAAATCGATTTTACAGGACATGTCATCTGCATTTCATTTGCAGGACGAGTGGCTGCTCTCAGTGCGACAATGTAAACACTTCTCTTGTCCTTCATTCAAAGAGCGCTATTCCATGTGTCAAGCCTCTAACACCACAGACTGTGTTTTCTACCCAACAGAGACCAACAGAAAGCCCTCTAGTCTCAGCTTAACTTCTGTTTGTTGGAGGTGTTGAAGGACTCGCACCTTACAGAGGATGAAGGGAGAGGCAGCGGAAAGAAAGAAAAACAAGGCAAAAGGAAGAGCAGCAAGCGGGGAGCAATTTTGTAACGCTTGAAAAGACACTTTCGATAAAGGCGAGCACAGCTCCTTTAATGTCTCTTTTATGAGGGGATGAAGACATAGGAAGCAGTTAGTTTTTCCAATATACATGGAAAGGTTGAACTGCTCTTTCATCCGGATTCAATAACACTCACTGTTCATGAATATAGATAAGAAACATGCAAATAAAAAAGATTCGGTCAATTTAGTTGTTTTAGTTGAATTTCTAACTTTAAAATTTAGGAGTGTGCTTGACCTGTTTAAAGATGTGTAATTGGCCTCGAGTACAGAATCTATATTAAATAGGTTATTATATTTGTATTATCTTCTTTGAGAAAAAAGAAACAACACCATGCTACCTTTTCTTTTGTCCTTAGCAGAGGGTCTTCTGAGTGACATGGCAGTGGGCTGTCTCTCACAGCCGGACCACAGAGCTCCTCTCACCTCTGTCTCATCTGGGAAGCCCTGGGGTTGGGCTGAGGGAAGAAAGAAGGCTGAAGGCACGGCCGGATGAAAAACGAGGGTGTCACAACATTGTTGCAAGGTTAGCACACCCGCTAATGGAGCTGTGCTGGGGCAGGGCACCCTGAGGATCGACCCCGCCAAGGGGGGCATGTACAAGCCCAAGATAAACTACTGTAGGGGGCATGGCACTGCCCCAAGCCCCTCTACTGCCCGCTAAGCACTCACACACACGCACACACTCTGACACACACACACACAAACCACAACCACAGGCTAAAGACACCCTCTCAACATTTATAGCTGACCATCAGATACAGTACTGAGAGATACCCAGAGCTGCTCATAAAGCAAAGTGTTTGACACAGCACTATCCGATGTTTATAAAAAGATGAGTAACACTGTAACTTCACTCCGACAGGATTACAGCACAGCGCTGTCACATCTTAACTTTGTACTCCGCCAGTCACGAATGACAACATCTATTGCCACACTATATTGACAGTGGAGACATTAATGTTTTTTTATTTCATGCAGAGATAACTGATCTATCCAACCCACACAAATCCCTCCACACAAAGAAAACATATCATGTAAAATGGGACAAGAAAATTGTATGAGCAGATCTTAAGCCTCAAGCGTGAAGGGACCAGTCCGTGTTTAATGTTTCAGAATAATCTGCCAAGCCGCTGTGCCGCTGTCCAGACTGACCGTGTTGACGACATAGAAACATGCTTGTCTTCCATCTTTTCAGCAGCATAGATGATTTTAACACAGGCAGGTAAATCCTGATTATCCCAAGAGCTCAGAGGGCACTGCAGACAGCCGAGAGAGAAATGAGAGAAGGAAAAGAAAGAGACATATGGCTGACATGCTCCTGCTGCGCGGGGTTGCACCGCTGAGCGGTCAAGTGTGGGGAGTTTCAGACAGAGGGGACATGAGGAATGACATTCCCTGGAAGATCTCTCGCTCACATGGGACACGGAGTTGACAAAGGCGGCTCTGTTTGGCAGAATGGCAGCCGTATTAATGACCAGTTTATCACTGTTTGTCAGGGGAGGGAAAAAGGAAAGATGGGAAGGAGGAAAACGTTTCCCAGCAGGCCTTTAAGGAGACTGACTTCCTGCCAGGAGAGGAGAGGAATGCTGACATCTTCCTGTTGGCTGCTCACAGGCCTTTTTGATTGGTCATGAGGGGATATAGATGGGTCAGTAGGCCATGCTTTGATTGGACAGACGGAATGTGAAGAGGTCAATGCAGAGTCCAGTCAATGTCAGGTCTAGGGTGAAGGTTGATGTGAGAGTGAAAGACCCTCCAGTGGAGTAAGGGAAGGAAGAGGGAGGGCAGACAAGAGAAAAACCTAAATGGACTAAAGGGGAATGACTCGACAGAAAAAATTCTGAATACTGCCACTTCTTCTTTGTTTAGCGCATTCAGAAGATAACGTTTTGTTGAGTACAATATTGTCCTGATGTATTACACCATGAACCAGCAGAGAGTGTTTCCCTCTTCTTCAGCTGCAACATCAATGTTAATCAGAAGCACGTTTCCTAAGTGTATCAGACAGTATCTCAAACAGAGGGTGGCGGTGGTAATCTCTCTGTCTCTGTGCTTGACACAGTGAGATGGGAGGTGAAACGGACTAGTTATAGGCAGGATCGAGCCCGCCGAGCATCCAGCAGAGAAAGGCCTGTCCAACAAGCTTCACCAAAGCCCCTGTCGCTGATTTAACAAAGCCCCTCTTATTCAGGGTGGCAGACAGAGGCCCACGGGGAGAAAACCTCAAAGACTTTAACAACACCTCAAACCCCAGCCTCAGTGACGGCTTGTTTCTTTCATTATGGAGCTCAAACGGGGGCTCTGTGGGTGCCAGTGTGGGCATGCCCGTATTAAAGCGAAAATAAGCCTCTGCCCACACATTATCGCTCACATGGCACCGACACCCACAGGCATGATTGCTTGGAATTTTCCAGTGCGAGCATCTCATCATCCCGCGTAATATGTTTCCACGTGCAGCAGCAATTAAAGTGCCCAAACACAGAAGCAGTAACAGGAGCCACTCTGGCACCATGTTTCTGAAGTCCTGTGGAAACCACAGCGCGCAGTAGATACCTTACATGAAAAGCTACCATACCCAATAACACATGCCACGTATGATAATGTAGAAACACACCAGGGACGTCAGACAGATATATACCGAAAAACATATCTCAAACAAATCATTATGTTACTGCTGTTTTCCAACTCATGTAAATATTCGGTTTTTTTTTCTTTACCTTTCTCTAATTTATATTTTGGGTCTTTTGTGTCTCTCTGGGGAGAATCTGCAAGGAAGGACAAAAATTGAATTTTAACTGAAAAATCTGACATTTTATCACAGAAATATTTAATTATGCCACATATGTGACCATAGATGTTTTTTTAGAATAAAGCCACCACAGTTCCATTATTTGTTCTGAATCCACAGGCTTGTCCGCTCCAACTCAAACATTTTAGCTGACATTCTGAACCCTCAGTAGTAAAGATTTACACAGCATTTCTTTCATTCATCCTCTTCTTCTGATTATCTTCTCTCTGCTTCTCCCTTAGTTTCACTATGATGTGTAACACAGTTTTAAAACTTTATTAAATCCCTAAGACGGTTCAATGAACATACACCATGACGTCAATTTGTCCTTTTCTATTTATGCCTGATGTCAACTTATTTTAATGAGAACACACACGCGCACACACACACACTGCATACGTTCAGGTTTTCCAGCAACCTCTACCAAGATTGCATAAGAAACATAACACCCACAGACCTGCAACAGGACACCTTCACTTCCGCTTTCGACACAGCGTCGCTATTCCGATAATCTTCCCACCCACCTGATCGCTCATATGCAATACTGAACAGGACAGCGATCTATCACCGGCATCAAGCTGAAAGCACTGAACTCCTACTGCTCTCTGAAACTGCACAGGTTCAGTCACTCTGCACTACACACCCGGGCCAACTCTGACCCCTTCATACACTGATGGTATTGTGGTGTTTAATCATACTGAGAGTTATGAGAAAAACCGAGGTTACAAGGAGCAGCATAATATAATAATTGTGACCGGTCCTGAGGAGAGTCTTATTAAAAAGTTTACAGGGGAGGTAAAGTACAGTGGGCTGAAGCTGGCAAAAGGTGATCTGGAGTTATGGTTTTGAGGGACAGTACGAAAGTGCTTTGGGAATAGTGGGGTTAATAGTCCAGGGAAGACAGGCCTGGCACCAGCATGTTATAATAATACACTTGGCAGCTAGAATGGTGTCAACCCCTTAATTCCCCCCGGGGAGAGAAGGACACAGCCTAATCTGTATTCAGTCCTGACATTGTCCACATCTGATATGGAACATTAGCCCCTAACTCTCTCTATAGACTAGTGTCCTTCGGTTTATATTACTTTATGTTAATAGAGAGAGAAAACTCCATGTGCTGTCGTTTGTCATTGTTAGCAGGGGTGCTCCCTGAGCCTGTTTGAAATGCATTTGTTTAGAAGAGAAAAAGGGGGGGGAAGGTAAACCTGACTGCCCGGGGAACCTCGTTGTTTCTCCATCTCTATTGATCTTTGATCCAACCAAGGGCCTTCTCTGCCCCCCCTTTACTCTCCTTGTCCTGTGTTCTGCACTCTCCGCTCACCACTTATTTTCCATTCTCTCTCTCTCCTCTACAAAGTCGGCTGGGAGCGATACTGACCCTGGGCAGTTGAGCCTGTGAGGGAGAACAAGCACAGACTTCCAGGACCAACACCTGGTTTCCTCTCACTATGTCTTCTGTGGTCAACATGTCGATGTATCTTAGCTGAACATTAAGCAACTGCCCGGCTTCATCATATAGAACAACCCACTGTGCTGAGAAGATTTACAGGAAAAAGACATCAGTGAAAAAATGAACTGTAAAGTAAAAAGGAGGTCAGACAGAGTGACATTGATTTCTCCTGATTGGTCTTGAAGTATTTTTTCCGCGGTTCTTAGCTTAGACAGATCATTATTTACAATAAAAATGAAGAGCACACCAACACGAATAAATATGTTAAGCAGTTGCTCTACAAGAGATGAGCCACATTTACATTGTTGCTTAACACAACTCGCGCTGCCTTATTTGAATAAAATAAGATGAGGGAACGTCTGGCGATGCTGGTGGAGGGAATATTGTTTAAATCTGACAATATTCTCCGACTTCTGTTGGAATTAATTCAGCTAATTGTCTTCAGCCCAATTAGAGTCTATTCCCCTCTGCAGTCTGGTGAAACAGTGCCGAGCTAATTGGATTAAATCTTTATCATTCCTTGGGAAACAGAGAGAAGGGGGAATATGAAGAAACACTATAGCCTTTTTTAATTAAATCTAACCTAATGACTGTGCTTTTATTAACATCCGACTTTTTCATGCCTCCGTGCTGCAAATAGGACTGGAAATCTGGAGGCAGAGACTTTTACATGACCAATTCATTGACTGTGAAACCTTGTCGACGTTGATACCCGCATGTGATCACCAAAGAACAGCTCTAGGTTCACTCTCTTCGGTCTCTTTCTACCACACTCGTCACAGGAGCCTCATTGTAAACCTGTGAGTGCACTGTACAGTTAAAAGCATGTCCCTGTGTACCAACTGGCCCTACTCATCCCCTTAAATGCCAATAATAATTAATGGTATTACAGCAGGATACTTCTGCGGCCCTTAAACTCTGCTTTATTAGTGGCCTTTAGATAGGCCAGGTGGAGCTGGCTGCGCGGAGCAAGCAGGCTTTGCCAATCCTTGCTAGGACATAAAAATGGGTTAGGGATGAAAAAATACATTGGTTACTGCTGAGGATTATTAAAAGAATGTATAAAGGGAGCCTATTTATGTGTGAGACATCCGACTGCTCTGAACACCGGGATTCTTTCCTTTACAGAAATCTTATGGACATCTGCTTCACGCACCACTGGTTCTGCCAAAACAGTCTACTTGAGTCATACTATAGGAATTTATTGTATTTCATCATAACCAACGTCAAAGGTTTACTATATAGACCTGTGATGACAGCAGAACAGAATTCAGCAAAGAAATCTAACAATGTTACCTCTTGTGTTACCTGACGGCACATATACGGCTAGTAACAGAAAAATCTCCATTGGTTGCAAAAGTCAATTTCAATAAAAATCTTTGAAAAAGGCTCAACTTCTCCATCCATCATCCATTCATCCATTATCAGGCACGGTAGGCACTGGGTAGATACGATGTGATTGACAGCTAGTACAATCTCATTGGTACAGGTCACTGGTCACCCCCCAACTCAAATATATCAAATCTGTTTAAAAAAAAAAAAAAAACATGGCGCTGGACAAAATGCCAAACTCAAGGATTCAAATCTACAGTTCACAAACCAATGGGTGAAGTCAAGGCAAGTTGCATCATTAAAAGACTAAAGGCCATTGTTATGCTACACAATAAGCGTTGTGTAAGTGCGATATTTACCTGCACTTAGCTGTATTGCTGTCAACGTTTGTGCTGTCTAACATGATGGATCAGATTGGGACCTGGATGGATGGATTTGTGAAGTTCCCATTTCCTTTGCATTTACTTTCACAACCTCCTGATGAAGAACCGGTCCTCTGCAGGTTTCTGAATGTTCATCCAATCAGAAGAAAGTGGGCCTTTTAAGGAGAGCTGAGCCATTATTGCCCATTTCAGCCAGGGGTTTGACTGAGGAACTGAATAACAGATTGAGATAAATTAAAAGCCTCTTTTTCCTTAACCATGCAACATACAAAGCCAAAGAATAAACGCAGTAGAACCACACATCATTCACAGGAACTCTTAGGAACATCGTATTATGTTCATTACCATCTATAGTCCCATCAAAACCACAGCAATGAACTGTGTTTTTACTCTCTCCAATTCATGAGAATGGCCACTTGCTACCAGCTCCGACAATAAAAAGGACAGTAAAAGAGCCATTCGCATTCATGGTAATTATATGTTTTGTCAAAGTGTCCAGAGAATCCCAGCCATTGACCAATTTCTCCTTGAGGATAAACTATTCAGAATCAAGAACTCACACCCCCCCAAAAAACAATCACAGCATATTTTTGAGGCGGAGAAGATGACAGGGAAAGCAAGAAAGATGGACACAGAGGTTACAGATTCTGCCTTATATCATAAATTACCAGTTTAAAGCAATAACATCTGGAGCAACAGCTAGAACGTATGAGAGTGTCTCCATGCAAAGCAGGAATTAATTGATTTGAGGCTGAACTAGGACATGACTATAAAGATCCAAGAGATAATATTTTACAAAAGTTTGACTTTCAAAATTCAGACACTGACCAAACCAGTCTCTTGCTATCTGTAATTTTCAAATCTGCATGACATACACAGATCCTTTGTGTTTTCCTGTTTTGTTGGATTACAAACTGGACTAGAAATGCGTTTTTCAGGCTTGGACCAATTTATCATCACTTTGAAGGTGCAAAATACTTTATTTGAGACACAAATAATAAACCAGATAAAAAATTGGAGTCTGCTCTCAGAGTAAACATATTGCAGAGCAAACATACAGCTGCAAATCTCTTGAGACATGTCTCTAATTGCTTACCTCTTGCCCTCTTAGAGAGGTTGTGTCTTCAAGTCATCATCATTAAACCACTCCAGTTTAGCTTTAGCTGTATGTCTTGGGTCGTTGTCCTGCTGGGGAGTGAGTCTCCGTCTCGAGTTTCTGGCAAACTAAATAGAATTGCTCTGTATTTAGTTAAAGTTTTCCTGCAATCCTGACCAGTTTTCCAACCCCTGCTGATGAAAAGCATCATCACAGCATGAAGCTGCCTCTACTGTGCTCCACTGTGGGAATGCCCTTTGAGAGGTGTTCCCCATAAAGGCCAAAAAGTTCAATTTTAGTCTCATGTGTTTGGGGAATTTGCCACATGCTGTCTGGCAAACCCAACATCAATGTTCTTTCTCTTTTGAAAGAATCACTTTTTTTCTGGCCACTCTTCCATATTGACTGTGTTAGTGGCCTTATAGGCATGAGCTCTGTCTGTGGAGTTTACGGCTGAAACCGTTCTAATGGACAGATTCGCTGCTGTGGAGCATTGCAGCTTCCTTCAGTGTTTGTTGAATCTCAGATTTATACCCTCCTTTTCCAGTCTGTGAGTTTTGGTGGTTGTAACATTGGCTGGGGATATTTTTTCCCCATAGCCCAAACCTGATCTATATTCTCTCCACAACTCTGAGCCGTCTGAAGAGCTCCCTGGTCTTTTTTGCTTACTTAGCAATATTGTAAACTTTCTGAATGGATATCTTATACTGTCATGCATGTGGAAGATCCTGTAGCACGTCAGCTGGAACATCATCAACTAATTACATGACTTTGATTGGTAATTGGTAAAATCT
Organism: Pleuronectes platessa; assembly: GCF_947347685.1. Taxonomy (NCBI): domain Eukaryota; kingdom Metazoa; phylum Chordata; class Actinopteri; order Pleuronectiformes; family Pleuronectidae; genus Pleuronectes; species Pleuronectes platessa. The sequence continues at coordinate 17,234,717 of NC_070626.1, forward strand.
TAATCTATTTGCACAGCAAAAACAATGAATACAAATGCAGGACTTTTGGGCCTTGGTGGAGATATGGGTTCTACTAGGTGCTGTTCTAGTAAATGTATTTATAAATAATAAAATAAATATATTTGATTCCCCTTTAACAATGTGCACCATTTTGTTGGGTCATTTACATAACATATAATGAAAAAGAATTTAAATTCCAGGTTGTAATGCAATGAAGCTGGAATAATGAAGACCTGGGTGAAGGCACTATAATTCGCTCACTGATCTGGTAGTGCCATTTTAAGCCTTCCACAATGGATAAGTATAGGACTTAGGTGACTATACTATACTATACAAGAGTTATATGCACTCTGCACTGTCAATATGTACAGTGCATGCATCCACTTAACCTCAGTACATAACAACCATATGTGCAACAATCTCCTGACCACTCAGCTTCTTTGCTTCAGATTGAAGAGGCACTGTATTGATTCAGAGAAACCCAGCCACCTCCCCCTTCTTTAAAGAAGCCAAGTCGTGTGTCCAGCGCTGCTCTGCTCTAAGAATCGTTTCCTTATAGTCTCAGTGGGAGAGACGGGGAAGAGCATCTGGAAAAACAAACAGGAAACCCAGTGAGAGGAAGGTTGGGATGATATACAGCCTGTTGGGAGTACTGCAGCTCACTGCCATGAGAGTGGATTGCACTGGAGGGCAATAGGGAGCACGAGGGGGAATGGTCCGCTTTATACTGCATGCCTCATGAAAATATAATGAACAGGAGCCAACGACCCAACAAACATCCACAGGAAGACACAGCAGCGCAGACAGGCTCTTACACACACACACACACACACACACACACACACACACACACACACACACACACACACACACACACTCACACACACACACACACACACACACTTTATACAATTTTAGATGAAGCATCTGCAGCATCCGTCACAAAAAATATCTAAAGAACATACTAGGGTTGATTATCTGTCGAGCCGGTTATCACATTTGATATTCAACCTTTTTTTATGATTATCAGAATTTTTTATGTGATTGCTGATAAAATGAAATAATATAAAACTACTTTAGCTACGATGCAGCCCCCGCTCCGATCCCTGCCTGTGATCACCACTCTTTGGTCTCCAGACATGTCCTGACCCATCTGATTGGTGATGAGTCATGGCCTATCAACACTGCCACTTCCACAGATGACCACGAAGACTGGAGCGAAGCTGGTTTTTCGAGGTTAGGACAGAGGTTAAAATACATGATAATTGATTTTGAAACTGCAAAAACACCAAAAGACTAATAAGAAGTTAATTTGGCACACTGAACAAGAGAGAGCTGGACATTGAGAGGAAAGCTAGAGAAACTAGCACTTAAAACTCTAAATATAAACAGTGATCCCATGCTGTTGAATTCAGTCGAGCTTCTCTGCACATGAATGTAGTTGTGAAATCTGACAGGCAGTCTAAAAAAAACAGGTGCAATCTACCATGACCATGGAGTACCACTGTAACCCTTCTCTGTTGACAGGTTATCAGCAACATGTAGCTAAAACTAAGGCAGGGTGATTGAACAGTCCTACAAAAAATCTTCCCTTCATGAATGTTCAGATGTTATTAAAGAGACAGAGATGAATCAACAGTAGGTTGAGCTGAGGTGCTTACATTTTTTATCCTACCTTCATTACTGTCAATGGGGTTAAGATATATAAAACCACCCTTGAAATTATTCAGAGACTTTATATTGCAGTGGTTCTTACTACTAAGATTAAAAAAATTTAAAGGAAATGTATACAGGTTCAAAATATATATATGTTATCGGCTCTATTATTGGTAGTAATCAGTATTGTAATCTGTTCCCCCATCACACATATCAGCCAGTCTACTCCTGCAGCACACACAGTAGAATGTGTTGTCTCTCTTTATAACTATTTTGTAAATTTAACTCATATTCATACCTATTTCAGCATATTTATCAGAGGTCATTATATTTGATTACACACACTATTCATGTTTTAGAATAGTTTTTTATTCTTGAAAAAGAGCTTCAATTTTCTGTCATAAATATAAATTTTTTGTTCAAAATATTTCTTCATTGTGTTTTTTTCAAAACAATTTAGTGACAGACATGCAACCAAGCAAATCCTGTTAAAACCTGGTGAGTCCCTTTTCTCAGACACTCACACAAAGTTCATGCCCACTCATGCATGAATCGCCAGAACCTGAGTTATGTGGTCTGAGTTTTGGATTTGTTGGAGACGTTAGTGAAAACATTTGCTAAAGCCTTTGAGGCAGACATGAAGGGAAAAGCAATGTGTTAGAGACTTAGCTCCGCAGCAAAGGACAGACATGTCTGATGATTTAATTTTAGTGGGACATGAAATATGTAAACCATGCTATTTCATGCCTGTCTACACACACACTTCACGACATAAATGTCCCATGTTGACACCGTGAATTTGATTTCAAGGATCTGTTTTGCGACTGGGAAAATGTTTCATACATATTGAAAAGGACTGCTCAGTAAAATGGATGTCTAAATCTGAGTGGGCAAATGACATCGCACACAGCACAGGGCAGGGGGATAGCGATCAATGCAGATCATAAACAGAATACGATAAAGTAATCCATTGCCATTAACAGCAAATGGGCATTGTATTGGAGGCCCTTTGCTGGCAGACATGCATACGCTTCAGTTTACCAAGCAACTTGGCTGATAGAGGAATGGCCATGTCTCACAAGTGGGCTGGACAAAAAAACATGTAAAACCTTTTCCATGTACAGATGCGCTAAGAAATGTTTTATTAAGAGGAGACAGAGGGAAATAATTTTGACTAAAGAAAAATAAAAACCTTTGAATGGAGACACACACACTGTGACTACTATACACAAATACACACACACGCACGCACGCACGCACACACCTCATCAGGCAGCTCTGTAACGCCAGCCTCCCGCATGTGTCGGTGAAACCTGAGTCCTTCTCTGTCACACTCCCAGCATCTGGATCTGTTAAGGAAATGAACAGCCTGGCTATTCAACTGTCATTTAACCTGAAAGCAATTCAGCCATGTGTTGAAAAGTTTTCTTGGATACTCACAGGGCTGCTTGGAAAAGTGCCTCCCTACCATCAATCAGCCATCTCCCTCTATTGAGTAACAGTGCCTGGTTGAAGTTTTCTTCACATAAGTTAACATTAAGGCACAGATTACTGCAATAGCCTTCAAAATATGAGCGATTAGCCGGTCTAGTAAATAGGACACTTGTGACCTGATACACATTTAATAAATATTTAGGTCAATTTAAGTGTGAAAAATTATGCAGATTTATTTCTAACATTTAAGGAACTTTTAGTCTTGAGTAGTAAAATACAATATCTACTGGGCCACATGAAAAGTACAGTTTGAGACACATTTTTCTAAATATTTGTAATGTTCTTTTTTCTTTACTTTATATAATGGTCCCGTAAAGCTCAAGGGATAAAACTAATTAAACAAATGACATATCATAATGTCATATGGCAGTTTGCAGTCTTCCTCACTTATTTTATGTATTTCTTTTGGTCTGAGTTGAGACTTGTCCAGCGATTTAAGCTCTTAGATCACTGTCCTTGGGATCTTGAGGATATCTATTAAATAATTCAACAAAACAAGAGAGGAATAGGTAACAGAGCGAAGGCCTGAAGTAACTCAATCAGAGCTGCCTGTCGGACGTTCCCACCCTTGCCCTAAGAACTCGCACAATGGCTATGGCTGCCACACTCTGAGGTCAAAGGCTGTTTGTTGACCACAAACCACATAAAATTGGTTGCTCTGTAGCCATGGCCGGGGGACGACCACAGTGTGGTCAGTGTGATAATGGGAGTTGCTATAGTAATCATGTTGCACTAACACGCCAACACCTACATACGTCAAAAGGAATGAATATGCAGTCACACAAACCTACTTCTGTGTATGAATGAGGTCATATGAGGGGAAAATAAATCGTCTTTCATCAGTCACACATTACCAAACACTGACATTAACAGTAATTTAACTTTGACATAATAGAAAGGTCAGAGACATAAAGTAACCACACTTTCCTGTCAGTTTCCTTTGACTTGCCCAGAACATGTGAATCAGAATCTGTGCTTTTCTTCATTCTTGCAAACAGTTTTTTTTAACTCTCCACACGAGTTTAAAGTCCTCATTTACGAATTATCAGAAATAAGTTTGCAATGCTAATGAACCAAGAGGCAACGATTAGTACTTTTTGTTCCATTGCTGAGCCTTAACATTTCTGTTGTTCGAACAGAAAGAAGAGCCGTTATCCACAAGAGGCTGAGTGTCAGAACAATGTCAATGACAGCTCTTTGAAATCTTAATCTTTCACTTTGATGTAGATATTTCTTCATATAAAGTTGTTTGAATAATTTTCTTCAGAAGTGGCCCGTACTATCCACTTTGACGGTATAATTGTCACAAGTCCAGAAGCTGCTGTACATGAATAAGATGCAACAAAAGTATGCTTAAGATGCAGGGTCAATAAGACAGAGCTGCAGTGTTCCAGCAGCTGGTTTGTTTGGTTATAGTTCACAATAGAGATAAAATATGTTGTAATCGACTATCCAAACATGTCTTTAGTCAATATACTGAGGAGAGAAAAAAAGGCTATTGAAGCGAAGCGTGGGGGGAGAAAGAAAGAGAGCCAGTCGCCAATCAGTGAAAGAGAGAGAGGGACAGAGAGAGACCGAGAGAAAGCTGGTCCAAGAAACAGACCACGATCCATTAGTCTAGCTCTACAATAGCCGGAAATCTCATATTGGGGTCATGCATTCCTTATCTGCAAGTGAATTTTCACATGCCAGATAATGTTCTAATGATTAATGGAGTTGAATGAATAATGGTGTTGAAGAAGAGTGTTATTTTTACCCAGTGGCAGCTGGTAGCACACACAGTTAACCTAAAAAGTGAAGATCACGCTTGAGGGCACTTTTCTCAAGTCCTCCCCACATATCGAAAAATACAAAGGACCTTCAGCTTAATTAAGCCATTTTTTCCATAGATTTAAATACAAATATTCTAAACCAGATTCTGTGAATTTGTGCACATGAAGCTCAATGATGCAATATTCCCTTCTTGGGAACACTATAGCCGTTACATGCCGCGAGTTGCAGGAGCAGCTATTGTCGACCCTTCAGCTGCACATTAACAGTGCAGCACTGCATTGTGGGATAGAGATGATAGAGATGGCAAATATTCTTCCCCATCCTGCTCTCTAAGCAGGTGTTTTGTGGGTAAACTGGCACTGGTGGACATGCCACTCTAATTTCATTGACAGGTTTATGACCTTTTATGTGTCCCAGCTGCCATGTTTATGACAGGCTGACTGTGCGTTCATGTTCAACAACATTAAACATGCATAAGCTAGACATGGCGGCCGGCCACACAGCAAACAATGCTCTCTTCACCAGCCATGAGCATCCTACATGTCTTTGGAGGAAATGATGTGGATTCACTATAAAAACAGGCAGAAATGGATAAAGAGAAGGACACATGGTTAGAATGGAATTCCATTGGCAGGGATAAATTCAAGCAAAAACTTTAAATCTAAATTTTATTGGACCGTTTGTCTCAAATATTAAACTTTGTATATTTGTTTCTTCTACAGCCAGACAAGGTCAGACAAGGTGCGGTGGTTGGACCTACAGCACTGGGAGTGAGTGTCAGTACCCTAGACCCAGAAGCATGTTGGGTAATTAATAACACCTCTGGGAAGTTCTCCCAAACAAAAACTTGGAGCTGTACTTGCTCCTGGAGTACAGTAGAATAGCCCTCAGAGAGAGGAGCAAACGGGGAAAGGGGACGTTACAGCCAGTGATTTATGGACCATTGTTGTTTGGACGGTATTTGGCAAGAGTGTCTGTTCTTATCTAGCATGTGGGACCCAGTCTTCATCAGGGCTTTCTGACCCTTTGGGATCTAAATATTAACTTTCACCACAGTTTCAGTTTGTTTCAGATTTTTTTTGTACTGAATTAACTTGATTCCGGCCCCATGACCTAAGATGAAATAGTATGAATATTCTATTAACCAAAAATATCATGATTATCAGAATTATGGTATTCGTCTAGATTATATAATTTTATAATAATTTGTTTGTGTGTAACTTTTGCTTATGGCTTTAGATACATAGTTATATCTAAAATCGAATGTGCATATGCATATGCTTGTTCCTGTTCACTCTGGTGTGACGAGGACGATGCCATCAAGTGCAGAAAAACTAAAAAAGTCCAAGGAAAAGCAGGATAAGAGAAGCTGCCTTGAGTGTGTAAAACTTCCAAGGAGCTTAAAAATATAAATATAAGATTTACGTTGTAATGTTAAAGGGATTTATTTGTTGTTATAACAGTTCATATGAAATTGGCATTGAAAAAAGTGGTGTTAATAAAACAGTACAGTCATGGTTTTGGTAAGAGCCCAATATCCAGACGAATAACAAATAAACAAGCTAATCTACACCTTAAACTCTATTTTGAATGGCTTGCAGATATGTTTTAGGTCTAGAGGACAGACACTCTAGCAACCTCTTCATACTGCAATTGGCCAGCTTTCATCAAGGCAGGCCGTCAATTGATAGGGAGGATGAGCACTAGACAGAGAGATGATGAGTGCGTGAGATATAAAGAGAAAACTGCAGAGAGATGGTAAGAGAAAAAGCACGGAAGATAAACAGAAAGAGAAAAGGTTGAATCTCCCTTGTGATTTGTCGGCGTGATGCCTTAAAGCCAGTGGAGGAGGCATCAGTATCACCAGCCATAACACAACATGTCAGGATCATTATCAGGCTAAGGATATGATTAGAGCCACATCACGCCGTGCCCTGCACTCTTTTCTCATGAGGAATATGTTCCTCGCCGTCCCCTTGTTTTCTTTTTCTTTTAAACGGCGATTATAATTTGGTTCTCTGGAGGGGTGCCAGGAAATAAACTGTTTAGTGTCATAGCCATGCCTGAGCAAGCACGCCCTGGCCCAGGCCCCTACCTAGGGACAGGTGCCAGCACAATGCTCCATTTAACACAGCAGCCAAACAGCCTCTGTGTACTTTACCTAAACTGCCATTCTGTATTTTGTAAACTACCGTGGTCACAACATGGATAATTAAATTATTAATTACTTGCTATATTGGAAAATCTGCACAAGTCATGTTCAGTGCACATGCAGCAATCTGTCTGCACCAATTATGAATGGGAACAGGGAGTAGGGAGCATGTACAGCTCACATTTACTGGCTGGTCTTACATCTTAACAAGGCCTCTGTAGGGTTTAGGACTTTTCACTTTATTAAAAGCAAACATTCAGCTAACAGAAGTGATTGAGAGGTGCTGAGACATGAAGCTGTTGCCTTTTATTTGAGATGTATAAAGCTCTGGAGTCCCAGCAATCCCCAGAGCAGGGTCACGGTTAATGAAAGAAGCAGCTCTACCAGATTTATATCATTTTGTTTTGGTGTAAAGAGAGCGTCTTTGAAGAGAAAATCCAATACATCTCAGGTTCTTATTCCTTGATTCTATTCCGCGCTAAGTAATACTGGTTACTTAAGAAGGAAAATAGACAGAAAATAATAAAAAAGGATACGCTGATCAATCATCTCATGTGTTGAGCAGTTATCCTAAATCATGATCTGTTCACAAAAGAGAAATGGAGCCAAATTGCAAATTTATTGAGGGCAGAGTTCCACAAATCACCCAAGGGTACAGAAAATCAATGTTTTCATACTGAATCCCACTTTTTCATCCAATTGTGAAAATTGTAATGTGTTTTGTGCTGCTGCTGACGCATAATATGCTGTAATTTTTATTTTGAAAAACCTTTGTTTATCCCTCCATTATATAGGATCTTAAGCCTTTAACCGCAGTAGAAAACCAAATCGCAGCAGCATAGAGCAATGACGGGCTAAATAAATCCGAATGCAGTTAAACATGTTGCATTTTAATAAGCACAGAGTCATAAACGGTGGCAGCCTAAAAAAATTGTATGATTAAATTTCATCAGCTTAATCGTTGTAGCCACGGTATTCATAACTCAACTACATCAGGACAGCTGGGGTGCTGTAATACTCTGTGTAGGGAAGTGGATGGGGACTAAACACCTCTCAGTGAGTCAGAAGTCCTTGTCCTGTGTCTTATTATTAAAATGTATTCTGGTCTTCATGTGTCACAAAAGAAACCAGCTCATCATGGAAGAGAAAAATAGAGATAGAGAGAATTGCATAGGAGAGGAAGATGCAAAGAAGACCCTCCTTTAAACAGAAGAAAAGAGGTGGAGCAGGAGGTGGAGAGATGCTTTAAGCTGATTTATATCAAACGGTAATAAACTGGGCATCTCCCCCCCTGCCTGTTTAATATGCGAATATGCAGAGCATCCCACTCCTGACAGCTCCCCATTAATAAAAGCATGGCTGGAAGCGCAGGTAGCCATAGCTCATCTATATGAAAATACATGATGATGGCTTTACACAGCGTCATCTTTTAGAATGGAGCTCGTGTGCCAGAGCAGAGCTGATACTGAGAAGTACACACAATCATAACTCGGCATACGTCTGTAGTTCATTTCTGGGATTTTGTCAAACCTGCAGTGCAGGTGAACGGAATCAAATCACAATGTGGCTCATGCATGACGGAGGTGTGGGGGAGACGGAATTCTCTTAGAAGATTGTGCATGAGTTTCATATTCAAATCGTCTAGCAAGATGGTGCCAGACCATATGGTGCACTGCCATTTAACCCTGCTAATTAATGAAACCAATGTCTTTATGCGCTAGTGACGGGTGTGTTCGTTACACAATCATCCCTCATTTTGACCGTTGATTTTGAATTATATGGTGCCATAAAGAATGAGACACTGAGCGAGGATACCTTCCCAACAGTCCCAACCAAGAAAGAGCAGGTCACCTTGGCGTATTGTAAGTTACCGTATATGAGATGGGGAATGATTTATAAAAGGTATATATTGTACTAGTGAGCATTTTTCTCCTTCTTTGGTTACATGATATCAGACAAAGATGCATTTCCACAAGTCCAATATTCGTATAAGTCTGATGTATATTACCTTTGTCCGCTTTTTCCCAGCAGACAACCCCATACGGAGGAGTGAACAAGGGAGATAAAAAAGGGGTGGGGGAAACACAAAGAGGCTGTGGACCTGGCATGTCCAGCCCCTGGAGGCCTTGGTAATACCCACTCTTAGTCCATGTATTTTACATGAACAATCCTCAGAGGGCAAAAAGAATAGGAATCTTACACTATTTAAATACAGGATTTGGGACATCAAAGCCAGGCTGATATTGGAATAACAGAAATAATTAGGAATATGGAAGTTGCAGAAATAGCCACATTTCCATAAGATGATAATTAGTCCCAGGGCTAGCTGGGTCAGGAGAAATCCTGTTTGTTGAGGCTTTGTACTAGCAGGAGGCCTACAGCTGGCATTCCAGGTAATTACAGAAGACCGGAATATTACAGCTGAAATACTGATTGAAAATCTGGTTTCATTTCATTTTTGCACTATTCCGTGCAGGGTTTCCCCCAGAAAACTTGCTAAGCCTGGTGGTAGGGCCGCTAGAGAAGCCGACCGGCGGCTGACCGTGTTTTTGTAAAAAAAAAAAGTTAAAAGTTGACAGGAATTTTGAAATTATGACAATTGTTATTGTAAGACATTTATTAACAATACTTATTAACATTACATAATACAGTTTACAAACACAAAAAATAATAAATAAAATAAAAATAAATATTATTAATTCGTTTTCAAGTAAAATCTAAGTGAATCTAAAAAAACAAGCCATTTCTGGTCACATTTAAAAGTAAAATAAATTAACATAAATAAAAAGTGCAAACATGGCCAAGGGGGAACAGGGAACTCAGGGCCTGAAGAGGTATGCTGTGTGACCTCTTTTACTTCTTGCACAGGGTGCAGGTTGGATCACTGCAAGTGATCCGTCTCGGCTTCTGAAAGAACTCCTCCAGAGCCTTACTGTAGTCAAGATCAGCCACAGAGGGACCATTTATTTTTATACGGAGGCAGGCAGTTAGGCTTTTCCCCTGCAGCCTGTTCCTGAGGTCTTTGGGTTAAACTTTGGGTTAAATCCGCTACTTCGATGTTTCCCATCGCGGCTCGCAGCAGGCTGCTCCGACACGCTAACATCCGACGTGCTAATATCCGACATGCTAACATTCGAAATGCTGACATCCGACGCGCTAACATACGCGCTAACCAGCTCTGGCTCTGCTTCATCATCGAGCCGCGGCTCGGTCGGCTCGCTGGCGATGCTCTCCGCTTGGCCGTGGGGGAAAGAGCGGCCTCATCGTCTCCTCCAGTGCTCCCCCGACTCCGGAAAAAGAAAGAGTCCAAGGTTTTTTGACCCTTTCTCCGTGAAAGTTGTTGCGTGGTAGAGACAGGTCGTGTTTTGGAGGTTCAGGTGATGGAAAATACACCTGACCTCTTACCTTATGGGTTCACATACTGACCATAAGATGTCGCCATTACGGTTTCAACCGTATCACCAGATGCGGTTAAAAGCGCAATGCCGTCTTTGGTATCATGTTTCTGGTGCATAACATTTTTTTTTTTTTTTTTTTTAATAAATAAACAAGCGACGCTTAGCCTGGCGGGGGGGGGGGGGAGAAAAGCCTGGCGGCCCGCCAGGCCTATAAAGCACTGGGGGAACCCTGCCGTGTATACACAATTGAAAACATGAACGTTTTTATTTATTTATTTTCAATTTAAATAATGTGCTAAAGTTGAATGAGTGGCTGATACACACAAGAAACACAGACCACAGTTAAGCAGGTTAACGCGTTTTCATTATAGGTGGTTTTCAGTCAGACAAGTGGAAAATATGATGAGTATATTTAGCACCTTAAGAAAGAGATCATAGACCATTCTTTTGATGATGCTTAGTGACTACATAGTCTCGTACAAAATGCATGCTAAATGGTAACGCAACTCCGAGAACCACTTGTGAGATGAAAAACACTGAAACCTCAATTAGCCTAAATCTTGAATCGGATGAGACCAGGCCACAGGTCTGCTGCCGCGCTACTCTCTGTGTGTAGTCATTTGCTTTGTCTTGTTCTATTTCCACTTACGGGTAAACAGGGGGGGGGAGTAAAATCATTTTATTTTCTCCTGCTGAGAGGGATGTTAAGAGGGGCCAGAGAGTCTGTCTCCTTATCTAATAACCCTGACACAAGCTTGCCAGCACAGGAGAATCCTGGCAATGAGCAGGGAGGGAGTCACAGAGCCATTTAGAATCCGAGCTTGGCTCAGTCAGTGAAATCCACACTGCTACTGGAAGAGTAATGCTGGTCTCTACAAGTCTCCCTCCACTTCCTCAGAGGAAGCAGATCTGATGAATCTGGCAGCATCTGGCAACTGTTTGTGTCTTTTGATATTCAATTGCTAATTCACAGTGCTACTTCTCTGATACACAGAAAGTAAATGCAATGTAATCAAATCTCCCCCAAGGACTTATCTAAACCTCAAATACAATCTAAAGCTGTTCAGCTGAGTAGTAAACCTGTAATTGTACACAGATTACTGTACAAACTCTGGTACTGTATAAAATCTTGAATTCACAATTAATTTAGCTAGTACCTGTAAAAATGTTCTATCCTCTTCTTATGCTTGCAATGACATTGATGCAAAGCATAATGACAAACACCTTTTAGTCTAGCCATTAGCATTCTGATATTTAAGCATCATGTCTACACACACAAAATAAAGCAGATATTTGATCATAAAATTAACATTTGCCATACTGCTCGTGTGCTGTCATCCAAGTGTCTGTAAAACCCCGAAATTCAATTTGACTCAAAACAACAACATTTACACTGTGCTTTTAGACTAAATGTCCGCTACCTGAAGTAGTGAGATATTGTGTGCAGTGTGTGTGTGTGTGTGTGTTTGTGCGCGCGCGTGCGTGCGAACGTGGCTCCAGAGGAGTCTATCAGATTGAAGAATCGGTCCCCCAGTTGCTTCAATTGTATTGGATTTGGCTGCAACGCTGTTTACCCCTGAAACTCCAAAAGTGTTTTGTGGACTCAAACACTTCACCCATCCCTCCATCGGCATAGTGGTGGGTAGTTAATGATAGAATATACATTTTTCTGTGAACTATCCCTTTAATTTTCAGCCCAAGTGGTTGTCACCACGGTGACACGGTCATCTACTAATGTTTATTTGACTCAATGCAATAATTTTAATGGAGAATAACTGCTCATGATGACACAGGCGACAGATGTTGGAAAAAGGAGAGAGAGAAAAAACGTGTGCTAAACAATGACACCTGGTTTTATTAAGAGATTAGTTAAAAAACTAAGAGAGGAAATATATGCTCATCTATTTTAATTTGCCAACAAAGCCAAATATAAGTTTTGTGAAGACAATATTTTTCAGAGGATCATTTCATTTGTTTGTGAATCCTTTCACATCATTAAAGATTTACACAAGATTTGAAAAGAACATGAAAGCATCCGTCTTATTTTAAAGAGAAGACTTCACAGAGCAGTTGACTGTAACTGTATTGGCAGCTGTGAGGACATACCGACCAGCCTGGGAGACAGTGTCCCCTGGTGTCTGCAATGTCTCATCTATAATGGTTATTCAGGCCAAATACCAATAATTTGCTCCCCCAAACCAAGCTCATAAACATTATTGAAGTCATTTTTATCCCAGTGGCTACCAGTCACTCTTTACCGAACAGTTTTATTAAAGCGGCTGTCATTATGTTCTACACTAGTGTTGAATGGTGCCTGTGTCTTCAATCCAAACATCATGGAGCAATTAGATTTTTTTGGTCAGAGTTAAGTTGGACCAGAAAACATTGGACCTTCTTGTTGGCAAGAGAGAACACTTTCAGCCCCAAAAACCATTATGGCAGTGAGAAGAGGTAATAAACATCCATCATAAGTGTGGGTAGGGAGGCTGTTCACTCCCTTATCTGCAAACTGAATTCATTACACAAGGTCTATTTTTGACGATGAGGCATGAGTGAGATGCAAGTGGGGCAAGTCTTGGCAACTGCTTCGAGACAAGCAGTCACGCATCGTAAAAAGCTAAATATCTTTGTCCCATAGGGTTCAAATGAACTGAGTGATCAAAGTGAAGCTACTAATTTATCTCTAAATGGAGTTTTTCCAACTAATCCAACTCCCAAAACATCCCCCAATTCATAACAACACACCTGTTGCCTAACGGAGATCTGAGCCACAGCTCTCCGGGCATTTGGCCTCTTTGTGTACGAAGGACCAGGCCAAGCCCTGGACATAACAAACTGCTGACTAAACACAATCTTTGTTGCGGGGTGGGTGCATGTGACATCACGTCATCCCCTGGGGCTGTGTGGGATCTAGGGCAGGCTCAAGCTCTTTGTGTGTTCAGGGCCAGAGCACCCTGGACACGCGTCCAGGATCATCCTGCCATGTCACCTCTATTGTCCAGAGATCTGGACACACTACCCTAGCATTCTCACACTATGAGGTACTGTGGGAGAAACATTCCCTTCCCACTTGTCACTGGCCAGAGGTTTACTGAGGCACACGAGATTCAGGAGAAAACCTTAATAACCAAATCCTAACTGTTTATAAGCCCTATGTACTGTACATATCACCCAGTGTACAGACAACGTCTTTCAAAATTACAAGCCACAGAAATATTTGAGTGACACAGAAACGATCTTTGCTTTACACAAATGCATTTAACAAATGCTCACAACCATGCATAAATATACCAAACTCTGTACTTTGAGGCTTCTTGGGCATGGTCAATCGGAACCCTGATGGAATTTGGCCATATTGACTGATTTTGAGGTTACCACAGTTATAACGAGAGTATTATATGTCCTAATCGTTGAGGAGTGTTTTACTGCCGATAGACTCACTCCTGCCATCTTCATCCAATCTTTCAGTCTTCCGCCTGTCATATTCTTTCTTGTCTGATCTCAGTATTACTGCAGTTTCCATTCAAAAACTGAAAAGACACTAACCCGCATATTAGATCTTTGTGAATAACACAGAGTTCATTCAATGACGCAGAACATGGAGACCACAGTCGACGTGCCCCATTAGTGGTGGGCAGGAATTTAATAAGTGGGACCATAATGTCTGGCATAGGTTCCTCCTGATGCAACCCTGAGCTCTCCACACGCAACAGCACCTAGATAGATCTTCAGAGGGAGAAAAAAATGGCCACATCCCTTGCAGTCAGACATATACGCAACATCCTCCTGACACCAATCTTTTCCACATGGATAGCCTATCGGTGTCCTATTTTCCTGAATCTGTTATTTCCATAATCCGGCGGGTGCCATTGCCTGGGGTTAATAGATGAGCCTGAGTGTGTGAGATGGCAGGGCTTTGTAGCCCCGAACGAACAGTGTGCGGTCTGATGAATGACATTTGGGCTGCAACCACGTCACTTCTTCCATTAGCAAAGTCTGTCCCAACTCCGCCTTATTGAACCATGGCTTTCAGCTATTAGCCTGACGCATGACACAGTCAATTCCAGTTACGCTTTAATAAGTGAATATTTATCTTAGCCTTCTCTCAAAGAAAAAAAGGAAAGTACAAGAAAAAAAAACTGAGGAGAGAAATCCCAGAATTGTTCTCATCTCTCTTAACGTGTCCATAAATGTACCTGTATTTTAGCATAGTTCACTTGTTCATTTTCATCTTGGCCAGTGTCTTTAGAGTCAAGTTAGGTTTGCCAACCACCATCGTATGTAAAGTACTCAAAGCACATTCAAGTACCGGTATGGTCCTACAGGAGATACTCCTTACCATATCATTGAAGGTGTCAACAATGTTACACATCAGTTTACTGATCATGAGGAAGAGTGCTTGGTCTATTGAGAGATGTGTTGTGTCTTCTGTGGCTGTGAAGAGAGCTTACTGATGTTTGACAAAACAATTCTGATGATGTCAATAGGCTAATCTTGGCTTTGGCTAGGAAAACAAAAAATTATGCAGAAATCGTATTCATGGAGTCTAAAATATGTGAGTTTTTGCAAGGAATTACGGGTCAAACTAAATAATGGTATTAGTTGTACATTTGGAAATTTGCCATCCTGTGTTTAGGGTGATGGACTAAATTTCAGATTCTTTCCCCCCATCTTGCTTACTGGAGATAGATTGAATTTGTTGTATACACCAGCCAAATAATTAACAATAAACTAATGTACAGAAAAGCTAGATTAGTTTTAAAGTTATTTAGAAAGAACGTCACCACTAGGGCCGGGTACTTAAGTTGGTACTTCAGAAAGTTAAAACCAAATTATGTTGCTACTACAGAGTCCCCATTCACTTTTAAATATAAGAATGAGAGAATAATGTGAGACCAGATAGTGGTCGAAATGAAACAGACAGCTCATTGCCAATTGGCGATAAAATGTTACAAATAGGACAGAGAAGAGATGCAAAGAGAGGGCAATGGCAAACTAAAAGTGGTCACTATTGAAGTTACACTTTTTAAAGGTTACAACACACCCCATATTTAATAGATGAGAGCCGAGTTTGTTATCATGAAAGAACCAATACTTTTTTGACTGTCCTTTTACTAGCATCGGCCAACTTTCAGTCATTGGTTGTATCTAAAAGTAACACAAAAACAGTTTTTAGATTTTTTACCTGCCCAAGGGGGGTTTCCACCCCTTAACAGATTAGCGTGAAACCTGGTAGAAGGATGTGGAATGGGTATGGACCCATCAAATCCTAGGGCAGTTTTCATCATTTTCCTTGGAAATAATGCACTGATCTTGATGAAAGAATTAGGCACGTTTAGGGAACTGATATCTAGGAGAGTGTGAAATTTGGTGCAGCCTAATTGAATTTAAAGGGACTGTTGGGCCTTGGCGGTTTTATGTGCTTGACTGATTGCCATTCTAGTTTTAGAACGTTTTGATCTTGGCATGAAACCCTTAGTATGGGAACAGGATCATATTTACAGGGAAATATTAAATGTTGCACTTTGCAAGCACCGTAATGGTCACAGCAACTACAACAGAAAATGTAACACCTACAGAGAGTAGAGTACAAAAAAAGGTACATTTGCGTATCGATACTGATTTACAAATATTGTACTATGAAAATATATACCAATCTAAAATGAATAAAAAACGTCTTAGTAAAAAAAATACAAACAATATTTATGCACAAGCATGAGGAAATATCAGTGTTTATCTGTGGGAGCGTGTGTGTGTTTTAGAGAAAGAGAGGGGCGCTGATCTGTGTGACCAAGTAGAGTTGAGTGCCACTCTGACAGGCTATTAGTCATAAGGCTTTAGCCACTCAACCCCTATCACTATAGTAATCCATACCCTCAGATGGCTACTCCACACATTTCAATACATTCACTATACACAGGCACATTAACACATATGCACCTCATACTAAATAGAGAATATTACTCCACGGGACATGACATTTGACTTACAACAAGGTCGATCGAGGCTGACAGGTTAAAATATAAGTGAATGTTTTAAGGGATCAGGGAAAATATCAATCACTGTAAACCCGAGTGTCAGATCGCTGTCTCCTATCAACCGTCACCTCTTTAGCTTTAAAAACCAGGGCTAGTACTCCTCAATTTTCAGACAGTTAAGTGAGACAACATAAATATAAACAAGCAGCTTTTTTTTGACAAACATCCAAATATCACGAGAAACAGCGAACGCTATTTAAAGAGAGATTATCACAGGATGTTACGGAGCCCTCAGACTTGCTTGGAAACTGAGAACCAAACATTTTCTTCTTCATTGAGACACGGGGGACTAGTTTGGAGTTAATTGCAGTGAATCCAATTTTTTAATTAAAATGAACATCATGATGATCTGGCTGGATTGGGATTTGTTATTGCTCTTTCTTTCCCTCTATTCGTCTAATTTTCCCTCCCCTGCAGGACAGCTTGAAAGAGTCCTGTTGTTTTATTTTAATTGGGACGGTGATGTAATTGGCCTACTCCATGCTGGTCTGTTCAATTTTGATCCTGGCATGTGTGCATGTGCTGTGTGTGTGCGCGTGTGTGGTGCGTGTGTGTGTGTTCATGCAGAGATGTAGTATGTTGGATAGCTTCCAAAATAAGAGTCAGAGACAGATTAAGTGCACACTATACTTAACTCTACGCACAAATAAGTAGCACAACACACTTTGAACATTAGTGTCAAACAAATCCATTCAACCACAAGTAAACAAGAAGCAGAGTTAATCTTTAAAGATAAACAGCCGAGCGAAATATTCACCTAGTTTGGAATCACTTTTTGTGTTGGTTCCTCACATAATGCAAAACTAAAACATTTGTAATTTTATATCATAGACTGTATATAAAGACCGACGAAATTACAGCTCCTAAAAAGTTAAGGGTCTTGATCGCCACCTAGTGGAAGGCTGCGACATACGTCATATTCCCGCCTCCACCATGACTAAGGATGGGGCATGGACCAACCTTAAAAGTCAAAGTACATGTCAAACAGTGTTTCCATTACGTTATAATTATGTTATAATTGACAGCAGAGACTGGCTAATGATTTGTCGAGCTAGTGTACAGTGGGACATCACGATTAGGGATGGGCATAATTAATCGACGATCGATTAATTGATCATTAAGAATTTCCTCGATGAAATAATTTTTTCATCGAGGAATTCGCTAATTACACATTTGACCACGGGGGGCAGTGTTTGAAAAAAACGCCACAGTCCTACTCAGTTACCTGCGACTGGTTGCGAGTTACCGTGTAGTTCCATTTCCAAAGTAAACATGAAGAGGTCACGGCGAAGTGTTGCATGGGACCATTTTGAGTTAAAAAATTACTTGGTTCACTGCCAACACTGCGAAGCTATCCCAGAGGCTGGGGGAGACAAGGAGCCTGCGTTGTCTGACACGGACGAGGGGAGCGCAAACACCGGAGCCGCGGCCAGGCTAGCCAAGTTAGCACGGAGCTACCTGTGTATCAGGGCGACGTCAGTCCCCTCAGAGCGAGTTTTTCGGCGGCTGGACTTACGGTCACCAGGCTGCGTTAGCGTCTGACCCCAGAGCATGTTAACATGCTCTTCTTTCTCAACACAAATCCGTAGGCTGGTGCTGAAGTTGTATGTGAGTTACTGGTTATTTTTATGAAGCTTTCTCGACTCGGTACCTTGTTTGATAGTTTTGAGTTACATTTGGCAAAACCTGTCAGACCTAAGTATTATATATTTGTAGTTGTTGTTTAACATTATGTTTTTTATTTTATTTTGGAGAAAAAAAAAAACGAGGGTCAGTTGTGTTTAGTAGCACCGGCTTCAAGCTGTCGGCTCCGCTGCTTAAGATTACGGCAGCGCATATTTAGTTCATCTTGTAATAAAGATCTCAATGAGGAAACACGCTTTTTTTTCCCACTGCATTTTAATGTAGCTTATAAATAGTGAATTTTTTAACTTGAAAATATTAATGATTAATCGAAAATTCGTCATTAACTCTCCCGACGATCGACGAAGACAATTTAATCGAACGCCCATCCCTAATCACGATACACAGCTCCTTCCTCAGACTGCTATCCAGATGAAAGGATTTACATGTTAATAAACATGAAACTGAAGAAAGGTCAGTAAAAGGAAAAATAACAGGCATGAAAAAAGCACAAATAAAGACATGATGTCTGTGTCTCACTTCCTCTGTGCTGTGTCACAGTCATGTCGTGCCACTTAAGTAACTTTTTAACACCCTGTGAACATACCCAGAAATTATTTCTATGCAAATTTACTGATGGGGAAACACAAAGCAAAGCGATGTGTCTGGGTGTCACAGGGAAATGAAAATACAACCTTCAAATGAAATCTTAAATACACTTTGAAAAATCGATTCTTCATGCGTTGGCTCGAGGTGCGTACCTTGCAGAGGTGGCACTGTGATAAATATTCATGTATTTTTGCCCCTACAAATGACTGCTTTAGAAAAGCAGAGGTCAGAGCGGAGGTTTGGGAGCTAGAGAATAAGAACAGAACCAACAGCCTACTCACTACACTGCTGCTTTTTTCTCTCTTCACTTACAGTGCCTTGCATAAGTATTCACCCCCCTTGGACTTTTTCCCATTATGTACTGTTACTAACTGGAATTCAAATAGACTTAAATAAACTTTTTCCCGTTTGATCAACAAAACATGCATAGTACTTTGGAGGTGCAAAATAAATTTTATTGTGACACAAACAATAATGAGAACAAAAAAGTTGACATCTGTTGGGTGCATAAGTATTCACCCCTCTGTGTCAATACTTGGTAGAACCCCCTTTCGCTGCAATTACAGCTGCAAGTATTTTGGGGTATGTCTCTACCAGCTTTGCACATCTAGAGATGGAAAGGTTTGTCCATTCTTCTTGGCAAAAAAGATGAAGCTCAGTCAGAATGGATGGAGACCGTCTGTGAACTGCAATCTTCAAGTCTTGCCATAGATTCTCTATTGGATTGAGGTCTGGGCTTTGACTGGGCCATTTTAAGACATTAACATTCTTTAATCCAAACCATTCCTTTGTAGCTCTGGCTGTATGTTTAGGGTCATTGTCCTGCTGGAAGATGAACCTCCGCCCCAGTCTCAAGTCTTTAGCAGACTGCATCAGATTTTCTTCAAGGATTTCCCTGTATTTGGCTCCATCCATCGTTCCCTCTATTCTGACCAGTTTCCCTGTACCTGCTGAAGAGAAGCATCCCCACAGCATGATGCTACCACCACCATGTTTCACTGTTGGGATGGTGTGCTCAGGGTGATGGGCAGTGTTGGGTTTTCGCCACACATGGCGTTTTGCCTTGAGGCCAAAAAGTTCAATTTTGGTCTCATCTGACCAGAGCACCTTCTTCCACATGTTTGCTGTGTCTCCCACATGGCTTCTGGCAAACTCCAAACGGGATTTCTTATGGATCCCTTTCAACAATGGCTTTCTTCTTGCCACTCTTCCATAAAGGCCAGATTTGTGGAGTAGACGACTAATAGTTGTCCTGTGGACAGATTCTCCCACCTCAGCTGTGGATCTCTGCAACTCCTCCAGAGTAACCATGGGCCTCCTGGTTGCTTCTCTGATTAATTTCTCCTTGTCCGACTCTTCAGTTTGGGTGGACGGCGTCCTCTTGGTAGGTTTGCGGTTGTGCCATATTCTTTCCATTTTCTTATGATGGATTTTATGGTGCTCAGAGAGATGTTCAAAGCTCTGGATATTTTTTTATAACCTAACCCTGCTTCATATTTCTCCACAACTTTATCCCTGACCTGTTTGGTGAGCTCCTTGGTCTTCATGATGCTGTTTGTTCAGTAATGATCTCCAACAAACTCTGAGTCCATCACAGAACAGGTGTATTTATACTGAGATTAAATTGCAGACAGGTGGACCCTATTTACTAATTATGTGACTTGCAAATGTGACTTGTGAATGCAATTGGTCGCACCAGATCTTTGTTAGGGGTTTCACAGTAAAGGGGGTGAATACATATGCACTCAACACTTTTCAGATTTTTATTTGTAAATAATTGTGAAATCCATGTAATATTTCCCCCCACTTCCAAATGATGCACTATTTTGTGTTGGTCCATTACATAAACTCACGATGAAATAAATTTTAATCTGTGGTTATACCATGACAAAATGTAGAAAAGTCCAAAGGGGGTGAATACTTATGCAAGGCACTGTATATAAAGTGTGGGGGAGATGTAACAGCCGCAATGTGACATTTATCGTTCCACCCTCTCGGTGACTATCCCCTGATTTGTGAATTCTGTGCAGGCAGAGATAGCATAGCTTTGAGCGCAGACTCCCACCCTTCTAATAATATCTCTATAATTAGCATATGCTTTGATTATAAAGGTCACTAACTCGGCCTAACGGAACATCATATGAAGTGTACCAGGGGAGGCTTGTTTAACAGTCTATTTCCATCCCTTTTAATCTGCATTCAACTATTTAACATGTCGTATTCCTCGGCGTCGAGTCAGTGAATGTACTTCCAGACACGCAGCGAACCCAGGGGAGACGTTGCTCTACAAGATTCTTTGCACCTTTTAGTTTTTACTTTAAGTTATTTTTTATTTCTTCATATTATTTTGCCACAACTATGATTAAACTTAATTAAATCTGGTAACTGCACAGTCATACACATGTAATTATTCAATTGAATCAAACACTGATGATGTTTTGGATGTATTGGTACATTGCAGTTATATCTAACATCACCCATTTTTCACAATGTTAAGGTCAGGATGTCACGTTCAGTGATATGGGAAACATACAGTATAAACAGTGGGTTGTATATGAGTAGTTCCACATTAGGAACACCCCATTTGGCCTGAGCAGTAGCTGAATTTAAAACTATTGAATTGCTTTTCCAGTGGCTGTTCATTTTCAATTGCACAAATGTATGTATGTCTATATGTAGGGAATATTAAAGATTATTTTTCTTCTTCCCAAGCAGATGCAGCAAAGATCAAACACGGCAGGATGAGGCAGTCTGAATAAAGCCTGTGCTGTTTACAGATCAGTAAAGTAAATCTTGCTGCACAGCACAGTCTGCCTATAGATGGTGCTCTGCCTGGGCTGGTGGGGCTATTTTAAGTTTTCCCTGGCAAATACACTAACAAACAGAGAGGGGAGACCTCATGGGAAACCATTGTAAACAAGTGGGTATGATGCACCGAGTACAATCCCACTTTTTGTTTTATAGAAAATATGCTCCTTTCATCTGACACAAACAAGTGGATAAACCAACGCCTACACTCACACACCCCGCGTTAATTACCACATTCATTTACAATGTTTAATCTGTGTGAGAACTGAAAATACAACAAACAAACAAAAGGCAGACCAGGATTCTCCTGTTGTTTTGTTTGTTTGTATAGTGCAACATTTAAAACTGAATTTGTATCTGTAGAAAATTGGTCTGCACAACAATGTCCTGGTTTTGCCTTCCTCTATCAGTTCTGCTGAAGATATTTCCAGCTTAATGATCTAGGTTGTATACAATAAAAGAACGGGATAAAATATCTGGGTTACTTACATATCTGCTAAATTAACAGAGTGAACAAAAGTTTTTTCTGAGTTAAGTCTTATTCAGATTTTAGGTCAAGTAAAACGAATGCCCGGCAGCTGATCAAACTTTTAAATGTCTGTCCCGGTCAGCGGTCCTTATGAGACTTTAAGGAAAAAGTCACTCAATTATTATTCTCATCATAAAAGGCCATCACTGAGTAGCAGCGCTTTGGCTCAGCAAGGTGAAATTCAGCAGACGCCAAGAATTACAGTCAAATTCAAATGCAGTAAGTGCTGTTTTCATATCTTCTATAAGGTCCCACTGTTACCTACAAGCCCGTCAAGCCCGGTCACCCGAGCTCGCTCCATTTATTATCAAAGCACACAGCACATTTGAACCTGAGGGAAATATGATGCTTGACAGCTCCTGTGTCTAGCCAGAAAAAAAAGTAGCTGAAGTTTCACATTAATTGGTGACCAGGCAAAAAGCTAAATAAATAAATAAATCCGAATCTATGCTACGTATCAACACGCAACCCTACACCTGCTGGATGGTATGGATCGCTCTGCGGTTGTGGTCAGCAAAGGTATATCTAAAGGCATCAGAGGGTCTGACCATCACGATTAAAATATAGATGTTTTTAATCTTGTAAATTAATTATTTAAACAGTAATTTCTCGTTTATTTTACTTTGTACAAGTCACAACTTCAAACTTGGTGATTTAGCTTAACTATTTAAGGTTACAATAAAAAGAAAACAGACTCTGGTAAATCAAGGGCATGTGGGAAATTTAATTAGATTTAGAAAAATAAGGCCTTTTTTTTGTTCAAGCTGAGACTTGAGATTTTCGCAATATTCAACTGACAGATGCATTTGAATCCTACATGCTGTTACCAAACAAACCCATGTGATGTAAGGTATTTTTAGGACAGCGATGACAGGGCCATGGACACACAGGTTTGTCGTCTCCCTTCTCAAGCTTTGATCAAAGGTTCAGAGAGAGCAGCCTCCACATCTGCAGGGAAGTCCCCTGTACCCGACACAAAGAGACAGGAAGGAGGAACAGAAGAGCAGAGGACGACTCACACACAAATGACACAACATTTCAATCAAACTGCCAGTAACTTGCCACGTCCTCACTAAAAGAAAACAGGGCAGTGGGACAAATATAGCTCCGAACGTGACTCTTTTGTTTGAGTGATAATTTTAAACAAAAGGGATATATTAGGACACTGATCTTAACAGGAGGGTTATTAGGTTAAAACTTCAATGTCGACCGTTTTCCTCACAAATTGTTCTTTACTAAAAACACTGATCCCTGACAGGCTGTAGCTGCCCTCATTCTGACATACAAGTTTGTTTTATTTTCATTACCATTTGGTCATCACTATACTAGTGGGACGACTTTGATCGTAAACCCAGAAGAGAGCAGAACTCCACCAAGGCCCAATATTTTATGAACCTGATTTAAATTCACTACATCCACATTTTGATTTTGTTCTAAACCTAATTGCACACAGTCCTCTTAATATTTTGTATGAAAGTAAAAAAAGAGATCTTGGATCTGCCCTATGATCCAGATCCACACCAAATTGTAGTGGATTCCTCATTGACCCCTACCACCTTCATCCACCAGCTATGTGGTAATCCATCCTGTACCTTTTGTATAGTGCTGTTTAATAAAAGACAAAAAACTACATGAATGAAAATCTAACCTCCTTGGCAGAGGTAAAAACAAAGAAATAAAATGTCCACCACTCCTATGAAAACATCCTCTTTTCCTGATAAACAAGAGAAACACTACCAAAAATGCAACCACAGAAAGAACCCGCACCTACATATTTAAAGATGGTAAAAATAAGAACTAAGAAACTATTCTTTAAACCAAATGTGATGTGACATTTGAGTAGGCTCATCGTGGAGGACAAGCTGCTGGTGTCTTTTCTAACCTCTTCATTAGAAGGATGAGAAAGTGCTCTCCCACTAACGCACAGAGTTTCATTAGCACATTGAACCCCCTCCTGTGTTAGTTTAGACAGGAAGAGGAGAATCTCTGACACATCTGACAACTACACTCCGGATTTAACAGATATTAGAGATGACCTCCAGCCTGTCTTCCTCAATACCATACACATTTCCTGATTTTAAAAAGGATTCATTCTTCTTTTGTAGTGAGAAAAAAAAAAGGAAACTGTCTCCACCCCCCTATGCGCAGCTCTCCCCCTGGTTCACCCACACTTGAATAGCAATTAAATTAATTCTCCATCTTTTTTTCTGCTCACTGGCTCTTGTGAGGACTTTTGTGTTGCTGGGTATGAGGTGGGGCGGGAGGGGGGGTGGGATGACACATCTAATCTAGTCAGGTTTTGTATCTTGTCGGAGACTTATGAAATGAGAGGAAGGGGGATCTTTATCAGTGTGGAATTAGTGCTTCTCCATGCATCATCCAGGAAGTGTATGGAGTGACTCCATTATAAAGAGGCAGCCTTCAAAGAGGCCAGCGCAGCCAGAGGACACCTTGGGAGGAAAGAGAGGACCAGGCTGAGGAGCAGGATGGAACCTTGCTGAAGCAGCACTCTGCAGACAGATCCCAATCAGGCATTTGCACAGGGTCTGAACAATTACCTCCCAAATAAAGGTCATTTTTACATCACTCAAACACTTGCACAGGAGATATCCTAAAAGTAAACTGAAATTGGAATGTGACAAGTTCCAGCAATTCATTTGTGAGGAGAAACTGTGGGACAGGGAGCAGAGAACATGGATCCAGGTGAGCAGTAGTTATCGGTGTTGCTTGCTGAAGCAGTAGTGCTCAAGGCTTGTCTAAAGACTAAGAATGAGAGAAATACAGTATTTAATTGTAAATCAGTAAAAGTATGCAAATTCAACCCATATGATTATACATAAGGTGAACTGAGCTGTGTAGCATTTATCTGATCTTGGATCAGTTCAGTGATTAGTTCAAGTAAGAAAGCCCAATCAATGAGACAATGTAAAGAGGATTTTAAAGACTAGGTTTCATTTTATAGTTCATAAACATGATTTATCAATTGGTTGACATATGTATAGTTCTTGTATAATATGTATAGTTCTTGTCAATTTTTTTTAATTAAATGCAGGTAATATTTGTCTTCCAGCAGTTCTTACAGTCACAGCTTCAGGTACAACACTACCACCATCTCACTGGAGTGGGGTCATAAAGAGGCATACATACAGTAAATGTATACGTGTTTGACTGTAAACAATAAATGTATTGAAGTTTTGTTTGCTCTAGGCTACACTGCACACGCATACGAGGACCCTGCAACTTCACCAAGAGTTAGACTTGGTGTTTTATAAAACTCATAATTCAGTGTTAATGTCTGGACTTCATGGGAGGGTGCTGCAGAATCGATCATTAATGTAGTTTTTAGGCAGATCTTACATTGTTTTGACCTCCAGAACTTCACCCTTTTAGTCAGTGCTTTGGTGTCTGCTCCTATTTCAAGGCTGATAGTACACCGATGGATTTTATGTATAATGCTCCTTTGACAGGAACATCAGTAGTCTAACACATTTGCACCATTAGTGGTGCATTATCCTGATGCTTTCACAGCTACCAAACTCTGTGCGTATTGCTGAACAATTTAGCAGGTTCACACCAGGGGCCGAGAGTCTATTGAAGTGGGCCTACAGGGCCTCTAAAGTTACTGAGGACTGGCATTGTGGTTTAAATGATCTGGCCCTGTGGAAATGTAGAATTTTACTCATGGCAGTAATTGTAGCTCACAGCTGGAATGAGAGCAGACAGAGAAGAGTGCATAACATTAAAGAAGATAAGAAGGGGGAACATTATATCGTTGGTAAGGGTTATAAAGGAGTTAATGATAACAAAGTAATAGATATTTGTAGGGTTCCATCTTTTTGTTTCCAGAAGGAAAATAATTTAGTTTTTATCCTATTCCTGTCTTTAAGACTCAATATGTCAACGAAGTACAATTAGAAAGTTTAAGGTTGATATGACTTAATGATAGACTGAAAAAGGATTAGAATAATTTTTAAGAGTGTTTATCAAAACTGTTCCTAATAACAGAGAAGTAAATATTTAATTCACCATCACACTTGCAATGTGCATTGAGCTCACCTTACAATCAAGTGACACCCTAGATACACTAGAAGGACGATTAGCGCACTTTTCCCTGGGTATCACATGGAGTTCACAGCAAAAATGATCTTTCACCACAATCTCAATGTCTATATGTTATGTATTATTTTCTGTGTGACCAACAGATGCAGCAGATGAGCGGTGCTGCAGTTACCCGCTGCACTCACACCCAATGTAGTCCAGGCGTAACAGTGCATTCATCACAGACCAGTGATACAGTGCAAACATTAAAACATGTTACAGTGGGTTTTAAAAGTATTAAAAAAATTGAACTAGAAGTCAGATAACTTTCTTTAACCCCAAAAGTTTGTGATAACTTCTTGAACCCAAGCTGCTGTGGAAAAAGATAAATGTAGACATCTCCACTGATTGGCCAGCCGTTCTGCAGAAAATCTAAAAACCACCTAATTGCACATTTGTTTGTTGGAAGAAGGGGATGTAAACGCATGGTGTGGAGTGGACTACAGCCCTCATGTGTAATTCATGCCCAGGCGAGTGCAGTGACGGACCAGGCTAAGATTCCCTTTCATATTCTAATCAACTATCCTGCAAAGGATACGTTTGCGCCAAAAAGCGCCCAACGTGAACAGAGAACAAACTGTTTTCAAACACAGCCCAGAAAGCGTATGGCCGTGTGTAAGAGGGAGGTTAAGGTTTTTCACTTAACAAAAAGCAGTGCTTTTGGTCAGGTGTGTAGTTATATCCAAAAGAAGGGCTTTCTTAATATTTGTTGGAGTGAAAAGAAATCTGAAAAACAGGAGGCAGAACAGAATCTGATTAAGAATAGGAACCAAGGAAGTATTGACAAATATACTAGGTAAAATGCAGTTTGTGATTGGTGAGAGCATTTGTGAGTCATAAATTGTCATGTTTGATATCTAAATCTGACAAAATGTGAATTAACTTCGATGATAAAACCCAGTGTCTGACTGGCTTTGACTGTAAAACACTATGCTATACACAAGATGGACTGAATCACAGCTTTCAGCATTTGGTGTAAGCATCCTTATGTGCAGGAGAATAACGCTGTTAACCGAAGGTAGCAAATATATTTATTTCACATTACATTCACTCTCTGCTGCTAAAAAGGATATCTTTGTAACAATCCTTTTGGTCTGAACATTAGTCCTTAGTATTAAAAATATATGAAACAGGGAGGATCAACAACACGGACCCAGATTAACAAAACTCTCCCTGCATGTATTCAGGTGAAATTGGTCTGGACCTTCCAATGCATTACATCTGATGAAGTTATTAAGAGGGAAACAGTAAAAAAGTTAAGAGCAGAGAGGAATTAAAAGAACCATCAAACAAATGTATTTCAGAGATCGGGCCAAAAGTAAGCATTTTAAAAATCAATGCATAAGATTTGAGTAATACTCTCATGTATCATTGCCATGGTTTTATTACAGTTTTACTGTAAGGTAGATCTTTGATACTGCTGCTTTTTTATTTGTGATGAGCTTTCATTATTATAGTCTGATAAGTTTTCTTAGAATCCATTCAATAGATGAACATGTATAAGAGAGGAATATATAAGACGCTGTTTCAGCAATACTGTCCATTCAGAGCAGAAATGAGACATTTCAGAATTTAACTGATTATGACCACAGGAAACCAATATTTATGAGAGCAATATATCTATATGTATAATTTCAACAATTGAGAATGAAATATTGTCCCTCCTCACTATGCTGTCTTTAACCTTAAAGTGCTATGACTGTGGGAATGGCCTAGACGATGCATGCCTCCTCTCATTCAAAGGGATAATGGCAACTCACTGTAATAGTGGCAATAAAAGTCTGGCTGTGTCTTCAGAAGGATGAGAGAGACGCTGAGGGAGAGAACGAGTGTGTGAAGACAGATGATTCACTATCAATACTGCAACAAGATGAGCGAGTGTGTTTATTGAATGGAGAATTTCTTTTTCCTCTGCAGAGGTCACATGACCCCCCTCCATCCATTGCATCCAAGCAGGAGCAGCACAAGTTTGCATTCACTGCAGTATAAAAGAAAGACATTAAAAGATCTCTACACAAAGGCACATGTATAGATATGCATGCACGCGTGTGTGTATACACACAAACTGACAAACACAATTTCCATATTTACTGTTGGGTGAGAAAAGGAGGGGAGGGGAGGGCAAAAAAAACTCATAAATAAATGACAATGCACAGCTTGCCCTGGAAATAGAAGCATAATTTTGTGTTTGTATTATATTCAGGCGGGTAAAATTTAATCTCCCTTTTAATACCCTCTATTGTATAAACAGGAGAGAGGTTGCTAGAATATAAACATTAGGAATGTAACCTTATGAAAATCGATTTGGCATTGAAAAATATTATCTCTGCCTAGTTGTTTATTAATGCAACTTCAGGCATGTGGCCACTATCAATGAGACAATTCCCCTTTTTTATTTTTATGTCTTACTGAAGACAATCTGGCAGAAAAGGCTTTGAAAAAATGTACAATAAAGTTCACTCAGATAAATCGGGCACAAGGTAGCATCGGCAGTATTGCTCTGAATAAGACTAAAATCTAAATGTATGAAAAAAAAAAGATCTCAACAGAACAGTTGCTTCATCTTTACTATTATTGTTGAAAATTGTGCAGATTGATTAAATGAAAGTATTTTGATTTAAATATAATGTAAAATAATGTATGATTTGTATCTGTTTGAATAGTGATGTGGTTTAAAGTGATTGATATTTGTCTCAATGGGACGAATCAGCTTGGATTATGATTTAAAGCTTTATAAATTATGCCACAAATTTGAAGTGACACTAGAGACACAATGAGCTGAGTTTTTTTCCCCCTTTTTTTGGCCGAAAATCAGCAGCTCCAGTGAGGCCTGTGCTACGAATTGGATCTGATCTGCTGTTATATCATACTGTAAATGGTTGAGCCACAGAAACCAAACAATTCTGCCAGCAGACTAATCACTTGGGCTGGTAAACCAATCCTACACGGACATGCACCGCAAGTATGAAAGTGTGTCGGCAGCCCCGATTATTTATTCATTTTGTTTGATTCAGGATGATGTTGCTCCCTTGGATTACCGTTTTTCCTATCTGGCAGGAGTGCTGGCACTATGCCCTCTGTTTAAGATATCAAAGATTTGCGGCATCTCGTTGCCTTGTGTTGGCTCGCCTGGGGAGTTCCACTAAACATGAAATGGATAAAGCCACAGTGATGTACTGGCGAGAAAGGGAAAAAAAAAAGGAGAGAGAGAAAGAGAGAAGGCAAGAGGGGAGGAGGGATTGAAAAATGAAAAGATGTAATGGGGTTCTTCTGTTTCAGGGAGAGACGTGGGGATGCTGCTTCTGGAAGCTGCTGCCTTTGCCTGGGATGCTTGATGGTCTCAGGAGAGCCAGTCTGTCGGAACTACGGCTTTAAAATACCACTGGAGAGGACTGATTGGGACTGTGTGTTTCTGTAATCTGTGTATATTAGATACGGCAAATTAATTTTCCAGCTTTGGTTTCATCCCACCGTTACGAGGGGGAACACAAACAGAGCAGTTAAATTTAATAAAACACATGCCATTAATTATGTACAGGCCTTTTTGGGAATCCATTTTCCTCTTTAACTCAAAAAAGGATCTGTTAACATATAGTGGAGTAGTCCAAACAAGTAAATCTTCATGGCTAAAAACCGCTAAAAAGCGGTGAGCTATACGCTCAGAAAAAGACTGTTTTAATATCATGTGTGAGCAGCTGTTGAAGACATGGTCACAACGTCAATGTGAATGTAATTTACACTGTGGAGATGAAGCAGCCAGACTGTCAGTCAGACCTGCTGTTAACACAATGTCAGACAAAACTCTCGACATTGGATAAAATGCTATGAAATAATGCTATTGATCTTTTTTTCAAAGAAAATGTGAACCGGGAACAAAATATACTATGTCAATCATGTTTTGGCTTTCAGGAACTACCTGATTTATAAATGCTCATTATGTTAATTTTACCGTCCACCATGACAAATTAAATATTCATTTTCTAATTATCTTTTTGTTGTCCTACACAAGCATTGCGCGTTTAGGCCTCTCCGCTAAACGCATTGCATCACAGACAGATGCCACTTTCATTGACTAAATCAAAGAATTCAATAACAAGTGATAGCGTTCGCAGAGAGTTCACAACATAACTCGACCGCAAAGAGAATGAGTTGCACCCATCTAAAACTCCATTAGAAATCATTTGAATGTCGGTCAGTAGAAGGCAAAGTTGTGAGAGATTTGAGATGATGTTGTATGCAAGCTATAGTGTACAGTTGGTTTTGCTGTTATCCTTTGTTTAAGCCTTAAAAAGGGTAATTGAACATAATTCTGACCACATTATCCTTGATTCTCTGCAGTGTTGTGCCGCTGCACGTTTGGTTCCTGCGACATGCAGCAGTCCTCTGAACACACCTGGTAAAACAGCTTGGAAATGCTTCTACAAAACACCACTTTCTTGCATATCAAATGATTCCACCTTCCGGAAACCTTAGTTCTGCATTGCCACATTTTTGAGCGAAGATAATCAGATCCACAACCACAACAATGACTCCTGAACCTTTATATATCTGCAGCTGTGATAAAAACCCTAAACGTCTGACTCGTCACTGCAGATGTTCAACTTTCAGTCAATCCCGATTCAGATCTTCACTATAACATGCAGGACGGCGGACAGTGATTCACCATAGTTTTATTGAATTCCTCCATTTTCCCCTTCAAACCCCACATTGCATATTGAACCATGTATCTGTTCTTTATTTTGAGGAACATCAACATAAATTATCTAAAGCCATCTTTGTCAAGGTGCTCTTCCTTGACAAACACTCTGATTACAACAAAAACAAGATCTCTATCCTCCAAAACGGAACCAATATAAAATCACCTCAGTATAATGGGCTGGGATAACAGGAGGAGACACCGGGGCTATTACCGCACAAGGTTTCTTGTTTCCTATCTAAATCGGCATAAAGCCTCTTGCCATTCAGATAGATTACCTGTCGGTGCATTAAGTACAACTTAGACCACATCTGAAGCCACAAGAGACACCAGCTTGCTCTTTCTGAGGCGCTTTAACCATGGCCTCTTCAAAACCACAGGGCTATTACATCTGCCGTTAAAAGCTTTGAGGGGGACGTCCAGTCAAAGTCAGAGCTTAGTGGGAGCTTGTAGCAAGGTGACTAAACTCATCCTTTTCATTCCAGCTCACAATTGTTTCTGATGGAACTGAGGTTACTGCTCCCGTCTTTGCACCACCTACATCAACTGCTGCAACAAGAGCTACTTTCCATCACTCTCAGCGTCTTTGACTTAAAGACAGCGAGACAGACAGATGAGGGAGCAAGGCGACCTAAAGACGAGGGGAATGAATTAGAAACTCTGCTTCATGCTATTCAGGCCAGGCAGAGAATCAAATATACAGGAGGCGCGTTTGATCAATGGCCTCGATTGAGAGGCAATGGATTTCGCATTATAACCACCCTGTTCATTATTGGCTGAGTTAGCGTCCACTCACTAACGCCCCCTCTGTCCTTTCCTGTTGAGGAGTGGTGATCAATTTGGAGGGATGCGTTCCCCTTCGCACGCACACACATATACACACTCCCAAACAGACACTGACAAACACACACGCACATCACTTGTGGGGATATGTTTCCTGGAAATCTACCTTAAACCTAAATATAACCACTACTTGCCTAGTTTTAACATTAGCGTTCGGGCCCTGGTTGCACCAGCCATCCCTAGTTGACACACTCATTGACATAATGCATTCCCTAGACTCATACCCTTACCCTACCATCACAACTTAATACTTAACCCTAACCCAGCCCCGATTCTAACCCCAATCCTTAAGAGTCCTCAAACACTCCTTTGAAACTGGTTCAATGTCCCCACTTTCCTAAAATGTCCTCAGTCCCTAAGAACTATGCGCAAACTGGTCCTTACAAAGACATATAGTACACACTTTCACACTCACACACTCACACACATCACAGCCCATCACTCCAGAAGCTGAAGAGGTACTGAGGACTGGAGAACTCTGAGCCAAAAGAAAATCACTCTGCTTACATGAACAATAGCTCAATTACAGAGGCCTGTTCATGTTATGAGATTGGTTTTCTTATGCTAATCTGTACACTTAACTAAATGCTCCTCAGTAAGGGGTTTTTGCTCTCCCAAGTTAGCTAACCATTTCATTATGTAGTCACGTGTGAGCAGCACTTCGCATTGACTGCCTTTGTAAATCAAGTTCATGGAAGGAGGGATAAAAGTGCCTTGCTGATATGTAAGTGGATTTCGGGGGTCGTTTCCCTATCCTTGTATTGATAAAAGCTTGATTAATCAATCATACATCTCTTTCCATTGGTGGTCACGATGAAGTGCAGCCGTGTGATATTTTATGTGTGTGTGTGTGTGTGTGTGTGTGTGTGTGTGTATGTGTGTTTATGTGTATAAGTAGTTGTTTGCTACATACCTTTGAGGTTGTGTGGAAAAATGTTGGTTTGTTTTGTGGATCAGTACTCACAACTTAAAAGGACCTAATTGAACAGTTAAGACTTGGTTTAAGGTTAAGATTATAATTAGATTAGGTTAAATTGGCTAATTCCCCAAAGGACGTTATTTTGCATTGGCACTAGTTCTTTCTTTAAATGTGTTAATGTTCATGGTTTCAAGAAGTCATACAATATGGTTTTAACAAAAAAATTGTATATCAAAAATGTGTGTGTGCGTGTGTGTGTGTGTGTAGCAGCTCACATTTTGTCTTAAACAATCACAAAACGAGTGGGAAATAATTTATAATGACCATGTTGAAGTTAGATGTTGCACATCTCAGCACATCTCATCTAAATAATGTAACCAGATATGCACACAGATACCATGGTGCTGACAAGAAGCAATGAGGATATTTATCAAATGGACAAATGTGACTAATGATAGTGTCAGCCAATATGGCTCTTTGTTGTAATCTAGAATTACAGGTTATATGCATATTCCAGCAAGAAATTTCAAACACAAGGAAAACAAGTAATTAACTGCACTAGTGTATACCATGAAGCAACTGTTTAAAGATGAAAACATAATCTTAAGGCTTTTAGGTTCAGAGAATTTTTGAGTTAATACTCCAAAATATACCCAGTTTTTTTTTAATCTGAATTCTCTTTCATTATCTCCTCTTCCCCTTTTGTTTTTTCTCCATTTCATCTGCTCTGCTCTTGAAAGCCAATCTTCCATTCACCCATGTATGAATTTCAGCGCTCCATTTCTTAGACCAACTTTTTCCTCTGTCTCAGCCTCTGTTCATCCACTTATCTAATAGCACAATTGATTTGTCATTGCTGTAATCCACACAATGTAGTGCCCACGCTAGCTATAGTGATCGTCCCTTGACTTCGACCTGAGAAAGTGACAGTGAGAGAAAGGGTCGTCCTTGCCAAACACTGAATCATCGCATTTGTTAAATAATGTACAAAAAGAGGGGGTCAAAGACAGGTAAAAACAATAATCTATTTTTCAACACAGCAACTTAATATTATCCTGAGGCTAGCGTTAATTCCATTTGACTGCCCCCTTTTACAACGCATGAGTACAATACATCAAACACTAAACAAATCCCCTGTAGTTGAGAATGTTTCTGATCTTCTCAGTCAACTTGTCTCCTGTGATGGTGTGATGGGATTCTCTAGTTGAGTTTGAGGTTAACCCTGACAATTTGCTGAGCTTAAGCCATTTAAATCACATAGACTGGAAATGAATGGCGAAGCTCACTCTCTACCCATAGAAGGGTACGGTCACAACCTTAAATGTTCAGTGTGAAGAATTTAGTGACGTCTAATGGGGAAGTTTAAAAAACATGGCAGCCTCCGTAGAGAGGACCCGATCTAAATTTAAGTATAAATGATTTTAATATAAAGGGCTGATTTTAGGGTAAAGAAAACAACAATTTGTATAATTTAGATGAAACACACTAGTGAAAACATCACAAGGATTATTTTATATTCAATTTCTGGCAATTGAGTTTCACCTAAATCTTACACACTGAACCTTTAACTTTCCGAGTAAGTTATTTATAATTAGTCCACATCCATCAGTACTGCCACTGTAGGCTGAGAGGTGATATATTATTTCTCTTTGGGACAATCTGATGCATGATGCATTCACTTTGCATAACGTGCCTCAATTTTTGCCATGTGGCAAACAGCCTTAAAGCAGTTGAATGAATAATGAACCACAATGAAATGCTAATACACCACGAGTGTCAGGGAAGTTATTATTCCCCATATTGCTTATTTTTGGAGCATGTGACCCACAGCAAAGCAGGAGAGGGTTTCTTGTTCTGAAGTTGAGATTGTGTCACAGAGTCTGAGTCGTCATTGGGTTGTCCTGAAAATATGATGATGAACTCAAGAGGTACAAAGAATTTGATAAAAGTTCAGAGACACGTGGTGCGAGTTTCCGTTTGTTGTCACTTTTGAGTTGTAAATTAATTGGACACCTCTCCCTCTTACCTGCACACCTCACTTTAGTTGAGGTGATAGGTAATAACTAATAAAGGAGCGTGTCTAAACAACACATGTGACATCATGCATTGGCACTGTGAGTGACATTTCATAAATGAAACATATTTGGCCAAATTTATGTCTCTATTTTTGATAACAATTTGCTGAGGTTAATTGAAGGCAATTTA
The DNA here is from genome assembly GCF_947347685.1 of Pleuronectes platessa. Classification (NCBI taxonomy): domain Eukaryota; kingdom Metazoa; phylum Chordata; class Actinopteri; order Pleuronectiformes; family Pleuronectidae; genus Pleuronectes; species Pleuronectes platessa. Next base: position 17,269,558 of record NC_070626.1, read on the forward strand.
TTTGAGCTATTCAAAATTGTCAAAAGCTGTATTTCGACGTATTGTTAAAATATTTCTCTTTTCTCAATACACTTATGCAAGGGCTTGCAGCAAACCCTCCCCATTACCCCAGCAAATGGCCAATGCAGAAGAAGGGATTAACTAAGCATACATTTAGGCCTATGGAAAAATTGATATGTCCACAGCTTTATTGGCATTTATTATGGTTGTTCTTGTTTTAAGTATAAACCCCTTCTAAAGTGCATCTTTGAATAGGCTGTTGCTCTGCCTCACACAAACCATTAGTGGGAGAATTTATGCATTTAATATATTAGAATAGAAAATGAATTTAAAAAGAAAACGCCACAAGGGGAACACATTATCTTTCCTGCCGGCAGTTTTCTGGTTCAACATTTGGCAGCCTCGTCAGTAAATGAAAGAATTATTTCAATTATTGTATGGCACTAAATTATAGTTTGTGGAGAAAGTGGTGACAGGTCTGCAGAGCTATAACACTTCCCCTGCCTCTGGCTTCTCTGTCAGTTTTAATGAAGAAACCTCTCTATACTACACAGTCTGAGAGAGACAGAGAGAGGAGAGGTTTTGTTCACTGATTCTCAAATTTGTTGCAATGACTGTGAATTGTAAAAAAAAGGAAAAAGAACACCAGCATTCAAGGTCAACAGTAACTGCTTGGGCTTCACATGTCCCAAAATCCGGAGACTAAAATTGGAAAATAGTAGAAAAAATATTCTCAGCAGCTAAAAAATAACTGAATCTGTTTCCTTCTGTTGAACTTACTTACAGCATGTTATTCCATTAATAGCCCCAATGTCTTACTGCAATGGTTTGCCACAGGGTTCAGAGCTCAAGCCCAACTGGCTCTTGCAGATATTCCCACAACAAGCATTAGGGAATGTCATGTGTGGAAATATATTGCTATTAAACCTGCTAAGAAAAACACCTCGGGGCAGGTGTATCCTCCTTATGCTCACATTAGCTCCCTGCTAGCTGCCCTGTCCTTCTGCGCATTAATGCCCTCTATAAATAGAGAATAAAAGACTGGACTGTATAAACCAGTATTGCCCATCCGCTATTGTAAATGGCATCTCATCCATACAGATATGCCTGATCCCTGCAGCATTTAACCAAATTAAATACCACCTTCATTACCAAGCCAACACCTATCGGAGGCATACAAAACACTCCCAGCCCCAAGGACATACTGCTAAATGGGCTGGCAGAGCTTAAAATAAGTCCACACACCATAACAACGAGCCTTCATTTGTATGTTCCTAATGTGCCAGCTTCACTCACTGTACATGGCCCGCTGCTCCGAACACATGGTGAGTAATTGCTAACACTCGACCTCCACACTGCACTTAATCAACATGGTAACACCATGGGGATAAATTCACGAACAATACAGCCAGAATAATTCATATATTGGTCAACAAGACTAATGTGCAAAGTGGTGTCACATGATTCAGAGCCAAGGTTACTGTACGTTACCTGAGAGAAATAACAATGTAGCCATGTTCGAAAAAGAGGATTTCTGATCTGGAATTATTTTCTCTGTTTATATAATTCAGTTTAATGATAAAAATGTAACTCTACTTCCAAGCCAACGTAGCCCTCTCGTCAGTCCTACAGCTCCATTTTTAATTAATCCATAGATCCTAGTTGCCATAATCTATTTGACCTTTTCAATATAGGACCCAGCTATTTGTCATTTAAAAAATCCTTTCACAATTTTCTCCAATGACAACAGAATGAACTGGATGCATGTTCCTAGGTTCAGGACTCCCAGTTCATCATTGTACAGTTGGCCCATTTGTCTCCATTCTCACCTTTGACCCACAGACAAATGGTGATAAAAGCACCCTTCATTGCATTCGACAATAAAAGCAATAGGCAGTTCTTGAGTCAAGCAGCACGGTAAACAAACATAAATAAAAGAGAGTGAGAATCAATGAAAGAGGAAGCATAGCACACAGACCTTAGCAGCATATACGCTCAGGTATTACCACCAGCACAAAAAGGAAATATTTACTCTTTGTAGAAAAAGGAGGAAACCACTTTTCTACAAAGAGTTTTACGGTATCTTTATTCTGTTCTGCAGTGTTGCAAATTAAACATATTTACATGACCTCACAGGCTCGGTTAGTCCCTTCACATCACACAAGATTGGGAAAACCACTGCAGATCCTCTATTTGTTGTTTTTTAAGTAAATGCAGCCAATAATTATTACCACCAATAACTTTATAGTTGTGGATGAAGATTCAAGGGACTGGTATCAGGTCCCCCATTTTGAAACCTCAGACATTAATTTATTGGGCAAAGTTGGCAGAGGTCCATATAGCTAATGACAGCACTCACATCTCAAACTCTAATTAGGAAACACTCAAAGTTATTCATTTAGTTAGGATATCATTTCTGTTCACTGTAGAAGTTGGTATGTGCCACGGACATGCTCCAAATTCATCTTTCTATTGATATTTCAATAGAAAGAGCGTAAAGGTATACAAACGCTGCTAAATTGTCTAAATTCAAAAGGAATAATACATCTACACCTGCCATGGGCAAGACTGAGGGAAAATTCACTGGTTGCATCTAGTTTGTTTTAATTTAGTGCCAAATATTGCTGTGAAGATACTTCCGTTCCGTTCATCTTTATGAATCTGAACATTATCTACATAACATCCAGTTAGCTTTAACATCGCCCAATAACTCTGCACTGCTGCATTATTCACACTTTTCAAGGCATTTGATTTGTACTGGATGTCTTTACAACTTCTGACATGGAAAATAAAAACAATCGAGCTTGACCTTCCTCTTCTATCATCTTCCCTTTCCTCTCCTCCGAGCATCCACCATATAACGGATTAGCTCAGAGGAAGACCCATTTCCTCCCTGAGGCTGCTAAAATATTAATCAAAACACAGAGGAGTGTGCAGCAGCTCCCAAGATGCATGTCTTCTAATGGTAATACATGGGGAAGGCAGAGAGGGAGGAGTGCTGCCTGTAATAGCCTCACAGAGGGGGAGGAGAGGAGGAGGGCCAGAGGTGACAGGGGTTTTCACAAGGGACAAAGAGAATGAGAGAGCGAGGGGTAGAAAGGCAGGAAGAGAGGTGGAGCGGAGACACGAGGTGTGTGGAGAATCGACGAAGAGACTGCACCGAGCCAGAGAGCTTCAGAGAGATCCGGCACAAGGAGGATCAAAGAAGTATCATTGCCTCTCACTACCCATTTTGTGCACTTACAAGGGGTGAAGATAGCCTTGTGTAAAACTTTCAACTATGAATAATAGATCACAAAACATACAAATAGCCAATTTAGGTTGAGATTTTTTCTTTGCTGATCCGCAGGCCCAAATATTTGTTGGTGAGCATGTTCCTGAAAGATAGAAAAGAGATGTTATGGTTGTAATAGGTAATTTTATTTTCCTTCCTAAAGACAGAACATACGATGCCAGGTGGTCTGCACGAGCAGTGAGAGGTGTTTCTCTCATGGACCAAATCTAAGCCTGTCTCTGGCACTGAGCGACTGCCAGTGGGGGAAAATTATTGGAGTATCCATGTTGGCGACACGCTAATCACGAAACTAAGCTTTGTTGCAGTGAGGGGAGACTAAAAGGGTTAGTTCGGTTATTTTTACACGCTTGCCTACTAGTCTTTCTGTTACTACGTGATTCAAGCACATTGACAGTTGTCATGTTCCATGGGAGAATAAGGGAAGCATGTTAGCTTGGTGAAAACTGTGAAATGAAAGCGCACACACGAGACAGGCAGCCCGCTGTTACCACCAGAGAAACCACCTGACTGTTTCCAATACCTGGTCTGAGAAGAACGAAATGCAGATTTTTATGGGGAATGCAAAACTGTATATCCTCATGGGTCATCTTCAACTAACCCGCAGACAGCTGTGACTGTGTTCCGCTACCTGGTAATTAGGAAGACGTGGCACCCCCATGGGTTACACACTCGTAGCATGCTGCCATACTCCTCCCTCTTCATCCTACAGGCTCCCGGGAGACGTGGCCATTTTGTGAAAGGTCACACAAATCAGTGACCTCTGTCTACCTGACCATGTCGATAATGAGATGCAAGTGGAGCTTCATTGTATTCAAATGAGACTGCGCGTGACAGCAATGTTGAAGAGATGCCCAGCAAGAAGGACCAACTTTACTTCCGAGAATGAATACACAAGTAGAAGCTTCATGATTCATAAAGGGAAGTTTCATCACAGAGAAACAGAAAGAGGGATGATACAACTTTATTTTGCCCACTCATGGTCTTAATGTCTCCCGAAGACAGATGGGCAGGGGTTATACTGGTCTGTCCCAGTCATGGGCCTTTGTCCATTGTGTTGCTCTGCTTAATGTAAACCGATAAAGCTGGCTAACCTTGTGGGCCCAATCAATGCTTATTTAGAATACCATTGATTAACAGTTCTGATTATTGATTATGTCATCCTGCTCAAGATATGCCAATGGCTCTGATAAGCGGTTACCCTGGAGCAGATAGGCCTGTCCACTAGGCTACTGGACACACACATACAATATGGGCCCTGCTCCCAAAACGGATTCACAGGAGTTCAACGTCTTTCTCTTTATCTCTCTTGCACACACACACACACACTCAACTTGCCCACACGTTACACACTCACATGTATTCACTCATTAACACACAAAGACTGAAGACAGTTCTACCCTCTGTTGACACATGGTAATGTCTGATCATCTCAGACCTAAACATTGAAATGAACACACCATCTGTTCCTGCAGTGTGCCCATGTGGCCTTCAGTGTGAACGTACAGCAGAGCTACACAAAGCATTCTCCAAACTTTATTTGAATCTGTCTTCTTGGCAATGGTGGAGCAAGGATACCCCTCATTTAATCATGCAACAACAAAATGACCAGTTGAAGATGTTGTGCCACTACTTCAGAGTTGTGGACAAGGTTATTAATCTGACTCTCCTCTCCCAGGTTGTGAAGGAAGAGATTTGAACACACTTTATGTTTCTGAGCACATAGGGCTGAGATTAAAATTAGTTCACTCTTACAATTCATGTTGCACGACCTGTTGGACGAGGACTGTTCAGGCCTCAGTGACGCAGCCTAAGTGTTCACGCACCTCAGTAAACTTAACAGCACCGACAATGCTCCTTTGTAACCAGACCCATGATGTCACATTACTGCTGTGTGACCGCTGTGACAATCACGTGACAATAAACAGGTGAAAATACACTGCTGGAGGGAAACCACACTGGATAAAAGCCTCGGGATAAATTATAAATATCTGCTGTATTCAAAAGAAAGTAGATATGGATTTTAATAGTTTTGGGAGCATCTCATTACCTGAAAAACAAAAACAAATTTGTATAAGTAACAAACAGCCTCAAATGTATAATTAAACTCCAGAGACTCGCAAATGTCCAATAAACAATGTACCTTTATGCACACAGTGAATATGGGATATACAAGCAAATTACTTTAACCATATGTAATATTTGATCATACATACTAATACTAGGTTCAAGAGAAGAAGGTTCAAGATATATTCCATCCCCAGTAAATGCTCTCAAGCCTGTAGGGTCATTGTCCAGTGCTGTAAAGCCTGATGATAAAAACGTTTACAGCGCTACCATTATTAAAGTGAGAGTGAGTCAATCAAAACGGTCAATAACACAGTAGCTATCATGAATTAGAATTACCAGAGCTACTACTTGCAAACCAGACTGTGGCGTTACATTTTAATAATCGGTGTGGAAAGATTTATACACGTTCAAAAATGAAATAATAAGTAAGCATGTGTTGATACAGTGTCAGGCATTTTATTATGAATTTGATAAAAAATTAAAAGGGTTATGCAAAACGTACTAATTATTAGACTATTAGATATTTGATCAAGAGCTGAATCAGAGAATTGATACCATGGCTCATTTCTCTAAGATACATATGATGCTACCAGCAGCAGCAGGCTGACTTCGCACCAAGAGAGTTGACAGGGAGCAAACGGCTTACCAGGCTTTGTTCATGGGCTGTAAATACAGATGGATACCGTTTCTCCATTTACTGCCTTTTACAGAAATTAATGAATATTCTAGATACGGGGGCCTCCATCTTGCATTTTTGAAGGCAATTGGGGCCAGAGTGGGATCTAATAGTCTAATTAAAACCAAACTTATTTGTAAAAATTAACACGAGATCAGTGTAAAAACGACCTAAAGAACACAAACATATCTTTGACAAAAATGAATTTAAAGTGTATTGTTTTAGTCTATGTCCCATTGGGATCAATAAAGTAATCCTGATTCTGATTAGCATGAAGGAAGGAGACCTATATTGCGGCCAACCACCAGGCGGTGATGAAGTCAATTTGGCTTTCCTTTCGGAGAGCCGTCATGTCATCCATCTTTTCCAACAGTCTGCGGTTCCGGCCATGAAATATTCCAGTACATAATAAACCCCATTAAATCATTTATTTTCCCTACAGTCTTTCTAAAGACATAACATTGTGTGTTAGTGAGCTTTAGGGGTGCTGATAGGCAGATCTCATTACCCTAGGACTTAGTTAGACTAGCTTCTTTATCCAATTTCCACTCTGTGTTCTGAGCTAAGATAGATGGCTGCTAGCGGTAGCTCTATATCCATGAACATAGGTAGGAGTGGTCACAACTTAACTCACGGCAAGAAAAAACAAACACTTTACCAAAACGTTGAACTTTTTTTCGCAGTTGAGAGATTTTGTCAAGAATGAATCTTAACAACACTCTATACAAATTTTCCTGTTTCTTCTAGGCCCCACAAATCATAAAGGCCTGATCGTCTTAATTAAAGAGAAGCTGCTGCTGGCCCAGGCTGAGGAAGGAACCAGGACGCTGCTGGAGCTGTGTTTTTGGGAGGTGTTGTCACTGTGTTGTCTTATTGTTAGGTCAGCAGTGCAAGGCTAGCCCCTGTCATCCAGCCAGTGTTGAGCTCTGCACTTTGCATAAGGGGGCTCTTCCGTAATGAGCCGCTATGTATGGGTATCATGTGAGATATCTGAGCTAGCGCTTACTGTTCCATGGCCAAGGTCACAGCCTGCCCACCCCACCACCAACTCCCCTACCCTATCCATCACCTGAGAACACAGACCGCAGTGAAGCTCACATTCCAACCCCTCTGGACATGCTCACACCAATTTGGAAGAACTCTCTTTTTATGGTGATCTCTGTTTAATGTATAGCTTCAAGATCCTGTACATAGAAATGCCCTCGAATTCCTGTAAAAAATAATAATTTTTAGATGATCGGGCTGATGAAAGTTTCTTTGTCCACCCATTGAGAAAAAAGCACGATAGGGTTGTGATGTCAGTTGTGTCCAGTCTAAATATATGTGTCTTTAAAAGACTGTCCAGGCTAATTGTTTGCGGTGTAATATAATAGTCTGTTTATCTCTTCTAGCCTATGTGCATGTTTGATGTTCGCTCTTTTCCGATGAGCACTTGCTATCAACATGTCAAAAGTGGATACCTTATGTTGCTCCTTATATGAGAAAGACCGGGGCTTAAACGTACAGGACCCTGGAACAATCTATGGTGTCTATACACCACCATACTACCGCTTAAGTCCCCACAGTAATCGATAAACTGCCCTCTCCCAGATCACATATCAATTGCTTGCTGAACTCAGGGGTAGAATAAAAAAACGTGTGCCTAAAGAACGAATGCCCTCTGCTGTGTATCCTCCAGAAGTCTGAATTACAATTGGTAATTTCATCCTTTAATTTTATAACAAGAAAAAAGTATGTGGGTAATGCCATGTAAATCTAAAGCTAATAAGATGTGCACAGGACTGAACTTATATGCATTTCATGCATGGTGTGGTGATCGGAATTTATTGAGTTATTCATTTGTTTGTTAATCAATAATGCTCCATGTGGTCTGAAGTCAGCTTTTAGACAGATGGCTTATTTTGTAACTGATTCCACCTGCTATCCTCTGTTCTGTCAGAATTATTAGCAGTTTTGGGTGGACTGTTTGGGTGCAGATAGATTACATGATGAATCTGAAATCAATTTAGACTCAAATATTCATGTTTGTCATGACAGCAGCATATTAATTACGTCTCTACTGCAATCTTCCCACACCCCTTTCCATAGACAGGACAGCCCATTGTATTACCACTTAGTCCTGCACAATAAACTTTATTGACAGCCCTTTTTCTTAAGACTAGAGTAAACTATGGGGTAAAGAGCAGGTAGAGCTGATTCCCTCATGCAGTTTAGAGTAAGAAATATGAGGCAGAAGGGCATGAATTTCAGAATATGACTGGATTGTACAAAAGTCTGGTGGGAAACAGCTCGAAGGGGGGCAGGGACAAATAAAAAGGAGGAATGAGCGAGGAGAGATGGATTTCCTGCCATTTGTGATCTATGACCAATCGCCTGTCTATTTTCAGATTCTCTGTAAATGGCTATTGGCCGAGATTTAAATCCTTTCTTTTGTGCATTCCCCTAAATCAATACATCGGCATCCATTTGATTGAATGCTCATCCATTGCTTTAAAATGAGGTTGAATGAGTTTTGTCCTTTTGACCAATGAGTCTGTTTTTAGTACAGATTTAGCTTCTCATGTTTTCAAGAAAGTAGAGTGTGGGCATCCTGATATGATTAAAAAAAAAAAAAAATACTTAATTTGATTTATGAGATATTCATTTGTCAGCAGATATTTACTTTGAACAGCAGCGTTAGCAAACTTCAAATCAGTTTTTAGGCGTTCCATTTTGACCACAACTGGTATGCCCTTTTCCCAACTTTCCATATAAATTTAAATGATCAATATATATTAAGCAATATGAATGATTATGAGTCCAAGCTGCAGTCGTGTAGTGAAGACAGACTGTCCTCTTAAAAGGGCAAACAGAGGAGTCATAAAAAATAATTATGAAAAAAAATTGTCAGAGAAAACAAATGAAATTTCAGAAAATAAACAGCAGCCCCATAAATCCAATGGCCAACGCAAGCCAAACTGATCTGTTCAGCATTTGATTAATCTTCTTGTAGCTCGATAGCTATTGTACTCATTTTGACAATTTTAACCATAAGATAACTTTCTTCAATATACATGTGACTGCATGCGTGTGTGTGCGTGTGCGTGTGTGTGTGTGTGTGTGTGTGCCTGCAATATCTTTGGGGCTCTGAAAGGTGGTAAACAGAGGTATACTGTATGATTATGAGTCCTGGCTGCAAATGGTTATTTTTTTTTATGCCTGCTTAAATTGATTTCCATGCACATAGCTCAAGTGTATCTACAATAATATTTGTGTGGAAAAAAAGTAGGAAGTTCAATTTTATTTACATATTTTAGTAAAATATCTCCCTTGGAAAATGTAAGAGAAAAAACACATTTCAGTTATTCCCTTTAGAGGAGAATTGGCTGCAGCTTGATGAAATGAATCCTTTTAATTTGCATCTCATATAAAAAAAATAATATGGAGTAATTTCAATTGGTGGAGAAAAGGAGAGGAGATTGATGGCGCTTAGCCATTGCATTTGCTGACATAGAATGAAGAAAAAAAACAAGGCTTTGATAAAGTGATTCTCAAATTAGTATTCAAACAAAACCATCAAATTCAGTCACCCTAAATGGAGGAAGGAGGAAAGACAGGGAAAAACAACAGCACTCATTGAGACCGACATAAACAAAGACCGCGCTCCCCCTGCCTGTAGTTAAACAACAATGCCCTCTATTGGTGTGACACTGCATGTGTTTTCCCAACAAAGGCCATCACACTAAAAGCAGACTGTGTTTTTTCCAGCTCACTCAGCAAAAACATCACATTGAAGTGCAATCACCTCGAACCTCAAAGACTGTCCTTATTAACCTACTAACTACCACAGAATGCTTTATTATTCATTTACAAATTATATTCATCTATAACAGTCGTCCTTGCCATAATCAGGGGCCTTATTAGGACTTAAAACGTATTAATTACAACAATAATGAATGAAACCACAGTAGGTAAGTAAAAGTGTAGCCAGCATGCCTCCAGCATTAAGAGTCTGCAGACTCACAGACGGCTTCTCCAAAGGCAAGTGCTCTGTGTGTGTGTGTGTGTGTGTGTGTGTGTGTGTGTGTGTACGTGTGTGTGTGTGTGTGTGTGCGTGCGTGCGTGTGTGCGTGCGTGTATGAATGTGTGCGTGCGTGCGTGAATGTGAATGAGGATGGTTTACAGGATCAGTGAAGGAGTTCTTGACAGGAATGCACATTGAACCTCTCGTCTCCCTGTTGCGCTCTCTACTGAACCGGAACAGTGGTGTAGACAAACAGGGGCGCCCCGGTGAGAGTGGCGAGCAAAGTGAGTGAGCACAGAGGTTTTAATATGACAGCTACACTTCTCAGCTGCAGGTTCAGGATGAATAAGATGTCCTATACACCATGCCTCTGTGCTACCATCATAGCAGATCAAGCACATGCCACTTAGAAAAACTGAAGTGGAGGCTTGACAGGTGAAGGAGATTTAAATTGTGAGTCTAAGTGTGTTAGACTTTAAGATTTTATTCAAGGAAATGATGAACTATACATCTTGAGCTTTATTTGAGGAGAAATACTAATATTTAGATACTGGGTTCTGATAAAGCAATGTAAATCTAATGGTTAATTATATATTTTAAAGGAAAACTGCCTTTGGCAGATGAAAAATATTTTCTGACTTCATTCATCATAAATAGAGGTGCAAATTAAATGCAACCATCACTCTTTTACACTATTCATGGTTATTTTTGTTACCATTTACATTTTTGTTCAAAAATGTTTTAAGACATTTATTCTTGCTATACTCACACCAACCTGGCAAACATCAACCATTAGACACTTGTAGAAAGGGGGGCAGGGGTGAGGGCAACAATGCAGAGCCAGGCAGAGGAGATGGAGATAAATCATAAAAGCTTTACAATATTAAATGGGATTAAAGCAAAGATTTGCCGCTGCTGCTTTTAAATATGGTTTTGGCAAAGTTTAGCAAACCTCTTCAAAAATAATTTATCCAATAAGCAAAATAAAGAAACTGACTCTGTTGACAATGTTCTAAATAACTCTGTTAGACTTAATTTTCAAATACCGTGAGAAACATAATGGAGGGTATTTCAAGGGTCTCATTGCAATATTGAAAGCCTTGAGAGAGAAGACTAATAATGCAGCCAAAAGGCAATATGATATATATACCTGAACAGAACTATTAGCCATAAGTCTCATTCCCCTTCTTATTTCAATTAAAAGCTTCTCTTTGATTCGTAGGCAACCAGATGAAATGAACTCCTAAGCAAAGGACAGACGGGAAAATAATTGTCTCTTTTAACGGGTGGAAAAGAAAGTTATAATTCCAGAACAGGGGACAGCTTCTTCTCTTTCTGCAGTTTGAACGCGCACAGGGGTGCTCAGAAGACCTCATGCCCAGTTTGGCAAGTGGCGAACAAAACAAATTGGCAATGGGAAAGAAAAAATAAATATCCACATAATCTATAAGGGACTGACAGGTTTTCTGTCTTTCATTCTGGATCTTACTTACTCAAACGTGACTAATCAAGTGTCTCAATATGTGCATAGAAATGAAGGAAAACAAAGCCTCAAAAGACAATAGTTAATAACGGCTATTAGCACGGACCAATTTTACCCCACTATTCTGCTGCACATTTTCTAATTAAACATATCACTTACAATGAAGAGATAGTTGGATCCTTAGGAGAATTCAAAGTTCATCCTGAAACAGTCCCACTCTGTTATAGAGCTGTCAACCCCCTTATTATAAAAAGGTTAAAGAACCTGATGTAACACCAACTGTTTTCAATTCTTCTGTAACAAAAAATATTATGACTGACAAAAATAATTGTATAAACTGGAAACTAGAGCTTGACCGTTACATTTATTATCCGATAATATTGACAATATAAGCCTTTTTTAGACGGTATTGGCATTTATGTTTGCTGATATACATGGATATGACAACTTTTATTTTACAGAATAAACAATGCAATAAAGATTGCATTCATGTTTACATTTAGAAAATCACTAAACATTCGGTTGCATTTGTGTTTACTTATTATTTAGTTACCAGTGAGGGAACCATCAATTCCATTTCGTTTTCATATTTTCTTTGAACTCCTCCAGGTTTGAATCTTGTACAACCCTCACTGTTAACGTCACACTCCTGATTCTTGGAGCGATAGTTAAATCTCTTTGCTCAATCTGCAGGCTGCCACCAAACACACTTTGATCCTCTCTGTTGCCCACTAGGGCGAGAGGGAACAGACACATGACAGCAGCAGTGTGGGAGAGTGTGGGTATTTTCTCCACTCGCAATGTAGGATTATGGGCTGCTAACTACTTTTGTATGAAAGAAAAACATCAGAGCGCACCGTCGTGGAGCCCCAGCTAACAACATTCACTCCCCGGAAGCCTGGGTGTTCTTTGATGTGCTGCTGCGCGGTGCGGGGCCACACAGAGCAGAGGAGCACAATCAGTCATCTGTTGGGAAGGGACGAGCAGGCCTCAGAGCCGGAGGAGGGTCACTCAACACTGGCCACAGACACAGGCACAGGCAGGAGGCGGAGACACGTCTGGTCTGGTCATTCACTCTTATGAGTTCTGTCATGTCTGCTCTTACTTCCCACTCTCTTTTAAGTGCTGCTAATTCAAATCTCTTCTACTTCTCCTTTTTTGTCTGCACGAGTAAATAATGAACGCATCATTGTCTGTTGTGATAAATATTAATCCAGTTAATCAGTGTTCTGTGACTCAAGTGGATCTCTAAACATTTTCTTGCCTTTACTCTCAGGCGTGCATATTAAAGCAAGGCAGCCAGCTGTGAAAACAGCTTAATTAGTCATAATCACTTGTGATGGAACATGTTTCCACTATTTGCCTCCATTAGCTCTGCTTTATCGTCTCATTCCATCAGCCCACTGCTGCCACTGTGTCAGGTGGGGCTCTTCCAACAAGGAATCCATCGACAAAAAAAGACTCTTTCTGGACAGATGTTTTTTTAACTAATAACATTAATGATAGCTGCAGTGACATCACTTTGTTTTATGTGCATTGCATGGACAGTTTTTATTACAGAGTCTGTGCTGGGTACTATTGAACATCATGTGCACATTATTCCTATTTGATTACACCTCCGTAGCCTTTGATTTGTGTCTAATTAACCTAAGAAAAAGATGCATGCAAAAACTGAGCAGTCGTCTTGTTTTACAGACATTTTACAGGATAATCACACATTACTGAAAAACTACAACAAACCAAACAGCATATTCTCATTGACAGAAACAAGTATAAACTGGGGGCCAGCCACGACATTATCCATGCTTTCCCAGTGTTGTCACTCCAGCCTTACTATTTTGAATTTGACTTCAGGCTGTAATATTAGCTTGTAATAATGTTTGTACAACATCTACTGTATGTCTCTTTGTTGTTTTACTTCATTACCTGAGCGTTCCACAACTCAAAGGCCAACGTATGGAGCCATTTGCAGGTAGACGTGCTGTATATATGGCACCATAAAAGTCAGTCTGCCATACATGATCAAGTGCAATTACAAAGGGTATTATGTAAATCTGTTGGTGCTCCACAGTAATAGTATTACTGCCAGCTTGTCAGTGACCATTTGACAGCAAGAATTTACTTCTATCAGTCTCCAACATGCAAGCATCCATCATATAGACTCTCAGTCAAGATGCATCAACCCACACACGCACACACCCATAAAAGAAGCAGATGCCCAAAGGAAGGACCACATTCAAGTCAATACAGTTAAACATTATTGCTGAGTGGACATTACTATGCATGGAGATTAGCACTTGGCCCGTGGGATAGAGGGCCGTGGCTTTAAGACTGTGTGTGTGTGTGTGTGTGTGTGTGTGTGTGTGTGTGTGTGTGTGTGTGTGTGTGTGTGTGTGTGTGTGTGTGTGAGTAATTCAGGGACATTTTGACTTAGATCGTGAAGCTTAGGTTTTAAAAAGCTTCAAAAAGCAAATGTAGATAATTTGGACGTCTCTTTTTTGTCAATTCCATCACTGTATTATATTTCCAGGGAACAGGTAGTGGACTTCACTCAAACGAGCAGGTTATCCACAACGAGCGAGAAGTTAAAGGTACCCTCTGGAGATTTTGACCCCTGGAGGCACAGTAGACCAGTGTTTGACTTGGAAACCAGTCAGTTTAAGTATTTTTTTAAGTGCACTAACAAGTAAGTTAATTATTGCTATTATTATTATTGAGTGGGTATTCATATAGATAGTATGCGTTACAATATCATGTAGACAGAGATATGCATGCATTGCAGCAGCCTGGAAATAATGTGATACCGTATATATTAATGTCACGGTCAGATGTTCACTGCACAGTAAGCCATAAGAATTATATTATAGTTTCTGTCGCTATTTTTAATTATCGAATGTGGTATCAAAGGCTTAAAAAGTATATTGTCATTTCAAAGCATTCCTTGATAGGCTTTGAAATCATGCATATTTGGTATGTCTTAAGGACATAACAAGAAAACCTGATCGAATTCAATCTCTGCGCTTCAAAGTCAGCCCGTACAAGTGCTTAGGTGGAAAGACAGGGCAGTTACAGGCAGGGAGGGAAACACTAATCACTCGCTTACACATTAGACCAGTTATCTGACAGTAAGAGGAAAAAAAACCACTTAATAGAAACACAAAAGACACAACACAAAAATAATATGTTGTAGCCAACCCCTGTCTAAGTTGCATTGATGAGGTGTGATGCAAGTCATCCGGCTGCTGTTGTACTCTCCTCCACAGGAAATCCAATAGGAACTCTCAGTGTCACTAATGCCCTCCACCAAACCGAGAGTATACACTGATCAATGCTCAGCAATCAGCAGATAGATCACACATGATATCACTGGCCAAATCAAGACAGATAACATCCTTCCCTTCTTTTATCAATGAGCTGCCGAGCCAACCACTGCGTTATTCACATCCCTAATGATTAAATAAAAACACCTTTGAGATTTTAACCCAAAAGTTATAAAAAGCCAAGAGAGATAAAATATTGTTCTTATTTAATCATGACCTGTAAATCATTTAGTTTTTATGAGGCACTATTCGTTGTGTGATATCTGATCACCTACCAAACTTAAACAAGATGTTAGTTGCCGTTTATCGGATTCCAGGGATAAGTCCAAAGAATGCCTAATGTAAAATAGCTGGAACAAAATGACCAAGATAATTTAGCAAATTAATTTGATGATTATTTTTTCCTTTTCTCCAATCTCTTTCATTCTCCTCCTCTGTGCTTGTTCTCACAGTCCTGCCTTACAGGCAGTAAGTATATGCACCATGAACACATTTAATTTTCCCTGTTAGTCTACAGCACGGCCAGAGGTGAGCTTTAATAAGGATCAATGGCACTTTATCTGGGACAGGACCCACTCCCGTGCATGCAAATCACAACACCAGCAATGGATTCAATTAAAAAGAGAACCTCCAACCACCGTCAGTGGAAATTCAATTAAAGGATTTATGCAAAGGTTCACTGGCTTTTTTGTGTTGCTGTTTCTGTTTATGTAATGAGCTTTTCATATCAAGAATCAATACGTAATCTGGAGCGGGGCCATGGAGAGGGTGGTGGGTTGCCTTCTCATATGCATTTGGATATAATTCAAGCACAGGCACTTCTATAGAGCAGTTAGCAGGATGTCTGACCACGTTACTACACCCACAAGGCATGAACTCAAGTCTCCTCACCCTCTGGGGTTCTCTTGCAAGGTATATGTCTCATGCTATAGCCATATATGAAGTTTATGTTGTGTATTGACAGGGGACATACTCTAAAGTACAGTGATCTACAGTAAAACTACTTCTATGACTCCCTCTTGCATTCAGTCGAGCACAGAGAAGGGTGGGGCCCCTGCAGAAATTCCAACGTGCACCCTGAGGTTTGTGTTTTAGCGTAATGAAATGGGATCTGAATAGACAATAATCCTTGTAACAAGATTGAATAGGGACACCCCTGTCAATATTAGAAAATGGGATTGCTGGCCTTTGGTTTTTGTGCACAGACACATGTGACGTCTGTGTGTGCTCATACCTGTGCTCCCATCTGAATGTAAGTGCACTCTCACTGCTTATCCACCCAGGTTTGTGGACAAAGTGGAACACAGAAATAAGAGTGTTCTGGCCGGACCTCAAGGCTGTGGGTGGGGACCCATAACATTTTCCCACACCTACACGATTAGAGGATTTAAGCACCCTGAAGTCCCTCAGAAGTTTTTGATTAATCTGCCACAGATGCAGCGAGAGGGGTTGTTCGAAGATAGAGGTTTAAAAAGGGGATGCTGTGTCGACAGAAAAGAGGTGCATAAAATAAAAGCTGCACAGTAAATATCTTGGTAGTTGATGAAGAGGGGCACAGACATTAGCTACCCTACTACCTGGCAACCCCTAGAACTGCCACAATGGCAGTTCACAGTTCAGTTAGCAGGGCCCATTGGCGTTAAAGGTGCCATATTTTACACTTTTTCAGTGTTTTATATGAAGTTTTTATTTCAATAAGGAGACACCAAAAACTGTCTCAATGCAGTTTTACGTTTTTCTAACCCTTACCTCAGGAGCTCAACAACAGGTCAGTGACATAACGAAGTTACAGACGTCCGTTACATTTGGTTTTAAAGGTTAAGTGCGGAGCCTCTAGTGGTGAAGCTTATATTGCAGCCAACGGATTATTTCTCACTTCACCCCCTCCCTTCCTGAGCGAGAGGACAGCTACAATGTCCTTCCTGAGTCCAAGCGCTGACAACAGCATTAAGCTGCCTCCTCTCCAGTGATGGGCTGTCTTTAGATTGATATATTTACTGTATAAATGTGTTTTGTTTAGTCTGTAAACTGCACTAGATAGTTTACATGTGCAAAAGTTGTATAGCTGTGGCAGTGCTGTATTGATACTGATACTTTGATAGTATTGTAATAGAGTGAATTGACTGTAGTACCTGAATTAGCTGAATGCTAATGCAAGCTAACGTTAGCAAGCAGGAGGCAGAGGATCAGTGAAGGAGAGACGAGGGATAGCTCCCAGAGCACGAGCAGCTGGGCACAGAAGCAGGAGAGACTGCACCACTGCAAAAGGCCCAGGCTGAAGCAACGCAAATTTGTATTTATAATTTTTTTTTTTAATAAAAATTCCAATGTTGTCTGCATGATAAACAATGACAATAAAACACTAAGTGTTTTAATACTGCAGTTCTTTGTTTAAGTCTTTCTGAGTAATGTTTCTGTAACATTAGCTGTGCAGTGAATGTCAGGCACTGACTGTCAAACGTCAGAGATACCACTGAACAATTAATTATATGAATACATGAATATTTTGACATGTAAACCTGTTATTCTCTAGATGTGTGGTAAAAGAAAAACGTTACAGCCTTCAACCCCTAATCACTGACCAGTAGCAGTGGGAGCTGGCCAATGCAGGAATGGTGACCCACCTTTTGCTGGAATACCACAATGTACTTATGAACTGTAGGGACAAACCTTTCAAACCACGAGAGGAAATGCTGTGGTCAGGATCCTGAACACTGAGTCTACCACCGCACCTTTTCATACAGCCTTCAAGTTGTTTCATATTAACAGGCAGTAACGGGAGGATGTTACGGTATTATACAATATTAGAGAGCCGGGGGATGAAAACACTGTGGCCACAGCATATCAGAATTTGATACATTGGCAAAGGCAGTACCATTTTAAATTAAACACAATACATGTATTGATAAGAAGTTATCACAGTTGAACTGTTACCTTTGCTCAAGGCTCTGAATTTCGGGATCTTCTGGGACAATCTCCAGAGGTTCATCTCTGTAAAGAACAACCATAGATTGTTTTATAACATAAACATCAGGATACAAAAAAGAGAGAAAGCAACAAGAATGGAAGAAAGAAACTTTTTGTTGATAACAAAACATTTTAGAAAATCAACATTACAGGTTTTCAAAGAAAGACTTACCTGTCTGTTGATTAGAAACTCCATCGTAGGACATAGCTGGATCTGAAAAAAGGGGTTTCCTTCATCAGAGTTGATGTGTCAGGTTCTGTCAGAAATCTTTAAAAGAACAGTAAGAAAATAAATGTACAAGACACAGTGGTCTTCTATCATAAGTCCTTTTACATCCTGAGGTGGTGGGAACTAAAATAAGTAAAAATACATAAATCTCGGGTTTCTCGACGATTACTACTATGATCTTAGGCATGAATAGACATCAATAATGATCTAGATCTAACAATGTAAATGCTTCTATACGAGCATCCGACTGAATACAAGCATTGTATTTCTGGTGCATAATTATATTGATCTATCGAACAACAGATTTAATTTATATGGCAAATTACCTGACTTCTCTCAGTCGTGTGCTATTTTGATAATATTGTTTTTTCTGTTATTTAATTTGTAGTTATTATTCTACATTTAACGTAGTTTCTGTTCTATGTTTTGTTACAGCCGTGATTCTTCTTCTGTTGAATTGATGCTGCTTCATCAGTATACAAACCAAAACGCCACCTCTAGCTGTTTTGTGTCGTATGAGAATTTTAGAGGGTGTTGATGCTGTCACAGCATTTACCACCTGATGTAGTATTTAATAAGAAATGGAAATTCCCTTTCTACAATATGGATAACATATTTTAACATCACTTTCAATGGCTTGAGTCACTTATGCTTCTTGGTGGTGGCCTGAATGTGTGTATGAAGGCCATTTTCTACCTTACTTGAATGAAAGCCATAGATACACTATAGATAAGCCATTGTCACATAGCCTGTGCTGTAGACTAACATGTACCTACCTAGAAATGTACCCACAAGTTGCAACAATGCATACTACAACAAATGTGATTGGTCCGCTTGGTAGACAGAAACATCCGTCTAATGCAACACAATGCAATACATCATCCCCAATATTTAAAAAAAGTAGTTTTTTGTTGCGATGAGTCGATTGTATGTTGTTTTGAAGGACTGCACAATCTTGAAAAGAGCATATTTTACTTCTGACTCTGAATATATACTCACATTTTAGAATAGAATGAAAATCAATTTACCACCTAAAACCACTGCTTCCAAAATAGCTAAAGTTGAATCACCTCATTGAAAATTGTTGCAATTGATGGTGTAAGTTAATACACAGTTTCTCTATGAATTCAGTCAACTGTCTGAGCAGTGACATATTTGTACCATGGCACGGCACAATTTCATTCAAATATAATTTAAATTTCAATGTAGATACAGCTCACAGTATGTGAATCTCTTGAAATCCAAAAAGCAATCAAAATGACCTTAACCAGACAAACCATGAAGAGACAATCTTGAGTGCTCTATCCCAATGTTCATCGGCACTCTCAGTAAAATAGAGGGACGAGATGTGGAGCAATAGAAGACTAAAATTACCGTCTGTATGAAAAGTGAAACTAGACAGTCTATTCACATCCTGGCCTGGCTATAAATAGGGTAACACACACAGCTAATGTGGTGGATTAGTAGCAGGAAGCAGACAGGCAGTCATCACAGCCCTTGTCCTCCTTCGCCCACCAGGCTCTGGATCCCAGCAGACGTCACCCTATCTACCAAATCAGTATCAGCCGGGATCCTAGTCCATTCACAAAAGCAGCTCCATACAACCCTCAGCCCCACCGTGTCATTCACAAAGTAGGGAACGGGTCCTGTTTCAGTAGCTGATATTCTGTCAGGATGTTACTCCCCCTTTCCTCTTCGTTGCACCATATAAAGTAAGTGTGTAAGACTATCCACACCTAAGGGCCCTTCCTTCATATTTATATAGAGGTTGATGGAAGGAGATAAGACCTAAAGTGCCCATTTTTCCACAGATTGAATTATATAATGTGCGACAACGCTCCATTTCTTGTGATGGTGTTTGATTGACTGATACGTCTTTACAGATCTTTGTTTGGCTCCAGACTCATTTGCTCCAGCTGATTTTAATACATGACGACACTCAAGTCACATCAAACAAGTAGCAAATACTGTTGAGGAGGACTTACTGTATTTAAATGAAAAAATCGTATTCA
Source organism: Pleuronectes platessa (assembly GCF_947347685.1). Classification (NCBI taxonomy): domain Eukaryota; kingdom Metazoa; phylum Chordata; class Actinopteri; order Pleuronectiformes; family Pleuronectidae; genus Pleuronectes; species Pleuronectes platessa. Next base: position 17,289,610 of record NC_070626.1, read on the forward strand.
ATCTATGCTGAAAAATAACTTAACTAATTATTTATTGATGCGTTTACATTACGACAGTATATACTGTACTGTACGTCATAAGCTTATTGGGTGCAGTTAGTGCTGTAAACACTGACAGGCCTGCATAAAACCAGCGAGTCCTGTTTTGTCCTGCTGAACCTCTGCTGCAGCAGCCTGCTGCTTAATCCTGCGAACAGCAGACTGCCAGTAGACACTCCCTCACCTTTCCCTCTCTCCTAATCACCAATTAGGACTCCATTAGTCTGGCCTGGCAGCTCATTTGCTCTGGAGGCAGCTGAAGGGGCCTGAAGTGTGGGACCTCTGCCCGCTGCGTTCTGCCCCAGCGACCACGGCACCGCGCGGCTGTCACAGTAACACCACCACCATGTCTCCCTGTTACACAAGTGAAAGTCCTCCTCCCTCGCCACTTCCTGCCTAACAGTGCTGTGCCGGGGAAATCCTCTTCTACAGTGGCAGGCTGCGCACAGAGACTCTCCCTCTGAGGATGGAGGGAAGCCGAAGATGCAAGAGGGAGGCGAGGAGGGGAGCAACTATAGGACAGTCAACGCATGTCTGTAGAGCCACTTGTTAGGTACTTCATTAAATGTCCGTCCCTATGGTGAGTAGGTGAAGTGGGACCCTTATTAACGGAGTAGGGAGACATCCTTCAAGAGCTGGGAGATGACTTATAGCCCCAGTGCCAGCTGCCTGAGAAGGCTTGGAGGGAGCACAGGGAATAACAAGAGAGCCAGAGATGGAGATGGGTTGGGAGCTGGGGAAGGAGTTTGATGAGAGAGGGAGCAGGGACCAAGTCACATTCAAAACACTAAACAGCTCCTTAGCAACATTGTGAAATTACCCTATTGGCACTCAAGACAAGGCCCAAAGCTCCCAGGAACTTGTTAAAGCCACTGGATCCCTCTCCTCCCCTCACCGCTCTAATGTCACACCAGGGGGCCCTGGTCAAAAGTTCAGTACTTTATGTAAAAAACTATGTGAGTGCCAAAGGCAGCAGAAAGTGAATGAGAAGGGGTTAGCACAACATGCCACTGAACAATGTGTGTTTGTTTGTGTCGACGTGGTTGGTGGGGTTTGGGTGGGTTTCTCTGAACCAAATGCAGGCAGTAAATATTCCACTTACATTTCACCCAGTTAACCTGAGGTCATGTAGAGACAATTTGTAAAGCACTGTTATACTATGTAATTAGTATTGTCTATGCCGCTTTTAAATTAGCTTTTATATCGACTCCCCATCTGTACAGCTTATTTGAGGATAAGGAAATTTTGACCGACTGTCTGGTGCATAATGAAAACATAATACAATTATGCTCTTTTTTTGTAGGGTATGCGTTTAAGTACAAGGTTTGACCTGCCTGCCTGCCATGGCTTTCTTGAATGCATCAATGATCTATAATCACTGCCAGCAATTTAGCAAGCAAGTGCAAAACAAATCAAATATAGCTAATGTATATTTTGGCTTTCTTTAGTTTCATTTTGTTATCACATCCCCAATATGCTGGCATCTGCAGTCTCAGTAATCTCCATGGATCCCAGGAGCATGTACAAGCAATTAAAACAATAGCATCTTTACGCCCCTGCAACCAATAAACAAGCTAATGTCACTACTCTATAAAGACACTTAGCGTCTGGGGCAATACCCCAGCTGGATTAGAGTTCTGTGCTTTTAATACCCCACCATAAAGAAGGTTTAGAGAAATGCATGCACTTTATTAAAGAGACTCCAAGGAAATAATATCAAATACATAACCAAAACAACACATTGAAGTTCGGATGTAAATTCAGAAAGCATCCCATTTAAATTCAAAAAACAACTTAAGCTACGTCTTTATTAATCAAACCACACTTCACACCATGTCTATGTCAAAGAGGATTGAAGGGGATATTAGATCCATTGTAATGTGCATACCCACAACATCCGAGGGCTCAGCTTTGCCATCAGTTTGAGCTTGAGGCCTGGAATCTACCAAGAAAAAAAATGGTTGTTGATATTTTGTGGTGCTGACTGGGCATTGGCGAGGGAATCTCCAGCCATAACCTCTGGAGGGAGCAGTGGGATCCCACGTAGCCACAGGTGCCATCTGGGCTCAAACCTGAGAACTTCCCTCTGCTCGACCACACCACAAGCCCGAGGGCAAGGAAGTCCTTTCCATGAGTCGGTACATTTTTCCTGCTAAATCCTGAAAAAAAGAGGAGAAGAGTGGGACGTGCCTACAGGGTAAATATCATTGAAAGAAGAGAAAAGTTGGGAGAATGCTGGTGTTAGTGAGAAGAGAGACAAGAAGTGTACGTTTAAGATTCCTCATATGTTGCTTTCATTGGCCTTGCCCCAAAGGTTTAACAGTCGTGTCCTGGGAGAGCAGTCCAGTGCCTTCAGTTTCTTCTTACTCTGGCAGACCATGATTTCACCCTCACCCTGTTCTCTCTTTTCCTTTTCAGATTACATTTTATTCTGTGTTTCATGAAAGGTCTGATGGGAGTTTCCGTTACTCCAGCTAAATAAGCCAAGCAGCTGGGCAAACAGTACCCCAACCTCGCACCCAAATGTCAGTATGAAGTTGGGTTAGAGGAGAAAGAAAGGGACTCCACCAACACCACAACCTTCCACAAATACTTGCACACATAGTTCAGGGCAGGAGACAAGCTCCAGAGGCTCAAAGGCCAGGTTATGCAATCCTCTGCCTAGGTGAATGTAAGAGTGTGAGCCTCAGGGAATGAACAAAATGTGAAAGCAGCACTACAGGTGTGTGATGATGTGTGAGCCCCTATGCTCTTTTGTGCATGATGCCATTTGCACACTGACACCTGTCCATCGTAATACTACATTTGAATCTTGCCAAGATACCAGTTAATGGTGGTTAACAAGTGTCAGCTAACTGAGATAAAAACTCTGACGTAAAATGAACATCCAGATCTGAAGGGCTTCTTAGACGGAGAAGAAAATAATTTCAACAGAGAGAGGAGAAGACTGGCGGGAAGTTGGGAGATCATGAAAGAGGGCACTGGGAATTTCTCTTAAAGACCTCAGAACTGGTCAAGTACTGTTCTTCACACAGTCCCTGCTGCCGGGGAAAATATTTTCACTCTCAATGAAAGATGTCGTACACACAGCCCTGCTTTAGTCTTATGGGTTAACGCTTGTTTCCGCAAACATTCTTGACATGGCCCTTGATTCAAACTTCAGAGGTGAGAAAGCCGTTAACATGAAACATTTTGTATGAACTTAAAGAAAAGGAAATATAAAAAACGTTTGATGATACCTGGATTATGAAACATTACAAAGGTTATTACAAAATTATTTTGTGTAAAGTTTGCAAACTGCGAATGTGACCTGTTCATTTGTGAGATATCCAGTTCAGTACAGAGTGTACTGACTTAAAGTCGATAGTACTGCTCATAACGCTCACTCTTTCAAAGCTCGTCAGGTTTGACTCTTTCGCCTTTTTATTGACAAAATATAAACCGATATAGCTAGGATAAATATAAGTGAATGATAGGCTTGTGTATGTCACAAACATAAAACCGAAAACGTGCAGTGTATATGCAACAGATGGATCAGTGTAATAGCTCTAGGCATGCTCATCTGTTCACAGTATCAGTTCAGTATGTGCGTGAGCATGAATTGGTATAAAACAGGGATACACACAAGCTTGCAGGCCCAAGAGTGAAGAGGAACCAGTGCCAGAGACACAGTTTGACTTAACATTAGCAGAGCATTGGGATGTTTTCACAGCACATAAAGTTTGAGTACACATCAAACATGTCACGCACTGCTCTTTGATCGTCTGTGGTGGAGCTGCTCTCTGGCAGGTGTTAGACGAGTAAACAGGTAGAGAGGAGAGCATGCCGTAGATATACGCTTGTAAAGACACATCTTGCACTTGGCAAATAGAGGAATGACAGTTTATGATTCTTATGGTTAGATAAAGTTTGTGAAAGCAACTAATATGCCAGAAGACAAGACTTTTCTTGGATTATGGAAATGCTAAATTTATAGTTCTCCAGAGCAAGGAAGGTAAATGAAGCCTTGAAAGTAAATGGAAAGAATTTCTACAGGTATCCTTAACTGCGTCAATGACTTCTTAACCCTTTGTCAATTGCAATGGTAGATTTGGAATAATCTGTAACTACACACCCTGATGGATTATAAGGACAATACTGTGCAGCAGGAAATACAACTAATGCAGACAGACTGTTCAGAAACCCAGAAATACTAAAATATTGAATTACGCAAATTTAAATGACATCTGGAAAAACTGAGGTGCTCCAAAACGTTTGACCCATAGTGTAACTGTTTCAAGCTTTTAATGAGCGCACTGGTTAACAGTTGAATTCCCCTGAGCGACAGCTTGGAAGTGTATTTGAAGGAAACCAAATACAAAACCCTAGCTCCATATCAACAGCATTCAAACAGAGTCTGGCTGTATATTGGATAAGTAGACCTTCCTTCTTTAAGCCAACTTCACTGGTTCAGGACACCAATAATAAAAGCTAAAAAACTGTTTAACATTGATTTGAGGAGAGTACATTTATATTAAAAGGATGCCGCAGAGAGAGAACAGACCAGACCACATACATAAATTGAGTACTTTCTCAGTGTCTGTTATTAATTTAGATTCAGTTCAATACATCTCATCTCTCTGTGCCTCTTTCCATTCCCTCATCATCCCAGACCACAGTGAGGTAGATATTAGACAATCGTCTAATTAACAGTAAAACCGCAGTCTAGTGGTCACATGTGAAATTTCTCCATAGGACACATTCTCCATCACGAGTGTTCAGTGTGTGGAAGCTATGGGCTTTAATCGCATTGCCCCTTACGCTAGAATAACTGTGAGTACTTTCTTGGCAAAGGCATCCACAGCTCAAGGGTTACTGCATGGTCGATCCTCCAGCGAGGTCCTTTCCATTCTGATTCAATCAATCTTTATTCCATCCACTGCCAAAATCAATTGCACTCCGCCTGAGATGCTTGGTTAAAATGTGGGGCGGCACTGAATCAGGTGGGGTACTCCATGCTACAGCTATATCTCAACAGTCTGAAAGGGTTCCCATAGTCAGTACACTTGTAATTTGTAGGACCAGGCCTACGTCTTTAACAATCACACTTTATATTATTTTTGTCTCACCACAATATAACACCAGGCTTGTATTAGACGGTACGTATAAGGTCACTATAAATGGGCTTGCTACGATTAAGCCAAGTTACAATTTTCATTTTTCTATAAATTAATGATTTTCCAAAATAAAGCATTCTCTGTTCACACTACTTATCCTTTAAGGGCTGCGGTTGGCCCGGAGCAAACCCCAGCTGACATTTGGCAAGAGGCAGAGTACACCCCCTTACTCACAGGTAACCTATGTATCGCAGAGGCAATATACAAAGAAAAACAACCATTCGCTTTCCCATTTACACCTACAGTTAATTAAGTGTCTCGTTTTGACCTAACCCTAGTCTGTATGTCTTTGGACTGCGGAGGCTGGAGTACCTGGAAAAAGCAAGGACAAGAACCGCAAAATAAGACAAAAATGTAAAATGTGTGTTGCGTAGGTCAATGAGTTGCTGCGCTTGCTTTTAGAGGAGGAGATGTTTTTCTCTGAGAAAATGAAACAAGTGCTTGTAATAGCTGATTTACCCATAATACCTTTCCCAGAGCTGTATGGATTAATAAACAAAACTACATGTACACATAAGCTAAATAAATGTACTGGAAATCTTACCAGTACCAGTAAACCCTTGTAGTAACCAACTGACATAATTTCATATACAGTCTCTGTACTTTCAGTAGCTTGTGGCAAGTTCTTGATAGGACTATTTCCTCAAGCACTGCTCCACCCCCCCACCCCCCAACCATGTAGTTTCCTTGTAGTAACCTTGTAGTTTCCATCCCTTCCTGGTGTGGACACACTGGTCTCTTCATCCCAGTCCAGAGCTGCCGGCAGCCACCTGGCAGCTGAAAAAATATGAGGCCCACTTAATGAGTTCTTTAAGAGAGTTGGAAGTGGCTGGTGTTCATGCTCCAGTGCCGAGGGTTATAAGATAACCACGCAGCTGCAGGCCGCCACCACAGGCTGCAGCTCTGAGTCAGGACCAGGGCAGAAACTACAGGCGTAGATAATGACACTAACCAACTGCTCTTATATCTTTAACCTTGGTGATGATTGGTTAGTTTAGATCGTCAACTTTGTGAATTCATAATTTTAAAGAAGCGAAAAGTTAAAGAAATTAACAAAACAATAAAAATTCTTACCAATAATAGTTTAACCATATGTGATTTGTTTTATTTTATTTTAACAGCACCATGCTGGTGTATTGGGAAATAAAATCCTTGTCAAAATCCATTTAAATGAATGTGCTCCTTTTGAAAGTGTAAATATGATGAGTATGTTATTAATTTATGAATCCTTTTCATTTAAAGATTCTTGCTTTTCTATTAAATCTATAAACTAATCCCATACAGTTGATGAAGTGATGGAAAGACCGAGAAGTTTCTTATAGGCAAGGTAATGAGTGCCCCTGCATTTAGCTGCTTTGCAGCAACCATCCCATATGGGAAAGGAAGGCAGATAGAAGAGGCTATTGGCCCACATCCAACACAAACAGGGCCTTGAATCCTTAGCACAGAGCTCTGCCAAAACACTGGTTCTCTGTGAAGGCAGAAGAAAGAGGGATAGAAGAGGAGGAGAAGAGGAGGAGAAGAGGAGACTTGATTAGGAAACCTTAATGGGACTACCCTGTCACATTGCATGGGTGTCTGGGCTATTGTCCAAAGCATTACTGACACTGCACTAAAGTAACAAGAAGGAGGTGAGGATCATACAACTGCTGCACTAAGAGACTTTTCAAAACTCAATTCTTCACTCACACTCTGTGCGAATGATGCAATTAGACTTAGGTAATCAGCCTCTACAATAAACTACAGGTGAGACAACACTTCACAACTATATTACCCATATAATGCAACTACCAGTACAATGGGCCATGTAACCAAAGAGGCTGTATGTAAAAAAAAAAGAAGGAGCCTTTTATAACTGTTTTAATACTTGCAATTGAATGTATGTGAATAGGAACGGTTCACTATGCAGACTAGAATTTCTGACACTTGAAATATAATCTTGGTGCAAAACGCTCAAACAATTACACAACTATTTAAAGTGTGGGTATGTATATGCCTAATTTGGCCACTTTGGGTTTCCTGTTTTCGAATCTAAAAGCAGAATGCCAAGCTCCAATGCACAGATGAAATGTATTAGGTGTCTGGACGGCCCAGTGCAGGTTCACTGACAGCTGGGAATGATGAAGGCTAAGGTGTGGCCCAACAGCGCTGAAACCCTCACACCATGCCTCAGAAAACTAAATGGACAAGAAAGACACTTTTGTAAATGACGTTTTTTGTATTTCAGACGAGTGAAGGAGGAACAAAACATACTTAGGCATAGTAAAATAAAGAACCAAAGCTACTGCTCAAAGTTTCTCCACTTTTCCTTTGTGTTATGACTGACTATAACAGTGATTGTTTTTGGCTGGGAAAGGCAGCTCACTCTTGAAGCAAAGTGTGAGATACAAGATAAACAAAGTTAAATGAAAAGGGGTGAAAAGAGCGTAACTCAGACCATAGTAATTGCTCATTTGTAACCCAAAGCCCAGCTCCCCTGGTGGGTGCAGTGGAGAGAGTGATGGGGTGTTCTAGCTGTGCCCTAGAGTGATTGGGTGCTCTGAGCCAGTACACCCACACTTGGCTTACAGGATGGTTTGCTTGATTTGAAGAGTGACCTTGAGTGAGCCAGTGCTCCTCATTCTTTCCTGCTCTCCTCCCTAAACCATCTTTTCCCTCCCTCTGTCCAGGGAATGAAACCTTTGCCAAGCCACCGTCAACACAAGAGCTTCAGGGGAATTACAAGCTGCCCAAACCAGGGCTGTTTCGATGAATGAGACTAGTGTCCTCCCTCCTGCTGTGTCTTTATGCTTTCATCCCTCTGTCATCCGGCTTCAGTACAGTGTTCAAAACCTAGAAGCAGGTAAGCATAAAACAGCTCTTCCTTGGTGGCATAGATGCTTCAAACTACCGGTGAACAGATCTTTGAATACAGATATTTTGATATAAGTGTTCAGTGCAACACTAGTGATCCTGCTGGAAGGTCCTTTGTTAATAATATTATATCTGATTATACAGTGATACAGAAAATAGAGTTCAGTGACTCTAAAAGCTGCTCTGCAAATGGCACACGCATGGTGGGGGCTGTATTACTAATTCTAATTTAGGTAAACTCAATACAAAGTCTCTGTCCAATATCTCCTTTTTCTGTCATGTCAGTGTTAGTTTAAATAAATATGACCTTTTGTCTGTTAACTGAAATCTGGCTGCAATAAGAGTGGATCTGATAAGGTCCTTATCAGATCCACATTTTCTAAATTAAATGTGGAATTTCTTAATCCCACTCTAAAATTTCAGATTCTATATATCCGTAGGTGAAGGTTGAGGGCTTGCAGTCATATACAGTAAATCGTTGTTGTTCTCATGTCTCTTATGGCAATTACCCATCCTGTGAGCTACAGGGCTTGTTAATCAGAGAAATGATTTGCTTTGTCTTGTGATTTAAAGACCTCCTAATTCAAATAATGTAGTTTTGGTACTTGGTGATTTTAACATTGACATTTATCGTACCACGGACCCTTAAGTGATTCCATCAGTCATTTGTGTAATCAAAAGGGTCAGGAGTTGGGAAGGCCCACATGGTAAAGAAGAGCAAAGGGTCTGGTGGGACATGAGGGTGGTAAGGGGACAAGACATTTCATGTGGATTTTCTACATCATTTTACCTCCACTTGTGTGTTTAATATAAAACTCTCCATTCCCCTCTAAGCCATTCTGTAATTAGAGACAACAACTGAATAAAGAGTGCTAAGAGACCAAAGGAAAATGCTTGGAAGTTAGAGGGAGCAGCAGCCCACAGCCATACAGCAAAACTGAGTCAGTAATTAAAAGTAAAGATAACTAAGTCATGGAAAAACCATAGACATGGGAAAATATGCTGGCCCCATGATGACAAAATAATCACAGGATGACAAAATAATAATAGGAAAGAGGAATCATCCTGGACAAGCCTTAAAGCCCCCTAGATTTACCCCATCACATCTTTTAACATGCATGCACTGCCATGAGCAGAGGAAGCCATTTCCACTGCTTTGGAGCAATGTCTAGGTTTACATGAGGATTACGGTTTGGCTGTCAAGTCAGAATCCAATGTGTGAAGCTTCCTATAACAAACTGAAGCAATTAACAGCTCACTTCTAAGGCTAACCACTTTCATTTGGTGTCCTATGGAGCCTCCCAGGAGTGAAGACCTTAACAAATGGCTTTAATAGACAGGCCTTCATAATGTAAACCCATATTCTTGTGGGACAGCACACGGCTTTGACCACAGAACAAATATGAGTAATTTGTATACAAGTCTGCTGGGAGCCATAACAACCGCACTGGGAGGAATTACTTTATGTAATTACTTGAGAAAATATCTTGGTAAAACACATGCAGGGCAATGTCAGGCTATGAAAAAGAAAAACAGAGGAAGAGACACAACGTGAGAGAAAGAGAGGGGAGTGATTATGTGATCTATCCCTGTAGTGGTTAGGGCGCTGTGTGGAGAGTCTATGAGGCAATCATAAAGGCTCTTCAAAAGCACCCAGCAAATTTACTCACATGGAAAATTAAGCAGAGACCGCATTCTGTCCCCCTAAAGACTTTAAGATATATGGCTGCTTTTGTAATTATCGTGGGTCAGGTCTTAAATTGAGATATGTTCATATACCAGTGATTTCAGTGTAAATCTTCCTCTGTGTGTGATGATTTTTTCAATAGCATACTTGCATGTGCATATGGCTTTTCATTTGACATACTCTGCTATCTATGTGTATGTGTATGCATGCATGTGTGCACATGCAGCGGGTGATATATGAGTTGCGGAAGGATTGAGAGAGCCCTGTCGACAGCTGCTGGCTGCCATTCACACCTGAGAGGACCCGTGTCCTGATGAGAATTAATGTACTCTGACATCCTATGGGACTCTGGCAGCCCCCAGAGGGCCTAATGAAGAAATACAACCTTGCCAAGAGACAGGGGGCATACCAAAAGGCTCCCTCAGGCCCCAAGAGAGGGCATATAGAGAGGGCATGGATAGACACAGGAGTCATGGAACAAGGATATTTTGGTGTGAGAGCAGAAAGACTGAGTGTATTATTGGGTGTGAACTGTTTTGTTTTTTCCCTCTCTGAGGTACAATGTGAGCGTCAGATGTTCATTAGGACCATCCTCTGGTTTTCAGTGTTAATTAAACAGGCAGAAAGTGTCACCAACATATGCAGGAAATTTCTCACTTGCTCATTAAAATCCTAATAATCAATCATATTTTTTAGAAGTCTTGAGAATGAACCAATTGCCTGCAGGTTGCATTTTGTGACCTCCCAATGGGCCAACGTAGAAGAGGGTCCTAAAGGTCTGCAAGGTTAGAGGGCCAACCTCTTTGGATCATCTGTGCTCTAAGAAAGGTCACATATGGCCCATCTTAAAAGGACCTGGTGTTTGGCATTTAAGTATTGGTCACTATGCATAATCTATGTGGGTCCCATGTGATGTATCATCCAAGTACCAATTAAAATGTTTCCCTTTATATTCGGGTTGAATGTACATCTCTAAAGGAACAGATGGTAAAGCATAATGGTATATTTGTCCAGACAAGCCTACCAAGCTCTCCATAGACCACAAAGTCAGGGCAGGAGGTAAAAACAACCTCAGCTCTTACTCTCCCTAAATCCCTCATTTGCTCATCACAAACATTTGTCCCCCTCCCCACACACACACATCCTTCCCTCAATCTGTCTTCCTGAAACAAAAAACAGCACATTAGATTGAGAGAGAAGTGCTCGACTGCTCTTGGCAAACAGGGTGACTTTCAGGAGTAAGGCAGGCTGAGTTCCTCAGAAAAGAATGTGAAACTCTAAACTAAAAGAAAAATTGTTATGAAATTGTGAGCATCAGGAAGATCAACAGAAAGAAAAACTGACTTAGTAGTGATAGTAAACAAGGAGGTGGTGGAGTTGGGGGTATGAGATTTGGGTGAATCTTATCAGAAGGATGAAGATGTCAACACAGTACATAGTGTTTTGTCTAAAAATGAGACCAAGAGATTTGGCTCTGGTATAGGGGTGCCTGAGGGTAGCCCTGGGGCCAGTACAGCTGAGGTGTTGCCTGAGGTTCAGTGGATAAACCAAGGCAGATATTAGAATATGCCAAGACTCTTGCCAGGAAGTCCAGCAGCCTCTGGATCCCCTCATGATGTTAACTAGCCATCCACAAACCACCAGGAAATGACGGTAAGAGCTGACCCAGACAGAATTCCAGGCGTGTGACCATGTGACGTCAGCAGAACCAACATCTATCATTAGCATGTCCGCAAGCTCTGCCCATATGTCTCTGTCCATCCAAGCAAAGTCAGAGAATGTCCTGTGATGAAGTTGGTGCTGTGAAAGTGACCAGATGCCTGTGTTTTTGCTATTGTACTAGGGCTAGTTTGAATTTCACTTCCAACTGCTTTTAAATCAGCTGCTCAGCTGTCGCAAAGCAAAACCTGTTGCCAGGATATCCTTGACTGAATTCAGTTCTGCCACTAATCCCTGAAAATTACAGTGTATCTGCATCCATGGAAAGTCTTGGTGGCAATTTATAGTGAATGGAACCTGAAATACAACTATTTTCACTGAACCATTTGAACCTAAGGAGAAACTAATCCACAAGTTCAGGTTTAATTATCTGCTCCCTAGAATCGTCCTTTGATGACACCATTTTTTATTTTTCACACTTGTACTGTCTGATTCATAAAGACGAAATCTGTCTTTGAAACAGGTGTTACTTCCAGATACTGTCAACTTAATCAGAGAAGGTTTGCAGATTGCCTCAGTAATGGGATCTGGTTCCTTCTTGGCATTTAGCTTTAGGGTTAGGGGTTAAGGTTAGCTTTAGGGTTAGGGGTTAAGGTTAGGTTTAGAGGGTTAGGGTTTCACTTTGACACCAAATCCTTGTTCTTGTCAGTCAACTCTCAACTCGTTACTGTTACTCTGTGAAGTGACTCTGCACTGCGACAACACAAAGGTTTATAATCAAAGTATCAGACTTGTTGGATAGAGTTTTACAAATTGGATTGTATTTGATGAACGTGAAAAAATTAAACAAACAGCTGTTTTAATAATAAAGAAAAAAAATACAAAGGGCAAGAGGGCAAGCTAATCATGTGTGGCTGAAAACCGACGACCGCTAGAACCCAAGCCGACAAGTTAATCATGGTAACTTGATGGAAGGCCAATGTTACACCTGACTGTTGTAGGTTAGTGTTCTCTGCATGGCACACTGCGGTTCGTACCCGTCATAGCTAACATGCAAGGGTAGAAACGTCAATCTATAATACTACTGTAAAACCACAAATAAACACATTCATGTTTCTTTGGTTACAACAAAAATAATAGAAGTGTCTCCTTTCTAGTGGATCATGTCTCTGTCAGCTGTGGTATCTCAGAGCTGAAGTTTGTAAATTTCAGTTAAATTCTTAAAGCTTCTAGATCTATGTTTATTAACATACTTTTGAACCATGACCTTCACCACTGCACTTAATTTGTTCAACTTAGTAGCACATGTACCCCTTGTGAAAAAAGTAATCATCATGTCTGCTCTTTTCTCGCCTAGTGCACAGCTCAAGGGTGACGTACGAGGGGAAGGAGGGGCTTTCTTCATATGATCCAATGTTTTGACAGAAATTGCTCTTTCATCCTCCATTAAAATTTCACACAATTTTACACATTTCTTTCAAAACAGTCTCTTCAAAGTCCCCTGTCAAACATATATGCAGATGAGAAACACGCTTAGCCGACCATCCTGTGGGCAAACATTGCTTCCAGCTGTGCAAACATGCCTTGACAGAACAAGCCATACATGACAGCCAGCTCGAATTTCTTACTCAAACACAAAACAGCATAAATACAGTAACACACTATGAATAGATGTCATCTTACAGCCTCTGGCTTTATGCTAGCTACAAACTTGGAAAAGTGTCACATTTTAGTAGCTTTATATTTGAAAATGTAGTCGATTTGTTCAATGTAAATGTTTTTTTGTTAAATATGAAAATCCATGTGATAAGCTGGAGATGTCAATTATCAAACACACATTATGCTAGAAACTGTTACTTCTAATCAATGTCGTAAATAGTGTTGTTTTGTTGATGTGTTCATCTGCATGCGGTATCTATTGCACTTCTGTCCATCCTGGGAGAGGGATCCCTCACATGTGACTCTCTGTGAGGTTTCTATGTTTCTTTCCCCGCTTAAAAAGTTTTTTTCTGTAGTTTTTCCTTCCTCTTGTTGAGGGTTAAGAACAGAATATGTAACACCTTGTTGAATTTGATTGACTGATTGATTGATTGATATGAATTTGCACCATTTTCAGAAGTAGCATCTCTAAAGGCTTTCTATTATATTCTATATAATCACCTTCACTTAACTAAGCTGATTTTCACTTAGCCTATCTATGGACTTAATCATTCCTTCTAGTCTTTTATAAAAGATATGATTAAACTTATTGAAAACTAATTTGAAATGTAACCCATTCACTGCTAACTTGAAACAAAATGGATACATGAACATTACACAAAACATCAGCAGAGGCACTACATCACACAGTTTAATGATCCTGTTTTTACAATCCAGTTAATTTGAAAATGTATTATGTTTTGTTTATAACCATAGAGGTATGCAATGAGATATAATTGCTGCTGATTATGATTTATGCACTTGTGTTTGCTATGGATTTTTAGACCAAACCTTAATCAAGGTTTGGTCTTAATTGGTTTGAGTGTGGGTTTATGGAAGAGTCAATTGTCCTCTAGACACCAGCTTGATGTGATCATTTTGCAGCTGCAGGTCAGTTGAACTCTAACCCTACATGATAATAGTGAGAGCAGACCCTTGGCCTCTCTCACAATAAAACGTCTCATATTGGCCACAATGGCAATGTCCACTGTGACCAATAACTGAGTGAAGTATTTTAAACCTGATTTATATATTGACGAGTATGTGTGTGTGTGTGTGTGTGTGTGTGTGTGTGTGTGTGTGTGTGTGTGTGTGTGTGTAACTATTACCATTCGACAAATCCCTGATAAAAAATAAACTGTTTTTTTCCTCAGATCTGTTTCACTTTGACCTCTGGCCTGAGAAAAAGAGAGTGGACAGACTCTCTGAACGTGAGCCAAATACTTCAAAGTGGCTTTGTAGATCTTTCGGACACTTGAATCTCCTCATTATGTTGTATAGATGAATAAAAGCAGCTCATGCAGAAATCTATAGTAAGTGTCTGTACAAGCTCTGCACATTATATTCTCTAATGGGATTTAACATAGGAGGCTGCAGAGGGAAGGAGGGCAAGAAGCTGAGGCATGTCTAAACTCTATAAAGTTTATACTGCGGGATAATCTTTATCATGCACTATATTTGAAAGAAAGGAGGCAGGGAATGAGCATTCCATGGTTCTTATACATTTCCAATGTAAAAGTTGATGAAAACAATTATGCAAAGTGGAACTAAATGGTTGTCATATTAATTTATTATTAATCTGTATCACTTGATGGTTGAAAGACATATAATGTCAGGGGTATTATTACCCTGATAAGGTTAATAATTCAGTTATGGTGGGATTTTTTTTTTAAAGGCTGAAGACTGATTCGAACTATGAGGACGTTTTGGGATTGTAAAATAAGAATCTGGAGTGGTGCTTATAATCGTGAGAGTGGGTGTAGGAGAGTTATGGCTTTAGCTAGCCTGTAGTTTATGTGCACTCTGGGTAAAATGCAGAGCACTTTGAGAACATTTATCATAAAACACAGGGAAAGGACCGGGATGTAAAATGGCTGCTCTGCTCGGCTTCAGTATCTGCGATAAACTCTTCAGATAAATAATGTATGACTCCACAGCTGAAAAAAAATTCAGAGTGCCTTTTATTTCTTGCTCTGACAATTATAATGCATTGGAAGGTTTTGTTTTCCTCTTTTCTCATTTGGGAAAAAAAATATTTTACTTAGATCCAGACAATGGGAATGTGATTGTTCTAATCTCTACTTCACTATGCCTAAGAGCATTATCATGAAGTAACACCTGGCCCAATACTCTGCATATACAATGGTGTAATTTGTGAAAGTAAATATGAGGCAAGGGATTGAGCATAGGGACGGAAAAACAGTGTTTAAATAAAACTCAGCTGGTGGATACATGTCTATAACATGTGAAAGTTTATTTAATATTTCATGTACCATTATGCTCCCTGAGTGATCATCTCCCTGACTATATGTGTGATTAATTACACCAATAAAAATACTTGACAGTTCAATTTAAGTGACAACTAATTCCATTATTTAATCTACCAACTTCTCCCATTATCACATTATTTTATGCTATAAAACATAAGAAATCTGTAAATCATTGGTTGTGAATTTTGTTAACCAAAAGTCTGAGACGTGAATACTAAATTAACAACCATATAACACACAGACAAGCAGTGTAATTCATATTCTGCCGTTTCAGCTTATTAATCAACTAATTGTTTCAGCAATAGATGAAACTCTTACTCTACACATTTTTCTATACTACACTAGTGTATTTTCCCAAAGACATAAATAAAACCTACATCTACTCTCTCTAAAGGACACAGGCGGTGGGGACTCCATGCGCATTGGCAGCATTTAGCAGGTGACAAATGGAGTTTCCCAGGCTGAACCAGCCCAGAGGCCTCACTCAGATGGGTTGATGAATGAAGAAGTGAGCCCCGACAGGCAAGTTTATTTTTATTACATCTGTCATCATACCTTTGCAATGTATCCACAGCAAACACACATACAGTGTATATGCAACAATGGAGGAAGCGGTCTTGAATCAAGATGAAGGATGTCTAGAGATGCCATTACTCCATTTGGTCTTTGCAAAAAATAAAAATACAGAATATAACAGCAAATAAGTCAGATCAATGCATATAGCCAATTTCCTTTCTATTTCCTTACACACAACATTGAGGGATGAGGCAACAGGAAACACAGGAGGATTAAAAACAAAAATAAGGTTGGTATAAAAAAACAGAGGGCTCTCGAAAACCCATGTCAGAGTGAGAGAATCCAAAGTGCACTGACGGAATAGTGAAAGAAGACTGGAAGTGCAAGGTTACAAGCAAAGGTAAAAGAACATCCACCATCATTTCATTCTCCTCCTCTCCCAACGAGAGAAACGCATGATGGCAGGGAAAAACACTGTTTCTTTATTTGGCTGCACAGGGAGTACTTTATCTATTTGACAGAGGATGTGAAATCACAGAAAAAGAGACTGGGGAAAGGGGGGAAATATTCTTTTTAAGAAAATGATTCATGGGCTCCAGGCTGTGCAACTCATGAGTCAACAATGTACTGTTGGTGTCTTTGGGGGTGTGTTCAGCGAGGGTGCGTATCAATAGGTAATAAATCTCCGAGCATTCCCAGGATGAGGACACCCTAACAGGTGTCTCACTCTAACCACAGCAGCTTCAGCAGTACACACAAGGGCATGGGTCACAGGAGCACCGTGACTCAGTGTGGACAACGGGTCAACATGGCTGTTTTTGTGGTCAATGTAGTTATATATATATATAGTGGCATTTTACTTCAACTGATGGGCTGATTGAATTTGATAAAATTCATATTTTGATCGGACTGCAAGTGTTTCACCTGAGGAGTTTCATCTCTAGTACGTTTCTAGCCCATTTGGGAGAGTATTTTCTCTCAATATCCAGAAAATATATGATACTGTTTGTCCTTGCAAGCTTTGAAGTGTACGTACGGATAAAGACAGTATGAAAGTGAAAAGCTTAATATGCACTGGAAACTTGAAACAATGAGGAAGTAGGTAAGTAAATACACAAATATCGAAAGTAATTACTGACAATTTGGACAAACACTTGCTTTCACCCTGTCTCATATCAAGCTTCACCACAGAACTCAATCAAAGTAAAAGCAGCAGAGCTAAGACCCACTCTTCTCCACACAAACGAGCAAGGAGAGACAACGTGACCTGCTTAATGGTAATAGAATAGGCTTTAATGGGACTGGCGTGAGACAGATTTAATGTAGTGACTTAATGCTGAGGTCCCTCACCTCTCCCTAAGGCTCCAGGGAAAGCTACCATTATGTGATCAAAACCCCCTGCCACCTGATGGGCTAGCTGTATACCCTGTATAATTAAGGTCAGCTTGGACCCCTAGAAAACACACTGTGGTTTAGGGCCACAACTAACAATTATTTATTCTATTCACTCATCTATTGTTAAACTAGAGTTCGAAGTGATTTTTTTCAAAAAGTACATTTTATTTCAAGTAAAACTCATTAGAGACACTGAGGAGGGAAAATATATGATTGAAAATAGAGTAATAATAATAAGAGAATAAAGTCATAGTATTTGTTATCAATATTTTAGATCCAGAAGGAGTGGAACTTCGGCAAGCACAGTTTCCTTTTATTGATCATTTCATAACGATTTTTTATTAAATTGCAACCGAATTTTTATCAGCTGTCTTCTCAATTAGAACTTTATCGTTCTTCAATGTGGCCGCAATGTATCTTAGGAAATGCTATGATATGCACCAAGATGAAAATGATAAGAACAAGCCAATTTTCACATTAATCAACAGGGTGTTTTTACTTTTAGTAGCCCATCATTCATAATTGTGTTTTTGGATGATTGGCCAATACTAGTAGAGTAGAGTGTACAGTGGTGTATATTGTTTGACACTTTATTATTCACTTCTTGAAGGGAGAAGGTTCATTATTTATCTCATTTTAAGTTGCATACATAAAAGAATGATTTTGAAACATCCAAGGTGTGGTCCCTGGTGCAAACCTGAAACCTGAGGCTTCCAGAGCACATTCACAGAGAATTTTAAATGAGAACTGTTCAATGGGGCACTTTTTTCTGTTGAAAAAAAACATTAAATTCAAGCAAAGTGATTCATACCTGCGGGGATATTTAATAAATTACTCAAACAATTAATTGGTTGTCAAAAATTTATCTTCTGTTGATGGACGAATCAATCAAGCAATTAACCGTTTCATCCTTGTGTGATTTGATTGGTACAAGCTACAGCCGTTCACTCAGTTTTCACTCTAAAAATGAACAGGATGAACTGAAAATTAAAAATTACACTCGAAGCTCAATAATTTAGTATTGAAACCCAAGGCTAGATGTCTCACTATTACTGCAAAATGGTGATTACTTAATAACTCTCCCATCACACCCACAATAACATTCAGAGCTAGTTCAGTGAGCTGCAGTACCCTGAGATCAAACGCTTCCAAATTTGAATTTTGGTGCATGTGACACGTGCAACCTCATCTTCCTGCCGTGTCATTCCCGTTACATTCGTCCAGACGTGGCTTTTGGCTCCAGTTCATCTGGAGTTCAGCTGGAGCAGCAGGGATTGTTCACCCAGTCGATGGTGTGAGGTGTCTTATAAGGAGCGACCTGGGAGGAATCCTTTCAATTAGAGTGATTTATGAGAGACCTTGTTGAGCTTATTATGCATGGACTAAAACTGGAAGTTTTCTGCTCAGTGCACTTCTTGATTACATAAAGGACAATTTGAAACTTCAAATATTCCTTACAGTATCAAATCTCATCCTGACTGTCATCAATCTACAGCAACTTGCACTCCATTAGTCTTAATGAACTCCATCTACCACAACAATTTCCACCTCATTTTCCATTGTATGCTACCAACAACAAAATCCGTTTAAAAACGCAACGGATCAAGTCTTTGTTTTATTATAACAAGATTTAATAAAAACGTCTTCTTTCTTTACATTTGCAAATAAAGCACATTTTTGCAGTTTCTCAGACCACCTGCCTTTAAGGATAGTAAAACGGTAGTGCTAATAATGTTATCTAGGAATGTATCTGCAAGGTAAGCTTTTAAATCACAAACAATTATCTCAGCCTCATTATGCAATTCAGCAAATATGTTTACCTGTAGTTTAAACTTTTTAATATAAAATATATAGATATATATTTATATATATTTCCAACAAAGCTACAAAGATATGGCAAAATGGGACTGAGGAAAAGTTTAATGACAATTATAATTTCACAAGTCAGCAGATATGTATTATTAACAAAATAAGTACGACATCTATGATAGTTAGAGAAAATCAGCACAGGCACACACAGGTAAGCAATGTGTGTGAAAATGTGCCAACAAGGACTGATATTATTTGACTCTACAGGCTAATAATACATAACCGGTGCACATAAGGTGTATCATTTTGGAATTACATTTGATTTAATTTGCCTTAATGGTGCAAGGTCAATAAGATCTTAAAAGTAATCAGAATCAACATTTTCTGACACAAGACCTCAAGTGACTGTTGAGAGAAGACAGCTGATTTCTATTATTAAATTCAAGGCTTGAATACAATGCAAGAACTGAGCTGTCTAACCTGTTTCCTACTCAATATGATTACTGTGGGCTAGACTGTGAGATACCGTTATCAAGGCAAGAGGGTTTATGTGTAGGCAAGGGAAAATAATAAGCAATACTGTGATCCCTGAGCTGAGTGGAAGTCCCTCAGTCGATGCTGATGAGAAACACCGAGGATTGCCTCTCCCCTGTGTTTAATAGTACTTGTTAAATAAGCGTGCAATATCATTAGAGATCAAATAAATCCTATCTGACAGCTTTCATTGAGGTTGTCGTTTAGAGATATGGAATCTATGCTCTTATTCATTCACAATAGAAACATTGGTTAATTTCCTGTCTACATGGATGAACTGCCCAATTTTACGCCAGCCTTTGAAGGTAATTTTACATTGGCTAGGCCTCTCTGATTTCAACTTTGTATGCATTATTTACAGAGAAAAGCAGGGGGCAGGGCAGGTCTATGGAAATACTCCTTGCCCCAGGTAATTATCCGCAAGTCATAGTCCAACCTCGTCGATGAAATGTGCTCATGTTTATGCACATGAAGGGGATTACGCATTCAAACAGTCAAAACACTATTTCACTTCCTCAGCTCGTAATTATAAACGGATTAGACTTCATTCAAAGTGCAAAGACACCCTTTATTTTGAACCATATCCTGCTCCAAAAAATGCAGCCCGTATGAATGCAGGTGCTCGTCTTATCTCCGGTTATTTCATTTGGCAAAAGAAGAAAAAAATTAGGTGTTTTGGATTGTAGAAGGGGAACGGTGTAGAATGGTGAGAGAATACTTTCTATTTCAAATCCCTGGAGCTTCACAGTGCTAAAGTCGTTATGGGCTGTAGGCAATGAGAGGAAAGACATGGTGAATTAATTAGCCTGGCAAAGAGAGAGGGCCCCGTATTGACCCCTCAGTGGGTTTTCTCCCTCCGCCTCACAGCCAGCCAGACAATCAGCAGTGTCACTGATTAAGAAATAGCAGTTCAGATTTTGTCCTTTGTAACATGCATCAGACAAGCCCAAGAATTAAAAGTGGAGATGGCATACACTCACTGAGGGGCTGGAAAAGAGCAAGGGCTGACTACTTAAAACACACACTGATTGAAGATATAAGCAATGTATTTTATCTGTGTATTTTATGGCCTGTGTTGCAGTAGATTATAAAGATACTGTAAGATATTTATTTCTGAAGGAAAAACACACGCAATGTATATTATTTTCACACACATACACACACAAACCTATAATCACATCACCGGTGGAGCAGAGGGTGATAATAAAAGCTGGTAATCCATTTGTGGCTTACACATCCATATAGAGTTCAGAGGTGACACTCTAGCTGGAACTGGTACAGAAAACAGAATGATACATGTATTGAATTGCAGATATAATCTGTCTGTATAATCATGACTTTGGGGATTTCTACAATATTTAGAGACCTAAAATTTCAAAATTTCAAAGTATCTAAAAAAAAAAACATTTAGACACCCTGAAAATGTTTTGTCTGTACCTGACAATGTATCTAGGTAGAACATGTAAAATAATGATTATTTCTCTCTGACTTAGCAGTGACATTCAACTCCCAAAGTAGAATACATTTGTTAACTTATTTGTTTTATATCTTTTCTCTGATAATATCAATATCTATACCTCAATATTTCATATAAATAACACTTTGTAGACAATATTACAAAACTGCATCTTCACCTCACCTTGATACTTGTTTTGTTTACACAGTGAACACATGATTATTTGAACAACACACAGTAAGACAAACCGAATGTAAATTTGACTGAACTTTTAGTGCACATGCAGCGCTAACAGAAGTTTCATTGTTGTTGCTGTGAATCAGGCCCTAGCATCGGTTCTATGGTTGTTTTTCCTTTAATCAGGGAGAATCCCCTCTGCACAATGCTGTAATGCTTGCAGACGGGCAATATTACAGCTAAGGGAGCCTTCAGGAACATTAGAGAGGTGGAGGTTGGGAGAGCAGGCCCTAGTCATTCCTACAATAAGGAAGAGTCACACCAGAGACAGAAACAATAACTGCACTTCCTCTACAATGGTGCCCCAATGCACCCAAATGCAGAAAAATGACAGGAGGTGACGTTCCCCGCTGCATTACTTTTGAGTTACGGAGGTGATTTGCAATTCAAAGAGTCTGAGGAGTGCTGACCACAACACTAACGCCTCCACAGGCCCACTGAGGCAAATAAGACCAGGGGCAATTTGCAGCCTCTTTTGCTG
Source organism: Pleuronectes platessa (assembly GCF_947347685.1). Classification (NCBI taxonomy): domain Eukaryota; kingdom Metazoa; phylum Chordata; class Actinopteri; order Pleuronectiformes; family Pleuronectidae; genus Pleuronectes; species Pleuronectes platessa. Next base: position 17,311,400 of record NC_070626.1, read on the forward strand.
GGAAACACACTTTTTGGCCAAGTCATGTAAAATAAAAATATGATAAATACCAAAACTAATGAGGCAAAATTTTGTTTTCTGAACTAAAAATAGAGGCGAGTGTGAGGAGTTACCTTAATGTCAAGGCCACCCTTTTTTTTGGAGCAACTTCAATAGAGTTGGCCTTGACAATGTTGCAAGGTAGCTTGGACCTTTCACTTGTAAATTAATGTTTTGCATATCTGCTTAACTGGTGAAATCACCAGTAAAGTCTTACTTATACAATGTTTGGATTTGCATTTGCTTGAAGCAAGTACAATTCAAAAAGTGGAGTTTTGATTAAGCATTTCTGTGGAAGAATAAAAACCCATTATTTGTAAGTATTTCTATTATGACTCTGTATTATGCCACAACATGAAATATGTTTACCTGAACCATTAATCATGGCGTGTATGACTTCTGTGCTGCCATATGGAGTCCCACCATGTGAAGAGCCCCAAACTTGCTGATCCTCTGTAACTGGGCCCAATTAATCCTGCCACCTGCATCATCCACATCAGGTCTGTAGTGTGCTGTGCTCCAGCCAGAGATAAATACAAGTACAGTATTTCTCCCAGCAGTCTGTCCAGTTAGAAACAGAAGAAGTCAAAGCCTGTGATTAATGATGGTGAGTTAAAGTACAATAGATGATTTAGGATGACTTAGGAAAAGAGGGGAAAGGGATTTTACTTGAGGTTTAACAAAGTTAGGATACCTGTGCAAGGTGAGATCTGTGAAACATAGATCTATTTCTTTAAACAAAGAAACCAGAGGGAGCCAGGGGCTCTTTGGTGGCCAAACAAGGATAGTGCATGCCACATAATCACAGTATACATGATGCTATTCTGACCATGGACCCTTGCTGCATTTCATACCCCATCTCTCTCCCCTCGTTTCCTGACTACTTTTTTTCTTTGCAAAAATAACTGTGCTTCTGATACTTTGTATGAGGTTGGTTGCCTTAGTTAGTATGAAAAAAGAGATGAAGTAGTCGACTAAAGGGCTATCGTCAGTGGCCAGATGGACATCAGGATGAAACATGAAATGTAGCTGAAATTATCCTATCAAAAAAGTATTGTACATCCGGGCTACATTTTCATGGAAGGGCAAATTCTGGAACCAAGAACCCAATTAAATAAATTAAAGTTATATTTTCCTGATTATCTCTGGCACACTACTTGATATTTTAGTGCCAGCAAAAAACAAAGGGAGATCCATTGAACTGCCAAGCAAGGTGTTACTATTTTACTGAAAAAAGATTCTGATGTTAATGTATGAGGGATTTTCTTGAATGTACAAAATTGTGTCATTATACAACAATGTTTAAAAAAGGTGACCCAAAGCAGCTTGTAGTTTATAAACAGGACATCGGAGCACAAGATCTGCACAAGATCAAACTGCACAACATATCTAGAAAGACTGATAATTGTCTCTCTCTTTAACTTTGATGTAACCTAAAGGAGAATCTATGCTAATCGTCAACAGCATGGGACCGTTTCCCAGTTGGATTTGCAGCAGAGAGTCATGCAGACATTATTGGGCAGTACTTATCGGGTGAAATCAAGGGAAGCCTAATTGGATTGGACTAAATCCAGGTGCCAATATCAGTATTATATGTTCTTGGTAACCTTGGTTAACCATTACTGATCAGGTGTATCCAGCCAGACTTTGATTCCAAGGTATTTGATAGACAAAGTGAATTTAACTTGTACTGGTTGTACGGATGTGTACATTTTCTGATGTGACTACCTATTCAACCTGATTGATAGATTGATTGACCTCTGCAATGTGAGAAGGGAAAAGCCACTTTCTCATGCAAAAGAATCAATCAGAACTACAGGGAGAATCTATGGCTACTAATAAGAATTGCTTGGCTCAAGGTGGAAAGCCTTATTTTTGTGAATAAAGGCAAAAACAGAAGGTGCTATCAGTCTAATATGAGTTTGTGTAACCAGTAAATATTTAGCAGTACGCCAAAGATGCTAGAGGTATTCTGACCAGGGCTGAACTAAAAGTATATACTGCAGGCACCTGAAAGTCGGGGGATAAACTCATTTTCTTCAAGTCGAGGATTCATTTTACTTTTTGGTAACTCAGTGTTCAGTGTACTGCAGAGTGGGCCCCCTTTCACACAAAGCCCACAAAGCTAAATTTAATAAGAGACCTCTTTCAATAAAAAAACAGTGACATTGTCCAACATGCATTGAGTCACAAGACACAATCTAAACAACTTAAGTATCATGTCAAGGACAAACTCTGTAACGATGCCCCATTATCAGTTATATTCTTGTTCGTAGATAGTACAGAATGATGATGATGACAGGCATTATACCATTTTATGTCAGATGTTAATTATTCACCAATGACCTTATTCTGATCCTGTCAAGCCAACTCTGGCAGTTGTGCCTGAAATATTTCATGTTTATATGTACTCAATATAATCCACTGTAAATACTGCAGGTATTGTGTTTCCATGTGTTTATAAGGGGCCTTAAAACAGAAGCTTAAATGTATTGTATATTCAGAGCTCTGTGATGGTAAACTTGGGCTTAAATAGTTCAGGACATGTTTGAAATCTTGGACTATTTTAAAATGTAAATCTTGAAATGAACTGAATTCCTCAAGTAGCTATTGGGGCCACATTTTTGTGACAATATGAGAGAGCCATCAAAATGCCTGTTTTGTTTTGTGCATTTCCAAGTGTATGACTGTAGGTGTCGGTGGGAGGAGCGTGAATGCACATGTATTTTTCTAGCACTTAAAAGAAGTAAAAAGAGTAGATGCAAAGAACAGGAGAGGAAACACGTTTTGAGGGGGGAAGAAGCTACTTGAAAGTGCCTGACGGCTTAAAACAAGCAAGTGAACCACGGAACTGTAGATAATTATCACAACATCTATGGCATTCAGCAACTTAGCATTTCATTATAGTCCAGCCCATATTTTGTTTAAAGTCACTTTGATTGTGTTTGACTTGAGTATTAACCAAGTCTATCTGTGTTTGCCTATAACTCAAACCAACACAGCGCAACCTTAATACAGCATCTGGCTTTCACATAACATTTAAGGCTGAGTTTTGAGGAGCCTCTGAAATGTTGGAATTAAATTAAAACATGCGCGCTGCCTTGGCAAACTGGACACTTTCCAAGAGTGCATTTCACACACCATAAACACTACAGAAATCATCAAATATATAACCTAAAAGGGCACAGCCAAGCCTTTTAAATTCATCGGGCAGCGTAGATTCAACAATCTCCCAAAATAACAAGCTGTTTTGCATTTAAAAGAAAGAAGGAGGAACAAATTTCCTCACAATTTATGGTTTTTCAAATAAAAACTTTTCTCTTCTCTTTTTTAAACATCTCAATATTGCACTTCCACTTCAGATAATGTGAAGTAGGCGCACAGGAAAACATGCGCTTACCTACATTGTTACCTCCCTCGTAAATCCAGGTCACAGTGTAGGAATGCTTTCCAGTAAATAATGACTCAAAATGTTTAAATCAGAAGAAACTAAATAATGCATCATTAACATAAATGTGATTGAGATGTCAATGTTAGGTGAAAACAAAAGTAATAATCTCTCTTCCTTTCTTATTAGCAAAACATGTTTTAATTAACACCACAGCTCATGTAGTGCAGCACACATTTTATTACATATTTGCCGTTTGTTTATGCTCATTTCAATTAAATTACTTCAGCAAGGAGGAGAAAGAAAACAACATCTGCGTCACCGCTTCCACAATTTCACTGTAGGTGTTCAAAGTGAACTAACCTTCCCATTGAACCACAAAGAGAAGGTATTTCCCAAGCAATGTTTAAAATTGAGGGCCCAGACTGTAGGTTTCGCTCATACCTAATGTAATAGTGTACTAGTTTTCAAATTGAGGTTCACATGTGGTGCGGCCTCTGCCAAAAACACTAAAAACAAACTGTTACTAAGCCTCGAAATCTATGTCAAATAACCACCATCTGTACCAGAGCCGATTAAAACCAATGTTTCGTTAGAAGCTTAAGCAAAACTACTGCACGATATGGAAACAGATATGATTATATAACATAACACAAAAACAAATCTGGTTAAAGCTAACAAGAGGGACAGAGACCCCATTCAGAACCTCAACCAATTCTTATTATTCTTCTCCAAATCTAATCTTGACTAACAATAATTACATAAATACTTCTAATAGGATTATGGTTAGTGAAATATGGAGGCGCGAAAAAAGGATAAAGTCATGAGGGACAGAAAGGGAGGGAGAAGGAGTGAGAGAGAGATAAGTGGGGTACCTTTACCACTTTCAAACACTCAAAAGAAAGCATGAATAGAGGTCAAGACTTGTGAAGAACTACAAGTTTCCTAAACTGTGGATCAGGACTAATTCCTCCTGGCCCATGGCTCAGTGCTGGGTTGTGACTTCAAACAGCAGTGAGTTTATTTTATGAGTTTCTGGAACATTCCTCAAGTCTCAAGTTCAACAATAGATGTCTGGTGACCAAATGACCTTTGTCCTAATTTTTCTATTTCACAATCCATATAAATGTTAAATAATTCTTCAGTCTGGGTGTTCTTATTGCATAACCTTTTCCAAGTTATTAAATAATCATCTTTAACTGCCAGTTTCTGATTTAACTGTTAAATATGTTGCCATTTACCATTAGCACTGGTCTCACACTGGTTTACCCATATTTGCCTTGGCCTGAAACCTGCTTCTTCCCACAAGGTTACAAGGCTCAGTGGAGGGATCTAGATCTGCTGACATCCACTAATATAAGGCAGCCGTCATATTTATACAAACTGGCACAAAGAGTGAAAGAGCCCTTTACAGTAGTGCAAAAGAGTGAGTGAATAAAAAAGATAGAAAGGACAACCGCAAGTCTGTCACTTTGCATTAGAAAAGAAATTACTCCAGTACGTGCACATACATGTACATCCACACAGACTTTGCCTCTATTGAACTATTGCTCCGAGACAAACTGTCCCGTGACTCCTCGGGACCACCTACCCAGTAGGAAAACCAGGTTGTGCACCTGGAAATAGTTAGAGCCACAAACACTAACAAACAGCACAAGGTTAAGGTTGGCTACGACCCTGGCCCACAACAGAAGCAGGTGAAGATAGGGAGCCCTGTGTGCCGACAGAGGAGGGATGGACTACGCACATTATCAGGAGGAAGGAATTAGCAGTATCAACAAAGAGCCAACTCAAATAAAAAGAAAAAAAACCTGCAAACATACCACAAACACACATATACGGTACTAGCATAAACACAGATGGTAACACACCCAGACCCTAACATATTTGTATTCTGCAGTAGCCCTGAGTGATATTCAACAGCAATCCAATTCAATCGTTAAAATAATTCTTAGCTACAGATCAAGCTTTTTTATAGAAATTAACAGAGATGAGTCTACAATTATGGGGTAGCAGATACCCCTGTGAATTATAAAAGATTTATTAGAATAAATCATTAATAAAATGGAACATTAAAAAAATTAAAATCTAATTCACACAAAAATTCAAATAGACTCAATATCCCTGATTATCCAATATAGGACATTTTATTTGTCTCCGTCACTATGCAATGAGTTTTTTAGGCAAAGCGTAAAGCTAATCAAAGTAAAACAATCTCCTCACCAGATGAAGATATAAACAACATAAATTCTCCCTGAGCTCGAGGCCTCTGTCTTCTCTGGCTGCTGTTTTTGAAGGATCCCAGAATGTGTTTGTCAAGAGAAGAAACAGTGGATTCCATTGATTTATGCCAGCGATGATAGGTAATTGAACAAATTAGCCGGAGATAACACTTCTCCTGCTACTTGAATAAGAATCATATTATTGATATTCAAGCCTCGAGAGTATCTTCTGTGCCAATCGTGTCCTGCAGGACTTATTCTGCTGGAAGACCTATGAGTGTGTAGTGAAGAGGAAGAAGTGCCTTTCACTTTTTTGGAAAGCAGACAAACATTCTCCCAGTTGTTTGTATTGTAAATCACATTATGCTCCACAACGCCTTCCAACAAACCTGCCGTCTACCAACACCTCCTACTGTGACACATTAATTATAACTTCCTGTATACAGCCTATCCCAAGCCATGAATACATAATGCCCCAAAATGAGTCATATTCACATAGCAGACGCCCAGCAGTGAATGAATACAACCTATCCATCACACACTGCCCAGTGAAAAATTAATGAAAACCCATAGAAGCAGGCAGGAGGCTGGGCCTAGCCAACGGGAATAGTGGAAATTATGATACTTTATCTTTAAGAACGGGAAATTTAACAGCCATCTCGTGTCCTAATTATGCCATCCACGCTGTACAAGGGCTGAACACCTGCAAAGTGACAGACTGAATGAAAATCTGAGCAGAGAGCAAGCAGGTGTTCCTTGAAATTCTGACTTCATATCACGTCAGTCCAAACAAGGTGCTAACATGGAGTACAACTTGAATTGTCTCACTCCTGAAAGCCATCTCTGTCTTTCCAAAGAATGGTGAAAAATGCAGCGGAAACTGGCGGGTCATTCATCTCTGTTGTCCCAGTGGGCGGTGTTGGCTACAGGTTGACTAATGGTCCTGTTGAAATGCTTCAGATGTCTGAGTAATGACAAGCTATAAAAGCTAAGCTGACTATAAAGTCAACTAATCTGAAATCTGTTTAGTGGTCCATTGATAGTGAGAATCAAAAGTGCTTAAAGTAAATAAACTGAGACTACACGTAAGTTAGTGGTTGCTGCCTTTCGCAAATTGTTTCTACGCAGCTGGGGAATGGAATATTACTGGGTTTTCCATCTGTTCCAGCATTTCAGTGCTGAAAGTCAAAGGAATGAATTGACTCACAAATTGCCAAAGAAAAGGAAAACAGAAGTATGAATGATGCAAGGTGGCAAGAAAGAAAGAAAGTAAAAAAGTAAAATAAAAATTCATGAACTGTCCTGAATTTTAAACATCTACTGCTCATCCCTGCCCCCTCCTCCTCGCCTCCCCTTCTGTTATTGCTCCTTCTGCTCCTCATGTCTGTTAAGTCAGCATGACATTTTATGATGCCTGGATATTAAAAAGCAGTTTCTATTATATGTGAGAGGGAAGTGGAAACAGCCATACTCATGCTAAGTAATTACGGGAAGCAGGCGAGGGGATATTTATGAATGCAGGGGAATGCTAGGGGGAGACCAGGGGAATTGGTGTGTAATGTCCTGCTGTCAGTAACAGTTTTCACTTTAACTCCATACAGAACACTGTTTAGGAGGAAATTATTTTGAGTCTCATTTATGACCCGTGATTCCTCTGAATCATCTGGTTAATTTGTCCTTTGCGATGCATCAAACTGAACAATGCCAAATGCAGCAAAGATGAAAGTAACAAAGTGAAGTAAATAAGGTCAGGGCAGGGTAGATTTGATCACTACAGATGAATCAAACACAGACCGGCAAACATTAATAAAACGTCTGCTTTGAGTCGTCAAGAGGACATTTATTTTAGGTTAGGTCCATGATGGTTTTTCAAAGCCTCTGTATCTGACAAACAAATGAAGATGCAAGCTCAAAAAAGGTATATTAACCAGAATTACTCAAATGTATGTGCGGTATGTGGAGTCAGAACTGTAAAAGGTTATGTTTGTCACATCGTCACGTAATCTTTATAGAATAATGTTGGCGTGGCCAGCCAATCAGCCCTCCATTATTTAAAGAATATTGCCAGAATTAATGTGCTTTTAAGCTTTAAAGATGTTTATTATAGCTAATGCTTTGATTAACTTACAGTATAGCTACAGTAAATCAGAAAAGACGGGAATATTTTACAGACAAAGCAGCTGGACTCCTCGTAAAAACATCTAATGTTTTTATTATGGCTGTCTGCTGTAGGGTTTAAAGATTTGTGATTTATTCCTCTCACAGTGTACACACCCTGGCATCTTGAGGTAGTAATGTGCTGGCTGCTGTCATCATAATGGGACAAAATATTCCCTCTAAAGGCCTCTAAGCTCTGGAGTACTGCCCTGACAAAGAAACTAAACCATGCAGAATCAACATCTTCTTTAAATCAGTTATATTGGTCAGCATCGTGGATAATTAATTCTTTCCCTAATTTGTAGTGGCAATGTTTAGTTTCTACCATTTTATATGTTAAAATCTCTATTTTTACTACTATTTTTACTACTGGCAATTTTACTTTTTCCCATCCATTTGATTTTTGGTACCCGATTTCCTTTTTTATGTTGCTTTTGGCAGCTCTGGATGTAATAACAAAGCTTATGACAAAAACACTCCCGCATGAAAAAGGAAAATAGATTCCTACTTGTAATATCCTCTTTATCAAAAATCTCCTTTTGATTTTTCTAACAGAGATTGCATGGCGCCAGTGGCAACATTTTCACAGCTCGCCTCAGATATACTAAAGAATCCACCCTGTGTTCTTCCCTTTTGATGTGGTCAGCATATCCGTTTCCGATATGCCCAGGATAACTTTGATCAGCTTACTGACCACAAACCGTGAAAAGTATTTTTCAAAGTTACTTAACCTGACTTGAAAGCGTATGTACTCTGTTAAACAGCTACATAGGAAAAGAGTTCCTTTGAATAGAGTCGAAAGGAAATAACTGTTGATCAATGTTTGGTTTTGCAGTTTCTCACACACACACACACACACACACACACACAGAATTGCATTTGTTACCTTGTATGATCAGGGTTGTGGCTTTTGGCCCTGTGCAGCTGTACTGTACCTCTTTCTGTTCAAAAACATTAAACAATATTTCCAGCCAGCCCCTCCAGGCCCCCAGCTCAATAACAATTTGAGACTGTGAGAGAAGTGAGTGGAGGTGGTTCAGACACCTCAGGGCCTGAGGGGCTGCTCTGGGCTCTCCCTGGAACCACAAACCAGCACAGGTCACACTCAAGTTTGTTGCTTTTCGTTTTCTTCACAGCTCTGAGCTCAGGGACAAAATGAAGCCTTAACCTCGTAATCTACCCAACGCGTCCCACGGTAGCACTTCTGGATTTAGAGCTGGGAAATTACACTTCAGACCTGAGAGATGAGGAGGTAGAGGTGTGATTTTGAGCATAGCCAATGAAGGAGGGCCGTTTAGATCGCAGAACCACAAGACTGGTGGACCAAGGCATTTTAAGGACTAAACTTTCAAACATGATATTCGCTTTAGATTCAATAATCAAAGCAGAAAACGACATTATTGAAATAAAGATATTAACATCTGTGTTTATTTCTGTAAGATTTTATCTTTGATGGTTTCAGTTTCAGAGGTCGGGGGGGATATAACGTGACATGAGTCTCTCTGCCACCTGTCACTGTGTGGCTTTAGGAGAAACAGTTTGTCTTGCCTTCTCCCCCGAGCTAGCTAAGTCCATCCAGCTCACTCTGTCTGCTGCACAATCGGCCCTCTGTTCGTGACTAAGGGTGGGTCCTTCCACCCACATTACTGTGAAAACAACCAAATCTCAAACACACTCTCAATCTGGCATAGCCATACGTAAATACACACACACACACACACCCCGGGAGCCACTTCTTAACCCATCGCCCACCACGCTGCTATGGGGAACCTAACCCCATTTCTGCCACTTACCATTATAATCCTGCCTGTCCGCCTCATTGAAAACACGTGTATACATGTATGCGCACGATTGTGTGTTTAACACAGATGCATAAATGTGGGTCTGCCAAGATATTCCAACACTAACTTTGGGTGTGACTGTCCATGCAGACTTGAAAGCCTAGAAAGTTTGACAGAATGAACTATTCCTGCCATTCCATGTCCTTACTGCCAGCCTTGATCTTTGCCCACCACTCAGGCATATTTAAATAAGCAACCAGACCAATCACAGCACAGTCTGAATATTTTCAGTATTTACTAACTTAGTAACAAGACACAGATCCACCTTGTTATATAAATGTGTTGGGTCAGTAAAGCTCATCTAGAAAACTCTAATTGGGGGATCATCATTTTTTCTTGACTTAAAACAACGTTTGATAAAAAGAAAAGTATTTAATAATTAAAAAATAAAATTAACATAAATTGCATGCAGTGCCGATATCAGAAAGTTAAATGTTATTAAGCGCAGAAAAGCAGGATCTCAGAACATAGTCACATAACCTTGGTTAATAATAATTATTAGTTAAAATAGTTTTGTTATGCAGGAAAAAGATCTGAAAGAATCAAAATAATATTTGATGACTGATTGACTTAGCTGTAGCTTTAAGACCCGCCCTCTCTTGTCATGAGAGTGTTGTGCATGCATGTACAGAAATAACAATATGTGGACATGCTGTTGGGTTTGTCAACTGCACAGTCACTTAATTGTGAAACCTTGGGCAGAGAATACCAGCTGAGTTGGTTCTGATGTTTCTGGATGGAGCGGCAGTACATTCCTACAGTGGTCAACCATTTGAAGTGCATCCGATTATTATTATACATATATATTTGAATACGCTCTAACCGATATTGTTGTTCAACAGTTAAACAGTTAATTGTGATCATCCATTGCTGATGAGTAAAACCCTTAAGTCCATTCCTTGGAACTTAAGCTAGTCAAAGAAAAAGAAGCTGAGAAAGTTGTAGCTGTTAATCTGTATTACTTCACGTTCAGGGAATCTTCTTACGGTACAAGAATAATGAAATGCAGGTTTACTTTACAGACCAACATCACAAAGTTGTGTGTGCTCTGGAATAAATCAGGTAGTAATCAACACTGTCTCCAGTAGTGGTTAATAACCTTACTCCCAGTATTGCCGGGGAAAGCCATCTTTATCCAAAGTTATTTTCTTTAACCCAACAGAGAATCCGTGCTAGTGGGACAAGCAGGAGCTGAGCACAGATCTTTAATGTAGCTATGGCCCAAAAGACTTTATGTAGCTAGTGTAAACCATTTTTGGATCATTATTAAACTGTGGCGGGACAGATGAGACCAGGCGGGCTGCCATAGGCAAGGTATATAATGGTAAACACTGGTATACCATGTCTGAAAGGTACTGAGGAGCCAAAGAGCTTGTCTATAGAATAGAAAAGATCTTCACTGCATCACTGTCCTCTCAGGTAGTCACATGATTCATAGTCGTACTTGCCAACAACTTAAAACCTCAGACACAGGATATGGCAACAGGGACAAATCACCTTGTGTGAAAACTCCCCTGTACTCCCATTGTATGTGATGACACAGGGGATCCTCCTAATGTTTAATGATGAAAATGTTCTGCAACTGTGACAAGGCGAAGTCTTTGCTCCCGTGTAAGAGACCCATGAGCCAACATATGGTTCAGTGTATTGCAGCCGACATTGACGTATTGCGAGTGGAGTTAAAGAGGGACTCACATCAAGAGGAAGCTCGTCCAAACCACTTACTCTATAGATCATCAGAGACAGAAAGGTCTCCCTCAGCCGGTGCACGCTCCTGAAGTGGGCCCATTCAGTCAGAAATGAAAATAGAGGGAATGCGTACTACGTCTTTGGAGTACGTGTGCGTTTATGTGTGCGGTGTGAAACTCATCCAGACCCAGAAGCGCAAGGGTGGGCCAGTACCTCTTACTTAGACCACACACATGCACACAATAATAATCATGCGCACATACATATATGTCCACATACACACTAACAGACCTTTAAGCACAAACACACACGCTCACTTAAATGCCCAAAAAAACACAAAATGTCAACCACAGGCCAAGTAACACAGGCCTACACTGTTGCCGTATTCCCTTCCAGAGACGGAGAACGCAAACGAACCTCAATATTTTTCACGGCTGGGTGCGCTATTTAAACGCTCTCAGAAGTGATGTCTCTTTGACAAGCTGTGGTAAGTGATATAATAATCACACAGCCACACATTTGCCAGATCACTAGCCCACATTGCCCCCACCAGCTCAATGCCCTTAGAGGAGACTTAGACAAATAAACAGATCCAGAGGCATAGACTGGTAATGAGGAGTCATGCACTGCCAGACCCCCCCCCCCCCCCCCCCCCCTCCATTACAGTGTCCCTCCCACATGCCTCACTCACTACAGTGGTATTGTCGCTGGCGAAGAAGGAGTGGAGTTCCAAGGCCATCCATCTCTTATGAGAGCACACTGATGGGCTTTGTGTCACTGCAGCATTTCAGACAGACAGACGGAAACAAATACTGGATAAGCTCTCACCGGCAAACACACAAACAACACACACACACACACCTTACCCCTATTGATCATTTCTGCCACCAATGCATCAGACACCCCATAACTCAGAGTTAAGCTTCAACCATGAAAGGCAGTGATACACTGGCTTAATTTTGAGACGATAAAGTAGATTGGCAATTTTGTAAAAGAAAAAAAAGAAGACTTTTTTCATTATAGTTTTGTTCCTTACAGGCCATTTAATCTACACCAATTTTGTCCCAACTGACACCACCCATTCCTGGTGAAAGTAATATATATTGTTATCATTCTCTCCGAACTCAGATCTCACTTTTTACTTTGGTAGAGTCTAAATGACACATTCCGACAACATTCCGTGCAAATTCATGCACCAGTCACAGGTGCTACAGTGACTTGATGCTGAAGAGTTGAGAAGTTGTCTTTGTTTCTACAGTAGAGGCTGAAAACATGACAAACCGAGTCTCACAGGTGGGCTTCTGAAAAAGCTCAGATTTCAACCACGGGTCAGTACTTGGCAATCGATGACAATTTCATAAAAAGGATTTTCCCATTATTTTAGCTTTACATTTTTTGTGGGAGAGTGGACTCAAGAACACTCTAGCCACAGCACCTTATTTTTTCTGGTGGTGAGATTGATTACAACCAAAGTAAGTATTGTGGTTCAGACTTCTTGCCAGTATTCACATTAAAACAGGGAAATGTGAGAATGCATTATCAAAATTATTTTTTATTTAAATTCTATTGAATAAATTCTGCATTCCTGCCCATTAACTATTGACAAATTTGATTGTTTTTTTAAAAATGTATATCCATGTTTGCAATTGGACAGTCTTCTTATGTCTTGTTGGCCACCAACTGCTGCAGAAAGGTGAAAGAAAAAAAAAAGTATCATCGGGAATGTGTATTACAGCTCTAACTTCCATGTGTGTCCTTGTGCAATTGAAATTTCAGGAGATACAAACTATACAGTCATTACTGTTAAAAAAAAAAGTGTATAGTTTAAGAAACCTTAGACTTGAATATTTACATCGGGCTACTTTGTATCAAAGGGCCTCAATCATCATTGTCAGTGTTTTCCTTATTTCCATTCTTATACAGCAGAGGGGTTGTGTGCCTGTTTATAGACTCAGAGGTTAAAGTGTGTGCATATGAAGAACCAAACAAATAAATATTATTTGGTCCATCATTCTCAATATTGACATTTCCACAGATTCCTCATCTCACTCAGCTTTGTCTTTTTCTCTTGCCATCCTTATTTCCCGCCTGGTAATAAGCACCTGAATACATAAAAGATGTTGCTCAAGTCCTTCCTGTTTATATTAATGTTTTATTTAGTGTTTTGTATTATCATAATCAAAGTTCCAATAAAAATAACAAAGTAGAATAAAATATACATATCAAGTGACAGCCTAGTTCCGTAACCTGTCCCGCGTGGAATCTTGATGTTATGTTAACAAACAAATTAGCATTTAAATGAGTCCTGCATTTTATCCTTCAAGGTTATGTTGTTATGGATATTAAATTAGAGTGTGTGGATTTGCCTGTGTGTGCGTTTGTGTGAGTCTGTAGGTTTGCGTGTGCGTCTGTGTTTGCCTGTGTGTGGTCCATAAGCTGCCAACCAACAAGTCCCCCAGAGAGGTGTTAGAGCAGGTTTGTTTAGGGTTGGTTTGGGAGAGTGGGGTGGAAATGTGCATGTTAAGAGTGCACTTTTGTGGGTTTCCGTCTGCACATGCTTGAGGGGAAGCAGTCCAGACATTTTGTAATTGTGAAAGATTTAATATCCATTTCTCCTGCTGGACAAAATCAGTAGTTGAAAAGTCCTTCTAAGCTAGAATGCCTAATATATCTTCCTATTCTTAAGGAGAGAGTCTGTAGCAAATACACTTGAACAAGTGCAGGTCTGATTGATGTGCGGTAGATGAACATTTGGACTGAGTTCCTGGAGCAGCTGTCACACCAATGAAAATGTGTGAACTGTTATGGCAGAGGTGCAAAACAGTGACTGTTTAAACAACAAACAGTACTTAGAAACACAGTGTTCCCACCAGAGTGCCAAACTGCCACTTTGTAAATTCCAAAACAGAGACTTCAAACTCTGTCTACTGTTGTATCACCACTGGGGAAGAATCACGAATTCCCGAACTTGATGCTATAAGTTAATATATGTATATATATATATATATAAAATATGTTTATGCTTGAGACATCCTCTCCTACATGGTCCCACAGGGAGAGTTGCAACAAAGTGTGGAAGCCGATGCATAAGGTGCACACATATCATCTGCAGATGATATGGTGAAACTTAATCTCTAAGGCAAACTAATCTCCCCTTTAATATATAGTTGTTTCAGGAACCTGCTCAAAAACATGTTGTTTTTAATCTACCCCTCGCAGGCTCAGCAGACATAATAAAATGTGGATTACCTTGTAAACTGGGTGATATGTGGATTTTTTCCCTGATGCTTATAGCATCTCCTTCAGTCTGCAACAGTAAATATGTATGGTAATACAGTAGTTCATTAAGTCTTTAAAAACACCTTCCCATGATATTACAGGCAGAAAAGCTCACAGATTCTAACACACACAGTCCATACACTCATACACACCAACACACAATTATGACTTTGCCTGAGGCAGTTTACTTTTATAAAAATTATATACAGCGTAATGGTATAGTATAAGTCCATACTTTTTTTTTTACATTAACTCAATAATTTGTTCAGCCTCTCAATCTTTAATGTACTGTTTATTCAAATTCCATTTTGAATTTGGCAAATAAGATGTCTCAACTTAGTTTTGCTCAAAATTTTTACCCACAACTCAAAATTACAAAGATTAACTAATATTGAAACATCTTTGTTCTAGGAATTATTATTTTATTGATTTATTGATGAAACAATTTTTAAGATGAAAGTAAATGTCAATAAGTATTGCCTGAAGGGCAAATGTAACAATTCTGAAACAGCAACTGAAACACAGTAGAAACATCCCTTTTCAGAAAAAACTAAAAACAAGATAAAACCCTATAGATAAAACACATCAAACCACCTATAGCTGCCATCAATTAAATTGCACCCTATCTTTTCAATGAAACTAATTGTTTATTTCTTCCCAATTAACACTAACGTGTAATGTAAGTCAATCTTTTTTGTTTGTGAATTTAAGGTAAGCTGTAGATTTTGGTATTATAACACATTACACCAATTATTTTGTCTTCGGTTTGGTTCATGATTCCGCTAACTTTCTTAATTTTATCCTGAGTAAGGAACCGAGTAATGGCTAATACATTTAGTCATTTTCAAGGTTTCAAGGGAAGATACCAATTAATATTAAAATAGTATTAATAATGCAATAAAAGAGCAAACAGCTTTGCAAACATTTGTATTTATGCAACATCAAATATCTTTTCAAGTCCTTGGTAAAAAGACGTCTGTGGTCTACGCCCGCCCCTTTAATCCATAGGTGGGGTAGAGTGATTTGATACCATGCATTGAGCTCCAATGATTAAATCCATGTGCACATGGTTACAGTTCGGCCCACTTGTGCCTATTAATCCATTTGAAACTGGAGCTAAACTTCAGATCACCACTTGGACATTCCAAGACACACTGATCAATCACAGGGAATGTCAACCTGGAAGCACTCACAACCCCAAGCAAACCATTTCCTGAAGCATTACCTCTACCAATCGACCGCGCCTGACATTTACTTTTTTCTTAGCATTGCTATCCTATGGGCCGTTTGGGCCATTACAAATAAAAATGTATGGAGTCTGGTTTCAAACGTATGGTCTGTAGTGGAGTGTCTGACAGGTTCTTGTGGGTTCGTGACAGGAAATAAAGATTAACAGCCAGAGTGGAATTCTTTTAAGACATGCCAGCATTAGGTGGGTTGTTGTTATTCCAAAGTCAGAAAATTCCACCTCCGCCCCAAAAACACATCCTGTAAGTCAATATCCACAGTACATGTCAGAGCAGGAGCTCTGCCTCAAAGAGTTTAAGATCCTTCGACCCTATAAGTATCAACACTAATGGAAAAGCAAAAATGCAAACAAAAAACATTTTTAATTTGTTATGGAAGAAGCATGAAATGACAGCAAATTATCTTATGTGTTCAATCCTGTGAAATACTCTCTCTCTCTCTCTCTCTCTCTCTCTCTCTCTCTCTCTCTCTCTCTCTCTCTCTCTCTCTCTCTCTCTCTCTCTCTCTCTCTCTCTCTCTCTCTCTCTCTCTCTCTCTCTCTCTCTCTCTCTCTCTCTCTCTCACTCAAAGTACAAGGGACTTGAAAGACCTGTCTCAGGTGTTTGAACTCATCATTACCAGCTCCAGCCTGGGGATCTGCTCAACCTGACAGCCTTGTTGATAGATTGCAATTGTACAGCCACAATAGATTGACTGCACCTCACTCAATGTAATATGCATTTGTTGTAGGTTACAGGTAAAGGGAAGGGCAATAATGAATTTGCTTCTTGTCCTTTGGCAAATGACCCTGTAGAGACTTTGACGGACACGTTACCATATTGAAGGGGGGAAATGATACTTTTGTGGATATTCTGCTTACCAGGCAGAAGAAGGTTCTGGTTTCCCTTTTAATCAAATTTCAATTATTCCAATGGAGGAGAGGAAACGCACTCGTTTTGTAGCAGGCTCTCTGTGTTCTTTTAAACCGGTATTTTCCTCCAGAAGCTCCAGGTAATTAATCATCCATACATGTTTTAAAACATCAGCGACTCTCCTCGCTCCTTTCTCTCAGTCAGTACTTTGTCTCTGTTGTCCCAGTCGGTGAGTGATTACCACAAAACTAAATATATTACATATTCCAAAGTGTGGAAAATACACATATGGCATGGTCTTTGAAACAGCGTTTTTATTTGAAGCATAAGCGGAAAAGAAAAAGAGGCTGAATAGAGTATGACTTCCAATGTACAGGTGCAGCTAACGAAGTTGTAAGAAAGGAATGGGGAAATGAACAGTCGCAGGTCAACAGTTTTCACAGTTTTTTTAACAAGAAGAAAGAAAAGAGAAATACCAACGCTGTGAGTATTAGGCATCATTTTGCTGGCTGGGGAATATCTTGGCTGTATTCAACCAATTGATTTTCTTGGGGTTGGTATTTCTTGGTGGTAATGGTATTTATACTGATCAACTTCAAAACGAATCTTAAATCACCGTTGAATAGGAGCCGCTCTTTTTCTATGTCGCAGATGCTTGGCCCTTTTACAGGCTCTCACTCACTGGCCCACCCCCTCCTCCTTCGGCGCAGGCCAATGAAATTTGCATGTCCTTTTATGGTCAAATCAGGATCGAACAGCAATCCCACTCAGCTGGATTAAGTCCCCTGCAACCCCAACCAGGACGCTCTAAGCACAACAAATCAGACTTTGGTCAAGGATGGCCTTTACTCCTCTCTAAAGCTGCACTGACCCTGCTGTCCTGGACTAAGTTTTGCAAATCCTGAATCAACCAGGCCTCTCTCCATTTGCAGCTCTCACAGAACTTAAATGAACCAAACTTTGATGGGTGAAGTTGGAGAAAAAACTTTTCTTCCAACTATAGCATCTTCCAATTGCTCTTCGATTTTCTATTACAGGTAAAGAGAAGAGAACTGATAACTCGCTTGCTCAAAAACTATAAAAAACCTTAACTAAATTAACAGGGGATTGAAAACGAACTAGTTTCTTTTATTAATTATCACATGCGAGAAAATACCTTTGTGACTGCCAGATTCTTGACTGTCATCAAAAGATTTTGAGGAAACAACTGATCCTATAAAATAAAATTATGCAAGATAATCTTAATATCACCGCATTAAAATATGTACAGTGAATGGGTTGCACATGAACCATTGTATTGCACAGACAGAGTGAATATTGTACAGTTAAGAGAGTTAAACTAGAGTTAAAGTTCACTCCATAATTATTACATTATTATTACATGTCATTTAGCTGACGGTTTTCTCCAAAGCGACTTACATTTTTAGTACACTCAACATTTATGAGGGCGAGTAGTTCTACTTGGAGCAGAGCTGGTTGTGCAGTCTTACTGTTGCAGGAAGGAATGACCTGCGATAACTCTCCATCAGACACAGGAGCTGCCCAGTGCTGTGACGGTGCCCTGCAGGGGCTGGGACTGGTTGTCCATCAGAGAAGACAGCTTCGCCATCATCCTCCTCTGTCCCACCACCTCCATTGGGTTAAGGGGGTCCCAGGACCAAGCTAGCCCTCCTGATTCATGTACTAATTATGACCTTAACCATACACATTTATCTGGTTACACAGGTTTTAGATAAACTTAACTATCTTATAATTGCCATGTTACTAAAGGTATGGATGGTGAATCAGCCTGTAATTATACTTATACAATGACAGTTGCACAACACATGCTAGAAATACTCAACTTGTGTGCACATTGCATGGAGGTGGTCATATCATGGGATGAGAGGTGGACAACAGGTTACATGAAACCTCTTGAGAGCTATGTCTGCTTCATATGATAGAAACAGCTTCCGCAGCGGATTACTTGACGTGCACACAGAGGTGCAGACACATGGCTCCATCTTAGTGATACTCTCATACTTTGCACACTAGTTCCTGTTTCTAACAATACCACCATAATTCTTTTGTTTCATCAAGCAAGCTTGTGGAGCAGAGTGCTTCTAAATCAAGCTTCTAAAAGCTGCACACAAGTCTAAGATGTTTCCTGGGTTATCTGACAAAGACAAGAGGAGACAATGAGAGACAGATCAGTTTCAATTCCATCCGCTTCTCCTCTTCCTCCCTTTACAGTGTTTTATCTCATGGCTCTGCAATTCTGAGTTACAGAACATGTACCCAGGCCTATCTTCGTTCATAACCGGATCATACCAGGCCAATCTTCCTTCTGAAAATAGAGGAGGGCCGGAAAAAGACTCCCATTTGCTGACGTCACTGTATCAAGAGCACGGGACACGGGATGAAGAAGCTCGAAGATTACTCTCTAAAAATACATTTGAATTATGTCTTCTGTATTGTAACCTCCTTTATTCCATCTCTGTGTGTTTTTTTGTTGACCGTTTTCTACATGTGCCCCATTGTCTGCATTAGGAAATAGGTACTGTGAAAAGTGCTGTTATACTGGTAAATGTGAGTTGACTTTATGATTAATTCTACTGGGGTACATGATGGTACTTGTTTAATAATATACTTACATAAACTTCTTATAAAAGGTGTGGCCTGGTTGCACATTATTGTTTTAAGCCTCGGCATTTGCTCCATTTTACTGGTCTCGGGGGACAGCGGGCATGGAGTACTAATTGGTTCCAGAGCGAACCATAACACAGACTTTACCAACGACTGTCCGCCTTCATCACCACAGGACCGTAACAGTGTTTTGCAAACAACACAGTGAGTCTGATAAGAGGCCAGGTGGGTAATTGATGTGGTTACTAAGTGGCTAATATGCATTCTTTACGCATACCAAAGTAGTCGGAGGGAAAGATAAGGGGTAAATTGAAGAGGGTTGGGGCAGAATTACAGTCATGAATGACAACATGAAACTAAAATTTAGTCTAAAGGGCCAAACATTCTTAGAGAAGACTCATTAATAAGGCGCTTAAGGACTTTAACTTGAATTAGAGCTGAGTGTAAGGGCTGGGCAATATGCCAAATATGTTATTGCGATAATTACTTTTTTTCAATAAAAATACATTTCACAATATAAATCAAGTTAGTATTTCTTTTGAGCTTCAGGATGTACTGAATCCAAAAGTTCCTTTTATTGGTTATATAAAATGTTATAGGTAAGTTGCAACTTTCTTTCCCGACACTTTCAACCAACCCTGCTTTGCATTTTTTAAGGAAACTAAGTGTAGTGTTTGACTGCCCAGTCTGACTGAAGGTTTCCATTTAATTTCATGATGTGTTGCACTGTAACAGCAACCAGCAGAGATGTCACAGTGTAGAAACATGTCCT
Source organism: Pleuronectes platessa (assembly GCF_947347685.1). Taxonomy (NCBI): domain Eukaryota; kingdom Metazoa; phylum Chordata; class Actinopteri; order Pleuronectiformes; family Pleuronectidae; genus Pleuronectes; species Pleuronectes platessa. The sequence goes on from NC_070626.1 coordinate 17,331,511, forward strand.
GTACAGGCAGAAAAAAGATGTTCAACTACTGGAGGTTAGTAAAACAAAGTGTGTTTTGCCGCTGTTAAGTTGTTAAGATGGACATATTAAAGTATTGAAAAACAACATTTAGATCTGCTCATAAGCCAATTGTCCCGTGTGAAGAAATATACAACAAGGTTTTTCCATTTTGACACTGTGACACATTTGAGATAATTTCATCAGTTAGTTGTTTAACTTCTTTAATTAACCTACTGAGCAAACAGGAGTCTTCAGTCATTTTATTTAGTGGTTGGTAACTTTCAGTGTAGTTTGATTTGTTGTCCCAAACTACACTGAAAGTTACCAACCACTAAATAAAATGACTGAAGACTCCTGTTTGCTGAGTAGGTAAAATTAAGATAGCAACTAAATGCCGACAAAGCGGTAATTGTTTATATTACTCTCTAATAAAACATGAAGCAAGAATTGGAGCCATACAAACAGCTGGAGTGATTATTTCCTGTGTAAGGACACAAGGCAGCTGTGCTATTATCATACATAACCTGGCTGTCTGATGTAAGGAATGAAATGTTGCAGGGTGACAAGAGTAAGAGCAGGGATGATGACTGGAGACATTTGGGTTAGTTGTTGGGTAAATACAGTAGATATGATAATAGCATCACAGTGAGACTTCATCTAAGTACCGCTGTCATTGCACATTGTATTTGTGCTAATTGGCCAAAAATATAGGGTATCAGGTGCTGTGGGAGTATCCTATAAACCTAATTTACAGATGCTATTACCATTATCTCCCACAGCTCAGTAAAAACTGTGAGTAAGAACTAGTCTCTTAGGAATTCTGAAGCCTATTTCCTGACAAGCGATATGGGGCCAAATTAATGGACCCTGGAGTTGATTTCCTGTTTTGGTGTAATAAAAAAAAAAAAACGGTTTGATTTTAAGTAATTTAAGGCATTTACTGATTGCACAAACTGATATTTGTTCTGGCAAATAAAGTAACCTAAACAAGCTATGTTTGACAAAAGCTTCACAGCATTCAATTGTATCGCATCATTTATAAGAAATCTGACAATGTTTGTTTATAAGTTGACTATCAGAGCCACTAGTGGCTAATGAGCTGTGTGCAATTTTCTAGAGAAGTGAGATCCGCAACATAATGTAAATCAAGTTTTGCAGCGGCAGCAATTGGAGCTGCTACACTCCAAATGGCAGTGTATGCTTGGTCAAGTTCCAAACATTGACAAAATATAGAAAATTTGCGTTTATCAATTCGCTTCATACTAAACTGGTTTACAAATTTCTGTTACAACAGTCCAACCCCAGCACTCATTAACATGTCCGTCATACTGTTCAGGTTGTTTTACCGCAGACAACTTTATATATTTTGTCGCATCCCTATCCATCCTTCCTTCTCTTTCCCTAAGGACAGGTCAAATTGTGATTATTTAAAGAATGTACCACGCAGGTATTCTATCGATACTTCTTTTTATATGTGCATTCCTTTCAACTGGTTTTCCTGGCATGGTTCCGAGCTGCCTTGCTAATGGTTGCTCTCCCTCAGGAGCACATCTGCTGCTTTAATGCTCCACCAGAGTTTATGGAGGTCTCAGCACAGGCCAGAGCTGCACCTGCAGACTCATCCAAACAAGGGGAACAGTACTTGTATTGTAAAAGAAACTAGTGACATAAATGTATCTTCTATCTTAGCCTTAAATTCATATAATGTGACTGGCAAAACTCAACCAAGTGTTTTAGAGTCATGCTCAAGGTAAGATAGACAGTGGGAAGGAAATGCAGGGGTTAGGAAAAAGGTAATCAGGTGGAGGAGACATCAGGAGCAACTATTAGATATATATAGGGCACAAAAAAAGGGACAGTAAAAAAAATTGTTTAAAAAAAGGACACAAAGGAAACAATGTCTTGCAGTCAATTCCGCTTTGAGTATAAATAATTACTGAGGCCACCTGTGCCAGATGCTGACTAGGATCATTAGGCGTGTGGCTAAAAGAGCGGTGCTTACCCAAAGTGGAGAGTGGTGTACCAAGCCCACCTGCCCAGGGATAAGAATCTCTCTGGGACACTTAAGCTGAAAGGATAGAGGGCTGAGCCTCTCTTAAACAGATGAAGCTAAACAAAACTAAAGCTATTTATCAGTGTAGCAGCCACTCGACTTGTCACTCCTCTTGGTGCCTCCTCTCACTATAACCATTCATCCGTGGCAGCGCTATCAGCCCACACAAAGCAAATCAGATGCATGAATCAGGACGAGCAGTATGGCTGAAGTAAGCCAAAAATGACTTCTCCAGCTGGCCAATAGGACAAATTAATATAGAGTTGGACACCACTTGAGAGTTGCCATTTGACTTTCATTGCCCTTTGGGTTATGTTGAACCAAACAAACTTCAAAAGCTGTGCTTTATGCAATGTTTGTTGAGGCTTTTAAAGGGCATTTCAATTCGAGAGAACATTGATGTCATTGAAAGCATGAACAAACACCTCGCATCAAACCTTTATCCAATCACTCCTGCCTCACAGGAAATTTTTTAGTTTTTACTCACGATCGTCCATGAACAAATACAATTTGAAATGTCTATTTTTGGCTAGCACTAATAACTGGTGCCATCTCTATACCTCCACACCTTGCAGTATTTAGATGATTTATATTCTCCATTCGTCATGTGAGGAACCAACAGCTGAGTCCTTGTCAGAACTGAAAGATTGATCCTCCTATTACTGTGTATCACTGGCAACACACACGCACAGGCACACGCACACACACACACACACACACAGTTAAACATGGGGTTAGTTACAGGGATAAAGATACTGTACTTCCCTACAGTCTGCAGTTTCTCTTCTTTTCTAAAGTGGTTTTAAAACACAAGTAATTATGCAGATGGGTTAAATTAAATTAATGATAGAGTTGTGTACTATAATTACATCCCTTCTTTACCATTACCACTGCATCTTACTACAAAGAGAATATGGGGAAAACCTAGAAACCAGCACAATGGGACATTTTGAAACAGACAAAATTGTCTCGTTTTGATGGATTAAACACACCTCTCAGATCTGCAACCTCGGAGGTTTGGTAATTTTGGAACCACATGTGTATTGTTTAATCAGCATTGTTATCATTACCACTCTTGCTCCTACACTCCTGTACACTAAAGTGCTGAAGCAGGTAAATTACACCATGGAACTTCATGATACTCAAGTGTATCCGTCCATTATGCCAGACTGAATCCAAACCAATAACCCCTAACTATCCTTTAATGATCTCAGCTCAACCGCAATTATGTCCTTAAAATAGATGCCCCTTGTAATATCAGTTCAACCGTATGTGTTTGTTTTTTTGAGAGATCCTATAATATCTTATCCCGTAGATTGATCCGTTTTCTTGTTTTTGTAAAGCTGCAATCAGCGGTAGGCTGACCATTCAATGCAATAGCCATGTCTAATGGGACCATAACGCAGGGCCGAGTGGCTCTATCTTCGAGGGAGAGTCAGTGCTCTCAGCAGCCCCTCAAGCCATCGCCTTGGGTACATTTCAGAGAAAATTGTTTAATATTTTCCACTTATGAATGGCTTGTTGTGATCTCTGAGCAATAGAATTGTGCCTTTTTAGGAGTTTGGCTTTAGATTCCAGCTTATGATTGAACAATACAATGTTGTCACTACCACTGTAAGAAATAACCACATGGATAGTCAAGATCAGGGTCAAAGAAAGAAAAACTCCCTCCTATAAAGCAATGTTGTATCCACAGTGCATTTCAAATGCTAACAGTCCAGATAAACATGGGAAATGGGTCCTTTATTCCATTTTATTTTACTTCTGTGCACTGGTCTCTGAGGAGTACTGGCATCGATTGCTGATTTAATAAAAGCTGCTGTTCCTCTCCCCCATTCTTCACTCCTCCTCCGGGTCACTCTGCTTAAAAAGCTTCCGTTAATCAGATTTCTGTTAAAAGCCGTAAATAGAATCAGAGCTCTGGTGCCAAGACACACTCTCCTTTACTCCAGTCTTTATTCAGTCATTTCTTTTTCTTTGATTTCCCCAACTGGTGTCATGAATTTTGTGAGCTTCCCTTCTGAGGAACATTAACAGGCAATCCCTTGTATTAATTCCAGTCCAACACAAATAGCATAACATGTATTATCTCTCCTGTAATGAAATACAATATTGGTGACAATATGAAAACGGAAATGTTTATGATACTGTATTTTAGCACTTACTTGCTTAGACTATCTCAGTTTTGTACTATTTCTGGAATGGTGTCCCATCCACTTCTTACAATCCTATATCTCAGGTGTCTGATTATTAGTGGTTAGAAATTAGGTGGTGGAAGTATAACCATCTGTTAATCCCATTTTGCAAGTACACTGTTTTTCTGTACGATAGCAGTGAAAAGCGAATTGCTAAATAACTGCAAGCTATGTATGGGTTAATGTTTTTTCAATCAGTAAAATTTTACACAGTAATACTTGACCTCAGTCCATGATAACGACGTCTCAGTGGGGATTAGAGGCATTAAAGAGATGTCCCCTCAAGAAAAATGTAATCTTACAACACCCATGAAATGTTTATCCTGAAAACATTCATGAACACTATAATAACATTTATTCATTACAAAGTACAGGGCACTCATAAGGAGAGGGTTTTAAATTATGTACTACAAATGTATTTTTCGTGCCCAGTTCATTATAGTTTACATATGGAGGGAGTCACCAAAGAAAATCCTGAAAGTTAAGCAGAGGTATACCTTTACTCGGACACTGAAAAACTGAATAACCTAACACCTGCATATGGAATAAGTTAAAGTCTAAACCTTGGCTTTAGAACACAATTTGTGTTTGGCCGATGCAAAGTGGAGGCATTACAGTGAAATGAATCACAAACTGAGAGAGTAAAAAACAACCTGCTAGGTTGTCCCAAGTATTATCAATGTTGATTCTTTAAATATTTACCTATGAAATGTAATATGAAAGGGTTTTAGTGTCCTAGATGGCTAATGATTCATGTCGGGACCTGGGAACTCCTCCACTAATGTGCCTTGCTGATATTTAAAGGGTTACTCCACACTGAATCACCTAGAGAGTAAAATTGCTGGTGTTCCCTTTCAGTTGAACATTTTAAAATTGTTGCAGTGCTCATGAAAAAAAACAATGTTAGTTTATTGCTTGTTGTTATGCTTACGAGCAGGGAAAGCGGCTCAATCCACCACTTGATCCCTGAGGGTCTTGTTTAAGTCAGCGAGTGATTGTCAGAGTTTATGTCTATTTTAAGTTGCACATTTCTGAAACGTCTGGTAGTTACCACAGCAGCTGAAGAGCCTTATAGGTAAAGTAAGCACTTTATAAACACACAACCCAGCATTAAAACGCACTTGTGAAGCAAATCCCAAATAAAGTTTTAAAGTACTGAAATAGAGGTTGACCCATAGTGATTTAAAGGCCAATATAAATAATCACATGAAAGATAATTCAAGCCCATCAGACATGAAGCAAGCTCTTCCACTTGCACTATAGATTACCTGTTTAGACATTTTGGAGTAGGTGTTCAACTGGCATCATTGGAAAGTTGGTAAAAAGTTTTTAAAAAAAACTACTGTTGACTGGGGGAAAACAAAAACCGTAATGATAACGAAGAGAAACGGTTACAAACATGTTAAAGGCACTGTTCTTTAATAACTAATAAGCGGCTCTTTTTTAACTTGTAAGTTAAAGTATAATACATTCTATACAGCCTAATGCAGTAAGGATTCCATAACAAACAACTGTAACATGCTCATAAAAAAAGCTTTCTTCTATAAACATTGCATTTACAGTGAGGGGCATCCCCGCGGTCAACTAGAGAGGATAATTGGTTTAGCAATTAATTGGCCAAAGCAATTGGTCAAAAATGTCATCAATGTAAAAATTCCATCAGCTCTTAAAAACTCTGGCATCTTGGGCAATTTTACTTACCATACTCAAAGCACCTAATTTGATTGCAGACTCCTAACTTGTTTACATTTTGTTAACTTCTGCTGACCTAAACCTCTGCAGTTTTTTTGAAATGCTAGGGTCTGCCTGTTGCTCAGCATTCCCACATTTCCCACAATACATCCCACTTCTATAACTTTCATTTCCAGATTTGAGTGATGGCCTGCAGGGCCCGACCCAACCATTGTGCTCCTCGGACTTTGGAAGATGGCTTCTCAACTCATATAGGGCTCTTGCCTGTTGAAGCTCGACAGAAGTGAAATGAACTCTGCATTGATATCAGGACAGCAGAGTCACTGCCGTTCTTTCACCAGGGGAACAAAACCCACCCATGGACACTGCACATCGACAGCCCAAATCAGCACTTCAATTCGATATCTCACTTCAACAACAACAACAGCTGCACAAACACTTATAGAAGGCATCTCTCTCTTTTGTTCCTTTAAAGTTTGAAGTCTAGCCGATTACTCACTTCACAGTTTTGGAGCCCAGTGAGCTGAAACCTCCATCAGGGTCTGCATTCGATTCACTATAGTATGTTTTCAGGATTCCACCTTTTGCCTAACAGAGATCATAATGCCTATTACCTATTGTGTGCACATACTTTCTTCTTTATAAACCAATTGTTTTGGGGGATTGTGTATCCATGGTTTTTGTGTATATGAATCATTTGTGTTGAATCCTCAATTAAAGGTGTGCATCATGTTTTTAGTATGAGTGGAACATGATTTGCCACCCAAAAAACACTTAAATGGGCTTACAAATCCTGATTAGTTATTTTATAAAGGCTGAATGATCCTTTAAGGTGAGACTTTACTTTTTCTTTGCAGCAGATAAGCAGCACTTAGACTGCTACAAGGGCCAATCATCACATTGTTCCTGATGAATAGACAGCCAAAATGATTATGCACTCTATAAAAACTCTTAATTAGCACAGTCTCTTCTCAATCAAGTATCTAAATTACATTTGTACAGTTCAGTGATTACTGACCAAAAGGCGGATTCTGGAGCTATAATGAATACACCAGCCTATAAATGGTCCCATCAAATGGGTGACCACTCACTGAATGAATCATGTCCTAATAATTAAATTGTATGGTATACCAAGAGTGTTAACTTTAGTGGATGCACATTGAGTGGTTCTGACTTTTCAATAGGCTTTTAAAGAAATTAAGTGATGGACTTGGACAATAATTTCTCTTTTCTGGGTCATTGATTGTTCTCTTTTTTGGCTCCTCCAGACCAATTTTGCTTAAGCCCTAAGAATTGCACGCAGGGATGACTACTTCCTCCGACAAGTCAAGGCAATAAAGATATTCATGGTGCGGAGCTGTCAGAGTTGTTACTTTTGAAATTTGGTCATGAAAATATTTATCTAGAATTTAATCTCCTAATTTCTTACTTTGTGACTTTTAAATATGTTATTCAATTAGTCCCTGAAATTGTTCGAGATAGGATACCTACATTAAATCAAATGACTGGCCAGGCGGAGGTTAGCTGGTCAGCATGCTAACATAAGTAGCAGAAAAAAGTAAAACAGATAGATTTCCAAAGCTGGAGATGTCTCTTAGCAAGTAAGGAGTGGTGTTTGAAAATGTACTTGCAGATTGGTAAGTAAACCGCTTTTAATGCCAGATAGGGTAAAAAAAATTCAAATAGCGCCTCTAAATCAAACAGTGCACAGGGATACAAGAATCCTGCTAATGTCTGTGTTTAACCTGTAAAGTAGCTATTCCAGGAAGCCGAAAACACAAATATTAATAAGCTCTACACAGAAGCTGAAAAAAGAATCAGACAGTTATTAGTATATCTAGAATTTAATTATTTACCAGTCCAAAAGAGTCATGATAAATTTGTAGCAAAATAAACATTTGTTTAACACACTGCAACTGTCAAAACAGGGAAATTAGTCACATTACAGAAAGCTTTTTCTTTTTATTACGTGTTCATTTTTCTTTACTTTATCCTTGGAGAACTAACAATTTGCTGCAATCTGTTAGCATCCAGCTATTAATCAAGTGGGTGCTGAACAGCCTGCAGGATTGTTATGATTTAAGGGCTATAATACCATCTTCTCGCTCTGCTTAAGCTCCTACATTCCATTTGTTTCAGTTTTACTAAACAACCTGTCACCACGTCATAATATTAGTCCAAAAATTGAAGTTAATTAGCATCAACCTTCTCTCCTTTACTCACCTAGTCCCTCTTCCTTCTCCCTGCCATGCATTTGAAAATTGAAAACCACCATTACTGCCTTTCTAAGACATTTTAGCTATCTAAAAATGGGTTTTACTCATGCCAACTTTCCTCCTGATCAATAAACAGAACTGTAGGCTAGTGCCATATATCACCTCCAAAACGGCCTATACCTGCCTCTCCTGATGAGTGATAGATCTCCCATGCATTATGCAATCTAAAATTACTCATAAAGACTGCAGCCAAATCAGAACCTTCCTCCTTTGAATCTAGTACATAATAAAAAAAAAAGGCTTCCTGGAGTCAACCAGCATGTGATAGACAAGCTTTTCTAAGCACAAGGCCGGGGTACTGCGAGTGCCATGAAGCTTATTTTATAGGGTTCATGATAGATGTTGTTTAGAGGGATTTAAGCGGCCCTTATGCTGGTGTCAGCATCTGACCCCTCCGCAGTGATAAAGCTATCAGAAAGAGAGAGTAGAACCACAAGTGAAATATGGAGGGAGGGAAATACGTGTGCCAGATAAACTCCTGCATACTGGGCATCCACCCAGCTCTGTGAGGGGAAAGCCTTTAGTCTTATCTGCATAAAACTTAAGTGGTGGGGGGGGGGATTGGAGGTTTGGTGGGAAAAGTCTAGAGAGTTGTTTCAAAACCTGAATTCAAATCAGGAGCATTTCGCCTCACAACTAAGTCTTTACTATATAACTAGATTACTATTAAAAGTACTAAACGAAAATGAGGAGCCTTGGACTTAGGATCTCAGTTGCCCTGGCCTCAGAGCATACAATGGCTAAAATTTGTATTGATGCCACATTAAACCATAAACATAATCAGTAAAACACGTCATTTCTGTTAAATTTGCAGAGGTGTATCAAACACCCTCAAAGCATCTGTATCATTTATTTGAATTATGATTTTCCTGAGTTGCGACAGCAATTGCATTTAAGTATTTATAATACTTCTATGAGTTGTGTCTGTATATGCTGACCGTGTTGATAAGAACGCTGAATTAAAGAGCTGATGTCCTGTTTTAAAATACTTTTATATACCGGTCCATTTACAGCAGGATTTGTCCTTACATCTCTTAATTCTGCAGCTCTAATTTGTATATTTACAGTATAAAAATCTCAACTCTATTAATTCCTAGAATTCCTGGATTGCTGTCCAACACATTCCTGCCACTACAACCAATCACAATCATTAGGAACTACTTGTGAAAATGGTAACATTCATATACATTGATCAGTAACTGGCTGGTATGTTCCTCCCTCTTTGACTTTGGTTAGAGATGTGGAAAGAGCAAGCCAGCCTTGCAGGTTTTAAGTGCTCGACTGCATGTCTGAAAAACTGTGTTTAGCCATGATATTACTCTAAAGCATCAAGGCTCAAGCTGATACATAGACAGCCTACTGTGGCCAATTACTATTACACCCATTTTTATAGTCCATTAGAATCAGCTAGACCGATTCATCCACTTTCTTGAACTTGCAGACCTCTTGGGTTGCTGTAAACTGGAAACGTTTATTGCCCTCAATCCAGAGGCCATGTTGTCACACTGCAGCTCTGTCGGTCAATATAAGTGCAAATTTATTAATTCCATCAAATCATCTTGTATTATGACCCCTTGTATTAATCTCCAAATTAAACAATAATGAAGTATTAATTTGGAACAGAAAAAAAAATATATATACCATGTCCAATCTGTGTTCTAAACAGCTTGAAATGAGCTAAAAGACAAAGAACAGGAAATGAGAAGTTGTATTGCTGATAAGGAAAAGTGCTGGCACAAAAGTGTTCTTCATCTTAGAGGTTACTCTGTTAGGAAGGTAATACAAACCCAATGAGACATTAACCCCACCCTCCCCTCTCTCCTCCAAGCCCCATAATACAGACACTGCCCCAAAAGAGTAGTTGGTGTTGTCATGTGAAATTGTGACCCATTGGTTGTAATCAGGAAATGCGACAGGTCAGCCCCCCCTCCCAGAGCAGGTCACCTCTACTCCCCCGCCCTCACTGGCCTGATCTGTTCAGCCTTCATGAGGCCCATGTTTTATTCCCCATTTCCGTCCACTTACATTGGCCCTGTCATTTTTCACCCTGCTGACTGATTACTGGCTACACTGTTGAGCCAATCTCCCCTTACAGCTCCTTGTCTTCTCTGACTTTATAACATTATTACATGTCTTTATCACCGCCATCAATACTCCTGGCCCCATGGTGAGCCGTTTCAACATCCAGACCGGACACAAACGCCATAAGCTTGGCCCACAAATCTTAAACACACTACACTACAGCGTATAGAGTATTGTTGGCCGAACAGAGACCTGAACCAATACAAGTGTAACAAAGTTAAGGTACTGTGAATTCAGCATTATCCGCACTTTATTTACAATGTCCCAGTAACCTCTCCAGACCTCTCTGTTCAACCTGGGATCACGTATTTTTTCAATGTGAATGCACAAACTAGAGTGTGATACGAGAAGTTCAATAGTTTGAATTAACCAAGCATGTGCTGGATTTGTATGAAAAATCATAATCCTATGACTCAATATATAATATTTACTACAGGTGCCAATTATTGACATCTTTGATTAACACGGTTTGATTTCACAACCACTGGCCTCCACTTCAATGTGAGCGTGATGATAGAGAAATGCTGTGTCAGTCCCGCCCCAACGTGCTCTATTTCAACGCAGTGTTTGACAAATATTTGCAATTACCGATAACAAAACACATTAAGAGCTGCGTTGATTGCACAGACAGAACATCCTCATTAGACAGACTTCTTTGTAAAACCACTGGTAGCAGCAACTGGACATTATCTACTGAACATTAACAATTCAACTCAAAATGCATAATTTCCATCACACATTTTTATGAGATTCATAATTATCTAATTATCTTTATTTACACTGCACTATTTTAAACAGAGCCATCTCAAAGATGCACTGCAAACATACACTAAAACAAGAAATGTTGTCAAAGTAACAGGCCTCTCTATAATATGAGGAAAATGTAGCTGTGATTCAAGCTTACAATGGAATTTCACGATTTAAAATGTCCTGACAAACTAATGTCAAGTATCCTATTTTAATTAATGTCAAACATACCTAATTATGTTTTAGAAATGAAATATGTGATGGAACTATGCTTCCTGCAGTAGCATATGATCAATATGTGTTCCCACATTATACATTTTATCCACAGTTTTGTTGATCTTCTCATTGAGTAATTTCCTCCTGCTTTGTGTGTTATAAAGTAAATGAGGGGTTATTCAATAGAGAAGAAAAGGGAAAGGAAGCTGGAGGGTAGTGGAAATCAACAGGCTGGCCTCTTACAGAGGCAAATTGTGATTACAAATCATTGTGGAAAGTCCTGTAACTGTGAAGTCATTAATAAAAAAATATAAATAAAGTCTAATGATTCTTAATCACAAAGGTTCTGATCAGCCAGGAATGAGTTTTAAATATTCATTGCTATTTATAAACGCCTCGGCTAAAACAAGAAGATATTATAATCTGGAGGGAAAACTAATTAAAATATGCAATAATTAGGATCAGTGCGTGACGAAATATTGGCCACCAAAACTATTCTTGGAAGGGACATGCCCCCACACCCCCTCTAGCCTTCTACTCCACATCTTTGTGGATATCCCTGTGAAGCGGTGAAGGTAAGTCAGACAAGGGATAAATGTGAAAAGGGGATAGAAAATGTAAAGCATTTACATTTTCTATCCCACAACATGTAAAACAGTATATATTTATAAGAACACCATTCTTCCTGTTTTCTTCCTTTAATTACCCTCACTGCTCGCTAATTACATTCATCATTTCGTCTCTTTTTCCCCTGTGAACAAACTTCAAATGAACACCTTAAATGTCTTCTCGGAGTCAATGTAGACAACACTGATTTCAGATAGATAATCAAGTGATGACAAAGGGAGAAAAGCTGAAATCCCAAACTAAAATTCTTATCCCATCCTAAATTAATCTAACAAGTCCTTCACCTTTTCATAAAAGAGTGAAAGACGGTAAAGGTTCACATACTTGACACTAGTTTCTCAGTCTTGTTAAAGTCTGCAGTGTAAACAGATTTCATCAATATTACAGATCCCTGTTGACTGAGTTCTTACTCCAAGGGCAGATTTCACTTCATATCTACAGTATGTTCACACAGGCTATTGAAGTGTGAAGCTGTGACCGAAGGTGGTCGTCGTAAAGACGTATTGTTGCAGTTTAGTTAAGTTTATACTGTTTGATATAACATGTACTGCAATCACTGAAACACTAATGCTTTGTTTCAGTTAAGGTACAGACACTGAAAAAAAATATCCTGTTATAAAACATTTATAAATTAAATGCTATTTTCTTGTGAAAGAAAAGCAATATAAACAAAACTTTATTACTTGAAGTTTAGTGACAATGATCAAATTGAACAATAATTTGAAACGATAAATTTAATGATTTACATACAAATACTGGTGCAGCTCTCCACACTACATAGAAATCTGAACATGTCGGAGAGTGCCAACCACTGAGAGGGTTCGATAAAAAATACTGGACTGTAGTTTAAATCTATGTCAGTAACAGCTGTAACATATTTTAGACCATGCATTTAAATTGCCCAAACTTCTGTATATAGTGGGAAGGAGTTACCACTCTTTAGCCAGCAGTCAAGTATGTGTGTTATTCATAATCATTTAGAAATACTAAATGAAAAATTTGAAACAATTATCTATGTTTTACGGTTATTTCCCTCAAATATAATTGAAAATGCATGTGTGTATGTGTGCATTATTGTCAGTTATTTGAGTGCAGTCATGCATGTCTGCCCCTGGGTGGGTGCAAGGGTGTGTCTGGGTGCGCACGTGTGTGTGTGTGTCTGAGTGTGTCTGAGAGCGCATGAGCTGGAACACATACAGTGATTTGATTGAAAGGGGGAATTTTACCATGAGTGAAGTGTAGTGTCAGTCTCACAACAGGCTGCCTCAGTGTCAGAGGAGCACTGCACTGGTGGCAATTACTATTGACATCATGCTAATTGTAGCTGAATAATTAATCCTTATCGTTACGGAGCATAGGGATCCGAAAAGGTGAACTAGATGTGGCAGAGCTGAACTCACAGCAGAATGGTGACTAATTGGAATTAGGATCATTTTGTTGATTGGACGATCATATTTCCTATTTCCTACAATATTCTTGTTTAAGGAGTTACGGTGGCCATAATTGGACTCAAGACCACCTCGTGCCAATTAATAACAATAACAGAATTAATTTCAATATCTGCACACTGATCTTGAAGCTGAATACATAAACATAGGCTAATTAATAAACGTGCAAAACTGATAAAATCTCATGAAAACAATACACTGTACTTTGTGCATGTGATTATCCTCAGTGAAACTCAGTGAAATGTACAGTACCTGTCTGCCCTCTACTGGACACTTTAAAGTTGTCTTCCCTCTTGCAGAACAATTTGTTATCAAACACATTTTAATTAAAGCTATTATATTGAATTTTGTGGCTTTGACGCCAAACTAAAAAGGCTTAATACAGGAAAGTAGAAGGTTTACTGTTGGTGAAACTGCTTTGTATTGCTTCAGAAAAACTGGTGATAACAAATGACAGGATACTTTGAATTATGGCAAGTGCTTCCCAGTGGGAAAGACTTGTCAGTAATCTGTCAGTAGATCTGAGTAATAATCTTTTAACATGTCAAAGTCCGGAAATAAATCTTTCAAAGACAAGCCCGGGTATCACAAATATTTGTCATAATACTCCAATAAAATTGATAAAATTAGTTAAAGAATTGACTTCACCGGAATTAAATTTTAAATAATAATGTATATTCTCATGGAGCTCTATCAAAAGCTTCAGTCAGGGGATTCAGAAAGTTGACTCAGACATAACTGTAAATACAAGAAGAACTATGTGCATAATTCACAAGAAAGGAGTTTCCCGAACCACTTTAAAGAAGCGAGAGGAGGATTTACAATTTGAAGCTCCCAGACCATCTTTCAAACGCAACACATCTGAGAGCCTCGTGGCTTCAGCGTTTGTAAGACAACGTTGCCATCTAGTGAGTAGCACAGCAAAATCCTTTCTCCCCTGCTATGGACTCTTTAACGCCTGACCTTAAGTGAAATACATTTTCTGACATCTCTTCAGTTGTTCGGTTCTTTTTTAATTTTATTTTGAAAGTAGCTTGTTGAAGTGCTTTGTTTAAATAAATCTGTCAAGTATCTGTGCTTTGTATCGAACATCTGTGCAACTGTAGCATATCCCTTAATGAGATACCATGTTAACTTGATTCCATTAATGATTCCATCTTGCTTAGTGATACTACATTGCGCTTTGTTGCCCTGCAGATTGCCTCACCTGTGAAACTAAAATTACATACTTTAAATACTGAAATGTTCAAAAGGTTTAAAACCATATCAATTTATACAAATCTCCTGAAAGTCAAGGGAAATGTGAGATAATACCCACTGTACCAGAATTCCCTTTTGATTAGGAACAGGTCATTGTTAATACAAAACAAATTAAATAGCTGCTCTATTAGTTTGAACCTATTTGATCATTCTTTGAAAGTAATAACAGCTTTTAGATCAGACACAATATATCATGAACAAAAAACAAGTAAAACAAGTGTCAAAGGAGCTGAGAAGCATATTTTGTGATCAGTTTCCTAATTGACATATAGGCTTCTTATGGCATCAGAAACCGAAGACCTCCTCACTAAACATCAGCAACAGAATACCTTTTCAAACCACTTGAAAAAAAGTCACTGTGAGGCAGTGAAGCTCAATTTGATCTGAGCCACTCTCCTCATCAATATCACACAGTCAATGTCCAAGCAAACAAAGCACAAAGTTTAAATGTATCATCTGCCCACAACACAACAAAAAAACATATTTCAATAATCAGACTATGAACACAAACCAACACATCAACTGAGAGAGACTTTACATAACATTTCATATTTACCAGCTTAAAGTTAGAGTTCATATCCGACAGTCGGACAACTATACCTTTATCTGGCATTTTCTTTGGTTTACCACTATTTTTTAACCTTAACCATAGTTGTGACCATACATTAATATAATCTCATGGCACCATCTACAGGACGATGTGTGCTATGACATTAGTCAGTCAGTGACTGTGGTATAAATATATATTTTTTTACCATTATAACTAATTTAGTAAATAACAGAACAATGGAAATGTATGCTAATGACACCGTTTCAAGTTGAATATGATTGTCAGGGCTAATGGACACTTGGATGACACCACAGCAGCAGTATGGAGGCATTTGTTGTTTTTTCTGTAGTTTTTTTCACGTTTGAAGAATCAGTCACGATTTACTTCAATTGTTGTGGTTTTGGCTGCAACGCTGTTAACCCCTGAAACTCCACAGGTGTTTTGTGGACTCAAACACTTCACCCACCCCTCCATCGACTTTTCATTTTTGGGTGAACTATCCATTCAAACAGTCATGTAATAATTTCAAGAGACACTGTCCCTGGGGGTACAAATGACATAGTAAAGCCAGCCTGAGGCCCTGGATACAGCACCTTGTCCAGTTTGGTGCAGCATTCATCCAGCCTTGAACATTATTTGTTACAGGTTGCTTTCTCTGTCTGGAGAGCCTGTTTGCGTATCTGAAGGGGGTGTGTTAATAATTCTGTATCAGCAGAGATGGATGAGACTGGGTCTAGCAAGTGGGAATGCACACACTACAAAACATAAATAAATAAATAAATTCCAGTATTTATTTTAAGTTTTGCTGACCCTGCAGCTTTTGCAGACATCCAAGGATACCAATACAAAATAGTTCCCATGCCTGGTGCAAGGAGTTATTCAAGATTTAATACCTTGCTCAAAGGCACATTACTAATTCGTTTTTTTCTTTAATTTGAACAAAAACTTAAATCTTGTTTCTGATCCTGTTTTAAAAAACATATTCACAAACTTAGAAATCAAATTCTTTTGGAGAAATGTCTGAATGTATATACGGGGTTCTGCGAAATTTAAGTGTTGGAAATGGGGTTTTGAAAATGGCTAAAGTTAAAGTTGAACTACACCATATTCATTCAACTGAAGATATGAGTAAATATACCAAGATAATTCCTAAAACTTCCAACTCTGAAGCAAATATTAAAAAAAAAATCAATCACTTTTCTGCACCGTCTAATTCATCAAGGTTTTTGAAATAATAAACTAGTCCATAACATTTCAAAAACACAATAGTTGCATCAGTCAAAACATTTTTTTTTGCAAAGATAATCTGACAACACAAAGTCAAGCTTCTCTGATGCCAACGAGAAAGAAAGATGATCAAGGTCTGTGAGCCAACACA
The DNA here is from genome assembly GCF_947347685.1 of Pleuronectes platessa. NCBI lineage: Eukaryota > Metazoa > Chordata > Actinopteri > Pleuronectiformes > Pleuronectidae > Pleuronectes > Pleuronectes platessa. The sequence continues at coordinate 17,348,035 of NC_070626.1, forward strand.
CAGTCACCGGAAATCGGAGACAGTGGCCACCCATATAAACGTAATGGTTTGCCAAACAATTACAAATATTCAGTGCAGAAATACATTTGGAAATATGAGATAGCTTCTTGTTACTTTAATAGCTGTACGCATTAAAACAGGTGTCCACCTGTGCAATTAAAAATGAAAAGAAACTTCCTCTGTGCACGCAGGGGAATGACTCACAAGACAGCTGATGGAAGAAGAACTGAAAATGCACTTCCCTCCACCCAAATCCATCAGTGTCACCTCCATCAAACCTGGATTCACCGGCATCTTCATATACACCGGACACACAGCTTTTAGTCCCAACACTTGTCCCACCCAATAAATAAACCAACAATCAACAGTATGAAAACAAAAAAAATGCTAATTATAGTGCTTTGTTTTAAAATGAATGTTTTAAATGACTTTATATCAAACATCTGTTTAGCTGTGGCATATCCCTCAATGAAATGCCATGTTCATTCGATTTAATTTAACTTTCCATCTTGCTTTGTGATATTGCATTGGGCTGTGTTGCCTGTGCTGCAGATGGCTTCACATGTGAAACTGCAAATTAAATACTTAATACTAATTTTACACAAAACTTCTAATAAAAATTGTATGACATGTGAAATAACATCCACTATAGCAGAGTTGCCAGTTCAGGAGGGAATAGTCTAGACATGTTGTAAAGGTAGATGTGGGACTTAATACAGTGCGCCCATGAATCCTTTACCAAGCTGCCTTACCTGAAACCATGGGTTTGTTCTTCTTCGCCGTCCTCCATCACAATAACACAATGCAGGCTGTGGTCCTAGTGTCCATGGCTAGCATAGCTCCTCTTGCTGCTCCCACCATTAGCGCAGCTGTCACTAGCATCCACATTAGCTCCACGTAATTAGCATTAAGCTAACTTTAGTTCCACTGCCTTGTTGTTGTAGTTTCCAGCCTCTGAAATGAGCTGTCCTCAGGTGTCACTGCGCTCTGCGGAGCCATGAAGGCAGCTGTGCTTCTTCATTGGGTTTTTTAGTTGGGAAAACTTCGTGTGGGTTCTATTTCCAGTCACTCTTCAACCAGTAATGCGTTCTCCACAGAGTGGGGTCCCTAATTATCAATATCACATAACACCTGTGCTTCCACCAGGTGAGGTGTTAAAATGGTCAAAATGGCTACAACGAAAAAGTCCATTAAGCAAACACAATTACTGTTTGAGCTTTTTCTTATCTGCAGATATCATGTTGTAATTAAAATGCCTAAAGTCCTCTTTAGGGTTTTCAGTCAGCAGCTTCCTTTAAATCAAAGGTCTTTTATAGAATTGCTCTCCCTGATTTTATTTATCTTTTTTTTTTTCTTTATGTTACTGTTATTGATTTCCCCTTTTACCTTTTACCCCGATGCACACAGGTCAGGTGTCAATCATGTCATTTCACAAGGTATTTACTATTTATAATCTAAATTAAAACCAAACAATGAAACTAAACATGTATTCATATCAGTAACCACTACCTAAAACAACAGAAATTAATAACATATATTTTAGTGTTCCTCTATTTTTGTCCAATATTCTAACGTGGTTGTGGCAGGGTTTATGACCCATAATGCAGCTGGCCACCAAAGGGTGATCAAGTGGTTTTGGTTTCGCTTTAGGGAGCTGCTGTGTCATCCCTCCACTGTGGTTATGTCCAGTAGTAAAACTTGCTTGCATATTCATAAATTCTGGATTTTCATCAAGTAATTACAAGATATAAACAAATTTTGGAAATATCCGCTAAAACTTTTTGCATTAATCTTCTAATGGGCACCATTGTCTACTAGTATATATATTCACAATTATACCAACCAAAAAATAAAAATATGAAATTGTCACCCAGAACACTTATCTATTATTTTTTTATACATATAATTATGTCATGCCCGGCCGAGTCCATTTTTATTAATATAAACCTGCAAACTTGTTTTAGCTAGACTGGAGGCTGAACTTGTCGGGGTGACTGACAGAACAGTCTTACAAAATGGCTCTGATTGACAGTCATTGGAAAGCACTGTTAAGTTACAATATATTCTCTACTAAATCTTTCCTGACGATAAACCTCGTTTTTAACAAGCAGAATGATAAAGGCGACAGTAGGCTAAATCCTACATTCACATAAATGATACGCCAGCATGAAGTGGGTTTTTGTGTGCGAGGGTATTTCCCTGTGATAAAATCATGCAAGTAGACATATGTGGAGAAAAATGCAGGACGAGTCCACAGTCTGTTTCTGTCTGCCAGGTCATGTTTTCTCTCCAGACGTGGCATTCTCCTTCCTCCCACCAGATGTCCCTGGACTTGCTGTGGCCATATCTGCCTGCTCACCTGTTTTCTAACCTCAATTGCTGGTGCTTCCCCGCCCACTCACAAAACCCAACCCTCTTACCTCATCTCTCTTACCACAACTCACACCTCACTGCTTTTCAAGATTCAAGATTCAAGATTCAAGATTTGTATTGTCAAAGCACAACAATAACATTAAGCAGTCGCTGGCAGTGAAATGCTTGAGTCTCAGGCTCTCTTCTAACAATGCTCAAGTAATTACAACCTATACAATAAAATAATATAGAAATAGTATAAAATAGAATAAAAAAGAATATCAAAATTTAAAATAGAAAATAAAGTATATATATATAAATATATATATAAACAGCTGAGGAGAAAATAAAACAACAATAGTGCAAATATGCAAATATGTCACAGAGAGGAGTTTAAAAGTCTTATGGCCTGGGGGATGAAACTGTCTCTGAGCCTGGTGGTGCGGGCCCGGATGCTGCGGTACCGTCGGCCAGATGGCAGCAGGCAAAAATGTTTATGGTTGGGGTGAAAGGGGTCTTTAATAATCCGGCTGCTCTTCTTCCTGCACCGCTGGGTGTAGAAGTCCTCCATGGATGGTAGCGCCGTCCTGATGATGTGCTGGGCGGACTTCACCACCCTCTGTAGAGCCTTACGGTTCAGGGCGGTGCAGCTGCCATACCAGTCGGTGATGCAGACAGTTAGGATGCTCTCTATGGTGCATCTGTAGAAGTTGCAGAGAATCCTGGAGTCCATGTGGAGCTTCCGCAGCCTGCGGAGGAAGAAGAGCCGCTGTCTGGCCGTCTTCCTGATGGAGTCTGTGTGATGGGTCCAGGTCAGGTCATCAGTGACTCGCTCCACCGTGGTCCCGTTGATGGAGAGGGGGGCGTGTTCTTCTCCTCGTCTCTTCCTGTAGTCCACGATCAGCTCCTTCGTTTTGCTGACGTTGAGATGGAGGTTGTTGTCCTGGCACCAAGATGTCAGGGCTCTGACCTCCTCTCTGTAGGCCTTCTCATCGTCTCCGGTGATCAGGCCTATGACAGTGGTGTCATCAGCAAACTTAACGATGGTGTTGGAGCTGTGGGTGGCCACGCAGTCATGCGTGAACAGGGAGTACAGGAGAGGACTGAGCATGCAGCCCTGGGAGGCACCGGTGTTGAGAGTCAGGGTGGAGGATATGGTGCTGCCGATCCGCACCGCCTGTGGTCTGCCCGTCAGGAAGTTCAGGATCCACTCAGGGAGGGCGATGTTGAGCCCAAGGTCTCTGAGCTTGGTGACGAGCTTCAGGGGCACGATGGTGTTGAATGCTGAACTGTAGTCGATGAACAGCATCAGCATTTTACCAGCTTCTTGCCAGTCAATCTGTGGGATACATGTTATAGCCAGGCCTTTTGGATGTTTTGAAATGTGGAATAAGTAGAAACTGGACTGTGGATTGCGTCACTCCAGGAGTGAGTATGTGAATGGGTGCCTCAATAAAATGTGGGACTGTGCCATGGAAACCACTGTTCATTTCCTGTTTTTAAATTACTTTCAACACTAGCATCTTTTAACCATGATCGCAGCTGTTTGCCAATCTTAAACAAGTGTTCACTATTGTAGCCATTACAAATGTCCCTTAAGCTTGATCTTATGTGGCCATCTCTAAACTTGTCCATGTTGTGTTCTGTACCTAAACAATATCTAAAGTGACTTTTAATGGTTTTAAAGGCACTAAGAAACTATGTTGTCCTACTGTTATGCACCCGTCAGAACAGAAGGGGCTTCATTGCTTCTATTTCTCTTATTGAATTTGGAATTGTGTGTGTATTTGTGTGTCTTTGTGTATTCCTACATGATACACACAAAATGGGGAACTCCCAATAAAAGGAGTGCGGCTAATAGTCAAGACTTCACCAGCAAAATTCAAGTGACCATAACTCAAATGCACTAAACCTGACTCATAAATGTATGATCAGCAGACAAGCACTCCTTTGTTTATATGCTCTCCACTAATATTTTGTAAATAAGTAATTGCTTTTCAAGCTGCATCTTTAAACATAAAGTTAGCTTCACACCTCGACAACATCTAACAGAATTTGGCAGCTGAGATATGTAGACACATTCTTTTTTGTATCCTGTTTCTAAGAAATGTGATAACAAATGTTGTGGATGTGCTAGTTTGGATCCTTACACTTCACAAACAATAAAGCTCTCCAGACATTTGTAATTCATGATCATTTATTAATTAAGATGCCATTATCAGAAACCCAGTCTTCCGCACACGACAATATAACATCTGTACATCATTGTTGCAATGTGAATGGGCACTAGATAACAGATAAAGATATCGATTAATTTAATAATGAAAATGATGATGGTTAAGAAATTAAACCAAATGCCAGCTAATATGTCTTATCCATCCATGCCATTCAATATGAGGAAAGGTCCCATCCAGTAAGCTTTGGGTCACCAGTTTCATGTTGTGATAACTTAATGTCAGTTGTGACTCAAATGATGGACAACCCACACTCCCACCTCTCATAACAGAAAATAGCTATTTGCTCCACATGCATGACAGATCTCTGTGACGACAGGAGAAGAAACTATTCATTTCCTGTTTTCTCTGACAGGTTCTTTACCTGCCTCGTTTGAAATATACAATGCTGCCAACAGCGGAATCAGATGTCAGACAGAGACATGTTGCAGAATATAGCATTCTGTGTTTACTGTAAAATGTGAACCATCCAACAGTTTTTATGACTAATTGTAATTGTCTTCTGAACTAGCTAATTGAAATATATCAAGACAACCCTTCCTGCTTTGCCAGGCCCTTCCCACATATTTACAGTTGAAGTTGTGTTAATTTACCAGACAAAACAAAGGTTCTTAATATTATATACAATTATCCAATTTAATAAAACTGCACTGATCCATGCAATTGTGTCATACATTTTTATTTTTATTTTGTCAACGTTGTTATATTAAGGAAAGTCCTACGTTCATTTTTTCCTCCCATTCAAGAACATTTCCCTGCTCGGCTCAACAAAACAAAAGGGAAAGTCTACAATAGCCAATACAATAGCTCTAATTCTATAGCCTTAACCTTCAAAGCTGAATGTGGAACCTCCCACCCTTTACTCTAAACAGAACGTAAACATGTGTTAACCTTGACTCTAAAGCCAAACCTTTCAAACAGGACTGGATTCAATGTCCTCCTCAAAAACATCCTCACGTCCAAGGACTAAAACTGAAAAACAAAAAACAGACACCATGAAGTATGACATTAATATGATATAACAAATTAAATAGACACACGCACACACACACACACACACACAAACACACAAACCGGGCACACACACACACACACACACACACAATTCTTTACTCAACAACCAGAATAACCATTATCTGACACCCAACTCAGCAACCACGGTTTTTCTAGAGACTTAAAAGGTTTTTTTCCTCATATGATGAAACACCGGTTATTGAAAGAGGATTAGATGGATATCAAGAATTAATTAAAGAAGTACATGTATACATACACAATATACCTAATATTACAAGCTCTGTCATTATTTAGACAAGAGCTGCCCCGTAAAACACACAAAACCACATCATACTGGTTGTGAATTCTATTTTATACCTGAATAGGGTCAATATCTTATTTAAGCCCATATAAAGTAAGAATATAATGTTAAAAGCCATTTCGTTAAGTATTTCCACAACCCTTACCAAACATTACTGACATCAATATTAATTGAAGGTCAAAATACGAGGTCATTTTACATATCTGCTATTTTATCAGCATGACCTTCTCTGTGTTTTAACAAAGAAATATGTGCTCAAGTTTCTTTCAGCATTTGTTTTTACAACAGTGGCCTCTCTTTCTACTAAAACAGCATGGTGGGATATTCTTACTTTGTAGCACACACACAGGAACAGTTATGCTCTAAATGTAGTATGGCCCGGAGAACACTTACACATCATCCACACTGAGCTCCTCTCCCCCAGACCTCAGTAACAGTGAAACAGGCAGAGTTAGTGTTCAGATACATGCTCCTGCACATAGAACTAAATATCAGAACACCTTGTTATGTTGTTTTGTAAGACTTTGTCAGTTAAATGTGTAGATGCATGTGTTTAGGGTTCTTTAATTTGTCAGTACTGTGATCGATCATGTGTGCAGAAATGGCTCTCTAAGGAGGCCGCCATGTTTCTTATAGCGGCCCAGACTGGACAAACTAAAAACACTTTGAGTTTTTATGATAATTTAAGTGAATTGAAAATGGTTACCACAGGTTCTCTCTCATGTTTGGAAGAAGAGGACCAGGTGAGGGGTATTCAGCTGCAATATGCAACTTCACTACTTTATGTCACTAAATTCTACACACTGCAACTTTAAAGTCATTTCGATATTGGTTATGATATAAAAAAAAATATTTTTGATATTACTATGAACCTATAAAAGTATTAAATCAGAAAGTTCATAATGATCTATTTATGTTGTCAGCATTTCAGTTTGAGCCACGTCATTGACAAATAATCAATGAGATATGAAGATAAACAAATATAGACAGTGAGTTGCCACATGAACCTTTATTATACAGCCAGGTCATAAAGCTGCAGGCTACAGCTAATAATGTGGTGATGAGAAAGCTGACTTTGGTGGATGAATCATTTTATTATCAGGTGAATTAGAGAATGAATTAAATCATATATCATATACTTCTATGAGAAGACACTCCTTAATAATTAATAAATGTTGACCACAGTTATCAAAGTAGTCTGTTCTGAAAGTTTTACATAAATAAGACATAACAAATTAAATAGACACACATACACACCCACACAATCATTTATTCAACCGACAGAATAACCATTAGCTGAGTACCATCTCTGTCTGTCTAGAGACTTGTATCTAGAGATTATTTTGAATCAGTGTGTGATATGATGGAATACTGCTTAATTAAATAAAATGAAACTTATATTAAGAATAGTTTGGCAAGGTTGAGCTTATACCTACCCACGTGAATCTTTAGTACATAGCCATGTCATAAAGCTTTGGACTACAATACAGACAATGTGTTGATGAGAAGGCAAACTGTGTTGGATGAGGTCATTTTATTATAGGGTGATTGAGAAAAATAAAATCTTCATCATATACTATGTCAACACACTGATTAATAATTCATAAATATTGACCATAATTATCAAAGTAGCCTGTTCTGAAAGTTATATGAATTTATGGACTTTATGCTCAGGTATAGAACACATCAATAGGTTTCACAGCTTCCATTGATTGATCATAAATAGTTCCAGTTCATGTGAATCTAGCTGGAGGTAAGCTCAGCTGTTCCCTTGACAGTATAGTGGACAGGTAGAGGAGGTCATGGAGAGGATCTATGCCATCTTGCATGTGTGTGTCTGCGTGTGTGTGTATGTGTGTGTGTGTGTGTGTGTGTGTGTGTGTGTGTGTGTGTGTGTGTGTGTGTGTGTGTGTGTGTGTGTGTGTGTGTGTGTGTGTGTGTGTGTGTGTGACACCAGCATATCGTCTCCCGTTGAGTAGTTGGATTGCAACAGAGGAGCAGGGCGCATGCAGACACACCATCAGGCGGTGCATTCTCGGCCGGGGACTAGTTTCCAGTCCTGCACTTGGGTCTGAGTAAACAGCACCGCCCCGATGGTTGTTTGTTTTAAGTGTGGAGCGATCCATCGCAGCGCGCCGGGCTCGATTGACACTGTCTGCTGATCTGCTGCTGCGGATTGCTCAGAATAACAAGGGCTGCTCGCTAATTCCCGTCCACCGGGGCTTCGCCGAAACACCGAGAGAGTCGGGTCCTCCAAAAAAAAAAAGAAAAAGAAAAGAAGAGCCAACAAGGCAGAGGCGAGAGACCGCCGCGCCGCCGGAGTCCGCACCCCAGAATGGCTTCGGGAGACCTTTACGAGGTAGGATAAAAACCCGGTGCGAGAGAAAATGCGCCGTAATATTGACGAACACTGGAATTAGGAAGTACAGCGGAGGGCGTCGCGAATGTGAAACGCGGCGTCCTAAGCCCTTTAACACGCGAAACTAACCCGCCTCAAGCTTCGCGAAGACGAGGCAGCTCGGATCCGTGCTCGCACTTTCTGTCGCTCCTGACACACTTTGAGGTCGGTGCTCGCCGGGGCTGTGGCGGAGCGATGGGAAGTGCTTTGCGGGGCTCAACTCCTCTCAGTGTGTCGCCGAGTTGGAAGTGGTGGTAAAGTGACAGCGGCGCGGAGCGGGCGGACATGGTGAACGAGTGATGGTCGCAGAAGGTGCGCATGTTTGTAAAAGATATGGAGCCCCTCGCCGCGCTGCGATAGTTCGGAGATAGGAGATGAGCCCCGGGGGTTATCTCTGAAATGAAGAAGTCGGGCTGAGCTCGGTTGTTGTGACCTGTGAAATAAAAAGTTGCCCGAGCGGGTGACAGGAAGGTCACGTTGCCCTCGTGTGCACAACATCACTCCGGACCCGCTGCCAGAATTTGCCAGGTTCCTCCATCGGCCCCTCGCCGTCACCAGGCTGCGTTACTGCTGACATGGTGTCATATGTTCCCCCTCATGGTGGTGACAGACATGAGGGTCTGCTGACTTCCACTCTGACACAACAAGTTTTCCTCCTTGTTTCTTTTGAACTAGAGACTTTCGTGGGCATCTGAAGCCAAGTGAACGTCCCACGAGTGTTTTAAGTAGATAACACTATCAGCCCACAGCACTGTCAAACAGCACATGAGGAGCCAAGCAGGGCATCAGTTATGGGTTCAATATATGAAGCAGGAAGTAATTGCCTTTTCGCAAATAAGTTATCATAGTTGGGCTCAATATTCATTTTTAATATCTAAGAAGATGTCGATAATAATATCTTAATATTAATTATGTTATTACAATTATTACTCCTTTCAAGGATGAAACTCAGTGACACAAATATCTGTTTAACGACTGTATATGTTCACATGTTTTGGCTATGGTTTCTTTCTTTCTTTTTAAACATATCACGAGGATGATTTTAACAGCATATTTCAACTTAAGTTATTAAACTGCCAGCATTCTCCAGCTAAAACCTGGTGGTTTCATGTTGCGCTAAAATGGTTCAGTACTGACTGGGGATAACGGCTCATGTCAGCCTCCAACTTGTGGATCCAAGTTGTGTGAATGTAGTATCACGTCAGTAAAGTACAGGTGAGTAATTTCATAATAATAGTTTAACTCCTAGATTGGTAACGTTGTTTGTTCTTGGTTAAATTTGTCTCGTGTGGCCTGGAAGTTGATACATCTTTATGTTAAACAAACAGGCCATAGACATGCAGATTGGGGTTAAGTTCATTGGAGACTGTAAATTGACTTTTTGACTGTGAGAGTGAATGGTTGTTTGTCTTTGTATGTCGGCCCTGAGATAAACTGGAGACCTGTCCAGTGTGCACCCCCCCCCCCCCCCCCCCCCCTCTCCATATGTCAGCTGAGATTGGCTCTATCCCCCTACGACCCTCAAAGGATTAGCAGTATAGATAATGGACGGATGATGGATGGTAAATGGATTTAATTTATATGGCATTTACGAAACTCTTTACTTAACTTCAACTCAGAGTGCTTTACACTAGGAGTAACTCTCAACTATATGTACAGCTCTTCTCATTCACATACACTGACGGCATACTCCCCAGCCTTCCTGCCTGTGGACCTGTTGAATGATCTTTGTCGAAACGGTTATTGGTTCACTTGATTATCACTCACTCAATATGATTTGTTAGTAGCAACATGTTGGCAGGCATGATCAATCAACAACCAGTCTTTGGATTGACCATAGATGACACAGTATGATCCAGCCAAGTACACATGCTCGACCAATTGTGAGTGAGTCCAGCAGTCAATCATGACATAACATGTATAGCTACAAATGACTTTGAACAAGAATTAATGGATAAATGAGCATTTGAATAAAAACCTTCCTAAAATGACAGAAACCCTCTTTGAGATAAATCTGTTTTCATTGTTGTTGAACTTTTTAATTTGATCCATGCCTTATCCATTGACATGGAGTAGGAGGGATTTATGAGCTATACGGCAACCAACCACCAGGGGGAAATCAAGATGCTTTGGCTTCACTTTTGTGGTGGTGTCATGTCATCCATCCTTATGTCTTTGGGATTGACACTAATGTGATAACAGCACTGTGGTTGACAGTTCTGTTCTGAGTGACCACAGTTGAGAAGACGACCAAATTTCTCTGGTGCTGTACAGCTTTTATTTTCAAATTACCAAAAATAAACATTTTAAATGTGGAGAGCTTAATCTCTTATCCTTGGGGTGTAATAATTTTAAGGACATGTTTGGAGTGCCAGTGTCAATAAACTGGCTTATAATGTAATTTAGGTTTGTCTGATGGGGCTGTTAAAGAGTGTTTTAAAAGTGGAGGCAGTCTTCTTAGTTCATGTCTATTGGTCATGTTGTCTGTTGGGATTTGATGCTTTGGACTGTAAAGACCGAGTTTGGTATTTAAGTGTGTAACATTCAGCCTGTGTGTATCCATAAACTGTAGAATGTTCTCTTTTCACAATCAAAGTGACTCAAAACAGCAGGATCAGTCATTATACACAGATTGGGCCAATCTCATTGGTTTTAAGAAGAACATCTTGAGGTCATACAAAGGTTTCTAAAGTTTTGTTAATTTGCCATCCTTAAACCTCTCGAGTCAAAGATTTCATATTTTGCTAAAATGATGGGAATTATGTGTAATCTTGACTTTGAGATTTTTAAAGTGAAAAGCAGTGACCTCAAAGATAAAGTGAGACAGGATGAGACTGCGGTTTGGCATTGAAATTCGGTGCTTTTCTGTCATTGATCTCGAAAGTGGGAAGGAATTCCACATTTGACCTGCACTTACTTGTTCGAATTAAATATTTAGTATATAAGATGGTGAGATATCACGACATCAAACCATCTAAAAGGTAAGATGGGCAATCTTTTTTACAAAGTTATGTATAAAGATCAGGCTCTCTGCTAACCTTGTAAAATGTAATAAAGAATCATAAGCACCAGCACATAAAGTAACAATGTAAGATGTACAGTGTAATGGAGAAAACAACTTGTGATCCTTTGCTACTTTTCTTATTTGTTTCTAGTAACATTTGACATATTGTCCATGTGAAATCTGCTTTCTTTGACCATCAAACATTCCCATGGGCCGTCATTGTAGCTGCCAAAATTGTTTAATCAGAAAGAAAAATAGCTGTGGCTCAGTGAATTTCGGTTGCAAAAGATTTAAAAGATGTATCAAGAAGAGTTTATTTAAAAGCTCCAATGAAGGATTTTAATGATGAAACTAAAAAATCATTGAAAAAAGACGTGGCTGAGAACAGGAGAGCCAACTCCTCAGGGATTGGTTCGCGCCACTGTTTTAAAATGCTGTCTTAGAACTAAAAGGTATTAGTGTGGATGCAGCCAGAATCCTGGTTCTGACCACCTGATACAGACAATGACAGCTCATAGGCACAGTTTAGAGGTGAGGTCACTAAGCCAAAAATATTAATGATAATCTTAGACCCATTATGACGTGCTCTGTTGCACCAATGACCACACCCAACAGTGATGACAGGGTATACATGCACACCTGTCTTTACCGCTTAGAAACCATTTGACGCTCTTCTCGGAGGATGCTGAAAAGGAATTTGGTAAATGAGGGGGGACTCCTCCACTCTTTCAGCTCATGCTTAAGATCCAAGAGTCACTACATCTCTGGTCTTTGAATACAACTCTATCTACCTCCTCCACTCTACTCTTTTTTGTGCATGTGTCTGTTCTGTGGCTAAGTGTGACATTGTTGGGGACAGTTTGCATTTAAATCTCCTGCTCATTTCAGTAATACCATTAGAGCTTACCCATCAAAGGTTGTTTACTCTTTGTTTACAGAAGGCCATGTCAGGGGACCTCCAATTTCCACTGAAGTGATTATTCACAAATTCACTGTTTAAAAAGCGACGCAAAGTGCTCTATGTTGAGAATTGTCATGCTTGTGTACGTTCATATGAACAAGCATCCTCCTTATGGATCTATCAAGAGTAATGTAGAAAATCTTGGTTTGTCTTACCTGAAACCGTATTTATGGTAGACACAAGGGATAAAGGGGGGTTCTGCGCCACATGCAGTAGATACCTATGAAGTAGACTTGGATTTATCCATAGATGGCAACACTAGATGCATGTGTCATATGTGTTTAGGCCATGCCATGCTTGTTTCTGTCACTGTCATAGCACTGAGCAGTATGAAACTCACTCTGATCAGTCTATACTATAAATTGGCAGGAGAAAAGACAAGCTGGTCGATCAAAAGTTAGTTAGCCTTAGTTCAAAAGGTTCAAAAGTTACATTTTTTAGTATGTGCACGTCGTTTGTTGTAGCTACATACATATGCTCTGCAGCAGGGCTGTGCGATATGATGATATATGTTGTATGACAGTGGAAAAATGTCTCTTTCATATTACGCTCAATTGTTTAGTTCATCGTGTCACGTATCATGAACGTTATTTTTTGGGCATTTGGACGATGATTTACATCTTCCATATCACAGAAATGCATCCAGGAATTTTGCATGAAGGCAACACAAACAAACATGGTGCCTCTGAACAGGATAAAGACAACTTACAGATCAGCAAACTAGACTTTGCAAATAACACTGAGGACTGGTCCTCAAAACAAACTCAAAACACCACAAACGTTTTTATCATCAACATCTGGGCAATATGATGCATCTCCCACCTAGCAATATTTTGTCGCTTTTAGGTCTTGTTAACAAGTTACTTCTTCCATTGTCTATTTTGTTGTCTGTTTCTATAGAGCAACCATTGTTCATCATTCAAGACAAGTGCCAACCTGTAATTGTATAGTTTCAGTTTATAGCAATGGTAGGCATAGAGGCCAGTCAGTGCTGGAGTGCAATTGTACTACAGACATTATTAATGGTGTGCTGCATAACAAAGAATTGCTTTACAAAAGATCATTCTTGTAAGTGTCCTAAACACTATGGGTCCAGCAGATTGAGCCCCTGACATGCTGCTGTGACCCACAAAATATTAGGACAAAACTAAACCAGTACTCATTTATGAGGGGGCCCAATTTAAATATATTTCCTTCATTCAATTGTATTTGTCCATTTAAAAAAGATTCCGTTCATTTGCAGAGATGAAACTTTGATCACAACAGAAATGGGCAGTGGATTATTGAAAATGAAACAAATACTTTGTCCTAAAAATTATTGATTATTTCTTTGTAAAGTAGTTTATAACATTGTAAAGAAACGTGCTATATAAATAAGTTTTGTACACCAATGTCAGTCCAAGTTTCTAAAAGTTCCAGCCATTGCATAAGAAAGGTTTGTGAAATAGTTTCCTTTGTGGTACATTTATTTATTTTATCTCGCAGACATTTTCATATTGAACAGATCTAGCACTGAGTAAATGTGATGTAATGTGGTTTACATAGATTTTGTATTTTCTAACCCTGGCTATGACTCAGATTAGGTCAATCTACGCCAGAATTGTTGGGTCAGGATTCAGCATTTTACCAGGGACAGGGGAGAAAGGTGGTGATGCAGTTACATCTGTTGATGATATTGGGTCTGAACCCTGCCTTTCAGGGCAGAGTACAGGTGTAACAGACATCACGACAAACAAGGCTTTTGAGATTAAGAAGAGAGACCCTTTTGGCTTGGTTGGTCATTGGGTGTCCTGAAGCATCAAACTTGGGTAATGAATTATGGACCAAATCTTTCCCCTCGCAAGGCCAGTGAAGGGGTCTAGCCATTACATCAAGTCGTGGTTCTGTTGGCTTCATCAGACCTCAAGAAATGTTTACCTGTAATTACCTACAAGTGATAGGGCTGTTACGTCATTGTGCACATTGATTTGCTCAGCCCTTCTTAGCCCTTCTCGCTCTCTTCACCTCGACCTCTCAGTCTCTCTCAAAAACACACATGATGAACCTGTCTCTAATATTGGGATTGGCCATTGGGAGCAAAGGGAGAAATCCTTCCCCACTGAGAGGGTTTGTAGTTAATTGTGAGGTTGCTGGATTGAGAGTCGGCACTACAAAGTTTGAGGCCATGTTTTTAGCTTGAAAAGGGTGGAATGCTCCCTTTGAGTTGAGATTGAGTTGCTGCCTCAAACCGAGAAGTTTGTGTATCTTGGAGTTAGTAAAACGGATGAATTTCAAAGAGGGATTGATGCAGTCTCAACAGGTAACCTGTCAGGCAAAACTTTTGATTTACTGGTCAATCTGCGTTCCAATTGTCACTTGTGATCATGAATTTTCATTATCAACTGAAAAAATTAGATAGTGACTAGCTTAGGCCTTTTCTTCCTCTTAAAAAGCAGCCAGGTGAGGTGGTTCAGGCATCTGATCAGAATGCTTCCTGGGTGCCTCTCGGGTTTGCCTCGTGAATGCCACCAGAAAAACCTTTCTAATTTGGCACAGATGCTTATTTAGATTCACAGAGTGATTCGATTTTTGTGGTCAAAGGTTAACGTGACAGTGGCCTGACAAAACAGGATTTTGCCTCTCGAAATACTAGTTTGACCAGTTGTCACTTGGACTCAAAGATTAACTGATCAGATTTTGGTCATAAAAAGCAAACTCGTTAGTTTTGAAAAAAATTGTATGTAGACTGAAACTGCTTTGGTTGGAAGAGGCATGCAACCGCAGTGGGGTCTTTGTTGTTCCATTAGACATTTATGGTTAAAGCTATCATAAGTAGACCGTATAGTGCATAACACAATAATACAATATTGTAATCTAAATAGCAAAAGCTTTAGTCATTGAATTACTGTCTAATTGCTTGTCCTTGTGTGTGCTGCCCTCAGGTGGAGCGGATCGTGGACAAAAGGCGGAACAAGAAGGGTAAGTGGGAGTACCTGATCAGGTGGAAAGGTTATGGAAGTAAGGAGGACACATGGGAGCCCGAGCACCACTTACTGCACTGCGAGGAATTCATTGACCAGTTCAACAGCTTGAGACTGCACTCACACAGACGGCCCAAAGCTCCAAAAAGTCGGGGAGAGCCCATCATCACCAGCCACCCATCTGCTACAGAAAACAGAGCTCGGTCAGACGCTCGAAAAAAGAAAAGGACTGGTGGCCCAGCTGTGGGGGTCGGAGTAGGACCTGTTTTAGGGATTGGAAGTGGAGGGTCAGGGCCTTCTCTGAAGCAAAGGAAGATAAGTGTAGGACCTGTAAAACATACTTTAGGTGACAGAATGTGCAAAGCCATGACCTACAAGGCTCCTTTACCAAGGGGGGCTCACTTTGTTCCCCCAGTGAGGGTTCCTCACAATGGACTCCAAAATGGAGACTTGGAGCCTCTTGTGTACAGGACAGCAGCAAGGTCACATAGACCCACAGACAAAGTGGATGGAGAACAAGACACGGATACCACTGGACAGCAGTACAACACTGAACTAGGTAAGCTGGTTAGATATGTAATGGAAGGAAAAGCTGATACCGAATTTTTTAAATATTAATATTGAAATGTGATTGAATTAAATCTGATTATGATATAGTAAGAAAAACTCATTCATTAATCCAAATAATTACTAATTCACCCTTCGAAAGAAACCTTGCTCAACAGTTTGTGGTTACTCTTGTATTGTTTGGTTCAGACTTTTTTGGTGTTTATACAGCAGCAGCAGCTAATGTTTTGCTGGGTTTTCTTAAAACCTTGTTACGATTATACAAACATTCTTGCTGACAAGGTTTCATGGGAGCTGTTTTCATTTCTTCAACCACAAAGTGATAGTTTAACTTTGTGAATATCCCAACGGTTTCAATTTCTAATAGCAGATGTTGTCGTTTTTCATAGTTTTGTCTTCGTACACCACCACACTGGATTGGACCATTATACATGTTTATTTGATTCCTATATTTAAAGCATCCCTTTGTCAAAGTTTGTTAATGTTACTTATTTAAGTTAAAAATAGTATTAGTCCTGACGTCACATCCAGGCTTGCCTCTGTTGCACATGTTTCTGTAACTCAATACACTCTCTGACTAAGCATGTCTTTCCTTGGTTTGCTAAAATGTTTAGTCTATAAGTATTTTGCAAATGACACAGTTTTCATAATTTCCATCTCTGTACCCCACCATGTCGTCATGTTCACAACCTTAATGAAAAGATACAGAACATTTATTATCACAAAAAAGATGGCTGCCCTGTTCTAGAACAGAGTCTTTGTACAGGTTAAACAAGGAATGTACTTTACTAGAGCGATGGGGAGAGTATAGAGATCTATGTATGGGTATTTCAGACATAGTGGATCAGTGTTATGGAATGGGCATGTATGGCTGCCAATGGAACAGGGTCACTGGGGTTTAGTGCTGTTATGTCTGCTGATAGAGGTAGCTGGATGAATTCTTAAGTGCATGGGGCTACACTATTCGCTCAGATTCAGGCAGATGTTGATAGGATGGTTTTTCAAAGTACAGATGGATAATGACCCAAAACATAGTGTGCTAGAAACCCAAGAGCTTCATAAGGGAAAGAAATAGAACATTCAGTCAGTCGCCTCACCTAAACCTGATTGAGCATGCTTTTCTTTTACTGAAAACTAAACAAAAGGCACAAATGAACCAAAGAAAAAGTAAAGCAACCTGATGTGGCTGTAGCAAAGGCCTGGCCACGAATCTCTGGGGAGGAAAGTTTAGTTGGTGTGCATTGGTTCCAAACTTCAGACAGTGACTGCAAAACATTTTCCTACATTAATTAAAAATATTTGTATCTGTTAATTTGTTGAATTAATTTTGAGCCTCAGAAAATGGAGGATGATGAAGGACAGAAATGTTTATAGAAGTATATAGAGTTAGAATTTGAGAGTAATCTGGATGTGACTAGGACTTTTGCTCTCTATATATTGTCTTCTATAGTTTCTTGTTACTTAATAGTGGTCATAAATCTCTGATGAACTAAAAATGGCTAATGGCTATAATCAGCCATACAGCTGCATCGGTTTGGTTCCAGTGGAAAATAACCGTTCTACATGCCTACATAGTGATACAAGCAGTGAAGTGTTCCTAACATACCAGGCAGCCAGATACATATTGATTCATAACCGATTCAGTTTAGATTGAATATCATTTCATAATATTTTTATAATACAAGGAGTATTTCCTGTAGATGATAAACTGCAATGCTTGTAGAGAGCAGGTAAGCTTTTATACTGTTGAAACTTCTGCTGACACACAGCTCTTAAAGCTTCTTCTATGGTTCTTCACTACTGGAGCAGCTGATAACACATTTGAATCTTTCTCTTGGGTCACAGTCCAGGGCCTCGGCCACTGTAGTTAATCATTACATATGTCGTTTTTTTTAAGCTATCTCAGTTTATTAAACTGAAAACCAACATTAGAATGGTCAGGATTTTTTACCATATTTGAATAACCTCCCATATTTACTGTATCAGTAGAATGAATATTGATTGACCAATCATGCTGTCTATAGAACCTCTCAAGTGGATATTTTGTCCTCTTTTGTGAGTGTCAGCAACTTTTGCTGCAAGGCGCCAATACCATAGAAAATACTGAATGTATTTTTGTTGGTATTTATGCATTGTATGCATTATATGCTTGTTGTGGACGGAGTGATTATTAGTTTTTGCTGTTTATCATTCAAAACGACATGTTATTCATTGCATTGGTAGACTAATTGATGGTGGACGTGTGAGCTGTACATATGGGCAATCTGATGCAGCACAAGAACACGATCTTGAAAATAGGAAAATGGGTGATTGTGAGCAGAGAGCATCTCAGTCTGAGAGCCTAAAGGCTAGCAGGCTAACATGATGACTATTGGTTTGGCAGCTATAATGGATCCTAATCTCCTAATCCTTGAAAGACTACCTCACCTACCTGATCAAGCAGCCACAGCTCCACCCATTAGCATGCTGGGTGTTACTGTCGCCTGGCGTTCATTGTCCCGTTTGGGACTAACATAAATTTATCTGGTTTGTGGTTTGAGAGAGCTGGGGTGGATACTTAAATGTTCAGCCAAGCACTTGGGCATCGAGATTGAAGAAGCCGGGAATTAAACTACCAACCTTCTGTTGGTACCAGCCACAGTCCCTCTGAATAATGTTTGTCTGCTACATCATTTATTGCTCCCAGAAATCATAAATAGTTCGGTGAAAATGCATAATTTTCGTAATATCCAAATTTTAAATGCATGAAAATTAAACTCCATGTGTGGTTTACAATCTTTAAATATCAATACAATCAAGTAAAGTTGAGATTCATTGTATCATGCTGTGACTGATTTGGTTGCATGCAAAGAAAATACTGTAGGGCAAGTGCCAAATCAAACATGGACGATTTGTTAACCAATTCATATTAATTTAAATCACAGCTTGGGTAGAATTGGTGAGGCTTTCAAAGGCAATGCTGATAATATTAAAATTATCCAGCAAATGAGCCCATGATCAAACCCATCCTGAATTTAATTTTTGAAATTGTTTTCTTTTAGTTATAGAAGATTATAAGAATACAAACTCTTCGAATGAGCTATGAAGTCACAGTTTTATGTGTCTTCACCTAAAGCCTCATGCTGCTTTAACATCACAAATGAAGTAAGGTAGTTTTATCTGCAAAACTGCTATAACTACAGTAATATTGGTAAAACAAAATATAAAAATAAAGTAAAAGTAAGGTTGTATTGACAGTAAAATAGACTTAGTCTGGCCACACTGTGGGAATAGAGAAATGTTCTCTGAGGATGAGCAACAATTTTCCTCAGCTGATTTTTACAAGTCAAATCAAGCTGTAGAAGGAGTTTAAAAAGTCCCCTGTTTAACCAGATTATCTAAACCAGTGGATTAGATAATATGGTTAATATAATATAATTCAACTATTCAAGTAAAATGAAACGTCAGTCATTGTTTAAATGTTTTTCCCAAAACACCTGATTACTTGTGTTTCTCTGCCTGATGGACTGTCGAAAGGTTTTTGTCGCAGTAAACATCAACCAAAACCATTGTTGTTGTAAAAAACAGCAACATTTTTACACACAGGTTTTGACAGTAACATTTCCAGTCACAGTTTTTGTCACCGAGGTGCTTTTGGTTATCTGGTTTGTGAGTAGGTGTGTAATATTTACAGAAGCCAGTTTGACCTGCTGTGTGTTATCCCTCCTCTGTGCCAGGCTGCCCTCTTGCCAACGGAAAGATGCATCTGCACAGCTCAGTAAAGCGGAAGCTGGCTGACGAGAAAGGCTACGTGTTCGACAAGCGGCTCAGGTACAACGTGCGACAGAACGAGAGCAGCTGTCGCTTCCGAGACATCGTGGTCAGGAAGGAGGAGGGGTTCACACATGTCCTGCTCTCAAGCCAGACGACGGACAACAACGCCCTGACACCAGAGGTGAGAAGTTATTTTATTAAGACCTACACTTAATTGTGTTATTCCTGATTATGTCCCATCATGGAGCTCTGTTGAGGAATTATAAACGAGGACATTTTTTCTCCATAACGGCTGTAGAGAAGCCCTGGAGCTATGCATTCATTCAACTGCTCCAGGGGAGTATTCCATGAAACAACGTCTGTTTTTTGACAGCTGGCAGGTGTGAATATGTTCACCTGCATGATTCCTACACAAGACATTGCTGGAAAATAATATGAATGATCACAATGACTAGAAAATACAGTACCTCTTCTCGGCCTTAGTAATGACACGGTTTGCTAAAATCTGCCTCCTGCCAAACAAGTTCCCTACAAGTAGGGTAATTATGAGTATATACAATCCAGCACAATGCCATCTGTTGTTATAACAGCAAAATGTTGGTTGAACAAGCGAGGAAATTATGTAATTATTCTTCAAAAGTGCTGGACGTCCCAGAGACTGCCAGATTTCAGATGATTTCCACTGCTTGTTGGGCAGCAATAACACTGACGTCTCTTCAGGAGTAAGGTATGTAAAGAAATGTCCGCTCAGTGATAAAATGCCTATATACTATAATGTTCAGTTATCAAAACTGAACATTTTACTTGTTAAGAATTGAAAGTTTTAGAAGGTTAAACACACCAATACAGAAGAGTAAAGCATTGAAAGCATTAGTAGGGCTCACAGAGGGGGTATACCTCCGCCAAAGCTGATTGGCCATATTGCATATTGACATCAGATACAGTGCCTTGCATAAGTATTCACCCCCTTTGGACTTTTCTACATTTTGTCATGGTATAACCACAGATTAAAATTTATTTCATCGTGAGTTTATGTAATGGACCAACACAAAATAGTGCATCATTTGGAAGTGGGGGGAAATATTACATGGATTTCACAATTATTTACAAATAAAAATCTGAAAAGTGTTGAGTGCATATGTATTCACCCCCTTTACTGTGAAACCCCTAACAAAGATCTGGTGCGACCAATTGCATTCACAAGTCACATTTGCAAGTCACATAATTAGTAAATAGGGTCCACCTGTCTGCAATTTAATCTCAGTATAAATACACCTGTTCTGTGACGGACTCAGAGTTTGTTGGAGATCATTACTGAACAAACAGCATCATGAAGACCAAGGAGCTCACCAAACAGGTCAGGGATAAAGTTGTGGAGAAATATGAAGCAGGGTTAGGTTATAAAAAAATATCCAGAGCTTAGAACATCTCTCTGAGCACCATAAAATCCATCATAAGAAAATGGAAAGAATATGGCACAACCGCAAACCTACCAAGAGGAGGCCGTCCACCCAAACTGAAGAGTCGGACAAGGAGAAAATTAATCAGAGAAGCAACCAGGAGGCCCATGGTTACTCTGGAGGAGTTGCAGAGATCCACAGCTGAGGTGGGAGAATCTGTCCACAGGACAACTATTAGTCGTCTACTCCACAAATCTGGCCTTTATGGAAGAGTGGCAAGAAGAAAGCCATTGTTGAAAGGGATCCATAAAAAATCCCGTTTGGAGTTTGCCAGAAGCCATGTGGGAGACACAGCAAACATGTGGAAGAAGGTGCTATGGTCAGATGAGACCAAAATTGAACTTTTTGGCCTCAATGCAAAACGCTATGTGTGGCGAAAACCCAACACTGCCCATCACCCTGAGCACACCATCCCAACAGTGAAACATGGTGGTGGTAGCATCATGCTGTGGGGATGCTTCTCTTCAGCAGATACAGGGAAACTGGTCAGAATAGAGGGAAAGATGGATGGAGCCAAATACAGGGAAATCCTTGAAGAAAATCTGATGCAGTCTGCAAAAGACTTGAGACTGGGGCGGAGGTTCATCTTCCAGCAGGACACTGACCCTAAACATACAGCCAGAGCTACAAAGGAATGGTTTGGATTAAAGAATGTTAATGTCTTAAAATGGCCCAAAGAGCCAAAGCCCAGACCTCAATCCAATAGAGAATCTATGGCAAGACTTGAAGATTGCGGTTCACAGACGGTCTCCATCCATTCTGACTGAGCTTCATCTTTTTTGCCAAGAAGAATGGACAAACCTTTCCATCTCTAGATGTGCAAAGCTGGTAGAGACATACCCCAAAAGACTTGCAGCTGTAATTGCAGTGAAAGGGGGTTCTACCCAAGTATTGACACAGGGGGGTGAATACTTATGCACCCAACAGATGTCAACTTTTTTGTTCTCATTATTGTTTGTGTCACAATAAAATTTATTTTGCACCTCCAAAGTACTATGCATGTTTTGTTGATCAAACGGGAAAAAGTTTATTTAAGTCTATTTGAATTCCAGTTAGTAACAGTACATAATGGGAAAAAGTCCAAGGGGGGTGAATACTTATGAAAGGCACTGTACATCTACCATGTACACGGAAATGATCTGCAAATTGCTTGCACTATACACTGGCAAAAATAAACCCATTCTCTGAGTTGAAAGGGATATTTGTTACTGTACAGTAACTGAATTAAGATAATACAATTATTTATTTCGATTCACAAAGTCTGGATCATTTTCTGGATTCACACCAAATTTCATCTGCTGATAGATCTTAGCGCTCTACACATGATCTCTGCATCATTTCTTCCTATCACACAATGTTAAAGAAAGTGAGAAAGAATGAAGAATCCTGGATCCGCCACATAATCCAGATCTGCTACCAAACAAACAAAGGCCGATAAAAATGTAATCTCCTTGGTGGTGGTAATGAACAATTGATTTTGTTATTGCAATTTCATGACAGGAAAAAAAAAAGGTGTGTCATGAATTTACTGCTAACACAACAAAAAGTTTACCAAACAGTTGATTTCCTCTTTTATGAAACAGGATCTTACTATTTTTAGCAGCAGGCCCGATGAGCTCTGATGATAAACAAACCAGCCGACTTTTCTCTCCAGGTGTTTGGGGCGTATAATCTGAGCCAAGCTGTGTTCACTGACTTTATGATGTGTTCTCTCCGTCTCACTTTGTCGATCACCCGCTTACTCATGTCACTCAACCTCCCTCCATGGCAGAGCGAACTGAACGTCCTGAATACAGATGGGACATTGTAATCTATCAGGATACAACACTGGGATGACGGGGATTTAAACATTTTAACACAGTTTTCTCATATAAATGTTAAACAATATTAGACCTGTCCTGTTTTGCACTGGCATTTATAAATGTGTAGACTGATTATTGTCACTGTCACATTATCCTGTCGTACACAGACCATCATTCTTATTCATGATCCTAACTGAGAAAGATGAAAAATTAATGAAAGAGTTTATTAAGGATGGAACATTTTGCATCTGCACTGGCTGTGGTTAAATGGCGTTCTGCTCTGATGCTGCAGCTTATTGCACCGCGATGATTCGCTTTTTGAATTGGCCGCCTGCAGCGATGTGCCCGTCTGTGATTGGCTGCTTGTTTTCAACTCTCTAATCAACATCAAGCTTCTGCGTTTACATTTCCCCTGGATCTATTCAGTAATTCTCGAAACTTTCCCCCGACTGCACTTTTCAATGTTTGTCTTGTCTATTGACTTGTTGACTTTTGAACCCTCCGTATTGACTGTGGTGCCATTTTGTAACCTCCTGTTTGAATTTGTGGACTCTTAATTTATGAATTGTCATGTTGTTGAACAAGCAGTTCATATTTAATCTGTCAAAACGACAAATAGGTTTTTGGAATCATCCACAAAAATCATTGGATTATTGATGAAGATTTCCCTGTCAACACAACTGACACTACTAATATATACTCTGCACAGATAAAGCTGGATAGGTCATTAAAGTCTATATTCATGATTTACACCTCACGATGAGGTTGATGAAGGGCTAATGAAGTAGCTCATGCTGAAGATTGTTGTCTATTTGGAAGATTCGCAATTTCAATCTTTTATGAGTGGACATTTAAACTAATATTAAACTTATGTTAACTCATATTGTCTAAACATAATGGATGCTTTTAATGCCTCTATACCAGCGAAAGCTTGATATTTTCAGCTTTGTCTGTCTGTCAACCCTATTCTTGTGATCATGACGATCAAAGAACCCCTTGAGCGAATTTCTTCAAATTTGGTACAAACGTTCACTTGCACTCATCAATTAACTGAGTAGATTTTGGTGTTCGAAGATAAAAGGTCATGGTCACTCTGACCTGACAAAACACATTTATGGATTTTGAACGTAACATCATAGAAACACCTTTAGGGAATTTCTTCAGACTTGGTAAATATTTTCAGATGGACTCATACATGAACTGATTAGATGTCTGTGTTCCAAAGTCAAAGGTAAAGGTCACTGTAACGTCCCAAAGTTCTAGTTTTGCCTTGAAGTAATCCTTTCAAATTTGGCAGAAATGTTCACTTGTGTTCACAGATTAACTGATTCGATTTGGGTGGTCAAATGTCACAGTAGCCTGTGACAGGCTTTTTGCCTCTCGAACATGATATCTCAAATCTACCTCTGACCTCATAGCTTTTGAAGAAATGTATGCATACAAACTGCGGCAATATAGTTTTCTTTGTAGATTCCTTAGAGGTATGTTAATATAACAGAAAGTCTTGAAACAGATAATTGTGTGTATGACAACCGCCCATCCCCAGTTGAAAGTAGGGTTTTTCTCCTCCCAGATTATATGATGTGTCTTAGATCCTCCACAGAGGGCGGTTTCTGTCTTTGATAAAGCATCGTGTGCACATCTATACTTCACAGGCACTGAAGTGGTCTAAAGTGTGCATGTGTGTATGTGTACTTTCATGTGTGACACTAAGCCTGTAAGCCGTAAGCTTATCAAACAGCTCTGATAGCACCTTCTCTGTCTCTGTCTCTGAAGCTTCAGGAACAAGAGAGTCTGCAGATGTGTCTACTCCATGGCTTAAAAATATTCCACGTACATTTAATTAAAACATTTGAACACTCTATTTTAAATATGTACTTCACATTTTCTAATGTATAAATACTTTAAACATTGACACAGCTTTCCATTGTGTTACAACTGTTTTATTCTTATCAATGTTGTAAATATTGTAATTTTGTTGATGCATTCAGCTACACATGGATGATTCTCTCGTAGCTGCTGCTAAAGAGCATTAAGAGTGCAGATGTTTAATTAACGATCATATCTTGTGTCCAAATCGCACCAAATTGGACATTGCACTTCTTTGGACCATTATAAATACACAAGCCAAGTGTGGATTTGATAAGATGAAAGGTTCTCCAGCTATGCCTTTGATAGTCTGGCAGACAGAGAGAGACTTCTGGAATTATTAGACAGATGTGCGACAGAAGAAATGCCATAAAAAAACTCTGAACTACTGACGGATACTGTTGCGAGTGTCTCTGTTGCGGCCATCACCTTTATTTGTCTATAAATATCCTTGAGGCGTCTGCTCAGTGCACATGAATGTCAGTGTGACTGCTCTCTTCTTCCTCTCTGTGCCTCCGAGTGGGACCAGCATCTGTCTGTCTCTGCTCCACGTACTCTGTCTGAGCAGGATTATTATTCACCTTGCTGCAAAAATAATAGTCATCTGCTCTCTCTCTCTCTCTCTCTCTCTCTCTCTCTCTCTCTCTCATATATACACACAGTTTATGTGCTTGGTGAGACATAGAGACGTAAACTCACTCTGAGGTTAAATTGTTATTATGGGTCAGGTGATAATGTGATTATAATGCAGCAGCAGAGTGTGCAGATTGAGTGCACACAGAGGCAGGATGGTATGAGTGGGGGTTTCCAGATGACTTCTTAACAGGGTTAGTCCAAACACATGTATGCTGATGCAGAACGATGCACCGTTCAGGCTTTAACTTGTGTCCTCACAGTCCATTTGTTCAGGTATTATAGTCCAATACACTCACTTGTCTGGGTTTTTATCATCCCTCAGATTACTCTCCATGAATTAGTAAAGATAAAACTATACTTGAGGCATTGTATTTCTTTGACAAATGTTTTCTTACAACTCTTACTTGTTCTACGTCAGAAGGAGTAGCTGCTGTCTACACACACTCGAGTTAGTGGATGCAGGCGGGCACACTGTCAAGGAAACATGCAGCACGTCCTCATGTGAACATCTCACCTGCACTCCATCGCCACTCAGAATGTAGCGTTAACAAGACAGAACCACAGTCACCACTGAAATCTGGCCTCTCTGGCCCGTGTCCCATCCCTCCTCCAAGTTTGCTGCAATTTATTCAAGTGCGTTTTTGTGATAACCTACTGAGAACCGAAGGTAGAGCATGATAGAGCAGAGGTTATCAGACAGTGACAGTCTGTTGACCCACGCTATTTAAACTCTATTAAGAGTCTGTGTTGTAGGAATGGAAATAAGCATCTCCTGCTTTTTCTCTCCAGATCATGAAGGAAGTGTGTCGAGCTCTGGGAAATGCAGCCGCGGACGACAGTAAGTTATTACTGCTCAGCTCCGTGGGAACAGTTTTCTGCAGTGGTCTGGAGCTGTCCTACCTGATAGGGCGTCTGTCCACTGACCGCAGGAAAGAGAGCAGCCGTATCGCAGATGCTGTGCGGTAAGAAGACATCTTCAGACACAGACTCTTTTATCACTGTCCATCGGACTCGACAGATTTGCTAACAATTGTTCTGTGACTCCTTCAGGGACTTTGTGTTGGCATTCATCCATTTCAAGAAGCCTATTGTGGTGGCTATAAACGGGCCGGCTCTCGGCTTAGGAGCTTCCATCCTGCCACTGTGTGATGTGGTGTGGGCCAGTGAGAGGGCCTGGTTCCAAACTCCATGTGCAGCGCTCCATCTCACCCCCTCTGGATGCTCCTCTTACACCTTCCCCCAGATCCTGGGTGTAGCTCTGGTGGGTCCTCGCAATATCTAAGCTCCCAGCAAAATGCACTTGTTCTTATTTGATTCCTCTTACAACCCTATGATACCCAGTGTTTAAATCAAACATTAACAACATATTTAAAATACTTTCTGTCGCCGATGGCAGGCCAACGAGATGCTGTTCTGTGGAAGGAAACTCACAGCACAGGAAGCGTGCAGTCGAGGTCTTGTGTCACAGGTCTTTTGGCCAACCACATTTAACCAAGAGGTGATGCTGCGTGTGAAGGAAATGGCGTCATGCAATGCAGTGGTAGGTTCTGATACATTTGCGTATGTGTGACTGTGCCGTAAGTCTGTGTTCCTGTCACTCAGAGTCTGTCACCTTTGTTTTTGTGTTCATGCACCTCCGCTATCGCCATAGATTTATTTCTGTGGTTAACGCTGAAGTGACGTATATTTTTAGTTGCATAAAGTGCAGTGAAGTGAGATCCGATCACAATTTGTCACAGTATTTTTTATTTGAATACCAGGCATGAGCAGACGAGCTCAGAGCTGAACACTTGTGATCAGATCTCTCAGGAAGCGTGTTAATACCAGGTCTGAACGGGGCCATACACAACCCAGATGGCAAAGCTTTCGTTTGAATGTAAACTAATGACCCTCTCCACTCTGTGTGTGCTTGAAAGGTTTTAGAAGAGTCCAAATGCCTGATGAGGAGTATCCTCATGTCGCTCATGGAGGAAGTGAATGAGAAAGAGTGTCAGATGCTGAAGCAGCTGTGGTGTTCAACCAAAGGACTCGAGGCCCTCTTCAGCTATCTGCAGAACAAGGCGTATGAGAAGTAATCATCCCCACCCAGGAAACCAGAGCTGGTCCGGCCGACCCTACCTACAGAGGGACATTCAGGATGAGATCTCAAACTGAAGGAGAAGTTTTGTGAAGGTCCTTTGTTTCCATCCATCAGCAGAGGCGATACACTGGAGTTCTGTTTGCTTACAGTGCAACCAACAAAAAGAAAATCTTCATCCAACCTTTTTATTGGACCCACAACCGTCCAGATGTTTCTCCCCTTATTTTAGATAGTCAAAGAGCAAAGGGCCAAACGTGTTTAGCTGAAATGTATTTAGGAACAGAGTGTTTCTGCACCTATACGAGACTTAATTGTCAGGATGTACAAAATCAGTTTACGTCTGAAAGCACATAATTAATGTAATGTTAATGTATATTAATATATTTATTTCAGATAGAACAGTTGCTTTCTGTATAGAAGATACAGGTTTCAGGATTTTCTTTTACTCGGTTATTGTTTTGACTTGAAGTGTAAAAACCAAAGTTGGCATGAGGACAGTTTCTTGCTCCTTAACATTCACATTCCATCCGCTCTGCATGGACGAAGAAAACGAATAGAAAACTCATACATACTCATTTTCAGATTCACAGACCACTTAAAGAAAGTTTATATTAATTTTTTTGGACGGATGATACTTGCACCCAGCTGTCCAGAGCCATCAATGCTATTGTACCCAGTTTTGGACTGAATTGGACCACTTCAAGAAGAAGTGCTTCAGCAGTGGGGAGGAGTCTCTGGCAGAGAGGCTTTCTGACATGTGGTTAACTAGAGTAAAAGGTTTATTTCAACCCAAACCATGGGTTAGGTTTCTTGAACCTGACCAACTAATTTTGTTGCCTTAACCCTAAAAATCATAATATATTTGAAAAGAATAATGCCTGCTGCTCTTTTAATTATGAAATTATTTTAAAAAGGTGAAAGAAAGCAGACATAACAACAAATGTAACCTATTTTCTTAGTATTTCAATCGTGCGTACACACACTAGACAAGTCCAATCAAGACACAGGACCTCAACAAATGATCTCTGTGTAGAAATCACAGAGACTACATGATGGAATGTGACTTCAGAATAAAAACCAACATTCCGACTGTCCACCTGGTACGGGAAACTCTTATTTATGGTGTTGGAAGCCATTTTTTTCTGATCTAAATACAAGCACGCAACATTTAGCCTGTTCACTCTGATTGGCTATTGCTGATTTCTGCTCACTCGCCCAATCGTTCTTCCTTTCATACTACACGAGTATCAAACATGAATCGGTTGGATATTCCTCTAGTGTGCAACGGGCACAAGTCAACTAAGTATGAAGATGAGTCAATATCAACTTTTGAGTCCACAAAGAAGAAGTGGTGAAAGTCCTCCTGAGTGAAGTCCTCCATCATGGCCTTCTCCGCTTAGACATGTTCACAACAACACAGACATCTCTAGAGGATTCAGGTGAGTGGTGGTGCAGCCGACAGAGGCAGGATGTAACATGTCACGTGTTTTTGTTTACAGAACATCAACACTGGCATCGGCCATTAAACTCTCTTGGCATCTTAGTTGTTTCTTTCTACATCTAGTGCACTGCTTCTTTGCATCTAAAGATATTTTTTTTTTTTTTTTCCATTTTTGTGTCTGTCCCGTGTTCATCTACACCCCCACACATGGGCTCTTTTTTACAAGGGGGCCGGCCAGAGAAACTCCTGAGAGAGTCCAGAGCCTCTCACTCGTCCTCCTGAGGTTCTGCAGAGTTCAGTGCATGTCTGAAAGCAGCTATACTAGTGAGGATATCCTCAACGTTCATCTGTCTGATGTTATTTTCAGCTACAATAAAATATATTCTATATATATGGGTTTTATATAACTTATTTATACAAATAAAATCTCATTGAAGTCAGGATTTTTCCTTCAAAGGAAATGCTTCTTTTTTTCTTTTTTTGTTCAAGTCAGAGGAATTGGAGAACACTGGACGTCTCATGTAGATGCTACAACTGCTTGTACAAAATGTCCGCTTTTATTTGGCTTTTGGTTTTGAGTTTAAAACCACTTTATGATTAAATGAATAAGTGGCACGTTTCACATGGAAGGATTAGCAATGAGTTGTATCCCATTTGTTTGAGCTCCATATAGTAGCCTCGCATGTGGAACGGTGGTGGTTCATACACACAACATGGCTTCCAGTTATCAATGCAGATGGTGATTGTGTGAAATGGGATTTTAAATCACGTTGACATCACCTGATGCTTCTCGCTCTGTGGTCTCGTGCTCACGTCATGATTACACTAATCGTTAGTGATCAATATTGTGACAATGCAACAGTTGTGTACCTGGAGTCAACTTTGTCCTTGTATCTGCATGTGTTGAGTTGAGGTTTGAATCAATTTTATATTTTAATGTAAACTATAGTTTGGATCTATTTGGTTTGACCCTCCGAAAAGAGGTTGGTCTGTGAAATGTTTTGTAAAAAACTGAAGATATTTGTCAATTTTTGCAGTTGTACACATGCAGTAAAGAAGAATATAGAGATAATATGTTGATTGTTATGTGGAACACATTGCATGTAATATACTGTACATATACGAATGTGTCGCTTGTGTGAATGCCTTGTGTGTCAGGGTATATTTTGTACCAGCAATGTAAGTATTGTTAGAAATGTTGCAGTTTATTTTTGTATTTATTTGAGATAAGTGTGGATGTGCAGTGCCATGTGGTTTCCTTTACTCCGGAGGCACCCCCCCCCCCCCCGAATCACGCTCATCTAAACTATCTTATAAACACTTTGATGAAATAATGGGTCAGTAAAATAATTTATACATATTTAATATCAAAGCCAAACACTGTTGTCCCTTGAATGTTATCATTTTAATTTGACATTAAATCATTTTCTGTAAATAGATAATGTAATATTTGATATTGTGCTTTACTGAGCTGCTGTAAGTATAAAGGATTGTTTCAATCATAAAATGCTCCATGAGGTTGTTAAATAATTTTCAGCTTATTGATTGCAGATTATAATTACGTGTAGTTTTTAATTTATTAAATAACCAAAATATATCTTTATCCTTTTATACTTACTTGCCAGATACATAATCACCTTCACTGAAACAGTTCATTCACTCAAAACTGCCACAGGAGCAACTTTGCAGGTTTTTGAACAGATTTTTTGTCATTCTTCTGTAATAATCAATTAAATTCCAACATTCACATCCTCAGCCATGTCCCTGATCTGATGTAACTGAACCTCTCTTACTTGGCTTCATGGTCCCAAGGAGAGGACAGAAGGACCTGTGTAATGTGGCCACTGTAACACATCAGTGAATGCAAATCACTCAGGTCTGCAGGGTGTTAATCTCCCCGATCCTTCGAGGCAGACTAATGTATATTTATTCATTTTAATTTGTAAAACACTATGAATTATTTTTTATTTTGACACCTGAGATACAAAATACAATCGGTCAAAACTTTCAAACTATCTAAATTTACACCTCAGCATGTGTTTGACCGTTTGTGTGAAATTCTAATTAAACGTAAATAAGCTATAACAGAAAAAACCTACGACTAAATGTACTCTTGTTAGCGTCCTTATTTGTGACAAATTGTACTATTTCTGTCAGGTTTCCTTTTTTTTGTCTTTAACAACCACATTACTTTAAGTTGACTCATATATGCGTTTGTCTTCATCATCATAGCACATCTTTGGGGTGCCTTGCAATCTAAATATCTGTCAAAGACTGATCCATACTTTGTGATGGGTAGAGTGAGCTGCTTCCAATAAAGAAACAGTACTTTCACTCTATGGTGTTTGCTTTACTCTCCTCAAATAAAGGTGTGAAAATTCATGTTCATGGGCAACAGTCTTGGTACTGCAGTAATAAACAGTGATTCAGATGTCCAGGATTGGAGCTACAGAGTTGAACCAAAGGCTGCTTGGCATTTCCTGTGTTGGTTATGATACAACAGGCCTGATACCACCCTTGGAATAACACTGTATACGGTAGAGAACCCAAAGTTCCATAAAGTAATGATTCTCATGACCTAAATGTAAACTTCCAACACCAGAATGAGCGACCTCCTCATAGACTCCATAAAGATGGATGACAGAACAGCTCCCCTGAAGTGAAACCAAAGCGTCTCCATCACCACCTGTTGGCTGGCTGCAGTATAGGTCATAAACCCTGCCTGCTCCATGTTAGTGGATGGGAGCCGAACTAAAACGTCATAACATCAAATTATTTGTCTCAAAGATGATTTCAGTCAGATTAGGTATTTCTGAACACAATGAGCGTGTATCTGCGGGGCCTCACTTTCGCGGCGCCACTGCACAGACTGCTGGTGTGCAAGATGGCAGCACTTGTATGCTGGATATTACAGCTTCATTTGTGAATAGTGGGAGGAAAAGGGGTTGCATCATCCGTCTTTATATCAGTCCTATGGTCCTCAAACGCCTCAGCAGCTCAGATTAAATTTAACATTTTAGTATCACAGAATACAAATTGAGTCCCGTTTAAATTTTTATAACCAATTTAATACCACACCCACCAAAGTATGAAAGTAAGTCTGAAAACTGGTGAAGACAATATCATATTGTGAATTCCTTAATAATTTATTAACTAGTTCCCAGAGATAAAGAACCACTCACACTCACCTTCACACACACAGGCAACAAGTAGTCGCCAATTAACCTAACCTCCATGTCTTCAGACTGTGGGATGGAACAAGCAAAACTCTAAATAGAAAGGCAACAAGGGTTTGAACCGGGAATCATCCTCCTGTGTGGGCCAACCACTGCACCAACGTGCCGCTCTAAAACAAACCTTCCATAGCCTTCCTTTTTGAGGAAACTGATTTCAATGCTTTTTAAGATCAGTACAGACAGGCACTTTGTTTTTCCAATCACACACCATATCAAAGCTCATAACAAACTTTATTTTGAAGGAATTGATCTTCTCATGAATCAATATGATTCCCCTTTCAAATAAACATGCAAACAACTTTCTAAATCTTCAGTGTGTATATATATGTAGCAACATGGAGAGGAACCAAACCCTGGTCATTGTGGTTCGGGTGTTACATTCATCTTTTATATCCTGAAACGGATCCTCGTTGTTTTCATGAAATGTTTCCAGGTACCAGAATATTCCTGAGGTGTCCTGGGGACTAATATAATAGATGAAAGGGTTCTGCCACCGGCTCCACTCGTCTCTTTGATGTGGTGGTATTGTAATGCAGACATAGTGGAAACAAATGAGGATCCAAACCAGCAAATTTTACTCCAAAGACCTAGTTGTGGTTTTGAGTTCATTACACAGTTAATGCATAAGCTGTAAATCTCAACTGGGTTTGTATTAGCTGGTTTTCACATGATGCCAACATTTTAAAAACATTTCTTCGTCCTCATGTTTCTCTTTACAAATATCAAAGCAGCAGTAATAACAGCAACATTTTACAGTTACACCAGCGTCTTGAAATCGTTGATGAACACTATCACATTATGCTTAGACCTGTCAAAGCTGAAACAACCCATCTTTAGAGAGACAGAGTTACAACCCTCCTGTCATGTCTCCACTCAAAAACCGCAGCGTTACAGTTACGCCCTCGATCCAATGTCTCAATATCTGAAAACTTGCGATGCCAGTTGGCAAAGACGCAGCCAATCGTCCTTCAGACCTGCTCCTTCGGTCCTTCTTTCAGCCTCCTCTTCATCGCCTGTGCGTGCTGCTTGCTGCGCTCCCGCTTATCCAGTCTCTGTTGAATGAAAGGAAGAAAAAGATAACTCGCATTCTTAAATATTTATATTGTTGGTAATTCATCAGAGAACTTGTCTCTTATTCACTAAAACAAACAAATGACTGACCTCTTGCTTCAGGCAATGGCGCATATCACGGTCCATGTCGTTGCATGTGCCAATAAACCTCATGAAGCTGTGCTGAGGGTCAAATGAAACAAGATTGACTTGGTTTGGTTTCCTGTGCATGTATAGCACTCAGAAATACAAGGATTGAAAGAAGGTGGTACCTCGCTGTGGCACTGCCTGAGACGAGTTATCAGTTCATTGCACTCGTCCGTGTGCAGGTGAGGCGACAGATCAGGGTGCATTCTGAGTTAAGGGTTAACTGAACCGCAGCAGGGAAACTGAAAAAGCCACAAACAAGAGGAGCACGGATTGAGGAGGACCACGTTGACGATTAAAGGAAGGCTAGGATAACAGGTGGGATTTAGAGGCAGTGCCTTCTTGAAATGCATCAGTGCACTTTTCCCACACCATGAGAATATACCGGACATCAATTCTACTAACTGAGGCTGCAACAAACAGTTGTTATTAACTATTGATTCATGTATTTAATCTTTTAATTAGATCTACCAAGGATTGTTTGTTGGTTTGTTTTATTTGATTTCAAGCTAGGTTATGCAAAAACGACTGCCTTTGTCTTACTCCTCTTTGTCCCTGCCTCCATCCAGGCCTTTCCTGGGCTACGTGTGGGGCCTCTGCCCACGTCCCACCCTCTCTTTCAGCTCGGCCGTCATGGGCCAGGGAAGAACCCATTACATGTTGGTGCAGATCCGAATCAGGGAGAGGATCTGGATATCTTTTTTTCCCCCCATTTCTTTTAACATTTTTGAAATATGGTGTGTTCCCAAGGGAATAATTCATTGATTTTTATATCAAAAATTAAATAAAACCATGCATATTAAGGTTATGCTTTTGTCTTGATTGTTTGTTTGTAGGATAACACAAATTCTGCAAGACCGATACAATGTTGGTGTGGATCAGGGGCTGGAATCTCTAACATTAAGAGATACAGAACTTTTTTTATTCACAGAAAATAATCAGACATGTTTTGTGGACTGATATTCATGAATGTGTGCAGTTTGGTGCAGATGAATATTCATCATGGGACTGTTGGGCCTTGCTTTTTTTGTTTGTTATCGATTGTGTTGTTTTTTTCCCCTCTTTCTTTAACATTGCATTTGTGTAAGTCTAAGTCTGTGCAATGTGGTGCAGCTTGAAGGAATAATTTGGGACCATTGGGCGCTGGTGGAGGTATGAACTCTACTGAGTGCAATTCTAATCAATAACTGATTCTATTAAACGTCCAAAAATAGTGTTAATTTCCCAGAATCGTTACAACTTGAGTTTCTAGTTTCGCCTGACAAACACGACTAAAACCTAAATCAATTTTCAACTTCAAGCCACTTCAGTAAAGCAAAGAATTACAAAGGGCTGTACAGAAAGCAGAGCAAAACAATGAAAGACAGAGGATAAAGACAACAGGGCCAATTTCGAATATTGATAAATTGATTTGAACGCACTGACAAAGGTTAATCATCATGTATCCAAATCAAGAATTAAAAGCAGCTTTGTACAAATGTATTGTTTTGAAATGGGAGACCGACTCAGCGCCTGATCTCTTCAGGGCAGGATGTTCCAAAGTCCAGAGGCTGTGACAGAAAGAGGCACCTGTGGTTTTCAGCCCAAAGTCAGGGACACATCTCAGAGGATTGAACAATGAATCGATTGCATCAAAACCGCTGTTGATCAACTCTGTAAAACCCACGATTCACTGATCATTTCTCCTATATACACGGCGTTGACCTCATGCCAAGGACATGTCTCCTAAAGGATACTAATGCCTCCCCATCCCTCTCCTTCCTGAGCTGTCATAGTGATGCTGGACTGTACTCCTCCTGGGGATACAGAGAGGAGGTGGAGGAGGTGGGGGACAACACATGGGACACAATGACTGAACTACAAACATGCACTGTGAATACTCGGCAGTCTCTTTGACTCTGCTCCGTGGTGAAAAGCCGGTGAGGTGTCCGGACATTAGAGAAGGAGCTGATTTTGGACATCAGATTGTACCAGTCTGTGTTTGTTGTGTGTCTCGTGGCTTATTACAGGTTATTTAATACAACTCACCGGCGGACAGGCGGTGTCACCTCGGTCAGATGTCACGTTAGCTAACCGTGAGGCCTCGGCTAACGTCACCAGTGGAAACACGGAGGTCTACGAAGAGCGTGGTCCTCTTCTTCGTCCGGGGACAGTTGGAGTCGCAGCAGTAACTTCTCTACAGTTTGAACTCAGACTAATAAAAACCCTAGAACACAACAAGCAGCAGGAGGACACGCAGCCTGTGACCTGACACGCTTCTTCTACACGCTTTTGTAAGTCAGACAGAGATTTGAGTGACAGGACGCTACAACGAATCGGCGGTTGCTGCTTTCCTCAATCCACCAATGGCGTGCGTTGTTACCACAAAAGGCGGGACTTTTACTGGCGGAAGTTTACAGTGGATGCAGGAGCGTTCCTCTCGATGCGCTTCCGGTTTTGCTTTTGGATCAATTACATTTGAACATTATAACTATTCTAGCGATTAGCAACTAAATTAAGAGGCACAACATACAGATCATCTGCCAACAGTGAATATGTGAAGGAAGTGGAACATTGTGATCATTAAAAGCTTGTGATACACATTTATAAAGTTGATATTCAGACCTTTGAACAAAGTTGGCTAGAGTTAACTTGAGCTTTTGTACTGAAGGCTCCCTCAGCACTAAAAGTCAAATTAATGAAAAAAGTTTTATGATATTAACTAATTAATATACAGCTGACAGCTGTAATGTTATATTTTAGACACATTGTGGATTTAGCTTAGGGGAACATGTGGATTTGAAGTATTATTTACATTTATTTAGAATGAATTATTGAATCATTTCTAGTCATTTGTTCAGTTACAGTATGTGGGTCTTGTCCTTCTTCACTTTGGAGTTCAATCAAAGAGTTTCTCCATTTTTACGTTTCCATTATTGGCGACAAAAGCTGCAATAATTACGTTTTTACAAGAAAAAACAAAGACTAACGAAATGTTTAACGCTAGATACACATTATTTTGTGTAGCAGAGCTTTTTCCCTTTTTCCTACACCTTCTCAAATTGGCTCTCAATTTTTAAAGATTGAGGAAGATTAATTGTCATTCCAAAACATGAGGTACATAAGAGATAACCAATATAAGTACTGAGATCCCCTTAAGCGGTAATAAAATAGAACACTAGAATCTAAAAACTAAGGAGAAGTAGCAAATATATACAACTAAATAAAAACTATAAAACAATAGAATCCCAAACTACTCAAGGTTGAAAACATGCAGATTAAAAAGGTGCAATTGATTATTGATTGATAAAAGTATGGATATCATCTCTTCTCTCACCTATTCATGTTATTAATGATATTGGAATTCTTATTTTTGTTGTATACTTCTAACTAGTATCATTACCATTATTGTTTTATTATAAATAAAGATTTTAAAAGTCAGGGATAAACAGACACGTTTCTTGTATGATTGTACAGAAGCATCAGCATCCGCATCATTGGTGGCTGTACAGCAACACTACCACCTCCAGCTCAGCAGGGGGCGGTAGACGGAGCACTTACTATAATCTGGCGGGATGCGATTGGTCGGTTCGTTTGCTTTACTTCGTTGGCGGTTTGTTTGGACTGTTTCTAGTGAGTGGTGTTTCGTTAGGCGGAGCTGCTGGTTTGATCAAACCCATTAAGAACCCTCGGCGCAGCGGTTGGATGTGATCAGGCATCAGAGGGAGAATGGAGGACTCCACCAGACGCGTCCTGCAGAGACTCATCCGCCGGATTCCGACTCCACAGTTAAAAACAACGCTGGAGAAGTGGAGTGGTATGACGGTGGCTCAGCGGGGGTCCATGGATTACACTCAGACCAAATGGGCGTTAACGGAGAAACTGCTGTCTCTCTGTGAGGTACCAGACCCTTAAACATCTCTGTGTTTACCTTAAAGTGTAAAACCTGTGTTTAGAAATGAAATCCAGCGTCCAGCACAACTCTACCACGTTTGGGTTTAACGCCATTTTAAAATATACCGCTACTTTCCACCCAGAATCAACATCATTTGTGTTAAACTGGCTGCTTCGCTCACTGCTTTTCATCTTCACAGGAAAACGACTGGACAACGAAACACATCACAGAGCTGGAGATGATATGTAAGTCCACTGAAATGACTGATCTTATTTGGTTTTGAGTAACAACCATATCCTGCCACCAAACAACTAACCTTTGTGTTCCACTGTCTCTCAGATGTGATCGACAACCCAAACCAGGGGATGTGGCACGGGTTCCAGCTCCTGGACCCCGAAGGTCTGTTTTTAACAACACTTACAGGTTGTACTGGGAGAGAAACCACTATCAAGTATTATTGTAATATTGTTTTCATCAATAGCGACATAGCAAAGGTTCCATGTTAATCCATATATTGCTTCAATCTGTTAAGTAGTTTAACAGATGTTTCCTTGGTCGTACAATCGTCCTGTACCACTGCACTTAACTTATAATATTAATTTTCTATTTGATTTTTTTATTCTATTGCCTTTTTATATTTCTTTATTCTCTTGTCTACCCAATTCTGCTGCTGTAATAACTGAATATCCCCGGAGTGTGGATCAATACAGTTTTATCTGATCTTATCTCTTGTTATTCATTGTGTAGGAGCAGTGAGGAGACACATAATTGATCCTCAGATTTGTAAAATGATTTGCTGTTAACAGTTTTGCTTACTTTTCAATCAGTTAAATAATCTCATTGAAATAAAGGGAATATTATTATTCAACTGATTTTGCTACTCAAACCCATATTGGTATTTAGTTTAGATTTGAAATCTGATTTAGCTGGTTACATTTTTTCTAGTTTTTGTGAGGGTATCACCGGTAGTTGGTATGTGGACCGGGTGCAGGTTAAATTCAAATATTCCCACTGACATTGGCTGTTAATGGAAGTATTTATTCACAAAGGAATTCCAATTTCTGCCCCTTTTACTGTATATTTAACATTTTTGTCTTCTTGTTGCAGATGATGCTCACTCTGTCGAGCTGACACAGTTCAAGGAGCAGTTTAAGTCCCACCTCGGGGAGCTTGTAAGACATGTAAGCCTGATGTATAAAATCCTGTTTTGCTGCAGTGGCATTATTATGTAGTATTTCATGGGCAACTCTGTGTTGAACATTTAATATTGAAAGCCTTCTTTTGACATTGTCTTCAAGGTGTCTGTCAAAATAAAGAAGCACACAGACGAAGCTGTCTGGATTCGGATCGCCTGGGGAGACAGCTTCTCTCGGCCCAATCACCTGAAACCAACATATGTTGTTCACCACCTTCAAACCCCGTATGTCTTTGTGACCGGTCTGACTTCAAAACAAAAGCCCCTGTTATCCCAGGTGAGTAATGAGTTTTATATTGAATCTTGACAATTTATTCAGTTGCCAGGCAGCTGTCTTTCTGTCTTTCTAATGTCCTCAAAGTGAGTGATGTTCTTGCCAGGCCCTGGTTCTGTCCACCAGACATCACACAATTAAGGATGCTAACCTCAGTGGACGGAAACTCACTGCCATCAGGGACTTGCTGATGAAGCAGTACCAACAGGTAAGCATGTCGGGATCACAACAGAACAAGACGTTAACCAGAAGATCAGGGAAGCTGATAAAGGAAGTTACTACACAGAGCGTGTTCCTGTTATATTTAAATGCCTTCTGGCTCGAGTGAAGTCTTCACATTATGATCTCATTAGGATACAGGCTCAAATTCAATTTAGGTGGACTGTTGTCCCACTTCTGATTTTTGACATTTGAGTATCTTGATGTGTTACTCAGCTTTGAAACTGAACTCTGCGATCACGCGCTGGATAGGTTCTGATTTATGTAAAAATTGGTTTAATTTGTGCAATAGTGTAATGAAAAGTATCTGACCAACAGAGGGGAAATCTAAATTGCCATGTTCATCCTTTTTTAACCTAAGGTACACTTAAACCTTAAATATTATGTATTTGATTTCTAAATCTAGCAACTTTAGCAGGAGAGATGTTTCATTAAGGTTTCTGGTTACATGTTGACCTTTGCACTTGGATTCTGTGGGTACGTATGCTGTGTTTGTCGCTTAAAATCCGTTGAGTAGATGATGAGGTTTGGGTAGACATTTGTTGTAACCATGCAAGTTATGTGACGGGGTCAGGTTTGTCATTATAGTACCACAACTTATTAGTCTGAAAAATGCCAAGAATTCTGAACAACAAATCATCAAATTCCCAAAGACTTAACTGTTTTATGTTGTATTTTTTATTTTTCAGTAGAATCTGACTTTTCCTTTCTTTGTCTCTAGGTGTTTCCCACTAACTTCCCCAGCCCTCTTGCAGAAAAGAATGAAACTGTCTCAAGTACGTTAATCAAATCATTCAATCAGGCCAAAGCTATTTTAATATTTTCTGCATGATGTCACACAAATTGATTGTTTTGCTTCATTTATTTGAAGTGTATGTGTAGTTCTGGTGGAATTCTGCATTATCATTGAGTTTAATTAAATTTTGGGGCTTTTATGTGTATTTATAGACCCAAAAATAGAAAGAGAACAAGCTGGACCTGGAGCACACAGACATCAGATGGCCTGTGAGGCCTTTGGTGATGGGATGTTGCCTCAACTACAATCTGCAGTTTACAAGGTACCCTAAAGGCCGACTGGTGTTTTTTAATACTTGCTGCTGAGTAGAGGTAGAATTATTCAAATCAAATATACTTTTATGGTCCCATAGGGAAATTTATTTTGGGCCAAAGTGCTACTGCAGCTGCAGAACAGCTCGTTGAATATCAGAATCAGTATCAGAGATTAGCATCATTCTGTGCTGTGATCATCTAATGTTTTCGTGTTCCTGTCCCCAGCTGGAGACAAAATTCAAAGACCACACCAACAGGACCATGACAGAGCGGGACGAGCCCTTCAAATGCATTGTCAAGTTTGAAAGCACCAACCTCCTGGAGTCACTCAGATACTGTGCAGCATCAGGTACCACTACTCTGCTCGTCACAGCCTGTAACAAAACCAATCATGTGTTTGGAAGTAAATAATATTTACATACAGCAAACAATTTAGAGCGTCATACTACTTGCAATTACATATGTTGACCACAAGAGGGCCACTACACTCTTTTCATTATGGTCAGTGCACTGTAGGCCTTGTTTTCTCGAAAGAAGTTTTTTTTTTACATCTTTGCACCTGAACCTCTCTTCATACTTTTCAACTGACATTGGAGAACTTGTGCACGTTCCCCAATCGAGGTGGGAAGGATACATTCACCTTAATTCCCACAAATGTCTTGTTTTTCTCATAGTCACAGTTCCTCCCATCCATGATACCACTCTAATATGAGTCACGTTTTGTGTATGATGTTTTGTGTAATTACCATTTGGACAAGAAAGTGCTTTTTTGTATATTTCTGCTTTTGTTATTGTCCAGACAAATAACTGTGATCAAATATCATCTCAACAAAGTCAGAAATAATTGTGATTACAGTTTTTTTGTTTGACATCTTAACTAATTTTGTTTTCATATTTTACAGGCATTGCCTCCACCCCTGTCACCCCCCTGCTGTCATCTATTCCTCTAAAAGGAAGGAACTATTTTGTCATCACTGATAATGGCCCCGGTCCCTCCTCGCAAATGCACCAATCACAGAACTGATGGGTGACAGACTCTTGATTTAAAGGACTCACGGTGTAGCTTGTTCTTTATTTCTCCATCCATGGTTTGCTTTTATTTCATTATGGTTCCTGTTAATGTGGCTCTTGAAGATTCTTTACTCCCTGGATTTTAGAATCAGTTATTGTTCCCCTCTTTTTTTTGCACTTGCTGCTTCAAATATATAAATACTGTGCAATGTATACTTGTCATGTAATTATCTTTCATTTCATCTTCGATTTAATGATCTTTTAATTCATTTAATATGTTCACGATGTTGAGTCAGCAGGATTCTTGCAGGTTCTGTTTGAAATTCAATAACTAGAATTTAGTACTTTAAGTGTCTTTAAATATTAGGTCCTGGGTCTTAAATACATCAGGTAGGTCTTAATTATGTTAACCAGTGTTGTGCATGAACGAACGCAAAAGAACGCGCTCATTGAACACGTTCACTTTTATGAGAACGATGAACTGAACGCAAGTCAATGACAAATAATGAATATGAACGGTGAACACGTTCATATTGTAGCGTCCTCGCGTATAGACGACAGGAAACTTCTCTCTTTATGTGTAACTTTATTAAAGTCCAGCGAACACGACACGCTTCTTGATCGTAACTCTGACACTCCTCTCATCCAGCACTATTCTTCACTCCCCTTCCTCATTCACCCTTGATACGCCAACGCATCAGCCAATGAGAGCCTGGCATCCCACAAAACCCTACAGCCATTGGCCTAGAACTGTCACGTGCCCCACCCCTACCTGTTCACTGACCCTCGGGACATTTCAATACTTTCTCCTCAGAAGAGACGCTGTCTAAATCGAATGCTTTCACCATGTCGTTGCTCAGTGCCCGTAAAATGTCCGCGATTTAGCCTAACCGAAACCAACTAACTAGACTTCGCACTACGTTACCCATCACCCATGGCACACATATGCAGACCAAACAAGCAACGTATTCCAAGTGTTTTCTTCTCTGGCCAGTGTCTCGGCTCCGTACCACACAACTTGGTAGAAGGAAGCTTCATGGATCAGAGACTATACGGCTCTATTGAGCCGTATAGTGAATGAATCTGGAATCTTCTCTCAAAAAATATTTCCCCCCCCCCCCACTGGGTTATTCTCTAACAATAGGTTTCATCCAGTATCTAAAAGCCAAATATATAAAAGTAACTTTTAAGTAAGGCTGTCAGATATATGTAGTAAAGTAGAAAATATTTTCTCTGAAGTGTTTATCAAAAGCAGCATAAAATGACACCGACACACACATGATAATTTGTCAATTTAATTAGTGTGCTTAGTTCGGGAGGAAAATCATCATCAGAAGTGGCCTAGTCGGTAAAGCATCGGTCTCTAACAACATCGACCCGCGTTCGAATCCCACTCATTCCCATTTTCAAGCTGGCAATATATTACACTTAAAATTGGCAGGACTTCTTCTATTAATTGCAAAAAAGCTTACACTATGTTAATTTAAATTAATTCAATATAAAAACAGGAAAAAATATAATTAAAAAAAAAAAAAAAAGCTGGCGCGCAATTCCTGCGCATTGATGCAGGATGTGCGCAGTAGGCTTCTGCGCAGGATGTGCGCAATGGGCTTCTGCGCAGAATGTGCGCAGTGGCCTTCTGCGCAGGATGTGCGCGCGCAGTTTTTTTTTTTTTTTTTTCCCATTTAATTTAATAAAAAAATATATAATTCATTTAATTAAAAAATATATATTTAATTTAATTTAAAAAATATATATTTAATATAATTTTATTTTTTTATATTTAAAATTGTTATATTACATTTCATCATCATTTCTCCGCGCTGGTTCAGGGGTAAATAATGCTGGTCTTCACAGGTGACTGACCTACGCAAGCCTGTAGCCGCCACCCCCCCACAGGAGATTATGTGCGTGTGTGTGTGGCCGCGGCGCTTCCTGGTTCTTCCCGGCACTACGCT
Source organism: Pleuronectes platessa (assembly GCF_947347685.1). NCBI lineage: Eukaryota > Metazoa > Chordata > Actinopteri > Pleuronectiformes > Pleuronectidae > Pleuronectes > Pleuronectes platessa. The sequence continues at coordinate 17,390,881 of NC_070626.1, forward strand.
GCCGGTGCGAACAGCCAAAGTATTTACCATGGGCGAGGAAAGGAGGCGGAGCGCTTTTCACAGCGCTTCTACCTCCGGTGCGTCCCGGGGTTAGAGGATGATGGTGTGACGTTAATGTATTGTTTTACATTGCATGTGTCACGTCATGATAAATCCGTCTCCTATGTCGCCTGTACCAGGAGCCGCCCCTGTCACTGGTTATCTTGGCTCGCTGTCTGGCCGGTAACCAGCCGTCCGGACCGCTCCGTGAAGAAGGAGGAGGAGATGTTTCTTTACTTGGAATGCGGCCATTTTATTTCTCGGATATACAGCAGGAGCAACACTCGCACCACCTCTAGGTGCTCCGTCACTTCTCCTTATAAACACACTTTTAGCGTATTTTCCCACAATACCCTGGTGTACTACGTCACACACTACACACTTTCCTTAAAGGGGCAGGCCATACCTGCAACACAACAGCTCTCGATCTCATATACAGATGGAAAGAGAAAGCAGAGACGCAGACTCAGCAACTACATCCGAGATCCGATGCACCTTATTATTATCTGAGGGATTTTTACACACTGTCTGATAAACATTCCGACAGTAAAGGCAAGGGGTAGTGATGGATAAGGTTTTCTTTAACAAGTTAAGTCTTTCATTCTCACTGTCCACCTTAAAACTATGAAATGAACTGAAATATGAACTAGTTCAGAATTTAAATGGTGAACTATGAACGTGAACTATTCATGTTTACTTGTATGAACTGAACTTTGAACTTGTTCATGAGAGTAGTGAACTTGCACAACCCTGATGTTAACGCTACTTCCATCAGAATTTTAAGTTAATCATAATTTTATGAGAACTGTTTTGGTGGAAGGCAGGATTTGTAATGTCTCTGTTGTGTGTGGTTGCTACAGATATTAGTAAGCTGAATTAAAACTACAACAAGACCAACATGGAACTGATACCTGAATCTACAAACACACAACTTTATTTTAGTGCACTCAGCTGGGCTGTGGCAAAGACTCTGCGACTTCACCATATATTCAATTCTGGGGAAGTGCATACTTCTGGGACTCTGATATTCCTTCAAATCTATCTTACTTGATATAGCTCTGAATTTTCCTTTACTAGTGTAGTGTCTGTTCTGAACATGTCTGTTTGGAATGGGCTGCTTGCTTGGCCTGTGTCAATGCTCCGGAGCCCACTTCAAAATGATGACCTGGCATTAGTGCTCACTAATGCCCTCTAACAGCTTCAGGTGGAATCAGCGTTGCAGACAAATCCAACCCAATTGAAGTAAATGTTGACCACTTTGAGATTTGAGAACCATTGCTGTATAGGGCACACCACACAAAAACCATCACTCACATTGGGCTTTTATCCAGAGAATCAAGTTGGAAAACAAGCGTAACGATGAAATTTAAAATCTTTTATTATGAAAAACGGAAGCGTGTTGATGAGACAGGATGTGACGCAGCCTCGCCCGCCTCCTCGTCCTCAGCTGCAGGAAGCTGAGCTCCATCTCTTCAGGCGGAACCGCGGGACGTAATGCTCTCCCATCGCTGCAGCTGCCGGGGCTCCTGCCTTTCACCACAGAAACATGGCTGCCCCTGCCAGGACCAACCACAGACACCCGGCTCCTGCTGCTGCCGCCGCCGCCACTGACAGTCCGAGCTGCCGCGAGGAGCCACGGGAGATGATAACACCCACCATCGTGGAGCTGACCAAAGAGGTGCGGACGAACATCCTCTGCACCGTGAAGGGATGTGGCAAGATCCTCCCCAACTCACCTGCGCTCAACATGCACCTCGTCAAGTCGCACAGAGTCCAGGTAACCCCGCCTGTTCCTACGCCAACTCACTGTGGAGCAAACACTGTCGTGAAGGGGGGGGGGGGGGCGCAGGTGGTACGTAGCCTCTTGGGGGGAGCGAGCACCAGAGTAGCGATGTGTTGTAAACATCACGTCACAGGTAACTTGAGCTGAAGTTCCAGTCGCTAGCTCTGGTGTGTGTGTGAAGCACCGCGACGAGCTAGCTCCACTGCAGCTAGCTGCTTGTGTCATCAGTTATTGATTAGGAGCGCACGTGATGATCTATGCTTCCTGCAGTCGCCACTCAGACCCACGTCCTATCTGCTTGTCCAATCAATCAGTCCAGCTTTATTTGTATATTCACATATCACAGTGTTTGGGACGAATAAATGCATCTTATCTTAACAAGGGGCGACAGATCCTCTGTTCGTCAACCCCCAACAAGAGTGAAGAGAAACTACACAAACAACTTATTAACATGTGAGGGATCCTCTCCCAGGACGGACAAGAAGTTCAGTAGATGCTGCGTGTAGCTGAACACAACTAAATAAATAAAAGTAATTACAACATTGATTAGAAGAAACAACATAATGGAGACTAGTCAATGTTTCCAGTGTTTGTACATAAGACATTGTCTAATAGAGATGTAGGGAGCAGCAGTGACCATTGAAAGAGATGAGTTATTGCCAGTGATGGTATAGTATGTGAGAGGGCATATAGTATATTAGGAAGTGTTATTGTAATCATTCCATGATCAGCTGCCACCACGAGACAGATCCATGATCTGGTGAACTAGTAATTGTGGCCAGTAACTAGGGACCTGGGTAGTTTTTGATTTGCCTGTGTTATTTTGACTTGTGTGCCTTTTAACTAGCCCTATTGGTTATTTGATTACAAGTCTATGATTAGTTGTAAGTAGTCAAGGAAATGACAGGACACTGATAAGAAGGTTCCAGCTCCGCATGCTATTCCCCCCTTAACCCAAAGGAGGATGATGGCGAGCTGGTTACGGGTAAACAACCAGTCCCTCTCCCTGCTGGACACCATCACAGCACTGGGCAGCTCCTACAGCGACACTGATCCACTCCAACTGTCTGAAGGAGAGGTGTCGCAGGTCGTTCCTAAACAAGCTCTGCAAAACAAGATTTGCAAATCTTCCAGTCATCCACACACGCAAAATCTGGGACCGCACTATAAACTTGGGTTCAAGTCATTTAATTGTTTAATGTAATGTACTCAGTTACACTATATATAAGATAAGATGCACCTTTATTGATCCTCCACAGAGGATATTCCTAATTATCTGTAATCTGTTTCCCTGTAAATACTCTGCTCTCTTAAAGGATTATCTTATCTTAAGTCGAGGCAGTCCAATCATGTGGACTAGATTTCACCTCTGACCCTGGTTCCTGTCTCCTAACTGGACCGAGCTTTTTTTTTCTGAGGGGCCCAGTATTTCACCGTATCCCCCTCCATGAATGAGGTTCTTTACTTGGATAGGCTGCCTCTTGTCCTGCAGCAGACTAAGCTCTTTGTTTAAAATAGGTGAATGTGAGAATTTGAATGAGCTCTTAGGAGAAGTCCCTTTCGCCCAGAGACCAAAGGCTCAATCTGTGGTTTCAACGTACTCTTTGAGGTGCCATCAGGTTCTTCTTTTAAGCTGAAAGTCTTAGTTTTCAGTCAAGAGTCTAAATAAACCTTTAAAAGAAATGGAACACTTTTTATAGCCAATATTTAATTCCTGTTCATTAATGATTCAAAAGATTGTAAATAAAAAAATGATTTACAATTTCGAGTCCTGTGTGTGAAGTTTTTATTCTGCAACCACACTTTGATCAGAGATTGGGCCTTTGGTTGTAGAGTGAGAAGCAAGTGTCAATGCCTCAGTAAAAGATGGAGCATGTTATTTTTAATGCACAGCTCTCCTCAAGTTCTGTCAGAAATAATGACGTGCTGGAGTCTCTCACTGTGCACACTGCAAGACTGAGGCCGGATGTGGAACACCACATCTGTTTATATCACGTCCACTGTCACACCACTGGAGTTCTACTGCAACTTGGACATGCAGCTTTGCATTTTCTCATCATTGATGGTTAATGTTTCCTTCTGCGTAGCCGCTCCCTTGTACTTTCTATTTCGTTTGAGCCTAGCCCAGTTCAGATTAATTTCATGAAGCTAATGTGACTATTTGGTCCTTTAGCTGTCTTCCTATCCTCAACACTTCCCCTAACCGCGAGGGAAAAAGAGAGTTTAGAGACTATTACTCTGTTCCATTTCGACACGGCACAATCTCCCAGAAACAGTGAACAAGCTCAGAGAGGCCATACACAAGACTGTGGACTGACCTTGGTGCAGCAAAGACAGGGAGTCTTGACTCTTTTCAGCTCTTTACAGCCCACGACCAAATAAATGAAGCTGAAGCAAACTACGAGAGCATATTGTTTGCAGAATATGTATTTTTGTAAACCCCTTATGATAAACAAGCTGCAGCTGTTCGACTCCCCTCCAGTGTTTTAGCAGATGGGGGTGACCTTGACCACTGGAAGGCTGGAGCAGAAATGACTTATGGAACGTGATGCTTTATCTTCACACGTGATAATGCACATGACGGTTTTGCAATGTACATTTAGTGTAGGTGCTGTTGTCTGTAAATAGCATCATCGGTATAGAAAACACTTTGATACAATGTGCTCACAGCTGATGTAGCAGGTCGACCATGGGATTGTGAGCGGAGGAGTTACAGAGGAAGTAATACAATCCCAAGTGCATTCATTTCTTTATTTAATTATTTAGTTATTTAAAGAAGAGCTCACTGTACTCATAGATTTTATCTCTTACATAATGTTACATCTGTTATACAAGTATTTACCCACCCTGGCTTAAGAAAGAAAGGCAACGCACAACCATTGCTTTTATTTATAGACCTTAAGATGCAATATAAGTTAAAATGTACATAAAAAACATTAAGTGAGTTTGATGCAAAGCACAGACGACCTCAACGCTGCTTTCAGACATTCACTGTAGACTGGAATATTTTTTCCCTGAAATGCGAGAACTCAAATATCTGCGTCGGTTGCTCCGGACATTTTAAATTTCGATTTACATTTGACTTTTCCTGACAGAACCCTCGTAAAATGTCAGTGAGCTGATGTGAGAATACTGCAGGAAAATTCACAAAGAGCGAGTGGGCTTGCGGATGACCTTTCTGTCACATGACCCATGTGAAACTGTGAAATGTGAAGAATATGAATTTCTGTGGATGAAAAAAGAGGCGTCACACACGTAGAATAAATTAACGAAGATGTCGACAATGAGACTTAAGAGCTTTTGGCATTAAGGGCTGACGCTGGTGATGGTGCGCCGTAAACGGAAACTTTATTTCCATAGTGGAATCCTTACATCATCTCCACCGTCTGCATGTTCTACTTCAGCACCAGCCCTCGCATGAATGTTGCAGAAATATTGCAAAACTTGTCTGAGCTGCTGCGCTCTTCAGAAAATAGTCACAATTTCCAGAACAGTTTGACATGGCTTATGAAATATTTCCTTTCATCAAGAACTTATCGTGGTGATGCATTTATTGGAATGTACAAAAAGAGATGATAAACATTTTCCAGAAACAATGTCTGAAAAAGGGAAATAGCTGCTGGTTTTTCTGTTGGATGCTGTACTCAAATAAATAATGCAATTATTGCTCCCCTTTGTCATCTGTCTTCATCCATCGCTGTCATTGTTGATCTCAGGATGGTATGGTCAATCCCACGGTCAGAAAGGACATGAAGGGCTCTCAGAGGCTGTACTCCTGTCCCATCGAGGGCTGTCCCAGGGGGCCCAACAGACCCTTCTCCCAGTTCTCCCTGGTTAAACAAGTAAGCCTTCCCTCCATTGACCTGTTTGCATGCTAACGTTGGAGTGGAATGTTGGTGACTCAGTTCTGTGAAACAGCTTCTTCTTTAATACTCTGCACCAAAAATGTTCCCAAATCATTTACGTGAATTATGTATAACTGGTAGAAATAAAGAAAATACCAAAAACATACACTGTGAATTAAATGTATCCAAGTATAACATCTTCCACGTTAAAGAAATTCTTTGCGTGTTGTTTCTCATCCACCATTAGCAGTGTTTCTTATGCAGCATCAATGGCTAAAAACACTTGGGATCACTGCCCTCATTTCTTAATTTTGTCCAAATTATACAATTGTGTTTGGATTAACAGACTTAGAGATAGCTGTCATTTTTCCTTCAGGTGTTTGTGTATGTTGTGAATTGTTATTTAAAAGCAATATTGTCTTAAAGATCGAAACAACATACACTGATTAACTCAAAGCCTGGTATACGTTTTAAAGTTGTGGCTGATCGTTGTATGTTAGACAAAGTTTAAGCAATCATATGATATTTATTCTTTGCTCTGTGGTTTGTTTCATTGCAGCACTTTATGAAGATGCATGCAGAGAAGAAACACAAGTGCTCCAAGTGTAACAATGGCTACAGCACAGAGTGGGACCTAAAGAGGCACATAGAGGACTGTGGAAAAACCTACCAGTGTTCATGTGGGTGCCCCTATGCCAGCAGGGCTGCTCTACTCTCACATATCTACAGGACGGGACACGAGATTCCTACAGAACACAGGCATGTATATGCTTAGGCCACGTAAGCTTTTCACAAAAATGTTGTGTTAGGTTTGTCTAAGAGTTGATTTCAATTGACTTTTTTCTGCATCTGTTTTGTTCCTTTTATAGAATTCCTCCAGTAAAAAAGCGGAAAATGGAGAAGCTTTTAAGTGATTCTGAAAAGGTTAAGACCAGAGAGTCAGCCTGTCAGATCATGCCCACAACTATCGAGATGACGGCGACTACTCCCCCCTCTCATACCACCATTCACATCCAAGACTCAGTGAGTCAGAACTCTAACCCTCGTAAGAGCCTCCAGAAGCTGCTTCTACCAAAGCCCAAGATGGCATTGGTTAGTGTTCCAGTGATGCAGCTGGCCCACCTGCCCGTCCTCCTTCCATCCACAGAAAGTGGTGCTCTGAGGTCTGTAGTGCTGGCAGTCGACAGCCAAGGTTCTGTCAGTACCCTCCATCTCCTTCAACAAGCAACCGGAGCAGTAGTCCCCCAACTTGACACTAAGAGTCTTGGTTTCAAGGACAGCATGCAGACTTCCTGTTCTAGCCTGGGGTTTGTTAGCACAGGAGTCCAGGTCAGTCTGGACTCTGTAGGCACTGAGGAGTCACTCGGCAGCCTGGCAGTACACCGGGGAAGAAGCACCTCAACTAACATTCAGACGGACAAATCGTACTTGTCGAAAATGCCCACAGGGGTGGTTGTAGGAGAGGGGATAGGCTTGTGCTCTGTGGTTGAGTCCTCTGTGTCGTCCTGCTCCCAAACAGACATCAGCGTGAGTGCCCAGGTCCTCCTCCCAGTCAATGTTGAAACCCAGACATTCCCTTCCCAAGCCAAAGCCACCTCCTCTATAGCAGCTCAGACAGACGGCCAGTGTCCTAGCTCAGTTCCTTGCTCCTCCTCATCATCTGTACTCCCACACAAAACCAGGCAAACACAGACACACTTTGCGACGCCACAATCAGAGGAGAAGCCTCCGGAGCAAGGTATCATGTGCTCTGACCTATTCGGCAATGACTCCCTGAGCGTCTCTACCCAGACAGCTCTGGACATACATGACACCCTCACTGCTGCAGGAAGCAGTATATATGAAGACTCAAAGTCAGCAGTGGGTATGTGTTTTGGGATGCAGACAGACGAGCTCAACTCAAACAACATGGCTGACAACCAGACCCAAACGATGACCTTGTTAAATGACTTGGAGACTATTCTGTCTAACAGTATGTCCGGCCACCAGGTGCTCACAGAGGCCTCTGCAGCCTGTGGCTCAGGTATGGGATCCGTTCAGGAGCATCACAGTGGCATAGACTTTGACTTTGAAGAGTTCCTCAATGCTGTGCATATTCAGACGCAGACAGAGGAGAGTGAGCTGGGAGGACTGGGCAGTGACACGCCTCTGGAGTCTCTGGACATCCATACCCAGACTGACTTCCTCCTGATGGATGAATTGAACCAAAGCGAGGGACCAAGTCGCACCCAGGTCAGCGATCTGGAGCTATTTGACACACAGACTCAGACTGACCTCAATTTCCTGCTCAACGCCGGAAGCCAGATGCCCCTGAGCAGCATCCTGCGACATTCAAGCTTTTCCATCAGCACAGAGTCCTCAGATACAGAAACACAGACAGATATCCCTTCATTTGCCGCTGGCCTCTCTGCTCAGGCCCCTGTCAGTCAGGGGGACCATGCTAGGCTACTGAACAGCACTGAGACGCAGACTGTGACGAGTCAGGCCGAAGGCTTGGGACACCTCTTTCTGACCAGCAACGAAACACAGACTGTCATGGATGACTTCATGTCTGCAGACCTGGCCTGGAATATGGAGTCCCATTTCAGCTCTGTGGAAACCCAGACATGTGGAGAGCTGTATGCTCTCTTTGAACACACTGAGAAACCCAACAGTTGAAGCCCTCATTGTGAAGCTGCCTACAGCTTTTGCAGAACAGGCTTCTAGTTTCTGCCTCTTCTTACTAGAGGAGTAGTCCTCTGGCAGATACTAGTCTTAGCAGTAAGAAGTCTGTAGAGATATATCTGATCATTCCACTGGGGGCGTCATGTCCAGCGCCTGCTCAGGTATAGACCCTGACTGCTCCGCTGCACTTTAATTCACTCAGTGGGCATGGTTTAACAGCTCCTCTGACAGTTTACATATTTATTTGCACATAAAGTAACATATTTTATGTGTCTTGTTTTAAATGCAAGTTTACTTCTATATTTCAGTGTTTAACCACTGTGACTGGTTTCACTGTTGGGCCCTTCTGGTAGTTTAAAAATAACATTTCATCAATGTTAGATCTGCACTTAAAAGGGATTCCATCTTTTGCTGTCAAAATAAGGATATAAAATAGTTTCAGCTATATCTTAGCCTTCAGACATGCCTAAACTGCATGAACAAATTTTCATCTGTTGTACAGTATATACAATATTGTACAGTTAGTTTATGTATGTTTGAAAAGTGCACTTGGTCAGCAGCACAAACGTGAAATGATGATTCTCAGCTTGTGTATCTGATGGAAAACTCATAAATATCTCCATTAAGGCCTTTAACAATGATCTAAGGTGTTAAAGGCATCTCTGAAATATACCTGTACTCATGCAGATATGGCACAAGTCTAAATTAAATGTTCCCGTCTCGTCGGTTGTTGCACACGTTCCGTTTAAATGTGATTGTGAAGTATGATCTGTAAACTTGTTTTTGTGTCTGGGTCTGTGCAGCTGAGCAGTAAGTCAGTAGGAAAATTAGGGTGTTGCTGTCTTTGACTTATTCATTAGCTGCAGAGTGTAAGTGTATACAGTAGCAGTGCTCTGTGCTTCAGTGATCCGTTTATGTTCACTGTACAGACACATTGTGGATAAGAGCAAGAATTAGCACAGAGCTATTGTTTTTATCCACCATTGATTTTGACTGAAGGGAGACCTGTTGAATATCTTCCATGGAAATCTTTTGGTTCCACCTTTAACAATTTGATAATAGTATTTTAATTTTAAATTCTTTTTTTTAAATAAATTCTCCAAGCAACTAAACTAAATGTTTTTAGTTATGCTGCTGCACTGAGTAACCTCACCAAGCACAGGCACCACGTGGGGACTGTGTTCTGCTAAAGAACAAGAAGCTGTAGGTCTTGTTTGTTTTGTTTCGTTGGTGCCTTAACCCAAGTATTAAGTTCAGTTCTGTTGCACAAAATTGAGTTGCTGCTTTTAGCTAAACTCTTTTTCAGAATTATACAAGAATATGTTTTGGTAAATGACACAAAAGATGTCAGAATCCATTCAGACTTTGCTTTGCATGTGTAATACCTTCTGTTGTGGTATTTTCCTTACTGTTGCATGCAATAATGGAATTTACGTTATCGATCTCCATGGTTTTGTGTAGAAAGATTTGTTCTGTCACATGGAAATGATGATATACAGCATTTTGTTGAAGAGAATTTGTTTGAAGCCATCTCGCCATGTTTGTAGATGGGCGGGTAACGCTGTTGCAGTTCATATAGGTTTGTAGAAGCTGAAGAATGTCCAGAAGATGACACTGTGCCCAAGTCTGTAACATGCTTTGTTTTTTGCACCATATCCTGACATTCAAGGATATTTTCCTGTCGTTTATAACTATTTTGACACTTGTATTTAATTTCAACAGTTCTCGTATTGAGATTATTTCTTCTCATTTGTGGTTCTTGAATACAACATTGCTGCTCCCTGCTGGTTTAGTGGAATGGGGTGGGGAATGCCTTGCTTAAAACAGAACGTTGTGTAGAAGCCTTGTTAGTCTCAAGTGTCCGTTGAAGTGCTTTATTTTTCTCTCTGTGTGGAGTGCATGCAGACAGACATCTTTGTTTTAACTCAATTTGAGTTTTCTTGCCTGTTTGTTTAGAGTGAACGTTGCCTTGACTAATTGCTGAAGCTACACTACAGTTGTTCTTAATAAACTGCTGGAAAACATACATTATCTTGTCAGTTAATACAGAACAAAGGTTAAAGAAAAATAAACAACTTGAATGATGCAAAACTAACAAAGATAGTAAAAACTTGGGTTGCGAAGCAGCACTGTGTGGGATAGAGCACTAACTCTGGACCTGATGCGGGGGAGGGCAGACGGGGACCGGGCTAAACGGCTCTATGTTGCATTGGTTTTGTGCAACGCAGGAAGGATAAAAGCTTCACTTCCTGTGTGCACACCACAAAATGTAATTTAAATCAAATTACTTCCTGTTGCCAGTAGGTGGCGCTATCAATATCACTACATACGGACTAATAGATCTGCTCAGGTCAGGACTCTGATCAAAGGTGAGAATTTTGGGGCCGGTTGGACACTCCACAATGCACAGTGGAGTTAAAAAACTTACTGTTTCGCGAAGAATAAGGAGGTGGTGCTATGACCCTGAGTATATTTACATATGGAGCTGTTCAGGCCAGTACTCTGATCATGTGACAGGATTTTGATGCTGATTGGACAATGCACAGTGGAGTTATGACATTTCCAATTGCTACAGAAAACGTACATTTTTACCAGGCCTCACACGCCTGTGAAGATTGGTGAGTTTTCGAGGATTTTCAAGCAGACAAAAATGAGATTCATTTACCTGAATAATCAAACAGCAATAGGACCTTGCTCGTGGGACTAAAAATTTGTAATTCTGTCACATGTTGTCACAATGAGTTTCCAAAAAGTGCAAAAGAGTTCATGTATCCAACTCAACCAGACTGAAAACCAAAAACAAGCTTGTTCCTTAAGAAAATAGGCAGCTGGTCTGGAGATTGGTTTGGGCACCTGCTGCAGTGCTGACCTGGAGGATCCGTGTGAGGCTCTTACCCAACAAGTAGCGCCCGTATTGCACTGTGTCAGGATTGGAGGACATGGGCAACTGAAACCTTTTGGGAATAGAAACACCTCCTTTATAAGACAAGGGTTTGTTATTGTGACATGTCTGGTGTGTGGAGGTCAGGGATGCTGCGTGAAAGGGAAGCCCAGCGTTTGCAACAGGCTCCTCTCTTTTTCCTCTCCTCCCACTTCTCTTATCCAACATGAAACCTCTTTCCTGCAAGTTCACTCCCCCTGAAGCCTTCCTGCCACTGCAGGTCTGGCCCTCAACCTTCGGATTCAGATGCTGTGGCTTGATTGGTGGTAAGAATGTGTAGGTCTTGATGGGAACCACGGTATTGTTGGCCCTGTGGCTGTGTTTCTGAGGCTTAACAGGCCTTTTCTCTGACACAATGCATTTTGTGGACAGATGATGAGGCCGCCAAGTCTCTACAAGAGTCCTTCCTTCCTCTGTCGTTTCTGGCCATTCTGTGTTATCTAGCTGCAGAGCTTCAACAGCATCGCTATACCAAGATACCCCCAGTTGGTTAAAAAGACCTGGACATGACTCACAGTGCTGCTGTGGGATGCTGGCAGAGCTTTCTGAAGTAACAGGTGTCAGATCTTCTGAGATGTTTGGTTTGTCAGCCTCCTTTGGCTCTGGTTTCCTGTCTTTCTTCTGAGTCAGAAGAATGCAGCTCAATGGAGCAACTCTGTCCCAACCACAGACCTGTTTTAAAATCAATATATATTGTTAAGAATGAGAACAACAGCTTGGATGTGTCTAAACTGAAAATATACCAGAAGTGTTTTATCATTTTGTAAGATTGTATAGAATTGATATCAGAAAAAAGATGAGGTATATCAAAATATGGGAATATATTTCACCAGACATTACCATCAGATATATTGTAAATGTATTGTCATGTGAAAATAAAATATATTGTGTAATTTTTCCACTAAGAGAAAATAATTGAAAATAGTTAGAAGATATAGGATATAAGTAAGACTGGACGATATGACCCAAATTTATATCATGATAAAAAAATTATATTTTTATACTTTAAGAGTTTAAAGACTTAATAATTATTGATACTGTTTTGTATCAATAATTATTGATACTGTTTTGTTGCTCAGCCCTCAGTATAAGCAGTACAGGTTATTGATCGCTAACCCTGAAAAACAAATGTTAACTTACAGCTTCTTCCACACCAGAGTACAGATGATAGTGATATGGCTCCAGTTCTTTCAGGTCGGCCTCCTCACTGAGATCCAACAGGATGTCAGCAGGACTTATACTTCTTCTCCTCATTGGTTTGTGGTAATGCTGCTCCTCCTCCTCCTGTGGTGAGGGGGGCTTATTTGATCCACACACTGTGAGAACCGGTTCTTCACATGTCGCCATCAATCGCCTGGTTTGTGCAGTGAGGGGGGGCGAACTCTAATCGTGGCAGCTGCAGCTCTTATAGGCCTTTTCGGTGGCAAAAGAAACTGCCAGTGATGTGTAGACGCAGCCTTTGAGGACACACTACAGGCAGTGCCTTTGATGGCAAACTGTTCATAGGCACCTGTCCCTCTTAGTTAAATACCCTAACATTATTTGGTGTACAACCTTTGAAAGAGACTTGCACTCCTTCAACTTCCAAATATTTGTTATGAGTTTTAAACTACTATGGTCTAATAGCATCTGCGCATATACTAGACAAATGACAAGCCAATCTGTACACAACAAACAGCTTCTGACCTACTACTTTATAACCAAGTTTTAGTCTTCAGTATTTATATGAATTCAGTTAACTGACGATGACATGGACAGCAATATTGATAACCCAATGCAAACTGAAATAGATGTCCGTTGGACAAAAATGACAAGCGCACACAAACCCTTTACAAACACAAAATATGGCGAATACAGTAAGAAGTCATATGCAATTCTCTAGTTAGATTTGAATAATTAGTTGAAAATTTAATTTCACAAACAATTTACATGTTAAACATTCGAACTGGAGCAGGATGGCAACTTTGGTGTTCTCAGCCATGATAATGTACTGAATCAAATACATTGATAATAGTGGAAGTAACTAACTAGTGAGCTTTCTCACTTCCCTCATCTGTTGAGACTGTACATTAATTATCCACAGCAGAACAATGAACAAAGTGGCACTGCTGACTCGTGGTCAGGTTACTCTAGCTAGATTTCTTAGCTAGCTGATTTTTCCTGCCATTTTTCCCAGTTTGCCTGACTACTCAATATTTGCCCAGCCTATTAAAATGAACGTATGTTACACAAGAGATGTTTTACACCATGACAATATAACTCCCGATCACTCTTTTAGTAACGTCGACATGAAGAATCCACCAGCATCCACCTTCTCTGTTTCAAGCTAGCAGTAGTTAGCATTCACTTGCTGCTAGCCACTGTTCCCAGAAGAGGATGCAGTCACCTAGAATTAAAGTAAAATCTCAGTCTCAGCCAGAAACCTTTTAATATAAGACACTAGAAGTGAAACGCCATCACTGTGGAAACTTTAACTTTAGGTCTCTTACCTTTTGCTGTTTAATTTCCTCTCCTTTTCCCCCGTTGTCACAATCAAAAGGAAGATCCCTTGGCTTTGGAGCAACTTTAGATTATGATGATCAGCAACAGTCTATAAAGTGATTGGTCAATAACTTCACACATGTTACTCAGTTGACAATTTTATTCATAATTTTTTTGACACATATTTTTTATATTTAACACGTGTTGAAATAGTAAAAACACAGAAAGTGTGTTGGATTTGAACACATTCTTCTGAGAGTTCTTGTATCCAAATCGACCCGACTGCAGCTCTGCTCAGGGGAATAACATGCACAGGTTGAACTTCTCTTCAGTTTGCAATTTGTTCTCCTGTGTGAAACCTACAAACTGAGGGACTGAAGGAGATTTGGGTTTACCAACCCTTTCTCAAACTTCTTTATTGCCTCTGTCAAAGGGGTTCTATTTTCCCCTATTTACTTGTTGGTTTGTTTATTGTAAGCAAGATGACACAAACTACTGGAAAGATGATCATGAAACATTGTGGAAGGATTTGGTATAGGTCAGCAAATAACCTAATAAATATTGGTGCTGCTTATTTTTCACTACTTTTACATTAAAGACGTGGAGTTCTTCAATATTTTCAGTTTCCGGGAAATGGAGTTTGATGAAAAACATAGGTACATTTAGGGGAATGATATCTGAGTGTAAAATTTGGTGCAGCTTTGACTTTAAGGGAACTGTTGTGCCATTCTAGTTTATTTAAATTCACTAGATCCAAAAACCCAATAGAACCAGACTTAAATTCACTTTATCTGTAGGTTTCTTTTATTTCACAAGGCAGCTCAATACAAAAGAGGTAGTATAATAAAGTAAACAGCTTTTCACAATGTAAGTAGTAAAGGATTTTTGGAGATCAATGTGAACTCGGTTGATTTAGGGATGATGGTATATTACTGCTCTGATAACCCTTTTACACTGTACACTGACTGGGAAACTGAACAGGTGCAGGAGTTTGGACACAGTTTGCCCATCATATATCGACAGAGGCTACATGTGTAATACCAAAACTGAATTCAATGGAGTTTGAACAGCAGATTGTGAGAGGAAATTGTTGCTAGGCAACTTGAACAGCTGAAGAAGCACTTGTGGGAACTGGTCAGAGGAAAATAAAGTCCCAGATGACATAAAGAGCTCAACAATGGACTTCTATTGTTATGGTGAGTAAGCTCCGGAGGATGAAAAACAAATTATCTCTGCAATTACTGCAATTTCTTCCATCTACAGTGATGGCAACATTATATGATGGAGTGAGGACTTTGTAGAGCCTGAGATATTAAAAGTTGTGGTACCATCATCATCACATGAAATAACAGGTTTTATTGCACAGGCCTCACCCAGCTTGACGACACACAAGATTGCTCCTTAAGAAAACAGGCAGCTGGTCTGGAGATGGGTTTGGGCACCTGCTGCAGTGCTGCCCTGGAGGACTCGTGTGAGGCTCTTACCCATCATGTAGCGCCCGTATTGCACTGTGTCAGGATTGGAGGACACAGGCACCTGAAACCCTTTGGGAATAGAAACACTTCCTGCATAAAACAAGGGTTTGTTATGGTGACATGTCTGGTGTGTGGAGGTCAGGGCTGCAGGGTGATTGGGAAGCCCAGCGTTTGCAACGGGCTCCTCTCTTCTTCCTCTCCTCCCACTTCTCTTATCCAACATGATACCTCTTTCCTGCAAGTTCACTCCCCCTGAAGCCTTCCTTCCACTGCAGGTCTGGCTGTCCATTTTGGGATCTGGACCCGGTGGCTTGATTGGTGGTAAGAATGTGTAGGTCTTGATGGGAACCACAGTGCTGTTGGGCCTGTGGCTGTGTTTCTGAGGCTTAACAGGTATTTTACCTGACACGGTGCATTTTGAGGACAGATGATGAGGCCGCCAAGTCTCTACAAGAGTCCTTCCTTCCTCTGTCGTTTGTGGGAAGTGATGTGATGTAGTTTTCTGCATGGCGTTGACGAAAGGCCATTCTGTGTTATCTAGCTGCAGACCTGCCACAGCATTGATAAGGCAAGATTCTCCTGGTTGGTTACAAAGTCCAGGACACGACTCACAGCGCTGTTCTGAGATGCTGGCTGAGCTTTCTGAAGTAACAGGTGTCAGATCTTCTGAGATGGTTGGTTTTTCAGCCTCCTTAGGCTCTGGTTTCCTGTCTTTCTTCTGAGTCAGAAGAATGCAGCTCATTGGAGCAACTCTGTCCCAACCACAGACCTGTTTTAAAATCAATATATATTGTTAAGTATGAGAACAACAACTTGGATGTGTCTAAACTGAAAACATACCAGAAGTGTTTTATCATTTAGTGAGATTGTATAGAATTGATTTCAGAAAAAATACATACAGATGAGTAATATCAAAAACTGGGAATATAATTCACCAGAAATTAGTCTAAAATATTTTGTAAATAGATGACTAGTTGAATAACAAAATATAACATATATAACTATATAGATATGACATAGATATAATATTACAATTGAGGTACAGTTGGTATAAGGACCACTACTTAAAGGTAACATGAAGTACATCCAGTAAAAGCAGGCGAAGGTTTTGCAGTAGGAATATATCAGCTCAATTTAGATGTTTACATTTGAAAAACCTTTGTTGTCATGACATTCACACGTGTTGCCAAAGCACCATTACAATATAAAAGACATTGCTCAGCGCTCAGTATAAGCAGTACAGGTTATTGAGCTATGACCCTGAAAAACAAATATTCACTTACAGCTTCTTCCACACCAGAGTACAGATGATAGTGATATGGCTCCAGTTCTTTCAGGTCGGCCTCCTCGCTGAGGTCCAACAGGATGTCAGCAGGTGTTTTACTTCTTCCCCTCTCTGGTGTGCGGTGAAGCTCCTCATCCTCATCATCCTCCTGTGGTGAAGGCTCCTCATCTGATCCACACACTGTGACATCTGCTTCTTCACATGTCGCCATCACTCTCCTGGTTTTTGTCAGTTTACTTCACGGTGAGATCTAGACAAACAAATATAGCGTGTGGAGTGCGCATTGTTTGGTGCTTTAGAATGTAGATAAGTTTGAAATGTGAGGTTACAGCAGTTTGTCACAGACATCACTCACCAGGAGGAGGCAGGCTGTATCCCATGATGCGTTTCACTTGTGTGTGTATCGCTGTTCTGTCTTCAGGAAGCAGCAGTCATGGAGGAAGTCCTGCAGCTCTTGCTGGAGGGTTCTCTCCGCTCGACACCATAGACTGTTTATATAAAGCTCGACACAAGCGGAGGCGCTGGATGCCTTCACAACGCTGTCTCCATGACGACCCGTAGAGGAAAAGCGTGACGTAAACAAAAGGGGGGAGGGGCTGATGTTGCGTTCACGTGCTCCTCGGAAGGTCCCATTTCCCGAGTTGTGAAGTTGGTGTGCTCCTTTTATGACTGTTTACAAGGTGTTCAACATGACTGCTCCCCAAAAGTCAACCTAAAGCGTCACGATCGCCATCTGGTGGCTGGCTGCAGTGCAGGTCATTAATCCCAACTCTGTTAATGGAGGGGACAAATAAAAAGTCAATGTATGTTTCACTGCTCTTATACAGTTTTCTCAAAGATGGTCTCTGTACTTTTCAGATAAACCTTATCACACTAAAGCTGCTTTAAGACATTCAATGAACTCTGGATTTTCTCAATGTGACCCAGTGAGGCGCTCTCTGCTCGGCCTCCGGGGCAAAATGTTCAATACAGTAGAAGTCGATTGGTGAACCCAGTAGGGGATCCCCTGGTTTATATGCGTCCATGTGCCCGTTTTAGTTTGGTTGAGTGCATGTATCGATTGGACCTTCCTTCATCCTTCACTCACTTCTGCACAGACTCTGGCTCCAAATGCACAAGATGGCAGCAATCATATGCAGCGTATTTTAGATTCATCTCTGGATATCGGGAGGAAGTGGAGACATGTCGTCCATCATTCAAAGTCCACCTGTTGTTCAACTATAACTAATGTGACTTTATCACTTCTGATATTGAAGGTTACATGTGTTCTGTCATTTTAGGTAGATCTTATCACCCTGCTGTTTGTTCAAGCTTTCATTTGTCTGGTTTATTTGTTCGCATGTGTACGGACAGAACATAAACTATGTGGCTCCGTCCCCTGGTCCCTACAGCACAAACTCTTGCTCCAAATGTGCAAGATGAATGCGTACGTATCCAAGGTATTTTAGATTCATCTCTGGATAGTGGAAGAAACTGGGGGACACTTTTTTCCTTTTTAATTAAAACCCCTTTTCTAAAGTCTATGGTTCATGTACTTTTAAGTTGGTAACATGGACGCTGTAAACAAAATGTGTCAGAGAGCGTCCTGCACATTTGGAGCCAGACTCTTGCAGAAGTGATAGATGGAGGAAGGTCCCATCGATACACCCACTCAACCATTGATCAGTCTCAGCTGCCAATCATGTGACAAAAGTTCACATTAAAAGCTACCCTTTAGAGCTGATTGTTAATTATACTAACAGGTTCGTACGTGATGTCTTCAGCAACTTGGCGACTCCTGAACCATATTTTTTTTTGGGGGGGGGGGGGGTCCTAGTAGTTGAGACTGTAAGTGGTGTTCACATGCATTTCTTCGGTTCTTCCCACACCACGCGAACGCAGCATGACTGCACGCGCTGAACTACTGTCAGTTTCTCACATCTGTGTTATGCAGTTAGCCGGATTCCGCCATATTAAAAAGTAAAATTTAAATATATTCTATTGTAAAAGTCGTTGGTTCTTTTCCGGGGAGCTGTTGGGTCATTGTGACGTGACAGCGTGACGCAATGGGGAAGTTAGCCCGGAGGAACGTTCTGTTCTGCACGTAGAGCTCCGGCAGACGTCAAACTGATCAGCACACATGTGCAGCTCAGCGGGGGGAGGAGGCTGAGCGAGTCTGCTGCGCAGAGAGGAAGAGAGGGGTTCTCGTCTTAGTCTCGTATTGCCTCGTCTGAGAGCGAGATATATGTTCTACTCTCTCGAAATGTAAAGTGGCCGATCAGCAGGGGGAACTGGCACTTTGCTGACGCAGAGCATTTCCTCGGTTTATTGGTCCAGAGCCGCGGAGTGTCAGCGGGTGACGCAGCCGGAGCACCTATCCGCGAGGGGGACACTGACACCTGACGGCTCCATCTCTCCAACCGCCGGTCTCTCCCCTCCAACCCATCACGACCACTTCGGCTCTGCAGTGCGGGGACTGCTGCGTTTTATGGAAGCGGACTGCGCTCGTCCTGCCCCGGTCATGCTGCCCCCGAAGAACTGCCTCCCGAGGAACTACAGCTGCATAGCCGGGCTGTTCGGGAGCCTGGCGGCGGCGAACCCGCGGCTGGACGATGGGGAGGATTATGACATGATGAACGGCACCTGCGAGCCCATCGAGAGCCCGGTGGTGGACGAGAGACCCCGGGGCAGAGAGATCTTCCTGAAGCCCCAGCAAAGTCCCAACCTGCGGCGGAGATGCAAGTCGCTTCCCACGCCCACCGAGAGAGCGAAGTTGGAGATCTCCCGCAGCCGGAGTCCCACCAGTCAGAAGAAAGTCCGCTTCGCCGACTCTCTGGGTCTGGAGCTGATTTCAGTGAAGCATTTCGATGATGCAGATGAACCAGAGGTGCCGGAGCGCATTCTGGCCAAATTACACAAAGCACCCCTGCAGCTGAGCCATTTGGACACAAAGTTCCCTCGCGCTCCTGCGCAGTCGGTGTTCATGGAGCTGCAGTTCACCAACCCGGGCACGCTGCCCGGCTTCGAGCAGAAAGTGAGGGAGGTGAGAGTCCTGCTGGAGACCGTCGAGGCGGATGAGTTCAGCCTCTCCGGCTTTGTGCGCGTGTTAAATCTGGCTTTCGAAAAGAGCGTCTCTTTGCGCTATTCTCTCAACAACTGGATCACGTACATGGACAGCCTGGCGTCCTATGTTCCCGAGCCAAGCGCAGGGGACACCGATAAATTTCGTTTCAAAATCGTCACGCCCACCTACCTCGACAACGGAGGCACGCTGCAGTTCGCGATTAGATACTGTGTCGGCGGTCATGTGTTCTGGGACAATAATAATGGCAACAATTACAAAGTGCGGCGTCACCGGTTCAAGATGTCCCCGCCGCGGGAGTGGGAGAATGGATGGATTCACTTTATCTGAGCTGCGGTGGCACAGTGCGCGCGTAAATGTGCGCGTTAAACCTCTCCGGCCACCTTTATTATGACTGTAGCCTGTTCAAAATGACCTCCCCCTGCCACTGTCCGCTACTTTCATACACACGGACAAGAATTGACCACAACATTTGAAATTTTTGCAGTGCTGTGGTGACAAGCCGAGGGTTAAGATGGGTAAACTGTTGGTAGGTGGCCAGTGTTTGGATGTTAGAACATTTGCCTTGATGTCAGGGATCTGTACAGCATGGTGCCCTTCGGGAGGGCATGCTAGTGTTATGTAATGTTGGCACACGTGCCACGGAAAACGTGTCGGGCAATGCCGACTTGGCGCATCACTGTTTGAGGAGATGCTGTATATTTATCTGATGGCACGGTGGTACCAGAATTAGCGTTTTTGTTTTGCATGTTTGCAAAATAGAAAGAGGAGAGTTTTGACAGTTGTGTGCGTATTATTCCAATTAAATGTATAATTTCCCACTTTCATGCCTTGAAAAATGCCTTTATTTTAAGCCATGCTGTGGGAAGTTTTGCATTCAATGTTATCAAGTGATGTCTTGAATAGAGGAAATGCATTGATCGCCATTAAATGCTTAAAATAAGGCCTATAAGACGAGGGAAATAGTGAGTGCCCATATAACCTGTTGGCTTCAAATCCGGGTTCACCAGCCCACAGAGCTGCCTTTTGTCCATTTACTGTAAATGCACCTGTTAAACGGCAGTTCTATATTTCCCCCTGCATTTATACGAAATTTTCCATATTTTCAAAAAGTTCAATGACAACAAACTCCCCAAAAAAGTTTCCTCCATAAACAATTCCCAAAAATGTTAACTGCATCATGCATATTCCATCAATTCCTACAGGCTGTGTTCATTCAAAGGGGCTTCAACATTCCTGTCCTGAGCTGTTATCTGAATGAACCCCTTCAGTGTGGTTGTTACTCTACTAGCCTTCCAAGGTCAAAATTACCTCAGATTATTGTGGACTTCTTTTCCTCTTCAGGTTGAGCATTAGGAAACAGATTGTTATTTTCTCAGTAATCATTTTCTAACAAATACATTCAAACAGAACGGCATTACTGTACATTTTAAATGTGACAAATATTAATTCTTATGTTCTCAGTTACACCGTGTTACACGTTTTATCAGAGCAGTGTTGTTTGTTGACACAGTAGCTGTTACATGATTGAAACCAGCTTCCCCTTCTCTAAAGGTGCATGCTAGTCACCAGATGCAGGAACCGTGCTGCTCACACATTAGCACAAAATGGCTTGATTCGGTCAGTGGCTCATATTTCCATCATTAAATTGCCAACTATTGTCGGATCAATTCATTTCCATGCCACATGCCTTGATGGATGTTCCACAGTTGTCTTCCAAACCTGATCCAAATCATGCTGGGATGGGTTCATAATGATGAGCTTGTCGTAGGAGTTTAGATGGTGGCGGTTATTCAACTTTTTTTTTTTTCTTTCGTCGTATTATATCAGTATTCTTTCGTGTGCAGAGAGTTGAGTCTCCAGTCCAGTGAGCAGAGCAGGAGGCTTTAATTCCTATCCTCTGACTGTAATCTGAACATCACTTTGGCCTTTGTTTACTTCAACACGGCCTCAGAGGGAGGCTCTCCTATTAATGGGGATGTGGATAAAAGACTATTCCTGTAACCACTTAGCTTTGGAGAAGTTCCACTGAGAATCCATCAGAAAAGTTTATCTGAAACTCTGACATGATTTGAGTAGTTGTGGTGCTGCGCGCTCCCTGATGCTGTTAGACCAGTTTTGCTGAGATGAGAAATGGACGGCTGTCAGATGATATTTGCAGCTTAGCTTCACCATGCGCAGAGCTGGATTAAAAAATAAATAAAAAGGATCTGGCTGTAGCAGAGCTTACTGTGTGTTACGTTGTTAAATCAGTGGGTATTTACATATTGTCTGCTTTGGTTTTTATTAACTATGTTTAAGCATCCATGCAGTGTGAAACCAGAAAGCATTAATTAATCAAGCTGAGACTAGTGATGTGAGCAGGAAGCAACAATACCAATCATCTGCTACCGATGGAGGCTTAGATTCTTAGATTTTAACATATGATCATCAGTATTCTCTTCAACTGTCTACCCATTATTTTCTCTACGTTTTCCACAAAATGTTACTCTGGTTAAAAGTGGGAAAACTGTCAGATATCAGCTGCTCAGGTTTATCCTGCTGCCCCCCCCCCGCTGTTGTTATTGTTGCATCCTGACCTGCGAGGAAACGAAGGGCTTCTGGTTCAGATTCTCACCTCAAACTGCGTATACGTCACCGTTTGTATCAGAGCTCACTGATCTATAGACATGTATGTAAATGTGTTAATGTGTCATATTGAATGTCTCCCTTTTTAACTGTTCATTGTCGCGTGTATTCTGAAGCATTTTTGAAAGTGGACTCGAGAGACGTGAGCGATGAAAAGTTTACCTGACAATGCTGTGAAGCTGGAGGATAGAGTATGAGCCTAAATTAAATTGAAATCCTAAAAGCACACTTATTAATCAAATCTAGGATGGGAATCACCGTGCACAGGGATATTTTCTCTCAAAATGTTTTATATAAATTAGAAGTTGTTGCGGAATCTTCCCTGAAATGTGCAATCGAAACGTGAGCAGTGTATCTGAATGCAATGAGCTATTGGAAACCACATGTGCACGACCACAAGTGTACACTGCCTTACTAAATTATGAGTTGACCATAGAGACGTATGAAAGAGGAGGAAGGTGCTAAGTGATTCTGAAGAAATGAGGTGAATGCAGAGCATGTGAACTGAGGAACGCATCTGGACAAAAAGGGGAAATGCAATGTGGCGTTTGAAACGCTTGCCACGAGCGACTAATGATTGTAGCTGATGCTGAGCAGACTCAGTCAGATCAGGTGTAATGCACTTTGAGTAGGGAAAAGGAAAAGAGGGTGTGTGTACTGAAAGCTTCTCCTGTGAATAGCTACTAACCAAGATGTTCTCCATCCGTTGTCATATTTTACTGCTCTTTTCTCTCACTGTTGAAATCACCTCTGTCTGTTTCATAATCACTGTATGACACTGAGGTTTCTTTCTGGGTTTGCTTTCGAGTCAGTGTTTATTGTTTTCTGTCAATTCTATGCAGCACTTTCTGTTTTAAACTGTACTATGAGATTCATATTTTGAAGTGAATGTTTCACCATAACTGTATTCTTCTTCTTTAGTCTCCTTTTTAATGTAACCTATATTTTTGTTAAAACAATGGTAAATAAAGGCATTTGTGATGATAACCAAACACTCTGTCAGCCCCTTTTGAATTCACAATCACCCAAACCAAACTTGAGTCTTTATTCAGTTTCTGTCGGCCGAAGTTGTGAATATTAAATATGATCTGTTGCATGTTCATCACAGGCACTTTCCCCAAATGTTTCAGCCTCTAGCAAACCTGCACAGTTTATAATTCAAACCCCAAAACGAGTGCGTTTGTGTCTGCAGAGCCGTGCCTGCGTCTGTTCCCAAGGTGTCTGTGTACTAGAGCAGCTGAG
Organism: Pleuronectes platessa; assembly: GCF_947347685.1. NCBI lineage: Eukaryota > Metazoa > Chordata > Actinopteri > Pleuronectiformes > Pleuronectidae > Pleuronectes > Pleuronectes platessa. Next base: position 17,414,325 of record NC_070626.1, read on the forward strand.
CGTCTAACTTGCAAAGAGCTGCTGCTCATTAGGCGACACACTGCAGTGGGCAGCTGCCAACGCCATTGTGAACATGGCTGCAGACATGTCCTTGAATCTATTACAGTCTCATACCACGCCCCCCTGTGTTTATGGAGGGGAGGTGCTGCAGCTTGAAGCAGGAAAAGGTGTGACACACCAAAGAAGATCATGTAAAAGGTAATGATAAAATGGGATGTGTAACCGGCCTCTTTGAAACAAAGACAAAGGGGAGCTGTGGATCAGGAGATAGAGTCGGTTGTCCAGGTTGATGGTTCAATCCCAGGCTCCTACAGTCTGCATGCCAAAGTGTCCTCTGGCAATGGCACTGCTGGCATTGTGTGAGTGATGTTTAAGTGCTGCACATAGACACTGTATATGACTGTGTGTAGATGGATGAATGGAAAAACTGTAAAGAGCTTTGAGTGGTCATCAAGAATAGAGAGGTGCTATATAAATACAGACCATTTATATAGCACCTCTATATTAGTGACATAGTGCTTTTCCAGTCTTTTTGACCACTTTACAGTATGAGGTACTTTAAAGTACAAGTTGCACAAATGCATACACTACGGTGGCCCTGAGAGCTCAACGGACAGCAACTTAAGAAAACACATGCAACTTGACAAAACACAAGCAAAGTAAGAAAACATCTTCATCAATTTCACAACACAACACAACTTGCATGTGTTTTCTTAAGTTGCTGTTCGTCGAGCTCTCAGGGCCACCGTAATACACTGCTTCTATATGCATACACATACAAACACACACACACATTCATACCATTCATCACTCACATAAGGGGCTATTTGAGGTTCAGTATCTTCCCCAAGGACACTGGAATGCTAGATTGAACCATTGACCTTCTGGGTATTGGACGACCCCAACATGTTGTGTAATCAGTGTTTGTACAAACTGTTCTCTAAGATTCTTAATTTATTGGTGGCGTAGCTCTGGTTCATAGTCTGACACCTCGGATGACATTTGGTCTCAGTGTTTTTACTTCTAACAATTATAGCACTTTCTTTCTGAACAGGATTAGTGATTCATTTACAGTAGCCAAGCAGCATTTCATCTAAATAAGGCCACACTGTCTGGAGACCATTCACAGATAATATTATCAGCCACTAAATGGACGATAACGGCAATAGAACACTTACTGGAGGTTCATTTTAGAATAGAATAATTTAAGTGTGTCTAAGTTAAACCTGTGTGTGTTTATGAGAGGTATATATTTTACATGTTGTGTGTGTTGTCTATGGGGGGGACCTCAGTGTCTGACCTGGAATATGATTCTGCTTAATCTAGCTGTAAACCCTGAGGCAGTGACAGTGTTGTGCATGAACGAACACAAAAGAACGCGCTCATTGAACACCTTCACTTTTATGAGAACGATGAACTGAACGCAACTCAATGACAAATAATGAATATGAACGGTGAACAGGTTCATATTGTAGCGTCCTCGCGTATAGACGACAGGAAACTTCTCTCTTTATGTGTAACCTTATTAAAGTCCAGCGAACACGACACGCTTCTTGTTCGTAACTCTGACACTCCTCTCATCCAGCACTGTATTCTTCACTCCCCTTCCTCATTCACCCTTGATACGCCAACTCATCAGCCAATGAGAGCCTGGCATCCCACAAAACCCTACAGCCATTGGCCTAGAACTGTCACGTGCCCCACCCCTACCTGTTCACTGACCCTCGGGACATTTCAATACTTTCTCCTCAGGAGAGACGCTGTCTAAATCGAATGCTTTCATCATGTCGTTGCTCAGTGCCCGTAAAATGTCCGCGATTTAGCCTAACCGAAACCAACTAACTAGACTTCGCACTACGTTACCCATCACTCATGGCACACATATGCAGACCAAACAAGCAACGTATTCCAAGTGTTTTCTTCTCTGGCCAGTGTCTCGGCTCGTACCACACAACTTGGTAGAAGGAAGCTTCATGGATCAGAGACTATATCTAAAAGCCAAAAATATAAAAGTAACTTTTAAGTAAGGCTGTCAGATATATGTAGTAAAGTAGAAAATATTTTCTCTGAAGTGTTTATCACAAGCAGCATAAATGACACCGACACACACACGATAATTTGTCCATCGTCTTAATGTGCTTAGTTCCGGGTAAAAACCATCAGCTGAAGTGGCCTAGTCGGTAAAGTGTTCGGTCTCTAACAACAGCAACCCGGGTTTCAATCCCTTTCATTCCCATTTTCAAGCTGGCAATATGTTACACTTAAAATTGGCAGGACTTCTTCTATTAATTGCAAAATATCTCACACTATGTTAATTACAATTAATTAAATATAAAAACAGGAAAAAATGTAATAAAAAAAAAAAAAAAAAAAAAAAAAAAAGCTGCGTGCGCAATTCCTGCGCATTGGCCTTCTGCGCAGGATGTGCGCGCGCAGTTTTTTTTTTTTTTTTTTTTCCCCATTCAATTTAATTAAAAAAATATATATTTAATTTAATTAAAAAATATATATTTAATATAATACATTTTTTAAATATTTAATTTTATATTAAAAATTGTTATATTACATTTCGTCATCATTTCTCCGCGCTGGTTCAGGGGTAAATGATGCTGGTCTTCACAGGTGACTGACCTACGCAAGCCTGTAGCCGCCACCCCCCCACAGGAGATTATGTGCTTGTGTGTGTGGCTGCGGCGCTTCCTGGTTCTTCCCGGCACTACGCTGCCGGTGCGAACAGCCAAAGTATTTACCATGGGCGAGGAAAGGAGGCGGAGCGCTTTTCACAGCGCTTCTACCTCCGGTGCGTCCCGGGGTTAGAGGTTGATGGTGTGACGTTAATGTATTGTTTTACATTGCATGTGTCACGTCATGATAAATCAGTCTCCTATGTCTCCTGTACCAGGAGCCGCCCCTGTCACTGGTTATCTTGGCTCGCTGTCTGGCCGGTAACCAGCCGTCCGGACCGCTCCGTGAAGAAGGAGGAGCAGATGTTTCTTTACTTGGAATGCGGCCACTTTATTTCTCGGATATACAGCAGGAGCAACACTTGCATCACCTCTAGGTGCTCCGTCACTTCTCCTTATAAACACACTTTTAGCGTATTTTCCCACAATACCCTGGTGCACTACGTCACACTACAAACTTTCCTTAAAGGGGCAGGCCATACCTGCAACACAACAGCTCTCGGTCTCATACAGATGGCAAGAGAAAGCAGAGAGGCAGACTCAGCAACTACATCTGAGATCCGATGCACCTTATTATTATCTGAGGGATTTTTACACACTGTCTGATAAACATTCCGACAGTAAAGGCAAGGGGTAGTGATGGGTAAGGTTTTCTTTAACAAGTTAAGTCTTTCATTCTCACTGTCCACCTTAAAACTATGAAATGAACTGAAATATGAACTAGTTCAGAATTTAAATGGTGAACTATGAACGTGAACTATTCATGTTTACTTGTATGAATTGAACTTTGAACTTGTTCATGAGAGTAGTGAACTTGCACAACACTGGGCAGTGATGACTGAACTGCGTTTAACTTTTCTTACCTAGAGCTGTGCAGGAGGCGACCTGACTCTGAACGCTGGCTTAAAGGGATAGTTCACTCAAAAATGAAAATGGAGTCATTATCTACTCACCACTATGACGATGGAGGGCTGGGTGAAGTGTTTGGGTCCACAAAACACTGTAAATTACGTTTTTTCGAGTCGAATTTGAATTGCGGGGCTCTTGGGCACTTGGATGACACTACAGAACCAGTATGGAGGCATTTTCCCTCTGTGGACTCACCTCCCCCCTCCATCAGCATAGTGGCGAGTAGATAATGAGTGAATTTTCATTTTTGGGAGAACTATCCCTTTAAAGCTTCCTGCAGCCCTTCACTGTGAATCCATATGGTACAGACAATGAAAGCCTGCTGTAAAATTCCTATTTAATTCCTCGATACGAGCTACTCAGCAGCTCGCCTCGAGTGGAAAATCACATCAATCCGCAGGAAACACACAAAGGCAGATTTAAAATATCCAATGTCAGTGAGTGATGAAGCAGAAAATTAAGACGTGCTGTTTAATTGAGCTGAAGAGTGAAACATTTGTCTTGTCTTGGTCTTATTTTATTTCAACATCAGCCAATCCCCTCACAACAAAGCTCACTTCTAGCATCAGCAAAGTGTGTTGTACGCTTGTCTGTGTAATCACCACGTGATGGTAATCAGCCATCATTGTCATGCTGTGTAACAACAGCTGCTTACGTAACTGCTGTGTTTGTGCGGTGATGACGTTCTGATGGCTCTCTCCCTCAGGGCGTCTGGCGTTATTAAACAGCAGCCGCCGCAGATCCACGGCCATTTTCATGCCACCTGTGCTGCCTCTCCGCCCTCATACAAAGCTGGCCCTTCAGCTCTCATAACCTGGCCGGGTCAATCCCCACATATAGTTTTCATGATCTCAGTTTAAATCATTTATGTGAGGCATTCAGGGAAATTGTGCACTGAGATTAATCCAGACTCGGCAGCAGCAGACGAGGCTGGAGAGCAGGGATACGACCATAACCTTGTCTCAGTGAGCACCGGACCTGAATTATTAATTGGATAAATGCTCTTTTACAATATATGGAAAATCCGTTATGTTGTTTTGGAGTGTCTGCTCGCAGAGTTTACAACGACTGTGTCCCTATTGCTTTGACCTCAGCTGTTTCTTTTCTAATATTTTTCTTTACACGTCTAAGGGGTATCATCCATCACGTTGCTTTCCCCAAAACACCTACCGAACTGAGAAAATGTGTGTGCTCCATGACAAAATGTTACACTTACAGTTTACACTTCACATATACTCACTCGCTGAGGGGTTCAAATCAGGTGAGGCAGGAGTCAGATGTAATGATTGTCAAACAAGCTTTTGTTACCGGTTTCCTTCTCTAATCTTTCTTTCTTTCTTTCTTATTCATTACTGGAAAACCTTTGTATTTGTCTCACTAATTTCTATAACATACCGTAGATTTGCTTTGGTCTTTCATTTGTTCCTTTGAACTTAAAAGTGTTGTGTATTTTTTGTCCTTATACTGTTGAAATTTTATTTAAAGCCCATAACTTAACATTTGACATGTGAAATGTCCTAAAATCAAACTGTATGAACCTAAATGTGTCCTTTGAATTTATAGTGAAATGTCCAAAAAATCACATGTAACTTTAAATGTCACAGGTGATGAAGTGACAGTTTTTATAGTTTTACAACAGTGGGATGTTGAAGAATGGACAGTGAGTCTCCACTTCAGAATCAGAATTCGTTTATATGCCGAGTACATTTTCACATACAGGAAATTGACTAGGTTTGGTTGTTGCATAGAACAAACAACAATATATACAAGTAGACTGTTCTCCCACTGTCCAGAAGGGTAGGTAATAAAATGTTAACATCTCACTGGCAATCATACCTGTCTAAACAAGCTCATCTGCATCACTACTTTACAATGCAAACTTAGACAAGCAATCCAATTAGAGCACACACACACACACACACACACACACACACACACACACACACAGCCCTCAGTGGAAGTTTCTCAAAAGGATTGCATGAGAAGGAAGGATAACTTGTTTCCTCACACACCATGTTTGGACAGGATACAGGAACTAGGTTAGAGTGATATTATAGGAAATACTTTCCAAACAATATAATGACCATGTGCTATAAACACGCCTCACGGTTTTAGCAGATAAGCTCATTCGTGATTTATAACACATTGAGCCTCTAGGGAAAATAAAATTACACCCATGTGTAGTTTTACTGTGTGGTAATGCTGTCGAGACTTGACTGACTTTTATTTGAAATTATATTATTTGGGCCTTTCATGCCAACATATTGTAGACAGAGCACTGCAGTTCAACTAGGCACAGGCAAAGCTACTTAATGGAAATAATAAGTTGGTCGCAGTGTAACATCTTCCATTCCCACATTGTTCAAAATGTGAGCTGATGTCAGGTAAGAGAAGAAGTCAGTTTAAAGATCTGAAGCGATAAAGGTAATAATTTCCCTATGAATGGCAGATACAGATCAGGGATTTAAGCCGAGTTTGTTCTCACTGAATGAGTGTGTGGAAGCTGAAACTTTTTTGATACGAAAAATGTCATTTATCTTAGGGTACACTGTCGCGTGACAGGAATTAGGTTCCCAGTTTGAATCCCCTATTCCTGGTTCTTCCTATGTCCAAAGACATGAAGTTTGAGGTTAGTGATGGTAAATTGATTGCACGTGATGTGAATGGTTATTTATATGTTGGCCCTGCGATACGCTTGTGACCAGTCCAGGGTGCTACCCCGCCTTTCAAACATATCAGCTGGGATTGACTCCAGCCTCCTCAATGGCCAAGTGTAGATGATGGATCTTTATGTTGCAATGGTTGCTGCGAACAGTTGGTAAAGCAACTTCAGCTGGATCCTTGGATAAAAATAACGTAAATGGTCTTACATTGTTTTACTTCACCTGCTGTTAGATGTCAAGCGGTTCAACATTTTCACATTAGCTATAACAATTAACTGTGTATTTAAAATGATTGCACAGTCCTGGTGCAGATTTTCACATGAGCAATCATGCTATACGATAGGCAGGCTATTCAGTAACTGATTCAGTAAATGGATTATTTCTGATTCCAATGTCCCCTGAGAAGTTGTAGTCTCGTCCATTGTGTGTGGATCCATTCCAGAGAGTGAATCTTAAAAGCTGAGCAGCCCGTTCCACCATCAGTGACTGTTTAGTATGCTGCTCATCGTCTTCTTTAGACCTGCAGGTCTACAGGACCTCATATACAACAAATACCAAAGTTCTGTTTTCATATGAGCAGAGCAGGAATTATTGCACCCTACTGCTCTGAATAAAACAAAAGGCACAGCCATTTACATTTTCCATCCCTTTGTTTTTCTTCCATTTTCCATTTCCATTTTTTTATAAACAATACAGTTTCTTATCTGTTTCTCATCCTGGACACTTGCTGATGTTTCTTTATCTGTTCTTTTCTTCACTCTCCTCTTCCTCCCCTCCTTCCTCACCTTTTTCACTTTCTTCACTGTTATTTCAGTAACACAGTGATAAGCATTACAAACCACTGCAGACACAGTAAATTTCTTACATCAGGGATGAATTCTGGGACAGATGCTAACTCATAAATAATCTACTGATCCAGAATGTTTCCATTCTGTCTCATCCGCTCTCCATTATTTCTGTCTGAGCGAAGATGGATAAACAGAAATCATCATGCTGACAAACTGGTGGAGAGACATAGCTTCACAGGCACTTACATAAAAGCTCTGAATGGCCATTGGAGAGAGGAGATCATCTAAAATCGGCCCGTCTGTCATGCCAGCAGCTCATTTATTGAAGATATTGGAAGGATTTTCTCATCAGTGTCACACAGCTACTGGTCTGTGTGGTGAAACTGGAAGAAACTGTGTCATGGTGACCACACAAGGTGCTATTGTGGCTGAAGTTCATATACAGCCCCATGTGTCCTATGGGGTAATTGATCTACTTGTAGAACAATCAGTTATGCTTAACAGATGTCAAGGATCCATGAAAAATAATAAAAGCTAAGTGGTCAGAAGTACCAGAAAATGAAATCCCATGTGGTCAGTCACCAGAGCATCAGAGATGTTGACTGATGTTCGCTCGTTGGTCCAATTTGTCCCACAGGTGTTTGACGAAGTTGAGGTGAAGGCTCTGTATAGGCCAGGAAATCCAGCCACACCAAATTCAGAATAACACTTCTTTATGAACAGTGATTTTTGTGCATTTTAGGTTTTTTTGCAACGCGCACGATTGTCCAAAATGCACTTCAATCAAATAGCATTAATATTTCCCTTAGAGCCAAGGCGCTAAACCATAAAAAGGCAGAAGACCACACATTGAGATGTGGCGGTTGGAAAGGCGGTGGTAGGATGTCAGATAAAAGTCAAAGGAGCAGACAAAGTTAATCGGGCAGGAGACGCCGATGTTAAATTAATAGAAGGAATAAAGAAAGTCAATGAGCAGACAGGAGCCAAGACGTGTGGCTGAGATGTCGTCTGGAATTAATAAATCGAGGAAAGCGAGTAAAATAACCTTGACTGAGCTTTTCCTGAGCTTTTTAGAATATTAAAGTGTCCAATATGGTTGAGCTGTGACTGGTTTGACGATCATGACGTGTGACTGACCTGCCATAGAAGCATTTCACTGTGTGCTTGTGTCTTTGTAAGTTTAGGATGTACCACAGAGAGGGAGACAGCACTGAGCGAATGCTTGGAAAGGACACAGCCAGACACATCAGCCTGTGTCTCTCTAATGGTCTGTAACAGCACCCAGAGATGTTCGCCTGTTTCTCGCTGCGCCCCCCCTCCCCGTTGGAGTGAGTAAGAAACCCCATTGCTCCCTCCTCAGCCTTGTCAACCTTACAGAGGTGCCACGGGCACTTTGTCACAGGAAGTGGTGTCATTGACTCCCCCTCCCCTCACTTCCAAATAAAAAACCCTGTCTGATGTTTGGGAGCAGGGCCGGGTGCGTGAGTGATTCAGCAAAAACATGACTGCTGTCAGACAAATATATATTAGCATGTTAGCTCGATAGCGGCCCTGCACAGATGGGTCCTGGAGATGCGAGATGCATCAGACATGGATGTGTGGTCGTGTGTGTATATTTAGGTCGTCCTATCCCTGTGCGTCTGTCCTATGGTAACCTGAAGCCTATCATTTTCACCCTGGTGGGTACATCTCCACAGGCGCTGTTGCCTTGGGCTGCAGAGCGCTCCCAACAGGTCTCATGAAATAGTGATGTTGCTGCACTCGCTCACACTGCATGTGTCTGGCTCCCGGCCCAGATCCCTCTCTTGTGTCTCCCTGACTTGCTCCTACAGACAGGGGGCGAGTCACATGGAGTGAATGTGTGACCTGAGGCGCCATAACCCACCTCAGACAGTGACCCTGAGCTCATCCGCTGATACACCCCCATCCACACACACATTTGAGTCTCAGATATTTAATGTAGATTCAATCAATTTATTTGATCAATCTACAGTTTTATTTTATCATGTTTTTTGGAATAAAGTTTTGTCTCACTATTGTACAATATTTCCTGTTACAGCCTCATCTTGTTGTATATTGAAATGTGCAACTGTTAAAAATAAAAGTATGATGATGGTGGTGATTATTCCCTTTCATATTTCCTTGAAGTACTCACAGCAGAAAAGGTAGTTATACAGACAGCGAGTCTACAGATAGTAGGTGTCTCACAGAAAAAGGCTGACTTGTCATGTGAGATTCTGATCTTTGCATATTAGATTGACTTAATTTGACCATATATACAGTACTCTCTGTGTCCTTCATAGCTGAGGTAGGAATCCCACTGCTCCACCAAAGACATTCTCTCTCTTATCATGTGCTGGACAAGTTTTTGTTTTGGCAGCACGTGCACACGTGTAGGAGAAAGTGCTTCTGTGTGATGAACCGACGGGGGTGCACTGCATGCATGTGTGCACTGACACTCTGGGGTCTTCTATCTACTCCTAAGGTATGAAACCCACTCTCTGCTGCCCTCTTTTGTGCAAAAATGTTATTACAATAATGAAGAAGACACTTTTAAGTTTATTTATTAATAAAGTTAAAAGTGGCTCCTACACTATATATTATTGATTGTAGTTTTTCATTTCTGTTTGAAAGCATGTGCCCTCCTCCCTCCTCAGGAGTTGAGGGTGGACACTGTTCTATAAGTTTGATGACGCAGGCTGCCACAGCAGAGACCATCATTGACTTCAGCCTCAGCAGTAGCAGACGTTAGTCTTTTCATTTCCTTATTATTTCGTTTTCTTTGTAATAAAAGGCAAACAGTAAATCTGACAGCTCCATGGATTTATTTGCTGGATGCCAGACAGTGAGTCGGAGAAACTTCCCTGCACTCCACATGTGGTGAATCAATAGGACATTGGGGAAAAGGGGGTTACAGGTCAAACCCATTCTTAATATATTTGACCACTACACAATAAAGCAGTGACACTGTCTTTTTGGAGACAGTTGATAATCTGTCTGTTTAAAGGTGATCTGATTCGATTTTGGTGGTCAAGGTCACTGTGACCTAACAAACATATTTTTTAACGTCTTGAACAAGATATCTGAAGATTGGATTTTGAGAATTTCTTCAGATTTGGCACCAATGGTCACCTGGACTCAAAGATGAGCTGAGTGTTTAAAAGTCATGTGGACCTTATATGAATCTGGAAAACAACCTGTTATTTGTATAATTAATAAGGCATTCATTTAGTCTCAGAATTAAATTAGCTAAAAACATTCTAAATCATTTGTCATTGGTGCTCCTTTCATCTCGCTGACTTTTTCTTGTGCACAAATACCTTACACACACTTTTCCTTTGTGTTACAAGATGTTTCTTTTAACCAATGTTATAAATACAGTTATTTAGTTGATGTGTTCAGCTACATGCAGCATTTATTGCCCCCCTGTCTGTCCTGGGAGACGGATCCCTCACATGTGGCTCACTGAGGTTTCTGCGTCCCCCCCCCCCCCCTTGTTAATAAGGTTTTTTGGGGTCGTTTCTCCTCACTCTTGTTAAGGGTTAAGAACAGAGGAACCTTGTTAAGCCCCGTGAGATAAATTATGATTTCTGAATATAGGCTATACAAATACAATTTGATTGATGAACTGATTCTAGTTAATCCTACATCACTCTCAATATAAAAAATGCCAGAGACACAAGCATGCACACTCTCTCTCTCTCTCTCTCTCTCTCTCCCTGTCTCTCTCACACACACACACACACACACACACACATTCTGGTGTAAATCCTCAGTTTAAGTCATGTTAATGAATCAGGCTTTGCTCGTGCCCCCTCTGAAGCCCTGTGTTTCGGCTCACAAGCCTCTGAATGTGAGTCATCTGTCTGGATGCTCCACAGGTTATCAGATTAAAGGGAACAACAAGCCCAGAATATGAGCTCGCTGGCAGCAGAGGAGGAGACACAGGCGATTGGCCCTGTCTGTGGGGCCCAGTCGTCAGCAACAGCATCACTGCCTCCATCTGTCTGAAGGACTGCACCCTCTCTCCTCTTTCTCACACTCCATCTGGTGTATTCGCTCCTTTTCGTGCGTGTGTATGTGTGAGACTGAGAGTGTGAATGTGTGTGTGTGTCACAATGACCATTATCACCAAGAAGTGTGAGGGCAAATCACATTCAGTCTGTCAGCACTGTGCTCTAGTGCGTGTATTTGAAGTAGGACTTCTCCTCTGGCTCCCGCATGTCATAGTAACATGACCGCAGACAGTTCACACAGTAGTGATGTAGACATGTTGGAGTGCACTCCTCTCCTCACGCACCGGGGGAGTCCATCTCTCTCCTTCTCCCCCGTTTTCTCATTTGCCTTCAACTCTCCAAAGACTGTTGCCATGGCAACGCGGTCTTCATCATAGGTGAGACCCCAATCCCCCCGTTCTTGTGCCAGGTGAATCGATGGTAATAACAGCAGAATAACCACTCTCATGTTCCTGACCCCAATTTTTCTGCTCCCAGAAAACAGTGCATATGTTGACTCAAGCAACTCTGTTGCTTGAGTCAACAAAAAAGAAAATCTCATATAATTCATCACAGAAGCTGCCAAACATCGCTGACACTTATGATTCTGGCAGAGCTGTGCAAGTGTGTGTGAGTGGATAGAGCGAGGCTTTTCAGTGTCCTCCACTCGGTGTTGTTTCAGCTGCGTAGCCTCAGGGACAGTGGGGCGGGATCCAGAGGGAGAGATTTCAGTAACACACAGCACAGACAGAGACAGACGGACAAGTACAGAACTATATCTCAATCCTACCGTAACAGCGCCTTTGCAATAAATATCAGTAGATCTTTTTCTACTGTAGGTAAAATAATAATCTACAATATGTGTGACAAAGTGAAACTAATGATCTCATTCAAACTTCAAAGGCTCTGCTGTAAAATATTGATTCATTCTTTCAATTTTTATAAGCCTGGCTGATATTGTATATTGCGAGTTTCTGCTATGGAGAAGATTATTATATATATAAACTGGAATATTGTCATTGTTTCATACAACAGACACATTTGACAGCTGCGTCATAAAACGCAGCAGGATTTTTTCCCTTCCAAAGTCTCTACCACCTTTAGAAAAAAGTTATGCAAGAATATGTCCTTTGCCTATGGGCTGTTAATCCCAACCCTAACCCTAATTGCAACCCTAACCGTAGAACTTCACAAATTGTTTTTTTCCCTTCCGGAGGTCGTAGTATCTCAGGGATGGTACCAATTGATGGGGAGTGCCCGCAGTAGTAGGGGTAGAGCTTGCTCGCTAGTCTCTATGACCTTCTGTAATACATAACCCTAACCTTAACCCTAACCCTAACCCTAATAGCATCACTAACCATAACACTTCACAAATTGGGTTTTTCTCTTCCGAATGTCGTAGAAGCTCGGGGATTGGGCCAATCGATCAGGATTGCCTGCATTAGAGGGGGTAGAGCCTACTCGCAAGTCTCTAGGCCCTTTTTATCCATAAACCTAACCCTAGCCCTTAGACCCTTACCCTAACCCTAACAGCAACACTAACCCTAACACTTCACAAATTTGTTTTTTCCCTAACCCAAGGTCGTAGAAGCTTGGGGAAGGTACTAATCGATCAGGAGTGCCCGCTTTAGTGGGGTTAAAGTCGACTCACAAGTCTTTATGACCTTCTTATACATAACACTAACTCTAACCCTAATCCTAACCCTAACCCTAGCCCATAACCCTAACCCTAATTGCAACCCTAACACTTCACAAATTGGGTTTTTCTCTTCCCAAGGTCGTAGAAGCTTGGGGTTGGTACTAATCGATCGGGAGTGCCCGCATTAGTGGGAGTAGAGGCTACTCACAAGTCTCTGAGACCTTCTTATCCATAACCCTAACCCTAACACCAACCATAGCCCATAACCCTAGCCCATAACCCTAACCTTAACCCTAACCCTAACCCTAACCCTAAGTGCAACCCTAACACTTCACAAATTGGCTTTTTCCCTTCCGAAGGTCGTTGAAGCTTTAGGATGGTACCAATCGATCGGGCGTGCCCTTATCAGTGTTGATGAAACCACTTTCAATGTTCTCCTCCTTCAGAAAAAAAGATAGTCAAGAATATCTCCTTCGCCTATGTGCTATTAACCCTAACCCAATAGAAATGAGCTGGCACATCGTGGAAGCTCGTGGAGGCACTTTCGGTGGCCACTGATTTGTAAAGTCTGTTGCCGTGATATGAGGCAGCTGTCAATAGCCTTTGCTGCCAGACTTTCTGAGAGCAATATAGCTGTGTCTATGCATGTATCTGGAATTGTAAACAGCCAAATTCCCAAATAAATATCTTCTCTACTAAATATCCAGATGTATTCCCTGATTAGGGGTTAAGTTAAACTTTAATAAGATTTATTAAGCATTTTAAGGGTCCATGCACTGTCAATTATTTTACGTTTGTCTACTGATTATTTATAAGATGTGCCTGTGCCACACTCCAGACTCCTGCAGCGACACAGAACAAATAACAGTAACATATTATTTTCAAAGCCAAAGAATTCCGTTCTCCATGAAAATAAATTAACTATAGAGCACGTAGTGTAGATGAACCTTGGGCGACCCCCATTAGGTTTCCCAAAAGATCAGGGAGAACAAGGTAAAGTTGTTTGCTTTTTCTCTTAAGTACTGTGTCCTCATATTGCTTCATAGTTGTGTTTTTTGAACTGCATTTAAAAATCAAGCGATATTACTACGCTACAATATGTTGGATTCATATTAATGTCGATTTAAAAACATTTCAATGTGCGGCATGTCTTTGTAGCAACAGAGGCAGCTGCCTTTGGACAGCCAGGCCTCAAAGGTAGCTGCCATTAGCTAACCGTTACAAGTCGGTGTCCCTGTCTGTTGACAACGGAAGTGTTTCTACTGGCAACCGCGTCCACCACCCTCACAGCTCCTCACTGAAGAGTCGAGCAGCGGAACTCCGCCACGTTCACTCAATAAAAGTTGTTTACGAGTGTCAGAGTGGAGACGATTTAACTTAACCACGGCGGAGTCGAAGGAACGTCCCCGCCAACATGGTAAGTCCTGGCTGGGAAACCGACGTTAAGAGTTAGCTCGTGTGCTACAGACCGAGCGCTCACTGCTCGTGATGCTAACGCTTGGGTTTTCTCCCCGGGACAGAATCAGTGGGACAATCGGAGGATCGTAGCTCAGCGCCGCGCTCAGGAGCAGCAGAAGCAGGACGACGCCAAGTTTGTGGCCAGAGACAAGCATGTCCTGGCCGGCCTGAGGGAGGAGGAGAGCTGGGGGAGGAGGAGAGAGCTGCGGCAGGAGCAGGAGGAGCTCAGGGAGAGAGAGATGGAGAGCGCTCTGCTCAAGGTGGGCGATCACGAGTATGATTGTAACACACGACCCCGAACCCACCAGCACAGACTTTATCAATAAGTGATTAAACCATTGCTCAAATGACAGAGGGGAAAACAATGTGAGCCCAAAGGTTAATTCATATTTAAAGCAAACCGTTCTTCTTCTCGAGGAGTAGGAAGAAAACACAACAGATATATTTCATAGGTAAAAGTAGCAGGATTTAATGAACTCATATACACGTGTTTAAAAATTCAGATGGGAAACTAATGTGAAATCTAGATTTGTAGCTGTCGTTTTAATATCGGTTGCCAGGGGACAGTAGTTTGCCTGCTAGCTGATCAGGACCAAAGATTATTATTTCTGTTGTCTTAGTTCTGTCTCAGCTCAAACCCTTATGGTCACATTTTTTGACTCCGTTAATCGAACATTAACAAATCCTCAGCACAAGTGTGGTCTGTAGAATGGAGAACAGTATATGATAGGCTCCTAAAAGGATAACTTTAACATCTGTATTCTGTACACAGAGAAAGTTTGTGTGCCAACATGTTGGCTTGTATATACATTTTACAGCTCTCACGATGTAACCCAGATATCTTACTTCGTTTAAATTTAATTTTAGTTTTTTTTATTTACTCTTCATGCAGAAAAATACCTAATATGTACAATATAATTGAATAACTGAACAATATGGGCTACAGTTTGAGAGAGTGTGAGAGTAGCTTAAAATCTTGTATTATGATGAATCAATTAAAGGGGTTATACAAAAAGATTTAGAAGGAATATTAAGTAGAGTTAACAGAAATGCAGTATTTACTCTTGACAGTGAATGTTTGTTGCGCTGTAGAGTCAAGCTTCTCACTTCATCATTGATGGAAACATTTTTTGAGTCAGATTCTTAATCGGGGGAAAAATGGTCCCTTATTGAGGAATATTGTATGTAATGTCTGTTTTATTGAAAAATCACCACAACGCCGAAGTGGACCAGGATTCAAACTTTGAAAAGCCTTGTTTTACATAACACTTTGCTGTATCATTAAGGTGTGAACTGTTACCTAATCAATGCAGATGGGCATAACTGAATTTGACTTGCAGGCAGACGAGGACAGAATAAACAGGGACAAGCAACTTGAACAAGAGGAGAGAATGGCTAAAGAGCTGGCTCGCATCAACTTTGAAACACAACGAGATGAGAAAATGAGGCAGCACATCAAAGAGAACAGGTGAACACACCCACGTACTATCGAACATGCAGCAATTGTGCTTTTATACATTCTCTCTCTGCTTTGGTCTGTGTAAACCCTCCTTTGGACTATTTTCAGTCTGGAGCTTCGAGAACTGGAGTCCAAACTGAAATCTGCGTATATGAACAAGGAGAGAGCTGCACAGATTGCAGAGCATGAGGCCATGAAGTCTGAGACCTTGGTGAGCACCGTCCCTGTTCATTTCAAGTATTAAGAACTATGCTGAAAAATGTTTAAGGATCCTGTATATATACTGTGTATGTCTTTTTGCTTTCACTAGCGTGAGAAGGCGGACTGTTCTCGCAAAATGCACTGCGAAAGAGAGCGAGCAGCTGTGGAGCAGCAGAGGCTGGAGCAGAAACGCCAAGAGGAGCTGTTCCAATATCAGAGGGAGCTAGAGCAGCAGGTCATGGAGAGGGAGCACAGACGACAAGAGGCTTACGAGGAGTTCCTTAAAGAGAAGCTCTTGGTGGATGAGATTGTCAGGAAGGTTTATGAGGAGGATCAGATGTGAGTTCATCATTCATTCCTTAACACAATCAAACAATGAATTAAGGATGAGCAAGAACTTGACTTTAATTATTTGATTAGCCTGTTCAGTTAAAGAGAGAAGAGTCATGTTCAGTTGTGTATCTAATATTGAAGATATTTTAAAGGGGACATATTATGAAAATTCCACTTTTGTAGTGTTTCTACATGTTAATTGGGTATCTGGCATGTCTACCGTCCCCAAAACTCTGGAAAAAAACAACTCCCGCGATTTGTTGTGGTTCCTCTATGTCAGAAGCGATACTCTAGAGTGCGTCGAATGGGATTACGACCAAAATAAACGTCATAGTCACACCATGCCCATGTAGGGAGTCTCGCTCCACCGGCCCGGTTAGCTCGCGAGCTAACGCTAGCCGGGGAGCCCCTAGCTTACCGGGCCGTTGGAGACCGGCTAGCGTTAGCTCGCTGCTGCTACCCGTCAGGCATTTAAGTGGCCGCATAAATAAGGGACCCCCGGGACACCTCTAAACGTTGACCCAACAGTGTGGAAGGATGCTGCTTCTGCGCCAGCTCAAGCTCCCACGGCGCCCACTGCAGGGCTGCGCTGGGGAGCTGGGGTTCTCGCAGCCAGGCTCACCGGGGGTGAGGGGGGCGGGGCACTCAAAACAGGTCAATCTGAGGAGGGCTGTTCTAGACAGGGTTAAAAGGTGCTGTTGTAAATGATCCTTGTGGTATTTTGACCAAAATATGTTACAGACATTTCATTAAGACCCAAAGGAACCATATCAACTGTGGTAAAATGGGCATAATATGTCCCCTTTAAATCACTGGATTTGTGTGGGTATGTATTTCAAAAACCGAATCTACAAGCACCAGTTTCTCTCTATAGAAAACATAAAGACTGTGGAAGACTTATGGCTTTACTGTAAACTGTTGTTGTCTTGGTGAAGGGAGAGACATCTGAGACTGGAGAAGGTCAGAGCCACTCAGCAGCACATTGAGGAATTCCACAGGCAGCAGGCCGAGTGGAGACGCATAGAGAAAGAGAGGATGGAGGCCGAGAACAGGTGCATCATGGAGTTTATGAACCAGCAGCAGCACATGGAGGAGGACAAAATGGCCAAGATCAGAGAGACGGAGGATGCTAAAGAGAATCTTCATAAAATAGTTGAGACAACGTTTTTCAGTCAACAACACATTTCTGCATCGGGTACCAACTATCACTAACATCACTCCTCTCTCCTCTCTAGCTGTGTAAGAGGATGGAAGAGGAGATGCAGAAGCGTGAAGAGATGGAACAAATCCGTGAGGAGCTTTGCCTGGAGGAACAAGAGGAAGCGAACAGGCAGAGAGAAATTGTAAGGATCATTACTGCTGTTATACCCGAGTGTGGATAGTTGACCCGAGCCTGTCAGGACCCGTCATGACCCTAGGAGTCGTGCCGGGTTCAGACAAAAAATTTGATAATCTGGTTGGGTCGAGTTTTGTCGCTTTGGCCGGAATGTCTACATGATTGTTTACTGCCTGTAATCAGAGAACGCCTCAGGTACGAAAAGGTTCGGACACACAAAACAGAATTCCTGTCAGGTTCGAGTCAGGTTCGGCTGATTTTCTCTCAGGCTTGTTCGGGTTTGGACAGAAAATTGCGGACCGAGCAGCACTCTATGTTATACGTCCATGTTCAGCGCAGCTCTAGGCTTTTAGCTTTAGGCTTAATAAGTAATTGACTTATTTGCTGGTGTTGTGGCACTATAATAGCTAAGTTGTGATCATATCATGTTTTACTATAATTTTTTAGCTATTACCTAAATGACCCCCCCAATATCTGCTCTAACAGGAAGAAATGGAGAAAAAAATCAGAGAGCGGCTGACGATGCAGCAGGCCTGCCAGGAGCACGTGGCTTTCAGAGAGATGAAGAAGAAAGCGGATAAAGAGGAAGAGGAGGCCTTCAGTAAGGCAATGATGGCTAAGTACGCAGAGGACGATCGGATCGAGCAGATGAATGCCCAGAAAAGACGCATGAAGCAACTTGAGCACAAACGCGCGGTGGTGAAAATGATAGAGGACAAGAGACGACAGCATCTGGCTGATGTGGTACGTCCCGGACTCTCTGTTTCCGTAATTACATCAATAATAAGGTGGTACTGGTGTAGCTTCACTGTCTGATGATTTACTGCTCATGCTGAGCGCCTGTTCTGGCTCTGTGTAACTTTAGGGAGTGGGTACGATCTCCTGTGAGAAGTGTGGAACTGACTGAAAGTTGAATCAGGTCCAGCAAGTTCACGAGTAATGCTGAACTGTAGATCAGTTAAAAAGACTAAGGATCTTTCAAAACCCATGTTTATCTCCAATATATATTGAGGAACATTTTTAGGATAAATATTATTCTGAACAGGGTTTAGTGTCGGCATGTGTGGCTCCAGAGGGCGCTGTTGCCTCAGTAGAGGTTACGTAGTGTAACTTTCATGAAAGTAGACCGGGAAAACAATATTTATTTGATCTACGCAAGTGAAACACATAATGTAAAATACATGGTTTGTCTGTGTCAGCTTCAGATTATCATGTCAGTTTCAAACAACCTGATTTGATCATAACACGTTCATCCCTCTCCTCAAGGAACTGGAGGCCAAAGAAAGAGCGATGGAGCAGGAGAGGGAGGCGCAGCGGAGACAGATTGTTGAAGAAGAGAGAAAGAAACTTCTGAAACGTCACGCGGCTCAACTGCTGGGATACTTCCCGAAGGTATGAGACAGTGTGTGAATCATCAATCATTTTACACAGCTTCATATCGTCTGTGCATCGAACGCCTGTCTGATCATCAGTGTATCTCCATTCAGGGTTTGCTCCGTGAGGATGACCTGCAGCACTTTGATGAAGACTTCAGAAATAACTTCAAACCAGTAGCTTCTGAGGACAGCTTGGATGGTGACGCTTAAATGTGTTTCTGTCAGTCTGCCACTAGAGGGCATTACTGTTAAACCAGTAATGCATTTCTAAAAAAACTGAATGTGAGAATAACATGATCAGGAAACCAATATTCAAATCTAAACTTTATTAGTAAAACTAATTGGATTCTGAAAGATTCCAAAGTTACAAATTTAACTTAACATCACACAGGAATTTATTTAGAAATGTATAAATTGATCTCGACACCTTGAACCAAAAAAATGTAATGCTGAGTCTGTCAGTGTTTACGACTTCCCCCAGTCCAGAGCTTTCAGGAACTCGTCTTCCGTGAACGACAGCAGCTTGGCAGCCTCAAAATGCATCTGCACGCACACAACAATAAAACTCTGTTAATTGTATATTTAATTGAACACTATAAACAGGGTTTGTATTAACAGGGTCTGAAGGATTCACTGACCTTTTGCCTTTTGAGAATGTCAATCAGTTTGAGCTGCTTCTTGAAACCCACAACGAGTTCTGCTTTCTGCTTTTTCAGGATTTTGTTTTCAGCAATTATATTCTCTTTGCTCTGATTGTCCGTGCTTATGTTGTCCTTAACAAATAGAAGGTAATAGACTGAATTAGTACAAGCCAGACAGAACTTGCATTACTTCTGCAACAGGTAAGATTCATGCAACATAGTAAAATTCATTTGTAGCTTTAGTTAAATGTTGCTGCTTAAAATTCAGCTACATTAATTGAAAGACTTCTGTTCTCCACACGTTCAGTTTTTTAGTGTTTACTGTTGAGTTTCATCACTGTGTGAGTTGATTATCTCTGTTTTGAAGGAATCGTCTGTTTATTAATAGGATGAATTATCTTTTTTACTTAAGAGATGGTGCACATTAGTTCACTTTAATCATAATTTTTCATTCTAAAGGTAAAATGTTGTGACACTCAAAATGGCTTATTTTTATTATTAAAATAAAGATATAGTTCTTTATTCTGTTGTTTTAAGATTTATTCATTACGTGTTTGATTTATGTTTGATTCTTTATTAATTTCTAATTTTTAAATCTCTATCATTTCACATTATGTTGATTGTAAACCTGCTTCTGTTTTGATTAATAAAAGTCTGCTCTTCAAATACTAAAATGTGTTGGTCGTCAACAACCAAAATAAAAGCCATGTCAAAAAGAAAAGTCTGGTTCAAGTTCTCTAGTGAAGACCAGGTGGTGAAAGTCAACCACCTTCAAGTAGCTCTCATGAAATGAGGTTCAACAAAGAAGGAAATCACAATTAAAACAATTTATAAAAAGATTAATATTAGCAACTGTAAATAAACCATAGATAAAGTTCAGAAACTAATATTAGCCAACACTTTCTGCACAAAAACTTTGCAATAATCAAAAACACCACATTTGAATACCTACAGTAATTAAACCTAGATGATGTTTTTATCAGCAGGGACAGCAGTGGGATTTACTGGTTACCTTATTAGTCTGTTTCATCTGGTTGAGCTGAGTCTTTAACCTCTCCACCTCCTCCAGAGCTCTGTTCAGACGAACCTCTGCGGCGCTGTGGACGGCTCCTGCTTGTTTGTTGGACCTATTCAGATTTTCTATTTCCTACACAGAGCAAAGGGAGTAAATACAATGGATTTATCTCACACGAGTAGGAAGACGGTGTCAGATTTATTGGTTCGTTATTGAGTCTGTGCCGTCTCTCACACTGTTTGCAGTGACACAAACCTTTTTTAATCCAGACACTTGCAGTTGAAGATCATCACATTTTTTGGTTGACTCCTCTGCTAAAGCTCGGTGCTTCTCAATCTGTTTTTGCTGAGTGCTTGTGGTCTTCTGTCCTTTGGCTCGGTCCACCTCCATCTCCTTTATCTTTGCACTGAGTTCAGCATTTTGATTATCCTGTAACAACAGAACAATAGAGTTAAATCTATATAATTTTTCTCAATATTTGAGTTGAAAGTCATCTATTAGAAGCAGCAGTTAAACACAAGAATGTAACCATCTAATGGATAGGTGTCAAATTTGTGTACTCCTAAGGGTCCGCCCCTCTCTCTAGACACTTCTAGTTGACTTATTGTTCATGTACAAATTTCACATTACCTTCTTGTAACATTCACACGAGAGTTGATCCAGTTCTTCATGCATAATCCGTAGCTTTGCATTGAGAACCCGCATCTGAGCTTCTGAAACGGCTTAAAAAAACAGAACAATGAGCATATTTAAAAAACCAGAGGAAGTGGTTTTCACTCACGGTTCACGTCGTGGCAAAAACAGATCATTTCTCTTATTTTGCTTTAATTTAGGATTTTCAAGTGACAAAAAATACAGAATTTCCGATCCCGGGTTAATCTAAACACTATTAGTTTTTTGGAAAAGGTTTTAAAAACATACTAAAACATTTATTGTTTTAAAATGATAGACTTCTTTTAAAACAATTAATAAAACAGAACTTGCATATCATAAGTTCTTACAAAAAGATGATGATTGTATTAAACTTTGTAACAGTTTGCTGCTTTTTGGCATGACTTTTATAAGTATTTGCAAATTTTGTAATTTATTTATAATTAACTGGAGTTTACATTACTTAAAGTGATATAAAGATTTACCTGATCCAACATTGTCTCCAGCATTAAGTACATCGTGGTCGTCCCCAACAACATCATGAATGTCCGTGTCCTTCATCTTCTCCTCCATGCCATGAATCAACTTTGCTAGAAATAAATCCCCTGAATCTTCACCATCTGCTGACTCATCTGCACGAGACAGGCTTCTGCAATCGAGCAAGCAACAATCAAATATCAGAATATTAATGTCAATGATATTCTAAAAAGTCATGACCTAGAAATTGTTGCCTAATGAACTAAATAGTTTGGAATGGATTTAGAAACTACGTCAAATCCAACTTACGCTCTTTTACAGTCAGACTTTTTTCCTCTTGTTCCAGGACGCATGATGCGCGATATTCTGTGGATGAACAGATAAATAAACAGAAAGACAAAGAGGAAATAAGTTATTTGAATAAGTTATTTTTCTTTCACTGACTTAGTTTGTAAAGTTTATCTCTATTTAGAGGCTGGTCTTTTTAACTGAAATAAATTTAAACTTTTGAAGAGGTGGTCAGTGAGAAAATTAGCCTCTAAGAAGTCTACAACCGTGTTTGTGGTCCTGAGCCTGAGACATTTCTTACCTTGAATCCTCTTCATCTTCATTGTCTGAAATCAGGAGGGTGGATAACGGCTTTGACGGAACTTTACTCTGTTCTCTCTAAAATAAAGAACAGCAAAAAGAAGTTTCAGTTATACCGCAAGTCCGGTCCTAAAGATTCACATTCGACTTTCCCCATCAGTTGAGCTACTGTTGTGACAGATTTAGTTAAATGATGCAAACGGGTGAATAACTTACCATGAGCTGTTCGGCCTGCTTTACTAGTTCGGTTGTTTTGACTTCTAGCTCTGCATTTAAGAGTCTGATGGGGGAAAAAATGATGGACAAACATTATTTTATCATGACCATGGACTTATGTGTTGTAGAATTCAACCACTTTGTTTTGTAGGAAATTCTCTCTTTAAATGTTGAAGGAGAACGGTAACAGTGTTACATCTCTGAACACGACCCCAACACTTCATCCCACATTTCAATATCATATCTACTCTTGTGTGGCATTATAATATGTACCACCATTATTTTTGAAACACACCTTATTAATTGTATTTTTTCAGCATTAACCAAGATAACATAACAACAAAAATCTATTTATTTAATTTATAAAAATGTTGTTTTTGATGTAACTTGTCTAGTTGATCCTGAGTAGGTAACAGTTCAGTCCATGTTGACAGCTCTTGTCACGAGTGTGTGAAGAGTTTTGAAAATGTAAAAAAGGAGATTTGAGTGAGTAATTATAAAAATCAGGAAAAAGTCAAGGTAAAGTCATGTATGTCCGTTAAATACAGGTCTACAGTACACCTGAAGAGTTTCTCTCTAGGTTTGATGAAGAAATCTACTCCATGTGAAGGAGTACAACCAGTGTACAAGACACATAATGTCTCAAATACACACTAATTCTGTGTTAATTATAATAATATTAAAAATTATTATAACTATTCAAGTGAGATTCAAGTGTTAATTAATCAGAAGGGGTCATTTGATGATCCTACACATGAATGAATTCATGAACAAAATGATCCGTAACCAAGCAGAAGAAAATCTTACTTGTATTTTTCTTCCTGAGCAAGCAGGTGACAACCTGTTTGCTCACCCGTGAGCTTTTTTGGGGGAACAGAAGCAGATTGGGGTCTTACTTCAGCTCTCTTAGACCTCTCACTGGTCGAGCTGGAGGATGGACGTCTCTGTTTCTTAACAATAAAACAACACAGAGCAGATTTATTATTACAATAATCCCCTATACATACAGTTTTACTACAAGATATGATGTTTCATATTTCACCGTGATTTTGCCTCAAGTTTTAAGAGTGGATATATTCTATCCATGATGGATATCACCTAACGCATGGTTTAAGTCACCCATATTTTACTTGTATGAGCTGCTGTATGCGCATACATTTGTTTTGATCTGATGGTTGTTGTGTTACATGTTGTTTGAGACACGTGTTTGTGGATAAAACCAGGACCACATGTCAGTGTCTTGTCCATCTTTAACCCTTTGAAACGCAACATGGTTTAAAAGTGACCCGGCTCAGTTTTTATAATCTGTATCTTTGCAGTGAATGAATTTCATTTCTCAGTATTTCAGGGATTCCCCACTTTACTTGTTTTTGATCATTACAAATGTGTATTTAAATTTTCCCTTTATTACTTTTGGAATAAAAATCATTTGTGTATCACAACCCTTTAATGCACAACATGGGTCAAAACTGACTCGTAGTC
The DNA here is from genome assembly GCF_947347685.1 of Pleuronectes platessa. NCBI lineage: Eukaryota > Metazoa > Chordata > Actinopteri > Pleuronectiformes > Pleuronectidae > Pleuronectes > Pleuronectes platessa. The sequence continues at coordinate 17,438,236 of NC_070626.1, forward strand.
ATTACTTGTGTTATTTTATTTATGAGTGTTTCTCTGCTATATTTTTTTTAATAAACGATTTTATCATTTAATATTGTAAGTATTCATTAAATATCTTGTTTTTGATTACCTCAAATCACTATTTTCCTTTTCTCCTTTCTTACTTTGTAAAGCAAAAGTAAATTTTGTATATCTATATCACTTTTACACACATATACACCAAGTATTCACTAGGGAACACCTACCATCAATTTCACACAGCTGCTTTTGCACATCTGATGCATGTGATTCTTATTTTACAATCCATTACTAGTGAGAAAGACAAATGTGTACAATACTAACTACCTGTTAGCTAGCTAGCTTATTTTCTGGCTCGCTAACTATAGCTAGATCAACAAATTAAAACTTGAAATATAACAGTATACACTTATTAGACTGATTGATATACATTTGAAAATATGCTTTTGATTTTATTCATCCAGAGTGCTAGTACGGCTGGTCGTAATAATTTCTGACTTATGGTTGACATGTTCATAAATATGCTGAATGAGGAAGATGAGGAGGCAAATCTAGGTCTTGATTCTGAGTCTGAAATCTCTGATGCTGAGGACCAAGACTTTGTTCTACAAGATCAAACTGGAGTTGTGGGTGTGTCTTTGAATCCACCTCCCCTTAATGGAGAAGGCCCCTTTAATGACATAGAAGTTGAGTCTTCTATGACATCAAAGGAGCCTTCTCCAAAATGAAGAAGGAAGAATAAGCTATAAAAAAAGGAAGAGCCTTCTCCCAAACGAAGAAGGAAGAATAAGCTATAAAAGAAGGAAATTAATACGGGTCGCTTTTGACCCATGTTGTGCATTAGAAGGGGTTTGCGTAGCTTGTGCATAAAGGGGTTAATAACACCTGGTTAGAATAATGCATGATGTTCTACTGCGGTCAGAGTTAGACTGATATGCCTGTGTTCAGGATCTCTCTGACTACCTACATACTGAATATTAAACATTTTCACTCTATAGATTAAGAGATTTTTCAAAGTAAAGTCCAACATGTGTACAATCAAATCAGTCCATTTCTGGATATCTCAAAGTTCTATAAAAACCCTTTGCTCAATAAGTTCAGAATGAGACTGATATGCCTGTGTTCAGGACCCCTCTGACTACCTACATACTGAATATCAAACATTTTTACTCTATAGATTAAGAGATTTTTCAAAGTAAAGTCCAACATGTGTACAATCAAATCAGTTCATTTTTGGATATTTCAAAGCTCTATATAAACACTTTGCTCAATAAGTTCAGAGTGAGACTGATATGCCTCTGTTCAGGACCTATCTGACTACCTACATACTGAATATCAAATATATTTACTGTATAGATTTATAGATTTTTAAAAGTAAAGTCCAATATTTTCACTGTGGAATAGATCATTTCAGGTTATTTCAAAGTACTGTAAAAACACTTTGCTGAATAAGTTCAGAGAGAGACTGATATGCCTGTGTTCAGGACTTCTCTGACTACCTACATACTGAATATCAGAAAATGTTACTGTCTAGATTAAGAGATTTTTCAAAGTAAAGAGGACCTTGACTTTGTTCTACAGGATCAAGCTGGTATTGTGTCTTTGAATCCAGCTCCCCTAAATGGAGAAGGCTCCTTTAATGACATAGAAGTTGAGTCTTCTATGACATCATAGGAGCCTTCTCCCAAATGAAGAAGGAAGAATAAGCTAAAAAGAAGGAAGTGTATACGGGTCACTTTTGACCCATCTTGTGCATTAGAAGGGGTTTGCATAGCTTGTGCATAAAAGGGTTAACAACACCTGGTTAGAATAATCCATGACGTTCTGCATTAGAGTCCGTGCTAAAGGACGGTTAGCAGTCCCGGTGTGTGAGAAACCTAATCAGTTAAAAAACAACTGATCCGGTTTAAATTTACGATGGAAGCATAAAACCACATGTGAGAGATTAAGATGTAAACCATAACAAACCTGTGAACCGGCGGACTGGGCCTTTTTATTCAAACCTCTTTCAGCCATGGAGACGAAGAGAGCGGAAGCAAACGCAGGTCCGGTTGCCTAGCAACTACTCTCTAGTACGGTAGCCCTTGAAAGACATTTTAGGTGGATGTCGTTTTTTTCATACCTTACCATAAGAAGTGAAAGTCGAGTGTTTAACGTATACATGTCTTGATTTAACAAGATGCCACGGATGGACATTTGCTTTACAAATGAAGATTTCACGTTCAAAACTCATAACGAGTTTATTGAATATGATGCTTTGTAAATACAACTTGATATAAAACATTTAAAATTGATTGATTTGTCAATTGATAGAAAATTTACTTGAGCTTTTTATAAATAATGATCTTATCCTTACACTTATACATGTTTCGTCGTTTCCACCTCTCAAATGGAGAGGGTATGCTGCATTCCTTGTATTTATTCTGATAATAATTTTTTCATTATAATTATTAATATTACAATGATCATTAGTGGACAAGACAAGACCCTGGACATGGTCACTGGTGATGTGCATGTTGGGAGGTTTATATTCACTGTTTACAAGATAAGTCCAGAAAATAACCAGCAGATTCAGGCCAATCCACAATGAAAATAATAATAGCTGAAGCCAATAAAATGATGATAGAAATGAAATCTATAACCCAACAAGCTGCAACAGTAAAATGCTGTTTACATCTGAATGCAGTAATAAATAGTAACACAGAGACATACAGAGTGGACATACAGAGTGGTTATTTATCCACATTTAGTTTTGAGTTATTTTAGGTAGGCGTCACTTCACTTATTATATTTAGAATATTTACTTAAATGTTTGCCAAGCAGGACTTTTCCTTTCCTATAATATGATATTAGTCCTTTTACTCTTATAAGGATTGCCAAACCTCCCACAACACTGATTTACATATAGCACAAAATTATACTTCAGTACAGCACTAGAGTAAATGTACTTAGTTACTTTCTACCGCCAAGCCACACGATGACATTTCTTTTTGTTTTTTTTTGCTGGGCTGAACTGGCACCATGTACATCTATAATATGAATAACACGCATATACATACTCATAATAGCATGCTCAGTAATGTCCCCTGCTTACATGTTTACATGTCTTTATGTGGAGGGGTGCTGTCGGTGCGCATGCGCCTGTCCCGCAGCTTCTACTCACTATGCACATGCAAAGAAATCCCACAACGTGAGGGGCAGCGCACCGGAGGGACGAGCCAGTAGTTCTGCAGCTGCCCGGTCTCTGTTTACACATTTACTCATATCCGTGCACCGGCTCGGGCCTGACAGCGGCGCGTAGCTTCGTTACACCGGCTCTTCAAGTCACCAAGTGTCGGGGACCCGGAGGGAGCGATGTCGGAGGAGGAGGGCCGGCTGGCAATAACAACAACACGGCGCGCTGCCGCTGCTGCTGCTGCTGTCCCGTTAGCATCACAGTGTTCTTCGGTCCATGTCGTTTAACCGCGCCGGGCCAATACACCCGTCCACGCCTCCAGTCCAGACCCGTCCCGTCCCGTGCCGAGGCCCGCCCTGATGGCCGAGGCGGACCCCCAGCAGCAGCAGGCGGACCGCGGGGCGGGGAGCCTGCCCGGCCTGCTCCTCCCCGGGCTGCAGGGCGCCGAGGCCAGTGCTCTGCAGCTCAGGATCAAGAACTCCATCTGGTGAGGACGTGTTCACATGTACTCCTGTGCACGGTGTGAATATACAGAAATGAATCATTGGCCCATAGCAAACTGATCCCGATAGAGAGAGTCATCGTCTCTGTCAAGCGTCTTCACGCTGCACAGATCGTTAAACCACGTGGGGACATGTTGTGATTTTGGGCTGTTTTTATTCTCAATGACAGGAGATGGGGGTGGATGAGGTTTCTAGACCTTTGACTTGGATAAAAGTAGCAAGATCAAAATTTGATAATACTCACAAATGTTTTCTTAAGCTTAAAAATAGTAGTAAAGCAGTAGTAGTAGTAGTAGTTGTAGTAGTAGTAGTAAAGTATCACCAATAAGGTCCGTTGATAAAAAACCTTTGTTACTTTATTTTTCGGACCAGCTTAAAATAATTACTTTGATAATTATTTTCGTTGTTACCAACTGAAGTTTTGTTTTCAAGTTGGTCAACTACTTTCTCTGTGTTGTTATCATTATGATTATTATTATTTTTTTGTTGTTTTATTGGATACTGTAGGTAGTTTTCAACAACATAACTTCATATCATACAAACTGAATTGATATAAGTCACTCCTGGAACTATAGGTAAATTCAGTTAAGTAAAGATGACAATATATCCTTCTAAAATGCAGGGGAATAAAAGTATCAAATGTCCGAAAAGGTCAATACAGGCACGTCAAAGAGCATTCAAGTACAGTACTTGAATAAATGTGCAGTTCACCCTCCTCTTCCTCCTCTTCGCTTCACACCTACCTCCATATGATTTTTCTTGTGAATTGATTGTTAAACACATCATCACAGTAATGATTATCTACTCTCTGTCTGACTGTTTTATTTACTGTGTTCCATCTATTTCCATCATCAAATATGACTGACACTTCAAAACCAACTTACTGATGTTAAGTCGGTTGGATTTTTAAGTGTAATCATGTAATTAAGGTAAAATGGGTCAAATAGTCACCTTAGAATCCAGCTGCACCATATTTCACCACCTATAGATGTCAGTCTTTTAAACATGCCAGATTGTTTTCATCAAGTTTCAAGTTTACTGGATTCTTCCCTGACTCATACCAAGTTTTATGTTAATCTGTCCTTTAATTTGTGCATAATCTTGCTTAAAATCCAACAAACAAACAAACACACACTCTGTTTGCACAATGTGGTACAGATGGCTGTGATAAGAGCTCGGAGACATGTGTAGGCCTGTGTGTCCTCGGCGGAGGAATATGCGCTCTCGTGCCACTCTAGTTTAAATATCAAATAGTCATAAAATGTCAAAAGGCCGAATTACCGGAAAGGACAACAGTTCAGAGTTGAAACGTCTGCCCCAAATACCAAGACAGGAACTTTGTGCATCGCTTGTGCCAGATTGTCAATAACATATTGAGATATTGACAATCTGTCTCTCTCCCTCCATCTTTACCCTCTAAGAGGATTAGAGCATAAATATTGGCGTTCACCTCAGCGACCTGACGCTGAGTGGTTTATGGTAGAATGAGAACGTCTTAGGCAGGGTCAGGAAGTTCATTTATAATTACACTATCACCCTGTTTTCATTTGAAATAATGGTTTGTAATTAAGTGCAAATACAGAGTTATACTGTTCCTGGTGGATTTCATGTAGAGCTACAGTGCACTTGGAGAGTATTATACACATTGGAAGTCAAAGGATCGCTTCAAGTTATTTCCTTTCTTTTCTAATTAAAGTCCCTATGAACACCTTGGGATGTGTTTCAGTGAACCTGAATAATCCGCCTCACAAACAGCTTAATGACAGCCTCTCAGCACCGGGCCTCCTGGTAACAGTGAATTAAAGTGAACTGTTCTTGTCATGGCTTAGAGTCATCTCCTGATTCTTACCTGCCCTGTGTCTTTAAGTGTGACCTACCTTCTGTCTCAGAGTCCACCAGGCAACAACCTGACCTGTCTGCAGATTAGGAATTAGTCCTGGAGAAGTTATTCATGTATCTGCTTTGACTCTTTGTCGTGTTGCACAGCTCTGAATCAGCGAAGAATCATCTCAAGCTTGTTTTAGCTGAAATAAGGTGTCTTTCATTGGACCGTGTCGTCCATTTATCTATTTGAGTTGTCCTTACTTACTTACTCTATTGTATAGAGGGAATGAGTCTATGGATAAGTTCAGGATACACAATGAAACATTTGAGATCAATAAATACGGGTATATTTGATGATGATATATGATTTTTTTTTTTTGTTGCTTTTCTTAAAATCATTTATATTCACAGTAGTTTTGTAATATTATTAATTTAAGATAAGCTAAACTGGATTTTACCAGCGACTGAAAATAAATGACTGAGTGATAAAAATCCTTCTGTCTGAGACAATGTTACCGCGGCACTCGTCTCCCTCTTTTTACATATGACAACATGTGTTCCCAACGGTGGGATACATGACCTGAGAGATGCTGAAGGGAGGGTCGTCTCATACCAAACATTCCTTTGCTTTATAAATAAATAGACACAAGGGCTCATGTTACACCAGCTTCATACTAATTCATATTATGTCTGTATTTTGCAGCAAATCTGTTCAATCAAAAGTGGAAAACATTCTGGTGAGTATTTCTGATATGTTATTGATCTATGGATTGCATTTTGAATTAACCTTTTTAAAACTTCTCAACAATAAGTAATAATAGACATAAGTCATTTGATTTTGATGGTAATTTACTAGTGGTTATCATGTGTAAAGCTGAAATCTCATTGTTTTGTTATTAGTGGAAATCTTTTCTGGCATTATATGAAATGACAGCAAATGTTTTCACAGCAGCTTTTAAGATCGACCTATATAGATCTGAGCATAAACTGTACTGAGTTCCATAGGTTGTCTGAAGCGATGTCTCAGGGCTCTATAAGGTCAATCCAGTCTTTGTAATTCAATATCTGTACAAATATCCACTAGCTTAGAAAAGTACGTTTTATGTGTTTATAAGTTTATGTGTGACTAAAGCTCAATATAAGATGATGGTGATGTGACCAGCGAGTTCACTTATGTGCATCGAAAGCCTTTGAATGGTGGCAACATGTAATTAACCTGTGTGAGCTAACTCATCAGATGGTTAACTATGCCTAGCTGTCATAGACCAGTGTCAGGTTTGTCACCTCTATAAACAGAGTATGATTCATATGTTGCACCCCCTATAGGTCGAAGGTAACATTGCAAAAGAATATTAGTTAAAAATGAAGTCAAGAAACCCGTTTAGCAAACCTTACTGATCACAGTCTTCATAAAACCCAATAGGAGGAAGATGTTGGAAGGAAGAACAGCAAATATCTTAAATTACCTTTGCTATTACCAGTTTTATTTGTCAAAGTGATTTAAAGTCCTTCAATTACAAAATATGTTTCAGTTATTATCATATATGGAAAAAATAACATCTAACAAAACCTCATATTAAAGAAAAAAACTGACAGGGAATTTTTTGTATTTTGTTTGAAAATGATTTCTAATAATAATAATTATCTACATAATTGGTGATTGATTTTCTTTCACTGTACTTGTGAGCAAAGTTGGACCTCCTTTTGTTCTTCAATGACAACATAAATCATTTTTAGAAAATAATGTGTGTCTGTCCTCTCACCGGAGCTGTAGCCGACAGGTTGAATCTTAGATATATAAATATCATTTCTTTACTAGAATTATGATAAATTTAAATCAGTAAGTGTAGTGAAGATCAATTGTAGATTCAGTTTAACTTAACAGAGTAATAGTATCATGTTTCAGCTTCTAATAAATGAAACCTTTATTAACCAAACCAAGGCTTGTGGACGTTAGCTTGGCCTTCTGTTGTCCTTATGTAGCCTAATATATCTCTAATATATCTTTCTTTATATATAATGAATGATGTCATGTAGTTGTTTATATAGACTAGTTTGTCTGGTCTTATCCCGGCCATGCCTTTTAAAAAAAGAAAGTAAAAAAAGTTGTAACCCTAGACCCAGTCCTGTATCCTGTGATCCACCACTGCTCATGATTCTCAGACAGGCTTCATTAGTCCATACGCTATCCCATATGAATGAAATGAGGACTTCAAGGGCTGGGCAAAAAAAAGGTCAATTATTTTCGCAATATAACAACAATTTATCAAAAATCCGACATATATTGAAATATTACTTATTCATTGTGTAAGTTAGGAGATATAACGCATTATTGTCCTACCTCAGATTTGTGTTTGCTGTTTATCGAGTGTTTGTCATTCTCTGGTCAGAATGCAGACTTAAAACCACAACCTTCACTCAGGAGGTAAAATCAGTCTTTAAACTTGGGAAACACAGTCCATAAACACAAGAAGTCCAACAAAAGATCCACAAAGAATTCAAACAGGCCACAACAAGTTCCAAACAAATCAGAAGTGCAAAAAGGGTCCTCAAAGGGTCCGATTAGAAATCGCAAGTCGTTCTAAAGTTCAACCTTAGTCAGAATCAGGACGATTATATGGATTGACCTAGAGAAAATAAATATTTGTAGGATGTGAAAAACTGTAGTAATGTACTATTAATATGAACCAATATTTCAGTCATATGTGGACCATCTTGGTAGAAGTTAACAAATACTGGAGGTTAATTGAGGGAATTTCCAAAATGACTAATGAATATAAATCAGTTGATTTTTATTATAAACTGAATTTTGAACCTTAAATCTTTTATCAGAGAATTGGGACCAAGATGTGTAATTAGAGGTATGTTGTAAAATAAAGTCGTCAGTGGACTTGTGGCACTCGCACCTTTTCCCAGAAGACATTTTGACACATGACAGTCGTAAAAACCACCCGTGTAGATGATGAAGTGAATGATGGCTGGATTCCATTCAGCTGCTCAGTTTCAGGCTGCATGCTGACTCACTGTCACACTGTCATGAATGACTTGCATTGAACAGAGCGGATGTGACCGTTGTCATGAGCACCTGTGCTTTTTTTACTGTCGCGTGTCTAAATGATTGCTGCTGTGAAAAAGGCCTCAGACATATTGTGGGTGATTACCGACTTCTGTTTCTCGTTACTTATCAATTAGTGTTTGAGCCTGCACACATTTAATTTCAAGGTAAAATGAGTTGAAGGGGGAATAGAGTTCACCGCGCAGGACCGAGGACACAGTTACATTACATTGACATTCCAAGTCATCAGAGCAGGACGTGAGTCACACTTAAAAGGCAGAGGATGTCCTCTGGATGATGCCCAAAAAGGATTCAGCCCAGTTTTTAAATGACTTGTGAGCTCACTTATGAAAGATGTGTATTCTACTTGTATTGCTCAGTGTCAGTGACCTGTGGTTCCCTCACGTCACAGATGTTAATGAGAAGAGATGAACAGGATAAAGTTTATTCCGAGAGGCCATTGAAAGGGGTGGACATGTCCTGGTGGAGGAATGTGTTGGCAGTGTGTGTGCATGTGTGTGTCTGTGCCCTCGCCGTGCAGCAGGCCGTCCTGAGAGAAGGGCGGGAGGCGGGAGGGTGGCAGGAGTTTCGATTTCACCTTACAGGCTATGCAGGAGTCCGTCTCTGTATCTCTGTCTGCAGCTGTTTTTGCTCAATGTGTGCACATGTTTGTGTGTCTCAGTCTGTGCAGCTGTATGAATGCATGCAGTATGAAAGTCAGAGTGAATCTCCTCAGTCCTAGACCCACTGCTGTTTATGATAAGGGTGCAGAGTTTGACTCATATGATGCCCACAGAGCGACGTCCTCGTCTCATCAGACCATCCAAACTTCTTCTACGCGCTTTCTGTCAAACTATAGCTGAGATGACTTGCAACTATTTTGTCTCTTTCTTTTCAATCTCAGCCTTTAAAGTTTAAAACTCCTTCAGAGGGTTCTTGATAGCTTGTCTCACTAGTCTCCTTTTTAGATGCTCAGTTTTTGAGGACAGGCTGCTGTCGGCAGATGCAGGTGCATTTACGTGGTGTCTGAATAATCGGAAAAATTAGTTCCTGAATTGGATGTGCCCGCCACCTCAAGTCAGAACAACTCGGAAAGTCGGCGAACATCTAGGTACACAAATTTTCAATCATCCAAACTTTATCAGATTATTATGCTGTAGGACATCCCAGGATGCTCCTTGGATGACAGGCGTTCACGTTCATAGTCTTGCATCATCATTGTAGGTTTTGCTACAACACTGGCACACAAAAGCTCAGACCTCCAGATACAGATGCACTCATACTATACAGTCAATGGAAACAGATCTCCAGTCACTTATGTGACCGGCTGCACCACCATCATATAAATGTGTTGAATAACATCCTATCTAGTAATATTAAAGAAAGTGAAACAATAAGGATTGATGGCTTCTTCCATGGGTCATGCCCCCCCCCCAACCCTCCACAAAGTGCCATGGAAATTGGTTGAGTAGGTCTTGTGTTATCCTGCTGACAAACAAACAACCTTCTTCACTGAGGTAGCTGTCCAAGAATAACTCCAACTTGTGTGTGTGTTCTTCAGGTGTAACAAAGCCGTATCCGCTTTTAAAACCACAGCATTAAATGATTTTGGGCTGATGGAGAGAAACATTTAAACACGCTTTTCATTTCTTTTCCACAGCAAGATGTCGAGAAGTTCTCCGACATTGAAAAACTCTACCTCTACCTTAAGTTGCCTTCTGGTCCGAGCAGCTGCAGCAGCATTGAGAAGAGGTAAAGCTTCACCTGCTCTCTGACAGGATTTACAGATAAATGGCCTCTGTAATGTTTTTAAAACAACAAACAACTTATGGATTTATCATTGATTCTGCCAGACAGTTTTTATTTGCCATATGATGTGAGTAATATAGAAAGGCACAATTGTTCATCAGTGATCCAAATCTTTTCTCAGTGACCAGAGCGCCCTCTCTTCAAGCCGCACTCAGCAGATGCATGCGTTCAACTGGATCCGCAATCACTTAGAGGAATACCCGGAGACATCTCTCCCCAAACAGGAAGTCTATGATGAATACAAGTAGGTTTTTCTTTTCTTTCATCACACACATTTACAATAATTCTCTTTTTTTCCATATCTAAACAGGTTCAGGCTGAAACTTTAACTTTCCCATTAAAATAAAAAGCACAGTGAGAATGAAAGGATCAGTCTATTTTCTTAATAATAAAGCACTATATTGATAATTTATTTAATTCTTTATCTGTGATGTTTCATCTCACAGCTCCTCGTGTTCAAGTCTCTTTCTCAACTAAACTGCCGCCGGCTAAAGCGTCAATATAAATAGACGGCGCAGGCATGAGAATCACGGCAGCATGTGCTGGTAATATTAGAATGGAAAGTCTGAGACAGTCATTGAAATGCTCTGACAGTGTTATGTAACTGTCTTTTTAACTCCACCAGAACAGAAATACAGTGGCCCCCAGAAATATTGGCGCCTTTAGGATTGACAGGTGAAAAGGCTTCAGAGAAACATAATGTGCTGCACTAGATAACAATAGGAACAGTTTCTTTTGAATGAAGTAATCATAATAACTCTATCCGATCATTTAAAAAATTCATGACACCACTAAAGTATTTCTAAGGGAGTTATTATCAAAGTAAATGAGAAGAATTTGTATCATAAGAACTCACTTAGATGACAAAGACAAATGACTACAGTTTATACATACATCATGTTTATACATACATGTATCTGTGTGTTACATACTTGGGATACATATAACGATTAACAACACTGAATAATGATCAATGATGGGAAAACAGATGATGTACAATGAACCGTAATACAATAATGTCAGATGTGGCTGTGAGTTTAGTTTCAATGCATCTCATCTTACAAGTTTGTCCAACTGTAAATCGCTGTCACAACTTAATTGTGGGACTTCTGTCTTTATGTTAACGTATATAATAATATAATAATATGTCTGGTGCTGTGGGTACATTGAGTTTCTGGAGCTTTCAGTTATGAAGGACAAACAAACAATGACTGAAAGATGCTGAAACATTACAATCTGCCAAGAGGACCTACAGAGGCAGGTGATCAGTCTCTGACAGTTGGTTCATTTAATCCCTTGTTAGGATAAAGATATTTATTGTAGCTCATTTCATTATTTCAAAGCAACAACATTAACTTTAGAAAAATTTGACAAATAGTTTAAGGACTTTTATTCTTATATTCGCTAAGAATCATTAATGGGAATAATTTATTTTGAATAGAGATGCTCTGGTACCATTTTCCCTTCCATGTACATTGTCTGATACCTGGCTGATACTGATACAAAAATAATAATGCCAACATATATATATTTATATTAAACATATTTTCAACAGTTGCTATTAACCCTGTATTGAAGTGGTTCTTCAAATGCTTTATGAGATTGCTTGTGTTGTAATTGGCAACACTTGTGCCTTTGAAAATCAACTCTTGCACACAGTATACTTTGCCATTTTACTTGTTGGACTCTCCAGTATGAAATATTATTTTAGTTATCTCCACTAGAAAACACTTCTTCTTCTCTGCTCTAAAAGCAGCACCTGTCAGTGAAAGTACAGAGTAACTATTTTGCAGCTGCGAGGAAGAAGTGATTTCTGGGGAAAGAAATTTACAGTTTCATCTGCGTGAAACTAATATAGTTTAAAGACTTGGTAGCTGATTGGAAAATATATGTCCGACCCAGTATCTTCAGCAGTATCAGAACCATTTCTGGTGCTGTATTGTTATGGGAACATCTATACTTGTACTATGACTTTGATTTATAATTCAAGGTATTTGCTGTGAAATGGTTGAAAACTGACTGATTCATCACATTAACTCTGCCTGCCTCGTGTTTCAGGAGCTTCTGTGACAATCTCAACTACCACCCGCTGAGCGCTGCAGACTTTGGAAAAATGATGAAAAACGTCTTCCCAAACATGAAGGCGCGTCGACTTGGCATGAGAGGAAAATCAAAATATCCTTCGGTGGAATGGATTGTGCCAGTCTGGCCTCTGTCTCTGGTCACAGACCATCTGCTGTTGCAGTTCATAAGCCCCTCTCTAAATATAGATGTGAAATGGAATAAAGTCCCCTCTCTGCCTCGGAAGCACAAGCATAATACAGAGACGCACAGGGAGTCACTGTGATCTTGACCTTCATGACTCATTCATGATTTTAAAACTTTTCTTTTATGACCTTTAATCTATCGGAACTGCTTGATTATAACATGATCATTTTAAACTCAGAGGTGTTAAATGTCCCAATCATTTACGATATTATCCTGTATATTGGCTGCAGATGTAAATGTTCTGGAATCACATGTTTTTCATCTTAACACCAGTTCACATATTGCTATAGTGGATTAAGGAAGAGACCCTTTGTTCACATGCCATCGTTACCTGCTCTGGATCTCCATAAATCACCAGAAGGAGTAAGAACCTTCACAGCCTTCTTATAAATATTTCAGAATCATCTCAAGTCTCCTTTGTAAATAACATCTTATCTAATGTGTGTGGCTGCAGTGTGATGTCCTGGAGTCACCAGGTCAGCTCAGCAGCATCAAGGAGGAGGTTCGGTTTGCAGCCTGTGACCTGGTGTGTGAGTGGGCCCAGAAGGTGCTGAAACGCCAGTTTGATGCCGTGGAGGATCTGGCCCGCTTCCTCATCGACAGCCACTACATCAGCAACAAGTCTCTGGCAGCTCTCACCATTGTGACCGGCACAGCCACAGGTAGCACTCCGGTTCTGCTGCTGGCCTCATGCTGTGCGGTTTTAAACTGTAGTTGGAAAACGACATCTAGTGGCAACTATCTGTCAGTGCAGTTACTGACTTCAAATGTTGATTCAAGCTCCGTATGAGAGACCTTTGCAGTGAAGTTCCATTGTATCAAAAATAAAGTAGTTAAATAAGTAATAACACACAACGGTGAAGTGCCACAAAAAACTTGCAGTGGCTAGTTAGGTCCAACGTATTAAATTATACAAAGAACTTAAAACCAACTTAAAACAGAAGCGACTCAAAGAGCATAAATTAACCTTAATAACCTTAATAGAACCAAACCAACCGAAGCACTGCCAGCTTATTCGCTTTTCAAGTTGTGTATAAACCAAATATTGTGATTCAAGTCTATATACACATATTATTTTAACTGGGGAACCACATGTCAGAGGACTCAGATACACAACTCAGACCGACAGCAGAGTAAACAAACCCCGAAGACTAACACTAGAAAATAAGGAAACACGGCTGTAGCACTGGACCCTAGGCTAAGGAACTAAGACGACACAGCACTGTGACTGAATACGCTATGGGAGGATACACATGTGTTACATATAATGGCAGACAAGAGAATCACGACAGTGTGAAACACATAAGGGCGGCAAGTGAGATTTGAAACAAGTGGAGATGTTAGTGACGTCGAACAAAAACCAAGAAACACAAGAGTGGGAAATAATGAGACGTGACTAAATGTTTCCTGACAATTATTTGGGGTGGAAATATTCAGATCATTTACTTAAGGAAAAGTACCAATGTCACTACATCTAATGTCCTCCTGTTTTATTTCTCCAGAGGTTAAGACTCCACAGTCTGCATCAGCTTTCATCCCCACTGCTGAGGCGCACTCCTTCCAGCCTCACGTGACGAACCTGTCGTCACCTTCTGTCGATGCGAAGCAGCAGCTCCAGAGGAAGATCCAGAGAAAACAACAGGAACAGAAGCTGAACTCTCCTTTACCCGGAGAGGGACAAACCAAGAGGTCAGATGAAAGTGTGCCTTCCGGTAGCCCCCCACCTCCGTCACCTCAGCCAACCATAGGCATTGTGGTCGCTGCCGTCTCCAGCCCCATCACGGTGAGAAACAGGACTCATAAGTTACTAAGTGAATGAATTTGTAAATATGAGTAGAGTCTGACTGGTGCAAAACAAAAAGATAACGGTTAGCTGTTACACGTTCACTACCTTCCTCTACTTGTAGGTAATAAGAGAAAAATTCTGTTCTACTGCTTTCTGATGGAGCTTCTTTCTCTACAGGTTCAGAGAAGTGGGCAGCTGATGTCCCCAAGTCCGGTGGGAACAGTTGAGAGCAAAGTGCTGCCCTTCAACTTCCAAATGGTGACGCAGCCGATGACACGGAGCCCAAAGACCCTGCAAAATATTCTGCCCAGTCCAACAGGAGAACGCACGGCTCGGCAGCGCTACGCTCAAATCCTGCCCAAACCTTTGGCCACGACATCTATCACTTTGCACTCCCCCTCTGCCATGATCATTGCCAACAGCCCAATTAAAACTGTGATGACCACGTGTCATGTCAGCCCAGTCAGTTTGGTCAAGATGACGGCCATATCGTTGGCACCAAACAGCAGCACCACCACCACGACCTTCACAAACGCGACCCTGCGGTCAGCATCTGCAGGGATCAGCACTTCCTCTGTTGCTGAAGACATCAGCTCTAATCAAACCACGAGAAGCGCTTCTGCTGTCCCAATGCTGGCCCCGGTGGCCTGGCAAGGGCAGACAGCTGCCGCTCACAGCATCGATGTTGAAATGGAAGTCGAAGCAATACATCAAAACAGCCAAATGCTAAATCCTAGCAGTCTCATTTTGACTCAAGGGGCAATGGCAAATAGAAGCATAGGGGCTGTACAGAGGGCCGCCAGTGTTCCTATTCCTCAGACGAAAGGCTTCCTGGTTCTGGAAGAAACATCTCTCACTAAATGCGATGGAAAGTCCTCCTTGTGCACTTACGCTACGGCAGAAGTCGAAAGCAGCTATAGAAGCGCCAACAATACAAGCACTTCTCACTTAACTCCCTCCCCTCAGAATACCAGCACTGTTTCGTTACTGAACACCAGCGGAGCACCTTCGTGTCGGGAGAGCTGTGGTGTGACACCAACGAAGGAAAGTTTCCTGTCCACCAAAAGCCTCAGGAAACGCTCAAGCGTCAGTCCAGAGCCTTCCCCAGTCAAGAGGGTTTTTATGCCCCAGCAGCCTGTAGGGGGCACTGCTGCTCTTGGATATGGCATCAGAAAGCCAGTCGGTTATTTCTCAAGGCTGGGAGCTCCGACTCGACCCGAAAGTGCACCGGCCACCAGGGAGGTGGAAGTGAGAATGAACTCTGTCTCGACCACTCCAGTCCATTCACTCTGCACTTCTTCTTTCAGACCCAGTGGCTTTTACTCTGTTGCCAACACACAGAGCTCAATCCAGAGGAAAAACACCACCACTGTTTTGGAAAATAGCAGCTCAGTCAGTCACGCATTAACACAGCAACAGCAGGGGCACACAGTGGCTAATGTGCATGTCATACCTAATAACCCCAGCTTCCAGCAGCACTCAGGTGATGGGAGGATCTCAAACTCCACCACAGGAATCCTGCAAGGAGCTCAGCAGCAAAGCTACACTCAGTCCAACCCTGCCACCGAAACCTTAGAGTTTTTGAGTCAAGAGTCATCGTCCAATCATCTCCCCATGCAGACAGATATGGACTACTTCCCCTTCGATGACGATGTGACTCAGGACAGCATCGTGGAGGAGTTGGTGCAGATGGAGGAGCAGATGAAGCTCAACAGCCTGCGTGGGTTCGGAGTCACAATGCAAGGCAAGCAGCACGCGGTGCCGGACAACGTTATGTCCACTAATCAGTCAATGACTGCTTTCTATCACGCTGCCAACCACAGCGGCAACCCAATCCATACACCAACCCCGACACCCACTCCCACACCCACGTCAGAGATGATGGGAGGAGCTCAAAGCTTCACCGGCGAGAGTCCCTGCTCCCACATCGCGTCCACACCCCCCGTGGACAGCGCGCTGGGAAGCAGTCGTCACACCCCACTCGGTACTCCACACTCCAGCTGCAGCAGCAATGTGCCACCCAGTCCGGTGGAGTGCAGGAATCCGTTTGCTTTCACACCCATTAACTCCAGCATTACTGGTTTCCATGACTGCAGCACTGTCTCCAGCAGCCCCGTCAAGCCCATGCAGAGGCCGATGGCCACCCACCCAGACAAGACCAGGCTGGAGTGGATGAATAACAGTTACAACAGCAGCAGTGAGAGTTTAATCAAGTCAAACAGTGGAATGGGAATACTCCCCGGTTATCAAGGCCTGATAGATGACCATTTTCAAAAACCTCATGCCTTCGCTGTCCCTCATGCGCGGTACCACGACAGCAGCTTCGGCCGCTTGACTCCCATCTCGCCTGTGCAGCAGCAGGTAGCTAACATGGCTAACATGACCAAGCAGGAGGGTTTCGCTGTACCCGCCCCACTGGATAATAAAAACACCAACGTACCCACTACAAATTTCCGGTGTCGCAGCGTGAGCCCCGCGGTGCATCAGAGGAACTTCTGCGGAAACAGCGCCCATCCCAACGTCCTTCGTTCAGTGGTGTCTCCCTATAATTCTCCTGTGACTCCTGAGATGTTGAACATCTTTGCAAACAGCCAGACTAATCTTGGGGTGAGCAGCATGGCCCAGCGGAGCCGCTCCGTGCCGCTCAACATCATGATGCAAACTGAGGTCCGTCCCATGGCAGGCCAACAATGCAACAACAAAAACCTTGGCAGTGTCCTTCTGAGCAAGCTGGACAGTGACAACGATGATGCTCTGCGGGGTATAGGCCTCAGTCATTTACCCTCCAGCTACACTGCGCGCATGAACCTCACTCAGATCCTGGAGTCTGACCCCAGCCTCTCCTGCGCTGACAACCACCTCAGCATGATGACCTGTGACACCACCAGCCCCTGCAAGCTGCAGAGGCCAGATTACCTGATCGAAAGTGCCATTAATGAACCAATGCATTTCTCTGCAAGTGAGAGCCTAGTACAATCTGCCTCTAGACAGCATCAGCAGGCCCAGTCTATGATGTTAACTCTGAACCAACAGCAGCAGCGAGAAGAACTGCATCAGCATCAGCACCTGGACTTCAGCAGCACCGTCAACGACCTCCTGACAGACCACAGCCTCGCTGCCGGTGGTCACCTCGTCGAACAGGCGTCAGTGCTGACTACAGGCGGAGCAGACTTCCCATGTGAAATCCGAATGACGTCTGAGTTCTCCAGTAGCATCAACGACCTCAATGCATTGGATTCAAACCTTCTGTTTGACCCCAACCAGCAGCAAGGGCAATATCAAAACACTGCCCCAGAGGAGTTGGTGAATGATCCGCTGTTTCAGCACATCAGCAGCGAGACGGCTCATTCGAGTGGACTTGACTGGCTGGAAAGCAAAGATCAAACAACTGTTGGATTGATGGGTTGAGAACTGAGCTTTTTTTGTAAATCTTATCATTTTAACTTGGAGTTGCTGTTTGTTTGTACTTGTTTTCAGGCATTTACACCTAAAATGGAACAATGGACACAGTGAGGTTTGTCCAGTTTAAGTGCCAGGCTTAACTGCAAAGATGCTGCAACACACTGATCAAAATGCAAATCACAGAACATCACTTTATACTGTTGTATTAAGTGCAAGAAAAACTGTGGTTCCTGAGCACACCTAATCCTAATTCTGTTCTATAATGGTGTGTTTGAGGTTTCACGAAAGAGTCACCTCTTAAAAGATCAACATAACAGAGCCAAGAATTATGCAAGAAATAGTATCTGAGAAAAATGTAATCATCAAACAGTCGTCAGTCTGCTCTCAGTGCAGCTGAAAAAGATCAAAACAATCAGACGTGAAAAATATACAAACATTTAATAGAAAAAAAAAATTATGACAATAATGCAGCCAAATGCATCCATGTAAATCCATTAACTATATTATTATGGTCAGCCATCACCCGTAATTGATATTATGCTAAAAAGTCTGCTTGGAGCTTATAACAGAATCAGATTTAACATATCCTCATTTCTCAAACTTGGATATGCTTTTTTATTATCACAGATTTTGAGCCTTGTCCGAATCAGACTAAGTTTTACTTGATGTCAATACTAATAATAATTGGCCTCTGTGTGCACATTGCTTTATTAATATGTCATATTTTTTGCAAAATTTGAATGAAATTGTCTTGAAGATATTTATAAAGCTCTAATGAATCCCTTTAATTTATATGCAAATCTTTTGATAATTGTTTTTTATAGATATATTTCCAAATATCAGCAATACACTTTATGCAAAAAAAAACAACAGATTAATGTCAAAGAAAAACAAAAGTTGTCAAGTGTGGAAACATTAAGCCGAGAGGGAAAGCCTCTGACTTGCAATGAGGTCCTAAAAATAGCTTTAATTATGGATCTTTACAGATGGCATGTGTATGGTCAAATTGAGATGGATTATGTGATATCTTCAACATGTAGAGAACGATGAGGCCTCAACCACTCGGAGAAAGGGAAACCACGTACCTAAGACTTCACCTAAAGCCCTTGACTGAGGGTTCCTGCACTTTGAAAGTATGAATCTTGTGTTAAAATAAGAATTATTGGAATTTTTAAATAAAAATGAAATAATAGCCATTTTTCTTAGAGCTGAACTTATTCACACAGTGTGCCAATAGCTATTTGAATAAGTAGGTTAAAAAAGAAAAAAGAAAGTTAAAGAAACTCTAACTACTAACTCATCGTACTGCACTGACAATCTGCAATACTTGAGATTCTTTAGAAAAATGCACTGTGTTTGGTTTGGATGAATATCGTCACTGCCTGTAGCAGAACAGCTTCTTACAGTGGTGAAGAGTTGTGTCTGAAGAAGGGATGCAACCAGCGATTTAAAGGTGCTTCTGCGGGTTTTTGGATCCTGAGCCTTAAGTCCATCCATACCAAAGACTACTTTTCAAATATAACCTGCAATAACATGTACTAACATCTCTGGTGTCTGTTACTAAGTGAAAAACTGGGGATATTTGCAGCACTGGAAAAACATTTGTTTCTAAAACTCTTATGAGGATTTCTTCGTTTACTATCAATGAGGCTTTTCTAAGGCAAAAAACACCAATTCATTCATGAATTGTTTCTCTGTGTGTTAGTTTTAGGTCCCTGAGTGTACACTGTTGGTCACACTAACTTTATTGTTGTCAGTGTGGCCTGTTTGTCTTTGTGGTTATTTATTCAGAATGTGTTGTTTGTACAGAAGGTATAACCTTTCAAACCATATAATCCTGTGTATCCACAATAATCGACTTGCACCGTTTTGTAGCAGACAGTATGTTTTAAGTGTCGTTGCATATTACCACCCATATACACTGCTTATTTTGTCAACATGAGTTGTTCAATATATGAGGGTGAATAATGAATATGATTTTTTCTTTTTTATCCTCAAGATTCAGCTTGTTCTCTAAAACAATTTAGAACTGGATCTTTTTTGCAGGGATTTATCCCAAAAAAGATTTGCACTTGGTTTTAAAGTATAAAATAATTACATGGCGTAATATCAATGCCATATATATTGAATAGGCAGTACATTGAATCTCTGAGTGTGTTGATAAATTGATGTTTTATACAGATTACAGAGGCTTGAACTTCTGGAAAAGCAGATTGTATCATTTTAATATATAATCTCATTTTGAGTCTAATTTAATATTGCGTTATCGAGAAAGAATTTCTTATTTATATTCAGCTTTTTGATCTTTTCTCTCAGTTTTGATGTTTGACTGTGTCTGTGGAAACGCGTGCATTTATGTCATTAGCTCTGATGTTTGTGTTTGATAAAGCCGTTACCCTTCCTCTTGTTGTGAGTAATTCAGAGCAGTAGAGCTGCCCTCCACTGTAGTCATGTTGCTGTGATCAGGGTGTAGAGGATTCTTTTTTTTCTCTGCATTTTAGCAAGTGCTTTTATAAGGGGGAAGTGCTTGTTAATACTGATTTTTAAATACTTTTTAAGACTAATAAACATTTTTAAGTACATCTGTATTTGTTTTCTCTTAGCTGTCTCCAGATTCTCTTCAATTTTATTCCTATCCATTTCATGTTCAGAGCTTTGTAGCTCCTACATCACAGTGAACTTTTTATGCACACAAATATACATGTTCCAGAAACATCTCTCTCTTCACCTTTTACAGAAAGTAAAAGAAAAGACCAAGAATAAAATCCCATTTTGCTTGGGCTATAACAAATAAATTCAAGATAATATTTAGATATAATTATAACTATTCACTAGTGTTTATAATAAGGTTTATATCGTAAGGTAAATTCAACATGGAAAAGATGAAAGTTGCTACCATACTTTTCCTCTTTTTGAAATAATAATACAGATAATAATCTGCAGTGCGCTGGTGAGCTGGGATTGGCTCCAATAAAAGATGAGCCAATGAGCCAACGGATGAATGATGAAGGGATGGATTGATGATAGCAGAACAATATTGAGCTGTAACCACATTGGAAACCAGCTCCAACCATCTAGTTTGTGTTGCAGTTAAATAAACTTGAACTTGTGCTGTTTGTTAACCGGAAGTAAAAACACCAGCATTGTGCTCTGAGCTGCACTGACTGTTGGATGACACCTCTGACCTTTTCTGACCCACCACTGTTTATGTTTCTGCTCATGTGTTTGACTAGCAGCTTGACAGACATGGTAAGATCATTACTGACACCAGTTCTGCCTCCGTGTTGGTGCCAGCCACAGGCAATATGGTTTCTGCCCGTACGTCTGTCTCACTCTCATAAACGTGATTCCTCTGGATCACTACGTGGGAAACTCTTAAAATTTGGCAAAAAACCCTCTCATGAAATCAAGAATAAAGCGATTGGAATTTGGTGGTAAAATGTCATAGCTTGTGACCTCACAACACATGTTTTGTGTAATTATATATTGTGCTTCTTTATACCATTTTACTGTATTAATCTGAGAGGTTAAAGCTTTTTTGTTAGAAAAAGAGTCCAAGAGATGTTGATTCTACATAAAGTTAGTGAATAATAGAGGTGGGGTGTAGAAGGCTTCCTCATTGATTCCTTTGTGTTTCCTCAGTGTTCCCTATTCTTCATGATATTACAAAAATGTTTCTTAGGGCTTCATGGTTTTTTTCAGCGTTTCTCTATGGTTTCCTCATTGATTCCTCAGTGTTCCCTCTGGTTTTCGTCATAGTTTCCTAACGTTTTTCTTAGAGCTTCCTCTGGGTTTATTCAGTGTTTCTCAATGGTTTCCTTATTGATTCCGCATTAATTCCTTAATATTTCCTCTGGTTTTCTTTCGGGATTCCTAAAGGTTTTCTTGGGGCTTTTTCAGCGTTTCTTAGTTTCCCCTCTGGGTTTCCTCATTGTTTCCTGGTTTTACTGAGGATTTCTTCAGTGTTTCCTCATGGTTTCCTGAGGGTTTCAACAGTGTTTCCTCAAGGTTTCTTCAGTGTTCTCTCTGGGTTTCCTAAGATTTTTCTTAGGGCTTCCTCAGGCTTTATTCAGCGATTTCCCCATGGTTTCCTCATTGCTTCCTTGGTATTTCCTCCGGGTTTTTTTTAGGGGTTTCCTCAGTGTTTCTTGAAGGTTTTCTTGGGGATTCTTCGGCATTTCCTTCCTTATGGTTTCCTCATGGTTTCCTGAGGGTTTCATCAGTGTATCCTCAGCGTTTCCTCAGGATTACAGGTTTTCTTAGGGCTTCCTCAGGGTTTCTTCAGCGTTTCCTCAGGGTTCTCTACAGATTTTCTTAGGGCTTCCTCAGGGTTTCTGCAGCGTTTCCTCAGGGTTTGCTGAATCTATAACAGGGCAAATAGAACAAAAGGAGGAGGAGGAGGAGGAAACCAGTAGAGGCGGAGGGAACAGTATGGGGAGGAGGAAGAGGAGGAGGAAGAGGAGGAATACACGGTGTGACGACGGTGTCACAGTTAACAACTGATTCAGGTTGACCGGGTGTTAAGGCCCTAACATCACGTACACTGAGGGAATAACAGATACGGAGTAGTAACTAAACCCTGGAGGAGAGGCTGCTGTTGTCCGGACCACTGTCTTCTTGTTGTTGCTCTCTGGGAGGAGGAGGAGGAGGAGGAGGAAGAAGAAGGGCGAGGATACCATGGCTCTACTTTCCCCGCAGATCCGTGGACTTCAGTCAGATGAGGTAAACCGACCGCTCCGCTCACATTTCTCCAACCCTTAACCCCGTCGTTAGCTAACTGGCTAACTAGTTAACGCTAACCGCGGCTAACGAGACACGCTGTCAAACTGCATGTGGCTCGGTGGTTAAGTTAGCCAGCTAACTTCACACCTGGCTAACTAACGACACTGGGAGTTTCTTGTTAGCTAAAGTGCTCTTCTTTCTGATGGATGATCGATGGAGTTGATCAGTTGTCAGTTAGTGTGAGGGAGCTGTGCTCTTTCTCAGCCAGGAAACACAACAGGCTGTGAGCGGTTACCGCCTCTCTGTTGGCCATTTCCCGTCCCCCCACACACACACACACACACACAAACACTCTTACACACACACACGCTTTTACATTCTTGTCTTTCTGTTGCTGTGAATCTAAGTCTGACGCTTAATCTAAAAAATGTCCCCCCAAAAGTATAGAAACAACCAAACTCACACACATACAAACTCTAACCCCATTATTGCTTTATCTAACCCAATACCCCATTCCCCTAACCTTAACCGTCACGACTAAATCCCTCACCCCTAATTCTAACCCTAAACCTAATACTAACCCTAAACCTAAAGGCAAATCCTAACCCCACACCAACCTTGTGAAAAAGCTAGGACCGGTCAAAATGTCCTGTCGACAGTCTAAACAGAAAACCTTATCCCGAACCTTAACCATGACCAATTCATACCTAACCTTAAGCTTAACCTTACCATCATTAACATCTTACCCCAAACCGCAAAGGGATAGTTTACCGAAAAAATAAAAACTCACTCATTATCTTCTCAGCACTAGGCAGATAGAGTGGTAAGTGAAGTGTTTGTCAACAAAACACTTTTGGAGTTTCAGGGGGAAACCAGAACCAATTCATACCTAACCCTAACCTTACCACCATTTACATCTTTACCTTAACCAGGAGCAATTAATACCTAACCCTAACCTTACCACCATTAACATCTTTCCCCTAACCTTAACCAGGAGCAATTCATACCTAACCCTAACCATACCACCATTAACATCTTACCCCTAACCTTAACCAGGAGCAATTCATACCTTACCCTAACCTTACCACCATTAACATCTTTCCCTGAACCGTAACCAGGAGCAATTCATACCTAACCCTAACCTTACCACCATTAACATCTTTCCCCTACCCGTAACCAGGACCTCTAAAAATTAATTTCTTCCTCATTAGGACCAGGCTTTGGTCCCCATGAGGTCTTCTGATCCAATGTGTACACTGAAAGGCCTTCTGCTCCTCATGGTCCTCACAGAGACATAAGAAACAGTACACACACACCAGAAGCAGACAAACCTAATTATGTTTCAATAATTTACAGTGTCACTGGTCTCGAACTAGATACTAATATGTTGAGGGCCCACGTTGTATTTTCCTCTCAGCCTGTGTGACGATTGTGACACTTCATGGTGATTCACAAACTTTACAGTCAAGCATGAATGGGGCTGGGAATTGGAAATGCACAAAGGTGCAAAGTGTTGTCCGGATGTTACATCAGACTAAACTCTGATTGTATGAGCATGTGACAGTGATTCATTTTCAAATAAAGAGGCTTCACATCACCGCTAGGACTAAGTCAAATGGTTGGTTTATTGATTATTATTATAATAAATAATAGTTTTTTCTTTCTGATGATTTTTACTGAAGTAATTTTAAAAGTCAAATATTAGCTGTGTCTTCATTAGATTCCAGCTATGAGTCATTCTCCCCTTATCCTCCTCTTTCAGTGTCATATGTTGTGTTGTTTGTGATTTATATGTTCATATAGTCATCAGTATTTCTTTTGTTCTTTTATTTCAGGAGGACTCCAGAGTCCTAAAAGTGAAGGTCATTGGTGGAATTGGACTGGCCAAAAAAGATATTCTTGGAGCCAGGTTAGTTTATAAATTGTAATGCTTACTCACTGTATGCAGCTAACCATTGATTTAATTATTGGTCATTATCTATTGAATATTTTTGCTAATACAATACTGAATGAAAGCAAATCCTCACAATTAAAAATATTTTTCTGTCCATTGACTTATTAATGAATCAACTAAGAATATAAATCCTTTTCAACAATTTGGTCTATAAATAGATAATATCCTGAAAATTATCTGTTTTCCAAACCCCGATGTCTTTTCTGACCAAAGACCCAAACATATTTTAAAGAGCAAATTCTATCTCAAAGAGAAAATCACCAAATTCCCACATTCGACAATCTACAACAGATTTTTGTCTTCATGATTTACTTTAACAAATGAATAATGATCCAAACATCTCCACTGGTCAATTTTGTTTATTCCATGTTTTTTTATTTTCCTGTAAAAGTCAACTCAATATCTTCCTGTACATTATGTGATGAGAATTTCCTGTTGCTTATGAGTGGAAGGAAGTGATGGCAGTATTTAGTTTTTCAATGAACATCCAGCAGATGTAAGTTACAGTCATCTGTCAGTGAACCATGAATACGTTTATGTTTCATAATTATGTCCTACATTTGTTTTCTTTCAAATTCTTGATCAACAACTTGTTCATGCTACGGCCAAAATTGCTGGTTTACTATCACGCTAATGTAAAGTAATTTAATTCAACAAACTTTGCTGCAGGTCTAATGTGGCATTGCAATCTGGGTAATGTGATTGATGGATGTGGTTATAAAACACGTCACAGTGGCTCTATAAAGTCATTGTAAAATAACATTAATTGTTAACTTTCTATTGACTGTAAAATGAGCTGGAACCATTATGTCAATGTTTCTCAGTCTGATCGCATCAGACAAGGATGTAAAGTGTTTTCCTTCCCTCAGAGATTCTTCAGAGACTCGTGGTCAAAGAACCAAACAAACCACTAATACACAGAGAGCAGAAAGGAGATGATGACTGTATAAATATTTCTAGAGTGATGTCTCCATCTGAATCTAAATGTCTGTCTTTTTCTCGCAGTGATCCATATACAAGACTATCCCTCTATGACCCCGCCAATGGAGAGATCACCAGTCTTCACACCAAAACTATAAAAAAGGTGAGTATGGGAATATCTGCATTTGTTGTTACACCGGTTTGTAACTTTTTGATATTATGATTTAATTTAATGATTATTTACTTATAGACGCTGGACCCAAAATGGAATGAAGAGTTCTTTTTCAGAGTAAGTGAAATTTCACATGAAACATTTAAAAATGCATTATACCGTATTTATCCGAATTGTAGTTTATGTTCCAGTAGCCAATTTGTGGCTTTAACAAAACAGGAACTTGTTTTGACATACTGTCATACACCACTGGGTACTTGATCATATTTAATCATAAAATGCCAGAAGTTGTTGCCTTTGGTGAACAGGGTTTGTTAACGAATCTAGAACAACAATATTTTGATCTTACTCTTTGTGTATGTTTCAGGTTAATCCTCAGAAACATCGTCTGCTGTTGGAAGTATTTGATGAGAACCGACTGGTAAGTTAATAAGTTATATTCAACCTTTCCGTTGAATTGCTCTACCTTGTTTGTTTTACTCCACAAAATGTTAGTTCAACTGTTTTGTAATTGATCTATTGCTCTATTTTTTCTTTTTTTGGTTTTTTTGGTTTCAAGAAAAAGGAAGAAATACTGGTCCAATTTTTTTTAAAGCCCTAGAACAGGGGTCACTAACAGGTGGTCCGCGTCCGGACCCAGTAGCCGTCCCGTATGGACCGGGACCTACAGCCAAAACAGAAGGTTATGATTTATACCTGACGGGGCGCTCCTATTTGTAACCGGCGCATCTTTTGTAGTCTTTACGGTAGTGGTTTAGCGGATATGGATAACGCACAGACCACTTGGATAACGCACAGACCAATTGCATGCGAGTTAAGCCATCCCCCGTGATACTACTCAGCCAATCAAATCTGTGCATTTCAGGCAGTTACCATTGCGACTCTACAGTGCAGACAGATGAGAGAGTTAGAGGCCAGCTACACAGGAAAAGACGGTAGAAAGAAAAAGAAAGATAACCATACAGATAGAGAAAACCAATGGATAGTTACAGATGACTGAGCCGGAGAAAGGGAGAGAAACAGAGGAGTGACACGGCGAAAATGAGAGAAACATAGGAGTGAGAAAGTAAATAGTTAGACATTATGATCTTCCGGACCTTTGCTACAAGAAATGTTCTCTAACTGGACCTCTTTAAATTTATTTGAATACCCCTGTCCTAGAAGATGTCTTTGAATTAATTTGTTTACCTCAAGTATTGGAGATCAATTTTAAGAGCTGCATTGTTAAAGAGGGACATGCATCATAATTAATGCTTTTACTATTGATAGTGGCTGGACACAATTCAAAACCAGGAAATAGTCTGATAAAGGATTCAAATTCAAAAGATAGATGCGCATGTTATGTAGCTGCCTGCTTTCATCAAATTAGAGTCACAGTCAAATAATCAGACAAAATCTAATATAAATCTTTTTTTGTAACCGTTTATACCATAAAACACCATGGATAACATGGTGTCATGTTTCAGAAGATAAGGGTATCCTCCAGTCAATGCAAGGTTGACTTTGGTTTCTCTGTCTGTCATACAGTCGCCCTTATTTTGCCTTGATGTGTGTGATATTGTTGGAAAACCGAGATACCTTGTTATTTACAGCTGTAAATAAGGGCAAATCTGGCTACCTTAAGGACATGTGGTGCCTGCTGCTTTACACCCGTAGAAAGACATTTGAAGACTGGGTGCTATGTGCAATAAATAATAGAGATATTATTAAGTATTGCTAATGTTGCTAATTGGTTTCTATTGTGACATACGAGGGTTTACATTTCCTGTATGTAGTAGCAGCTTTTTAAGAAATTAGGTTACGATTGTTGTGTGGTTGATAAGGTTCTAATTAAGTTAAATCATATTTGTTTTTCCAATTTAAATGGAGATGGTTTTCACGTCTTGCTTGACCATCATATGTATCTTAATATCTGCCTGATAGCCATTGGTTTTAAGTTAATCTGGTTTGTTGAGATCCTCTTCAGATAAATAGTAGACGGTTTTGTTTTTACGATCTTTGTGGGAGGTCTGTCTCCTTAATTTTGATAAGTAATAACCGATAACCATCACAGTTGATCATGTTTCATTTAGCACATTAGATTGAATGTTTCATTAGCACAATCTTGACACCAATATCTAGTGTTCTCTTACTGATCACACATAGTGCGTAGCAGTGTTAAAGGTTTATGGAGTGCCAGGTTGTAGCATACTATCAGATGAGCCGCTGACCTACTTTCCTGCTGATCCAATGTTCAGAAGATACCAGTGATGTCAGTGCTGAGCTTCCTGTATGAAACGCTAACACATTGGGGGCCGTTGGTGTCCTTCACTTGAATAAACAAGGATTTTGGCTTTTGGATTTCTTATGAGATATTTTGTATTGTTGTGTTTTTAGTATTTAGGTTGTAGTAGTTATTTAAACATGTCCTACGGTTTTATTACTGAATTGCAGTTAAACTGAATTGATGGTATAGCTAAAAGGTAGGGCTCAAATAAATGTTCTCACAGAATGAACTCCACCATGCAGTTTCAGGATTAGTGTATTCCTTCTTAGGAGCTCTGCAGTTACATTGAATTTGATTAATATCTTTTAACCTGTTTTAATGTTAAACTCTGCTCAGTGATTATAACAAGAAGCAGCAAATTAGACTTAGAAGAGACAAGTTACTGCACAAAAGTCTCAGTCATCCATTTGCAACCACTTGTTTTTATAGATCTAGTGATTTGTGCACAATATGTCGCATTCCTAAGAGA
Source organism: Pleuronectes platessa (assembly GCF_947347685.1). Taxonomy (NCBI): domain Eukaryota; kingdom Metazoa; phylum Chordata; class Actinopteri; order Pleuronectiformes; family Pleuronectidae; genus Pleuronectes; species Pleuronectes platessa. Next base: position 17,466,559 of record NC_070626.1, read on the forward strand.
TTGTGCACAGAACGAACAATGCTGTACTATGAAAAGCAAATCATGTGATTGTTTTACCCTGCTTCCTCTCAACTGTTGCATTTCTGATCATTGTCTTTATCTTGCAGTGTTTTGTTTCTCTGAAGTAATGTTTTCTTCTTGGCTTATATAATGCAAAATGAAGAGCTTGAACAACAAGCAGTTTGATGCTTTGCTAGAGATTTGGCTCTTATTTTATTTTCATTTACAGTCCATCTTTAGGTCAAAACAAAGAAACACAACAAGGTCCATACATAAGACGGTACGTTCACATACAGTATAGTCTTTATAAACATGGTTCCTTCATCACTGTTATTTTTAGTTTGGCTGAATGTTTCTAGAACCTTAGATCACATGACAGGTATACAAGTCACATGATAAAGCAAACATGGGTGTGACTGATTCAAATCTGCCTTGTCATGCTCCAGGTAGAGTCTGTGTTAATTTGCAGGGTGTGTCATAAACATGTTTCTGTGTATGTATGTGCGTGTGTCACTGCTGCTCTGACACAGAGAAAGCGGCAGAGCAGGTGGGAAACGTGTTTATTCTTTGAGAGTGAGAGAGAAACCTGATCTGGTGGCTTGTACCTTACTATAAATGAAATGTGCTGTTCATTATATAATTAATTATAATTGTTCAGAAATTAAAAATCCTAGTAATTTCTGTGATTCACAATTTGACCAGGCAATACACAAGAAATATGCTGATGAAGTTTGCGGTCCCCACAGAATGAATCCTTATTGTTTTAGATAATCTTACAGTGCTTGGCTTTTTCCACTTTCATCGAAGAAATATCAAAGTGTAATGGGCAGTTTGCCAAGAACTTTGTGCGTTTATTTTTGGCAGAGGTTGACCTTTATCCATTTCTGTGACTTTCTCTAATGTTTCCATTATGCAATAAGGATTTAGATTTTCTTTCTGGGCTGCAATTAAATTACTCTTTATTCTCATTATTCAGTTGTCTGAATATTCAAAAAATATGTAAAGGAAAACTTTTTAGTGAATTTGACTGCATTAAATCAAAGTAAAGATGAGCACAAGAGTGTGTTGCCCAGACAGGGGCTGTGTGACAGTAAAGGCAAGATGATAACTTTCTTTTGTCATTGACTTTTACTGGAATCACGTTTAAATACCAATACAGCTGATAAACAGGCCAGCTGTTGTTGAGGTCTTGGACAGAGGTCTCCACAAAACTGGCTGAAAACACAAATGTAGCTGCAAATCATTTTTTACATGAAATTTGGATGCTGTAGACACAGTCTCAGTCTTTTCCAATTTCAAAAAACTGTTAGATGATATGAAAGAACCAAATAAAGCAGCACTACACTGGTATTTTGTGTGTTCTGAACATTGCAGCTTCTGATCAGTCATTTTATGAATTCTAAAAGTAAAAAATATACAGTGTGATAATGCTGAGGTGAGCACTTCTGGTGCTTGCTGAACAGGTTTGACTGTTTGAAGGAAGAGAGTGAAGGCTCCAGGCTAACCCATAATCTAGCAAAGGTGTTGTCTCTCCGCCATCAGGAAATAAACAAGTAGAGACACCAGTGAACCAGTGGAGTAAAACAAATTAATTTCGAATATATCCTGTCAAACATGAAAGTGTCTGTTCTTACCTGGAATAACATGGATCTTAAGTGACCACTTATGATCACATCTCACTCCCCTGCTCTATATGCACATTAAAAGACATTATTGATGCAGGCACCAAATTTTTTTTTTTCTTCTATATTTAATATTGTGTTGGTGGTCAAAGATAAAACAATAAATGCGAACCACAGAAATGTAAAAATACTTTCATTTCATTATGCAATTGTTTCGAGCCAGAGGATGTCAGCTGAGTAGGAGGTCCTTTACTGTGGCCCTGGACACTTTTGCGTTCACACAGCTAGAGGAATGTGGCCATGTGTCTGATCTCAAGTGCGTCCTCAAGTCTTGAGCTGTCCACTTATGATTATATCACTCAGGATGGGTGTTAATGCCACATCTGAACAGGACCTCTGGGTCACTTCTAGAGGCAGCATGAATATAGGGTATGAACAGGACATCACCGCCTGCAGAGGTTATCATGGTATCTCCCTCGTCAATGAATGACCACCTTGAAATGTTATGGAGAAAAAAACACTCATAAACGATAAAGAGATGGCTGTTGTGCAAGATCAAGATGAAGGCCACATACAAAGTACAATAGAATTGTAAACACACACACACTAGAGTGAAAAAAAGAGTAAAATTTGTAATCACAACAGTAATTCAGCACATATTAACTGAGTGATGCATTAGCAACCGATTAGCTCCAGATATCAAGTAGTGGCTAGCTTGGTTAGCAGTAAGCTGATCACAGAAAAAACTAATTCTGCCAAATCACAGCGATACTGAGACCGCTGTTATACAGCATGTACAGACATTCCTCCAAGTAGAGCATGCAGGGAGTTAATAAAAGATTATTGTCAATATTTTCTTGGACAGAGATCTGACAACACAGTCACTCATTCACTTCTCCCTATATAATAACTATGGATAGTTTACACTGTAGTGAGCTTTACATTTTAATTGGTCAAATAATATGGCGGAAAGCACTAGGTAGTAAGAAGTCATATTGGACACAGTTTGGATGTAACCGCGTCAGTTAAACTGCTATAGAGCTGTTACTCTAGTGGTTGCTACAATCAACACAGTGGGAAAACTGCTTGTAACAGAAAAGATATGTACATTTAAATGTTAGTGATTCAGTCTGTGTCCATAGGGAGTTGTCAGTGTGGTACTTCATACTGATCATTATTAACACATGTTGACCTTACCTTTTTCAAAATGGTGTTTTGTGGGGGTGATACCACAAATATTAACAGGGCCATGATCACTGATATAAATACTGATGATGACACAGATGAGCCTCCAAGCGCGGCATCCGCATTCTTGCTAACACAAATCTCAGTAATCAGTAAGAATATCTTAAAATTAGTTGCATGTCTTCACATTTGCTGGAGGATGAACCCATTCGATTTTGAGGGTCAAAGGTCATGCTCACTTTGACCTCACAAAAATACATTTTTGTCTTGTGAATCTGAGATTCAAGAATATGAGATCTTAAGAATAGTTTGGAGTAATGCTCAAAAATATGGCTAATTTTGAAAATATATTAATCACCATGAAACATGCGACATCTGTAAAATTTGTATCCACATACATATGCACACAAGTTTTTAATCACGAGTACTACATTAATTACGTGAATTAATAAGGATATCAAAATGTCATGTTGACACATACTTAGACCGTAGTCATGTTACGTTTGCGCCTGTTGATTGACAGAGCTATCCTGTCTCTCATGTCCAGTCCCTACTCTAACAACACCCCACTGACACTTTACTCAACAATCCAAACATTTTCTTTAAAGACCAAACGTAGCATGTCCTTCGGTCTTGACACAGTGATATTTGGGCACCAACTTAATGTTGCTTTATTATTGGCATATTACACCACTTACATGACCTGTGTGGTGTGAGTCACCAATCTTATCTGATGGCCCACCACACCAACATCTATAAAAGCTCTTTTTGGCTGGATAAAAAAAATAATATCCAAGCACAATTTTTCATGGCAATTCTGAGCTATACCACAGCATTGTGTGTCCTCGGGTGAATCATGTCTTTATCCTGGCTGTAACCCCTACTATTAAACATTAGACTGACACTGATTCTGTCGCAGAGTAATGTCTCCTGAAATAGGACAGCCGGGCTCAATAGGCAGCCATTAATAAATAGGACTGTCAACAGCCTTGGAGTGGAAATCAGACCATCAATGACTGTTACATGAGGTGTCATATAACAGGTGTCGTATCACTGTCAAAGTAATCAGTTATTTCTCATTCTTGTCTTTCGAGAGATAGTATTTCACAGATTCATTTCTCTACAGGACACGCACAACACAGTTTATATTAATCTATGTAAATTTAAAAGCAACCTTTTTATGACTTAAGTTGTACTGCATTAACTAAGTTTGATGAGTTTTACTGTTTACAATCTTTCCTGCATATTATCAGAGGCTATGCAGGATTCAGGATTATGTTGAAAGTCATTGCCTTAATTTCCTTTAATTCAATAGCAGTTGGTAAAAATATTTGTGGGGGGCACAGAGCAGCAGAAACATTAGAAGCAGAGCTGCAGCAGGAAGTGGAGTCTTGAGTGAGTGGCCTGAGTCAGATGTAACCGTTTGCCTCAATCTTAGATAAAATGTAAACAGCCACTATGTTGCTGTTTCTTTTTTCCGGCAGGGTAAATGGGAGTGAGGAGACTGGAAAAAAACAGGAGCTGTATATATTAATCTGACTGGGGCTCAGGAGGTACAGTTAACCAGGAGCTAAAATAAGCTAATCTTATTTAACAGGTCAGCTGAGGAAACTAGTCTTTTAATGTAACTTAGTTTTTTGTGTAAGGTTTAAGCTCCTTAAAGGGGCTAACCTCAGGGAATTCTCTAGTTTCAAAGGTTGTATGTTTGGGTCATATCTCCAAACAGAACCACTGACCTCCTCCGACTAAAAGCTGAGATCAGCCTGGACAGGAATGTAGGTTGTCACCAGAGCTATTTTGGCAATGTACAGCCGCTAATGATTGTGATCACAGAGCAGAGCTTGGAGCAGTTGCTTTGCTTCCCTTTTTTCCGACCAGCAAGTTTGATCATGCAGCTCTCTTTGGCGCTGCAGGGATTAGAGAGTTAAACGAATGGCACGTCGGCTCCGCTTGCAGTTTGCGTCAAGGAGAAGCAACACGGACCCTCTGTCAGAAAGCCTCAGCAGCCATGGTGAGGAGAGTGGAGACAGTGTGTCAGCTCGCAGCTCCGTAGAGAGTCTGGCGCACAGTTCAGTCCGCTTGAAGGTGACTCCTCTGTCACCAGACTATGCTAATCTACAGCGGTACTCTTCAGTGTTCATACCCAGGGTTAACGTTGGAGGATGTAATAAGAAGAGTATTCTACAGATCTCCCTGCAGCCCTGTGGTAAGTTCAGTGGAGAAGTGGATGGCAGTACAGAGGATGGAGAGCAGGGGGTTGAAGGAGGAGCAGGTACTGCCTCTGATGGAGGCTCATGCAGCAGCAGCATGGCTAGCGATGCTGGGTACTGTAGCAGCAACAGCATCTTTGAGCCAGAGGCTCCAGAAAAGCACAGGACCACCCAGGAGAGGAGTCTACCTCGCTGCAAGTCCAAGGTCCCACTGAGACGGTGCTCCTCCTTGGTTATATTTCCAGAGAGCCCCTGCAGTACCCCACCTGCCTCCCCAGTAAATCCTGTGGCTCTATCTGCTCTTCTACAAGCAGTGGGATCTCACCAGTCATCTCTTCAGACATCTGCCAGTGAATTATCACAAGATGGAGAGGATGTGAGTTGCAAAGGGTCCACCACCACGGCAGTAATTGGCCATCGTCTCCCAAAAGGAAGCTTTTCAGGCGACTTCAGGGACACAAAACACATGGTGCAATTTAATATTCCTTTACAGGATGAACCAAAATGCAAAATGGAGGACAGGAGTAAAGTTATGGAACTCTCATCAACCCTAGACAGATCGAATCGTCACTCTAGCAGTGTGCTACTACACTTTGCCCACCAGAGACCAATGATATCCAGGAAAGGAGCTACAACCGCAACTGCAGTTAATGTGGAATATCCTGGGGCTCTTAATCCAGCCGCACACCCTAAGGGCGAACATGAACCTCACAGAAAACTGTATCGTAGTACCTCTGCTTGTTTGTTCTCCTCATATAAATCATCAGGGAAAAACCAGAAGGTCTGTTCGTATGGAAAAAGCCAGGAAAAGGCTGAGGAAAACCAATGTCATCGTGCCATACAAAGGAGCTTTTCCCTGGAGGTGCCTTACGCTAATACTGGAATTTCATGTCATGTTTCGAATCCAAAACTCAGTAGCCCCTGCTCCCCACACGTGCACATACATTTGACTCCCTGTTGTCCTGCTAAGTTACCAAACTCTGCTACTGATTTAAACACAAGCCTTGAAGTGAATAATACGCCAAAGAGCCCAGGTCAAACCACCAAGGTGAGTGTAAATTTCTATTCTGGAATTGATTAATGCTCTCTGACCATCTGGGAATATAATGACTTTCTAATGACTTCTAGAGGCAAACAACTTGAAAAGGTTGAAGATGCATGATACATAAAGGCCCTATGGAGGAATGCAATAGGGTACCCTTTAATGTTGTTGAACTGGTTAAAGTAGTTTACATACTGCTTTGGTTTGACTTCTTGACTGTCATGAATACAGCAAATCAGAACTGTCTAAAAAAAAGTTTAGCGTTCAAGAGATTATTATACTACACATATTTTTGATAGTGGTGATATGCTGCAATGTACTTCTCTCCTTTACTGCTATCACCATTCAAATCCTTAAAACTCTGTTTACTCAGGGTCAGCCATTAGGTTTGCCACAAGCTAGAGCGACACTCGGTAACTGAGAAGATGGCTACAGCTAAGTCATGCAATTAACAAGCCCAATGTGGACAAACATTCAGAGGTATTTGGTTACATTATGGTAAACCCATTAGCATTTTAGTTTCCGAGAAAAGGGTAAAGGAGAAGAAAAAAAAATTGCCCCTCTTTCATTTGCTGTTTTTATCATTCCGTGTGTGGACCTCTGCTCAACGTTAGAATAGTTTTCGATGTTCTGTTAGTGCTATGAGTAATAGTCTTAAGTATTTACCCAAGCTAATTTTAGTGGTGGGAAGAGCAGTGCCCCTTGCTGATATAAATAAAGTGCCTCTGAAATATTCCCCCTGACTCCAGATAGTCTGGTGGTCTGTCGCACTGCCCAGTCCCGTGGATTCAAATTTAACAGCATGATACTAGAGCAGCGCACAGTCATGCCAGCCATCTGTGGACATTGTGTGTGTGTGTGTGTGTGTGTGTGTGTGTGTGTGTGTGTGTGTGTGTGTGTGTGTGTGTGTGTGTGTGTGTGTGTGTGTGTGTGTGTGTGTGTGTGTGTGTGTGTGTGTGTGTGTGTGTGTGTGTGTGTGTGTGTGTGTGTGTTGATGGTAATGTAGGCAGGATGGGAGTGTGAGTCTCTCCCAGTAAATGTCTGGTGTGTCCCCTTCCCTACGCGTCCCCCTGCCAGGCAGTGTTTGTGAAGTATCAGGTGTCAGACCCCCCTGCATTAAGCAGGTTGTCAAGTAAGAAGGTCTCTTCCAGTAATTAGTTAGTCTTATTACTTTTTAAAGATCAAAATTAGCTTTTTTAAATATAGATTATATTTTCATCTGTTAAATTGCCCGTAAAATACTAAAGGAAGCAAGTACCAAGTATGCTGCACTTTTATTTATTTATTTAACTTTCATGTTCATAGACCTTTATGCATATGTAGACCAGTGTACTATCACACATCTCCTTCTTAGAGTGCTGCATCAAAATACATGTTGTTTAGATTCAGACCATGTTGATTCAAGGTAGAGCTCTGAGTGATTCAACCTGTACACGTTGAGAATGGGAGGAGTAATGGTGGGAATTTATGATGTCACAATACAACGAGAGTGATAACCGTTGAACAAGTCATCCCAGCTACACAGGAGAGAGTGGAGCTGTCGGCCAATCCCAGTTTGTCATGAGAAGAGGTCAATCAGCAAATACCTGTATGGGTGGACTATACGTGTGTGAAGGCTTTATCGTGACTGTCAAATAGTACATCATAATTCAAATAACTAGGAAATGCATGTAAAAGTGCTAAAATCAATAAAGGTTTCAAGAATTGAAGACATAACCTATGTGCTATGTCATTAGTTAATGAACGGCCAGGTGTGACCACATGACAAGTGACATGAATCACAGATCTCTCTGCTGTGTTTAAAAAATAAACCAAAGTCATAACCTAATGAAAGCACAGTTTAGATCTTTATCAAGTTCTTTATCTTTATTATTATGGACTGTCAATATTTGACAGTGCTGCTGCAGTGTTTGTGGTCGAGTTGTGTCACTGTATTTCAAGTGGGAACAGTTTACATTTGAGTCAAGGAGAAGCAATACTCGGTCAGAAAGCCTCAGCAGCCATGGTGAGGAGAGTGTCAGCTGGTAGCCCCGAGTCTGAGTTTGAACTTAAATGGCTTAACACAGGTAATTGTGGCCCTACAAAACAACATGAACAGGCTTTAAAATGTTCAAAAACTAGATTGAACTGTCAAGCCCCTGATCATTTTCATCACAGACTATTTGCCTGCAGTGATAATGATAGCTGTGTAGCTCCTCTGAAGTTTAGGTTTCACAAGCTGCAGTCCACCTGTCAAAACTCGTTGTTGTTGCCGAGCTAAGATAGATATCACTGAGCTTGCTTCACAGACACCAGAACATGCGTCTGTAGCTGTTTGCCACCGCCTCATACAGTATGTGCTCAGCTCTGCTAAATGCCAAATGCTCAACTCAGTTGCAGTTGGAGTCACATGACCATTCAGGGACGCTCTGAACGCACATTTACATTGGAAGAACTTTCCAGAGCATGAATTAACTCTCAAAGCTTTGCCTCACCTCACCCTGTAGTCCAGGAAGTTCCATGGATTAATTTCCCTTCAGAATTCATTCTGTTTGTTACAGATGATGAGATGAGAGCCTCACAATAACTGTTGGAATCATAAATACAAAGGACTACAACATTCTAAGTCTATGGAGTAGAGTACTGATGCCTCCTCAAGGATGGATATTCTAGAAGACCTCACTCTTAAATATGAAAAAATATATATATATATAAATTACAAGGCTAGAAGCACCTAAAGAATAAAAAGACATTTAAATATGTATACATATATGTGTAGTCTGGCTTTGTACACTTGACATTTTCATTGTAGCTGTAAAACGTGTCCCTCCATTGTAGTTTGAAGAACTCTTACACAATATAAAAGGCATGTAGGAGAAATGGGTTTGAAAATGTGGGGAATTAATTGTTCAGACTCATAATTGCAGGTTAACCTAGAATTCACGGTTTTTCTTGGATGCCTTATAAGAAGTACAAGGACCACGGGGGCCTCCGTCTATATTTGTTCACATAAACACTCTATACCCCATAGACAGTCTGACCTGCCGGGGCGTTAATTTGGTCCCAAAGCTGGCTGCCACAGTGCAGAGCGTTACCCCGCTGCCTTCTGCCTTCGAGGCTGTTACGACTGTGTGTCATGCAGTGAACGCGTGAAGTGTTCAAAGCAAAGACAAATTATCTGACAAATGCTAACCTTATTTTGGTCGCAGTCTCTCCAGCAATAACAGTGCAGCCATTCATCACGAGCTGATAAACACATTCCTAACCAGGCTACATGCTAAATATATATGGAAATAGATCAAGTCATATGACTCATTGTAATACGGTTCAGTGTTTGTGCCGAGGATGAGATTTTCTCATTAGATGATCTGTCTAATCTAATGATCACATATGGTTTGCTGCAGAAAATGGCCTGTGACGAAGAAGGAAGTGTAGCAGACACAAAATTATAGATGTATTGATATGACAGAGATATGATTGGAAATGGAAAAAACCATGGCACCCCCACAGAGACAGTCTCACTGTGTAACAATGTGTCAGCCAGTGTGAATGTCTGTGTATGCGTGCGTGCGTGTGTGCAGGAAGAGATCATATTGGCATCATCCTGACGTGTGTGACTTTCTCTCTCTCCGTCAGACGCGTGATGACTTTCTGGGACAGGTGGATGTCCCCTTGAATCAGATACCGGTGAGTCCTTGTTCTTTTCATATCACTGTCTTATTAAGTTAGGCACATTTTGTTTTTGCTGTGGTTTTTACTGTACAACATCCCGACCTCAATTTCACCCATGTCACCATGTAAACATGTACACCCTTATTCGGGAGTCCGTTCCACATCATTGTCTATGGTTTTGGAAACACGGCTGTCATGTTTATGTTAAATCCATTTATGTTTTAATATAAATACAACACCCACAAATTATCCCCCTATGGTGAACTGTCATTATTGTTTGATGTCACTGTATCTTAAAATATTCCTTGTCATGATACTGGGCTGAGCAGGAGATACATTTATGCAGATCTTTAAGTGTTTGAGGAATAAAATATTTCATGTTTTTATTGTTTTTTTTTCTTTCACAGACAGAAAATCCTAACACAGAAAGGCCATACACATTCAAGGATTTTTTGCTTCATCCACGAAGGTTGGCATGATTCCATGGTTATTTCATCTTTACCTCTTTTACTTTCCATTTTCACATATGTTTATTTGCAGGTGGAAATATAGCTCACAGTTCATATTTTATTTATAAACATCCCTGACTATATTAGTGCCTCACTTGTTCCAAAAACAATTTCTGTTTGTCACACAGCCACAAGTCCAGAGTTAAAGGTCATCTACGTCTCAAAATGACCTATCTGCCAAAAAACCCTGGTTCAGAGGAGGAAGCAGCAGATCAGACTGAGGACCCTGATGTAAGTTCGGCTAATGTTTGTTCAGCAACAAGTCACTGTTTCTCCAGTGACCATCACATCCTCTTGCAATTTTTTAATTTAATCTTGCAACCTTCAGTTATTTAGGTAAAAAAATATGTTGACAACCCATGTACAGTATAACCCAGGAATTAGAATATTTTTTTCACCAATACCAAAATTTAAAACAATCAAAGGGTTATAGCAGTAACATGACCTCTCTTAGAGCACGGGGTGTGTAAGTCCATCTTATGATTAACCCACAGTGTGTCTATGCTGTTGATGTCTTCAGAATGAAACTTAGTTAACTCCGTGCTTTAGTCCTCATTCTAACTTGTGAATTCTCTTCTCGTTTGCAACTCATCTTTGGTTTATGTAATCACACAGCAGGCATTAAGATATTGTCTCGATCTGTCTTGTGACGCCCATTTTGAAACTTTTTGTTAATGTTGCGCAGCCTGGTTGGGAGCTGCTCGAGGCTCAGGACATGTCAGGTCCCAGACAAAGCCAGCTGCTGCCTCCTCTGCCCCCTGGCTGGGAGGAGCGGCAAGACAATCTGGGAAGAATCTACTTTGTCAACCACGAAAGCAGAACCACACAGTGGTATCGACCCACAATACAGTAAGACTTCTTACATAATCCCAGCAACGGCACATCACTTTTTTCTGGGGGTGCAGTACTGAATGTGTGTTTGTGTCTTTCCTAAACAGAGACAGTGATTTGGAGATGCACAGAAGACAGAACACTGATATAGATGTGGAGCATGCGTTGAATACACGCAGACAGATCTCAGACCATGAGGAAAATGCAACACGAGAGTCTCCCGAGGTAAATTTAACTCTTTTGATGAATGTGAATTTGCATTCCTTCTACAAAGTCCTGGTTTTCCTCAGTCATTGTTGATAACAACCTGTATTTTTCCTTTCTTTTTAGAGGAATATACAATGAGTAGTAAGTGGTAAAAGTTCATCAGAGTAACAAAACTGAACAGAACTGAAAGTGTTTTCAAATCACAACAATTTCTCAACTCCACAGAGCTTGGTTCCCTTTGCCTATTCTCATGGTAAAATCTCACAAGCTCAGCACCAAATGGCGGACAGATACTTTTAGCTACTATCTGGGGAATGTAGTGGAGAATTTAGTAGCTAAAGAACCAGATTGTTCCCTCAGGAGTGGTAGAGACCAAAAGCAGAGCTAAAAAGAGAATCAATGTTAGGCTTCAGCAGGATAAAAGAATGACCAAAACAGTTTTTATAAATTATTTTTAGGTGAATGGGAGAGGAATAGTAAAGTCTGTCCTGGTAGCTATTCTATTTACAGTAGATGCCATGTTGTGGCTTGGAGTTGTCGTGGTAATCGCATCAGTGATGTTGTGGCTTCTCCTCTAAGAGCTTTAGCATAAACACTTAAAGAAAACCACTTTTGTCAACTCTCATTAAAATAACTGTAAAACTCACATTGACTTACACTGCATACTAGTAATTTGGCAGTTACAGCTGACTTTGCTTCCTGCTCTTGTTTTCCAGAGCTGGGAGATCATTACAGAGGACGAGTCCACCATGTACCACAGCAACAACCAGCTCTCATCACCTCCACCCCAGATACCTGCGGAGTTCAACTCGATTTGTGGCGAGCTGAGAAACTTGCAAGTTTCAGGGGCCACAGCTGGCGAGCAGCGCACCTCCCACACGGTGAGTCATGTTGTGTGCAGCATAAGGTTCTGGTTACCAAAAGTCAGAGGAAGAGCGGCTCGTAATTAAATTAATGTGAACCATGAGCTTTCAGGGAGAGCGGGAGGGAGGTGAAATATGCATTAATGGCCAATTGATTGTTGTTGTCTTTAACATCCTTTCCCTCTGCTGCAGGATCATGCTAGTAATTCAAGCCATTCCAGTTTTAGAAGAAGTTCCCAGAATTCTGGAGAGGAACATCCTGTTAGTCCTGTGGTGAGTGTTTCAGGAATCACACCAATCTCCATTTTACCAAACCTGTCTTTCATCAGAATGCTGCTGTCATGGCAAGTTCTCTGACTCTGCCAGAAACCCAACATGGTGTTTTTTTGCTTTGATTACTGTATTTGATTGATTGATTAGTGATCACTGAATCAAATTTACATGTCATTCAACAGCTGGTTCCAACCTCATCTGGCCTGCCTCCAGGGTGGGAGGAGAAGAGGGACAGTAAAGGAAGACGCTACTTTGTCAACCACAACAGTCGAGCTACAACTTGGACACGACCAGTCATTCAGGTACATTGTTTGAATGATGTATACTGACACTCTGCGTGACTATTTTTATTCCCAATATTATCCACCAATTATTATCAATAATTCTAGTCTCTTATTGATCTAAATCTTCATTGATGTATTTTTCTTTTGACAGAAAACCTCAGACGCAGCAGCAACAGCAGCAACAGCAGCAACAGCAGCAACAGCAGCAACATTGGCAGCAGCAGCACAGAGTGGTTCAAGTTTACCCCAAAGTCCGCCACCGCCAACTACATCCCCTGAGGCGTCTCCTCAGCACACACCAAGCCCAGAGGCCACATATGAATCTGGATTCTTGCCATCTCGTTGGGAGGTTCGCAGTGCTCCCAATGGAAGACCGTTTTTCATTGACCACATCACAAAGACGACTACCTGGGTGAGAACACAGAGGACAAGAGGGCTTCCTGTTTACTCTTGTGTCCGAGTGGGGACAACCCTCTTGGGCGTGCAGTTCTTCTGATGACCACTAAAGTCTCGAGAATGTCTATTTATAGAAATAAAAAGCCACGGGTTTATTTCCACAACAAGATAGTTTCCTTTAACTCAACATAAAAATCTGAAAAACAGAGTCCCTATCAGTATCTATATGACTATTTCTTGAGTAAGCATTGCCTGTCTTTTTTTTTTAATTCTGAACAGGAAGACCCCAGACTAAAGATTCCTGTACACATGAGGAAGAGACCCTCACTTGACCCTGCTGATCTTGGCCCTCTGCTGGTAAATTAATCGGTTACAAAAATCAGTAACCAATCATCTGAAAAGCATTTATTGACTTTAGGCTTTAGATCTTAGGCAAAAGACAGATGGTGCCTTAATTTGCTCCAAGTTGTAATTTATGATCAGACATGATGGTATTTAATTATCTAATTCCACCCTACTTTCTTCATTTTGCTTCATTCTAGCCTGGTTGGGAGGAAAGAGTTCACAGTGATGGGAGGGTATTCTACATAGATCACAGTGAGTATGACAATTAATAAAAAATAAAAAAAACACGCATCATCAACTAATATTATTATAATTGTGTTTCCTCGTTAATTAATGTACGCTTATCCATTTTATTACACAGACACCAAGACCACACAATGGGATGATCCCAGATTACAGAACTCGGCTATAACTGGACCAGTGAGTATGATTAAAAATAGTTTTTTCTCTAACGCTTACAGATTTCCTGTATATATAATCATCGGCCACACTATAGATTGTAAGGTTAGCTTTGATTTTTTATGTTTTTTTGTTCATTACAGGCTGTGCCTTATTCCAGAGATTATAAACAGAAGTATGACTACTTCCGGAAGAAGCTGAAGAAGCCAGTGAGTGTCTTCAAAGGACAACTGTTGTTGTTTATACATCAAATATTTGATGAAACTCACATTGCTTTAAACTCTGTATCAGTTTCTCAGTCTAAACTTTCAAAATCACTCGTTATTTAGCCTGCTGATGATTGTAAACTTAAAGGACCTCAATATATTTTGATGTAGGCTGATATCCCAAATCGCTTTGAGATGAAGCTGAGACGCAGCGCTGTGCTGGAGGACTCGTACCGACGCATCCTCTCAGTAAAGAGGGCAGATCTGCTGAAGGCGCGACTGTGGTTGGAGTTTGAGGGAGAGAAAGGACTGGACTATGGTGGCTTGGCCAGGGAGTGGTTCTTCCTCATGTCCAAGGAGATGTTCAACCCGTACTACGGACTGTTCGAGTATTCTGCCACGTGAGTCAAAACATTGTCTCTTGCCTAAAACAGATCAGTGTGATACATTTGTTATCTGTATCTGTTTTATATTTAGTTTTTTACTTTGTTATTTTTTTTTGGCAGCTAGCAGTTCAAATTAAGACAAGAATTGGGGAATGAAAGGTTGAACGAGTGTTCTACATACATTTAAGTGCCTGTTTAATCCAAATATATAAATGCACATTAAAGACATTCATGACAGATCTTCTGCATCCAACGTCCCTTGGCTGATTTGAACACCATCTGATATTTGTTGCCAGAAAGATTAATTCTAGTTTACACTGTGTATCGGCCATATATAAAGACTCAGAATCAGCTTCTCTTGGTTGTATTCAATGCTCAATGTAATTATCAGTGCTCCCACATTTGCTGCATGTGTTCGTTCACTCTTATATTCTGTCTTATTATTAAAGGCTTAAGGCCCAAAAGATATCTTAAAAAAGGGCTACAATTATCTATAGAGAGGGACTGGCCAAGTGTTCTTGTGTTATTTACGAGGAGATTTGTTTTCCAGGGACAACTACACACTGCAGATTAACCCTAACTCAGGTTTGTGTAATGAGGACCACTTGTCCTACTTCAAGTTTATCGGCCGCGTGGCAGGCATGGCTGTGTATCATGGAAAACTGCTGGATGGTGAGTGCTTATGAAATGTATAATCAGAAATAATTATTTTACAAGACAGCTGTGACTAAAACAAGCTTTGTTTCTTCAAAAGCTTTCTTCATTCGGCCTTTCTACAAGATGATGCTGCAGAAGCCGATCACCCTCCAGGACATGGAGTCTGTCGTGAGTTTCACTTTTTTTAAACAGAAAATAATACCTATATCAAGATCCTCAAATTACAGATGATCTGCATTATTTTTATCTTGGCTATTGTTCCAATTTCAATAAATTGTTTTTAATCACCTATTAAAACTCTAAAAAAATTTAAACCAGATAATAATTTAATAATCCAGATAATTTCCAATGGTAGTGTGAATTAGCACTTTGTCTTGAAGGTTTTGTACTAACCAAGTTTAATCTTATTGTTGGTGTTTTGTTTTATTTGCAGGACGGTGAATATTTCAACTCCTTGATGTGGATTTTGGAGAATGACCCAACAGACTTGGATTTGAGGTTCACCGTCGATGAAGAGCTGTTCGGACAGGTTGGCTCAATGTCCCATTTCTGCCTCAACAATTTCCCTGTGTGATAAGTGTTCTCTGTATATTGATGTGATTATATTCCTGTTCAGACTCATCAACATGAACTGAAGCCAGGCGGCAGTGAGATTGTCATCACTAATGAAAACAAGAAGGAATACATTGAGTAAGAATGGAAGCTTGTCTTTAAAGAAAAAACACAGATCTTTTCAGTTTGGTTGTGGTTTGATGCTGATCTGCTGTTTTGTGTTTGACAGTCTGGTGATTCAGTGGAGGTTTGTGAACAGGATTCAGAAGCAGATGACTGCATTCAAAGAGGTATCAGTTCTTTTGATCAACTTTCGTGGCATCACCATCAGTTTAGCTGCTAAAGACTTTGAATAAGAATGGTACCGTTGTGTTTTTAGGGATTCTTTGAGCTGGTACCACAAGATCTGATCAAGATCTTTGATGAGAATGAGCTCGAGGTGAGTTTTTGTTTTTCTTATGTGCTGAAATGGATCAGATTTATTCTAGAATGATGACTAATGATCTGTCTACCTGCCTTATTTCAACTCCACAGCTGCTCATGTGTGGTCTCGGAGACGTGGACGTGAACGACTGGAGAGAGAACACTAAGTACAAGAATGGCTATTGCTCCAACTTCGTAGTTATCCAGTGGTTTTGGAAGGTAAGTCAACTTGCCATTCCTGGAGCTAATAATCTGGACCTGTCTGTGTACTTCCTCCTTTTAAGACGTTGTTCAGTTTGCATTAGTTATTAATTTGTATGTTTTCTGCTGTGCTGTTATAGACAGTGCTGCTGATGGATGCAGAGAAGCGAATCCGGCTCTTACAGTTTGTGACGGGAACATCCAGGGTCCCAATGAATGGCTTTGCTGAACTCTATGGTGAGCTCATCTTTTGTATTTTGTATTACCACCCACTGTGTTGTTGTTATGTCTGCGTTTCTTTCTACATTGTCCACCCTTCTTCTTTCCACTGAAACAAATAATTGTTGTCTTTTGAGTCCAATTTTTGCCTCTTCGTCCACTGAGCATCACAAATCTCTCTCTGTACTGTTTGCTCTTGTCCTCAGTTCACGGGGGCTTGAGCTTGTTTTTCCTGCAAATGAATTCCAATTGAAATGATGTCGTCTGTTTGTCTGATATTTGATGGTCTTATTTTCCAGGGTCTAACGGACCACAGCTGTTTACCATTGAGCAGTGGGGAACACGCGATAAACTCCCCCGAGCCCACACATGGTAAGGACTTTTCTCTAACATCTAACATGGTTGAGTTAAACAATGTACTGTAGACCATGTGTTTGCTGACATTTATGAAGTTCAAACGCAGATTGTGCTGTTGAAAAAGCTTATACTGATTTCAGCGTTCTTTGCTACAATGTTTTTCTTGTGTTTTGCTTCAATGTTTGTAGTATCAGATTTATCACAACTCTGAGTAACATTCACTACTATTATGTTCCTATAATGTGGTCACAATGTAGGGATCTCCTTCTCCTTTTTAATTACTTATTGTTTAACTTGTTTGCACAAGGTCAATATCTTGATGACAATTAATCTAGTCTAATCCAATTTTATATGTAGAGATATGATAAGAAAAAAATAAAAGCTGGCTTCAGCTGCTTCAGAGGGAGAAGTAATACAGGATCCTAAATGGTGATTTCTATATCAGCCCTGATTGATGCATGAAGAAGAATACACAGCTTTTATCAGCTCGTGTCGAGGAGGTAAAAACAGACGTATAAAAAGGACTAGTTCAAATTAATATGTAACTAGTACACTCCTCGTTCTAAACCTGCCTGTTTGGAAAGGGCTCTTCGTTTGGCCTGTGGTGATGCTGGTTGCAGTTTTCTTTCTGAACCAGTAAAAGTGAACTGCAGTAATTGAGCCCCAGTAGGTAAAGACCGGCTGCTTTACTCAGTCCTCAGAACCATGGAGCAAACGCTGCTGCACAAGGAGCTGTCAATCTGTTCAATCAAAGTTCAGTGGCGCTCGACCCCGTTCACAGAACCCTGAACTGGAGAATCAGTTGTTGTAACATCACTAACATTGATGAGTCCGAGCTGCTGCTGTTGCTACAGAGCGCTGGTCACCTGTTTATTTGATATTAAAGGTCTCACGTATCCAAATCGCACCAGATTTGATACAGGACTTTGTTGCTGTTGTTTTGACAATTGTGAATATCTCAAATAATTGATTGATTAATTCTGTAGTTGATTCCTGCAAATGCAAGTTTTTATGACTTCTTCTCGGATGGGATATTTAACCTTTGTTCACTTCCTGTCTTTACCCTATGCAGCTTCAACCGTCTGGACCTTCCTCCTTATGAGTCATTTGAGGAACTGAGAGAGAAACTTCACATCGCCATTGAAAATGCATATGGTTTCGATGGGGTGGATTAATCCCGGGCGTGGTGAATGAACTGACATTTACTGCCATCAGAGTAAAGCCGATGCCAAGCAGAGAGACGAGCTTGGCGTTACACTCGGGTCTTAACCTGCCAGCTGTGTGACAGATGAAGGACAGTCGCACAACTCTCACTTTGCTCCTTGGTCTTGACGCATGGAGAAAAGGACTTCACATCTGGACAGACCGAAGACTTAATTCATGAAATGTAATGTTTACAAATTAGATTTTCTTCTTATTAGATTATATTGTTTTTGCATTTTTTACATCGCTCAAAAGTGGATCGACTTTTATCTGTTCTGTTAAAAGATTTAATATTTATAGGGCATGATTCGGTGAAATGTGAATGTAAAACCATCAGTTTAATTTGGGGTGAACAGCCTCAGAAACACTTAATGCTCAGCTTCTCACATCAGAGACTTAATGTAGTTATCTTAGCCCTAAGCCTGTCCCTGTCACTAAATGAATACAAACATATGAGGGGTGTTGAGTTGGACCATGGGTTAGAATAGTCAAAGATACTGTGGTTAAGTTCATGTTTATATAAAGACAGTATACTGTGTTTGGTGTATGAATGAGACTTACACCCATGTCTATTGTCAAGAACTATTAAACTCCAAAATTACTTAAAACTAAATGTGAACAGTGAAATTGGCCCAGCTGCTTAAAGAATCACACAGAAGTTTGAAAATAAAAAAGATCGAGGCATCAGTGAGATTATTCCACATGTAAATAAAGTTTTAGACAACAAAACATAAATACAAATTGGTAATTCAACCCAAAATAAATCACGTGAAGACGTTTTCTCCCCAGTTTCCTTTTATTTGAATTCTTTACGTAACTATTTTTCATTCCAGTATATTAGAACCTCTAATGCAGGAAACCCACTATGTAAACACCTCATAACTTTAGCAGAAACTGTGCAGATATATCCAAGTGGGATTGATTACACTTGAACAAAGTGTATTAATTCACCTTTATAGTAGTGATGTACCAGGACCAGTAAATGGCTAAACTAATTATGATACTGTAGCGGTGTTTCCACAGGTGAAAAGAAGTGACTACATGCAGTGCTAGACTGTGTTGAAATACTATGCATATTTGTACATATTGACATAACGATTGAATACCACTTGATTTTTGAGTTTATCAGACAAATATATTGTACATACAAATATAACTCTGCCGTCTATTAACTGAAAAGCAACTGTCAAACTGAAGTAAGGAAAAAAACAATATTGGTGCATGTCCACATTATGCATCTTTTTGTTTTTCATTCATGATAAGTAGCTACTCATACTAAAGTCATAGTTATATGTATAGATTCACAATAGATGTCGTGGGCGGTGGCTTTTAGAAATCTTCTCAGATGGATTGTTTTAAACATGTTTAGTTTTCGTCTGCTCATCATGGGTGTCTAACTGCAGCGTGGTGCTCTGTTTTTAAGAGTACAACTTTTGAAATGTATTTTGTAGGTTGTCGAAACGTGTACAGATAATTGTTTTCAATATCACTTATCATACCTTTGTAAGAGAGTAGCCGTACTTAAGCCTTGGTTTGAACTTTTTCTGAATGGTAAAACATGTGTTTACATTGCCTGCCATGTTTACAGCTCCTTGATAAAGGAAGGAATCATGGGCTGGTTCTTGTCTCTGACGACACAGTTTTATACTTACGCTTTTATAAAGTGAAGCACTTTGTTTATATTGATGAGTCTTACTTCTAAACTGTCTGGTTCTTGGCCAATCTGTCATCTGCAGACTGTTTAAATCCCTCTTTGAAAAAACATGATCCTATGCTTCAAGTGCACATGTGTTTTAAATGTTTACGTGTGAACATCGCTGAAAATAAGCACATTCTCTTCTTTCACTGATTTCAAGTTAAATACGGAGGCCTTTGTTTGTAATATACTGTGGAATTTAATTGTGTTTATTGATGTTCTAATCTCTAAATGGAAGTACTGTTATATATGTATCATTCTCTACTGAAGAATATGAATAGATCAACACTTTATTTCTGATATATTATAGAATTTAATTAGAACACCTACAAGTGCATTAAAACAACAATATACATGTAACATATTGACAAATAACAGGTGGGAGGGTGAAAGCTGTTAAATGACAATTTGATGACCTGTAACACCAAATTAAATATAAATATAACTGAAGAATAAAGATAATTAAGAAGCAACAGTCATGTAGTGTCTTCATTTCTAACTTTCCTATAAATTACGAGGTTATATTTTTGTCAGCGTTAGTTCTACTGAATTTTGCAGAGTAGTGGAACAGTGATGGCCCACGGGTGAACTAGATGAATAAATGGGTGGGTCCAGGAATTTTGTTTTGGTTTCTTTAAAATTGCGAAATAGGGCATTTTCAACATTTTCATTTAATTCTCAAAAAATATTAATGGATGCTAATTTGAAGAAAAAAAATCTGGCATGTTTAAAGGACTGTGTGTGAAGTCAAGTGCAGATCCAAATACAAATTCTAGTGAATTTAGATGTTTAATGAGGGCACTGTAAACTACTGATGTTTTAATAGGTGTCATGTGATCCACTGACTCCAAAAGATATCCGATATTATGCCACCCTGGTCTAAAAGAACACCTCTTTTATATTTTAGTGTGTCCTCTATTTATATTAATGTTAATATTTTAAAAAGGCACATTTTTGAATAGCTTCCATGTCGTGTGATTATCTGTCTCCAAACAAGTGTCAAATTGTGTAACAGCCCCAGACAACCAGGACACGCCTCTTTTTATTAGATATTTCTTATATTTTATATGAATGTTAACATTTAAAAAGAAATATTAATTCAATAGCTTCCATGTCATGTGACCAACTAACTCCAAACCAATGCTGAATAACATTATTACCCAATGAAAAGAACACACCTATTTGAATTACATGGATGGAACAGGTTATATTAAATAGGGTTTATTTGTTTGAATATTTGTTTCTTTCCTCAACAAAGCGAGATAGGGCATGAGCCTCGGCAGTGGTATGTGCTCTCTGGGTGCCCTTCCAGTATTGGGTTTAATAATGCTACATGTGATGAGATAGGTTACTGCCATTTATAAAACCAGGTTTTTAAACAAATAGAAACTCAGTGTCTGCGAGTGAAATCACCTGAAGTTGTGTTGGGTAATAAACTGGTGGAAACATCCAGACGTGGCGATACTTATTATAAACATGTGAGAACTTTAATGGTTCACATCAGGTCATAGGGAGCAGCTGCGTTGATTTATTGTAGGTCATCGAGCTTTGTAAAACCAAACCGTAAATAACATGAACGTGATGTTCCAGCAGTTTCAAAACCCATCAAGAATATCAGTGGTTCTGATGGGCATTAAACGGTTATTTTTCATATTGCTTGAGGAGTTTTAATATTTTTGTTGTTCCTTTTTACTGTGATTTTGATGATTGTGTCAGGATGTTGGAGAACATTCAGGAGCGAAAATGAATTCTGTGTCACAAAATCTAATACTGTATCAAATAAAGGAGAAAAACTTGAAATGGTTGTTTTTGATCATTGAGTCTGATGCCTTATATTTTTTTAATCATCAGTTTATTCCTTAGATGTATTGTGTCTGTATGATCACACTGTATTTTTGTGCAACTTGTACTAACAGTCTGTTCAGAGGAGCTGGGTGCAGTGCTGAGCTGCTCCACCTGGGGGAGATGAAACACACTGTATTCTCCCTGAGGATTAAAACTCCCTGAGCTTTAAAACTTCGGTCAACTCAAACTTGTTGTTTTTTAAATCATATTACAGCCTTACATCAATTATTCAACTTGAATTTTACTTATATACTTACAATTATTGTTTAGTTTTTTTTTATGTGGAACTATATATTTACTTTCTCAGGGTTCATCGTGGGATTGGATTTAAACTATATGTCACTTAATCACAGAGTCGAGAGCCCAGTCTGAATGTTTATCTCAGGCTACTTCAGCTGTAGTCAGATACCAACTTGTGATCGTCCCTTGTGCCTGCCGACCTACAGTATGGACTGTTCCCTAACATGTTTCGTTGGCTGTTAGCACGAGCAGCGCTGTGGGAAAAGCCTTGTCAACATCTCTGTGGTCGGAGCTTTTTGTGTGACTCCGATGAGCAGCCACAGCCCTAATTTCTCCAACCCCTCCCCCCCTCTGCCATGGCACTAAATCCCCCTTCCCTCCACGCAGGTCAGTGGAAAGGTCACTCACTATTCAGGCCGGCCTTTTGGACACCCCCTGGGGTCAGTGGGGATGGGCATTTGTGGTAGCAGCAAGGCAAAGGCATTGGCCAATGGAAGCAGGCACTGGTGAAGTTGGCTCCCCCTTTACCCACAACCTGAACAACATTCAGAGCCCGATGATGACTTTTACTGCATCGATCCGGCTTCGGAGCTCGACCAGAGTTCACATGCAGGCCGAACACCCCCCCCCCCCCCCCCCACACAAACACACACACACACAAACTGTGCCATATTGGCAGGTGTCGATACTGAATTCTTGATTAATTAAACACCCTGGGGAGAACTTTGCTGACCATGAACGAGGCCAGGCTCTCACGTTCTCACGTTATGTAAGGAAGGAGCCTGCAACCTAAAGTGAGGCTCTGCTCACTTATTAGGTTATGTCACACAGTGTAAGTACTTTAAAGGGAAGTGTAACAAACAAATGGGTTATTTAATCGTGTGTGTGTGGGAAAGGATGTTGTGGTAGAGGATGTCATTTTAACTCCTGGTCATGTTACAATCAGCTGTTTAATAACTTGAGGCAATTGTGAAGATTCATGTGGAAATCATACATTTACATGTCATCACATTGAATTTTACATTAAACAAGTATTTATTCAAACTAGCATTGATATTAACATCTTTTTGAACATTTCGTCATGCAGATAACACATTTACATCTACATTTAATTTGGAAGAAAACTCAAAACTGTATCTTTTATAGTGGACTTTTATCTGAACAAAGTTATACGTGGGTTGTGTAAAAGAAACAAATCATGCATCCGTTTCTCCCAAACAATTTCAGAGAGATAATAGCTTCCCAATTTTTAATAAGAAAAGGTCATGGGAAACTAACATAAAGCACCCATGTAAAATAAACTTCATTGAGACAATTAGAACAATTGAAAGTGATCTGTATTTTAATAGAACATCGGCACGTGTTTGCTTTGTTTGTTGTATCAGCTAATATCACTGAGAATACTCTTCTATTTTCCAGATTTATCAAAGAGAGCAGTTTTCACAGTGACTGAATTAGTGCTTTGCATATTTTTCTGACTGAGTGGACATCACAGCTGGGCTGCGGTCTAGCTGCTGAATAAAGGTTGGAGGGGGGGGGGGGGGGGTGATCTCGCTCCACAATAAGTGATGGACATCGGATCAATATCGACATTGACACAGCAGCTGTCCTGCTCCTATCAATGCTTCCTGGTAATGCAGGGCCCGGTTTTAAAAGACAAGAGAGAAACTCATTTCCATTAACATTTATTTCTGTCTGTATAAACCATTCATTCTCAAATACTGAGGGATCTGCTCCCATCAATACTGCTCCAGTTGTATTGATAAGGAAAAGTGAAAGGGTTATTGGTAAAGTGATCAGGAGGACAAGTCTCATTGTTAAAAGATCAACAGAACATTCATCATGGGTCGATCTGGGTTTTGTTGTCAGGTCCAGACTTCACAACTGTTAAGTTGTTAATTCAGATCATGCAATATTAATATTCCAGACAGATTACATCTGAAACCTGAAACTAAGAAACTGAAATTCGATATATTTTGCAGCCAAAAGTTAGTTAAGTTAATTTTGCTTATGTCCTCTTATAAATAGAATTTTGTGGAAATATGCATCGTGAGGAGAGGTGTGGTTGGAGCTCACATGCAATATTCTCCGGGTTAATGTGGTGATTCAGAGGGAAAGGTTGTTGTTTGTTGTTTATCTACGCTTACAATTTATGTCAGGTGACAGTTCTTTGCAGATCAACATTTATATTTTGGTACAATATAAGGTATGATAGTGAAATTTTGCACAATACTGAATAAAGAGTGTAAAAGTATAAAGAGGTTCAGCCAAGGCAGGGTGACAATGACAGTAGCATGGTGGGCCCAGCTTAAGAAAGGATAGATCTGCTTGTACTTCAGTACACAGTGCTTATTGCTGGATTGTTTATTGTGAAATAATATCTCACTTATAAACTTTATTTATACAGGACTTTTCTAAATAAAGTTACAAAGTGCTTAAGAAGACAAAATGAAAAGTAATTAAAAGTAATCAAATGATGTGTTGTTTAAATAAAAAGTTTAAAAACTGATAAGTAAAATAATGATTAATCAAAAAGAAGCCAAGTGAAAGAAAGAGAGGTGATTAATAAAGGATTTATCGGTCTATCCCTACATTTGACTATATCTACTTGTTGTAAAAGTTATTATGTGATTTCTGTTTTATTGAGGAGGATTTCATGTGATGTGTCAGCAGTGTGAAAGCTGCTGTGGGCCGTGTGAATGTGGAGCAGGATGCACGTGGTGTGTGTTACCGTCCTGTGTGTGACCGAAGCCAGGTGGCGCTGCACTGAACTGTCCTGTGAGCAGTGGTGATGATGAGGAGGGGGAGGAGGAGGAGGTGGAGGAAGATGCAGCTCCGCGCTCTCTCCCGGTCTCTGAGCTCAGTAGCAGCGCAGCTCATCTGCAGGGAACAGGCATGAGAGAGCAGCTGTAGTTAGCGATGCCCGGACAACTCACGTAAATGGCGCCTGTTAAAGGGAAATTAAAGCAGCGCCTGCTGTTCCTCCTCGTCCTTCTCCCGCTCTCAGGTGAGGATACAACACGTCCTGGGCATTTTGCGTGAGACGGAAAACACTGAGTAACGCCAGTGACTGAGCTGTGGAGCTTCAGCAGGAGCGGACCACGTTCGAGTTCCCAGCTCCTGGGAAGTGACAACATTTATCAAACAGCTTAAAAAGGGAAAAAGTTGTGTTCAGAGTTTTACATCCGCTGATAAACGAGACTCAAGACAATTAATCCACAACACCAAATGCTCATTTACGTCCTGTTTCAGCTAATTCGACTGTCAGTCGACTATTTTTGTATTCTGACATCCACTGTCAACTGTTTAAATAGTACATACTTTAAATAGTTAATGTTTTGTGGTTTTATTCACTGCTTCATCGAAACAACTCTAGACCCTTGTTAACTCCATGGCTCTACTAGCTGCATTTAAAGAGATATGATCAGTTCTATTTAAGGTTGGTATCCAAAAATGTGACTTATAATTTCATCTGTAAACACTGATGGTCACAACGAGTAGTCAGAGCAGAGGAGACCAGAGCACATGTATTTTGAAAACTAAATTAGAGGATGAACCCCCTGAGATGCAGCACCTAGTTTCCAAACGCAAAACATGGAAAATTAGCAATGAGTGTATTTTTGTATTATTTCTGACGATTTGACCAGTGACACACATCTATCAATACAGAGATAAATGGCTGAAGAGACATGCATGTTATAATCATGGTTCAGGCACGTTCCTTGCCTTTGACCTGGGAGAAAATCCTTATATCAAATGAAAATATTTGCGTACTTTGCATTTTGTTATGTTGTTCTTTTGAATTAGGAGCGACGAATCTTCTGTTGATGTAATGAATCCTGATTGTGTCCTATTATGAGTGACCCAGTGTCTCCATGTCCGGCCCTCAGATCTCAGATTAATGAAACATTTCGTAAAGTCCATGTTCAGAGCGCGGCCTTGTATTTCTGTGTAAACCAAAGGGACTAATTGGATCAGCTGTTTTCACCTCCAGCCTGTGACTTTATGAGCCATGAGTAATTGGATTAAAGCGGAGTAGAAAGAGTTTATGAAGCTACAGCGGTGAGATGACTGTACAGGACCTCCAGGCCTGTCCAGTGGGATACCTCACTTTAGCGGGACGTTTTAATCCGTGTCACACTTTAATCCTTCTGACACTGTGAATGCAGATAATATCTACAGGGGGGATTTGGGAAAAAGCCTGCAGACAGATTTACAATTCACCTTTTAAATCACTTTAAGCCAGTTTGACTAGTGTGTAAATGCTTTAAACTCTTTACTGGGCGCCTCCTCCCTTACAGAAGTTCCCATCCTGATAACAACCTCTGCCCCCCCCCTCTTTCTACAGGTGTTCTATGCTTTAGCGAGCTATTTTTCATCAAGGAGCCGCATGATGTCACCGCCATGCGAAAAGAAGCTGTCATTTTGAAGTGTCAGGCGCATGGAGAGGCACCCATCGTCGTCAGATGGCTCAAGAATGGAGTAAAAGTGGCGGAGAGCGAACGCGTGCACCTTCTCTCCAATGGCTCCCTTTATATTTCGGAAGTGGAGAGCCGAAGAGCCGACAAATCAGATGAAGGGTTCTATCAGTGCCTTGCTCAGAACAAGTACGGAGCAATCCTGAGTCAGAAAGCCCGCCTTACAATCGCAAGTGAGTATCGTTCTGTCATTGTAAAGGTCTCATGTGGTGTCATGAAGGGTGATGGTGGAAGTCAAATTCTGAAGACTTGGTTCTGTTTGCCACCATTACCCCACCCCCCCCAGCAAACATCCAAGGAAATGTCAACCTGTACACGTTTCTGTTTATTTGGTTTATTGAACTTCTTGCTGCTCAGTGTTGCGTTTCGGGCAGCTAGCAGGGAGTTGAACAAATCCTATACGGTTGGAGCCTTAAGATAAAGATACTGTTTGTAAGGGGGAATATGCCCATTGGTGTGCAAATGAAGGAGCAGGAGAATTTAAAGGTTAGGAGCTGTCCAGGATACCGACTCTCCAGTGCTAAAGAGCAGATGACCCCTATTCACGGGCCAGGGCTTTCATGTTATTGCACCCTGATCGCTAGAGGAATTGTTCTTTTGGAATGCTTTCTCCTCCAGCACTGGCCTCGTAATTTAAAAAGGGGGGGGGGGGGGGGGGGGGGGGAGTAGAGAAGCCTCAGGCAGAGTTAGTTTTTTTAGACCGAATATCCCCTCCTCCTGCCCTACAGGCCATACATCTTGCTGTGCCACTTTTGCAGAATGTATAATAACCCCCTTAGCCCTCATGCAATGTGTTGGCAGTCACACTTAAATATGCATTTATTTACTTTGCAAGATACTGAGATTTAATTTGATTAAAGATTTTCATGTCTTTTCTTGGAATAATAATCCTTTTTTCAATTTAATTCCATATTGGACTTTCGGTTTTAAGGTCTGTTCCTGAAACTTCTGAGTAGTATTTAACTTATAGGCTCTCGGTTTGACATCCCAGCTGTTGTGCTAATATTTCCTGGTACATAAAGTACATCTAGTTTTATTAATTAATTGAGGGATGTACCTACTTTATAGAAGTTAAGAGGTGATAAAGGCTGCCAGTAAGCTTTACTAGTTTGTTTTAAAATGGCACTTAGACATGCTTGAGGGTCTATCTGGAAGCTCATAAAATTTGCACATACCTGAGAAATGCTCAGTTGAAGGACACAGAGGTAGCTGGGGGGGTTGTTGCAGGCGGTGTGCGCACACTCGCGTACGCGCACACACACACCAATGTGAATTGCTGTTTCCCAGTACCCTGGCCTAACCCCGAGTGTCTAAATGACCGAACTTTATGGCGGACCTTGCCAGGTCAGAGGGAGCTGGAGGCTTTGCACACAATTGTTTTCTGCCTGACTACTCTGGTGAAAGAGTGAAAAGCTTTTCACTCTGAGGGTTTTTGTCCGCACCCCCCCCCACCTCCCCATGCTCGCAAAAGAAGAGGCTTTCCTTGGTGGCAACGATTTGTCCTGACATCAGGGAATAGAACAGCCGGACCTGTTCACCACCGCAAGCTGAACAACGTTAATTCTAAAAGTTAAAGTTTGGAGGTTGATCTTTACGTTTTTGATTCAAATGTCAGGCTGTCAATCCTCATTTAACAGCATGACTCTCTTGCATCACAGTCTGCTCAGGGATGTGGGCAATTTGTGTGCCATTTAACTTAATAATGCTTTGTCCTGAAGCCTCAGTTCCTGTTTTCCTGAACTGTAGGTGGAAATGCCTCTTATATCCCTCTCTTTTCTCATTTGCTTAGTTTTTTACAAGATGCAGTTGATGATGCTTTAAAAAGGATCATGGGGAACCTGTGAGCTTTGTAGGCTCATCTGTTGAAACTGTGGACCTGGGTTCATTTAGGAGTGTGATGGTGATGGAGGGTCACCTTAAACGGTGGCTTGCCAAAGCACAAAGGTGAGATGGGATTTGGACCTGATTTAAAAGGAATGTGACACATGAGCCTCAGCATGTGACTTCTGTCAATAGACCTCAAATTGATTGGGATTTCTTGCACCATGTGACTGCACTTAGAGCACGAAAACAGAGGATTGATCATCAGGTACGGCTCAGGTTTGTGTAAATGACAGTTGAATACAAGTGGACTGTGTATGGGCAGGAAATCTGACTTTCAGCTCCTTGTTTATACACGTGAAGTTTGTATATTGGTCAGAGCTCAGTTGAGAACTCTACCACAATGTCTCTCCTGTCAGGGCTGCTGACAGCGTTGTCAGCCACAGCTCACTCATCATAACACTACTGGTTTCAGCTTTAGCTATGTGCATTCCTGCCATGAGCATGCAGGCAAAACCCACAAAACACCTGACTCAGGATCTGAGAGGATTGGATAAGCCAACAGATACAAGTCGCACTACCATATGAAGTAAAAGTGCCTGTTTGTGCAAAATCATTTTAAAAACAGCAAATGAGCAAATTTAGATCATCAAGAGGTCAGTTGCAGGTAGAGCTGTTGTGTTTAGGCCAAAATAAAGTTTTTGATTTAGCTGCTGCAGCTCACTTTTAAAGTTTATGTTGCTGTGTCCAGAGGCAGTCAGATCAGCACTACAGCTTTATTTCAGTTGCTTAGGAATACATCTGACTTTCGCCGGCTGGGTTAAATTACAAACCCCAATAAGTCGAAAGTAAACTTTGGACAGTGTGGGCTGTGATGTGAGTGAACGAAATGCCCTTAAGTTAGAGAGCGCAAAGCCTGGAATCTTGTTTTTCTCCTCTGCTGGACACGAAAGGTTACCATGGTTCCCCTGAATGGCAGGCCGAGAGGTCAAAGGTCTCTTTAATTGTTCAATACGTGCAGCGCAGTGAGACAGTCTAGTTTTATCAGTTGCTGCAATAGACATCGATGGGTCTACTTTTATTTTGTATAAATGTCTTCCTATCTCTGTTTTGTCATATTAACATTCACATAAGTTTTAGTTTGTTATCAGCCACCAACTTATTTTTATTATACGTTCTGTCAAAGGATCCAACTTGTGTTAAGACAACATGTAGATGTTTACACATTGACCTCTTTACCTCTGGGCCGTGAGATTAAAGACAATGAAGACACTGTCTGTGGTGAGTGGAGAGTTGCTGTTGAATGATTGGAAAACTTTGTGGCAGAGATAAGGGGTTGGAGGAGGGGTCGAATACTCCTTCTCACACCGCTCCCCCCCCCCACATGGCCGGCACTTTGAGAGGTCGCCCTGCTCATGGGAGCAGTTCTTTGTTTAGCCAGGCCAGTGGTCAGTTGACTATCCTGCAGCCTGTGTGGAGCAGCGGCACATCTGCCAACCAGGGAGTGATTGATTTGTGGGCTCTTTCAGCTTTGCATTCTTCTCCTTCTTGCTTATCAGCCCTCTTTTTTTTCTTTTCCCAGAGCCTTATTTTAATCTTCTGTGGTGTCCTTTAACAGTTTAAAGTTTGTATAACATGATCAAATACCTGTGTTTCTTAGTAGAAGTTATGGTATGAGTAAACACAATTATTTAGATTGAACCAGTTCGCAGGAATAGGACCCATGAGTACATTTTAAACTTCTGAGGGTTATCGTAGTAATTCCGTGAAGGTTTTTCATAGGCCTCCTGATGCTGAAGGCCATCAATTTAACATGCTGCCTGCAGGATCATGAGAGGATGATAAATTTTAATGTCTCCTAAAAGACGGCACCCTGGGGGTTGGGCAGGGTTAGAGATGGTTCACCGATGGTTGAAGATCTGATATCCTTTTATAAGTCTTAAGAAGATTCAGGTGATTTGTGGTTAAGATGAGAGTTAAATTGAAAGTTATTTGTAGCAGGAAAAGCAGTGTAGAAATGCATCCATTGCAGTATT
Organism: Pleuronectes platessa; assembly: GCF_947347685.1. NCBI lineage: Eukaryota > Metazoa > Chordata > Actinopteri > Pleuronectiformes > Pleuronectidae > Pleuronectes > Pleuronectes platessa. The sequence goes on from NC_070626.1 coordinate 17,496,696, forward strand.
ACATCATAGCACAAACAGAGCGACAAGTCTGTTTTCCTCTAGTTGTCACATTCAGGTAAGGTATGCAGTGCTATGTTGTGCTCTGGCTCAGAAACTGACCACAGTAATCAGAGGAGAGAGGGCTGAACTAATTCCTGGTATTTGTAAGGGAACCTTTGTTTGGGCCTGACCTGTCCACTGACCTTCAGTTTGTTGAGCTGTTGCCATCAGCCGGCCCATCTGTTGCAAGCTGATGGGAAGCAAACACAGATTCTCTCCTTTGGACATTAAGAAAACGTGTAAGTGTGATGAAACAAAAAGCTTTAATGACATTACTCTCACTTTTAGACAAGCATGCTTTTTGTTTTAACTTTGTGATTCAACATGCCACAACTTGTGTGTATTAAAATAATGCAGATTCTGAAAGAGAAGGTGTTGAGTGAGCATTTCTAGGCGTGTAGCTCTCTCTTGCAGCAGCTGGGTTGCATGTATTATTTTAGTTGTTGTATAGGCAGCAACTGGCAGATGTCACTGATACAGCACGGAAGGGTGTTGTTACAAAACAGCATTTAAAACAGCTGGAAGATGATGTGAGAGATTTGCAGGCAGTCTGCAGGGCAGCAGAGCTGGTCCAGGGTGGTCATGCGGGGCTCTGGCCTGAGTTGGGTGCTAGCCAGGATTTGTGGTGGTCAGAGGTCAGAGGTGAGAATGCTCGGAAGGCCAGATGGTCAGAACTCTTTCTTCATGCTTTTGGGGGAAAGGCTGAGGTGTAAAAATAACTATGGCAAACCAAACTACAGTGTTTCTATGTATAGACTCAGAGGGAAACTTAAAGATTTTTTTTCTTTTACCCCTTTAGCAACAAAGATCTTTTAATCTCCAAATTATACGTTCCCTGGCAGAAAGTAGAAGGTCAGCCTCCTAATTCCAGTCGGGAGTGCTCTGGCCAAAGCTGAACATGGATTTTTTTTTAGCTTATCTTAGTATTTTATCAATAATCAATGATTTTCTCACTGTTTGTCAATCCACCATCATTTGACCGAAAGGAGCGGCGAAGTAGAGAGGCAGAGGATCAGTACAGCTCATCTCTCATGCCCTGCAGTCATATCACTTCAGCACATTAATGGCATTTTTGTGAGAGCCTGCGTTAACTGAGGGGGCGGAGGAGGGTGATGTGGTGGTGGTGGGGGGGGGGGGGGGGGGTCTCTGGGTAAGCAGGGGTAAGCAGTCAGGATTAATTAAATTAAATATATCCATAGTAAAAAGATCAGATGACAATTTGTCTGTGGTTTAACAAAAACGACACACAGACAAGTGTGGGAAACGGATGTTCAGTATACAATTTTATATTTCATAAATGCATTATTGAAATTAATTTAGAGATTTTAAGGCACGTTGCTGTTCATTGTGTAAAAGTCATGATTCAGCTGTTTAGCACCACAACACCTGGCAACACTGCCTGCACACCGTACTCCATCATGGCCCTCATAAACACTGTTGTGTATTTATGACAGTGGAGGGATTTCCTCCCTCGAAAGCAAAGGTTACTACAGCATGGTGTTGTATGTCTGTGGAAGAATCTGCTGATAAAACTGTCCATATCCAATTCACAGCCCTAACACTAACGATTGAGGCAGGCAATGGGCAAGTCACAAAGAAAGTCATGTGTTTGTTTGTTGTGTGGTTTCTGACTTCAGAAGTAAAAAATGAGTTTCCATATTCAAGTTGTACACATATGTGTATTTCTATTCGTGGCACAATAGAACTATTTTGGATGTTTTCTAACAAATTTATTTTTAAATTGATGTCCTATTAGCTTCTTTATCTTGTTTGCTGGGTGCTGATGACACGCTGCAACAAGGTTACACATCGTCATCATGTGTATTTGTTCATCTATTACTTAAGTGGTGATGATTTGACAGACATTTTGAATTGGAGCTTTAGAAAATGCAAATAACTGAAAAGTTATACAGCTTAAACTTTCTGCTCCACTTGAATAATCCTCATGTGTGTTGATATTTGCATCTGTGTACCTTGATGGTTTGATTTGTGATGATGGATTTAACCTTAGCAGCTGTGAATGCCCATTGTTTTAAGTTTTTCTTTTCTTTTGGTACTCTCAATGCTCACTCTCTATCAGAACATCAGTGCAATTGATTTTGTTTAACTAATGATTGATCGCGGGCTTCTGCAGCTTTCTGAGCACAGAGGGGGATGGGACAGAAGTGTGTGTGACCTTAATGGCTTTTATGACGTAGGAGGAGCCACTGCCAAAGAGAGCATTTATCAACAAAAAGAATTACAAAACAACTTAAATCTTCCTCATACAGATCGGTTGGATTTTTTTTTTCAAGATAAAAGGCTTTGTTGTAATTCATGTTGGGCCTTATTTTCCTGTAGCTGGCAACAGCTCAGTCTCAGGGAAACCTTATCCACATTGGATGTGGCTGTTCCATCCAGTCATTACCTTCCTGCCGCACTCAGCGGGTCTATAGCTTTAGGTAATAGGCAGGCATCTCTGTTCTCTGACGTCCACTGGATGTGGCTGAAATACATCAATATGTTTGGAGATGGAGGGCAATAATTCATCTGAGATCTTACACTAATCATTTGTACCATGAATAAAAATGTTATGATAATATTGATTTGAAATGTTTCCTGACTGAAGGGAATTCCTCTTAAGCCTGGTTTCATGCCTGTGCTTTGACTTCTTAACGTGCGGTAGTGTCAAAGCAAGGACTGAAACAACAAATGGACTGAAACACAACACCGGCTTTTACAACAAAGAAACACCTCAAGGGAAAGGATTCTCCTCTGACATAATAAGTAAAGACAACATGTTGAGGAATAAAAGCATTGCTACTCTTCTGATTGTAGCAGAGAAATCCCTTCAAATCTCATGTGGTAGTAGAAGCCATACATCTGGATCAATATCAGTTCATATCAATAAAAAACCCTCTGGTCTGTTTTACTGCAGGTATCTCCTCTTTTGCAATCCAGCCGACACCCATAGTGGTAACTGAAGGCTCAGTCGCGAGGTTTTCCTGCAAAATCAGTGCCCACCCTCCTCCCATCATCACTTGGGAACTCAATCGGGTCACATTACCCCTTGCCACTGAAAGGTATGCGCTCTTTTGTTGACATTTCATACATCCTTGCTCTACAGCAGTTTGTTTTTGAAGCCATACATTGAACATGTTTTTTAGTTCCACAATCTTCTCAATCATAAAAGTTGGACCATTTTTGTGTGTGTCTTTGTCTTTCAGAATCACAGTCCTGCCCAGTGGCGTTCTTCAAATACATGGGGTGCAGCGGGCAGATGCTGGAAATTACCGCTGCATTGCCACCAACATTGCCAGCCGCCGCCGCAGCACGGAGGCCCCCCTCACTGTCACCCCAGGTAAGTCGTCTAACTCGCGTTGGATAAATGTATTTTGTAAAGATCATTAATACATAATGAGATGTAAAGAGAGTTTGTGGTGATAAGAGCTGGTGTCGGGGGGCTGTAAACATGATCATGTGATCTATAAGCAGCGGAGATAGTTAGGGATGGGGGAAAAAATCGATTCAGTTACGAATCGCGATTCTTATGAATGACAATTTTAAATAGGCACGCTTAATTTTAACATTTTGTTTTAACATTTTTTTTAAAACATATATTTATTGGTTTTATACGGGGGGCGATATATGGGGGGGAGGACCAACCTCATGATAACCAGCTCTTGTTTTTGCACAAGAATCTAAACATATCCAAGCACTAGCTTTCTACAGTGAAGCATAGGCTACTTTTTGTTTATTTCAAAGTTTATATTTTAAGTAAACTTTTATTCATTCTATTTAATTTCTCTATTGGCTGCCCGGCAGTCATTAAGTTAATGTTAATATTTGAAATAAAACTTGTAAAGCTCTAAGTGAATTTGACTGTGTTGTATTTGAAGGCAAGAAGTCGTAATATCGAATCGCAATACTTACAGAATCGCAATACACATCGTATCGCCACCTAAGTATCGTGATTGTATTGTATCAGGAGGTCCCTGCCGATTCCCGTCCCTAGAGATAATACGTCAGTTGCTGTCTCTGTCTGCTGCACCCGGCTGCTCCAACTCTCTCCTGAATAACGCTGAGGATTAGATGCTGTTGTGAATGCGACTGTACAGAAAACCTGCTGCTGTGTTGTGCATGTGTGAAAGGCAAACTCTGGGTAAACTCCGTTGCCAATTGTCCGGATTTTACCCGGAGGTCATGTCTGAAAACAGCTTTAGTTTGTTGAAAGCCTTAAACATTTGCTACAGGGACAGCAAAGAGATGGCATTTTCCCCAAACCTTCAAAAACATATAATCTAAAGCTTTCTCCCTCCCCCTATACCTCTCTCTCTGCAGCTCTCAGCCTCCAGCTTTCCCAGAGGCCGCGCATCATCACTGGGCCCCAGAACATTTCAGTGTCCCTCCACCAGAGTGCCATCCTGGAGTGCATGGCCACAGGCAAACCGCGACCCATCATCTCCTGGAGCCGAGCAGACAGCAAGTCAATTGATGTTTACAACACTAAAGTGTTGGGAAATGGCAACCTCTTTATCACAGACATCAAGCCCAAGCATGGAGGAGTCTACATGTGCAGAGCCACCACTCCTGGCACACGGAACTTTACTGTTGCCTCAGCCAACATCACTGTGTTAGGTAGATACTGAATACACAGAAGTTTGCTTGAGTATGCTTTGATTATCCATTGATGATTGATAAATGAAAAGCTTCATATATTTAAATTTGTTTCACTGATGTTCTCGTCCAAAGCTCCACCCTCTTTGGTCGAGTGGCCGGAGAGCCTGACCCGACCACGCGCTGGCACCGCCCGCTTTGTGTGCCAAGCTGAAGGAGTTCCAACACCTCAAATCACTTGGCTCAAGAACGGAGAGAGAGTTCACTCAAATGGTCGAATCAAGATGTACAACAGGTATTATTCTCTCAGTTTATCTAATCATTCCTATGATCATATAAATTGCTTTTCTGACATGCCAAATGTCTATTTTTGTTTGCACAGATAAAATTATCATGAGCTTAACCCCTTTAACATTGTCATTATTGACATGTAAAAAAAAAATTGGACTAAATAATTACCTACAAAACCTACAGTAGAAAGGGAACTAAATAATTTAAAGCTGAGCAAATGGGGTTTTAGTGAGTTTCCTCTAATTTGCTCCTGCTCCTTATTCAACCGTCTTGTTGGAGGTAATTATAGAGTGAAAACCCCCTAGAGAACGAGCCCCAGGATAAAGCCATCTGTGTTTGTGTGTCTGCCGCAGCAAACTGGTGATCAACCAGATCATACCTGAGGACGATGCCATCTATCAGTGCCAGGCAGAGAATGAGCAGGGATCCGTCCTCTCGATGGCGAGGCTCATTGTGGTGATGTCAGAGGATCGACCGAGCGCACCCAGGAACCTCCGAGCTGACACAGTGTCGAGCTCTGCGATCCTTCTGGCTTGGGAGAGACCTCTGTATAACTCCGATAAAGTTATTGCTTACTCGGTGCACTACATGAAGGCTGAAGGTGAGTGATGTTTAAACAAAGACGAGAGCATCTTATTGGTCTTTTTTTCTTGCAGGGACAAAATTGGTGGAAGGAAATTGTTAAATCATTAATACATTTACTGTTCATGAGCAGTACAGGAACTTAAACTTAATCTTTTTCTGTCTACAACTATAATGTTCAAGCTAATCAAATGTGGTCCGTTGATGGACAAAGGTTGAAAAAAACTAGAAAAGGAAGGAACTTTTGTAATTTACGATAATAATAATAATTATTATTATTATATTATAATCACACTTATACGGCTATTAGCTAGCTAATACACATATTTATATAGTACCTTTTAAGAAAGAGCTTTGACAGTCTAGCAAAATGCAAATACAAGACAAATAGCAATCGGCAGGAAGCAATGTAACAGCCAATGGAGAGAATCGAGGATGGGGGAGATGTGATGTTGTCTGTTAAAATCAGTAAGAAGCCTCGCGGCCATGTTCTGAACTATTTTGAGGGGGGAGAGTGACTTATGGCTTATGCCAGAGAGGAGGGAGCTACAGTAGTCCAGTCTAGAGAAAGCTAATCTGGGAATTACTTTTTATAAGTCTGGGTGTGAAAGTTTGGGTTTAGACATGGTTCCAATTTGTAGGAGCAGGACTTTTCAAAGAAATTTCATGGGAATTATATCCAGGCAAATACAGACACAGGTTCAAATTTGCTAAAATAAGTATAAACGTCTCTCTTGGCAGTTAAAATGCAATAGCCCTGTGGAGCTTCGAGATGCAGGTTCCCTTTGGCTGATAAAAAGAAGAATGCAGACAAAACCACAAAAAGCACAAGGGTTGTAGTGTGGCAGCAGAAAAGCCTGAAAGCCTGTCAGCTTCCCTGGGAACTGACAAGAGTCACATACTAACAATACAACATCTCAGGAAAAAACGTTAGCTTGTTCATTCACGCACTGCACTTAATTATAATGCCACTGACTTCCATTTGGGGGAAGTAAGACATACAGAATTCACCCAGCAAAAAATAAACACCTGCTGGATTTTGTCGAGGATAAAGAGGTCAAAATAAAAAGAACAAGTTGAACAAATTCTCCTGCTTTATTCTTTTATAACTGTCAGGGATTTTCTGCACTTGATTTCAATCTAGTTTCACAATCTCCTCAGTCCTAGTCACAAAGAGTGGCTATTCATTGACATTGACAGAGTATCTGACAGTGCACTCTTCACCTGAGGTTGCAGTCAAAGAGGCCTGGCAGTAAATGGAGGCTTTAACAAAAAAGAGGAACTAATTAGTCCGTGTGATGGAGTGTCCTAAAGTGTGTTTTCTATTAGGGCAATGGGAGAGTAAAAACTTTGTTACACGTTTCAGGGAAGGCTTACTGATTCATTCAGAGTGTGAGGAGCTGACAGAGAGTGCTTTTAAAAATCTTTTATGTACCTTATTTACCAGGTTTAAAATTAGACCAGGTGTTTTCTTTTACCAAGGGCAGAAATACATTTCTTTTGTCTTTGCATTAATTAAATCCCTATTACACAGAGGTTTAATTGAAAAGTTAGTGCATGCGAACATGGATTATAATGTCAGTTTGTTTCCCTTATTGTTATTGGAAGGGAACTTTTGAATTTTTGCAATATTTTTGAATGACGTGCAAAAAATAAGATTTTACCATTTAACAAATTTAATAAGCATGGGCAAATAGTGTATTCTGAAATTATACAGGCGTACACACATTCAAAGTTGATAGTTTGAATAGAAACTTTAGTTGCTGGACGTGATGAAAATCAGAAGGCTATAATCGCCACACACCAGTTAATGCTCCCTTTAACTTATTTATTTGACCTGCCAGGTAGATAATGTTTCTTCCAGAAGAAGTGTAACATGAATATATTTACCAGAGCATCAACTGGTGTGCTGGCGTCTCGCCTTCCAAATGCGCATTTCCACAGGTGATAAGACTGGCCACATATTCGGTTATGAAAACATACACACCAAAAGCTGATACAAGGTTTTGTTGACTGAATAATTCATAGAATTTTGGTGTCCCACTTTATATACTTGTACATAAAGTGAAACCTACAATCTTCTTGAAATGTGCTGTAATCTATCATATAATATCAAAATATGAAGGGAAAACATTTGGTTTATCACTTGACAGGGCAGAGATACTGTTTATTTTGGTTGTTTTATGGTTTGGAAATTGTGAGTATTTAATTTTAAAATGTTGTCATTTGTCCAGGATTAAACAACGAGGAATATCAAGTTGTCATTGGAAACGATACGACCCGCTACATTATTGATGACCTGGAGCCGGCTCGCAACTACACCTTCTACGTTGTGGCCTACATGCCCATGGGAGCCAGTCGCATGTCGGACCACGTGTTCCAGCACACGCTGGAGGATGGTGAGGCTCATACCCAGTGACGCTGATAAACAAAGTCAATACCATAGTTAATTCAAAATCAGGAGCAGGGGGGTGATAGAGTAATTGATCTTTTACCATTTAATTAGACTGTTAATCCAGCAGAAGCTCAGCGACGTTTGTTTACAAGATGTTTAAACTGCAGTGAATGAGCTTTGTTGTTGACATAAGACACAAGTTATTTGTGTGCACGGTGTGTGTACATGTATGCGTGTGTCTTTGTACATAGGCTCATGTATATTCATACTGTCTGGGGTGTTTTTTAAACCCAGGCAAACCTCATTTGTTTACGGCCTTGCCCTGTGGGTCCGAGTTCACCTCAAATAGGTACTTAGGTAAAGAAATTGTAATCCACATTTAATAAGGGAGAAATAAAGATTAGCTGATCGTGCAAGATCATTGATTTCAGATTTTTCATCACAACTTTTAAAAACTTTAAGGAGGATCTGTGGCTGTAACGTATCATCAGTAATATCATAGATATCACTGTTTCCACTACACACTGCAGCCGCCACCAGGTCAGTTTGCATAAGGGTGCACAATATGGATAAAATGGACTGAAAATCGGTTGATGGATCATAAAACCAGACTGGAATGTCTGATTTGGCTTCTCCATTCAATTTAATGTATCCTATTGATTCAAACAAGCCATGAAACGTTGATTCATGGATTTCTAAGGTTTTCCACAATGTACTTATATAGCCAGTGATATTAATGGATCAGGTATGAATAACTTACAAAATAATTCTGAGTCATGCCAAGTACCTTGTCATTGCCCAACTTTTTTAGCATCCAAACTTCTCTAATTTGAACTGGAGCAGTTTGTTATAAATCTGAACAACGGTGATATTTTTCATATTTTAACTGTAGCTCCCTAATATGTTTTCCTCTTTGTGTATTATCTGGTAGATCCATCATCTTAGTTTAACTGCGTGATACAAAACTGCTTTCAGCTAATCTATCTTGTTTTCTCTGTCCGCAGTTCCCCTCCGAGCCCCTGAGCTCAGCCTCACCAGCCGCAGCCCCACAGACATCCAGGTGTCTTGGCAGCCTCTTCCAGACAAGCTGAGCCGTGGCCGAGTCTCTGCCTATCGTTTGTCCTATCGCACCAGTGCTGAGAATACAGTCTCACAGTTAGAGCTGCCTGGAGAGAAGACCGATCATCTACTGGAAAACCTGCAGCCTGACACCATCTACCTTCTGCGTATCAATGCTGCCACCAGCATAGGGTTTGGTGAGCAGTCGGCCTGGACATCCCACCGCACTCCCAAGGCGTCCAGTGCACGAGGTACAGCATTAGGAACGGTCTTCAAGATTTCTGATATAAAAGTCTGTGATTTAAAAATATCAAGGAAAATTATTCTCATGTACACATTGAAGAATTGGACCTAAAAAGAGGAATTGTCACTGAACTCTTGCAACAAAACAAACAGAAACAAAGAGAAGAGCCTGCTCAAATAATCTTGTTAAGGCATTGCGTTTGTTACTATGTGACCTTTGCCTTCAACTGTCAGTTACACTGGCAGGGCCTCAGTCATGGGTCATAAAGGGAACGGCTCAGGCCTCCGGGTGGAAAGAGTATATGGCTATTTAGAGCTACATCTGAAGCTCTGTGGTGGGGGGAAGGGGGGATTTGTTTGTCCTGCCCATCTCTGTTGCCCCCTGTCTCCAATCTAAACTCAGGACAGAAGTCCTCTTTTGGTAAACTTCATTCCCCTCATTCCTAAAGGAAAAACGTGTGAAATCACTCCCTTGACTGCTAGAGCTGTTGCCTCTGGTGTGCACTGAGTGTGAAACAGCTGGTAGTTTTTCTTTTCAAAGGAAAGCGGTCAGGGGCCTGTCCATCACATTAACAGTTTCCAATTTTCGAGGAACAACTTCCTGTTCCTGAAAAATGTCTGTCATGTGGTATAAAAAGCAATGACAGTATGTATGAAGATGTTGATGTGGCATAGTATGAAAATGATGATGAAATATATGGTTTGACTCACAGAGACTGTTTATCCAGTGTTTTTATTATTATGAAACAGAAAGGACTTCTTTTAGTGTAGGATTTTAAACCCATTTAAATAGTTATCATTAAAAACAATTTTTTTATTTTTTATTTCTATAGTACCTCTGGCTCCCGAGCTGCATTTGGAGCCTTTGAACTGCACCACTATCTTGGTGCGCTGGCAGTTGATGAGCAGAAACTCAGTCAGTGTACAAGGCTACAGACTCTTCTATCATGAGGAGAGCCAGCCGGAGAACACACCAGCTCAGCTGCGCGCCTCAGCTAATACACACACCATCGGAGGCCTTGGTGAGTTTTGTTTCACATCATTTGAGTTCCTCCTGCCTCTGTGCTACCTGTATATTGTGTATGCAGGATATTATAGACAGTAGTTTCATGGTTTTCATGTGAACAATACACCATCACTCAATTACAGGTAACACAAGTTTCATATTAACGCCACAGGTTTCAGATTTAGTTGGAATTTGATGCATTCAGCTGCATAGACTTACTAGATTGTATACATTCATCTTAAAAATCTTGATATTGCTTTAAGCCATTAGTTACGCTAATTAAAGCTAGATAACTTCTGCACTTTTCTTCACATCAAACACAGGCACTACTGATAGGAACATGCAACTTAAAGCATTATCTTTAGGCTATTGTTTGATTGGTTTTCTTTTGTCTATTAGATACAAATGTTAAAGTAAAAAAAAGATATTTCTTTAAGATGCATATTCTTATCAATATAGCCCAGTGAATTAATGAATGACAATGTTAGTAATTAGTGGTTATATTTGGTCATTAGCCAGCTGAAGAATCATTGTTCATATATATAAGAAGAAAAACACATGTACACAATACAAAACACAATAAAAAACAACATGAAAGATAAGTACGCACCTACGTATATATTATAGTGTAAAGTTCTTGGTGTACGAACGTCTTTTAGTGCTGCATCAATTGTCAGCCAAACTCATGAGTGATTAATTAGCCCCAGACCTGTCATGTGCTGAGCAGAGGTTGACGAAGTGTGGAACAGAAGAGCATCACATCCCACTTCCATGACCTCCCAACCTCTGTGTGGAGCATCAGTGTGTGTGTGTCTTTTCATCAGCTGCTGGATGGTGTTTGTGGATATATCAGCCTTAGTGGCCTTTAGGTCAGATTCATTTTGGCCTTTTTCCTTTGAAAGAGGAAGGGGGGGCTCAGGCAAAAGAAGTGGACAACTGACCATCTGTGGCCAGAGGGGGTCAACCAGGTGGCCAACAGCTGACTTGTAAATCAGGAGGCTCAGTGCTGGATCAGGATCAGAAAGAGAGAAAGAAAGACGAGGGGGAACTTTAAATTACTGTAGGTGTTAACTCTAACTCCTGCAGGCGTTTAGTTATTTATTTATTTTAATGATTTAAACAGAACTATGATTGATGTTAATGCCAGAAAACACTAACCATGAAACATGCATTTACTAATCCCTTTTAATGTTTACATTATGTGATTGAATAATAAGTGAATTAATTTAAAGTTAATTTTATTGTCATAATGGTTATGGCATATTTTTAGAATATTTTTGAGTTTCCCCCTCAGGCTGTTTCTTGCTTAATGAGTTCACTCTGAGTATTGAATGAGAGGAAGAGGAAGCTGCAGTTGCTGCTGAAGATAAATATTAAGCCGATCAGCAAGATTAGCATCAAACAACAGAAATAGAGCTTCAGTCGGATAAAAAGAATAATCTTTTTGTTCCTCTATGATAAAGGAGCTTTGCGTGGCTGTGTTTTGAAGAGAGGGAAGCTGTTTTGTGGAGGCTGATTTATTATGTGTTTTATGACTGCTGTGAGCATGTATTGCTGGAAGAGCATTGACATCAAAGGACTCTCATTGTGGCCGTCTTTAAAAGCAACGGAGAGAGTTTATTAGCCAAGACTTAACTCACAAATTAGCAGCAGCGCTCTGCACGAGAAGAGAGGTGTAAGGTGAAGCATCTGACCTCCTGTGAGGCAAAACTTCCTGCAGCAGAGAAGAGAAGGCTGTGCTAGGAGGAATCTGACTAATTAGCTTTGAGGCCAATTACCAATTATTACTTATTTCTTCAAGACTACCGTGACTATACCATCAATGGAAGGGACGGAAATTTGTTGATGTATATGAGAGGAAGTTGTGCTTTAAAACTTCTAGATTTTAAATTGAAAGCAAACTTTTAAAAAACTGAATACAACAAATGTACATAGGTGTATAGATTTATTGGCAGCCCTGATATTATTCCATGCTAAATGCTCAAATTTGATCTGAAAGTCGCACAAATGGAGTGGAGTCATAAAGTCAGTGGACTCACTCAATGATAAAGTGTACTGAGTTGAGCATATTAATCACAACTGAGCATATGTATTTGTTTACAAGAGGAAAAGTTGCCTAATCTCTAATTTATATGTAGGTTTTTTTTTTTAGCTACACAGCCAACTTTTGCATTAACAGTCAATGGAAACTCTTTTTTTGTTCCAAGTCATTACCATGCTAACCAGCTAGCCTTAGCTGTTCCTTTGCTTTCCAGTAGAGTCACTGTAGCGTCCAGTCTGCCCTGGACAAGTAGCAAAGTAGCTCTGCTCAGAAAACACCTTACTACCTCTTGTCTTGTAAATGCAATCATGGCTGATGCTCATGGCAAGTTCTGTGGCAGAGAAAACTTAGAAAACACACCTTTTAAAGTTCTCACCTTAAATCTTGTGGTAATCCCTTCCACCAGTGTTGAGCATATTAGATTTACAACTACTGGGGAAACCCCTGTATTCTATCCAATAATGCATAAGGAAATATGTATTTTAGCAAGTAATTATGAATTGCGAATGCGATTGTCTCAGCTACAGACTTTTATTTTCTGTAAACTGTTCTCTAGCAAACAATGATATCAAGTAATGTTGGCTCCAAAATTAGCAAATGGCCTGAATTAAAGGGAACAGGTCTTTGGTTTTTCATAATTTATGTAGATGTTGCTTCTGCCATTTTTATGCTCAATCAATACTAAGTATTTAGGTTATCTTCGCTTCTATGTGAGAATATTATGCCTTTTATATTATACTAATTTTGTTTAACTGCATATTGAAGCTTTAAAGCTACACATATTGTAATGCAAAAGTCCAGATCTTATGTTCTCAAGACACCTGAATGCTGATTGTGGATTTTTCTCAGCGGCTGATCTCTACAAATTAAATTTGCTTGTACTGTAAATTGCATTTCCTATAATTAGCATCATGTTGCCCACAGCAGCCATCCTGTCTTTGCCAATAACATTGATTTCTGAACTATCAGCTTTGGTAAAACTGGATACAGTTGATTCAGCTCTGTGCACTGCTGCAGAAGATGCTCCGAGCTGGCGGTTGAATTATCACGTATGATGACCCAAGTGAATGAAAGCCCACCCTGAGCGAGAGGAATGTGTGTGAGGGGCTCCGGTTGGGTATAAATGACACAGTGATGTGACCTTTTCTCCTGTGTGTATTCTCTGCTTGGTCCATGAGAAGGATGTGTAGCAGCATTCATGGTTTTGACCACCTCTCATACCTGTTGTCACCAGGCACGGCTTTGTGCACAACTGTAGATTTATCTCACAGCTGCAGGTTACGTTGCATCTTCTCCAATCCTTTCCTCAAACATGAGTCAAATCATGGTAGTTAGAAAACTAGTTTTGTATTCTAGCCATTATTTTATGTTTTTTTTGGTCTGTAACATGCTTATGTGTTTGTGTGCACATATGTGCGTTGATTTGTATGAGTAAAGGCAATACAGAGGGGGGGCTGAGAGAGAAATGATAGATGCTGGTGTGAGGGTTCATACAGGAGTTGACATTTATGGCCTCTGTTCAGGCCTGGCTTACTGTGTGCGGCCTGGGGGGCCTTTCACAGGGCTGAACAAAACCAACAGGATCTGCATTTTGGTTGTAAAAAAAAAGGGGGTGACCACAAATGGCTCAAATATGCCCTTTAATACAACAAACTTAATTATGGGAGACAGGTCATGTGAGATCTATCCCAGTGGGACGGACAGGAAATATCTTTACTCTAGGAATGGCATCTAAATCAGAATGCAGCGCTCTAAAAATATAATGTGTACGAATGCAGCTACTTTCTTCTATATTTTTATTTATATGTTGTACATTTTGTCGTGAAGAAGCAAATTGGAGCCTTTCCAGCTTTTTAACTATGAGGATTTTATGCGCTTTTGCCTATTTTACATATCATTGTTAAATTACAAAACATGGCAGTTGAAAACATTAACTTTTGCTCTGAGAAGTTGGGCTTTTCTGACATTTCACACACAAAATAGAAAAAAAAACTGTCAAAATAAGCAGCCATTATGTGCAGTTGTTATGTTATGGATGGATAAGTAACATCCTGGGGGTTTCATATAATTCCATTGTTTGTGGATTGCACAGGATTGTAATAAATAGTGTTTGTGGTCATTGTTGAGCTTCAGGTGTCTCCTCCACTGTAGTGAAAAACAAACCTGTCCGCTGTGTTTTCTCTTATCAGGACTCTGTCACCACCTATTAAGTGCCATTTTATTTTGACTCTTGGCGTTTCCCTGTTTTTCCACTCACTTCCTCAGCTTGACCCTCCCCCTTTAAAAGAGCCCTGTAACCCCTCCTTTTGCAGGATTTAGCTTGCCAAGATTCCATGTCAAAGGTCATGGCCCAGATGTCACAGCTTCCCCCCTCTCAGAGCTCCTCTCTCGCATAATTATGGCAGGCCCATTGTAATGTGGGGCTGGGTAGAGGTGCACACATGCCGGCTCCTCTCTTAAGAAGTGGACAGGCGTAATAAACTACACAGAAACTCTAGATAATAAGCTGGACATTGTACAAAAGCTACCTTCTGGATTTATTTATCTATTGCAACAAGATGTGGACACATGTAAGATCTCTTTGCTCAGTCTTAACATAGTTAACATTTAACCTATTCTGCAAAGATAACTCTGCCAGCAACTCATGATACACTTTATATTGTAGCTCTTAATTAGAATGGCAAGTAATTGCTCAGTTGTACGCGGCGAGAAACAAATGCAAAAAAAAGAGGCTCATCTCATATTCCACACCCATGACCCCAGATTCTTTCAAAGTTTTATCTTGGCCTGACCTGCTGACCCTGGTCTGGCTCCAGTGAAACTCCTCAGGGCTGCATGGGGGTGGAAGTAACTCGACTTCACCCCTCCTAAACTCCTTTAACCTCCCTGGACACACATTCACCTCCTGTGGTCTCCTTCTTTTCTCGACCTCCTAAATCTCTCATAGTCCAACAAAAGTTAGTTTGCCTTTTTGGTTTTTGTTTTTGCAGGAACACAATATTAGTGATATGGATAAGATTTTGTGTTCATTTGTGAAAAGTTCTTATTTAAAAACACTCAGACAACACATTACTTGTTAGAAGTTGTCAAGACGAAACACTCAACATGTATGACTTACACAACTGATATTGTATGCAACATATAACTTGGTCCGTCATCACAATTGTTTTGAGGGAAAAGGGACATTTGGTCAGAAGGCTTTTATTTAGGAGCGGGTCTTGAGGGTCACTGAGGCCTGAAACTCCTGTTGACCATCACCCACGTCCTTCTCAAGGGATTTTGTCAGTCGATTTAACCCCCAGATTCTGGACCTAAATAGGAGTGACCACTGACCAGCAGGCCTGTTGGGGCTGGAGAATGGTCAGTCTTATTGGTGCTGAAAAGACATGATGACAGGGTGATGGATCGTGGAGGAGGTCTTGTGTTCTTGCTGCCCTGAGTGCTGACCAAAGGACTCAAGGCACTGAGCATCTGTCACAGCGCCTCACCTCTCGTTCCCACCACACCATCAAACTGGAAAAAAAAACTCCCTGACCCCACACCCACACAGTCCAGCTCTCTTTCATGTAGCACCCCTGCTTCCTGTTGGCCGAAAGAATCACATTGTCATCTGGCACCAGGCATCAGGCCTGTATTGAATTATTACACTGAATTCAGAGTGATGGTGAGAATAAAACAAAAGTAAAAAATGTAAGTTACTCGAAGTCCAGATCTGAGACACCATACATGGTAGACTGAAGTATTTTACAAACAGAAGCAAATTTTCACGATTCTGTGATGTGATTTATTTACACATTTTGGTTTCTCTCTTCTTCTATATGTAGATCCAAGGAAGAAGTACCATGTTAAACTTCTGGCTTATAATTTCATCGGAGATGGCTACCAGGCGGACCAGACTATCAGCACCCCTGGATGTGTCTGTAAGTCATAAAGAATACCAGGGAAGATATTATTTCAGTGTGCCTTCAGCATGATCATACCAGTTAAATATGATCCTCGAACTGGGAACATTTTGGACTCTATAAATTTAAGGTCTTGACCTTTTATGTTATTTGGCTCTTAAAATGGAATGGAACTAATTACCTTTTTTTATAATTCATTCCTCAAGTTTCCATGGATTGTTTGTGTGAAGCACTTGGTAACATTGTTTAGATAAGTGATATACAAGTTATTATTACTATTATAAAATTACATTATAATGTTTCTCTCAGCTGTACGAGATCGAATGGTGCCTCCCCCACCTCCACCACACAACGTGTACGCCAAGGCTAACAGTTCCACAGCCATGTTCCTGCACTGGGGCCGACCCGCCTTCACCTCCAGCAATGCAGTCAATTACACCATCCGCTGCAACCCTGTGGATCTGCAGAACGCCTCCCTGGTGCTCTACCTTCAGACGTAAGGAGATCTTCTACATAAATGGCTAGGATTCATTCAAAGCAGCATTAATCCATTTTGGCCACTTAATCGCAGAATTCAACAAATAGCTGAACTTCACATGTTTGATTTAAATATATATTTTGAGGTTTTGTCCAGCATGTTAGCCCTGCTGTAGCCTATTGATGTTTATTTCTGGTCACTTGATGAGCGTAACTATTGATTAATACATCTATGATAAATTCATGTGAATGCTGTTCATTGCTAACCAGTCTGTAGAGCAGGATGTCATACTGGGTTTTGTGTGGTGTCCTGCATGATGGCTTCCCTTTGTTGCTCACACAGTAGTTTAGATGTCATTTCACTGTTCAGCAGTAGTCCATCATCACAGCCTAAACTCAGCTGAGTCACATATCCTAAAGTGTTTACTTTATGACACTTAACAGCACAGATGTTTTCCTCACACCTGTAGGGTGGAGAAGCTCACAGCTCAACAGTATCTCTGTGTTGATGCTCCCTCTCAGTCAGCACAGCTCCATATCACCACCTGCTGGCCATTATTACAGGGGAGCTGATGAACATATTCTCAGACACATCTGCTTTGACCTTAGTTTGATGGAAAAAAAGAGGTTTCAAGTCAACTGATCCGTCTTTTTTCTGCAGGAATGAGCAGAGCCTCCTGGTGCGAGATCTGGAGCCCAACACCAAGTATGAATTTGCTATTCGCCTTCACATCGATCAGCTCTCCAGCCCCTGGAGCCCTGTGGTCTATCAGAGCACTTTCCCTGAACGTGAGCACTAAACGTTATTTACTGTTATACTCTACTGTACATTCATTAAGTTCTTATTTTCCTGTAAAATAAATGTATTTAAATGGTACTTCTTTAACTATTGTTGTTCCATGAACAAACACTGTTGGTCAGTTTTCAAAAGACACTTTGTGATTAGTATTTATAATATTTTATTTGACCTTTTTCTTTTCTTCTACAGCTCCCATGCTTCCCCCTTCAAACGTGAAAGTAACTCTGATTGAGGACGACACTGCGCTGGTTTCCTGGAAGTCTCCAGATGAATCCAACATCGCTGTGACACACTACACAATCCTGTTTGCCTCTAGAAACGCGTGGATAGCAGGGGAGTGGCAAGTGCTGCAAAGAGAAGGTAAGGAGGGGAGTGGGAAGAGAAGTAGTTTCTCTAGTTCTATGTCTTGATGTTTATCTGTATGCATGTGATCCTAAGTTAATCTATGTGATACAAAAAATTTCAGCTTTCAACTCTCACTCCCAGATGCACCCCACAGATTTTAGCTTGTGTGTTTTCTGTGCTGCTGTAAAAGGCTGGATCTTCTGTCCCTGGGGAGAAACCCCATTTACTATGTAACAGTAGAGAGTTGCTAGTGACTTTATGTTCAGACATCACTGTGTCTATAATAGGTCAGTGGCACAACATGTTGTGAGTTTCAATGTTTAATTTTCAGCAGATGTTCAGGTCATACTTACATGACATATTTTAAAATGAGATTCACAATTTCCTGTAATGTTGTCTGTAGAAAAACATAGTAACATATTGACGCTTATAATTTTGTCTTAGAATTTATGTTTAGAGAATAGTTGTGGAGTTTCGTTTTTATAAGTTGGAATTGTGTATTTGTAACGCAGACATTTTTCTCAGAAAGAAACAGTAGAATTTCTTATATTTAAGAAGAAGAAGTCAGAGTAGGTCGTTTTCTCCATTTTACTGGGAAAAAAGTGAAGCTGTTCACAAAGACTAACCAGCTCAGCCCAGACTCCTATAAACTCACACTGAACACCCAACCCCCCTCAGTCTCTTCTGGGACCCTGGTGACTTAGAGACTGGGTGGTACTGGACACGGGAACGATCCCCTGTCACCTTTGGACAGGGTCAGGCTGGCTGTATTCCCCGTATTATCAATCTTTCAATCAGATGTGATTTAAAAAAACTAAGATTGTGTTGGATAATTGAGTGTCAGATACCACCACTGCTGTAGCTACTCATTACATAATATTTCTATGAGATTCCATTTCCCCTTTTAATATCACACTATAAATGCTTTTATTCAAGTTATTCATACATAAGAGGTGCAGTCACCAGTCAGAGTAAATGTTAAGAAGATCGAAGCCCTGTTTCAATAATATTTTCACAATGTGTAGTTAAACATCAGAGTATAATCTCACCAACAGGGACTATCACCATGGCACTGCTGGAGAACCTGAAGCCTGGTCAGGTTTACCTGGTGAAAGTTTCTGCATCCAACCACATGGGGGATGGACCATTCTCTCACACTGTGGAGCTGACAGTGTTTTCAGATCTCTCCTCTGACCCTCGGCAATCCACAGGTTAGTGCCGTCAACATTGCCCTGATTCAATCATTTGATATCTAATGATGGGAAACTATTCAAGGTCCTTTTAGAAACTGAAATATGGTAATAATGATGTATACGGTATAACCTGACTGTTTTTCCTAATCCTTTCCAGGCTTTTCTGATGGCTTCTACCACCTGGACCAAAAATCAATGACAGGTATCACTGTGGGGGTCTGCATTGCTCTCATCTGCATCATCATTTGCGCTTTCATTCTTGTCTGCCGAGGCAAAAACAGGTACTTTAGCTTGTATGTACACAACAAAAGAAAGAGAACTTTTTCCTGGAGTATTTTCAGTCCGTAATGACATCATGTTTGTTTACCCTCAGGAAATTTTTAGCTACTAAAACTAACAGAGGAGGTGTGAGCACATCGGCCTCGGCTGCAGGACAGCTGGGCTCTGACGGACAAGTTGAGAACGCTGATGTGACTGTGCCAATGATGAGTCAAAACCATTTCATTGATGCAAAGGTACCTAACACTTATTACAGGAACATGTTATTAAAGCGTACAGAAGTTATGCTAACAAAATAATAGTAACATATTGTATTTGTATAAATTAGATGTTTGGAAAATGGATGTTGGTCGTGGAAGTTATCAGAACCACATAAAATGGAGTTGCAAGAGTAGTAAAGCCACTAGAAGTCGTATTACTTTCCTATTATTTTATAGTTCATGCTGGATATGACTTAATCGTATTCACTGTATTTTACTTCTAGGGTGGAACAAATCTCATGATCAATTGTCTTGGTCCTGTTCAGCCCCGTGCAGAGACGAAAAAGAAATGGTTCACCTTAAGCAATAATGTGAAGAAGGACAGTAAAGCAGTACAGGTAAGATTAACAATAATAAATCCTGCTGTTTCAGTTGTCATCAGCAATTTGGAGTGTGGTAGAGAAAGGTTCCCACACCACAGTTGTAAACTATAAGGGATTATCTTACCTTCAATTGAGTCTCATATAAGCCTGACTCTCAAAACTCAGCCTCAGGTTGATGGAAGCTGTGTTATTATGAGGAGGAAGTACTACACAAATCAGCTCATGCTAACAAGAGCTCGAGAGCTCCTAATTTGGTGATTATGATTCCACTGTAAGTAAGAACCAAATAGGAACTAATTGTAAGAGCAATACAATTTAGAGGAAAGGAAACACATTGTTGATTAGTAAATATAAATATGGATTACAGAAACTATTAAGTTTACGGCTAGGGTAAAATGAAGATGAGCTCTCTTTCATTTAACAATAAGCTAAAAACACTCGTTACTTTCTCATTGCTGCAGAATATGAGACATGGCGCCGTCACCTACCAGTCGGGCACCACAATGTTAACATATGAGGACGAGCTAGTTTCTCCGGACCAACCCGGCAACCTGCAGTCCCTGCTCGGACACCATGGCGACACAGAGGGATCCTCTAACAGCGAGGGCAGCCACGAAACAGGTGACTCTGGTCGCTATTCTCACGACGAGACAGAGATGACCAACCTATCATCGGGTGCCAGCAGCCGCCCGCCATCTCTGACGGCGGAGGACATTGGAGGCTTAGACTGCCGCGGCCCTGCTGAAGAACCTGACGAGCTGTCGGAGGCTGACCTGAAGTTAATGAAGTCTGTTGAGAATGACTGCTGTCACCACGAGGTTCAGGGCAGTTCTCAATCCGCACTTTCTCTCTAAGTTTGTAGTATTGCCTGTGATTGTGTGTGTGTGTGTGTGTTTGTGTGCGTGTGTGCTTGTGTGCGTGTGTGCACGTGTGCATGTGAGAGTGAGTGTAAAGGAAGTGGTATTCATTTTGTTTATTTACACAACATAACATAAATATTGAAGTTACCACAGGCTTGAATGTCCGTATGAGAGATAGAGAGAGAGCTGTAGAGTGTCTTTTTTTTTCCTTTACCTTATTCCTCATTTGTTATAGTGTAAAAAGGCCATTGTCTGACTTTTTACACTATAAAAACGTTGGCATTGAAGGTGTCAAAGTACCTTCCTTTTACATCTTCGTTTTTCTTTCAATGAATGTCTTTTTTATTATTATTCTCTCTTAAGTTGTGCTTGTTTGTTTTTGAAAGGAAAATCTCACCCACCATGAATGTTAAAAGAAGATTGTCCAAAATGTGAAAAGGGACATTTCCGACATTATTTAAGAGAGTGTTATCACTGGAGCGAAAGGGAAGAGTGAGTCCTTGTCGCTGATTATCTACCTCAGTTTACCTCCGGGTAAACTTTCCACTGTATATTTAATAACTACTTATACCTACGTTATGTGACGGGCTGCAGCTCCAACACATTTTATACTTCCTGGTGACTTTCTTTCTGATTGTCATCCTGTTTTTGTCTTTTTCTCTTACTTTGTCCTGATTTACTGGATGGTGAGGGCGCTGCCGCTTCTTCCTCGCTCCACCTGTGCTGTGGACTGAAGGATGTTAAACACATGAACAGTTTGTTATTTATCTCCTCATATGTCGCTGAGGTACTGAGCCAGTATTAATAATTTTTTTTGTGTTCATTTTGTCCATTATTGACTAATGGAATGAAAGGAATGATGAATGTCAGTGTGCAGCTGCCCTTGCTTCTCCTGTTTTATACTACCTCGTTTAACAACTTATTTTATTGTCTCATTGTTTTCTTAAACTCAGGGAAAAAGATTTAGTACATTTGAAAAGTCATGTAGTGTTACATGGTGAACTGACAGGGTATCGTCTCAGTACTAAACTGTTGTAGTGTGTAATTGCCTAGTAGAATATGCAATGAATGTATCTCAGATATTGTGTAGCCCCCCTCCTGTAGTTTCTCCTCCGGTCTGACAATGTCTGTTCTTACAACAGACCCTCGTGTTTGTTGATTTCTTCCTTTTTGTTCATTTAAAAAATCTCACCAGAAGTGCTTTCAATGGCTTGCCGGTACAGAAAAGCTTTACAATTGGCCTTAATGTGGAAAAAGCCCCTCAGAGGCTGAAACCAAAGCCTAATCTCTCTGAGGGAGATGCTCCACGTGATGATGCATCACATGAAGAAGGATTTTACAAAAAAAAGGCAATGGAAAGTGTTTCATCAGAGATTAAAGTGAAGAATTGAATGAACACCATGAAAAATCTATATTTTTGTTAGAAGATATGGACTACCGAGTACACATTGTAGTTCTGTTCCAAGTAGTATTTTTGCTTTGGTGTAGAGTAGATGAAGATTAGCACTTGTCTGCCAAGTAGTTTTATGTTATCAGCCAATGTGCAGCGGTGACGGTGATGCTATTTACCCAAAGAGTTGTTTGCTACCCAAGTTTATTTAAGTCTCTCAACTAATCTCTTGCAGAAGGTTACTGAGGAGTGGTGAAATAATCAGAACACATTCGACCAAAGATTTTCCTCGCTGCCTTGGAGATCAGTTGAAGTGCTGCTCCACAAACGAAGCCTTGCACATTAGTGGCCTTGATCTGCGACAAAATGAGAGTAGAGAGTTGCGGGTTAAATCTCTGGGAGAGTGCCAGCAGGATTCACGGGCACTTAATGACGATGGAGTGACAATTAATAATCAATCTTATGCACACAAACCAAATGATCCTCTCGCAGAGTTCCTCAAACTGTTGCAAGCAGACATCTGTACATTGTAGCTCAAAATAATAAGCATTAAATACAATATATTATATTGATAGTAGTCTGTGTTGCAACAGTGCAGTCATGTGTAAATGTGCACCCACTGATTTTTCAACTTGTGAATGAGTGAAAAATAAATTTAACATAATTATTAAGATGATATTAAAGTTTGTATTTAGAGCTATATATAAAGTACATTTTAAACAATCAATCTATGAAGCATATGATTCTATTATTCAGATTTTATGTTTTTATTTGAAAAAAGACTATCCTTTACGATGTCACAAATGGTAATGATTGCAGTTTTTAATGATTGTATTGCATATGAGAGATTTCAGAAAGGTCAGTGGATGTACGTGTGTTTTCACAATGCTGTATTTTTAATCAGAGGATCCTGCAGAGGATTCAATCAGAGGAAACGTTTGGGCTGAGATGTGACACAATCAGTTTTTAGCTTTCTTTCTTTTTTTGAGAAGCAAACAATGTAAACCAGAGATTTTTTTTTATAAGGTCACCGTTGCATATTGGCAAGAGATTCGTTGTAAAGCATCCTACCTTTGTGTGAAATGTTGTCAATTCCAGTGTTCTCTTACTCATTTTACGACAGTATCATGTGTTGTACTCCAGGAACGCAGGAGGAAAACAAAACTCTGCGATTCTTAATCATGAATTTCCACAAAATCAAGTTTGGCTCTTTTAAAAATCAATTGTTTTCGAAGATAAAATGGATTTTTGATATAGTGGATGATTTTTATCTTGAAAAGAAGGATTAACATTTCCTTTCTAACTCAAACCCTGTAATGTATTCATATTATCGGTGTGGTTCATCAATCCAGAATCTGAAAATGACACTCATGCTTAGTGTGTGAACCAAAGACACTATGTCCATGTGATGTGAAGTATTTTACCTGGGATAAGATGCTGACTTCCTTCCCCACAAGAACTACAGCTGTAGTGGAGTACAGACTCTGGTTGGGCCTCGTGCAGCCTATACAGATACAGAAGTGATAACTCAGGTTTTTAATTATTTCATATTCCGTTGTCGGTACAGATGAAATACACTTTGTCATTATTGTCTGTGAGACTGAGATGGAACCAGGATGTTCTCCTGTTGCCTTTCATTTCAGGAATGGTGTTATGTTTGAATTGTGTTCCTGTTCGAGCATTTGAATTTAAAGGGATACAACACAGTCTCGTCTGTGTATGAGCCGACTGGCTCTTTGTTCTTCCTACTGCAGTAATGTTGAGTTAAAATAATGTACGGTGAAGCGCTGTGGGTCATTTACAGTCAAACTCAGGGGGACCCACAGCTGCTCCTCCCTCAAGAGAAGCAGGTGTCTTCTCTTGAAAATTGAATGTAACTTTTTGTAATTATTATGTTTCTTGTTATATTTTGTCAGTTTGTCTTTGTCAGCAAAATAACTTGCAAGTTTTTGTTTTCTTTTTGCCAAAAATGTCTAGCTAGGAGATTTTTAGAAAGTGGCAAATTATGAAAAGTCTGAATCTCAGTTTAAATAATAAAGTACACAAATGAAAAGAGTAACACTTTTTGTATGCATTCATCTTTTTTTACAAGACCTGTTTAGTTGTTGTGCTGCTTAAAATAAAAAACATACTTATGAATACACTGTACATTTTTTACTTGAATTATTCCTTAATCCAAAATGTTATGTACTCATTATTTATTCCGTTTATTCCCGATTCTCGGTCCTTTGACATCTTCCCTATAAAAAAATATAACAAAGTGACACCTGTTAATCGCCTTTGTCCAAGATATTAAACTTTTATTTGGCCAGGAAAAAATCTGCTCTATAGGAATGTGGTGGCCGAGGCAACAGCCTCATGTTCAACAGTAGAAATGATCACTTAAGCCTGTATTGTGTTCTTGGTGGATTTTAATGTCGGCCTTTGTCCATTGTCCTGTTGTCGAGGCCTGCAGCTTCTTTTTAGTTTCACTTTCTCTGCTGACTTCAGGACATTTGAATCCAGAATGTATTGATATTAGATTATATGTCTGATAGTGGGTTATTAGTGAAAAAACACAAAAGAGCATGAAAGCTGTGGAATTTCTAATTTATTTTTAATGTCTATTTGCTGCAGGAGTTGTTCCACTTAAAAAGAATCACCTACATGTGATCGTTGCTCATGCAGGAAGCCCTATACATAACTAATCGCCATGTTGGCCTGCAGATGGCGCTGTTGCTCTGTAAAAGTTACTTTAGAGTTGCTATAAAGTTGCTTTAAAGACAAAATTGGTGCTTTGATACTGTTGTTTTGCCATTTTTTATATATTGTACCGTAGATTTAGTAAGCGGCACATTTTTCCCGTACGTGCCTCTGTATCCGGCTCACAAAGATTTGTATAGAACATGTGCTGGTTTTGTTGAAGGCTGCAGACGCACTAGTTACACAGATGTTAAACAATAAATCACTCCACAGGCTTGATTGACAGTTACTGAACTTTATCGACAGGTTAAGCAGCATTTCAGGTGGATCCTTTCATCTGGTGAGTTTGAGAGACTGGTCAAAACAATGACCGCCACGTGTTTCCCGTCGGACACGGACACTTTTTTTTTTTTTTTAATTGCTATTTAAAGCCCTCTGCTAACACAACCCGAACAACAACCCATGACTGAGTGATTTTTCATGTCTTCTCTCCCTCGTTAACTCTGCTGCGTTGTCACGCTTCCTTGTTTATGTTTTCTTTTTTCGCAGCTCCCCCTCTCCGAGCCAGTTTGTCCACCGCGCAGGCCTCTGGGAAATGTAGTTTGTAGACTTCGGTTGAAGGCTTTGAGGTGGTGTTCAAATGCGAACATGTAAAACTACATTTCCCGGCTCCGGTGGGTTGTAGGAGGATAGTCGGGTAGACTGCAACAACTCTGGAGGTGGATGCAACAACAGCTGCTGCGTTTCTGGCGCAAACACCGGTGAGTTCAGCCACTTCTCTATGCTTCCGAACGAAGCTCGTTTTAAATGTGGGTTAAGATGGCGGACGTGGTCGACGCGGCTGTGTCTAGTCGCTTAGAGGCGTTAGCAACCAGCCTGTTAAACTAGTTAACTAACCGATAAACCACCGCGGTACAGCTTTAGTTAACGTTAAGAAGCGATGCTACGGTTCGCTTCGGCTCACTGACGCTAACATGTCTGTTGTTAAAGCAAATGTCTGAATCCAGCCAGGCCGCATCTCCTGTTAGCTGCTGCTGCCCCCGCTAGAGGGCGACACACCCACAGGGTGTGAAAGAACCACTGTGTTGTCTTCCGTCACAGTGATGCTTAATATTAAAATGAATTCAACTCATTTATTGCTCTAAAGTAAACAGATGTGTTTATTTTACACGTTAAAAACAACAATAGTTGAGCCAAAGACCTTCACAGTCCTGGGAAACGAAGGCCACACAGAAGTGGATAAAATCAATTTGAATTAATAGAAAAGGAAATGCACAGAAGATAAGTGTAAAAAGAAAAATCAATCATAGGAAAGAACATAATCATAAGACAAACTTATGCTGAATTAAAAGCTTGATTAAAAAAGCTAGAACTTTAAATTCAATTAAACAGGATTGATGGTGCGTAAACTGTATCTCTGTGTAATTGTTGCACTAACTAACCCACTATTGTTTCCAGTGAACAGAAACAGGCAGCCTGGTTTAGGTCTGTTGGTTTTCTCCTGATGTCAGTGTCATTGTTTCCAGGAGAGTTGGATGATGTAGAAAAAGAGAGATATAGCGGGTATCCAACAAAGCTGCTATAGAGCTGCTTATAGATGTGCTACACTTCCTATTCGACATTACCACAACAACAAGGATAATACCATGTTATATTAATGATAGTTAAATCTCTTAATATATTAAACATATAGCCTGAATTGTTGACTATAGTGTAACACTTTACTGGAACAAAGCGGACCATGGTCAAAGCCATTATTTAAGTTTATTATGAAGAGTATGTGTGTAGTTGAGAATATACAAGCAAGTCCTGAAACAAGTTAATGTTGTTTTTATACATCAGTATCCTACATATGGGCACAGGTAAGTTTGTATAGATGAAATGTCCTTGTTTTTTTATTTGCTTAAACTTGCTTACTGAATTTAACACATTTTACTTTACAACCTCATCTGCTGTAGTTACTATCTGTTGCTGACAACCACCAGAAATGTCAGAGACATCAAGTGATGCTGAGTCATCCTGTGGCTGGACCATTATCAGTAATGAGGTATCAACCTTTTTTTTCTTCACTCCTCATCTCTGCTTTTTCCATTCGATTATTACTGTATAAGTAACAAAAAAACTAAAAAAAATCGGTTTACCTCTAATACTCCTCTGAGGAACGATGTCTCTTCTTCATTGGAGACTGATTTCTTATGAGCACATGCACTGACCTTTGTAATCTTGAATAGAGACAAGTCTTGTAGCTGAAATTTTGAAATTGAAGACTTACTTTTCATTAAAATCTTTGCATTGGCTGTTAAAAATTAAGTTACTGATTTTATTTCCCCTGTTATTCTGTCACTGAGAATCCACTTCTTGATGGTGGTGCCTGTAAATGGGTCAATGTTTGGCTGATGAAACTTTTACACTGATTGCCGGGAGCATCCTGGCGGCCACCTGATGTTTGTTCAGCCTCTGTTGACAATGTCATTCATACTGTTGGGAGTCTTTCTGTTTACAATCAAACAAGCGGGTCACATGATCTTGCTTAATACCATCTATTGTTAGAGTACATACTAAAGTAGAGGTTGTTAATCTGAACCAGAGAAGATATTACTGCATCATGGCCAGACTCAATGGTGGTTCACTTTGTTTACAGGGCTCAGATATCGAGGCGTTGGGGCTGGAGGCTGCAGTGGAATATGGAGCCCAGCTGCTAGAGCGCCCTCCGGTGGAGAAAGCAGAGCTTCAGGTCACACAAGCCTCTGCAACAGGTGGGACAAACTCTATCATATAACTTACTGATTTAGGAGAAGTTTGTCCAATATAATTATTGTGAATTATCTGGTTTCTGAGCTGTTTTTTGGAAAAAAAAGACATTGAATATGTCAGAGAGATTATGATAGGGATTTATTTTCACTATTTTTACAGTTAATCAAGACATTAATTGACAGATTAATGTTTAGGGACTCTAATTATGATGAGTATATATGTATGATTTAATATCTCTGACACTAGTCATAGCAACTATAACTCTATACATTTCAGCAGGGTGTGATGAAGAGAGAGGTGCTGATTTACTTGATGATACACTGGAAGAACGAACAGAAGATGAGACACTGCTTGTCTCTGAGGTGAGAAGACCTTAAAATATCCTGCAAGTCATTTTTATAAATAATTTAGAAAGAAATTAGACTCAAATAAATAAATAAAAAAGTATTTTCATGATATACAAATGAAAAATAAATAATTAAAAATGTTCATGTTGTGATATGAGAATTTGTGAAATTGTTTTGTGTGTTTAAATTGTTTGATATTTGTGTGGATTGAAAGACACATTTATCAATCACATTTTTCTATTGTACTTCATATAACAAATTTGTGAAATGTCTAATTAGCATCTACAACCACTTTGTTGCTGCTCTCTGTGTGTTCTGCAGGACAGAGATGGCGCTGAGGGGAAAGAGCCTGTGACTCTGTTGACTTTTAGTGATCACTCTGACATCGTGACTCTGGGAGACTTGAAGGAGGACGAGCACGCAGACGGGGAGGAGGAGGTAGCTGCCAACGCAGAGTTTTACCTCGGCACATCCTGCAGCAGCCAGTACGCCTTCACTGCTACAGAGACCGGTACAACACATTCACTTATCCTCTTGTTATCTTTGGCAAACATATTTTACTGCCACTCACTGTAAAAAAGGAGAAATTCCAAACATCAACACAACATAATTCTTCCTCTGCCCATTTCCTACATCGCCAAAACAGGTTTGATGATGAGTCACTGGATACTTCCACAGAGTTTGGTGAAGTTAGGCTACCATCTGCGGAGCAAGCTCACTGGAGGCCGCTCTCATGCAGGTGGCCAGATGTGCAACTAGAGTGAATCTAATATAATGCTAAGCTTGCTCAGAGATTCACAGACCTAATCCTGCTGCTGAACACATGCTGGTCAAAGATGTGTGCATTTAAAGCATGTTCCGCCACAGAAGAAGTCACGAGTGGTTTCTTCACAGCTCACAGTTTCTCCACGGGTGTGCATGAGTGTTTGTCTTTGTAGCTCTGACTGACTAAAATAGATATTTCATTAATTTACAAAGTTATATACACCATCATATAGTGGTTAATTCCCATTAAAATGATGGGCCGATAAACCTGATGTACACTCAAGGGCAGAAAACATTTTTGTAAGACACTTTATCTCTGAGCAGATTATTGAAGTAATTTTTTTAATGCATTTTGTGTGTTTTGGAGAACAAAGATAACCAGCAGCAACAAACCGTCCAGTAAACCTATTTTATTCAGGATTATTCTTTTGTCTTAATATTTCTAAATGTTGTGTTCCATATGATGCTTAAAGGATTATTTCAACACTTTGGAAAATAGGCCTTTTTGCTCCTTTTTCAGGTTTTTAGATAAGAAAATGGTCACCAATGTTCTATCAGTACGCTATAGATGAGCGGATAAAGCTCTGTTAAGCTTTGACGGCTAATTGTGCCAGAAAAAGATCTGAACAACAGTTATCGGCCTATTAGCTGAGCTGAGCATAAAGTCTGAAGGCAGGGGACAGTAGTGAGCATGATAACAAAACCCACGTACCAGCTCATATATAGCTCACTAATTAACGTGACATTCTTTATGTTTAAAGAATGTAAACAAATCTTTAGAAAAATTAAGCATGTTATCCAAAATGTTGAACTCTTCCTTGAATGCATTAAAAAAAAAACATGAACACAAGTATAGATAAAGAGTGAGTAAAGTATTAATATGTTTTTATGTGCATGTGTAGCATCACATGTGCTTGCTTTCTGAGGCTGTTAATTTTGTGTGCACCTCTTTGTGAAAATCAATTTTATTTCATATTATCACTGCAAACGTAACTGTGTGTATTTTTCTGTAGTTTTCCCGGTGCAGCAGCCGGCAGTGACCAACTCGAGCAGCAGTGAGGACGAGGTAGGACAGAGCCCCAGTAATATTATACGAAGACGAAGGGTGAGGAAGAATACCTCGAGCATTGTGACGGAGCCTGAGGAGGAGGAGGAAGAGGAGGCACTGGAGTCTGGTCCGAGTGAGGAGATGGAGGAAGACGTGGACAAAGAGGAGAAGCAGCAAGAGGAGGACGAGGAGGAGGAGCCGGCTGAAGTTGGATCTGCTGTGGATGTTGGAATGCAGGGTCAGGGCAGCAGCGTCCTCAACAAGTGTATCCTGCTCGCCCTCCTCATAGCTTTCATCATGAGCTTTGGTCAATTCTATGGTAAGAAGTTTACAATGGGCTTAGAAGATTTCACCTTTGTTATTGTTAATGTAGAGAATATTCATGCTTTTAAATCTCCAGTAAGCAGAATTTATTTGCAGTTCTCAGTCATCTGTGAAAGATCACATTTCTATACATTAGGCTCGGACCCTGTGTCCTTCAGATGAGATGTTTTCCTTGTTGCACTAATTTTAGAGTTTTTACAGCTTTTCCTCAGTTGTGTGTTAAAAGCAGCTACAGGAGAAGCCTCAGAGGTTCTTATCTTTGGTGGGAACCACAGTGTTTATGTGAACTTTCAACAGTTCCTCATAACTGTGCTTCTGACTTTATAGACGTCATAGATCACTGCAGACTGCTGCTTCACCACATTTAGATTTAACCCAACAGTAATTTATTATCTTGCATGCAAATAATTACATTTAGCTTTGTATGTAAATGATTTGTTGTGTTACAAATGTCACAGGCACAGTCCAGATTCAAGAAAGACGGAAAATAGTGAAGAACATCGGAGTGAATGAGCTCGATGGTGTGAGAGATCTGCTTCATCAGCATGTTCGAGAACAACCTCTGACAAACCAGGTCAGTGACATCACTGCTTAAACAATAATACATTTATTTATCATGGATTTTACAGAAAGAGTCAATAACTCATTCGGTACAATGCATCCGACAGCTTTTCATAAATTACTTGCTCTTTCAACCAGAAAAAAATAGACAGTGACCAGTAATATAGAAGCTGTTCGCACAGCCCTTATAATACATCACTAATAAATCCAACCTTTTATCTGCATTTTTTTCTTACTGTTCATATTTGTCAGAGAGGTGTAGTTTTACTTCTAGTCATTCTTGAGGATGTAGTTTATCATGTTGTATTAGATTAGAGGAAGTTATAACATCATTATTAGAGTGTGCTTACTGTGTATTGGACAAGTATCTAGAAATAATTTAGTTACTTGAAAACCCATGTTCCACTTTTCTGATATAGAATAAACAAAGAATACATGTGAAGGTTGTAATGAAGTTTTTTTTTACCTTCTTTCTCAAATACTGAATTCATATTTTCACCTTGTAACTAAGTTTTGAATTGTGCTATATAAATCATTTACTATTATTATTATTATTGTAATTGATCATTACCTTTTTCTTTCTCTCTCTTTCTCAGGCTCAGAAGGAAAACCTGAAAAACCTGGATGAGCAAAACATGATTTCACTGCTCACAGACGTGATTGAGAAGTTGAAGAAAGAGAATCAGGAGATCAACATTAAACAGAAGCACATTCAGGTAACCTGAATTTAATGTATAGCTTTTGTAACATAACACATATGCAAATGTTATCATTAAACAGTGTAAACACCACTTTAAAAGCCGTCACTTTATTTTTCCCATTAAGGCCCAGAGAAAGGACCTGCAGATGTTGCTGCATCAGAAGGCTGAGGAGAAGACCAACGTTGTGGCACAGCAGCAGAAGCTGGCAGCTGAAAACCAGCAGCTGAAAAGCTCTCTGGCACGTGGGGAAAAGTCTTTGTCCACTTTACAGGAGGAGCTAAGGAACCTGCGCTCCAAGATCAGTGATCTGGAGACGATGGGAGCTGGAGCTGACTCGCTGCTGTCAGAAAACCAGAGGCTGGAGGAGCAGCTGGAAGAGGAGAAGCAGCAGATCCGAAACATCCACGTCCAGAGGGAAGGATTAAAGGCTGAAGCTCAGACACTGAGGAAGAAGCTCGACAAGGAGAGGAAGGTGACAGATGAGCTGAGGAGAGAGCTGAATCTTCTGAGAAGTCAAATCCCCGTAGCTGGAA
The DNA here is from genome assembly GCF_947347685.1 of Pleuronectes platessa. NCBI lineage: Eukaryota > Metazoa > Chordata > Actinopteri > Pleuronectiformes > Pleuronectidae > Pleuronectes > Pleuronectes platessa. The sequence goes on from NC_070626.1 coordinate 17,528,491, forward strand.
AGGAGGCTGGGTCAGAGGGAGAGGAGCTACAGTCACGGCTGCTGGAGCTGGAGGAGAGACTGAGCTTCGAACAACAGCGCTCTGACCTGTGGGAGAGGCTGTACCTGGAGACCAAAGAAGAACGAGCCAAAGGAGACACAGAGTCCAAAGTGAAGAAACCTAAAAAGGGCATGGCAGGGAAAGTAAAAGAGACATTTGATGCTGTGAAAAACTCCACCAAGGAGTTTGTCCACCACCACAAAGAGCAGATAAAAAAAGCAAAACAGGCCGTGAATTTGAACCTGAGGAAGTTTTCAGATTCTGTCAAATCAACTTTCCGAAACTTCAAGGATTCAGCTTCGACTCTCATCAACAAGGCCAGAGGCTTTTATACCAAGAGACGTGATGAGAGGAACTCAAAAGAGTCATGGCAACACAGATCAAACAAGCCTCATCACAGACAGGCGCACCAAACTGACGATTTCTACCACAGCAGCCACAACACTCGCAAATACGAGCATAAAGTGCATGAAGATCAAGGTCCGAGCAGCCAGAAAGCCAACCTGAAAGGCTGCTCAGGGGTTTTCGACTGCGCTTACCAGGAGTCCATGAGTCTCTTCAACAAAGCCATGGAGCCGATCAAAGCAGACGAGTTCCACCAGCTGCTGCAGAGCTTCCTGCAGCAGGAGGTCGATCACTTCCACCACTGGAAAGAGCTGGAGCTGTTCGTCAACAACTTCTTCCACAACGGGGTGTTCATCCACGACCAGATGCTCTTCACAGACTTCGTCAGCAGTGTGGAGGACTATCTGGCGGATATGCACGAGTACCAAGGGCTCCACGATGACACGTTCGGAGACCTGGACGACTTTGTCTACAGGCACCTCTTCGGAGAGATTTACACAAAACGCTATAGACCGAGGTACGTCTCCTTTAGCCATGTTGACAAACTGTATTTTCTTACAACAAGTCAAAGAGCAAAGTTATTCATGCCCAGCTCCGATTTTTTTCAGAAGACCTTTACACATTACACATACAGGAATTTCCCCTTGAAATGAAAAAACATAACCTGATACTGATGTGGGAAAAACAAACAACTTTAAATTGGTAAGTGGCCTTACTGGCCTGTAATAAGAACCACATTTCTTTGCACACTCATAATTTCCCCCACACACACATTTATACAGCACTTTTATATGCAGCATTCTTCCATCACACGTCAATCACACACAGACAATTGGTTTTCAGTTTCTTACCCTAAGACTTTTCCGCATGCGCATTGGAGGAGCTGGGGATCGAACCATCGACCTACTGGTCAGTGGACAACCGGCTCTACCTTATGACTTTGAGTCACTGACCCTTCTGTCACATTATGATTTTAAAATGATAATTTTCAGGACTAAAATATTTGAATAATTTGAAATGTTGGTTCATAATTAACAAATTATAAATTACTATTAACAAGGTGGTGTCAGATCTGTCTTAAATTCAAATTGGATGGGGGTACTTTTTTCTTTCCCAAAGGCACGTCACCTCCACAGGTCACTTCGCTTAGCTGGGTTCTCAACTCTGCTCGACTGTAGAAATAAAGTAGTAGTCCTGGGATTGTTGGTTCTGGTTAAGTGTATGTATTAAACTTGCTTTTCTATCCAGCCTACAAATAGTTTATGAACATGGAGAAATGCAGGATAATGACAGGCAGCTCGACAATGATACATGTACTCGTGGTGGTTACAGTCAGTGCCAGGATGTGCTTATACAGCAAACTGTACTGTGTCAAAAGTCTTTAAAACTTGGGACAAGGGAGATCAACGAGGTGGTTTTCAGTGGAATCTAAAAAGGTCTTAAAAACTCTAAGTTATGACTGCCCCTGTTTTCATCCATAATCAAGCTGAAGCTTGTGGGTGATCATGAGTTTAACTCTAATGTTCATGTTTTGTGTTGGATTCCCACAGCGGGCCATTTGAAGGACCTGACGCAGACTCAAAGGAGGAGACCCGGTCAAAGCATCATCAACGTAAGCAGCAGAAAGCCAGAGCCCGAGCACAGAGTGAACGCAAGTGGAGCCGATCAGGAAGAAACACAGACAGACACATGGCTGATGTCAAAATAGAACTGGGTCCGCTGCCGTTTGATCCCAAGTACTGAAAACATCTCAGCTGGTTCGTTGTTATTGTTGCAGATTCTCGTTTTTCTTTTTGTATTAAGATGCAAAGTCTCTTTTTTTTGCAAGTTTGCACAATGTTAACTTTTTTAATGCTACTGAACGTCCTGGAGCTGACTGCGATTAGTGAAGTCATCATTAGGTTTGAATGACAGATGTGTCATCTGCACATTTGTAACATTGGTTAAAATTTTACAAATGTTAAACACTTAATTTCCAGGATTTAATGCTGAACCACCACTGATGCTCCTCGTCAACCACAGCACCTTTGTTTCTAAATATTAAGCAGAAAGTATTTATTGTGCTTTATTAACCAAATGGAAAATCAACATCCACATTGAGGATCCTTCCCATGTACAGTCATATAGTTGTTTTAATTTGCTGCTACAAAAACTGTGTTGTGTGAATTGGTTTTAACTTCCTTTCAGAGTTAAAAGGCTGTTTTCTTACATTCCACCGTAAGCTTGTTTTAACTGCGCCTGGAACTTTTACTTTACTTTAGTAGGTTAGGTGAAAGAAAATAAATATTTCACGCCAAATTTAATTAGAAACAATTAAAACACACACATCTGACAAATCTGACAAGTGATGATTCATGACGACATCAGAGTCAAAAATATTTATTTCAATATCAAATCAATACAATATTCTCTGAGAGGACTTTCCGTTGCTGCAGTGTTTGTCAGTGCCTTTCATAAATAAAGATGCTTCCTCCAACTCTTCCCTCAGGAAACTGAGTGTGGAATATTTCTGTCGTCCTCAAAAAGTCGTTCCCTTTTAAAAACACTGAGATTTCCTACAACAACAAAAAAACGTGTTAGCAACTGTGAAGTGAAGCATAAATATCTACATGCAGAAATATGAGTTAATATTTCACCTTTTCCAATACATCAAAGAAAACCAGGTGAGTGGGAAGAGAGGATTTATATGGAAACGACGTTCTGAGCCAGTGAAGAGGGTCCTCGTAGAATCGGTCTGCTTCATCGACGTACCCGTCCTCTCCGAGATCCGGAGGACACTCGAGAAACCTCATGTTTATGGGGCAGTGGACGTGGCTGCAAGGAGAGAGAACCATCAGCTGCTGTTTATATATGATCATAATTTCATCCATACAATAACTCCTAAATATCACGTGTTACCTGTAGTAAGGTGTTGAGTGACAGGGCATGAGGAAGAGGACGTCCGGCTGCGGAGGCGACGACACGCCGCCGGCATCACAGAGTGTTTGGAGGTGGCTCATGACATCCAGAGTTCCTCGTTGGTGGATCAGGCCGGTGTAGAGAGCTGGAACCAGGTTGGACACGAACAAGGCGAACGCTGCATATCGACGCCACGACTTTAAATGAGCCAAAGACATCCCTGATGTGGAGGTGAAACAGAGAACCTTGGATTAAACCCACATATGACTGTAAATCCAGTCAAATGATTTAAAAATGAAAGTGGGCACTTACCACAGAAGATCATACAGAAAGGCAGCACAGGATAGATGAACCTGAACTCCTTGTGAGGAAGCAAACTGACACAAAGGAGTCAAGATCAAGTTTGTTTGTGGAGAATAAACCAGGAACTACTCATCCTCCTGCTCATAACAGCATATGCCCTTAAAGGTCCAGTGTGCAGGATTTAGAGGCTCTATCCATAAAAACTGAATGAAATACAATTATTGTTTTCATTTGTCTAGCATCACCTGAAACTAATTATCATTATGTTTTCGTAACTCAAGAATGAGCCTTTGATATCTACATCAGGAGCAAACCTGCTTCACCACCACCATGTTTCTACAGTAGCCCAGAATGGATGTTACCTGAGGGCCACTGTAGATTCTCCTCAGTGCTCACAATGGGAGGGTGAGGAGTGGTATTTAGTTGCAATTTACAACATCACCACTAAATGCTGCTAAATCCTTCACACAACCTTTGAAGGCACCTTGTGTAGTTTATGACCACTAGCAGCGTAAAAGTGTATTATTTGAACGTGTGGGTCTCAATTTTGTTTGTTTTTGGTCACACTACAAACAATCATGTGTTTCACATGGCTCCACTGAGTGACAGGTGACGGTAATGAAAGACAACAATGGTCCAGCGAAGGCCAGAAGAAGACTGCAAGTCAGTAAACATGGATGTGAACAAATACACGTTTCTACCTTATCCAAAAGGGGATAAGCCTTATATGCTTTTGAGGAAGGAATATCTTGAACTGAGTGGAAACAAACCAGCAGTACAGTTATTACTTTTTTACACAAATAAACAAAACTACACAGTAAATCTATTGTGCTTTTGTGGAAAAAAATCAATCAAGACGGGAGGATTTTTTAAGAATGTAAACTGGGCATTTGAAGACAAAATTATCTTATTTATTCTTAAGTGTAAGTTTATAAATTCAAGCCGATGAACGTGAACAAACAATTTATCATTTTACCTGTAAACCACAACGGTCCACACGACTGCTGCCAACAGGATTTTGTATCTTCTGAAGGCGAGGGTGCAGCCGTGAAGAAAGAGGGGAAGATGAGGGCCGATGACGACGGCGAAGCCCTGAGTGAAGTACCAGTGCCAGGGTTGAGAGCCGTAGAAATCAGCCACACCGTGAAAGATGTTAAACTTCAGAAAGTTGAACTGCACCACGGTCCACTGGAAAACACAGAGAGCAACTGGTACAAAGAGTTTGACTTCATGAGCGGCAGCTAGTGGATACGTTTTTGAAGTTTTACCTTTTCATAGAACACACAGTCAATCACTGTTGAAATCACCAAAGCCAAGGCCCTGGAAATACGACGAAACAAAAGTGTAATCAAGAAAGGAGGAGAAAATGTAGTTGAAGTGGAAACTAAGAGGGAAAGTACAAACCCAATGGGAACGAAGTCATGAGTGATGAGTCTCAGTTTGTTCTTTTCCTGCCAGAACTGGTAAATCAGCAGCGGAAACCAGATAATAAGCACCGTGGGACGAAAAATGACGGCCAAGGCAACTAGGGTCAAATATTTTTTGCTGGAAAAAAAAACAACACCAATGGCATGAGTGTCAGTTTTTTTATGTTGGAGATTAAGGGCAAATGAAAAAAGAGATATTAACAAGCAAACAAAGACCTGCTGTGTGTTTTGGACCCGGGCAGAGGGAAGTAAAACAGAGCCAGACAGGTGATGGTGGTCTCCATGCTGTTGGTCAGAGTCCGGGTGCAGCAGAACCACGTGAACCACGAGCACAGCTGGCAGAAGAACTGCACATGAAAACAGCAAGACATGTTTTAACGTCTCTTTTAAGGTGATCGGATGAGTGAGGCGGCGTTAACGTTTCTAAATAAACTGATGAAATCTAAAGAAGAAAAGACCAAACTAAACCCTAAAGGCTCAGTTATAGTAAAAATTACAGTATTGCTTAACATCATGTTTGGTGAACTTATGATCTTATGTTTTTGTGTTCATGATTCACTACAGTAACACACTTTCTGAAGTTGTGTCTTTTCCTAAAATCAAAGAAAGAAAATATTTTCTGACTTGTGCACATGAAGCATTAGATGTTACACTGTTTCTGTTGGAGTGAAGTGCAGTGAGTGACACACGGCTCACCATCCATTTTGCAACGTCCCGACTTTCCAGTGTTCGGACGAGGAAGAAGAATTTTACATCAGCAAACGCCGCCAGGAGCGCTTGGAATATTCGGGGAAGCCATTTCTGCAGAGCCAGCAGGGAACAAGTTTAGTAAAACATAAAAATGTCTGATCAAAAAACAACTGTCTGCATATTGAGATATGAGAACTAACCAGGAGGTGAACTGAGTCGAGGTTAAAGAAGTGTAATATCTTGAATATGAAAGCAAAGACCAGTGGATAGGAGAATCCTCTTATTCCTTCCTTCCACTCCCAGGTCAGATACCCATAGGTCAGACTGTTAAGGTTGTAACAGCACAACAATAACAATCATATCTGATCGGTGATGAAGCTGTAACTATCTTGACGTATTAAACTTTAATTTGACAGAATAGACATTTATGTTTGCATTTTACATAAAAAATATGAAAGGCTGTAAAAAAAACTTTGGTCGGGCACAGTTAAAAATCGACAGCAGAACAGTCACACTCAGACATTAAGCCCGAAGGATATTTGAAGACCATACGATGGGAAACCTCCAGAGACTGCCAGTACTCATCAGGGACGAAGCTGGTCTGAACCAGGAAGCAGTTGATGACCCTGAACGCGACACAAAAGCCAATAACTTTGGCTCTAAGCTCACCTGTAGGGTACAGGGGGAAAAACAACGTAATTTTCATCATATAGATGATTATCACTGTCTTAAAAACTTTATTAATTTATAAAGTTACACAACCAATACTACAATGTAAAAATACTCTATTTCCGGTAAAACTCCTCCAGTTAAATTCTGACTTAAGCAAAAGTACATAAATGGAAATTGTAGAGAAAAATTTACAAAATGAGTTACTGTAAATTAATGTGAATAGATTCAATTAAAGTAAATTAAGTAACTCATTAAGTAAACTAATTAAGTAGAGATAATTGGTATGGTATTAGTTGTATTATTTAATTATTATTTTATCATATATTCTCTAATAACAAAATACAGAAGTAACAGAAGAGTAACAAAAAGCATATATGATTAGTATAATCACAACTAATATTATTACTTTCGTGTAATTAAGTCATAGTTTAAGATCATCAAAGTTTGTTTTGTGAGAAAATCCTACTTGAACAGGTGAGTGCAACGAGAGCTGTAAAGTAGTTAAACCTGTATAAAGTCTGATTAAATGTGAAGTTCATCAATATTGCTCATGTTCATCGTTAAATGTGTCAAAATAAAAGCCTCACCATCGTTCAGTGGACATTCTTCTTCCTTCAAGTACAGCTGAGATTTTCTCTTCCGCAGTTTCACATTTTCCAATTTGTTGGCAAACCTCAGACGTGTTGGGATGTTCTCCATCAGGACATGTTGTGTGTGCGTGTGTGTGTCTATGTTTGTCTGTCTCTCTCTCTCTCTCTCTGTGTTTATATCACCTGTCAGGCAGTGAGACAGAGAATAAACTCCAGCCAATCACACGCAGGTCCTCATAAACACGTCAAAACACGTGAAATAACCGCTGATGAGGCTGAACCACCTGTAGCCTACTTTTCATTTATTCAACCAACCCAACTCAACTTTAACATTTTCATATAAACGACTCTAAACTCACGCAAACCTCAAAACAACACACCACGACCTCAGCGCTTCCGCATTCAGCCCGGCTTCCGGTGGAACTATGCTTCCCGAGTTCAAAATAAAAGCTTGACACAAAAAACTGCTCTAGAGTTAAAAAAAAAAAAAAACATTTTTATCATTATTATTATGAGCCTCAGAAACATTTGGGTTGTGTCACTTCCATCTGTAGTCAAACACGGTCAAATTATAAAACTGTGGGTCCTCAGGCACTAACATGAAGAGGGGGCATCTCTTCACCTACGTTGGACACCTAGACTGAAATAATAATATTAACAATGACGATAATAATAACTATAACTCAGTTACTATTACTAGTTTTAAACGAATCTCAATAACCCCAATAAGAGAAATACAGCATATGCAATAATACTATGCATTCAACAGGATATAAACAGATCGTTTTTAATTCACTCACTTCTGTTGTTACTTTAGCTGAACGAGCTGCAGTTAAAATCCTGATGATTTAAAGTTTCTCATCTGAACGTAAGAGCGGGAGGTGTGTTCCTGATTCCTCCAGCAGGTGGCAAGCTGCACTTAGTTGCTCTGCCCGGGGTCACAGCAGAAGAAGAACGCATTCGGCTGCAGTATGTTGTGATCTTGGAGGATCTGTTTCATGTGTCCACCTCCACGTGCCTCTTCCGGTTTGGGTGTGTGTGTGTTTTACAGACGCCACCAACAAACCGCCTCGTCGGTGAGTTGGAACTGTTCCAGAGAATCGTTCACGAACAGTTAAAATGTCACGTTTGACTTTAATTCAGGTTCAACCAACAGGAAATTATCAAGCGTGCAGAGTCTCTGTCCTCATGTCCGGTCTTGTTTCTTCAAAATAAGACTCGTTGAAATGTAGAAACAATGATAAAAACAAGGCAAAATGGCACATCCTCATATTTGAGAAGCTGAAAAAGGGATATTTAGCATTTAAGCGTGAAAAATTACTTTTACAGTGATAAATATAGACAAGTGTCAATTATCTTTCAGTTGGTCAACGAATCCGTTTAAGGACTTTACAGTTATTGTTAAGACTTGTAGGTTAGTGTATACAAAATAAAATACATAAATTACAAAATACAGCTCAAAATATCGAATAAAGTTATCACACTACTTTATTCTTAAATAAAGACCCATTTCCATCTTTAAAGGATACACACAGACACTCTTAGTAATGCTTGTCAGATAGCAGACGTTATCAGGTTTTAGTTATCATGAGTCTTGACTGTTTATGGAAAAATTTGGACCAATCATTATGTAAAGAATCACCAGTTTCTCTTAAGGTTCAACAAACATGATAAGATCTTGAATTGCGGCTATTATAAAACAGCAATATTTCAGTGTGTCCAGCTGCACTGTGACTGCGTGTCAGTCCACTTTTGCAGGCATCTGTAGAAAGTCACCAGGCGCGGAGGATTAACAGTATTCTGTGATTTAAGGAGTTTTTAACGCTCTTGTTCATACAGAGATACAATATGATAGCACTGGATATGATTTCAAAAACTTGTCTCAGCCAGCAGCACATCAGTTAACCTGCACTGTATGGAGATGCACTAACAATATCTAAGCCACAATTTATGATGTATATTTTGCAATGTCTTTAATAACACCATCTCATTTTTCTTTTAGGATCATCTGGTGTCTCAAGACGACACCAGACTAAAGGAGTCATGTTTAGACGAAGAGTACCTTTCCCACAGATGGCCTTGGCCATGCTGCTCGGAGTTGCTGGAGGTTTATATATCTACAGACCTTTTTTTGAGCCGATGCTGAAAAAGTCAAGTAAGCAAAACCCGGGAGAGACGAAGAAAGAGACGGAAACAGACTGAAATAAATCATCACTTCACAGACAGAAGCCAGGAGAACCACACCAGACTGTCAGTACTGGAGGCCGAACAAAAGACAAGACCTGTGTGGATAAATGTGCTCTGTGTAGTTGTAAATGTACAGAATAAAATAATTGATAATCTGACTTTTTTTCATGGAAATCCAAATCTTAAAAACTCTCATTTGTCCTAATTAGTTTAGCCTTGAGCAAAAAAGATTACTATTAGGATTGGTCTGAGTCTAAATATATTTTAAAACTCCACTGAGAGCTTTGTAAAGCCACAGTCGTGATTGACCACCAAGCATCATGAGTAACCATGTTTGTACCACGTTCAAAACCTGGAACTTCAGCCACTTGGCTCCTTTGCTAGATTTCCAATGTTTTTTCCACACAGGGATGAACAAATTCTCAGGAGACAAGGTCTGTGATTCAGATAAGCCTAAACATTTATGAAATTTAGTTCTTTAAATCATGAAATATTGTATATGTCAGGGGTGAAGAAGGTCTTTTGATGGAAGAAGTAGATAGGAATACTCAAATAGTGAAAGAGTAACACGATATAGACATTTTGAACAGAAGGATTTGAGCTTCCACTGGGATCAGAGTAGGATATGACCTCTTCATGGCCTCGACAGACTTGAAAAACAGTGAACCTTAATCTCATGTCTAACTAAAACTGTCAAATTATTGGAGTGGAGTCAAGAGCACAACACTCCTCTTTGAACTGTGGTTGAGTAAAAAGCATAAAGTGACATGAAATGGAAATAAAGCACTTGAGTGTAAGGGTATTTTACTGAGTAACTGTTGAAAATCGATCATAAGAACTGTTGCTGCCTAATCTCCAACATACAATAAACAAGAGTGCTTGATTAGTGAAATGTCACAGTTGTGGTCCTGCTATTTTTGGTACATTTAAAACTGCGTCACTCAGCAAACCCCATGATGAACATGCTGAGAAGTGAAATGCTCTTTTGGACTGACCGGCTGTCATTAAAACTAATATTACAATTTTAATTCAACTTTTAACCTGTCCTATGATGGTTATCCAGTGTTGTGCAAGTTCACTACTCTCATGAACAAGTTCAAAGTTCAGTTCATACAAGTAAACATTAATAGTTCACGTTCATAGTTCACCATTTAAATTCTGAACTAGTTCATATTTCAGTTCATTTCATAGTTTTAAGGTGGAAAGTGAGAATGAAAGACTTAACTTGTTAAAGAAAACCTTATCCATCACTACCCCTTGCCTTTACTGTCGGAATGTTTATCAGACAGTTTGTAAAAATCCCTCAGATAATAATAAGGTGCATCGGATCTCAGATGTAGTTGCTGAGTCTGCGTCTCTGCTTTCTCTTTCCATCTGTATATGAGACCGAGAGCTGTTGTGTTGCAGGTATGGCCTGCCCCTTTAAGGAAAGTTTGTAGTGTGTGACGTAGTGCACCAGGGTATTGTGGGAAAATACGCTAAAAGTGTGTTTATAAGGAGAAGTGACGGAGCACCTAGAGGTGATGCGAGTGTTGCTCCTGCTGTATATCCGAGAAATAAAATGGCCGCATTCCAAGAAACATCTCCTCCTCCTTCTTCACGGAGCGGTCCGGACGGCTGGTTACCGGCCAGACAGCGAGCCAAGATAACCAGTGACAGGGGCGGCTCCTGGTACAGGAGACATAGGAGACTGATTTATCATGACGTGACACATGCAATGTAAAACAATACATTAACGTCACACCATCATCCTCTAACCCCGGGACGCACCGGAGGTAGAAGCGCTGTGAAAAGTGCTCCGCCTCCTTTCCTCGCCCATGGTAAATACTTTGGCTGTTCGCACCGGCAGCGTAGTGCCGGGAAGAACCAGGAAGCGCCGCGGCCACACATAATACATAATCTCCTGTGGGGGGTTGCGGCTACAGGCTTGCGTAGGTCAGTCACCTGTGAAGACCAGCATCATTTACCCCTGAACCAGCGCGGAGAAATGATGATGATAATGTAATATAAATGTTTTAAATATAAAATTAAATATAAAAAAAATTTATTATATTAAATATATTTTTTTAAATTAAATTAAATATATATTTTTTAAATTAAATTAAATATATATTTTTTAATTAAATTAAATATATATTTTTTTAATTAAATTAAATGGGGAAAGAAAAAAAACTGCGCGCGCACTTCCTGCGCAGAAGGCCACTGCGCACATTCTGCGCAGAAGCCCATTGCACATCCTGCGCAGAAGCCCAATGCGCAGGAATTGCGCGCGCAGGTTTTTTTTTAATTAAATTTTTTCCTGTTTTTATATTTAATTAATTTAAATTAACATAGTGTGAGATATTTTGCAATTAATAGAAGAAGTCCTGCCAATTTTAAGTGTAACATATTGCCAGCATGAAAATGGGAATGAATGGGATTCGAACCCGGGTCACTGTTGTTAGAGACCGAACGCTTTACCGACCACTTCAGCTGATGATTTCCACCTGGAACTAAGCAGAGTAAGACGATGGACAAAGTATCGTGTGTGTGTCGCTGTCATTTTATGTTGCTTTTGATAAACACTTCAGAGAAAATATTTTCTACTTTACTACATATATCTGACAGCCTTACTCAAAAGTTACTTTTATATTTTTGGCTTTTAGATACTGGATGAAACCTATTGTTAGAGAATAACCCAGTGGGGGGGAATATCACTATACGGCTCAATAGAGCCGTATAGTGATCCATGAAGCTTCCTTCTACCAAGTTGTGTGGTACGGAGCCGAGACACTGGCCAGAGAAGAAAACACTTGGAATACGTTGCTTGTTTGGTCTGCATATGTGTGCCATGAGTGATGGGTAACGTAGTGCGAAGTCTAGTTAGTTGGTTTCGGTTAGGCTAAATCACGGACATTTTACGGGCACTGAGCAACGACATGATGAAAGCATTCGATTTAGACAGCGTCTCTCCTGAGGAGAAAGTATTGAAATGTCCCGAGGGTCAGTGAACAGGTAGGGGTGGGGCACGTGACAGTTCTAGGCCAATGGCTGTAGGGTTTTGTGGGATGCCAGGCTCTCATTGGCTGATGAGTTGGCGTATCAAGGGTGCATGAGGAAATGGAGTGAAGAATACAGTGCTGGATGAGAGGAGTGTCAAGAACAAGAAGCGTGTCGTGTTCGCTGGACTTTAATAAAGTTACACATAAAGAGAGAAGTTTCCTGTCGTCTATGTCGAATGTCGAATATGAACGGTGAACACGTTTATATTCATTATTTCATCATTGAGTTGCGTTCAGTTCATCGTTCTCATAAAAGTGAACGTTTTCAATGAGCGCGTTCTTTTGCGTTCGTTCATGCGGTTATCACATCTCAAAAATCCTCCCAATCAATCGAATATGTTAGATTAAATGAGACCCAAGTTTTCCGTTTGAGTGTTCCAGCAAATTCAAATTTAAAAACTAATCATAGTCTGGGATTAAAATGCTGAAACTCATTTTGTCAGTTTCTTTTGTAACAATAAGTTTGGCTATGAAAGCGCAGTGGTATTTCATATTTATAATTAATTTGAGTCTATAGGAGTGTATCCAGAGGCTGAATTATGGCTTCATCTCGCCAAACAGGGCACGATCCTGTCCGAGGTCACAGTCTGATCATTTGTTCTTGTTACACATAAGGTTTTACATACGGTCGATATAGCTAATGATATATGTAAACTTTATCAAAACTAATTATTTGTCCCAAAACAGCAAAATACGTCAAATTGCAAATTAAATCACTCCGCACCATTTAAAGGTTCAGTGTGTAGAATTTAGCGCCATCTACTGGTGGAGTTGCATGTTGCATCTGAACACCCCTCACAACAGAGAGGACCCGCTTTCAATATAAATATAAAATATGTAAATAAAAAGGTCACATTCTACGACAATTCGTACCATGTAGATGACCACACACTATAGGGAAAAGATCACTAGGATTACTTTATATTAAATTACTGCCAATAGATCCGTTTCAACTATATCACATCCCTCCACGGTAAAAGTAATGAGTAATGTAAAAGTGATCTTTGACGTCAAAGTTATCTGTAATGTAAAAGTAATCAGTAAAGTAAAAGTAATGAGCAATGTAAAAGTAATCTTTGACGTCAAAGTTATCTGTAAAGTAATCAGGAGAGTAAAAATAATGAGTAAAGTAAAAGTAATGCATAATGTAAATGTAATCAGGAGAGTAAAAGTAATGAGTAAAGTAAAAGTAATCAGGAGAGTAAAAGTAAAAGTAATGAGTAATGTAAAAGTAATAAGGAGAGTAAAAGTAATGAGTAAAGTGAAAGTAATGCGTAATGTAAATGTAAACAGTAATGTAACGTCTGTATATTATTACAGTGGAGGAGCAGCAGCTCTGGTTGTGTTGCACCGCCCGTTTCCCCTTCACTCATCCGGCTGTGAGTGATCGGTCCGTGGGGAGGAGCTGAGTGTCGGAGACGAGAGGAGCTGGTGTTCAGTGTTAATGAAGCAGCAGCAGTCGACTCATGGATCACAGGCGACTCTCAGATTGAAGAACTCCTCCATTTACTGTCCAGCTCTTTGTCATTACTTCTGAAGACGTGAAATCCACTTCCCCAGGACCCAGAGCAGCGGCAGCGGCAGCAGCGACGCCCCGGGGCCGGTGAGTGTTCACACTGTTTTCAGGAAATAACATGACGAACGCAGACCGAGAGCAGGCTGTAGCATCTGTCAGGAGTGAGCCTCGCTCTGGAAACTTCTCCTGTAACTTTATCACACTCTTATCTCTCACTTCTGGCTACTACCACCTCCGCTGTCATGTCGCCTGAGCCGCGGTTTATCAGCCAGAGCTGTGGGAACATTTCTCCACCTGCTTATCATCCTCCGTTCCACTTCTCCTCCACACTTGCTCAATAGCAGTGATCACAACCACTCACACCAGTGGAAACTGGTCTCCTCAAGTAGATTTCATATTTGTCACTGGTCTGAGGCGCGTGTGTTCACATGTACGTGTGGCAGAGGATCAGACACGTTTCCTTTAGGTTCAGGATCCATATTTAGTTTTTAAAAAGGTGATTATTTCCTGGTTGAAAGGTCACCTGACCAGCACTGGCAACCGCATGAGGACCAGCTGAGGCTCATTCGATTTTCTGTTTGTTTCACTTTATTGATTTTAGTGTTTGTTTGTTTGTTTGTTTGTTGGCAGATAAACCCTCAGGTATTTTCCTAAGCAGATCTTTATCTTTTAAAGATCCTGGGTGTTCACATGCTCAAAGTCTTTCCATGTAAGTCCTCATCATCTTAGTGCTGCACCCTTCTCTTCTGGAGGAGTTAAGCTGAAGTTAGTGGTATGTGCATATCCGGATTTTCCCTGGTAGCTGCCAGCCTCTGTGTTGGCCCGCTGCCCAGGGTGGCTCCTCCACTCCTCCCTGCTTTGTGTTTGCTGCTCCGCTCGGCTGTTTGCTCACCGGTGGTGGGTATACACGCCTGCTAATCACAGCTACCAGGTCCACTCCCATTGCAGGAGTTTGCCCAACAGATAGCGAGGTGCAGCTCAGAGCTTCCCAACTTCTGCTTTTTAAAACTCTATTTATACAGGAAAGGGTTGTAGAGATGATATGTTTTTCTTCTTTCTTCATTTTCTCGATAGAGACATGTGGAATACAGGTGAACCGGTTCAGTATTAAATATATATATTAATATATTAGCATATTTAACAAATGAGGCATGTCAAAAAAACAACAAACCGTCAGTATTATCTTTATCTCATCCTTCTTATCTTTATCTGTATTTGCCCACAACGGGAAATTATTTGTGCAGCAGGAGTTCGCATAGAGACAAAAACACAGAGACAACCAACAGCATCCACAATAAAAACACATTTAAGCTAGTACAGGGAAATGGAAAATTCCTTCCACTTACAAATATGTAAAGCAGATGCCATCAACAGCAAGATATTTTTAGATAAAACAATCTAACTGCTAATTTCTGTTAAGCATAGCACTTACACAAGTATTTTTGTCTTCCGAGCAGGCGCCCTGTAACAGCGGCCTGAGGGCAAAAGTTCAAACCCCCTCTTTACAGGATGATCGCAACAGTCCAATGGTGTGTCAATCAGACAAGGGGTGTACAGAGTGATCCTTAATCACGAGGAAAACAGGCGGGTTATTAAAATATGAAACGAAAGATGATATTTCCTAGTGAAATGATCCCAAAATCCTCAAAATGCTTTAAGGCTCAAGAAAAACATAGTACCATTTAGCCAGGCAGACAAAGATGGTGAGGCAGGAGATTTCCAATATTTCTTAAGAACGTCCTCTTCTTATGGACCAATTCAATATTGTCCCAAGCGGTCTGGCCAAGATGGAGGACAATTTCAATAAGTTACAGATAAAGAATCATAGGACAGAGAAAACATAAATGATAACACACACAAGATCATTTCTGCTGCTTCTGATTTGGACAGTCCAACATGGTGGAGTCCTGCTTCCACAGGTGTAGTTTACAGAACTCCTTTTATTTAGGAAACTACCAACACTCAGTCTACTTACACCCTCGGTGGTCAGTGCAGACATGGATTTTAATTCACACGTTAATTGTGCAAATGCAGCTGCAACAAAGGGTGATGTTGATGTTGATGTTATTATTCAGTCTTTGCACTTAGGCCATTGTTACACTCGAGGCTGTTTGTAGGTCGCTGCCTCTCCCTCTTTCTGCACATTGTATTTATTCATCATTGAATAGTTTGTAGTCATTTTTTAAGACTCATATTGTTGTAGTAAAATTAACCTTGTATAAGTTTACCCCCTGATTCATTATCAGCACCGACGGCTACTCTGTCAGCATCATTCTGTCACATTGAGCGATGATCATTTTCGAATGGTTCAAAGCTGATACCATCTGCCACACGGAGCATCTCACCAGCCTGAAGATGTCGCTTCCTTCCTGGATAGAAAAGTTCTAGTTGTCAGTAAAAACACCGATAAATTTAGGTCAGATGCTTGTGAGGCCTTTTCCTCATAAGGTGAAGTTCTGCATTATAAGACTATAATTTGTCCTTCACGATTCCTAACGTATGAAAAGTAATAATTAAAGTTGAGGATGGCAATCGGCAGAACAGTCAAGTTTCTCAGTGAGGAGTTTTCTGAACGTCTTGTTGTCTCTTTCTTTTCTCACCAGCTCTGTTGTGTTTATGTCCACAAGGCAGGTTGGGTTGTTGTTGTTTCAGACAGGTTTGTGGTACGGCAGTAAAGAGGACTAGACTCTGTGTTTTCTTACGTATCACAAGATCACACTCTCTATCAGAGCTCACTTCCCTTTCACAGATGCGATGAGGCTGAGAAGTGCAATGTGAGTAAATGGCTTTGCAAATAAATATATCCGTGCGTATTAGACATATTTATTTATGAATAATCGTTTACTTTCTTTTCAAGATAACTTTGGTTAACATGGGATTATACCGGTTCTTGTTTCTAGCAGAGTCGTCTGCTAAGCCTGATTAAAGTCTGCAGAAGTTTGCTGACACAATCTGCATGTGTGTGGTTTAGCTTTACTGCGTCACTTCCAGGGCCTGTTTATACGGAACCACACAACATGTGTTACTTAAGCTTGTGTCAGGATTTTAAATACTGATAAGAGTAACATGGGTAGAGTCGTTATTTATATGTGCAGATTAATTCGACCCTCAGCCGTCAGATCACTTTATTACTAAGCTCTTTAAACAAGACTGTTCCAACACACAATGTATGAAAAGAGCTTTTTCACACTCACATTTTGATTTGTTTATTAGGTACAAATGGCTAAAACAATACATGCTCCCTTTGTGGAGTTTATAATGTTGAGGTGTTAGTGAAACAACTTCAGACGGACACAGATTTCACTCTATGATCAGGTGGGAGGCTGGTTCTTGTTGATATAAATGGACTCCACAACATTTATAGTCATGGACCAATAGAAAAGGTTCAGGACAGATCAACACAAACTGCCATGTCCATAATGATCATAAATCTGAATCAACATATCAGTTTCATCAAAACTGAACATTATAGCAGCCACAAATGCAGCATTTACGAGTTGTACCTAATAAATTGGCATGTTGTACTTGCTGGCAGTGCCTTTGAATGTAAGGCAAGAGGAAAGTGGTGTAACGTAAGATCAAATGAGACGGAAAGTTTTAAGTTGGCGTTCTTGCTCACATGTCAATTTGAAGATGCATGTAAAGATCTGAGGAATGTGGTTTTCACTGACCGACACAAAGCTGCTTCGCAATGTTACACTGTAGAGTGACAGTTTACGGCGAGGGAGGTTATTTAAGGGGAATATGTGACATGCTAGGGATTTGTGGTTGCTTTGCCTCACAGTGAGAAACGAAAATGTAAACTAGAGGCCAAGCAGTCATTTCACAAAAATTGTACATAGAGATAATTTGTCATCGATATCCATGAATTATACCATTGGGAAATGGTGAAAATGGTTAAAGAACATGATGCAATGTTGAAGATCTGATCTGCGATCCGACAGATCCTTCCCTGACTCACACCACATCCTGCCCCCAAGTTCTCTGGAAATCCGTTCTGTTGTTTTTATGCAATCCTGCTTACAAACAGACAGGGGTGAAAACATAACCTCCCTGGCGAAGATAATCATTATATATCCATAAAGCAGAGTTAGAAACTGGCTCCCAACTGTAAATCATAAGATCAGTAATCAGGTAATGAGATTAGACAGGAAAGTTTATCAAGTCAAAGCAGGAACCTGAGAGGATATTGTTTAAGATAAAAGGAATGTCAAACACAAATAATCATTGCTTTAAAGCAGGAGTTTCCAGAATTAGTCTCAGAGTGGCTGAGCTCATCGTCTAAAGTCAAGCAGCTTGGATGGAACTATGGCTTTTAAAGGATTTAAATAAAAGTCTAACTTGTTCCAGGGTTCGTTGGGCTGAGCTCAGTGTGTAAAGATGCTGTTTCCATCTGACCACATTTATCATGCATCTTGATTTTGCACGAGACCTTAAGCAGCTTATGTCTCCAGATGAAAGGTCCAGTGGGTTTTACATGGAAAGAATTTAAGACTTGTCTGAATACTTTTGTATGCAGCGGTCACATGATGCATCCGTGCTCTCTCCTGATTGTTTTGATCAGAATCAGTCGACCGTTAATAACAAGAATGTTGCATCAAGTAGACATCAAAGGATGCTGCTCATACTCGATGTGTAAATGTAAGAAAAACTTCATACTTAGATCCTTAGCTAAAATAAATTCAGAATTTACTGTGTAAAACTACATTCTACAAATTTCTGGATGGTGTTATAAGGAGACAAAACAGAAGTGTTTTCTATTTTGTTGTGTGACTGTGAATTTTATATGTTTCCTGTCACTGTGTCAGCAACACCAAACAGATCTTGCGTTAAACACATTAGCCCACAGCCGTGTGCGGTGGACGCTGCGGAGGTCTTGCGTAATACTAGAGTAAAGGATGTTACACACTACATCATGATGTCAGTACTGAGTGAGTCCCTCTTATGAACGTGATGTTCTGAGGAGTGTGGAGAAAGTGTCATTACCTCACAAACACTCAATCAGACCCGGTGATGAGCGGACTAACACATTTTTTGGGCCGTAACTGTTTCTGTTACATAGTCGTTACGACAGATATATTATATATATATTCACACAGATATTAAATGGGATAAAATGGAGTTCTGGCATTTAACACGAATTGTGCAAATGTCAACATCACTGTGACATCGTAATGTTCTGCACAAACACAAGGGGAGATTGTTACCATATTTCCATTTTTCCACCTATAAACTCTGGTTGTTTGTATTGGTCTGAAAAAATTCCTTCCATTGCTCTACTGCTTGAATTAGTCTGAAGGGACATGGATGTAAATCTGCAACTTGACTGTTGACTGTCTGTTGACCTGAACCAGAATGAGGAAGGAACATGTTTAAAGATGATAGGCAGTATTATCGTTATTGTTTGTTCAACTGATAATAACAAAAATTGGTTTGATTGTGTGTTTGGAGACAAATATATAGACTCACAGGCCTGTGTGCTGTACAAACTGGCTTTGATTGAGAGTTTTTTTTAATAGCTTTTGGTTTATTTATGTAGTTTTAAATAAAGACCGTAATTAAAACGTTTAGACAATAATTGAATCCTGTGGAACAGAGTAATGAGTTATATCAGGCTTTGGCTACACAGATAGTTGTTGTAGCATCAATTCATTGTCAGGTTATATTTTTCTTCATGGGATCATTGACCTTTTAAAATATAGTCACTTTATTATTTAGTTATCAATAATTACATGGATATATAGGGTTGGCTGAAGTTTAATTGCTTGGATAAGCAATAAGTAGATTATTAGGGTTTTGGTCCAACTGTTGCGTCATCTGGGAAACAAAAATCATTTCAGTTTTTGATATATTTCTGTGGCACCGCGTGTGATTGTTGATTTGTTTTGTTTGTGCGTTTCAGATAATAAGGACTCACAATGTCGGATGGGGACTATGATTACCTCATCAAATTCCTAGCCCTCGGTGACTCCGGCGTGGGAAAAACCAGCTTCCTCTACCAATACACAGATGGCACGTTTAACTCCAAGTTCATCACCACAGTCGGGATAGACTTCAGAGAAAAACGAGTGGTAGGTTCATTTGCCTTTGAATGAAATACTAAAATAAAGGATAGAGTGGAGTTGTTAGCGCAGTAAAAGCACACGTGGATTTTACGTTCAACTCATTTCCTTGTTTCTAAGTGTTTCCATAAGCTCTTGTCGTGCCTAATTAAGAGCTTTAACGCATTCCTACACCATTAAGTAAGACCAGTGTAACAAAAGACTACTGATGAAGATTGCAACAGAAATCTAAGCACTGACTGATGTTGGTGAGCAGAACACTCCTTAAGAATAAACACTTCATACCATTGGCAAACAGCTGAGCAGTGTTCATATTTACTCAGTACTCCGTCTCTAATGCTGCTGGCCTCCTCCTGTAGGAATGTGCCTGACTAATTGTTTTATCACGACGATACAGGACATTAACACTCAGTTCTGAGCAGCTCTTTTGAAATGCCACAATTAGTTGTCATGGTTAAAGCACAATAATTAATCACAATGTGACTTCAAACATCCCCTAACCCGTCCTCTGGTTGCTTGCTGAGGAAAGTGTTAGCTGCACTGGTGAAGACATGATAGAAAAAGTGTGGAGAATATGATTAGGAATTAAATGTGAAATAACACTGGGCCCTTTTTATTAAAGTCCCTCCCTGAACTGTTGGATGAGGATGGAACACTAATAACAAAAGTCATATATTTTACCATCAAATAACAGATTAATGCTGCTCATTACAAATGTTTTTTTATAATAATAGGGTTTGTTTAGTCTTTTAAAGCACTGAAAGACAGGGTTTATATAGGAGTTATTTATTCATGAATAAACGAGAAACCTTTTAGGAGTGTTGTATTCTGAATTGCAACATGTATGTAGGTACTGATTTTGATATTTGATTGACAGAGATTACTGGTGTAGAAATAGATACGGTGTCCTCACACACTATGACATTGTGTGAGATCACGGCACAAGGCTTGGATACATACAAACACATATTTAAACAGATTTGACGACTCTCGCGGTCGGTTCCAACTCAGCCCCTTTGCTGCGCCTCTTTTATCAATAAATGTGAAATCCCCCCCCCCCCACCTAAAAATAGACCTCACACACACATTGTTTTGTCATATTTGATTTTCTGTAAATCTTAAAAGTTTATTTGTTTATAATTGCATTTGCCTTGAAACCTATTTCTATTTGGTGTGTGTCAGTTTTCTCCCCACCACACTCCTCCGGTGAGTTCAAGGCTCTCAGTAGCTGAGTAAACTCTGGTCTGCCGCTGATATAACAATACTACCAACATAGCAACAGGAGCTACTGCTTTGAGGCCTGGCCGTTGGTTGCTCCCCTCTGACTTCTCGCTAGAGCTCAAACAGATATCAAAAGCTAAACCAAACTCTAATCCAAACAACATTCAGCAAACCTAATAAGATAATTTATGTAATTATTTAACATTAGTAGCTGGATGGATGTTGCCAGGTATCTCTTGTCTTTCATGTCACCAGTTGTACTTGTTTTTTCTAGTGGAGGCAAGTGCTCTTAATCGTGTTCCCACAGCAGGATGAGGATGTTCTTGTTTTATAACTAACTGTTAAATGTAGAGCAGAGAACGTCCTGTTGGTTTGTGACGTTAGGTTTTTCTTTTTTTTCTCTCAGAACTACAAATCCTCAGGTCAAGATGGATCCTCAGTTCGAGGGCAGAAGATCCACATGCAGCTGTGGGACACTGCCGGACAGGAGAGGTACATGAAGCACTTAATCACCTTACTGAAAGTCCTATATCATTTTTAGATGTGTCTTTATCAAAAGTAATTACATTTCTCATGAAGTCTTTTCTGAATAATTTTAGGTTTCGGAGTTTGACGACCGCGTTCTTCAGGGATGCGATGGGTTTCCTCCTCCTGTTTGACCTCACAAACGAGCAAAGTTTCCTCAATGTCCGAAACTGGATGAGTATGTTCATCTGTTGTCATTAAAACTGCTGATTCTATAGATATTCACCACGCAAATCTTTTATTTTCAGATAAATACGAGTGCAAACGACATTTCATTCTGTTAGAATTCTTGTTATTTGTGCACAAAAGCTTCGAGTCTGGCACGTGTTGCATCGATAATAGATTGTTGTTACATGTGTGATAAATGTGTCTCCTCCAGTTTAAATTGTCTTTGTGCAAATGTTATTTTGCCCAAATCTGCTGCATTTTCTCTGCTCAAATATCTTATTTCCGGTGGATATGATCCATTAATGGCAGCAGGGTTTGGGATGTCTACCACATTGGCGTAGGACAGTGAAACACACCGATGGATAACGACATTGCTGCGAGTCACATCCTGCTTTACTTACTAATCCACTTCCAAAGCACTTTTATCCAGACGCCTGACAAACTTTTTCTGAGTTGTGTTAACTGTAAGAAGAGGGAACGTTCTTCTTACTGCTTTTTTCCAATGCGTTATATATTTCCAGTTCACCTCTTTATTTAACATCCTAGATAACATCACTCATAAAAATGATGATGGCATCGTAACTCTGCTCCAGCTAAATGTAAAAATCACATTAAAACTAAATATGTCACGTGTCTTTCAGGTCAGTTACAGATTCACGCATACTGCGAAAATCCAGACATCGTTCTATGTGGCAACAAATGTGACCTGACGGATCAGAGAGCGGTGAGAGAAGACGAGGCACGAGAGCTGGCAGAGAAGTACGGGTATGTCTCCGTTTTGATCCATCTGTACATGAACCTCTCCCTCAAACATTTGTCAAGAAGGCAGTGGCTGCATTGTTTGCCAGAGTCTGTGCAGTAGAATGTCTGCTTGAACTGGTCCTCCTCGAAACGCAAATATTTGAGCACGTGTAAAATATCCTGCTCTGGTCATATTAGACACACCTGTAGTAAAAACACAGATATCGTAGAGGATGTGAACTTTATAACACGTTTTAAATGTCCTCAGAATAAAACGCAGAAGGTCGTGACCCTAATCTAACTGGTTCACAGCATTACGGCCTGTTCCATGTGCCCATTTGCCTGCATAATAATGATTCTCCACACAGACGTTTGTTGTTAATCATCATGTAAATCTTAAAGAAATTATCGATTGTTTAATTCATGTTTGTTTTGATTTCAGCGATAATTTTTTTATTTCATTGGACTTTGGAGTCTACACTTTATGATTTATGTTTTTAACTAGAAAGAATAAGGTTAATTATATTCTGTGTCTTTCTATATCAAAAATGTTATGAGTTCACCAAACAACAGGAAAACGTCAAGCGTCGTTGTCATTGTTACCGGAAGCTAATATAGCTTGTTTCTCTGTGCCATGGCATCAAACTGACAGAATTAACCTATATGTATATTATATAGGTCTCATTACTGAAACCCAATAGTTTTGAGCAATTTAACCTAGATAAGAAGTTTTTGTTATAAGTAGAAATTCAAGGGATTACTCTACCTTTACCTTTTTATAGTCTTTTACTTTTTCTTTTAACCCATAGAGATGTGTTTCATTGTAATTGGTAGCATCAGACTGTGACCCAGACGTTTTCTTCTGTCCAGTATCCCATACTTTGAGACAAGTGCTGCTAACGGGGAGAATGTGAACCAGGCTGTGGACGACCTGCTGGACCTCATCATGAGGAGGATGGAACGATGTGTGGACAAGTCGTGGATCCCGGACGGGACCGTCCGAGTTAACGGACTGACCAACTCAGAAATCCCAGAGAGCTCGGACAAGAGCAAATGTGCATGTTAGAATGATGAGGAGTCATTTTAGTTACATATGTGTGTGTCCATGATACTGGCGATGAAATAGGAAGACAACCACGTTCAATGTTTCACAAAGTGAGAGGATTATTTCTGTGTTAGGTCAAACTTAACAGTAATTTGTGCCCATAGCTCCATAAACTGTGCATACTTTTATTGACACGTTATATTATTTGTCAATTCAGATCTCAGTGCCTTATTGAATATGGAAATTGTCATAAGGATTCATGTTATTAATTAATTTTGATTGTGCGTATTGGATATTTATTGCCTAGCTTAAGTGTCAATCTTTTCATCACTGGAGTTTACTGATCACATTTTGTATAAACTTTGTGTTCCCTGTTGCAGCAGAAAGCGCAGCCCTACCAGAAGTGCCATAAATATTCTATCAATACTTTCTGTGAGGTTAGCGTGAATTCACTGGTTTTAACTCAAGAAAGAAGTCTCCTTTACTTTTCTTTATGCAGACAGATAAATATTGACTTTGATTCCTGCAGTCACTGATTGTAGCTGGAGGGATATGTACTTTTAGAATACTAAATGTAACCAGTGAATATGATTGTCTGATGGATTTCCAGCTGAACAATCTCACCTGTGCCACTGCCAGAAAAAAGTATGGCTCACATTGACCATCCAGCAAAAGCTACTTGAACTCTCTACACACAATTTTCTTTTCGGACTCAGTTCTTGTGCTGGTTTGTCTGGAAAACATGAATTATGTAACACAGTTAGTTAGTCATGAAAACTTGATTATGTACAGCAACTGGTTTGGCCAATAATTACAAAAGCAATAGAGAAACTGAGATGTGAACCAAGAGTCTGGTACTTCAGGTCATTTATCCTGATTTAAAAAAGCACAAATACAACAAATAAAGACACAAATAGAAGTACAAATTTCCATGATAGACATTTCTAAGAAAAAAAAGTTAATGCTAAATCTCACTGTTGCTCTTTTGTGTATTTTAATAGTCTAAAGGAAAATAATTTGATTTTAAAATTTCAACGAAAATATCAGTTTCTGTTCGCTCACTGACTTTTTTCCTACTGGCTCCATGTTAAATACATATAAAGTCAAACAATTATTGTCACTAGTGACAAAACATGAGATATAAGTTCCATCTTCAACATTGTAATAATTAAATGCTTTTGTTCGGCAGGTTCCAGAGTCTATCTGGGAAAATCAAGTAAAACCAGTTCTGGTGAGGCTGACCTTACCTGGATCCTCTGCATTTATACATTTTTACCATTATTCACTTGTTACAATGCAACAGCTTTAAATCACACATTGTATGTTTTTAAGTATTTGCTTCCCCTACTGATATCTTGAAGAGTATTATACACTTTTATAAAGTACAATAAGATCTTCAGGGGAAACAGGCTGTGGTGCTACATGTATCTCACACAGCAAATGCTACATATTACTCTCATTAAATACATAGTAAGAAATAATTCAATGGGCTTCAAATGTGTGATAGAAACCGTTTATGGGTATCCTGTGTTTCAGGTCTTAATGGGACCATGATAACTAAAGTAACACACAGCACAGGAGCCTGTTCAATCTGGTCATCTTGATAGTAATCGATTCTGTATTGACAAGATTTATAAGTAAGGAAATAAAATTGGACATGTACTTTCGTTTATCTTATGGGATGCATTTGAAATGCCAATGCTGAGGATCAGTTTATAATACAATTATATTTTATATTTTAAAAAAATGGAAAGAATATATACACTGGGGTTATTTTTCTGAACTGTAATTTCACACAAATCGTATTACACTTTATTTCTGTATACAATTGTGAATTGGATGTTTCACTTTTTCAAAACAAATAAAATCGTTCACTTAAATGAAATTTGATCACATTATTTAATAGTCTCAACTGAAATATTTCATGTTGTCAATTGTCACCCGCTTGCATTTGCAAAATATGTAAATTGTGTCCAAAAATAAACAATTCTATTTATATAATCACTGAAGTAGAATCTCATTTTATATAATAGGTTCCTGCAATGAGGACTACAGGCTGTATATGGGCCTAGGTGCAGTTGATCGGGTCCTATTTTTCTTAGCTGTTTTTAATGTTTTTTTTTAACTTGTGATAATGTAAACTAAATTTTTAAAAGATTGTGGACTTCTGCACATGGGCCCATTATAACAAAGATACATTATTTACACGTTTTTACAAATCTACAGAAAAGTAAAGCAATGACTGACATTTCTTCAGGTTGTTCTGTATATGTCCTCACTTAAGCTGGAGACCCTTTTTGTCCATTTAGCTGATTAGATTTAACTTATAACGTTATATGTACACAGTAACATCCAACAGATGAAAGGCTCGTGGCGGCAGTATGATGGTTACTGTTGTCACTGTTGACAACACATGTTAAATCCATTTTGAATTTAGACTGCCTCCTCATCACATCATGAGTCGGAGAAATAGAAAAAAACTGATTATACCAGAAACTGTAAATAAAGATGGAAGATGCGTCTCCAATTCCTCCCACTATCGAGAAATGAAGCCAAAAAATCCCGGATACAAACACTCCCATCTTGCAGAGACCAATCGTACGTCAGTCTCAGCTGTCAATCATGATGTTTCACCACATTTTTATAGCATAAAATAACTAATTCAAACCAAACTATTGGTCTATATCCCATCCACTAGCCTAGCGGAGGCGGGGTTTACGACGTGTACAGCAGCCAGCCACCAGAGGGCTATGGAGACGCTTAGGAATCATTCATGCCGTCCATGCTCTAAAGTCCAGCAGGGGGCAGCACATCTCCTGCACCTCGGCGTCGATAGGAGCGTATATCCGGTGAGGAGAAGAAGAACCAGCCTGAGGGACTGTCTCTGATGAAGGTCCTGAAGTCTCCTCGTTTGTTTTGGAAACTTTTACTGACAATTATTTACGTGTAGTTTTCACCGAGGTTTTTATTGGAGTCTGAAGATGAAATCCACAAGACGATAGTTCGGGTCTGAAGCTCAGCAGCTGTGTCCTTATCTTCGCAACGTTCATTTTCGTTTTCAGCTGCTCGGTCTTTGCTATAGAAAGACTTTGTAAACACGTCAGTATTTATATTTATTTACGGAAAGTGACACATTGAAATGACTTAATGTTACGACCATAACCGTTTGTATCCTTTGCTTTATTTGACGTGTTCCTAGTACACTGCTAACAGTAGCTAACCGTATCTTCGTATTTAAACTCTCTTTTCAAACTATGAGAACTACATTGACCAGAGATCATATTCAGTTTTTCTGTTTTGTGCCCAAATATGTCACGTCTGAATAGTCAGTGAAATGCGCACATTAATGTGGAACCTGACTGTATCGATATATTGCTCATGCATTGCACAGTGAGGAGGTGTAACAACATTGATCTCCCTCAGATTGTAAAATGTGTTGCTGTGTTGCTCACTCTGCTCAGAAAGAACCACAACCTTCAGAGTAAACATCAGTCTTTAAACTTATAATAATGCTAATGTAATATTTAGTCAGATAATTATCGATACTGACAGATATGAACATTTTAATCTTTATATGTTTGTTCATATCGTCCTGATTTAACTACTTAACAGTATATATATATATATACAAGTAGAGGTGAAATAATGTTAATGATAATCTTTAATTTATTTTCTTATGAAACTTAGAAGCATTTCATTTTTCCTGTTTCACAAATGGAACAATTTGCTGTGTTTCTTATAATGTTGTTGAGGTTTGGACTATTGTGTAGGTGTCACATTGGGCTCTGGTTTATTGCAGTGAACCTTTCTACTTTTTTTTGTAATTATTATGAACTAAACGATTCCAAATACATATGACTGCTTGAGTATTCATAATCTAACAATATAATATCCTTATATACATATATTATTACAGAGGGCCACATTTTCTGTAATGAGTACTCTCAATGATCCGATTACATTTTTCTGATTATGCATACATATGTTTACCAAAGCAGATATCCCCGAAGCAGGATGCCTTTCCGTTTCTGCCCCCAGTGTGGGACGAAGTTGCAGCCTGGTTTCAAGTTTTGTCCATCCTGTGGAGAGCAGATTCCTTGTCCCGGTGATGAACCAGGAGCTGTGAGCTCAGCTGCTTCTTTAAGTTCCTTTTTTAACAAAGGAGATGAAAGAGCAACATCTGTTCGGAAAGAAACCCGCGATTCAGGCACAAGCTGTGAGCCAATAGAAAGCAAGGGTAAATATATTGGCCATATTGGATTAGTAATTAATTTGTCTTATTTATAGATTCTGAACATTTTTATTTTAAAGCTTCATATGTTCATTTAATCAACAGCCCAAGCATGTTTCACGTCACTTTCAGTATCAACTCGTCCTGCACTGCGAAAGACTCGTAACTCGCTGCAATTGGACAACTTCAAAGATGCCACTCCACCTGTGGTGCCGGCCACTCATCCTGTCAGAGATGGTAAGTTTGAAGGTAATTAAAATCTGGAAGCAGTCTCACCCCAAAGTTGTTTCTGTTCTAGTTTTCTGATGCAAGATAAAGTACATTCAGTAGTGTGAGGAGACTATTGAAGTGCCTGTGTGATATTTATATATGCTAGCAGAGTTGCCAGCATGTCATCTATATTTAAACACTTTCTTGGTCAGTAATAATACATATTGATGAATAATATATGTGTTTTGTATGGACAGATAATGCCGTCAGGTTGCAAACATCCTCACCAAAGCAGCACAAAGTCTCTTTCAAAGTCAACGCTGAGGTAGAACCAACTTTAGAGACTTCAACTTCTACTGCTGTTAAAACTCCTCGGCCTGGTGAGCTGAAACACGAGACAAGCATCATCTATTTATTAATTCTTTCATACAATACTACAGGCTCTGTCTTCTTTGCTGTCATGCTCTGTCCTTTAATCCGTATCTATGTTGGCCGCATCCATGTGTAGTCAGGGGAAAGGCCAAGCTCTCCAGTCCTGCTTTGAAGCAGGTAGAAGAAGGAAAAAAGCCGACTGATAAAACATGTGAGAAAGCAGAGGGATCGACAGTCAGCGGCTCTCCTTTCAGCTCTCCAGTCTCCTCACCAATCTCCAGGTCTCCTTTTAAAGGTAAGCGACACCACACCACTTACAGATAAAATGTACCACTCATGTTCAGCCTCCCATCAGAGGATAGTTAGATTAACAGGCTTACGCTAACATCTTTACACTTAAGTCTGAATCTTATAAATTGAAACCTTTTTTCCCATAGATACAAATAATTGTTATAGAGCATTTAAACTTAGTTTTTTTGTTCACCGAGACTGTCACTTAACAATAATGTTTATATGAATGAACAGGGACAGGAAAAAGCAAAGCTAAGAAGGCGAAGCATGCGTCTGCTGTGGAGCCGCTTCAGGAAGGCGAGGAAGTGACAGACACGTCGGGCAAGAAGTGGAAGCTGATGAAACTGCTCAGTCAAACCCCGACGGAAATCTTCTACGATGGTGAGACAAGACGATACAAGAGCGGTGCATATAAACTGTCTGATTATCATCACTAGTAGGCAAACTTAACTAACTGTTCCAGAATAATATTTATACGTCTCAACTCCTTGAAGCACAAGCAAACTTTAAAACAAGACGGATTACATCCAAATAAGGGTTTCACATTAATGATTATTATGGCCAAAAGAATGAATGATGATAATCTGATCACATATACAAAAGGTTTGAAAAAAAAGATAATTATAAGAATTCTGACAGTTTCAATTCTAACCTTACAAAAATTATGAAGACATGATAATTCTATTGTTTTATCCTTTTAAGTTTTTCAAACAGCTTCACAATCCAAGGAGTCAAATCACATTCTCAAACTGGTAAGTCTTGTGAGTTTCTTCAGTCAAATAATGTCGTTATTATGACGAAAATAAGTATAATCACTTACTTATTCATATTGCCATCAAAGATCTTATTTTAATTTGTTCTCTTTTTTCCATAATCAATGCTTTTCAGTTTTCTTCAGTTTAATTTTACTGACTAGGATCAATAAAGTTTATTTCCTCTTAGGGAGCTAAAGATGGACGACTCTTCAATGAGCAGAACTTTCTGCAGAGAGCTGCTAAACCTGCATCTGGTGAGGGTGTAGAGGGTTTTCATGTTTAGTAAAGCAAACGTTTTTGTGGTGCCAGAAATCAGTGATGAATGTCTGCCTCACATGGAGGGTGGACTGCAGTCATACAGCAGCTCGACTCTAACTCTCCTGAGGATAACTGCAAGTTAACCTTGTTAAAACTAACAGTAGTAACATCAGTGTTTATTACAGTAAAAAAACAAAGTCTTAACTGGTAAGTCGGAAACCGAACCACTCACAACTACGGTCTGAAGCTGAGGTAGATAGTGAGAAGAGTTCTGACAGTTTTGTTTATGATGTAATTAAACAACATCAAAAACAAGTGTCTGCCATTCATTTCATCTGTTAAGAGAGAAGTGGACAAATCAAATCTTTAACCCTTTTAGATGCAGTTCTGATCTGTGATTTGTGTAACTTTTCATATGTATGACACATCATAACCCTCCTGTTAAAATGTCCTCTCTCTCTCTCTCTCTCTAGTGGACAAGTGGATCAAACAAAACAAGATGGATTTTCTGGGGATTCCTTCCTGTGTCGGCTTTGGTCCTCATGCAGATTCCTACAGGTCTGGTAACGTTTATCTGTGAATGTGTTCACACAATACGACAGTACTTTACATTGACCTGGTTTTTGCTTGTATGTTCTTCTTTCTTTTTATAGGTTTCTAATTGTCCCAAACATGGGCCAATCTCTGCAGTCTGTCATTGATGAAGATGATGGTCTGGCTGAGAAATCTGTTCTTCAGCTCGCCTGTAGACTAGTGAGTCTTGTGTCATCTGTAAACTTTACTGGTTGTCAGGCAGAACCAGAACTTATCGCTGCTTTCATAATAAACTAACATTTCTCTCTCCCTGTAGTTAGATGTTCTGCAGTACATCCATTCAAACGAGTACGTTCATGCTGATATCAACGCAGAAAACATCTACATCAGACCAGGGCAGACATCACAGGTGAGAATGATTCTGACTGTACTGTCAGTCAGGCAGTTGAAATGTGTTATACACTGACCACTCTCTCTCTTTCTCTCTGTGCGTGTGGGGGGTGAGGATAGGTTTATCTCGGAGGATACTGCCATGCTTTCAGGTACTGTCCAGGAGGCCAACATGTGGAGTACCGAGAATTAAGCAGGACGCCACATGAGGGCAACATCGAGTTCATCAGCCTGGACTCTCATAAAGGAGCAGGTGTGTTACTGACTCCTCATCCACAAAAGTAAAACCCTCCTGTCGTTGTCAGGGAAATCCTCCTTTCACCATATACCATACCGTATACACTGCCAGATTTATTTTCTTCCTTCAGCTGCAGTCCTCCCACGGTCCATCTGGCTGCAGAGCTCTCAGGCACACACATGCTGCACATCATTAAAATGATAGGATCTGGTCTTGTGCTGCTTGTGATATCTTTTAATATACAACCTATTTCATTTTCTATTTTGACTTATTATGGTACATGTATTTTTATTGATTTATCCTTTATGTAACCAGGAAGCTCTCATTGAGATACAATATGTATTGCAGGAAGATCCTGTTTAAGATGGGCTTGATATGAAATCAAAAAGTTTCACATATAAATCTAAGCGGAGAAAAGTAACACAAGGAACAAAGCAAACATTGACCAAAGAACAGACACAGAAACACACCGGAATCAATGGTGAAAATGAATTATGGGAAATAAAAAAGCAGTGACATTGTTACATGAATATGAAATATTCAAGATGCCAAATCTGAGGGGAAACAGTTGTTGACATCGCTGTTTGTTTTCTGTTTTCAGCTCCGTCCCGACGCAGCGACCTGCAGTCACTGGGTTACTGCATGCTGCGATGGCACACAGGTCCGCTCCCGTGGAGTGACCTCAGTCAACCAGAGCAGGTCGCCCCCCACAAACAGAGGTGAGAGGTTTGATCCCGACCCACATCATTTTAAAAGTCAGTATTAACAAAAAAAGGACAAAAACTCCATTCAAGTTCTCATTGTAGGTACATGGATGATGTTCCTGCATTGTTGAGTCACTGCTTTGGGAGGACGAGAGTTTCCAGTGAGTTCAAATGTTTTTAGGATACAGTATAAAAAGTGTGTGATTAGATATCATCAGCTCATTATCACTGTATTTTGGTGTAGGTGCATTTCAAAGCTTCCTGACTGCAGTGATGGCTCTGCAGTACTCTGAGCAGCCCGACTACTCAGCGCTGAAGGCCGGGCTCAGTTCAGCCTTACTGCATATGGGGGGGTCACAGGAGCAGCCACTGTGTTTTTAGGTGAGAACACACACACACACACACACACACACTGAAAAGACAATAAGAGACATTGTGACATATTTGCATCTACAGCTCCTCTAGTTTTGCATTAACCTCAGGATTTGTTTGTGTGTCCTTTCGTGTTGATTGTACTGAAATGAAAGATGAAATAAAATGTACCCAGGGGAGAATAACGTCTTCAGTCTAGATTATATATATATATATATATATATATATATATATATTTGTATTCAGTATAAAAATATGTTTAGTTGAAGTTTTAGCATGAACCTAAATATTTTCCTTTCCCGAGGTTCAAGACGTAGACCTGCTCTGAACCGCTCTTTGGTCCTGATTGGAAAATGATAGAAAAATTTATCAAAAATAACCTCATCATGTACATCAATTTAGTCAAACAAACAGGAAATGGTTGATTTCATATATTATCAACAAGAAAAAAAAATTTGAATGCTGTCCTTTCTTAATGAATTGTACTAATAAGTCTCTGTCTATCTTCTTGACTTTGTCCCTACGGCCGTCGTCCCCGACAGTCGAGACATTGGCGTCCAAATCCGGCCACCAGAGCTGTTCGTGCTTGGTGTGTGTGAGTGTGGAAGTTTCAGACTGATAGTATCCACTGGTCCAATTCACAATCTAACATCCATTAAGAATCATTTCATCTTAATGACGTACAGGAATTGATCGATCGTCTGAAAAACCCTTTAGCGTTTGATGTTATAACTTTGATCATTATGATATAACTTTGCGTCGTTTTATTCTACAATTTTTTTATGTGATCAATTTATTCGAGAATTTTACAACAGAATACTCTTTGAAGCTAAGTTGCTTGAGTGTGAGCCACTTTCAGATCTCACCAGAGGTTCTGTCCTACTTTCAGTTTGTTGATTTGGGAAACATAACTCTCAGTACTCAAAAATGTATTCTGTATTATTTTTCAATCAGCTTCTGAACATCTCACTGAGCCCGTCTGTCGGTGCTGCTCAGGCTTCTGCTGAACAGGATTTTCAAGATAAAATGATGCCTGAAAGTAACAGTGATGTTAAACAACCAATGTTCATGTGTTAATGACTCACGTGTAGTAGGAGCTGTGTTCCTGATCCAATTATGGATCTATGCAGCTATCATTTGAGATGGGTAAATATAGTGTTAAGGACAAAGTCTTGACATTAGAGGGGACATGTCCTTACTGTCCACATTCAAATATACACCCATCCAGGCACAGCCTCCACCAGCCCAGCAGAAACAGGGGCATCTCTGTAGCAAAGGAATTCAAGTGCAAATCTTGCTTTCTGTTTGACAATAACATGCTGTATTAAAATATGTCTACATTATTTATTTTTAGAGAAATTTAACAATTAGTTTGGAGATGGACTTTTTTTTATTTAAAATCGTTTTATCTGTAATGTTTTATTGCACTGAAAGCTGAGTTGTAGATTTTAATTTGTGACAAAATGACACGACTGCTTTATCCTGGTAAATGTTGGGTTTTAGTATTGCAAAGGTAACGGAGGAGGGATTCAATTTGTTAAATTTTGATGGACATGTTTTTGGTGACATTGAGACACTGGTAGTTTTTGAATATCTCACAATGTTTTCTGGTTTTTAAACATTTTGCTTGTTAAACGGTTGATACACTGACTTTTTGACCTGTGAATATGAGGTCAGAGCATGATATGGTCATTTCCTTTATATGAGCCAACACACAACTGCTCAACTCTCACTTTTATTTACTTGTAACTTGTTTGAATAAAGTGGCTGCATTTATTTTTCAGACTAGTTTCTTTGCGTCTTTGTTTTTAAAATTTGTACACAGTCTTCAATTTAAAGCGTGTCTAATATCAAATTCAGCAACGGTTGGTGCAGGGCATTCTTGTGATGTTTACCCAACTAATCAACAGTTTGTCACAGTCAAAAACATTCACCACAACATGTTACTTTTAAAGAAAGCTTTATAAAGTTTAAACATTTCTGAACATAAACATTTCAAGACATATACAATTATTTTATATGAAACAGTAAATATCTCTTATTGTGCACACTCTTAAAAGAAATTCAGAAAATAAACACTGTTTTCTTTCGCCTGATCTCCCGTCCTGGCATTTAAATCCTTACATCCCTGTCTCTTTAGGCACTTTCTGAATGACGAGGCTTCGTAGAACAATGGAAAGCAATGACATGGACAGACTATGGCGCCCCCGTGAGGCAGCTTTTGTACACAGCTACAGAGCTGAGGGCGTCCTCTGAGTGGAGCCGAGCTTACACACTTCAAACTGATCAGTTGAGCTTTTTACACAGACATGCTGGCAGTGTGAGGCAGTGACACATGCAGGTTTACATATAGTTTGACTCTGCAGGTTGTTTCCGTGTTTGAAAAAACTGGACCGGGAGAAGCTTTTGGAGAGAAACACAAACTGCTGTCTTTAAAGTGTTTATACTAATTTCTCATATATATATATATATATATATATATATATAAATAAAACACGTTCTTTTTTTTTTTTTAGCTCAGGCCCTGGTGCAGCTTGGACATTTCATTTCTGAAAATTCTCATCTCTGATGAATAATATGAAAATATCCTGTAGGTTTTCAGGGTGAATTCCTGCTTTGGAAATGACTTCATGTCAATGAAAATCCTCAGACAAACATCACATGGTCAGAAAGAGCTCCGGGCTGTGCGCCGATTTAACACTGTAAAATCCTGACCTCGATAGTTTTCCCATATCTGAAAATACTGGTAACTTGTAACGCAACTCGGCAAATGATTGTATGCTTCTCTGTGGATTGAAGATATCCAACAACTCCAACATATAAAACTTATTTCTAAATTATTAGACCATTAAAAAAAACACTAATAAAGCCAAGAACAAGGCCGCTTCTAGCTGCTCCTGAAATGTGTTTGGACACGGAATTTTCACATGACAGGAACAGTTTATGAACGTGTAAACTTAAGTGGCATCCCACTGTAACTCAGGCAACGTGATAAGAGCATGTGTTGAATGAACAAAGAACTACTGAAGGGAGCTGTGTGTGTGTGTGTGTGTGTGTGTGTGTGTGTGTGTGTGTGTGTGTGTGTGTGTGTGTGTGTGTGTGTGTGTGTGTGTGTGTGTGTGTTTGTGTCGTGACTTTCAGACGTGACTGAAGGTTTATCATCAAACCCCAGGGTTTATCATTCTTTGTCAAACAAGGCAGATATGTGCACAAACTCTGTCGTAATGGAGGAGCTTGTTTGTCTGAGCAGTAAGTGGGACATCCTCAAGGCATCTGGTCCCTCGGGGTGAGAGGAGGGAGATGGCATGAGCAGAACAGAGCTGGAGAAATGGGTTCGCTATAGTTTCACTGTCATTAGAAGACAGTCGTGGCCAAATGGCTGGGAGTGGAGGGACGCTCCTCTTGATCATGTGATGTGTCCTCTGCTGAAGGATTAAAAAAAGCACAGGGCACATTAACAAAGTCATTACGCCTGCAGGGGAGTGGTCACATGATCAGTTTACTGACAAGTTCTTCTCACCGTGTCGTTCATCTCCCTTTTCCTTGCTGGGTTCCTCCTTATCCTCAGGTAGTTCAATCTCTCCCAAATCCTGCACGTCTTCCACA
This sequence comes from Pleuronectes platessa, assembly GCF_947347685.1. NCBI lineage: Eukaryota > Metazoa > Chordata > Actinopteri > Pleuronectiformes > Pleuronectidae > Pleuronectes > Pleuronectes platessa. The sequence continues at coordinate 17,563,922 of NC_070626.1, forward strand.
CTCGACTCCTTTTGAAGAAAAAAACTGAAGCTCTCATTTTGCTATCATAAAAGGTCTGATAACAGATGGTTCCATGAATAATGTTTACCTGTGATTCAGAGAAACGATCTTCATCCGAGTTCCTAAATCCCTCTGGGGCTTCCATGAGGATCTCAAGGCCGCCTGCCTCCTCTTCGTCATCACTGCCGAGGGAAAACAAAAAGATGTTGACTACAAAACACTGAGGTCACAAATGTACACACATCAAATAAAAACCTTTAAGATACAGTGTTCCTGCTTTTCTCCAAGTAAGTCTTCTTCCTCTACTACATTATGTTTAATAAGATTAGAGTTATTTTTATTGACAGTTCCTGACTAAATAGTTTGTAGTAAAAACTGAGAAACTTTCTGTAAATGTTGAACTCTGCTTAATAGGGACTTGCTAATATGTAACAGAACATATTTATTTGGGGCAATGTCTCTGGTCACCTGATGAATTTTCTTTTAGCTCTGATTTGGCCTCAACCAACTCCTAAAGGAAATATTGTGTCTCTTTAGCTGCTATGTTCACAAGCAAGTTGACAACTGTGTGTGTCTGATGCTGAGCAGGTTGTGTACAGTCGGTGCACAGTACTCATCGAAGCCATGAGCATGAGCCAAAACAATAAAGTTTAAAACATTTCTCCTGTCGTTTTTATGACAAAAAACAACTCTCACCTTCCACCAGAGTAGAAATTCCCTTCATCCTTTTCTTCTTCCTCCACATTGTGTTGGTTGTCATTTTGGCCACACTCCTCTTCTCTTTTTCCTTCGTCTTTCTCTCCTTGGTCCCCTTCCTTTTGTCCTTCATCTTTCTCTTGTCGCTCCTCTTCCTTTTTTCCTTCGTCTTTCTCTCGTTGCTCCTCTTCTTTTTCTCCCTCATCTTTCTCTCGTTGCTCTTCCTTCCCTTCCTTTTCTCCTTCGTCTTTCGCTCCTTGCTCCTTTTCTCCTTCATCTTTCACGTGTTGCTCCTCTTCTTCTTCATCAAGGTCAGAGCAGTTGAGAAAGTCAAAACTTTCTAGGGCTGTCTCAACTTCCTGGATGAAACTAGACGAAGTAGGAAAAGAAACCTGTGGAGAAACAAAATGCAGGTGTTAAAAATATCCCCATCGACACTTGGAAACTCCACCTGAACTTTTTCTTGAGCTCACCGTAGGAGCGGCCTCTGCCTGACTGAGCTCCGGACTGGACCGGTGAGGCTGACTGCGTTTCCCTGCTGCTTCTAGCTGGTTTTCACCCTGTGCCTCAGTGGTGCTGTCCTTTGTTTCTGCTCCAGCCTGTAAAGAGGAGACCTCGCAGGGATCATCCTTTACTGCCTCTGCTGAAACACACACTTGTTGGAGGCCACATTCAGGCACATCTGCTCTCTCCACTAACGACACAGGAGGTACAGAGGAGACGTCAGGGCACGAGCAACTCAGGTCCGCTGAGGTGTCTGAGAGGTCAGCTGACCGCAGGGACGCCCTGTCAGTCACATTACAGTCCGGGCTGCTCTCGCCCACAAGGCTGTGAGAGCAGGAAGTCTGCAGATGGCCGTTTGGCACCGCATCTGTCTGAGAGAAGACCTCCCCGGCTTCTGTCTCGTCCTCCTCTTGGTTGGACGAGAGCGACGGCGTTGAGGCGCTGGACTTGCGCGGTGTGAGTGACAGCTGACTGGTGAGAGTGGTCTGCAGCATGTTGGAGGCCGTCAGCCTCTGAGCGTGATGAGCCAGCGCCGGACTGGAGGAGTCGTCGGAGGATTCAGAGGAGTTGGACCAGACTGTCCCATTCTCCATCTCTCCCTGTCGCTTCAGCAGAGACTAGAGAGGAAACACAGGCGGGAATAAAAACACGGTGAATGATGGATACAAACTTGCTGGTTTACAGGGATCAGAGACATGTTATGCCATGGCATGTCAGAAAACTGGTTAAATCTATCAAATTCAATTTACTAAATATATCACTGACAAGTACAATTTCAGTTAAAACAAAGCATAAATTGCTTCTTTGAATTTTTCGTAATATGAACTGAATATATCAGTTTTTAGCTTCCGTTTACATTTCAGCATGTAATGTTGAAGCATCACTCTGAGCTCAGGAATCTTTTGATTAGTCTTTTATTTTATATTTGATTAAATATGTGATTTGTTTTTTCCTATTGGGATTGTGAATTTGATTGGACATCGATTCAAACAATGAATTCAATTAAAAAATGGGTTACGAAATTATTATTATTATTATTGGATTTCTTCTACTCTGATCACTATAAACTGAAACTACAGCTACATCTACGTCCCAACACACCGACTGCACGGAGGTGATTCGGGGGGCGGTGCGGCCGAGTTCACAGTGTAACGATGCGGTCCTGTCCGTCGCAGCATCGTGGAACGCCTCCGCCACGGGGCCGTTGGGCCTGGGTCTGCCACGGGGCACGCTCTTCAGCGAGGTGAGGAAGAGGAGGAGGACATGATGGAGCGCTACTCAACCACTATTAAACAGCTACAAGGACCACAGCTTCGCTCATACAAACTGCTGTCACACAACCCATGACTGCTATCATTCATTCTCCTCACGTCAGACACGCCACTCCCACAACCACATGTCCTACCACACAGTCCTCTGTTAATATCCTCGCACACATCAGTGCTACCACTACACACAAAGCAGTTGGGGAGCAGCTGAAATAGAACAAGCCAATGACATGACAGTAATAGTAGCCATCAGTGACGTAAATGGGAAATAGTAATATGTATTTATGCCTAGTAAAAAATAGTGTTTACAGTGTTTGACTGATTAACATGGCTGTAACAAAGTCTTTCTACAATTATGAACCAGGGGCCTGTTTCACTAAGATATTTCAGACTTGTCTGCAGTTTCAAATTTACTCTTACGATGGTTTATAGAAAAATTTGAGAGAATAAGTAGAAGGAGGTGAGCTCTAAACCTGCACATTCAGATAAAGCCTGAGTAGAAAAAGAGCAGAAAGTTTCAAATGAACAGCGTCTGTGGTATTTTATGTTTTGGGTGATGAAAATGGACAACAGTGACATTTGTGCAGTCATCTGTTACCTCGGAGATCCAAGAGGACGTAGTCTCAACAGGCAGTGGGGGTGCCCCTTCTTATTGCACGGTGAAGAAATTAGCTGCTGGTGTAATTCTGCTGCGTTTTAAGCAGCTATTTAAATGTGGAGGCGGAGAGAGTCTGGAAGATGACTCACCCTCACAACATAGAAGACTATTGACAAGATTCAACATCTACAGTGAAGAGATGCTCCACAACCCGAGTGTTAAATGTTAAATGAAGAGGGGGACAATATTGGGATATAAATGTGACTCCTTCTATCAGCCTTTATCAATTCAATCCCCCCCCCCCCAATTAACAGAAGTTACACAGATTAAAATCACGTCTGCACTGTGTTCACATTCCTGTTTTGCTAATTAAATTATTTTCCTAGTAACATGTGCTTCATAACTGAATTCATTTTCCGCCGGGCAGAATGGAGCCGAGCTGTCTGATGTGGTTTGCATGATCTCTCGTATTTTTAAGTTTGGAAACAAATATAGCCAGGACACCGAGCAAATTAGGCCGTCACTGGCTCTGTGCAACAGACGAGTGTAGATGTTCATCTGCAGTCGGACAATCAGTGAGATCTAAACCACGGTCAAAGTCTGTCTTTGTGAAACAGGCCACAGTGGTGCCAGAGCAGGTGTAGTGGAGCTGCTGTTGGTAGGCAAAAACTGAGGCTGAATAATGTGACTCACATAAAACACCTGCTCCCGCATAGAGGGCGTGTCTGGAGGGCTCTGATTGGACAGCAGCCGTTTAGTGACCGTACTGGTGGATGATGTCTGGTCGTCCTTATCAAACGGACTGAAAGAGAGAGAGGAAAGCCAAAGAGCATAAAGTGAGTCACATGAAATAAAGAGATCCTGAGGACGTGAGCTGTGTTCTGCAGGTTAAGCATTTTTTAATGGTTTATGAGCTTGAACGCGAGTCAACTTCAAAGTACAAAAATTTGATTATTGGCTGATCTATGATGTAATCAAATGATGTAGGAACAGAAGCTCTCTGGTTCACTGAAGTGGAAATTTCCACTCCCTCAGCTATATAGATGTGTGGAAATGTACATAGACATAAAATCGTGGCAAACACAAACCTCCAGGTGACCTCCAAGTTTAGCTTCACTGTCCCGAGGTCGTTGATATCCACGGCGAGCGTCTGGGGGAGCGGGCAGAACAGGTCGAGCATTTCACAGGACACGCTGCCCACCACCACGTGGTTGGCCAGGCTCTTCAGCTCCGTCACCTTGACAACCAAATGCCAGAGAAATGAGAACATGGAGAAATCGTGAGAACTCAAGAAAGATGACATTTAACCAGTGACACTCAGAGAACTCAAATGTCCAAAACAGTTGCCCCACACATGTTCCAGTATATTTTCTGGGACACGCCCACTCGCTCATGACAATTCTAATGCACGATGTAGAACACACAGTAGATGTCAAATCGTTAAGGCATCCAGATTTGAGAGTACTTGGTGATAAGGGCCAGCGTCAGTGTTGATGTGCTATAGATTTTCGCAGCGGGATTTAGCCGTCATGTCCTGCATGATCTACCCAGTCGCCTGAATATCCTGGACATTCTCCTGCTGTTTTGAAGATGTCTGACCTGGACAATCTCCAGCTGGATTCTTCAAATGTGAAAGGCAAACTCCAGATAATATCCAGACCCAATTTTCCAGACACTTACACTAAACACAACACTGACGTTTACTTTAAGTTGATTTTATATAGGTCATCCTAGAGCGGTAAATATTCTCTAAAGCACCATTTGTTTAGATCCACAGCTGAAAATAGGGACATACAAATGCACCATTGATTCTTTTCGGAGTAACATTTGCTAAAATCTAAACTCCTATTTCAGAATAATAGAATTAGTAGATTCGGAATAATATGAGCCTTAAGCTGATTTCATTACCTTGATTGACAGCAGCTCTGTGACGAGAGGCAAGAAAATATAATCTTCGCTGTCCCATATCTGCTTCGCGCTGACTTCCACACGTCCTCGTAGCCTCCAGCGTTGACGCCCATAACGCATTAGTACCTGATGCGGCCCAAAAAAAACAGCTGAAGTGATGCAACGGGCACAGCAGCTCTGTAAAAATCTGCAGCTATAAGCAAGAATTTTCAGTTTCTTACCTCATACTGGTCACCAGCACACAGCCGGGCAAAGCCAGCAAGGCCTGAATCATCAGAAATCAACAGAGACATGAGAACTGGACTTGAATGAGGAATAGGAAGTGACATTAGTGTAATAAGTGACTCACCCTTCATTTTGACATGAAATTCCCCCATCTGACTTTCTAAATCGCTCTCAAGTGAGCACATGTGCTACAGAGACACAAAGAGGGACATGTTTAGATAATGGATCATTTGTCATAACATGTAGAACTGAAACGTTCAACCGACTTGTTGTTGGAGAGAAAGTGCACAAGCAACTTTGGAAAACTGCTTCGTCTTCAATTTTTCAAGCAAAATTCAAAAAAGGTGACCGTTTTTAGATTCTCTGATGTGATGACGTTTATTTCCGTTTTAGAAGTTTTTTTTAAATCAGGGGTTGGGAAACCTCCAGGCCGTATGCAGCCCACAAGACATTTGGCCAAATGGCCAAAGAAATTCTCATGACAGCAATTGATTTGTTACTGCGATAAAAGAAAATAACATAAAACAGTAGATCCAAAAAGTAGATTCGGAGAGGTCTCCTCTGGCTATGTAAACCTGTTGAACGAACACGGAACACACACGTAGCTGTTAAGTGCCATCCTTGACAAGTTTCACAGCAACTGTCCAGATAAGATGAAGTAGATGCGGAATGTCGCAGAGCTATGTTCTATAATTACAAATGACATAGACAAGCCAGTTTGCCTATTTTGCTGGGACATGGTCACAGTGATGAAAAGACCTAGTCTCCAGCATCATTACAGCTCAAAACATGCAGCTTAACTGGATGAGATACAAGGACAAAGGGTCTTGGATAAAGTCAACGCTCTTGTGCAGCGTCTGAGTGTCCGACAATCGGCTTTTAGAAGATCACGTTCTGACAGAGATGATGTTACGCAGGGGAGTTTTGTGGTGAGTGAGCAAACAGATGAGAAGCTATTAGAAGGAGAATCTGTGAATGGAGCCTTGTTGCAGACAAAGAGCTCGAACCGGGTAATGATGTTGGTTTTTTCAAAGGGTCAGATGGTTTCAAAGCACATTAGTGACATGACACGTAATAATTTGAAAAATAACACTGCAGGAACATTTCACTGATTCTCTGTGGCCTGTGATGAAAGATCACACATAACAAGAACTACATGTGTATGCTGTGGGAAGTGAAACTATAGAGGGGTAACGCTCTGCATTGTTATGCTCTGTAAGAACAAAAACCTGCTGGGACGTCTGAATAGGCTGGAGAATTTGTGAATCTCCTTCAGGCAGCAGGAAAAAAGGATTTAGGACTTGAAAAGTAAACAGAAGGAATTCAAGATATTTTCTACTCTGTTTAATGTGGAACCGGCTGATGAGCCCGTCAACCCACAGCCCAACACAACATGCCAACCCAGCAACAGCAACAAGCTCCATCTGCTAGAGATCTACTAATGAAATGTCCGCAAGATTTTCCCCATTCTGTGTTTTGGACAAACTTCAGCAGCTCACTTCGCTTAAGACGGACTGACCCAAACCTGGAAAACCTGCTGCTGGTAGCATCATCATCATCACTACCATCTGACATCAGATGCTCATCAAAGACAAGGACTTCCATTCATCACTTTAGCACGTTTAGTGTGATGTCAGTGTCTGATTATTTAATATGGCTGAAAATGGGTGTTTTAAAAAGTAGAAAAGACCCTTGATAGAAAAAAAGGTTTCCCAACCCAAAATCTGTTGGTCGAACAAAACAAGAAGTTTGAAGATATCCTCTTGGACTCCGGAAAATTATCTTCTGAAGTTACAGACAGAGTAATCTTTGGTAGATTCCTACAACAAAATATAAATAGCACAGAGAGCCATTGTACTTGCTGACACATAAAGTTCAGACTTGTTGACCTCAGCGCTGTCACTTGCCTCTGTACACTCCCTGTAGCCCTTGTTGGCTTCGCTCAGGCTCTCTCTGGCCTCCTTGCTGCCAGTGGCGGAGTTGAAGGCCGCCACCATCTTACACGCTCCATCACGCAGTCGCCGCTGTATACAGTATGCATCGTACAGCTCATCGACCTGGAGAGGCAATGAGTACACAGGTTTCAATAGATTAGTGGAACATTAGAATATCACCTGCAGATAATCTAAGTTTTCATGATCTTTTTCAGAGCCTTTGTGGTTTATTGAAAAACATCACATATATATACATAATGCTATATTTTGTTTGTTTGTGTGATTTAGCCCCTAATGATGTGATTTTGTAAACATTCAATGTTGTGTTGAGAGTAGTGGAACACGTCAATATGAGACTCTTTAGCTGCTAAATGCTCCATGTTGAGCAGTCAATAAGAGTGCCTGCTACTGTTAGGTGTGTGCAGTGGGTAAACAGCTGTTGCATCTAGAAAGAACAGTGATGAGACTGATACTGAACCAAAACAATGAAGTTGTAGGTTTGAGAACCACAATAATCAGTCAAATGATGCTAAAGCTCTGCAGAGTAAGGTGATAACTCTCTTTCCCATCACACATCTAGTGCCAATATGTGAAAACATTGAGAAGAGCAGCTTTAAATAGTTAACACATGAAGCTTTTCATTAAATCTCGTCATACACACCTTGCTGAGGTGGAATTCCAAGCGGCGCATGAACCTCTCTATGGATTTCACTTGCTACAAAACACAAAACAATCATTAGGCTTGACAGAATGAAACCATCTTATTCTTTCTTTCTCACAGTTTCGGTGTCCTGGTGCAAACTGGTGTGAATGAAACTCACCTTATCAAGCTCATACAATGACCCCTGCACAGGAAGAGAAAGAAACAGAAAAGAATCAAAACATTTAGCTTCACAACACATCAAATCAACATCCTGACTGCAACCAGCCTGGTGCATAATCATGGTCAATACTGGTGAGACTGGTTTGACGACGTGGGCTCTCACCAGGCGACCATTCCTCTTGTTTTCTCGGATCTGCTGACCCAGACTGTCCAGCTCCAGCTGGTGGACCTGCAGGTAGGACCTGACAACAAAAAACCACAGTTACCTCTTCACTTAAATTCTCCAAGAGCAGTGGTATCCTACATATCCCACCAGGCAGGCGTCTGGAGCCGAGCCTGAGATGTATTTACTCACTGTAAGCCTCTGCGTAAGGCAGCGTACACTTCATCCAGCCGCTCGGGCTGGGGAGTTTTAGCGGGTGGCAGTTTGGTGGATCCTGTGAACATCCTGCTTCCTTACAAGGCACGTTTCTCTTGGATCAAACGGTGCTGAGGGAGGGAGAGGCAGGGGGAGAAATGGAGCATGGGATCAGGTCTGATAAGACTTCCCGATTATTTCACATGAAGCACATTCAAATGGGGCATCAAGGAAACAGGCAGGGCAGAGAGTGAACGCTGCTCACCTGCTGAACGGAGAGATACTGTCACTACTGTCGCATGCTTGTGGAGCTGAGTGTGGCACTGAGGCTTCAACAAACCAAAAGACATGTCCTGTAATTACACAAAAAAGAGACATTAGCAACAAAAATGTCTCGCTTCACTTCATACCTCGCTGTACCTGACAAGTATTTTTTCTCAGACTCTGTGATTATCAAGAAGTCTGATAATTATAAAGGTCAATGCAGAGAAAAGTGGAGGGGGTGGGGGGGCAAGAAGAGAAGAGGATGGAAACTACTCTTTCGCTTCCTCTGTCTGATCGTGTTGTTTTGTTGAAATTCTGAGCCGGTGAGCAACAGACATGCAGCAGCCACAGTGGCCACCACTGACAACAGTAGGCAGTACAGTCTGTGCTTCTCTTCCCCTTCCTTCCCTGCTTCTCCAACCCCCTCCACATCCAACGCCAGAGTACAGGAAGTCTCATGGCCGACTCTACACAGGAAATTCTACTCAGAAGTTTGGCCCTACAATATAAAACCATCCCTCTACTCTGCGTGTGTGTGTGTGTGAGAGAGAGAGGGAGAGTGTGAAAATAGATTCCTTTTTCTACCTTTGACAGATATTACAACTCGCAGATCAGTGTGATGCCACAATCGGGGGTAAACTGTCGGAAGAGAGGGTCGTGCCTGAGTTAATCTAGTCACAAAAGAGATTATAGATTTAACCCAAACTAATTCTGCCAAGCAGGAGCCAAGCCCATATTAACACATGGGATCTGTGGACGAGCCAACAACAGGGCAGAGCAACTGGTGCGATTTGCTCTGCGCTGTCTAAACTCACAAACACCAGGGAAATTAGCTGCTGATTATTTACAACAGGATCAAACAGTGTTTCATCTGTCGGAGTAGCTGAGGTGGAAAACCTGTGGATTATGGTTTAACATGATTAGAAATAACCACTGCTGACGTGAGAATACGATGGATACACCCTGCTGTCTTACTAGTCTGCCTCAGCAGTGAGGACGTGGGCTTGTGGGGGGGAGCAGCCACCAGTGGTCCAGTTAAACCGATAATCTGAGCTGCTACACTGGGGCGGATTAACCGCAGGTGGTCACGGTCAGAACGTGACAAAGAAAAGGTGCCATACCAGAGAGCATTTACGGATAAAACACCCCTAACCACGATCTGCCAATCAGTTCCAAGGAACAGGGGAATCGGACTAACACCTTGAGGAGGGGGGCCCAGCTATAAAAGTGCAAAGTCATTGTGATCTCATACACAATGAATGAGATGCAAATCATACGCCAGCACCCACACATAAATAGCTCATGTATACCTGCAGCCCACACACAGGCTCTGCAGGCGTCAGAAATATTCATAATAATAATAATAATAATAAGAAGAAGAAGTGCCGGCCGCCCAGTTTCCTCTCTGTCAGATGTGCTTTTATCCCCTTCCTTACATTAGAGATCATTAGCTGGATTAATCCTCTGCACAGAGCAGAGCGAACAAAGACGACACTGTTTCCAATCACCTCACAAGACTGGAGTTTTGTTTAAAAACAGCCTTTTATGCACAAGCACATGTAGAGTCGTTCAGGCTGTGGTTTGGGCCTTCGACAATCTCAGAATCCCTTTTAATCCTCGATTGATCTTTGATAACAAACTGGACTCTTATCTTCCCCACATAATTAATGTTGTCTGATAACAAAAATGAGCCGAACAGATAAAGATATTTGAGGTCCAGCGGTATAAATTACAGCAAGTCCTCATATTGACGAAGCTGCCATTAGTCGATTCTTGATGTTGTTTTCTATTGATCAGTTGTGAAAAAAGTTGGCAGTTAATTTTCCGCTTATGGCAAATTGATTGATTATCAGAAAGTTTCTGTATTTAAACTTTACAAAGAGCAATTAGATGTGACAAGTTACTAAAGCCAAACAGCAGTTTACTTAGATTTATTCTTTTATCTGTTCGCAAAAATATGAGAGCAATGTATAATAAAGAAGAATAAATTATTTGAATGGAGTTTTCCACCTTCTACTTTAAAGGAGACAAAGTATTCCACATAACAATAAGTCGATGTGATCCCTTTCCTCTCGATCAGATCATCCTCTCATCAATTTGATTAATTCAGATCAGATTATTTATAAATAGACATTTGGCCTCACAAAGCATCAGTGCAGATACAGATCTCACAGCCATCAAACAAGTGTCCATCCAGAGTGTGTTGGAGCATGGGGAGGAGGAAGAGGAGGAGGAGGATGAAGGGGTAATGGTGTTACAATGAAAATGCAACCACCTCTGTTCCAGATTATTGGATTAGTCTAACCGGGCGGCAGCAGGCCACTGAGTCGGATTACCACCCTCACACACCGCGGCCGTGCTCTTTACTCCCAGTAAGGACGCAGCTCAGCCAGCAAACTTGTGAAAGCGCATCGAGACACAGTTAGTATTCCGAACATATCCCATCACAGGCCACGGGGGAAGAAAAAAAAAGTCCACTGCCGGACCACAGCAGGAACCCCCCCCCCCCTCCAAACCCGACACCCTGGACCCCCAAGAGCCCACTGACCCACAACTCACACTGAACCCCCACCGGAGAGTCGAACCCCCGGGTCCATGAGAACCAGCTGCTGGGTTTAACCTCGACTACATCACAGCAGAGCAACTTCACGTCGGCCGGACTCGAGACAAATGTTCCCAGGATTCTCGCAGTGACCTTGGCGATGGAAGCCGGAGACCACCCCCCCAGCCTACCTGTGATTTAATGTCCGACCACCCGTAGACAAACGCCGCATTTCCAACACGATGCTCCGCACAGTTAGCAGAGGTTTTACTTCTCCTGGGCGCTGTCCTTCTCCTGGGGTTCGCAGTTTTTTTTTTTTTTTTGTCTCCACGATCAAAGCTGAAGAAGTGAGCAGACATGACTTCCGGTACATGCTTTTCAGTGTAAGGGTCCAACATGTGAAGCTCAATGTGCAGCTGAATTGGCAAACGTGTGTGAAGTGACAATAGACAAGATAAAACTAATCATCATAACAATCATGACCGTAATTATAATCCTAATATTAATCATAGCAATCGTAACCATAATCAAAATAATAATACCACCACCACAGGTCTATCTTTGATGGAAAAAATATAGATTTAAACCATGTTATTTAATAATGACTGAAAGGGACAATCATTTAAAAATCTCTGTAGTCACCCTCTACTCAAATAAGCATGTTGGGTAAATACGTATTACTTGCATATTTCCCTTTTATGAAACTTTATAAACACTTCTTTTACTCCACTACATATATTCGACTTCTACTCTGTAATTCTGCTTTTTACATACAAAAAATTGGAACATCATATAAAATGTGAGACTTTCGCATAGAGCGATCAACATTAAAATTATAATTATTATTCAATCCACAAGAACTTAATTGGCAACTATTATGATCATGTATTAAAATGCCAGGATCCAGGTTTTATTACGATTTGTTGCTCTTATTTAAAAAAAAATATTATGATTTTTAGGTTTCGACTATCGGTTGAAGCCTTTGACAAAGAAAGAAAATAAAGGAGATTAATCCAGTATGAAATTAATTATTATTCTCACTCATATATACAAGTTTTCCAAAATTAGCTGCAATTTAACCAGCATCGAAGGTTAAATGCAATACACGAGTAATACTAATCTGCTAATATGTACAGTCACAGGAGTCGTTCTGCTCTTCTTTTTGTTGCCATATTTTTTATTTTATGTACATATTTTACATTCAACAGTCTTTTTACATATTTACTAAACCAAAGGATCACATTTTTCCTTTCGCCGATGAAAACTCAGTTTGGACCATCGGTTGTTCATGATCACTGAAATACAACAAAATGTAACGGGCCGCTTTTACTTTGAAACCTCGTTATTCTAACCGGAAACGGTGTTGCGGCTAGTTGCTGTGGCAACAGGGATGTCCCTCGGTCTGTCACAGTTGAGTCAGTCGCTGCTGTCGGTGCTGCGCTGGCGACGCCGCCGTGAATCCAGCGGAAAAACACAGACGTGATGTTTCCAAAGCAGAAACAGAGAAAGAGAGAGGGGGGGGGGGGGGGACCGAGGTCAACAGCCGTCACCCCGGAGCTCCAGTCCGACGGGTCGAGTCCGTTGGAGCCGTTAGACCCACGAGGGGCTTCCGCTGCTGCTGCACCGAGGCCCGAGGCTGCAAGTTACTTTGAGCCGAGGGAAGAAAAACATGTGGCGCTGTTTCTTTACTCCTGATTTCCTGCAAAACACCACGTCACAGCCGAGATGACCATCTTCCATATTTAATAACCAACAGGCTGGAAATCCACCGTCTGTAGACGTCACAAACACGGAGCGAGGAGATCTGAACAGAGAATAGACAGAAGTGAATAAACCGAAAATTCATACATTGGTTTTCACAGACCGAATATAAGTTAGTACAAGTGCGACAAGTGTTTGGGGTCGTTCCGTCCAGACTGGACAAGTTAAGATTTATTTATTTTTTCATCTAGACCTCAGGAATATTTCCTTGTCTTGCTTTCATAGATAAATAACGTTTTTATAAATTTGAACGTGGGTTTCAAACAGGGTGTAACTTAAATAACTGATTCATTCATTCACAGCAATAACAGGGAACATTTGAGAATCTCTAAGTTAGGTTTCCCTAACTTTTTTTCCTTGGCTAAAGAACTTCACTGCAGGGACTTGCTCCATTATAACCACAGAAACCACAGACTCACAGACACGTCTGTGTTGTCAGGAGAGACAAAACATGGATAAATACCTCACAGATAATTAACACTTGCTAAAGAGGAGGATTTCCACCAGGAGAGACTGAAACTATCAGAGAGAAACAGATCATGTCTGATTAAATCTGCCAGTATAAGTTGGTCAAACTTATTTAAAAAGATGCTACATTTCTATTTTGTGCACCGTTATACTGGAACTCAACAACCTTTCAGAGGAAAATATAATTTTTCATATTTGTTAAGTAGATTTTCAGATTAATTTATATACATATGTAGATGTGACAAAAACTACAATTTAGTCAACTAAAGCAGAACTATTTTGACACTGGGTCAATTTCCTGAAAAGCACCAAATGTTCACTGTTCTAGCTTCTCAATTGTGACTATTTTACTATTTACAAAATAAAGCAAAAATAATCAACTGGAGTAAGGAACTGTGTCCTCTCTTCACCTCTGCCTGTATGTGCTAGAAACTCTGGTTACAGTCATACAGAAATCCTGCAAACCTGTTTTCAGAATGCAGATGACAACAACCAGCATGTTAAAATAAAGAATTCATAAATCCATTATGACCAGAGGCAAGTAACTTGGCTTCTGCCCTGGAAGGACTTTTGCAGCTGACACAAATATCAGCACTAGAGAGAGAATAGTGAATCTAATGAATATGTGAGAGAATGATGGGATGCCATTGAAGACATTTAATCAGGATCAACATGCATATCTCACATGATGTGGATTCATGTGACATATCACGTGCAAAGAAGCAGACCAGTATTTTGTATCATTCTGTTGCCTGTTGATGTCAGCTCAATCCAAGATAATTGAATGATCTGTGAAGAATCTGTGCTTCAGCTGTGTGTTTATACAATGAAGGGGGGAAATTCCATACGTTTAGTGTAACGTGTATCAATATTAAGTTAAATAATCAAATGTTTTGTAAATGCAAAATGATAATTAGTTAGTTTAAGCACTTATATTAAATAAATTATTAATATTAAACCCTTCACACAATACACCCAGTGTCCAAGATGCCACTATAACCATCATCATTAAAGATACTAACATCTATTCTGGTGTCTTAACTCCAAACCATACTCGTAGTGGTGTTTCCACTTGGAGAAACATTTCATCAGCTGTTCTTGTGTTAAGGTAGAATGACCCATGATCAAACAAGTATCCCAAAAAAGTCTTCCACCACCCACACATACTCCAGAGACCTCTCTGTGACTGATCCATAGCACAGGCTACATGTGCTGAGCTTTCCTTTTCTATCCCAGAGCCAAATGCTATTCAGGATCTAAGCACAAATATTGTTTTAGAGATCAGACTCCAGATATCTTCCATGACCATGGTTACAGCAGCAGTTAGGACATTAAAGTCGCTGCAATGAAATTTCAGGCATAATATTCAGTTAAGTGTCCTGCAGTCAAGGATGTAGTCCAAAATCAGACATCGATATTTTTTTAATAAATTTTTTAACCACTTTCAGGTTCATTTTTTTTTATTTTACAGGAGCAACCAGAACATGTTTTTATGGTGTAATCTTCAGAACATTCATTATTTGGCATACTACTTATTGCTGCAGGTCCCCTTTTTTTTTTAAACTTTCTGACTGAAATGTTCCGTTTTAGTCCTCGATTCTCCAAAAAAAACAACATGACCTGGTTAGTCAGCAGGATCACTCTAATATGATTGGTCAACTGCTTTGAGTGTGTCAGAAATATCACACCTAACCCAGAGGCGTTCCTGATCAGCAGTAAACTGCTGTAGTCAAGGTGACAATTACATAATTTCTGCCATACCAATCCAAAACAGCCAGTAGGTTGGCACATCCCGTTACATAGTGAGGTAGATGCTGTAAGGGGGGAAAAAGTCAGGGTCGTGAAGAAAGTGTTTCAAGCACTTCAGGAGCAAAGCTTTTCAAACCACAAAAAGCTACACGACACACTTAGGAGAAAAAACAGAGCAGCAACCATTACAAACTAATCAGAAATCCCACATGCACAGGGATCATGTAGTATAGAGATGTAAATTCTGTATTCATTAAGTCTGTTCTGTTCAGTTGTTAAAGTTAGACAAACTCTAGACACACAAATGAGTGAAGAGTCCTCAATTTAATAAAATATAGTCGCAAGCAAAATACACTGATTTCTGTTAGCACCCAGTTGCAGTGATTCAAGCCCTTCCTGTTGTAACTACCCCACTAACTGCCCAGTTAACCCAGTCTGATTTTAAATATCCAGTATTGAAAATATTACAGCTCCAGAAACCTAAGCGTCAGTCTCAATGTCTAATTTTTTTATTGGTTGTACAGTCATACATCTGTTTTCTTCTGACACAGTTAATAAAATGTCATTCAAGCCGCTACGTTGCATTGCCAATGGTACAAAAGGAAAACATCAACCCAAAGTGGAATGACTACATATTGGGACAAAAACCACAGCCTTTCCTTGCACTCAGACATATTTAGTACATATGCATCATCTACGGGTGACAGTAGGAAAATGGGAGCTTTAGATAAGCAGTCTATCAAGCTTTTAAAAACAAAAAAATCTTAAAAAGGGGACCTAGTAACCACAGAAAACAAAATAATAAAAAATATTCATAATATCTCTTTTATCTTGAAGTGACTGTGATCAATGGCAGTAACATTTTCCTGAAGGTAGTTGCTCTTTTTCAGGAAATTGATGAGAAATCTCACTGAATTTCAGCTTAATATGGAAACCAAAATAAAGCAAGTACCCTACTACTTAGCTGGTACCCATTTACAAAAGGTGCATATCTTAGCAATAGCTGTATAACAAAAAAACAGTGGGTTGGAAATAAATTGCAAAAATATATGACCGGTTCAGATTTAGTTATTTAACTTTAGAGAAAACAGTGAAAAAGACACTGCTTTCAACTACAGCCACCTCAAATTCAAATGTACTGAAAATCTTTTTCGGTTGTTAAATCCTAATTAAAACCCTTTTCACTTAATCCAAGTCTTGGACGATACATGTTTAAAAATCAATATCTTAAATTACAACAGTGATGTTTGTTTTCTGTGCAGGATAGTGTTTGTGATCCTAAATGCCAAGATTTAAAATTAAAATATGGTCATGGGTTGTTTACAGGTTCACATCCATCACCGGTCCATCATGCTGAGGATCATCTCAGGGGTCAGATCTCCGTTGGGCGGGGCCCCGGACAGCTGCACCACTTCAGCTGTCCCCTCTTCATGGGACAACTCCTCCATGTCAATGGTCGACTTCCCTTCACCGACCACCACCTGCTCTACACCATCATCGGTGACGTCCTCCTGTTCAACTCCGACCTCCTTCTTCACTATGATGTCATCAACCTCTCCAGTGGCCTCGTCCTCAACACGAATGATGGCAGCCGCTGTTGAGAACGGTTCAGGTCAGACTCAAATATATATTTTTTACAGATTGTCACAATGGTTTAAAATCAAATAATTGTGATTTGATGGTTTAGTTGTGTATATGTGACCAGACCAGCCTTCTCATTTTAAGCCGCACACTCACTGTTTATCTTGTTCTTCGGGGGCCGCCCGCGCTTCCTCTTGACTGGTGGCTCCACGGGAGCTGGGATGGGGACGACTGGTGGAGCCTGTTCCATCTCGATTTCAGCTAGCAGCTCTTCTTCTTCCTCTGCTTCATCCAAGTCCCCCTCTACATATCAAGGTATGATGAGCACGTACGAGTTAAAACGCTGACTTGAGCAAGATACTTTTACTAAAGTTATGGGGGGGAATATCAGTCAGCTGTCACAACACGTTATTGGCTTGAATCAAAAACGATTCACAGTTGCTACTGGTTTGATTTGGGAGGCATGTTCTATAAGAGCTTTCCAATAAAGCAATTAAATGGAGATGAACTAACGTATCAGAAGGGTATACAATACCTGTGTCCTCATCAGCATCCTCCTCCTCCTCATCTTCATCATCATCATCATCATCATCTGCCCTGGCCTGCATCTTCCTCTTCCTGCCACGACGACCCTTTTTGGGTGTAGGGGTTCCATTTTCTTCTCCAGCACTCTCACCCGTGCAGCTGTCAGCATGACGCAGCATCGTGTTCTGTGGAGCCCATTAACAATTTTCAGTGCTCAGTGACAAATGGAAACAAAATAAGTAAAACCATTGCTAAGTATGTTAAAAGCTCAGTCCTACCCTGCGTGTAAATGTCTTGTTGCACTTCTCGCAGACAAAGGCAGTGGGGATGAAGTTGGGATCGTGGTAGCGCTTGAAGTGCATGTCCAGGAGCTGTTTCTGCCGGAATGTTTTCTCACACTGGCTGCAGGCAAACGGCTTCTCCCCTGTGTGTGTGCGCTTGTGCATTATCATGTGGCGTTCCTGTAGCACAACAGATCCAATTCAGCAGGGAAATAAAATCACCATCACCGTACATGTGTTACATTGCGTTGGACGTGACACGCACCTGTCTGCAGCAGTAGTCACACTTGTCACACTTGAAACGTTTCTCATTCTTGTGGGACTTCTGGTGTTGGATGAGAGCGTAGCGCTCATGAAATACAGCGTCACAGTAACGGCATTTCTTTCCCGTCTCAATAAAAGAGTGCTGCTTGCGCAAATGAACACCTGAGAGAAAATACAGCAAAGACATGACAGTCAGAGATAAATACTACTCAGGCCTGTTGTATGGATGACAAACAAACTGCTCCCTCCATGTTGGAGCAGTCGGATTCCTCTGATTGCGCGGTCTAAGATAATAAAATTTAAGACAGCATCAAGCTACAACTATGAACTTATTTCATGATCTTCAACTAAAAAAGACCCTCATAAAACCCAGCCTTGCCTGCACGTCATAAACTCAATTGTATTTTAAAGGAAAAAATGGCAACACACGGCTTACCAAGGTCACTCTTGCGTGCGATGACAGTATCACAGTGTGGGCAGTGGAACTTTGCCACATTCTCTGTGTGCTTCTGCAGAATGTGCATCTTCATGGTGCCGCTCTGTGTGAAACGGGCATGGCAGATGTAGCATTCGTATGGCTTCTCACCTATAAAAGGAGAAGTGGGAATGGAGTGAGTGCTACATTCTTCTCAAACTGAACCATGTTTTGAGAAATGGACACCGAGTGCGTTACCCGAATGTGTCCTCATGTGTCTCTTCAGCTTGTAAGTATCTCTGCTGGCGTAGCTGCACAGGCTGCACTGGAAGGGACGCTCCCCAGTATGAGAACGGATGTGTCTTTTCAACTTGCTCACCTGGGAAGACCAAGACAGAAACGTCAAAAAGAGGCCATCACAGGAAACGAGGAGACGAATTTGATTTTATGTAAACGACTTACCTCCACACTGCAATAGTCACACATGGAGCACTTGAAGGGTTTCTCGTGCGTGTGTTTGTAGCGACGATGACGCACCAGCTCACCGCTGGTCACAAACGCCATGTCACAATCTTGGCATTTATGTGGCCGAGTGCCTGTGTAAGAAAAGATAATAAAACTTTATTTGCCAGAAAAAAAGCACACATATGAATTAAAATACAACATGTTCTCATAATTGTCTAAATAGATGTTTTCTGAATTACCTGTGTGTGTATTGAGGTGGTTCCTCAGCAGGGTGACTGTTCTGAAAGCTCTTCCACACAAGTGACATTTATGTGGTCTCTCATCTGTGTGGCTCTTCATGTGTCTGTCCAGGTTGGAGCGTCTTGGACAGGTGTAGCTACACAGTTCACACTGGAAAGTCTTCTTCACACCTGGACACACAAAGGAGAAAACCAGCTCATTCAAAACTGGGAAAATCTACTTCTCTTCCGGAGATATATATTCAGAGAGACACTGTTTATCAACCACGTTCAGATATCTTGGAAGTTATATAGCGAATCTAAAAGATGTTATGAATGTCTGACCTTTTTTCTTGATCTTGGTGGGCTTTGGTGGCTTCATGTTGCCCACAACCTTCTCAGCATTCACTTCTGACAGCTGCCCTTCCTGCTGATCCTCCTCAAAGTCATACACAGAAACATCCATATCCCGATCGCCCTCTGCATAGCGTAGACGGCTCTTCTTTCCTTTCTTTCCTCTCCGGATAGAGCTAATGGGCTGATAGTCTGGGTCCTTTGTCCATTCTGGTTCTTCCTGGGCCATAGGTGGTTCCATTTCTGCTACTTCTCCCTCGTCCACATCTTCTCCCGTTGCCTCCTGAAGGGACCCGTGGGCTGCCTGAAGCTCCTCGTGCTCTACGGTCTCCACTTCACCATTGGCACCCACTTTAACCACCTATGAGAAAATGTCACCAGTTCTACTTATTGTGTCCAGTTCACTAAAAATGACTAATCTTGTTACACATCAGCAAAGAGCTGTTTCTCACCTGGAAGCCTTCAGGCAGGGGAAGAGTGTGACAGATTACTGGCTCTGAATCCTTGTGAGCAGATGATGCATCGACATACGTGGCTTGGAGCCCCTCTACAGAAGTTGCTGTAACTGGTACTTGAACCAGTTGAAGCTGACCAAGGCTTAATGCTGCACCCGCCTGCTCCTCCATATTCACCACCTATAAGGAACAGTAAACATTTAACTTGACATTTCACAGCAAGATTAGTAACTGAAAATCCAACATCAACTTTACACGTGTTCTGGACCGACCTGGAGCGTGATGATCTGACCCTCGTCTCCACCAGTAACAGTCACTGTGCTGCCTCCTTCTAACACCTCAGTCTTCATTTGGAGCAGAGTGGGATCGAGACCCTCCATCACCATCATCTCCATGTTACCAGTCACCTCCCCCTGTGTAGCTAGAGATGCCTCATGTATCAAGTCCTCCCCGTCTTCTGTCAGGACCTTTCCATCTGCAGCCTCCATGGAGACAACCTCACCCTCCATGGCAACGGGCTAACCGACACTCCTAATAAAGAAGACACACATATTTAACAGTGAGCATAACTTGTGTTTAAAAATTGAAAGGCTAGAGATGTTCTTATTCATTTTCTTTATCCACCGATAGACACGGCATGTTAACCATTAAAATGTACTTTGTAAAATGGATAAGTGTGACACATTAAAAACAAAAGGACAGAAGAACTACAGCAGTACTGCTGCAAATGCAGTAAATCAGGGGCCAATACAGTGTTTCCCATTGAATGTACACACTCGGGTGGTGTTGATGAACCAGGATGCAGGATTAGCACCTCAGTGCCACAGTGGCCGCTCCTGGGAAAGCACCTCTGGATTTTATAAATATTTTAACTGTTTGGCGGATTAACATTGATCAAGTAAAATGTGTCCTGGCTCAGTTAATAATGTACACCTCCCAGACCTTTAATAGCTGATTGAAGGCTTAGGTAGTTATGCATATATTGACTTAATTCACTAATGGGGACTACTACTTAAAAGCTGGGTAAACTTGAGTGTATATTTTGTAATATGATGTTTGGAACTACTACAGAGCACTCATCTCCCTACCACAGCAGACAATAAACTTACATGCCCTTAGTAAAGCAAGGAGTGAAACTAAGTACATTTACTCTACTTTTTTCTCCACATATGTACTGTGATTACAATGATAGAAACGTATCAAACTGGATTCTGATTAATTCAATGGCAATGGACGAGTAGCTGTTGCTGAAAATATATACATTTATATAAATACTGTGAAGATGAATTACTGACGACTACTGTCGGATACATGTAGTTAAAACCATTCCATTTCCTCAAAGATTGCGCAGTACAAGTACAGGGCAGCACAAACGAATTGCTCAAGACGAGTATAAATATTTCAAAACTAGAGTTAAGAACCGTACTATAGTAAGTGTACTTGGGCGATACCCCCTCTGCTATAATGTACAACGCTGTAGTGAACTTTTAAAAAGTAGACGTGCTCCTTCGTGTGATCTGATCAGCCATCGATGCATCATGTTCGGCAATAACAGAAACTGCACAGTCGATCAATCCACCAACGCCTCGTTCACCTGCTTATCCATTTTGGTACGATTTAGTTTATCCGGACTAGTAATCGGTTCATCCGACTAAACGCACACATCATTGAATCGATGCAAACTACTAAACTCGTGATAGTTGTTGAACTCGGGAGGCGCGACTGTGTCTGAAAACAGGAAACAAAGGGCACGATAAGATGGACGACAGGCCCGAAACTAACTTTAAACACAGCTACTGATCAATCCGGCCATCCCGGTGCGAGCATCGGGAAATATCAGCCGAAAAAACACCGAAAGGCTGAACTGGGAGAGGGAGCAGCAGTTTATAGAGGGATTTAGTGCAGTTTGGATAACGATAGAGGGAGACAAACACCCCCCCGCCAACCGCCTGGCCGGTAAGCCCGACCGTGACACCTAGAGGCCGGCGACGGCTCCTACAAAAACGTCCCCGTGTTTGGACCCTAAGCAGCGGCTTTACTTACTCCCGTCGGCTCCTCTCACTCCTGGTCCTCGTTCGGTGTCTGTGCCCCCGCTGCGGTCTCGTCGGTCCTGCTGTGGTCGGCACCTGGATGATGTGTGGCGGACTAATATTTTTCTCCCGCTTTACAGGAGTGGGCCCAACACAAAATGGCGGCTACGGGGAGCGGACGCGGCTGCGCGGATTCAGCGCCCGAGGGAAAGGAGGGGAGTGGTGGAGCCGAGGCTGTGGGTGATGGGCGCCAGATTTGAATTCCTCCGGGGGCGTGGAAACGTGACGGGGCTGATCGATACCACTGACCAATTATTATTTGTTCGATTTATGAAGAGTTCGGCTCACTGTGAATCGAGCGCGACTCCTACACCGCAGATCCAACAACCCAGTCAGTGTTTACTCAAAAGACAGGTTCTTCTCAGTAGAGGAAGATATTGAGAACATCTACCGCAGGAGGGCGGTGTTAATGCTGGAGGTTCAGGGCGGGCCTCACAGACAGACACACACACACATACACACACACACACGCACACAAATTAAGCATCTCAGGGCTTTTCATTGACTTCCATTCATTGTGTAGAGCCTTTTCCAGAACCTCATCCCTAACCTTAACTAATACCAATCCATGCCAAACTGTATCCTAACCACAATTCTTGTTTTACTCCCAACCAACCAAACCAGGACCAAATAACCAGGACCTCAGAAATGACTTGCACTCACAAAGTGAGTTTTTACGCAGAAAAAGGCCATGAAGAGGTAACAAAATGCACAAACACACAATCACATACGTTGCCATATGTCACATTCGGGCAAAGAATGAAATGTATTTCCTTGAAACTTACCCTAACTTTAACACCCGACCTAAAACTCGACTATTTGCCCTTTTAAGGGAGTGAAGGCAGTAAAACTAATGTGAATTAGCACGACTGTCAATTCATCCTACCTTTATGAATGTCTTAAGGTTCAGTTTTTGTTGACAGGACTCATTTCCACTGTATGATAATCTGCGGAGAATGTACTTGTTGATGGTGTTAAACTGTAAAACATCATAGTGAGTTATTTAGTCTACCTTCACTGATTTGAATTAGTTGGAGAAAATAGTAGGTCAACACACAGTGCAGTGTGGCTTGTTGGTCTTCAACAAAAAACGAATTAACAGGGACACATGAGCATAATAACAAGCAGGCAAGAGTTCATTAACATGACAATGGCTGTGTTACTATGGTGATCCACTTAGATAGATTTTAGGCTTTTTGAAATAGCCTACATCTTTTCCCCTTTAAGGTTACAAGTAGTAAAATGGCTGCTGTCATATTACTCCACGTGGAAAAGCTGACAAGCGCTCATAGGTGGAAAACAATTTGTTTCTGGGTTGTTGGGTTGAGGGGGAAACTGCTGAGAAAAGTAAAAAGCAACATAGCAGCCGGTTGTGTGTGTGTGTGTGTGTGTGCGGGTGCGGGTGACTGTGCGTGTGTGTGTGTGTGGGGGGGGGGTGACATTTCACAAGTAAGGGTTCTAACAATCCTCTAATGGCTATTTAATACAGTTTCCTCGAGTATCGTTGACCTATTTTGCTCCGACACGCACTGAAATAATAGAATTGTGTGTGTATGTGTTCAGTGTTTGAGTTGTGAATGATTCTTCCAGTTCAGCTTGACACTTACAGCATTTCAGACCATCTTCTCCGCATATAAAATAAATAATTAATTCGTTACATAACCAGTAGAACATTTTGTCCATTTCAGCGGTTTCCTCTGCAGTGTGTACATACATGTGCACATGGCTGTTCCAGGATGCACGGATGAAACGAACGTCGATGAGGTCACTGTGCTCCTGTCTTTCTTTCTCTTCTAATTTTATCACCATCTTTTCTCTCATGGTTTTCCACTCAGAGGGGAGGGGGCAGAGAAAGGCGAGGCTCTGTTGTCAGATCTGTCAGTCTGGCCCGGCCTGGCCCCTCCCACCCCAGTGTGGAAGCATTACATACTGCTGGTGCCTGTGCTCTTAGCAACGGTGCCTCAGCAACAGAGCCAGGGCAACAGAGCTCCACGGCAACAGCGTGCCGTGTCTCCCCGATGGAGCTGCCATTGGGCGGACCGGCGCTCAGGCACTACACCCAGAGCCGACCAAGACCTCATCGACAAAAACTGAACTACCGTCCCAGCAGACCACAGGTACTGTAAAGGAGGATCACACAGGGTATTATTCTTGAAAAAATGGAGTGTGAGGGTGGGGGAAAGGTGGTGGAAGGGAGAGAGAAAGAGAGGGGGGGAGAGCTGTAATAGGGTACAGAGGGGAGAGGCAGGGGGAAGGGAAGGATGGAGGGGGAGAGCAGTAAAAGATGCCTGGTCCCTGCTTGAAAGAGGCAGTCCTATTGTACCGGTCACCAGCAGTTTGAAGAACCCACACTTGGTATTTGCTGTGTAAAAGACCATGAAGACTATGTGGGAGAGCGGCTGGTACTTTGGTCTGAATGTCTTCTCTTGCTCTCACTGAAAAAAAGCTAATGGCATTTATTTATTTATTTTTCACAGGCTGGTGTCAAAATGTAGAGTGTGTGTGATCATCTCCATTTTTTCCCTGAGCTGATGGTATTGTCACAGAGCTATTAGGCTGTAGACATAGAGTCACTCCCTTGGCCACAAATGGCCAGGGAGACAGAATTCAAGGCAATTCCCCTGACAGGAGATCAAATAACGGCGACTTCTGCTAAATTTGTGTTCTACAGTCAACCTCTTGGCTTTTATTGCCACTTGTGGGCACAGATGTTAATATGATCAGGATGATTCAGCAACGAACAGCTGCAATTTCGATATCACATTACCAACATTGGCAAAATGAGTTATCTTGCTATCATTCCTCATGCCAAATCCAGCGACGCCCCCCCATCGTACGTTACTGAGCAACTGACTCCCGGGTGGCTGGTTTGTAGCATGACTGCATGAGAGATTCAAACTAAAATACACCTATAGAGGAAGAGGAAAGACAGGCCAGAGTGTGTGGGTTTTTCAGAGGTGAGAGTTATGTAACACAAAATACGATGCAAATTTCACTTCAGCACAAGTTTGTTTGATTGGTCTGTATTCTGTGTGTGGTAACTAGGAGACAATAATCGAGAGTGAACATGAAGTCCTCGAGCTCATGGGGCGAGTGGATGAAGGAGTCGAAGAGTTCTTTACCAAGAGGGTACTTCCTACTGATACACTGTGAGTATCACAGCTGACACATGACATTGTCTTTACTGTCCCTTCATTTAGCTGCGCTAGATACAAACTATACTGCTTTGACAAACTGTCCAACTGAATTTGCTTAGATTTTAAATATATTTGACCCTTTATGTAGGAAAAATCAGGATGAGGAAATCATCACAGTGCACGAAGCTGCTCCTGCCAGCTCCGTCCCCTGTCCACCCCAGACGAAAACACTCAGGAGGAAGCTCGGTGATTTCTTCACACTCAAAAAGAGACGAGGTCTGAAATCGGAGCCAAGCCTCGAGGGGCGCCCCAAAAAGGCCTCCATCGCTGATTTCATTCGCCCGCTCAGGGAGGTCGCCAGAGCTGAGAAAGATAAAGAAAAGGACAGAGTAAAGGAACATGACAGGGAAAATGAAAAGGAAAAAGCGAAAGATGGAGAGTCGGCTGTTCAGGAGACACCTGTTTCTGGTGCTGCCCCACTTAGAGGCGACGCCGCGCCTCCACGCCGAGCTCTCAGAGAGGGGAAGTCCCAGTCTCTCATTCTGCTGTCTGGATCCGCAGCGGCAGGACACCCCAATGCCAGAAACACTGCAAAGGTGAGTTTAAGTTCCTGTATATGTATTCAGATCAGTAGATGAGCTTTAAAAGAAAACACTTATCTCTCTGCTGTTGCTGATTTCAGAAACAATTCGAAGGCCAGAATAGTTTTGAACAGAAACTCCATCTCATGCTTCAACGTATTGGAGTTTCAAAACCCCCACCAGAAGAGACACAGGTGTGTGAATGAGTGGGTCTGAATTGACATGTTTATACTGTAGGAGTCATCAAGGGTTACATTACATCTTCTTCTCTTGTAGAATCAGGAGGGAGAGATGAAAAAAGCAGAATCTGAAGGTATGTCCATTTATATATTAGATTTTTAATATCAAGCCATTGATGTCCACAGTGGAATTATAATCATTATTTCCTTTACAGCAATGTTGGTTTTATGCAAAACTCAGCACAAAGGTGAAAGTGTGAGGCTATAGCACATGTTTTTGTTAACATTATTTTCTTAAGTAGTTTTTGTTTTAAGTCCTTTATTTATTTACTTTGAAAAACGTTTTTCCCGGCTAATAGAAAAATAGTCTTTAATCACTGCTGGGCTCTTCTCTGCTCCAGCTTATGTTAATGAAGTGAAATTTCCGGGATTTATATCAAAAGGAGAGACTTTTTAACATGGACCAATTCTCCTTTAAAAATATTTTATATTTCAGACACAGCGCTGATAAGACACGTAGAAGCATTTGACCTTCCTCCATCTATTATAAGAACAAAATAAGGACTTAATTCTGCTGGTGAAATACGACATAAATCCTCTTTGTGTCGCAGGAACCATCATTGACAGTAAACCTGAGCCACCGGCATCTTTCTCAAAACCTCGAACAATGTCTGCATCCTCAGGTAAATACATGCAAACACAAAACAAAATTCCCGTTGTTATATGTGCAGTGTAGAATATACTCTAAATTGTTTCAAAATGTCTCATTCTTTAGATACAAGGCATCAAATTCGACCAAGTGTGTCAGCACACGAGTCAGCTGGGAAACCTGCTCTGCTCCCAAAGCCAGTCATCAAGCCAGGTGCACCCCCCACAACATCTGGCCACAACACACCTGACAACGAGCTGGCCCAAATACAGGAAGGGGAGACGAGCACGCCCACTAAAGTCAGTCCAACTGCAGCCCCGTCTCCTCCTCCCGCCCCCACTGCTGCCACCATTCCTACTGTTCCGACAATGTCAGATTCAATCCCCGACTCAATTTCCCCTTCAAGTACTGTAGCTCCCTCTGACACAGATGTATGCACTGACTATGTTAACTCTACTGCAGCAGCTACACTACCCACGAATGCTACAGAGCTAGATAGCACAGCCTCAGAAGGTAGTGCAGCTACAACCACAATGCCCACCACTACCACCCCGAAAACCCTCTCAAGCACCAGTACGCCCACTGATCCCCCTGCCACTGTCTCAGTTATTTCTACTTCCTCTGTGCCCATCCCTCCGAGCCCCTCTGTCCCTTCCGATTTAACCACAACAACAACGCCTTCCATTACCACCATTACCACCATTGAATCAGTCTCCGTTCCCATCAGTGAAGGTTCTGTTTCCACAGCATCGCTTAATCTGTCGCCTATATCGACTTTGCCAGAGCTAAATGGTATTCTCTCAGTCGATGCTTCTCCTGGTGACGCAGCTGCTTTTGTCTACACCACAGCTGCTTCACCCTCCACCAGCACATCAACTGCACCCTCATGCTTGTCCACCATCACCAATTCAGTTACCGAAGCAAGTGATGATTCCACTTTGGTCAGCTCCCCTTGCTGTGTGACTTTACTTTCACCAGTCGCAGAAAATACATCTCCAACATCAAACTGCTATGATGCGATCACTGCTACTGTCTCACCTGATGCCCCCGTTACCACTTCCTCCACCCTGATTGCTACTACCCCTCCTCCCCCCAGCTCCACCACCACTAGAAGCCCAACTCCCAGTGACTGCATCAACTCCATCCCTGCTTCCGCCGTTAGTCACCCAGTCATGCCTAGCCCCACTGATAACTGTGTTCCCTTTACATCTTGTGTTGAAACAACCCCCACAGACACCACTTCCACCACCACCACCACTTTAAACCATGCAGAAACCACTCCCACCAGCAGCTCAGCAACCACAGCAGCAGTTAGCTCCACACGGGCGACTGACTCAGACCCAGCTTATTTTAACGATGTGACCACTACACTCACTATCCCCGCAACCCCAACTATCTATGTTAGTGATAGCTCAAGTGAAACTTCTCAACATTTCACCAGTCCAGCACACTCTCACAATCGTCCAGGCCAAGATAAAGATCTACAGACATCTCCTGTAGAACAACCCAGTGCAGAGCCTGCAGAGAAGAGCACAGGTACGTTTTCTGTGAGAATGTGACATAGGCATTTATTTTTCTGCTTTATTATGCATATATGTACATTGCATGATGTGTTTTGGGATATTTTTCTCATTCGTATTTTTCTCCCCATGGCAGATGAGGAAATAGAGATGGTTCAAAAGAGTAAACAAACTGAGATGGATGAGGAAAAGGGAGTTGTTGATGATGAGAAGAGGCATGAAAAACCACCATTGGACAGCAGTGAAGAAACCAGGAAAGAAGTGCAGGAAGAAAGTGAGACAGCTGAAGAAGACGCAGTGGCTGAACCTCTATCGGGGAAAGAGGGTGAGTGGTGTGAGGTGAGTGATGAGGTAGAAGTCAAAGAGGGAGAAGTAGAAGAGGGAGTAGTTGAAGGTCCAAAACAAGAGGAAACAAAGTCAGTAGGCGAGAAGTAATTGAAAAAAAAGCTAAATATGGGACCAACTACTGTGACAGCGACAGGAGTTGCCACAGTAAAGAGACGGGGGGATGATCCATGGCACTTCCCACAGGGACCACCACGTTACTGCAGCACACCACACAGGGTGGGCCACTGGACCAAAGAACTGAGATCTCCGTGGTGTGATGTAATCAACGAATCCAGCAGTGTCTTTGTCCTTTTTTTAACTTCTGTTTGACTTTTTTGCATTGCACGTATGTTTATGTACCATAAGACAACTACTGTGGTAAATGACACCATGTTTACAATAGATTGATAAGAGACATAGATATGACTATTAAATGGAATATTGAATTGATTCTGTCTCTCTGTTTGTTTTATGTGTGAATATGTAATGTTAATACAAATGAATGTATTTCAATTAAAAATCTAAACCCCAAGATACTTGCGAGAGGTTTAAAGAGCTCATGGAGATAACTACGCTGGTATCCTAGCTGCTCCCATATTGCTGTCTCTACCCACAAAGGTTTCAGATTTGATTAGTCTGATAACAAATGAGCAAACTTCATCCACATTGGAAACCTGTGAAATGTTGTTGAAAGATCTGGAAAAAGCTCATATGCATGAGTGAGGATTTATTAGCCTTACCATTGTTTCTAAGGTTAAAGAATTTATGTTTGAAAATATCTAGGTAAAAAATGTTGTGTATCTGAGTCATGAAATGGAAGTAATTCTGATAAATTAAACATTTTCACAAGTGAAACACAGTCATAATTTTATCCAAACCAATTCTATACGCTGTAGTTCAATGTGTTTTGTTTCATGCACAACCAAATCAAATAGTCCAAAATTCAAAGCCTGTGGTACTGGATGTAACAAAGGTTGTTTCTCCTGTCAATGTTGGTCTTGTAAATGTCGATAACTAGACAACCTGGTAATATCATGAAAGATCTGGAGGAAGAGAGGAGTGTGAATGGACAAAGCACAGAGAGGTTTCTAAATAATTGTCCCTATATGCTCTTTTATTTAAAAATCTCTGTGTAATGTCTGTTTACCCTCCCTCTTCCTTTTAAAAATGGGATCTATGTCCCTATATGCTCTTTACGCTCAGCAGAAGAGCATTGCAACTTTATCAGGGATGAACAGTGTTTCTGGTGAGGGTGCCGAATCATCATCACAGTTATTTTATAAGCCTGTTTTTTTGTGGTTGATTAAATGACATACAAAGTTTAAACATTCCCAAACAAATTATTTATAACACATACTTTTAGATCATATTCATTTATAACCGTATCCTATCTCAATATCAACTGTCAGTTAAGAAAACTAAACTTTTAAGTACTACAGAGCAGAGCTCAGATATTATAAACAAACACATACCAGCATTGTTCAATGGGGAGCAACAGGCCCAGTCTGTCCTCTATATAAATTGTTTTTGTTGTTGTTAGAAATCCACGGAAAATACATCTTATAAGTTCACACAGAAGGTGATCACTTCAGATAACATGTTTGGTTCCAAAAGTTCTCAAAGATGCTGAGTTTACTGAAACATTAACAAGAAAAGGATCAACTCCTCACATTAAAGCAGCTGTTTGTTTAGACAAAAATTATTTATTCTCAATTAAAAAGATATTTTCATTGTTGTATATGAATATACATAAATATATGCGTGGTGTTTCACTACAGGACTCGCTCCATTTGTAAAGTAAAAAGGGGTTTATGTACACTGGCTGACAGAGTTTTTAAAAGAACTGCAAATAGAAAAAACACATGCAAATAGAAAAAACACATGCAAATTAAGACAACGACACAGGAAATGTGTCCCGGGGACCCCAAAAAGTGATGAACAAGGCTGTAGTTCAGTGCTTTGTGAAGGTATTGAAGTCGGTTACTCATCAGTGGTGATGGAACCTCTCAAAGCTCATCACTTGTTGTCTTATTCACTGGTTTTTCTGCATATGTAATGCGTTGAGCTCTCTTGGCCAACGTATTTATGAGCACTGGGGCCTGCTTAGTTGTTCATCCTCCAAACAGCAGGTGTCGCTGGAGGGGATATCCCACCGGAACACGGGACCTCACCCGGAAAAGGAGGACGGAGGGAAAAGACGCTAGAGCAATTGTTGTTGGACTTTGTGCAAATATTCGATTTTTTCTTTGGCTCTTTCGACAATCCAGTGAGTTTTTAACCCACCACCAGTCGACGCACCCTCGCAGCAGGCTTCCGTCTCGCCCTGCTCTCCGCAGAGATGTCCGTGGTGCCTCCCAGTCGCTCGGCCGCCGGATGGCCGCGCGGCGGTGCCGTTCAGTTCGGAAACAAGTACATCAGCGGGCCCGCGAAACCGCTCACCCTGGAGAGGTCCATCAACCTGTGAGTCCACGAGCCGAAAATAATGCACCTGAAGCTGATACCAGTGTTTACATGGGTCCGGAGCTCACTTGTGCACCGTCCACCGCCAGTAGAGGGTGGAAGAAAAAGTGATAGCAGCTCAATTAGCTGCTAAAACAATAAATTGGACACTGGACACAGTGTTTCCATTGATAACTTTTTGATTGAACAGTGTATAAAACATCAGATAATAGTGTATAACAACATGTAGCTATTTTTCAGATATTTTGAAATGTTACAGTAGAAAAGGTACTGGTGTAAATTATAAGTTGAGTATTGCTTCAGTTTCAGGGTCCTGGTGTTGTACATGCTGCCCATTATCACACTGTCTCACTGGGACACTTGAACTGACCAGAACCATGATCCATGTTATTAGTATTAAAGGTCTGCTGTGAAAATGGCATGTTAACAAATTTGAATGTTCTGGTCTTAAATGTGTTTGTTTCTCCGACAAGAACAGACTAAAGTAGGAGAAGGAGAAGGAAATTTGAGAAAAGTATCATATAGGTTGATAATATGATACTTTTGGGCGCTTTTCTTCTAAGTAGTGTAGAAAATTGTACTATGGTCATTGAAATTATAGCTGCAATTTGTCAACTGATTTGATAAAAAAGTAGCTCAAGGCAGGGCTCATTAATTATTTTTTAAGTGAATTTGTTATCAACATTTACAATTATTTCTCTGTCATCTATAACATTAAAGTAACATTTGACTTTTCTCATGTTGGTTGGGCAAAACAAGTCAGTAAGAAGTGTCACCTTGCATTAAGGGCATGTAAAGTAAAGTAAGTAACCTGCCAGTATGTTTCTCCATAAATTGCAATCCCTGGCGAAAATGTTCTGTATATTCAGCTTTATTTTTGATTGTTTATTAAGACTCGTCATGTGTTTTTTTTTGTTTGTTTCAGATATCCTCTCACCAACTACACATTCGGCACCAAGGAGCCTCTGTATGAGAAGGACAGTTCGGTGGCAGCCCGGTTCCAGAGGATGCGGGAGGAGTTTGATAAAATGGGAATGCGAAGGACAGTCGAGGGTGTCCTCATTGTCCATGAACACAGACTGCCTCATGTGTTGCTTCTACAGCTGGGCACCACCTTCTTTAAACTGTGAGTGGTCGATGTTCAGAGGCTCCTGTAAAAACTGGTAGAAGTGTGTTTTCTTTATTGAGCAATCGTGTGAGAGTTTGCCTCTCTCCTGCAGGCCTGGTGGAGAGCTGAGTCCTGGAGAAGATGAGGTGGAGGGTCTGAAGCGCCTGATGACTGAGGTAGCTACGTCACACCGCAGTTTAAGCTTCTTGTTGCTGTGATGATTGTGGAGTTTTACATGTTTAACTTTACTTTGAATTTTAGATCCTCGGGCGACAGGACGGGGTGAAGCAGGACTGGGTGATTGACGACTGTATCGGAAACTGGTGGCGCCCCAACTTTGAGCCTCCACAGGTTAGTGACACAGATGTCTTGAGGATTTAATTAAAGGAAGTAACCATTTTAAAAGGTACTGATATTTAATGTTTACTAATTACTTTTTGCAGTACCCCTACATTCCAGCTCACATCACCAAACCCAAGGAGCATAAGAAACTGTTCCTGGTCCAGCTGCAGGAAAAAGGTCAGTATATTTCTATATAAATTATTATATTACTTAAGTTTAATAGATTTAAATGCCTCACGTTTATTATTCCTTCTTGTTTGAAATATTTGCTTCATGTTTCTACAGCGCTGTTTGCTGTCCCCAAAAACTACAAACTGGTGGCAGCACCATTGTTTGAACTGTATGACAATGCTCCTGGATATGGACCAATCATTTCCAGTCTACCACAGCTACTGAGCAGGTAATCTTCTTATCCTATGCATGAATTTACTGATTGTAAAAAATACCTAATTTAACTGGAAAAGACTCAGTGGCAAAATCTGAGAAAGCACTTTATTATGTCTAAGGTTCAACTGTGGGCAGCAGGGTGGCACGGAGCCTACAGCTCTACAGACTGATATCCATCCTGCTGATATTTCTGAGCACAACACTGGAGACCTTTTTAAATTGAGTAACTAAACCTGCAACACATCAGGCCAGAAAGAGGAAAAGGAATTTGAGAGTTTGCAGATAAAAATAAAAAATGAAATCATCATTGTTTATATGAAATGAAATAGCAGTGTGAGTGTTTGTTACTTTGATTAAAGTTGTCCTTTGATGCACCAGTCCCACACTCAGGTGTGCAGACATATTTATTTCTGTGTTTTGAATAAATTTGCTCAAAAGGGGAAACAATGTATTACAAAGAAAATCAGTACTGTCACTGGACTCCTGCAAGAATTTAATAAAGATGGTCATCATTTACCATAAACTGCTTTTTACAGGTTCAACTTCCTCTACAACTAACGTGGGTGAACAGGAGTCCCACCTGGCTGTCTCTGTGAGTGCAGCCCCGTCTGAGTGAAGCTTAAACATAGAAGAACAATGTGATTAAAGAGACTTGTCTCTGGCTCAACTTTGACAGAAAAAAAAAATACTTGTCATGTCAGGTATATTTACAGTCCGTGGGGGTGTTTATACTGTTAGGAGAAAACGAAAATGTCATGTGAATGCTTTTTTTTTTATCGGACAGAAACTGCTAGCTTTTGTGGTATCTGAGTGCTTATTCCAGTTTGTTCACAATCTGATTTTATGTTGTCTCAGGAGGTCAGTGTGATTAAACAAAATACAAAATTGAGTTTCCTGTTTTAACCTGTAATAATGATGTTTTTTTTTCCTTTTAATAAAGCAGTCCTTTGAGTGTGTTTTTTATAAAGTTTTCAGAGTGGCTGACTGTTATGAAGTAGTTATATAAAAACCTTTTTGCAAAGTGATTTTAATTGTCTATTTAATTTACCAATCACCTCAATGAATTTAAGGCAGTACTATATTTAAGTACTAATGTTAAAACATAAGATATTTGTATCCTTATAATTAAGTTATATCAGTTAAATTTAGATATGTGCTGTATTATTTAAAAAATATAAGATCTAACAATCTTTATTTACATTCACAATGGGTAAAATGACAATACTACTGGTGTGATTATTTGAAGGAAGGAACAATTATCTTTAACTGCAACACAAAATTCCAAATGCATTGCACTAGGTCAGATTGCGGCGCTCACTGAAAGCCCAGTTGAAATTAATTTAAGCGGAATGACAAGGCATTTGTTATAAAATCACGTTACCTAGGAGCTGAAGCCTTCCTGTGGCCCCTGAAGCACAAAGGTCATGTTTCTTATGTAGGTTCATTAAATTGAGTGTTTGCTTACTTCCTGAATGTAGCCTGTATGATACAATATCCATCCTCTCTAAACCGCTTATGTTCAAAGTCATGTGGTCCTGGAGTCATCACAACACAAACCAGGCTGTTATTATACTGTATTTTTCTACATATTTTAGGTGACATATCCTAACTGTATTAACTGAACAAACCACATGCTGGCTTTGCTGCCCTGCACATGTAAATATGTTTTTACTTCATCTGTCCTAATGTGGAATGTTACATTGAAAAAACATTTCTCTAAAGCCGACCTAATAAAACTAACAACTGTGCTGTGACCCCAAAATATATTGTCCTTTACATATGTTTGAAGCATCTAAAGTAAACTCAGTTAAGCTTAATTTCAGATTCATATCACTATCAAAATAAATCAAAACAAACAAAATATAGAAATACAGAGAATAAAAACGCAAAGCCTTGTGTTAGCCAAGTTACTCCAGAAAAAAGATGGGTGCCTTGTGGTACTTAATGTCTTCTCAGCAATTGTCTTTTTAATCAAATTTTGTCTATTAATCAAAACATTTTAACATAGAATCACTCAACACAACATGAATGGTCGAAACATTGCCACCAACAAACTTGCTTTTTGCACTTGTCCATCTTGGAAGGCTGAGCAAAACTCTGGATGCATCATGTTATTATATAACAGACAGAAGAAGAAAAGAACATTATCAACTAATCATGTGTGATTTTAACCAATACTAAGAGTCTTATTCTAGAAGCATAAACAACCTAAGTGAAGAAAAGGATTTCAGGGTTCACACATCAAATATTTTGCAATTAGATTTAGTTCCATCTTCCCATCTGTTCAATGGGGGCTTAACCCGAACATATCAACACCAGCAAATCAAATTATGTACTATAGTAAATCACTTTTTTTTCTCTTCCATAAGTACAGCTTTAACACACTTTTCATTTCAGCCATACTCCAACATGTAATATTAGTTTTCTTCCACGTGGTTCTCCAGCTCTGCCTGACAGTCTGTACTCGGGGCAAACACAACCATAGACTCTCACGTCATTTAGCAGCGACGGCCGCTTCACTGACTCGCACACATGTGGATGTTGTCAAAAGCTCTTCATAAACTGCATGTTCAGCAGGTTTTAGCAGCGGGTGGTTAACCTGATGGCTTCTAAACGGCGTCGGGACGGAGGTGGCGACGCAGAGAGGAAGAGGAGGCAGAAGAGGAGCGAAGAGAGAGCGGATCTGGGCTCAGTGCTCGAGGACGAGCAGGTGAGGGTAGCCGTGAAGGAGGCGTGGAGCCGTAAGAGCCGCTGCATTCTGGGTGAGGCATAAACAAATAAACAAGTAAACAAGACCACCAGTGCGGCTGCTGCTGCTGGGTCTGTACTCAGGATGATTCATAAATATTCAATCAGAACAAGGCTGGAAAAATAAACACATGGTCACTACTTCTTTCTTTTTCTTCTTCCTTTCTAATAACAATATGCACACAAGGGTTTGTAGGTCTAGTTAGGACACTCATCGACATAGTACATTCCCTGACCTAACCACAACCATCCAAACTAAATGCCTAACCCATATCCCTACCTCAACCTGGTTCTAATCCCAAAACCAAGTCTTAACTCTCAAACAGCCCTTTGAAAAAGTAAGGCCCCTTCCAAAAATGTCCACACTCTGTAGAGTCTATGCTATAAGTACAGGAACACACACACACACACAGACTTGTTTGTGCAGTTATCCTCACTGGGACTTTGACTTCCATTCATCCTCCTTTCCCCATAGATATAAATTATTGCAGATTTTTTGATGTAATTTAGAATCAGGGTTACCATTTAAATGTTTTTCCAGGAGAAAGCACTGACACGTGTCAAGTGTCTCGCTCAGTACGTCTTTGTCACAATTATTTTTTGAACTGATACTAAATGGTCCTTATGGCCAAAAAGCATGAATACTGACTCATATATTTTAGCAGATAAATGTCTAACAGCTCAGTTGGCCACATTATTTTTTGTTATTTTTTATACAGGGGATCTGGAGTTGGACTGCCACCCTTTCCCTCACTGTGTCATCAAGAACTTCCTTGGCAGCGAGACCTTTGTAGGAAACCTGCAGAGAGAACTGCTGGCGCTCAACTTCCACGAGAAGTCAAATGATCTCTACAGATTTAAACAGGTAAACATCACAGATTTAGTCCATTGGGTTTGTGTCGTTAACTGATGTTACAGTACCTTCACTTTGTTGTTGTTTCCATCCAGTCAGACGACTTAAAGAAGAGGACAGAGCCACATATCGCCGGACTGAGGTGAGACTTGGCTTCTGCTCTGATTGTTTTGCTCTAAGTGTGGATACATAGACTGTATTTAAAGATGGAGGACATCCGCTTTATATCTGTTTTCAGAGGTCGCCGGCCAAGTAGAGTATTCCAGACATCCCTTTCCCTTACCACGCTTTCCAGCTCCAGGAGGCGCTATAGAGCCCCTATGGAAATGTTTTTTTTTTTAAGTCCTTCATTTTAAGCCTTAAGTATTTTTTAATTCCATACACTGTGACATCCAATTGAAAGATGGGCTACAACAAGAACTCTTTTGGTGGGCGAGACAACCTTGTGTGCGCTCCTGTTATACCAATTGCCTGTTGTTTTTAATGTTTTGTTTTTTTTGTCGCTTGCTTTGTCATTGTTGTTTGTTTTCATGATTGTCTGTCTTCATGTTGTTACTTGTTTAATGATGAGCTGAAGACAATTTTTCACAAATGTGGATAATAGGTTCTTTTCTTTTTTAATAAACTGTAAATGTTACCCAAAGGGTAGTGAGAGATTCTGAGGTCTACCTATCAGCTCCACCAGGTGGAGCCAGAGTTGACCTTTGTCACCTAATTAGTATATTTTCTTCATGGAGGGGTGATGATGATCCAAGTTAACATCAACACTGGGACTGTGCAGGAAAGATAAGGGGGAAGTGATTCAGCTGCAGCTCACATCACACTCAGTGAAAACCTGTATAGAGAATATTTCTTCAGTGGTGTAACAGTGCTGACTCTGTCATTACAACAGTGTCAGTGAGATTTTAAACCACAAGAAAGAAATACACAACACCTTGTAGACTCAAACAGCAGGTACAAATACAAAAAACCTTTATTTGGATATAATGTGCAGTTTTTTCATCATGTTTATGGTCAGCTGTGTTTACTGTGCAGAGACTGTAATGTGTAATTCATTCCAAATACTTATTTTTTATCATATGGCACAACACCTAGTGCAGAAATGCAGCCCTGGAGCATAAACGTCATAATGAAATGCACAATAACGGCCTCTGCTTGTCATCATCTATTATTTATGTCACAACAAAATGTCATGGTAGGCTGTCAGGCAGTAGACCAACCTGTCTGTGTGCTGAGCCTGAGTAAATGTCTCCTGTTATAGAATGTTAAAGGTTCAGCTTTACCGTCCCCAAAGGACATGTGACAGTCACAGTGAATTGTTGTCCAGATTTTTCTGTGTGTTTGTTTTCAGATCAGCCCTGTTTGGGCGTTTCCGCTCCTGGCTTGGTGAAGTGTTGGGGGTTGAACTGGAGCCCACAGTGGATATTTCCTGTGCCAGATATGAATACACAGGTGAGCCTGCTGCTCTACTCTCAACAGGAAGGACTGATTTATATTTTAGACACTTGAAATGAATAAACTCATTCTGTTGTCTATCTAGATGTTCTGTTGTGTCATGATGATGAGTTGGAGGGAAGGCGCGTCGCTTTCATTCTGTATCTTGTGCCGCCGTGGCAAAGCAGCGATGGGGGAACACTTGATCTTTACACAACAGATGGTGGGTAGCTGATGTGTGTGTGTGTGTGTGTGTGTAAATGTGTGTGTGTGTGTGTGTTTCTTTCCTTTAGACATCATAAGTCTCATACATTTTTCATCTTTGTCATCAGGTAATTTCCAGCCACAGAGTATAGTGAAGTCGCTCGTACCCTCATGGAACACGCTCGTCCTTTTTGAAGTTTCCCCGGTGTCATTTCACCAAGTAAGAAAAAGTGCTCTGGTGTTTGTATTCAGGTTCTCTGCAGATCTTAGACAGTCCCACGAAAGACCCTTTTATATTTTTTTGTTATGCGGTTTAATAAAAAACTTGTATCACCAATAATATTTTTCCATGCATCCAACCATACACACATACATTTCCAGATCCAGGTCATGTTTAACGATTGATTCATTATATTATTAGGTTTAATTTAAAGACATATATATCTATTTAATATTTAATAGATAGTTTTAGGCCTATCATTTTTCATTTATATCATTCTTAGCTCTGCTGATATAAAAATGATAGTTTTAAAATGGTGTCCTATATGAGGACATATATCCTTTTTAAGTTAAACCCTGTATATTTCTGTTGCACCAGAAGAGCAATCTAGAGGTTGTGTCTTTGTTTTCCAGGTGTCAGAAATTTTGTCGCAGGATAAGTGTCGTCTGTCCCTGAGCGGCTGGTTTCACGGACCGTCTCTGGAGCGTCCTCCTCGCCACATAGAGCCGCCCATCCCGAGGAGTCCACACCTACCACGAGATGTGAGTTTGTTCAAAATGTATATAAACACAGTGTTATTTTACCATCTCATTAGCAACAATAGTAGTAAAGTATATTGGGTAAAATCCATGAACTTCTTTCTTGCGAGAGTAAAATGAGATGATCAATACCACTCACATCTGTACATTAATTATTAAGCTGATGCCAGCAGTCACTTAGCTTTGCACAGTGGTTCTCAACCTTTTCAATGTAAGACCCACCAGTTAGATCAGGCCGCTGCAAACAACCTTTTCTTACTTTAAGAGGAAATTAGTCATAAGGAACATGAGGCGTGATACTTCTTTATTTGTTCTCCTCCCCTGAGCTGCCACACAGCCTGTGTGCAGCAAGAACATCTTCTCTGATCCGACTCTGGACCTCCAGATTAAAAAAATTAAGTTCTTATTACAGCGTATGGGAAAAAAAAAATTATTTGTTCACGGAGAGAAGAAAAATTAGATTTTATGTCAAAACTGTATCAAATATGTCCATTTATTTAGAATATATTATATTACTTTTTTCTCCACGACCATCTACCGACCCCTTGAAATTATCTTTAAAGAGCAACCATTAACATGTTATATCTCATTTGTTTAATTCAAAAAGTGTTAAAATGACATAATGCCTTTCTACAGGGGTTATGATTGAGCTTACACCCCTCCTCCTCATTTAACGGATGTGAACATAGCATTGATTCCATTTACCTCCTGCAAAGAAATCAAATAGGTGTATATCCCAAAAGGTCAGATGACTCCTTTAGCATATGATATATATTCTTGTTTATGTGTTGATGACAGGAGACTCTGCTGCTTGAGTGGGTAAATCCCATTTACATCGACATTTCCTATCAAGAACAGATCCAGGGGGAATTTGAAGAGAGCTCTGAAATTCAGCTAAAAGACTTTTTCAAGGTCAGTGTCTTCCCCATTTCCTCTTGCTCACTTTTGCCCACGAGCTCTTGTTGATCGATGTTGTGTTCGTCTTCAGGAGGAGAAGTTCAGGGCGGTGGGTGAAGCCCTGCGACTCTCTCAGATTCAGTGGACGAGGAGAGGTCCGCCCAATAAGAGGTGGGATCATTTCTCTGGTTAACTCTAGTCTGTGATGGATGGTGTATTTAAACGACTAATTACATGAACCTTATCTGTGCGTGCACTCAGATGCTATGAAGCTGCTAATCTGGACTCCGTGCCTCAATGTGTGAGCGAATGCTTGGAGCTGCTTCGTTCAGAGGCCTTCTTTCTGCTCCTCTCCAACTTCACCGGCCTTCGATTGCACTTCCTGTGTCCCGCTGATGATGACGATGATGAGAAGAACAACGAGGAGGGAGAGAAGAAGGAGGAGCAAGAGGAAGCAGGGGAGGCGGAAGCCACGTCATCGTCAACAGAGTCTCCATCAGCGAATGGAAACAGAGAGAAGGGTGTGTGTCAGATTGAGGTGTTGTCGACTGGTTTGTACAGCTGTGCTTGTGTTTTGACTCGATGGTTCAATGTGTTTGTGTGTGTGTGTGTGTGTGTATCCTCAGAGCTGAACACACCTACATATTGTGGTGAACTGCGTCGATGGTCTCATGGCGCCTACACTCTGTTGCATGATGGAGAGGCAGCTCGAGCAGAGTATGCTCTGGATCTTCTTTTACCTTTTGGCTGTGCAGGTGAGCACATACACACAAACACACACATACACACACACACACACACACTCACACATACACACACACACACATACACACACACTCAGAACTTTCTGTCTATCAAATTTGTGACAGTTACTGTACGTTATGTTTCGTAGACTGGCAGTCAGAGTTTGGAGGCTTCTCGTGTTATGTTGCTAATGAAGAGGATGAGGAGGTGAGTGCTGATCACACCGAGAAGAGCAGGTGACTCTTCACTTATTGTCATCATCATCATCATTGTTTTCATCTTCCTCACAGCTCCTGACTGTGTATCCAGAGGACAACTCCCTCGCCCTCGTCTACAGAGACAAAGAAACTCTCAAATTTGTCAAACACGTCAACAACAAAAGCTCTTGTGATTCTGCCGAGAGTTCAACCAGAGCATTTTATGACTTTTCTTTTGTGTACTATGAATAAATATTCACATCAGTCTTGTGTTTCTTTACATCTTTTTTTATTGTTTTATTTGTACATGTGTATAGATATTACCCAGGCATAATTATCTATTAAAAGTAAGATGAGGTTTTTCAGTGAGATAAGATTGCTCCCTTTTCATCCACATATACGATTTTGGTTTAATGGACAGTAGACATGATGCAGTTTACACCTGCTAAAAGCATGTGAGAAGTGAGAAGATAAGTGAGAGTGGATGAGATGAGCCGGACTCCTCGTCTCACATGTCAGACAGGTGTCCTCCGTTTGATTGACACAAGAAGCAGTGAAGCCATCTTGGATTTTTGCTTTAACTTAAAATGAAAAGATTAGGAATAAAGTGTATTTGATATTAACATGGACAGAGCTTGAAAAAACATCTTGCCTTATCCAGTTTATACTGAGATAATGTATTGCTTAATCAAGTATACCATACCTTTTTTTCAGTAAGAGCTGAAATATAACTTCGACATGACGGAATGATGCTGATATCATTTGACATTAGCAAGATAATCAAACAAAAACTTAATTTTACCAAGATTTAGTTACAATCAAATTTACCAACAAATATGTCTTTTTCCACTTCATATCTTTGAACAGCACGTTAACAACATAATCTATTTCTTCTTTTATTTGTAACTCCATAATGTTACCCCTTAATGTTATACCAGTTTTAAGTATGAAGACTGGGGTTGAAACTAATG
Source organism: Pleuronectes platessa (assembly GCF_947347685.1). NCBI lineage: Eukaryota > Metazoa > Chordata > Actinopteri > Pleuronectiformes > Pleuronectidae > Pleuronectes > Pleuronectes platessa. The sequence continues at coordinate 17,605,165 of NC_070626.1, forward strand.
ATGGTTTACCATTACTGATTAACCATTTATTCAATTATTTTTAAGAAAACATATATAAAAAAAACCTAGGGTGATATGTTCAAAATGCATGTTCAGACTAAGTGAAAAACTAAATCTGATGGAATCAGCAAATACTTGACATGTTTACCTCATAAATAAACAAAACATTCAATTAAACTATCAAAAATAGATAGTGATAAGATGTCAATCGACTAATTTGTCTCATTTCATTACCAGTAGATACGATTTACGAGTATCATCATACATCTTTGTTGACCATCACTCAGCAGGTCTGTCGTTATCGTGTCCCTATTACTCTGTATTATCTGGATCTATGAGAATTGGATCTGCAAATTTGTCACAATTCACACCACTGATGTAGAAAATGAATTATGACAGATGCTCATGTTTGTAACAGGGCCCAGTCGAGTTTTAAGACCTAAATTCTGAGAGTTTGTATTGTTTGTTGGATGAGTTTCCTTTTATGAAATTCTTTAAAAAAAATGTCTGTGTTCCAAGAAAGTAAATAGATACAATTAAACTTAAGTAGTATTACTCTGCTACATGAGTTCTGCATGGATGGACCTGACAATTATTTATATTATCAGTACATCTGATTACTTTCTTTTTTAACTTTATTGTCCCTGTTGTTTTTGGTTGATGTCAGCTTATAAAACCACAGTGAGTAGTGACTCACAGCAGGAACACGGGGGCTGTAGGTAAGCTACAAGAAAACTGAGAAAATTAAGAGAAATAATATTAATACAATAATACAGTTTGTCCATTTCACCAATCACCTCCTCGCCTTTAAACACGTTATTGACCAGTTAAACCTCTTTATGGATCCTGTGTCACTCGTGAGAAGTTGTAACGTGTGAAGGATAAGTGTGTGAAAAGCTTCGCCCTACATACGAACATGTTTAAAAAAACACAACAGACATTTCCTTCCCGTCATGACTTTTTCCCCGGGCGGAATCTAGATAATTTCCACCAATCACAGCTCGTTTTTACCTCTGCCAAGCCAATGGGAGGCCAGGACGTCCTGAGCTTGTCAGTGGGAGGGATCTCTCAACAGGAAGCGTCGGCGAACAATATAAGCAAAAGTTTGAAGGTAAGTTTGAACCGACTTTAAAGGTGTTATTCTGCACATTAAGTGGAGACAGCAGCCTCCGCGTCTGCTCCCGTGCCTTTTAGCTGCGGAACGATCTCTTGATCGGCGGTTTTGGACGAGGTTTTTACGTCAGTCGTGTCTGCTGTACGGGAGCTTCACCCACACGAAGCCTGCTCACAAAAACACACAGCACCAGACTCCATTCACATTTCTAACCTTTTAACACAAACTCTTTGGAACTTGAGAGTTATAGAAGAACACAACTTCTAACTCTTGTTGAATTGATCAATACACAATACTACTGTAAAAGTATTGATTAAAACAAATCTTACTTAAGGCTGCATTAGTCATTTAACATGGGGCCCAGAATTCATCCCCCAACATACATACATATTTATATATATTATACCTAAACACATACTTACATATACATACATACTTTTTTATGTTATACATACTTATATATATTATACATACCCACACTTACATGCATACATACATAACATACACACTTACATACATACATATACATAGTGTATAAACAAGTAAGTACAATATAGGTACAGAAATTATTGATATATTTATTTCTTTATCAGCATAAAACAAGTTGGCAGACATGAGGAATCTTAATAATTTATGTCTTTGTAGTTTGGTTAAAATAGTAAAATAAATCTCTGGTAGCAGCTTCTTAAATGTTGATATTTTCCAGTTCTTGTTACCTATAAATCATCTCAACATCAACAAGGCTCACACTATATATTTATATTTATTTTATGTAACAGTTAAAAATCAAGTTTGCCAGATTTAGTATTAATGAAACAAACCACTGATACAGATGTACATTATTCCATTGCTAGAAAAATACCACCTTACTTGCCTGATGTCTTCGGTGTGTTACTTGGCGTAGAGAAAAATTTGAGGTAATCTTATAAAACATAACCTTCCAACTTGAATTATTCTCTGAGAGCACATTCCTCCGCCATGCTGATTGGTCACTTTATCACTATACTGCATTCAGATATTAAGATCGGAGCAATAAACCATGCTCACAGAAACATTCTGCAAACTATTTTAACTGTTCATTACTATTAGCACTCTACACATGCCTGATTTTTCTCTTAAAGCCATTATGAGGCTGCAGTAGTCTGAATTAATCGAATTAATTGAATTTATCTTGTCTAGTTAGTGAGGAAACCTCTAAAAAATATATATTTTTGGAAGGAATACTGCTTCATTTGTCAAAAACTAATTTCCTAAAGTATCAAATTGGCTTCAATTGAAGTTTTGAATGCATTTTGTAAAGCCCATTATGTTGTTGTGTTGTTTATTTGTCTGATGATTGATTTATAAATATACACATAATATAAGTTTGTTATTCTGCCTGATTAGATCTGTTCACTGGAATGTGGGCATTTACTGACGTGACATCTCCTTCTTTCTCCGATTACAACAACAAACTTACACCTACATCATAGCAGCACATGAGGTTTCTGACATCTTGTAATTCCCAGAATAACTTCACATCCACCTGAAGCTTGATTCCCATGGTTATGACTCAGGACGTTTGTACGGCTGCAGAGTTGGATTTGTAAGGGTTGTTTGTTTGTTTTCAGGCAATTTGTGTTATATTTAAGATGTGAAATGTATATACAGTCAGATCTGCTTAGACTGTGGCACAATTTCATAATAATATTAAATATCTTAATGAATTTCCAAATTAATTTATTAAGATTTGAAAGAATATTGAAATAACGTATATGTTGATACAGAAAACTGCTCACAAGTAGTTTTGATGAGAACATAACAATTTTAGTTATTTCTCTGGAACAATATCAGTGATTTGTTTTTCTTTCTTTCATACACGAGAACTTCCTGCTTTTCTCTGATTGTATTTTGTTATGAATACAAACATTTTATAGACTTACTGATTCCTCACACGTTGATACTGACAATAATTTTTAACATTTAGTTTTGGATTCCTTTATTCTGTTTAGTTTGCATCTGGAGCTCTAGGACAAAATAGACAGGACCAAGTTCATCTTGCATCATAACAAAGTGGATAAATTACAAACTTTTTGAACCATGTTCTCTTGTGGATTAATTATTTTCTTTTACCTTAATGTCAGACGAGCTATCCAGGGAATACTAGATGTTGCCTTTTGGCAGCAAAATCTAAATGATATGTTTTAAGCTCCTGATGATCACTTAATCCTCATATATCGGGTGAATTAATCTCACAGTATACTTCCAGAGGACCGGTAGATAGGATAGCATATAATTACATACTGGCTAAGTTGTGGAGATTCCTGTAGAGCCAGTCTCCAAGCATACTGTGTATTAGTGGAGTACGAGGACTTGTACATAATCCAGCTCAGGGGATGCTCTTTCCTCGCAGAGCGCCGTGCGTCCTGCATGGAGACGACACTAAGGGAGAGAGCTGGAGGGCGTCAGTAGTTCATCCAGAGCGCAGGAGTCAGGGGCAGGACTGGGGGAGGGGAGAGCTGAGATTAAACATGTTTTTATGTAATGAGGGTTTCAAAAGGAGGTTGGGGTAAAAAAAGGATAAGATTGAATGAGTTCACAACAGCCAGGAACCAGCGGGACAGACGTGGTTTTAACTCCAGGTATAAACATATTTCTGTCCGTCACTGGTCCAGTCAGCTGGACTCACTGGATGTTATGTTAATTATTGTAATGGTGATGAAGTCACTGGAAATGGTCTCTTCTGCCCCAGATGAAAGAAAATGTATATTTAACTGTCCATTCTGTCAAACCCGGGGAACAACTCAGTGCTACAGTTATTCAACAGATGTTTTTCTCCCCATGCGTTTATTATTTTATTTTTGCACAGCACTGAAACTTAATCAAGCTGCTCCAAATTTCACAAACTCTAAGATATCAGTCCCTAAACATGCCTGATTATTTTTCATCAAGATCAACTAATCATTTCCTGGAAAATGGTGAAAACTGTGAAAGATGGCCTATCTCAAAATGTAGAAAAAAAAGATAATTGAAAGCAGAAAATCTAAAAAATTACTGACCTTTTAACTTGGAGAAGTAATCTGACATCCCTGTGAGGAAACGTAGGTTAATCCTGAAATTCAATGAGGATGAAAAAAAGCCACCTGATTTCTCTGTGAAGATAATGAAACGTGAGGAGATAGTAACTTCTTGACCCTCGCAGCTCCCAATGACAGGAAGCTGTTAGACAGGGTTTTTACTCTATTTGAAGTTAGAGAAAACGCAGATACTGACATGGGGCGTACGTGTGATATTATGAAAGGAGCAAACAAAGAGGTGATAATGATTTTTCTTCCAGGTAATTTTACAGCAACTCGACACAAACACTTCTTTGGCTTTACCTCATCACTATACTGTCAGTGTCTTTGCAGTTGTGTTGTCTCAGTCTGCAGCTCACACAGAGGATTCATTGACATTTCCTCACCAGTGAAATTAAGGCGTGATGTGTGTCTCATTTTGTATTCAGAGTATGGCGGACAAGACTGTGGATCATGGGCCATGGACAGGATGTGCAGTTATGTTTCTGCAGTCGCTCTGTCCCAATGTGAACCTGCTCTCTCTCTACAAAGACCGACAGGGAAAGTTCCTCGTTTTCAAAGTCATCAAACTGACACTTATAGGTGAGCATGCCAGAAGAGTTTTTTATCACATTAATGTATTTTCTCTCATGTCTCTTACATTAATGAATATGTCCTGTTGTCAGATTCTGCAGGAGGTCTGGGTGGTTATGAGATACTGAAGGTCCATGACGCTGATCCCTTCCTGGGGGTGGAGGTGAAGTTTGTGGATGTGGCAGCATGTCAGCAGTTCTTGGAGAGCTACAGCTCCGGAGCGGTGCGTCAGTCTCTCTCTCAACACGCCTGCCGGCTTTTTGCTCTGCCACAAGAGCTTATGTTGAAAACCCAGTTGAAGGCCAGCACGCACATCCTGGACCTCTACATGGACAAGCTGGAACTTTGTCTACAGCACATCCACCTTTCACAGGTATTCTTCTTGTTTCTGTCTCTTCTTTCAAGCCGGATGACGTTGTATTCATATTCATATCAATAGAAAGTGATTCAGTGTTGAGACCTGGTATTAACATCAGTCTTTGGGCAGCTCTAAGTACAACATACACCAACAAACACACGCACACATTGATAATTGAGCCGTCTAAATAGCCAGACTGTACAAAAACATCATCATTTGTTTTTTGCGAACATAAATTATGTATGTATCTATTTGCATATAATGCGAGGACCTGATATCTGATTACAAGTGGTAAATCAGGACCCAAGTGGAGATTCAACACCAAGTGTGAACTAACAAACTGAAGACTTTCTACCTTTGATAGGATGAGTGGAGACATACGTTAATACCAGGACTTGACTATATTCAGCTCCCAGTGTCATTTGTAATTGTGGCTCCACATATTGGGGAACTGCTTTCCCGAGTTGATGGGAGCAGGTACAACATCACCTAGCTATTGAACATAAGCAGTGACAGCGGTGAGGAAGTTTGGGAAGAGAAATACTATAAATAACAGAAGGATCAGTGGTCGTCCTTGAAAGATGACACCCTGCATAATTTGCGATTCATACAACCTTGCATTTAATAATAATTGACAGGTGAGTGTAGCTGACTAGACACCAGGATCATCTGTGGAAATATATGTTAAAGTGATAGATCAGGATGTGAAGTCAACCTTCGCAAACAGCATCCACAAAGAAAACTATTGCAAAACTGCAAGATTGAACTTGTCCCAAAAAATAAATAATGGCAGCATAACAGGAAGTGAAACTTGTTCAGCGGGCATCACCGTTTTTCCAACACTTTTCTCAATTAATGTAGTCAGCTACATTTGAAGGTGGATCATACGATTGGTGGATCAAGAAGGTGGAAAACGTTTAAAAAATTGAAAATCATGTCCATGGTAGAATTATATTGTGTAATGTCCTAACCTGTGTGGCTTCATTGCATTGGCTGTGTTTTTGCGTGTTTGTCATTTTGCATAAGCCCGAGCGCCTGCGCGATGAGGAGATTGAGGACCTGGAGCAGCAGCTGCAGAGTCAGGCCCTCGGTCCTTCGCCACAGTCCACCTTCATCACACAGGAAGAGCCTCCTGTCCCCAGCAACTGCTTCCAGTTTCAGAATAAAGTGGTTGGTGAGTCATGATAAGTGTTTTTTTCTGTTTACTCAAGTATGTCCTTCACTGTAGACTGTAGCTGAAAGAAGCCGCAGTGGAGACGGAAATAGCACCTTCATCAAAGAGGTGTTTCAGTTAGAGATTCTTGATCCAGTTTAATAGAAACCTGTCGATGGGACCAGTCAAATGAGGAAAGTATGATGGTATCTTCAAATCTCCATAATTTTGTTTTAGTATGATTTAGGTCATTTCTATCAATTTCATGCACATCACATTACACCAGTCATTTTCAAAGCATACCAAACCTCACTTACTTCAACAATGAGTTACAGTGACAATATTACTTTTGTGAAGTATTTTTGCTGTATTTGAGCTTAGGAACTTCTGTTCCCTAAATACCTCCTTCAAGTCCTAAATTACCTATGCATAATGAAAACTGATTTGACAGTAGGTAAACCAAATTCTAAATAGAAAATAAGACAAAGTAATGTCTGTCTCCTCCGCATCCTTTTTCATACCCTTTGACCGTTTGAGGTGTCTTTGGGATGAGCGGGACAGATATCAATAGGCCTCAGAGTGGGCCCCCGAATGAGTAGGCCATCAAAACATCCATATAGGTTTCACCTGCCCTGCACGATAGAGACAGACAGAAACGGTTAGCGACCGGCTGGAGAACACAGTGGTAGAGAAAGACATTTCCTTCAAAAACCCAAACACGTGAAACATTTTTTTGCTACTTTATATCAGTTGTTTGTGTAAATTAACCAGTTTAATTTATAGGCTGATACTATTTTTAAAGTTTGTAACCCTTTATCTGGGTCTCCCATAAATAACAATGCTCCTGTTGTACTTGGAAAAAGCTCTGATAAATGAAATACTTTACTTTAAAATAAATCCTGATGATGTCCTTTAAGGTTAAGGTGGACAACAAGGCTGTTGTATGTTGTTCTGGGAAAGGTTTACTGTTGACACATTCACACAGTTTATGTAATCACACATAAGTACAGTTTACATTAATGTCTTTTTCCTTCATCCTTTATCCCTTCGCCTGTCAGAGGACCGAATGCTGACGGCAGCAGATGTTCAGAGCTTTTCTAATGGAGTGGGCCGTCAGTGGAAACATGTAGGGAGGGCCCTGGGGAAGAGCTGCCGCGCTCTGAAGGGTCCGGCCATAGACAACCTGGCCTACGAGTACGAGCGAGAGGGGCTGTATGAGCAAGCCTATCAGTTGCTCAGCCGCTTCATCCAGGCGGAGGGGAGAGCGGCCAAGCTGAGCCGGCTGGTCAAAGCACTGGAGGACTGCAAACTCACCAGCCTGGCTGAAAATATTCTGGACGTAATGCCAAGAGAGTAACACACACCTGTGCTTTTGTTCCACGTGTACGAGTCGTGAAAACTGAGGCTGACAGGTCCTCCCTACATCACGAGTGGTTGACTCTGTCCTGCCTGCTTTAATTTACAGTATGTTTGTTCTTGATTGACGTCTGTCATCCTCACGTTCAAAATCATTCCTGTGTGTGTGCATGTGTGTGTATGTGTGTGTGTGTGTGTGTGTTTTGGACAGGTTGTGTGAACCCAGGCTGACATCTCTGTGAGAATTGGGTGATTCATATCTTGATTTGATTTTCAATCATTAGTATTATTGAAAATTGTTTTCATCTAGATGAAATGATTTGTCATCACTGTTAAAAATGTTAGTTTAATGCACTGTTTTTACTGTTATCATTGACCTCTTTTATCTTTGCTTTATATGTGGATTTACAGATGCAACCTGTCGGGTCATCTTGTTTCTGAACAACTGACGGTTATTGATTTTTTTTTTCTATAAAATGGGTGCATACAAATTAAATGGTTGTGAAAAAAAGTCTTCACGTTTGTGTTTAATGCATTAATGTAATTAAAATTGAAAAAATGATTTTGTCAAAATTCCCTCAGGTATAATTTGGAGTTAATCCTCCCTCCCTGCTTACCATCACTCGCTGTCACTCACACACGTGCACATGCTCATATGATTAAACTGCTGATTACTGATCGGAGAGTGTGTGTGTGTGTGTGTGGCTGTGTGTCAAGCTGCAGGAGCTTCGGGTCACAGAGGTGGAGATTGGAGCTGAGGTATGTGTGTGTGGGTGGGTGGGTTTTATCTCTCCGCCTGGTTGTCAAAGAGGAAATTTACTGATGGATGGAGTCTCCACTGGTTTCATTGTGAATCCACTGTAAAATCCCAACCCCCCCTTTTTACTCCACTTGAGCATCCGTCCAGATGTGATGTGTGGATTAGAAGCTTTTATCACACACACACAAACACTTATTTCTGCTTTATGCTTCCACTCTACAACCCCCAGTGTAGACAGATACAGTTTTATAAGTTATGAAAAACACAACTACACAACTTGCTTTATGTCTACTGGGAACTTCTACTACTGAGGAAACTGACATTCTCTCACTTTTGTAGGATTTATGCGCCACACTTATACAAATATTACACATTTAAAAACTGACTGGTATAATCAAATAAGTCTAAATAAGGTCACGGTTATATGGTTTAAAGTTAAAAATGATGTCGACTCAGTTGAAAACACTGCTAAATGGTACTTTATTCTTTCTATCTGAGTATGCTTAGTTGAGAATTGCTCTTTTAACCTCCTCTGAAATGCAATATCATACTCACATGAAGTAGAATATAACAGGCTAAATTCCTAAGTGAAGTAAAAGTAGCTCCAATTTATATAAGCTGTATTGACACATCTATAGTGTAGAATAAGTACAAAGGCCTAGTATTTATTTCGGAATAAAATAACCTAAAACCTTATTAAGCACACATGTATTATATATTTAACAGCTTTTCTGTTAGCGCATCCATCTTGGTTTGACATACACATCAGATCGGAAGAGGCTTTTTGCCTCTCAGTTTTAGTAACGCTTATAAAATCTTACAAAATCAATCAACATTATTTTTCCATAGTAATGTAAATGTAGTACATGTAGGCTTGTACATTTATTAAATGTAGGCTGGTATAGAGGATAGTAAATGTTGCAAATGTAGCATAGTTAATAAAGTAAATGTTGGAAATGTAGGCTAGTAAATGCAGTTTATGTTAATGTAGTAAATATTGTAAAAGCAGGATAGTACATTTTGTAAATGTTGTAAATTTATGCTAGTTAATGTGATAAATATTGTAAATATAGACTAGTCAATGTAGGAAATGCAGGCCAATCCATGTAGTAAATGTAGGCTAGTAAATGTAAATGTTGTAAATTAGTTAAATAATGTAAATACAGGCTATTGAACATATTAAAAGTTGTAAATGTTGTAAATGTAGTTAAGGCTATTAAGGTATACTTGTAAATGTTGTGAATGTCATAAACGTAGTAAATGTTATAAATGTTATGATTGTGGTAAATGTAGTCACGTAAGCCAGTGAATGTTGTACATAAATGTTTTGAAATAGCATAAATGTTGTAAATGTAGTTGTGAACTATGCAGCACTGGTTGTTTACATGATTGAACGTGAGACTTGAAGTGAGGAGTGTGCAGCACTAGCAACAGCCGCAGCCGACAGAAAAGACAGATCAGACAGAACAGACAGAACAGACAGAGCATCACTTCCACATGAAGTCTGTTTAATGTGAATAATCTTTCACAGGCCGTGATTAAACCTCGGCCCTCTGACGTCACACAGATTGTCTGCGGTAGGTGAGTCTCGCGCGGACAGCCGTGCGCCCTGCTCGTGCTCTCGCGCCCCTCCTGCCTTCCTTCGTGAACACATTCGATGAAACCACTCGCGCTCCCTGTCATCATCATCATCACCATAACCACCATCATCTTCATCATCTTCATCAGCGCCGCCCTTTAGAGAGAGAGAGAGAGAAATAGAGAGAGAGAGAGATAGAGAGAGACAGAGAGAGAGAGAGAGAGAGAGAGAGAGAGAGAGAGAGAGAGAGAGAGAGAGAGAGAGAGAGAAAGAGAGAGAGAGAGATAGAGAGAGAGAGACCCTCTCCCCACCTAACAACAACCCCAACCCCGCAGGCTCGAGCACAACGACCCCACCCCCCAACCCCCTCAGAGCGAGGGACGGTGCTATACACACTCTCGGAGTCACGGAGGAAGGAGCGTCTGTGGATCCCGGCTCTTCTGCCCTCAATCCGGGCCTAATGCTGTAGCGGACCGCGCGGAGGTAGATACATCGCGCTGACAGAGAGTCGGTGAGGGACCAGAGCGACGACGGGATTGTTCATTCGCCTGGAAACATGGGATGTACACTGAGCGCCGAGGAGCGCGCCGCTCTGGACCGGAGCAAGGCCATCGAGAGGAACCTGAAGGAGGACGGCCAGACGGCCGCCAAGGACGTCAAACTGCTGCTGCTCGGTAAGAGGAGAGCCTCCCGGGCCGAGTGGCTGCTGGGCCGCCGGGCCGCGGGGCTGTGGCTCGGCTCGGCTCGGCTCGGTGTGCTGGTGGTGGCTGGGACTGCATGGGGCGGAGGTGCTCTCCGTGGTTCTGATTTCACTGCTCTCACTCTGCCCTCCGTTTCTCCACAGGCGGCGGAGAGTCCGGTAAAAGCACCATCGTCAAACAGATGAAGTGAGTGATTTTGATTTTGATTATATTTTACCGTTTTTATTTCTGTTATATTTTACATCTCTGCGATAGAGGCAGAGTGAAGGGCCCGAGATTGCGCCTCCCCTGTCTGCGCTCAGGCAGGTTGAGCCGCCATGTTTCGAGAGGCCGTAGCCCCGGAGGAGAAGAGCCGGTGGCTCGAGCTCCTCCTGCGGAACCACAGTGACGCTGGTGCCGAGGCCGCACCGGTGCGTCCCGCAGGGCGCTGTTCACTGCCCTGGGTGCTGAAATGTAGTTAACGAGGGTTTTAGTTGACTACAGGGAGCGAGCGACTGGGGATATGTGGGTGTTGTTCCTCTCTCTCTCTCTCCCTCTCCCTCTCTCTCTCTCTCTCTTCCTCTCTCTGTATGTGTGTGTGTGTGTGTATTACAGTGAGGTCACTACAGCTCCATTAGTGAATACCTCTGCTTTTAATCTTAATGGCTTTAAGTGCCCGATATCGCCGGGAGTACTTTGCCTATAAAGCGGATTTACGCAGAAATATGGCTCCTAAACCCGCATCTAAACCTTCCCCTTTCTAAGCCAAATCACCCTTTTGATGTTTTTTTTTTTTTTTTTAAATCATTGTCGGTGATTTCTCTAAACCTCTTAGTTAAGTTTCTCGATGTTTCATTCGCGGTCCATTGGATATTTTGTCCCGTCTCGGCCTGCGGTGTGTGTCTGTGCCTCCTGCTTAGCTCAGCCCGGCCTGCAATGCACTGACTGCGCCCTGCCTCCTCCTCCTCCTCCTCCTCCGCCTCCTCCTTTTCTTCCTCCATGCCCTGCTTCTTCCTCTTCCCTTCACCTCATTACCCTCCCCGTGTCTCTGGTTTGTCCATAAGTCACTGCTCCTTCCTGGAGTCAAGACACTGGAGCTGAAGGGTGTTTACTAACAGTCTGCGTGGTTTGTATTAGCCTCAGCAATCCAGCGATGGATGGGTACATGCTATAGGCCATACAGTTCAGGTATTGAAGGGGATATTTATTAGGCTATGCTCTGCTGTGATTTTTCTGCTCATCATCATCATCTTCATCACATGCTGGTCCAGGGTTTCTTTTATGTAGTCCAGGCCTGGCTGTGGTCGTACAATTACACGAGTTTCTAGGAGAACCTAGAAAGCCACAAAAGCAACTTTGTAATACATTGTAATATAAATTGTCAAAATGAAGGTAGATTCACATCTGTAAAATGTGAGTTAGATTAATTGAACGAGAGCTAGCTTCATTGAAGAGAGATGTACTTCTGAGGAGGCTCATCACTTGCAGCTGTAGAAATGTCAGTGGTTTCTATTTTTACACGTTTCAGACTCTGTGATTGGTCAGTTTAAGATTTCATCAAATGCAGAGGCTGCTGAGCTGAAATGATTCGTCCATTCAATTAAAAATTGATCTGCAACTACTCCGATCATCCATTAATCATTTGTTTAAGCAGAGGTGGAATAGAAATCCACCAGTTCTAACTTGATTCAACGTGCACATTTACTGGTTGTTCCTCTGGGAGGTTTTGGATTGTCATTCGGTTGAAATGAGCAGATTATGAAACTATAGCGTTTTTAACTACTTCTGAAAACGTTTTAAACCAAACATCAAATGGAGAAAAATTTAAAAGATTTATTTATAATGAGTATATTTGTTATTAGCAGTATTAACTGTGTATTAATATAAAGGTCTTTCTTTGGCATGTGAAGCTTATTCACTTATTCCAGATTATTTACATTGTACAATCTTAGAAATCTACCTTCTCATTCAGGTGTTCCCTCAGGTAAATGTTTAGCAGAGGCGATAAACAACCAGAAAGCTGAATAATCATTTGGTATGAAGGAATAATAGCTATAATATTTACTTTTTAGCAAAAATGCCCCAAATCAGCCTGTTTCTGCCTCTAAAATGTGTTTTTTTGTCATACATGAAAGTAAAATAAATATCTATGGGTTTTGGATTTCATCTGCAAATTTAAAACAGACATTTCCACTATTTTCTGATAATTCTTGGACAAATAGATTAATCAGCAGATTCATCAATATTAAAATACTTGAGAGTTGCAGCCCATGGTCATTTAATGGCTTTCGCAGTGTAAAACTACACCTCTACTACTTTTCCCTTAAGATTAATGTTTTATTTCACTTTTTTATGATGATGGTGGAGGTGTTGTTTGATTCACGCCAGGTGGTGGACCTCCTCTATAAAACATCATTTTCATAATGTCCTCTGATGAAGAATTTAAAGGTTAAAACCATCATCCCTCATTTATTTCCCATCAATCACTCGTCACAAAGGAGGCAAAGAGAAACAACGGGGATCTTAGATTTTCAGATTCAGGAAGTATGTGACTGATATTTTGTGGATTCAGTGCACATGAGGTCAGGGCGGATAATTAATGTCAACTAGAGTTTAACCATGTGGAAATAAATGTAACAGTAGAGTCTGGTGTACAGAGATTGATCAGTGCTCTGATTGATTCCACTCCTTTGTCCATCATAAATTATAAATGACTTGAAGTATCACATTGCTCTCCAAGTATAGTGATCACAGACCAAGAATATGATACATTTCTGTCCCATCACACACTGACACACTAAAAGATGCACACACGCACACACACAGTTCAATAATCTGCCTCTACATTTGGAGCTTTTAGTTTGAAAAGTCAATTGTTTAGGTCTGGCAGGAGCATATGGACGTGTGTGACTTTTTCTGTTTAGTCTGAGCTTGTGTCTAATATCTTTGTGTGCCTGCAGGATTATCCATGAAGATGGCTTTTCTGGGGATGATGTGAAGCAGTATAAGCCTGTGGTCTACAGCAACACCATCCAGAGCTTGGCAGCCATCCTCCGAGCCATGGACTCACTGGGCATCGAGTTTGGAGACAAGGATAGAAAAGTAAGTCTTACACCTTGCCCCCCCCCCCCCCCCCCCCCCCCCGCCCTCTTCCAGTGGAAACGTTCACCTGTGGACAGACTAGAAAGTGAGATTTTATTTATCCAACCTTAAAAGGCTTGAAATGTGAGTCTTCAAACAGAAGATTTCAGCAAAGATTAGAAGATGTTTTTTTTTATACCGTCCATTAAAATCACAATATCTGTGATGGTTAAGATGTTGACTTGAAGCCCCTCACGTGGACTAGATAAAAAAATGAATCATTATGTATAAAATAAAGAAAGTCACAATAGCATTACAACAGATTAATTAGGATAAATATACAGATACAATCGTGTTCCTCTTCCCCTGATCTTCTGAAATGTGTTTGTCCAGGCCGATGCCAAGCTGGTGTGTGATGTGGTCAGTCGTATGGAGGACACAGAGCCGTACTCTGCAGAGCTTCTTACAGCAATGACGCGTGTCTGGACCGACGCTGGGACTCAGGAGTGCTTCAACCGTGCCCGTGAATACCAGCTTAACGACTCTGCTCAATAGTGAGTAACCCTAAAAGGATTCCTGTTTTTGCAAAGAGCAGACAAATGAAAAAGAGCAGTCTTCTGGCTCTGCAGTCGTGTTGATCTGTCTCTCTGTTGTCACCAGCTACCTGGACAGTCTAGATCGGATCGGGGCACCAGACTATCAGCCCACAGAACAGGACATCCTGAGAACCCGAGTGAAGACCACTGGTATCGTTGAAACCCACTTCACCTTCAAAAACCTCCATTTCAGGTAACGAACACAGAGTCGTTGTAGCGTCACAGCTTTATTTTGTTAATGGCATTTAGCCAATTCATTAGGTTCACACGATATCGCCTCTGCATCCACACTGACTTATTTTTCTTCCAGGCTCTTTGACGTGGGAGGTCAGAGGTCAGAGAGGAAGAAGTGGATCCACTGCTTTGAAGATGTGACGGCCATTATCTTCTGCGTCGCTATGAGCGGATACGACCAGGTGCTCCATGAAGACGAGACTACTGTAAGTGTGACTCTGTTGTTCTCTGGTGCACGGATCATAGTGTTTCTCTCTCTACACAAGTTATTAATGTATAACAAATTATTAAAATTAAAGGGCTTCACAATCTGTACCACACCCTCAATCCTACGAGGATTGAGGGTGTGGTAGCCTACGATCTCTTACTGTTAAAAAAAGGTATAGAATCAACACGAAGAGCAACAGAGGAGGGATTCTTCTGACAGGACACTACTTCGACTAAACAGGAAAATTAATCTAGGGATTATTTTATTCCTTTATCTAGGATCTATGCAACAACTCAAAAATGATTAGATTAACAATATCAGTACATCTAATCACTGAAATAAACATATAACAGGTCTTAGACGCATTCACAGTCAGTCAAACTGAATTTTGTTCTCCTCTCCTCACTGCTACATTTATTCCTCCCGCAGAACCGCATGCACGAGTCGCTCATGCTCTTCGACTCCATCTGTAACAACAAGTTCTTCATCGACACCTCCATCATCCTCTTCCTCAACAAGAAGGATCTGTTTGCTGAGAAGATCAAGAAGTCCCCACTGACGATCTGTTTTCCAGAATACACAGGTGAGTGATTCCCGTTGTTTGTGTTCACTCTGAATCAGAGCACAGTGACGAACACGAATCCCTCATGCTCTCTGGTCTCTTCTCTCCCCATCTTGTCTCCAGGTGCTAATACTTACGACGATGCTACTGCATATATTCAGGTTCAGTTTGAGAGTAAGAACCGCTCTCCCAATAAGGAGATCTACTGTCACCTGACCTGTGCCACAGACACAGGTAACATCCAGGTAGTGTTTGATGCCGTCACTGACATCATTATTGCAAACAACCTGAGAGGGTGTGGCTTATACTGAGGCCTGGCCAAGCACAGAGGTTGTCATGGAGAGTATGAGGTGTTAATAATGATAATTTTGATGATACTTAAACACATAAAATATGTAATTCTACACGTCCGAATGGACCCAAAGAGCTGCCGTCAGACACCACACTGGATTTATTGCCATGATTTCTCCCCTTTTGTCTCTTTTTTGATTTCCGTACACAACCCCAGTTTTTGTCATATCAAAATGTGTTTTTTGAGCTGAATGTTTCATGTTTTGTTGATGAACGTGTCAACAATTGGGACGACACAGGAGTCGCAGCTCCAGAGGCCAGAAAATACATCACGAGGGACGGGCACTGTCATTTTTTAAGCACAATGTTGAATATTGTCTCATTCTTTATGTGATGTTTTTTTTTTTATGTACAAGTCTCGAGGCATTGACATCTGCACCACTGAATACAACCTCTGGTGCTCCATTTGAAGAGCTGCTGTGTGTATGTGAGTGTGTGTGTGTGTGTGTGTGTGTTTGTGTGTGAAGGTGGAGATAATGGTTGTGATGTTGGGGAGGTGCTGTACTCGTGGCTGAGGGTTGTGGTTGGAAAGAAGGAGGCTATTTTAACTTACAGGCTGGACAAAGCTCGCCGTTCCTTCGGCCCCACACATGAATGAGCAGCCTGCAGGTCTTCTCTCTTCACTCAAAACATAATGAAAGAGACCATTCTTCTGTTCGGAGTGGCTGTCTATTTCCATTGGCCGCCTATAGAATGCGGATTCGCCTATCAGCCAATGAAATTTAATAAAGAGATAAAAAAAAAATATGTGTCATATTGCTGCCAACCATCTTGGAACGACAGTGGATTGGTATCACAGCTCACACTATCAACCCTTATTATTTAAGATTTTAAGAAAAGATTTTTATCATCATCGAATGATTTATGTAATTAACCCTCATGCCCGACATGCCTCCTCCTACCTCCTGATATCCCGTGCCACATATTTATTTCCTGTCATGAAAAACCGGGGCACTACGATTATCTGTCTAGGTTCAGAGGGTAGAAAGCAGCTCTCCAACGACATCTTGTTCTCTATGTGGTGCTTTACCCCTTCGATGTGAATCTGTGTAGAAATAGAAGACTGCACAAGGAGAACAATATTATTTAAGGCAGCCTGTCTTGGGAGTTGGGATTTTTTTTTAACTCTTTTCTCCCCTGATCAGTAAACAGGGAACCACTATCCCCTGTCTGTCACGTTTATCTTCTCACAGAGGAAACTCTCCATTTTCACCCGTGCACCCAGGAATTCCTCCTCCCATGCCTGTATACTCTTCCCTTTCACATATCAGTCCCCATATCCTATCTCCATCTTCACCTTAAAAGCACCGTACTGTATATATATATATTATGATTATACCAGATTTTTTTTTTACTGTGAATGTTTTTGTGCTGCACCCCCATCCTATTCGGTAGTTTATTGGTTGCTCTCATGTGGAATGTTTGTGCTGAGCCAATCGAATGTTGTGTTTACATTAAAGCCACACTTTTCCTAACGAGCCCTGTGTCCTGAGTCTGATTGACAGAGTTTAAACACTGATGGTGACCTGCTTTGGTCTGCAGGTGTAACAATGTTATACCAGGAAATTAGGCTGAACGTTATGAGTATGGAATGCTTCATTTTAATGCTTTATTACCTGGTGAACACAGCTTTGTATTTAGTGTCACTAACACGCATAAAAGATTGGGAACAGGTCTTGCATGGCACTAGGGTAGCACTCGTTGAAATGTGGCGGATGGCAGGGATCAGGAGCGCTCCGTGGTGCCTCTCAATTTATTAGGTTAAAAGTGTTTCATCATCACAGACAAGGAGCTATTCATATATTGAATGACTAGGCTGGATCAGCTGTCTGACCTGCTTCTGTCAGTCTAATGGGTATGATGTTCATTACTGCTCTGTTTCACCGACAGCCGCAGAGCTCCAATCCTCAGTCCCAGTGTGTCCTCGTTTCTCAGAGCCAGCCACAGGTTAAAAGGTTCCAACTCCCTCTGACGCACAATTACACACACGCGCTTTTAATCACACATTTAGCAGAATATTCTCATATTTTACAGTTTGCATTAGTTCTCCTGCCACGTAAGCACAAGCTCTGACTCGTCAACAGCTTTAACACGCACAGACATCAGCTGGGTGTGGGACAGCAGGCAGTTGGAAAACATGACTGAAATCTCCTGGGAAAGAAGAGTGTTTTTGTTTCCTACGTTAAAAAAAAAAAGAAAAAAATAAACGAAATCCCCAGCCATTTGCCCGTGCCCTGCCCAAATCCATTTACAGGAGCGTGGATTAAACCTGGATTGTGCAGAGAGCTCTTTAGTGAAATGCATCAAAAGGTGTGTGCTGCACAACAGTCACTGTTAACAAGCAGACTGGTTCAGGAGTTACAGTCTCAGCCTCTTGATATCTTCACTTCTGAAGTCGATACGCAGCGCCAGAACCTGCCGCACCTCCGCTGGCGTCAGCCGCCACGTCAGGGGGCCCGAGTTAGAGCCCCAGTAATCCAAGATCTCGGTAACCTGCAGCAGAAACAGGTACAAGTGAGCCAGTGTGAAGCAGATTCTTCAGTCCAAGTAGAACACTGGGTAAAGAGAAATGGTTAATTAATCACCCGCTCCAGGTTGAGGATGGTGGCCATCTGTGTGAGGCGAGCAAACTTATCCCTGATGGTCCAGGTGGTCACGGTTGTGAGGTACGCCACAAGAGACCGAAGCTCTTTATCGAACTGCAGCCCTCCGAGCTACAACAGAAGAATCAACACTGCGTAAAACAACTCAAAATGTGAACATGTTATTTATAGAGTGATGTTTTAATTAAGACTGACGAGAATGAGAATATATGTTGTGGTCTTCAGTTAAAGCACCAGCTCAAAACAGGATAGACTAACAAGTTAAAAGGAGGCAGCCTCTCCTGCAGACCTTCCTGGTCTCATTAATAAATCAGGGCTGGAGGCTTTTCATCATGTGATCCAGTGATGTGATGTGATTTGATGTGATGCACAGGGAGCTCTCTGCCACCTGGTGGCTGAGCTCAGCTCCTCACCCTGCTGAATGAGCATTTGAGGACAGTCTTCTCCATCTCTATTGCTATCAAGCTGGTCATGAGGCTGGTGAGGGTGTCGTAACTGACAGGAGAGAGAGCCGTCTGGTGACAGAGCAAAGAAAGGGTTAAAAATAGCAAAGAAAGGAGCATATTTTCAGAAAATATAAAGAACAGTCGCTGGAACATTACAGTTACCTTGAATTCTGCCATGAGCTGCTCCAAGTTAACGATGAGCTGCTGCACCCAGGGATCATTAGCTTCATAATCATTAAACTCCTCCTGTGAGGAAGAGCAGCAGTTACAGCGACGCGTTTTATCGACCTCTGGTTTATTTGTGTACAGGATTCTGAGATCATTACCTCCTCTACGTTATGTGAGATTGCCAGGAAGCTACTGATCCACGGTTTGACCTGAGGCTTCACTGCTGTGGTGTTTAACTCAGTTAGACCCTCCTGAGAAACAAAATAACAGGGAATCAAACTGTGAACTCAGTGGACGAACAGAGTCTCATTGTAACATATGTGGTTCTTCATATTCACACCAAACACTTATTAAAATGGACAGATGCATTAACAAAATTCAACAAGGCTGGACTGTGCATCTGCTAGATTGTCTCTATATAAAAATGGATGCCATGACAGATCAGCAAAAAGAAGCCAAATCCTCTTGACTTCCCCCTGGTGAGTATAGGTCAAAAACCTGCCTACTCCATGTTAGTGGAGAGGCAAAACCATGTCAGACAAATTGTCTGGTGATTGGTCAAGTGTGTGTATCTGCAGGACGACACATCGTCTCCACACAAACACTACCACTCCACACTAACAATCAGATTCAGCTTAAGATGGCGGCACCTGCATCCTGGGTATTTGAGCTTCATTTTTGTACAACGGGAGGAAGTGGAAAAAGTGTTTGAATGAAATACAAAAAAGTGTTTTCCCCATTCTGCAGCAACTACTGTGTAACACTGATAAGTGTGCACGTGTGTGTGTGTGTGTGTGTGTGTGTGTGTGTGGCCGTGTGTGTGCGCACGTGCATCTAACCTGTAACAGATCCTTGAACTTTGTAGATGTGTTGACGAGGTCGGACAAACAGCTTTCAATCTTGGCTTGTTCTCCAGAGAAGCCACCCTGACTGAACAACTTGGAACAATCGTTCTGCAGAAGAGATCAGAAATTGTAAAAAAGTATATTTTTGAGCAATGAGCCAAACTATAAACAATGTGATAAATATAAAAAAGGCGGAGTGTCGGTAAAGATGTGAGTCTTACCTCCAGATTCCTCTTTAAAGTCGTGATATTCTCACTGCACACCTCAACATTATTCAGAGTCACCTGAGATAGAAAGCAAAGAAGTTTGGATTAGTTCTTACGACCAGTTTGGTTCGTTTAAAAGCTTTGAGAAAAACTTGTGTTACTCTTCAATCCCATAGTTTATTCCAGTAATAAGCAGTTCTCTTTTTTTAACAGCATCAAAATGTTGGACATTTTACAGCAGCACAGAACTGGTGGGAACACTGAGGCCGACACAACTGACCTGAAGTAATGTAGAAGCCCTATTTCCACTGGTAATAAAGGGTTTTATCTCTTGAATATTTATGACTGCTGTCCTAGAAGCCACGCACTCAGAATTAATAACGATAACTCTTTGTTTTATGGGTCACATATTTAACAACTTGAATAAAATGAGTTGGCACTTAACAGCCACTAAAGCTGTATCCATTTCCTTTATAATTACAATCCAATTATTAAGGAATTTGCTTGATATTATCAAGTAATTTCTGGATAAATATCAGCCATGAGAAAACTGTTATATAATAACTTGTACTGGCTTTTTGATCGCCTCCTTTGATATTACATCAAAAACTGACTCTGCAAAGAACTTTTGTGAAGGTTTTCTGGCATCAAAAAAACTATTCATTTTTGTAAGAAAGACAAATTGAGATCATTTTCTCATTTGTTTAAAAAAAAACTGAAAAACTTAAAGGAAATGTCCACATTTTGGCTTCAAAGGTAGAACTAGTACATGGCCATAAACCGGATTGTGTCTTTGTTTCATTTGACTTTTGACAAATGGGTTAAAAGGTTTTTGAAGTAGTGCTTCCTTCAGTTGAGGGCCATATTTAAAAAATTTAAGAACTTCCTACATTACTCAAATCAGTGATGGTTATTCATGCATTTTACTCCTCACTTAAATTGCAGCGGCTCTCTTAAAGGACAACCTGCGCAAAAGCTGAAAGCTGAATGAGTCCAACACAGCACATTGTCACACACTTTTACACACCATCAGTTTTCCCTCTCAAAGTGAAAACTCAGCTTATAGACACAGGTAACAAGTGATTCCTGCTCTTGGAAACATGTTGGCATTTAAGTGGCAGATTTTCCTTTTTAAGATACACACATAGTATTATACAAGAGGACAGCTCGTGACCCAGGGATTCCCAAACCTGACACTTAAGTAGTATATGTTGTTTATATAGGAAGTAATATACATATGTTTTGCTTGCTTCACAAAGTTCTCAGTACTGAAATTCTTCAGCAAAACCCAGTACAACAAATATTAGGCTTAAAGACCAGGGACATGTTACCATATGTTTTATAGCTTTTCCACTTTATCAAAATCATCACTGTGTTGTGTTGAGGTAAATGAGTTAATCCATAAAATTTAGGTTTTGGTGTCATTAAAGACAAATTTTGTTTTACCCTAAACAAACTAACTTTCAAAAGAATAGTGGGTTTACAGGCATGTGAAAGTGACATTTCATGCATCTTACCAGAAACGCAGCCTTAGCGTGTTCAGCGCTCTCAATGCCCATTGTGTTGAACTTGCCCTGTTGCAAGCTGCTCTGCATCAGACTGACCGCGCTGCTGACGCCGCGCTGGATGTCCTGAAGCGTCGTTGCAGGGAAGCCCTGCCGCAGCTTATTGTACAACACCTCCCTGAAAGGTGAAGAGAGGCGGACAGGGAGAGAATATATGATCAACCGTTTACATGCACAAAAAAATATCAGTCCAATACAATATGTTGTTTATATATTTCTCTTATAATAACACTTCCTACAGTTTTTATTTTGAGTCTTTTCATACAAGACATCATATGACAAAAACATTTAGGTGCTGGAGCCATGTTGTCATATGCGTAAGCTCTATTATAACTGATTTGAATGAGGTTTTTAGACTGCGACAGTGTGTAACTGTAGTACCTCTGTGCAGTTTATTTAATCTTTAAATCAGTAAATAACAAAGTTGTCCATTTTGTTAGTTAATATCTATGTAATATAGAGATAAAACACTAAAATTTGTATAATAATTATCTGTATAAATAGTGATCTATTTGACCCAGCCAGACGTCAGCACTAGAAGCGATTACTACAGTGAAAGAGTGGTGAGCACCTGAAGTCCGACTCCAACGCGGAGTTGGCGTGGTTGATCATGGCACACAGGCAGTCGATGCTGGAGCTGGACAAAGCTCTGCTGATGCACTTCTTCACAATGTAGAAACAGTCGTCCACCATACTGGAGGTCAGCTGTCCCTTTTCATACGTATCCATAGCAACAGCCTGAGGAGAAATACAATTTTTTTTTTTACAACAGTTTTAAGTCCGATCTACTATATTAATACTTGGGAAACTAAATATTTATAATAAAACAATTTTCATGTTATCTTCTATTTTTAAAAGAATCACATGGTTATTTCATTCAAACTTGGTAATTATCAAGAAATGGTGACAGGTGTGTTTTGGTAGTAGATGTACGATCAAATATATAAACATTGAACTATACAAATGACACTTTAAAAAAACGGAGTAGTTTACCTTGTTTACAGACTCCCTCATGTAGTATTCTTCCATTGGAACATAGAAGCAGATCAGCTCCTGCATTGTTGTACTCAGCAGGCAGTGTTTCAACAGCTTCTCCACATTCTGCTGATGTTCTGTTAAAAAATATGAGAAAACAATATTACAATGGAGTCCACTCATGTGATCTCCGACTAATGGACTCATCTTTGTTTCAAAAATCACATGCAAGAATAAATCTACCTTGTGTGATGCTCCGAGCGTCTCCAACTTCGAAGTCGGCCATCATGCGGCGCCGTAAAAAGCGCAGGTAGAGCTCTGACCGTGCGTTCATCAGGGTTACTTCTGCCAGCACAGGGTCCAGCTCCCTGTTCATGTGAGACAGAGGAATGAACCAAAACCACACAGAGACAAACATCGAGGGGAAGAGAGCATGTTGCTGAAACACTCAAATACCTGGGCTCAATTGTCTCCCCTGGCATGCCCTTCATCATGTTGCTCTGCACAATCTGGAACTACAGGAGGGATTCAAGGTCACAGTTAGTACAGGTACAGGTATGCAGTTAAAAATGAATCAGGCTGAGGACCCCGTTGTTTGAATGTTAGCAGTTTTACCATTAAAAGGTGCTTTTTGAAAGATTCTAGTGAACTTTGATATCTTAAAGCAGATTCATAATCATTCACCAGACATCTTTCGTAGTGTGTAGAACATTCCACAGTAAGGTGTGTAAAGAGAGGAGCGGGGGGGGGGGGGGGGGGTACCCAAAGTGGTACTCAAGTTAACTTAAACTGCATTTAAAGAATAAAGTTTGAAGGATGAGAATAAACAGGATCTTTTAACCTGATAATGGCAGATTAACCTGAATTGGAGGAGCTGATGTCATTCTAACCTTGTTGTGGTATCCTCTCTGCTGGATGAACTTGTCGACTATTTTCTGAGCCTGTTGGTCACATTCCTGCTGGAGGTGAGTGATGAGTGTGTACAAATGCCCTGGACCATAATACGTCTCCACTATAGGCTGATGAGTCTCAATGACACGAGCAATGCCTGTAAACACACACCAGTGCATTAGTGGAGTTTGCACCAGGCAATAAAAGGAAAATAATATACAGAGAAACACAGTTAGTATCAGCTCTGTTTTCTCACCTTCCAACAGCAGCGTCAGCGTGTCTGCAAAGACCAGCAGTGCTCTCTTCTCACCCAGGTCTCCTCCTGTAGCGAGAAGCAGGTTTTCCTCGGCTTTGGAGGCAAGCTGTGTGAGGGAGTGTGAAAAACACAGACAGAATCAAATGGGATTCAAGTGGGTATCAAAACCATAACCCGTGTATTTACAGGATTGGAACAAGCTAAGCAGTTAGCTGACACTAAAATGAGTGTAACATCGTGATTAACTGATATTACAAGTTTGAATTTACAAGCAACAAACAGGAAAGAGTGTGTATGTTTTACGAATAATAACAAAGTCTTAGAGAGCATGTATCGCAACCAAAGCTTCCATTGATCATCAAAATACACATAAACAACCAGGGATCACAGATGTCTGGCATTCAATAAGTGAATTGTGATGGAAAACGTAAAACGTATTGCCCTGTTTTGGTGTTAAGAAATCAATGAAAGCATAATGGATCAGCAACTAAAACAAAAAAATATACCCATGGCCCCAATTTTCAATATTTTGGACTGGATTTAAAAACCAGACAGGACTGAAAAATCTAAAACCTCTTGAGAGGTAGTGGGAGAATAAAATCAGAAAAGAGACTCTTTAATCACTAGATTTACTCTTTGAGGAATTACAACCAGCAACCGTCTTACCACAAACCTTTCCCATACGTGAGCATGTCTTGTGGAGTTCGCTACTGACCTGACTGCAGAGATATTGACCGAAGCGGGCGAGGCCCTGCTGGTGGAGGCCCAACAGAGGGAAGATCTTGAAAAACCTTTCCACCTGTGCAAGATCCACTGCTGCTACAGCTTCATCCAGCTTCTGAGCAACTATGACCTTCAGCTTCTGCTCGGCCTCCTGCAGCATGACCAAGCTGGCGTCCACAACACTGCCTGTGGAGACATGAGGGTGTCCAGTGATGGAAAAACATGCACAGGAATATATTCGACACAGTACAGTAACAAACCATGCACTGAAAATCATTTTATTTTAATAAGATCTTTGATAGTTTGCAGGAGTCAATAACAGTTTAAAAAGCACTACTGTTTTTCTATTATTATTATTATGTATAAATTAAAAGCTAATATTGTACAAAAAAATATTTTGTGCAGCATAAGACTGTATACTGACTAAGTTTGACAGAAAGGTAGGGGCTTCATACTTTCTTCTCCCTGCCTGCTCAGCTCTATAACTGACTGGTCCAGAGAAAGGTACCGGTGGATGTGGGCAGCCGCCTGCTCAAAATCCTCGTTACGCAGAGCCGTCTGCACGCCGTCTGTGCAGAACTTCAGGTCGAGGATATCATCAGCACGCTGGATGACGTTGTACAGCCGAGTCTAAAGAAAATAAGAGATGCTCATTAATGCAGCTCAATGCAACAGTGCTGTGATAACGTGTATGTTGTCATCACTTAGTCCACACAGCCAAGAAACCTCTCTTCTTTGAATATCAAATGTAAGCAGACCTCATGAGTGTGTGTTTTTACCTTTGCCAGGTCAAGCTGTCGGACTTTGCGGCTCACGTTTTCAGCCAGGCTGCAGGTAAATGTGATCATGCCTGACAGTTGACTGGCGTCTCCTCCGATCAACTGTAGGTTGGGCCTGACATGATAACAAACCACATTTTACACAGAGCACATCATTTTTATAAAGCTGACAGATGTTGATGTTGAAGCTCAAATCAAAGATGATTATGATTTTATGTAGCAACTCTCTAATGTGTACAAACTGTACCCCATCCTCTGCAGTGCCAGCATCTTGGTGTGAATGGACCCCTCCTGCCCCACTAGTCTGTCCAGCTCAGCCTCCACTTCTGTCTGTAGTGATCAGAACACAAAACATGTCACAAGTCCCATTAGTTAAGTCTCAAAGAAGATATTGACTATTGATCAATTAAGATCTGAAAGATCTACGCTGTAGAGATCTTTACTTTTCATTCAACATAAATTATTCAAAATTCTTATCAGTAAAAGCAGAAAAGTGTCACATTTGATAAACTGGAACAATTAATGTATACACAACTATTTATTTCAACTACTGTCTCTGAATAAAGTACCTAGTTTAATATTGAACGTCTTCAATGTCTTAAGTAAAATATTTCAGTGGTCATTGTGCAATTATTAAAAACTGCATACCCTTTTTTATATTTATTTTGTGAACTTATTTAATATTTTTAAGTATTTACTGCACCTTAAAAATGTATACTTTCTGTATTTACTTGTAAAAATACTCTTACATGTTCGAAATAAATACAAATTTATTGAATAGCTTTGTACTGCTCTGTCAATTTGCATATTTTTCTAGTAAAAGCTGACTTTGTAGAGCACACAAGAATTACTCGTACTTTCTTGTACCTTTGCAAATGTCATTACAGATACATCTATCCAAATCTCATATCTCATAAGATTGTGTGCTTTGAATGTAAATTCCTAAATGTAAAAATGCTGAATAGCTGAAGCTGTCGGATAAATACAATGTATTCAAAGGTACAATGTATTTCCCTCTGAAGTGTATTGAAGTATTAAGTAAATCAGTACTTGTGTCAAAGTACCACTGTTTGGTAGTGGGGTGTTTATTTTTGTTGTAATCTTCATAACAGGAGAACATCATTTAATCATTAAAAGATAAATAAATAAAGAGTCAAAATATGATCCACATCCTGGAACCTCTTCATGGTGTTTGACAGGTGTTGTGGGGTATTTTGTACCCAGATTATTTGGTGTCCCCCCTGTCTTCCGCATTGAGTACAAAACAGTAAGTAGACTCTAACCCTGACCTGCAGGGACTTGATTGTTTCTTTTGGTTTATACATTATTTGTTAAAGTTGTGTCTCTGGCGTTTTGAACCAGCAGCTTCCCGGATGTTTACGTGGAGTGACACGGTGACCGTGTGTACACGTCACCTCACCACCGCTAACAGGTCGTTTGATACGAACCTCTTCCACGCAGAGCTGCTGGTAAACCCCCTCCAGGTCCTCCAGCTCCGTCAGCCCACAGATGGTGTCCATGCTGATGGAGGACACCGGGCCGGAGTCAGATCTTCTGGCCGCTAAGGTTCCACTGTCCGCCATCTTCCCTCCACAGCAACACAGAGCTGCAGGGAGGCGGTCCCTGAATTTGATCTGTCAGGCAGCGTTCGAAGACGAGAGTCACAGAGAAGGAGACGCTGCTTCTTCACGCCAAATGTAGGTGAACGCGTCTCCAGGCACTAACTTAATATTTTCTCTAAGCATCGATACCATGAATTCAGATATCACCACTAGAGACAAGCTGTGGCAGCACAGCAGCTACCTGACAAGACAAACTCTGGGTTCCACGATACCCGTACACGCATGCGCTGTATCATTTCCGTTTACACATTTTCAAGTCTGCTTTGAAAAAGTGTCCCATAATATTATGTTAATATGAGGCTTTAGTCTCATGAACAAAGAAAGATGAACCTGAGGTGACTTCCTGATTGGTCACGTTATGCATTTTTCCCTCCTCGTCATTAGAACATAGACAATATTTTGTCAACGCACATTGATATAGTAAAGTGACATGCTGTTATAACCAGTTTCCGTAGTGTAGTGGTTATCACGTTCGCCTCACACGCGAAAGGTCCCCGGTTCGAGACCGGGCGGAAACATTGTTTAGTTTTTTTTTTTACCTCACACCCGGCTGAGTTGTCTCCAATAGTAAAACCATAACACAATTTGTAGTTTTTCTATGTTAATGAGCTGGTCTTACTCCAATACTACTCCGATTTTGACAAACAGTCAAATAACAATTTATTGAACTCTTACACAGTCACTGCAGGAACAACTATGTGTGTCACAACCACACTAGCACGTTGTGGGTTACAGGCCAACGTGATTTGTTGTTTTTGTACATAAATTTTATATCTGTCTATTGCACTACAAATGGAGATGTGAATATATCAGGTTTGTTAGCCAAAGGTTGTCAGTTTCCGTAGTGTAGTGGTTATCACGTTCGCCTAACACGCGAAAGGTCCCCGGTTCGAGACCGGGCGGAAACATTCTTTATGTTTTGACATGTACTGTGA
Organism: Pleuronectes platessa; assembly: GCF_947347685.1. NCBI lineage: Eukaryota > Metazoa > Chordata > Actinopteri > Pleuronectiformes > Pleuronectidae > Pleuronectes > Pleuronectes platessa. Next base: position 17,632,840 of record NC_070626.1, read on the forward strand.
GTTACATTTTGTGAATAAACAACTTTACACACGTTGGACAAATTAGACACCAGGAAGCTGCCACGCACTCTTGTCTCTCCCTCTCACACACACTAACACACAGCGACTGATGTGGTCAACATAATTTAACCTTTGTAAACATAAATCATATGTGCTAAGTATAGTTGATACAAATACAGTAGGTGCTGATGAAATCAGTTGTACTGCTTAGGCTTCTTATTCGTTATAGATTTTTCAATTGAACAAATAAATCAAAATTTCTTCGAAATACCATCTTGAACAATTTTATATCTCTAGTCTTGTATTTTAAGTTTTACTCCTGCAATGTTTTCACTTTCTTAAAATAGTTACATCTGCTGTACCATAATTTTGCAGAAAATGTTAGTCTAATGCACAACTATTTGGCTTCAATAGTCAGTTACTTGTGTCTTACAATCACCTTAGACTTGAGATATTTGTATTGTCAATATCTCCATTAGCACATACTTCTCTACAGTGACTGATTTGTTGTAGTTCTGGTGACTTTCATCTCAATGCAGTGAACTTATTCTTGGCCTATCTTTACCTTTTATCATTCTCTTATGATCTTGTGTCTGCTGGATGCCTTAATCTCCCTCGGGATCTATAAAGTATTTATTACATCAGTGTTCATGTAAAGTTCTAACTAGTGGTGGGAAAAAAACATGTCTATAAGAAATTAAACTGGCTTCTTAAATATACATTTGTTTACACTGCTAGTATTATGTTCTTCTAAGCACTTGTTTTCAACTGGGAGGTCAAATAATGAAGACATGGACTTATCCCCTGTTAGTGACAACATGCTGATGGATGGTTTCAATCCCCCAGAGTGAAATAAAGTATTTTTATTTTGACAATAATTACTGCGACTGGTGTGGTCCTCTCCACTGAAGACTTGTAGATCTGAGGGGAACACACAGATTGTTAAAGTCAGTGTCTGCTTATTAAACTAAACCCGAAACAGTTTGTTGTGGCTCTGAGTGAATGCAGACTTGGATATGTAGGTCCTGGTTCATATTTATTTGTATTTCATGCCAGTGATGCCATGTCATCAGCTGCAATATAAACACAACCAACAATCCATTTACTGTTTGTTTCAAAACGCGTCTGAATGAAAGACCTTTAAGTGTTTGAGGTGTTCCATGGCATTTATAGAAAAGCCGAGATCAGAGTCATGTTGTAACACCATCAGGAGGGTAACTGTCCTCTGGAAAACAAGAGATATTTTTCTCTTTCCTGCTGAAGCTCTTCCCATTTCTGCTGTAGCTCTGTCTTTTCCTTCTGCAGCTCTTCTCTCTGTAGGCCCAGTTCTTTGGCTTCCTCCTGCTGTGCTTTCCTCAACGACTTGATTTTCTTCCACTCTGCAGCTGCCTCTCTGGCATCCGCTGCACCTAGCTTCTCCAGCAGCTCCCTCTGATGCTCCAGAGCCCGGGCCTCCTCCTTCTGCGCTCTGTTCAGTGCTTCAATATAGCGCCTGCTCTCGTCTCAACACCCGTTTTTCTCCTTCCAATGCTCTTGAACCTGGCAGCACACCTCTGTGAAAGACTACAAATTCCTTCAGGTCCAAATTCTCTAGCTGGCTAATTCTCAATCAAAGTGTTAATATCAGCCAGTAGCCCATTTGGTCAGTCTCTTCACGCCCTCTTTTAACATGCTATTTCTGTCTAGATCGAGGTTTGGGGGTATCTGGTCAATTTAATCCACATGAAACAAGAAAGATTTTGATTGAGATGAGGTAAAACATTTTCTACTCCTGTAAGAGGAGGGAATGAGGAAGACATGTATTAACTCATGAGATTCGTGTATTTGCCATGACAGTATTGTTGAAAGGCATCATTCATAAAGACACCTTTGAAAACAATTATTTACAAACTCTGACCTCTTTAAACTAAAAAAGCAGACCTGAATGCTGCATCTGCTCTGTGGAGGTGTCACCAGTGGCGTTTGAGCCATGTGAAGAAACTGGAGGAAACGGTTTGAGCCCGTCAGCCTTGAGTCTGGCAAACACCTCTTCAACATGTGGCGACGCAATTCGCTTGTTCTGCCACTTTCATTGCACTGCAACTTGTTCTTGCAAATGAGGCAGCGAGCAGCGTTCAACCTGTCCAGACGCTCATAGTGCCTCCAGATCAGACTATCCAGTTTGTGCCGGGTACATCTTACAGGACGGTTATCACCATCATCAAATGTCTCTCCCTGTCCAGCCGGTTCTGCTGGATCTCCCTGTGCAGCCGGGTCTGCTGGATCTCCCTGTGCAGCCATGCCAGTAACAGCAGAACTAATGTCAGATTCATTCATAGTTTCGTGGATGTCAGAGTCACAGTCCTCCAGAGCCGATTCCACAACAAATAGAGGAAATAAAGTTAGAAGGTCTTCAGTTAAATAAAATCGTACAATCTGACATTGACAGATTGTGTTTTGTTTGACCAACAATCCATAATCTAATTATAATCATATAAACAGACACAAACAGCAAAACCACAAACTTGAGAAGCAGGAGCAAATATTGACATTACTATAATAGGTCAAAAATGTGGGGATTAATTTACTCTAAATACATTTTTTTGTCAAGTATGTTTTATTAAAGAACGGCTTTATTGATAAGTCCTGTGAGCCAGATTTTAAAAGGTAACAGTCTCCTTCTTCTGCCAGAACATGAAATTAATATATAAGCTATAATCAGTGTATAAGCGAGAGGTTTCCACTTTGCTCTCTTTAATGCAGATATGGAGGACGAGTTCAGGTTCAATGTGGATACTGAAAATATAAGAAAGTGTTCAAAAATACTTACAGATACACTGATCTCATTGCACTCAATTAAACTACAACAAACTGAATTTAAGAATAAAAACTCCATCACCTTATATCTGCAGCGGGATCTGACCCAACACATCTGTAAACTAACCCATAGAGGACGTGTTGAACGGTACCAGAGCAGAGCTGCTCCCTGTCCCCGTGCGCCCCCTGGTGACTGCTCGGCCTCTGAACTTCCTGGCTAGGCGACCTCTCTGGGATGTTTGAGCTGCAGGTGTCTGAGCATGATGGTGGTGCTGCCCTGCTGTTTGGCCCTTGATTTCAAGGATTTAAAGAAGCACCAGGTCTGTGGCTCGTGGCTCCGGCGGCCTCCGCCGTGTTGTCCACGCAGCTCCGGTCCATTTACTGGGCTCTGTGTTTTCCATTGAACAAGTTTAATTGTGTTCATCAACAGTAAGAGCGGCATCACTAGTTTTAGGTGTGATGCTAAGTTAGGCTGAGCCATGCTATGCTTGTTGTGGCACGTCATATCCGGGCAGCCCTTGATTTTGTTTTCCTTCCTTTTCTCCTCATATGATTTGGCCGTGTTGTAGACGATAGATATATGGTGTAGACGCTGAGGAGCATCGCTGCTCCCCGCAGGATGAAATGTAACTAACACGGTTCATACTTCATACATAGCCCTCAATCATTAATAAGGCCAACAGTCAGGCCAATAATAAATGTGAACATGTGAACTATCTTACCAGATATCACTTGGCTAATAAACATAGGCCAATATAGTTATATATAATATGCAGAAAAATATTTACAGAATACATATGCAGGAGGGATGGATTCCCTGTGTTTATATATTAACTCTAATATATAAACAGCTTAATTCAAGCTCTCTCTATATATATATATATATATATTAATTCATATTATTTTGGTATTCTACGGTTTAACCATATAACATCAAGCCTCATTTACAAATTGTGTTTTAATTTGTCGTTATATATCGGCAGATATATGGGTAGATGTTAATGGATAGATTTTATTTTACTTTCACACCTAACGATCAATGTGGCTCTAATGTTTAGGGTGCCTGTAGGATGAGAAGATTAGCATTGTCCTTGACAAGTCTAGAACACTGGGCAAGAACATCTGATTTACAAAGTTTGGGATATTTTAAAAATGTAATAATGATTTGATCAATACTCCTTTTCAAATACACAAACAGGGTTTGTTGGCAAGTACAGGAACAATACATTTTTTACAGAAGTACACAACAAAGGTCTGACCAAAGGCACTAAATGAAGACAATTGTATTTATTTAAGGAAATGTTTGTCAGGCAGATGAACAGTAAAGTTACCCAACTTAAACACATTGTGCTCAAAAAGCCAAATTATCATTTAAAACAACAGTTAAAGCGAAACATGATAAATATAACAGCTTTAAACAGAAATTCACACGCTGAAATCACAAACACTGAACAGAATGAACTGAGGGAAACCTTCTCCACATCAAAACATAAATAAATACAAAATGTCTTCCTTACACAGACAATTGTAAAGTCAATTTTTTGCAGTGAGCTGGCTGGTACAAGCATTGCCCTGCATATTAAATAGGTGGCATTTTATCAGTTTTCAGTGCAAAAAACAAAACGAATACAACTGTCAACAAGATGGTGAAAAGTCAGTTGGAATGTATTTTAAAAGTGGTGGGTTGTGGATCATCCTGCAGGCAAATGTATTAAAAACACTAAATGTAAACTTGATTCAGGGTTTTTGGAAAGCACTGTTGGGAAAGCGTGAGGTAAGCGTGCATCTGTCTTTAATATTATTTAGGATATTCAGCAGAACTGAGATGCAGTGAGCGACTATAAAAACCGCACACCAACACTTCCTGCCTCGTTGTGTAAACACGTTGGTGAGGCACGCGTTTCTACTCTCACGCACGTCAAATCCAGTGGTTCTACTCAATGAAAAGCTCAGCAATGATTCAGGGTGACTGTAGCAAAACAGGGTGGGGTGGTGCCCCCCAAAGTCTGGATTTATACATCTGTAATAACTTTAAATGCATAGACTGATGAAACTCAATCTTGTAAAAACAAAGGAACATGTAAACACATGTAAACAATATTTTGAAACATTTTAACTCTAAATGTTGACAGTTGAACAATGAAAGGTTGCTTTTTTAGGACAAACCGGTTCCTGCTTATGTAAATGTTCAACCTGTTACTCCACCTATAATCTGTCCTATGTGTAAAACCAGCAGGCAGCGGGTAGTTTCCTCCTTCAGTCACTTTCAGCGGTTAAATAGATGACCACTGGTGACAAGTCTTTACAGCAGAAAACAGGTACTAACAATCCTATGAATCCATCTGAGCCAATTCACCTCTGTCTTTACGTATGTTGTGTGTTTGTGTCAAACAGTCAGTATGGACCGAAATATCACTACAAATGTGGAATCTGTGATTCACTATCAACCTCCTTGAAGCTGCTTGAAGTAATTTATTTATTATTGCGGAAAATACTGAGAAGAGGCTCGTGTGGTTTGAGGGGTTTAAATGTTTTTGATACCATGAAAACTAATCGAGCTTACCACAGCTGGTACATCTGAAAAGCAGGAAACTACACCTGCATACTTCCTCTGAGGACATCTACGGTTTAAGTGATACTCTAAAGTGTCATTTAAAATGAAGAATCACTATAAGAAAGGGGGATTTTGAGGGGCAATGCTACAAATTAGACATTTTAATATTCCTTTCTCTACATAGCTTATTGTAATCCCAGGTATTGTACGTGTGTCACGGCAGTTTATAACATAAAAACCTACAAGCCCTTCTGGGAATATTTTCAACAATTTGAATCTCGGCTTATTATTACACACTTTCTTTAAAAAACAACAAGCTCCAGTATTCTTATTCTGAATTATCCACAGGTTGATCTCCACTGGTTTGTGATTTGTATTCTGACAGTGATCCTTCTGCAGCCGGCGAAGGATTTTGTTATTCAAATCACCCTCATGCTTTGTTATTCACATTCACCCCTGTGGTAAACACATTGTGCTTTTGGTGTTGGGAGAACATAACACCCAAATATTTTGAAAATATATTATGTTCAGTAGAGATTCAAATGTTGGACTGTAAATTACAGTTAAATTTGAACCTCAGAGTGTCTGAATTAACACCTTGTACAGACTGTGTGGGACACAAACATTATGTCAGTGGTTATTCACAAACTCTTGTGATTCTCAAACATTTATCATGACCCAGATTTTTTGCAAAAGAATTTTAGAAGCCAGTATTGGGTATATGCTTGTGCACCTGGGTCTAGCAGTTTTTTTTCCATAGTTAATGAAACCTCCAACTCCTCACCTGCTGGTTCGATAATTTTCCTAAGAACCCCCGAAAAGGAGAAAAAAATGACAAAAACATTCTGGCATATCTTAAGGATAAGGTACTTATTTTGCTGTCTACATTCATGTACCCATGCAAACTGTTTAGGGTGAAAATATTGCGAGAGCCGAGCAGTTTTGATTTGGGCCAATATTTGACAACGGTGTGGTGATTTAATAACATGCGCCACATATCAGTCTTGTTTGGGAGGAAATTTGTAGTCACGACTCCACGAGTTCGTTAAATTCTCTCAAAGCGAAAGAATATCTGATCATTGTGGATCATGTCTACTTTTTTGGCATGGTAGACTTTGGCAGCCTTAACTCTATACAGAGCTTTCTTTTGAGAATCTGAATAATGGAGCTGTGAATGACAATTTAGTGTAAAAGCAAATAGCAACTGTGAGGAAACAAACTTCTGCGACACATTTGTATTCTCTCAATCAAAATATTCGGATCAAAATGTGAAAACACAAAGTAGTCGTGTGTAATGTAAACTGCCAAAGCAGCAGAATTAAAGAAGCGACATTCAGAGCCCAGTTTAGTCAGACATGTAGTAGATGCACTGGTTGTATAAATATAATTAGTTCTTGTTTCTCTGCAGAGCCTCACACAAGTTGTGGTTGGGATCCGGCTCCTCACTCATGATCTCAACGCACTCCCATTCTCCGCTACAGCTGGACCGCTTCACGGCCTCCACCACCGTCTGCACATACAGACCATCCTCAAATGTTGGTGCCATGGCCACTGGTCCTTGCGCCCATGACCTGCGCTCCTCGTGAGCCTGAAAAGACTCTCTCAGCGCCTTCACCATGGAGCTCAGCCCCCGCAGGTGAGGCAGGGGCATCTCTTTCAACTCGGGCCCCACCCACCCGCTGTCGCCTAGCAACAGCTCCTCACCGTTACTCCCGTTGCGTTGACCATACAGTTCCGTGCCTCTGGCAACCAACCTCCCAGTGGATCCAACCACCATAACCTCGTGTACGAATGACCCCGGCATGTTGAAGTTCAGGGTCACGGTGCAGCACACACCACCAGAGCGAGAGCCAGTTCCACCCATCAACATTTGGAAGAAGCAGAAATCGTCACTGGTGACGCGGCGGATGCCTCGGATCAAACCATTCTGTTGTACAAAAGTCCGCAGTAAGCCGTGCACGCGCTGGGCTCGGGCACCAGTCAGGTAACTTAAAAGGTCGATGATGGCAGAGCCGACAGTGTGCAGACCACCTCCTCCCATCAGCTCCTCGCAGGTCCAGCCGTACGACTGGTCCAGGAGGCTCGGGCCGTAGACCCGAACATCGCACACCTGCATTTCACCCACATACCCCTCCACCAGCAACTGACGCATTGCAACAAAAGCTGGCAGGAAGCGCAGGGTATTACCCATAATGCTGAGCAGCTGGGGATAGTATCTGGCGGCAGTCACCATCTTGAATGAATCCACAGCAGTCGCAGCTTTCTCACACACAACATTCTTTCCTATACCTGCAGAGAGAGAGAGAGAAACAGATAGTTGAGGTTAATTTCGTCAATGGTATCTAAGGTAAAGACAATAAACATACAATAGATTATAAATTCCAAGACATAGTCTTTCATAATGTTTGTGAGTTTAGCAATTCATTTTCTTCTTTCAAAAAATGTGCACATGTTGCCGGTAAAGGGGGTGAGTTTTGTTTGAACTCACTCTGATTCTTAATTTGTCTTTAGTTACTATGTTCACACTAAATTTTGGACAATTTCAGTACAAATTTATTAAATGGCTCTCTGAACAACAAAATGTAGGTTTAATTGCACCGGGCTGTTTTTGGAACTACATTTGTTTTAGCTAGATATACTAGTTTACTAAATATCATTTGAAGTTGCGGTGTGTATTTGATGCCTCAGTGCTTGGCCACACAAAGGAGCTGATGGCTTCCCATGGTCCAGTTCCTACGGTTTTGTATGGACAAACAAAAAGTCAACTTTCACATGTGTTAGCAGAGGGTGTTAGCGGAGTGGGTATGGACATTTTTTATCTGTGGAGATCGGCAGCCTTCACTACCCCTTCTAATCAGTGTTGTGGATAAATCCTTCTGCGGGACAAACTCAGGAAGTTGCAACTAAAACAGGAAGTTGAAGTCAACACTCAGGAATTCCATCAGATACAGTAAGTTAACTCTACACATCTACTCTCCTCTGATACAGTGTGTTGATTATTGCATCAGTTTTACGAGCAGAAGGTGTGGTTAATTGATAAGACTGAAAAATTGATAAGCTTTTTTCCCCCTCCAATGACTAAATTTTTTGTAGGTTACAGCTGTGATCTCTATTAATTAATATCTCAAGCATAAACCCTGAGAAATATATTACAGGAGAAGATAGTTCAATTCCAGTAGAAACATGTCTTAGTGAGTAATGTCATCATAATTGTCATCATAGTCAAAAAATTCAAATCTGTTCCACAGTTGACCTGCCACGCCCAGTCAGGTCGTATTTGAAGTTTGTGTTCCTCAGATGCTCATACAGTGTAAGAGGAATCGGAAAATCGGAAGAAAATTTTATGTTTTTGTTGACCCAATAAATGAATTCAGCTGTTTATCGAATAATATCCACCGATATTCAGTGTTGTATGTTTTATGGTTTGTAATAGACTGCATGTATGTAAGCTCAGCACATATATTAATTGTAAACTTATGTGTACAAGGTTGTATGACAGTTCTGTAAAAGAGTATGTTCATTCACAAGCTCTCACCCAGTGCTTTGACAGCAATCTGCCTCGTCATTGAGGGAGGAATATAGATGCAAACGAGGTCGACATCCTGGTGCAGCAGGACGTCATCAGATCGGCTGGTGTGAAATGGTATTCCAAGCTCCTTGGCCAAGCAGCCTGCCTCCTCTTCGCTTCGGCCCCAGAGCGCATGAACCTCAAAGCCCTCAGCTTTTAACAGTGGGACCAGCACCCGGGCTGTGCTCCCTGTGCCAAACACACCCACTCCTGGCAACATGGCAGCGCCATTCACTGTGACCTCAGCTCAAAACCATAGTCAGACTCTCCAACATCCTAGGGGCCTGGGATCCACTTGTCTGACAACGTGAATTTATCTGTTAAAAGAAGAGCAGAGTATTAAAGCTGTGTCACACTCAAAATCGCTTGTTTATACATAACAATAAAACAATTTCTGAGTTAAAATTACTGTTGCTTTAAGACATAAAAAACACAAACAACAAAAGTTGCTCTCTTTATAGTTATGTGGAAAAGTACAGCACAAGACGTTATTAAATCTATACAACACTCATATGATAACTAAAACAACAGATAGTAACTTCCCTCATGGCACAATATCTATGTTATTGATTTGATTTATCTCCCAGCTCTAGTGACTATACAAACAAACAGGACAAACATGTCTGATGGAGGCTCAGCCCAGTTTTTATTATCTCCAGTCTCTGACAGCCCCTTACATTGTGTCCTGCTACATAGTCAGCATACCATTCCTCAGATATCTCACACCAACCAAAAGTAAACGTCATCTCTATCTCTGCAGCACTTGTAATGTATGTCTGTGTGGGCGTGTGACCTTATCCACGTTAAGGATATGTCATTCAGTAAACTAAACAGAACATAACAGGGTTCATCATTCTGCTACTTGTTCACACACTTCAATAGGAAATACTGTGCAGCCAGCTCAGTTGACCTGAGGCCTTAACTCCTCCTTTTACTTCGGTGATTTCCTGGTCTGACTCTTTAGAACCTTTAAGTCCTGTGAGGATTTGAGTCATATGCACCTGTCCGCAGATTTAGACCTGCACCGATCAGCTGATTAACTGATTAGTAAAGCACTGTCAAAACATTGCCAACTTCATGTAGGAGGAAATTACACCTGGTATTTTCCTACACTGGGAATATGTATGTTCTGAGGTGTGACGGTGTTTAAAAGCTGCATCGAGCTGGAGGACGAGCAGGTTTATTACTTAACTGAGGAATAATGTGGAGGAGCAGATAATTCATAATTATGTTATGAACGTGTATTCGTGGGAGAAGAGTTGATGTTAAGCTGGCTCGGTGCCTCACTTGTGTGATGTGCAACTGAGTGTGTTTGAACCTGCATTACGCTTGTAGCCAGAGCTCAAACAAATATACGTTTACAAGGCTGACAGCAGTTGAACAACCCCCCCCTTCTCTCTGTCAGACACACATACACGCCAGTGAAAACCTAGCTGTGCTATTGGTCAGATAACAAAGCCACGCCACACTGGTTTCGCTGTGTGGATCGATAATAGCTTGATATTAGCGATAGTTACTGTGATATCACAAACACACAGAAAGCGGCTAATATGTTTTATCTAACAGTCGCATACTGGTAATGTGCTCCGGATGTAACCACGGCTCCAACTCCCCAGCTAGCCCCACTCAGCTGCTCCACCCTGGGCTTATTGATAACGTTAGCTAGCACGTACAGCTAGCCGGCTAGCGAGCCGCAAAGACAGTCAAAACAAACTAGCAACAAACACTCGCACTTCGTTGTGGTTAGTATGTCGAGTCAGTGTGTGTGTAGACGGGACAGAAACACAGTGAGGTGTTATCTACCTTCAGTAACCAGCAGCAGCAGCAGCAGAGGCTCCGGTGGAGGAACTGGGAGCTGAGTCGGGCGCTGCCCAGTTGCTAATGGTAACTTCAGGACGACAGGCAGCAGTGCAGTGAGGGGGGGGGGGGGGAGCTCGAGATAGTGCACAGGCTGGAGATGGGTCACCGGTGGAGAACTCACACACACAAGCCGCCACTCCACAGTGAAGAATGTGGACTAGAGTGAGACGCGTTGTTTTATGTCTGAAACAGGTCAAAATCCATTTGATAACCACGGAGGCCGTTTCATATGTCACGTTTTTAATTGAAAGGTATAGAGAGAAGTTAAAAGACAAAACTGCCACACAGAATGAAAAGATGGAGACACAGAACGATTACAGATGTACACAAATGACCACATAGAGACATACAATGACAGGAGACACAAAAAAGACTATGAAGATGCAGTAAATTACCACATACAGACATTAAATTACCACACGGACACACAAAAGGACCATATAGAGTAGACATAGAATGGCAAAAAAGACCCTTAAAGTGACCACAAAGTGAGACACAAAATGATCACACTTAGACTTTGAAAACGACTACATAGAGACACAAAACGACTGAGGTACACAAAGTGACTACAAAGATATTCAGAACGATTACTTAGAGTTCAGGGCTATGAAGCATTTACTGGGTTGGTTATACACAAAAACAACACAACGTATGTCATCGTTTTGTTTTTTCAATCCATTCATTACCGAAGGTGTGCCCATGGAACAGGAACAGTTGATCAGCCATTAGCTGCTGGGCGTTTCCCAGTGAGTTAGTGTGCTGGCCTAGAATGTTTTGATATGCAGTCTATGGACAGCTTTGCTATTGTTGACAGATACATCATATATAAGGGACATTATTATACACACATTTATTTAATTTATTAAAAAGTTTCAACATGACCATAATTTACAATGACAGTGGCTCCCACACACGACTCAGAGACCCTGTGAAATTACATTAATATTAAGTAATTATTATTTTATTATCAAGTTCATCCATTCTGTTGCAAAAATAACTCCAACAAGATATAGAGATGTTGATTGGAAGTGGATTATATACAGATTTGTCTGACAGGTGGAACAATGGTTTTATGGGAGTCATAGAAAAAAGCGTCAGTTACACAAAATAGGCCATCACGTGGCTGAGGAAGGTTACTACTACAACATGCTGCTTCAGAAGGGAAGAATGAAAAACCTTTGGACTGGATACACTTAAGATATGGTTTCATATTTCCTTTTGACACTCTGTTATGCCATGTTTGATGTGAAACCATGAAAACTAATATATATGCACCTTGGCTGTGAAGATTGACTAAGTCAAGTTGAACTTACATGTAGCACTTTTTTAATTTGGCTTTTTTTTAAGATAATGTACTTACATGATTCTTGCTGTTTGGTTTTGAATGCACTTATTGGAAATCGCTTTGGATAAAAGTGTCAGCTAAATGATATGTGATGTAATGTAAACAATTACCAGCACTGCTTTACTTGGCAAGCAGATGATGGGGAAAGAGATGGCAAAATATATGCAGAATTGGAGTGAAATGCTTTAATATGACTAACTTTTTTAGAAATCATATACATAGTTTTGCTCAAGTGGATGTTTTTATTATCCAAGATTAAAACTGCACTGATCTGTACCTCAGGAATCACATAAAAACAGCCTGTATAAATGTATGTATGCCTTTTCTCTTTTTTAATGAAAAGGGTTAATTTGTATTTTGGAGGGCACATAGTCAAGTTAATGGAATTTGCCTTGGTAGTATTGTTTGGTTTAACATGTTATAATTAAAAAATAGAACTTTATTTTAAAATGTCACACTGCAGCTGAGTGGACACTTTATAACATGACTATTAATTTGTGATATTGTAATAGTATGATAATAAATCAATCACAGGGAAGCAGTTTTGATACTTTAGTAAATATTACATTTCCATGTGTTTTTATAATGTGTGTGTTGTTAAAACTGTGCTTGTACTTGAGTGAAGAGTTTAGAAAGTGCTGTGCTCTCTGCTGCGCTTCCCCACTCCGACCAGCAGGGGGAATAGAGCGCTACGGAGCTTTGCCAGACCCAGACCCAGACCGGAAACGCAATGCCTTCTGGTAGTTTTAGTTCTCAAAGGAGGACGGTTGAACACCGCGAAGAACAAAACCACACTTTCACCATCATAAATAAAACATCAGCCTCTAATCCAGCATAAGAACGAGCCCCAGGACAGTTCGGGTGGATTCGGTCGCCGCCCGGAGAACATCGGCTCAGTTTTGGGTGAAAAATAAACAGGAAGTCGTTAGCTTTGTGGGACGTGTAGTTCCGCTCGCAGGCCGCGGAGCTTGACAACAACGCGCAGAATAAAGAAAAAACAATAAAAATAATCGAAGCTTCGCCGCTGAGACTACACCGTCAGCATCGGCGCGGAGGTAAACATGCCCGGCTTCACCTGCTGCGTGCCCGGGTGCTACAACAACTCGCACCGGGACCGGGACCTGCGCTTCTACACGTTTCCTAAGGACACGGCGCTGAGGGAGCTGTGGCTGAGGAACATCTCCCGGGCCGGGGTCAGCGGCTGCTTCAGCACCTTCCAGCCCACCACGGGACACCGAGTCTGCAGCGTGCACTTCGCAGGTGGGAGGAAGACCTACAGCATCCGAGTGCCGTCCCTCTTCCCTCTGCGGGGCGTGAACGAGCGCAGGAGCCGGCGGGGCAGAGGCAGGAAAGTGTCCGCTGGGGTGGCTGCCCCCGGCGCCTCTGCGACCTCCGGAATTGTCCTCACCAACGTGCTGGGCAACACGGCGGAAGGAGCTGAGGGCATCACCGGCGGAGAGGCGAACGACGACACCATCACCGTGGTGCAGATCGGCCAGAACGGGGAGTACCTGGGCACCGCGCGGCTGCCCGCTCCATCAGAGGGGACCTGTTACACGGCGCCGATCGTTAGTGTGGACGATCTCAACGCGGACGACTCGTCGGTAGATGCCGCGTCCATCCTGCACCATCTGCCGATGCAGTACGTCAGTGTGACCAGCAGCCCGCTGGACCACTCGTACTCGCTGACCACCGGCACCACGTCCACCGAGCTGCTGCGGAAACTGAACGAGCAGCGGGACATCATCGCACTGATGGAGGTGAAGATGAAGGAGATGAAGGCGAGCATCCGTCAGCTGCGCGTGGCCGAGGCCAAGCTGCAGGAGGAGGTGCGGGAGCGGGACCGGCTGCTGTACGGCAACTCGGTGGCTATCAGCGTCCGGAAGAAAGTGTGAACGTTGAAACATCAACGGAATACATCCGTTACAGAGACTCGGACTAATGCAGAGATCACCGAGGGGGTTGGAGACAGCAGATCCAGACCTATTTTGTATAAAACTACGAGCGATGAAAATTAAATTTTCATCAAGTAGAGCTGATTTTTCGTAGGCCTGATGTTAAAAGAAAGCTGGCTGCCTAGTTTATGTAGCTGATAGTAATAAGCTCATTGCTAATCACATACAAACATGAAAAGTCCACTATTGACCTGCAGCCCATCCAAGGTCAAAATCGTGTTTTATTCATACAACAGGTTGGACGGACTTACCACATATTTACGCCAGAACTGATGCTAAAAGCAGCCTAGTTGCATTTAAAGTTTTTCTCCTGAAGCTTCTCTCTAACACAGTTTTAACATTTGAACTGAATTAGGTGTGTGCGGAAAATCTCATTAGCTTGTAGAGTTCATAAGGTACAACATGTTAAAGAATCTAAAGGATTTCATTTTTTAACCAGAACACTATCCTTGGCTCATTTATGCTGTTGGTCATAAAACTTATAACTTTATCTGAGTTGCCTTCAAAGTTTTTTTACTTTTAATGCTGACAACATCTGCACGACCAGAAAGTAAACTTTAATGAATTCCTTAAGACTTGAAAGGGCACTCAAAAGATGGAATCCTATTAAAGGATGCTGGTTGCATTAAGTCAATTTTGACTTTTTTCCTTTTTCCTGAAGAAATCTTAAGAGAAGAACCAAGAAAATCTTTTCTCAAGATTCTTTATGCAACTGAAATATATACGTCTGTCTCCGAGGTTTTTCAGCGAAACTGTGCCTGTGTGATCCGTGTGATTTATTATTGTATGTGCCTGTTTATTGTCAGATTGTTTTTCTCTCTCACAAAACATTAGTGGCTGCATCTCTCTGTCCTGATCAGGAGCATTTCATGCACTGGAGATCAGGCACATTTAAGACTCTTCAACTTGGTCCGACAGCTATGGTCTGCCCTCATTTGAAGGAAATTTAATTTTGGCACCGACTAATTTCAGATGTGTCCTGACTTTGTCGAGTGTCACAGTAACGAAACAGACTATGTCCGAGATTCCTGGGGTACTCAATGTTTTTATCTTTGAGTAAAAACCCACAGGGCTGCACTTAGAGCTTTTGTTTGGACTCTTTATAGGAAAGATGAAATAAAAAAAAAAAATTAAAAGTTCCTGTGGCTCCTTTAACTTCTATTGTCAGGTACTATAGGATTGTTTTCTACAGCTCTTTTGGGATGTTGATGAATAACAATTTTTAATCCTCAACCATGAAGATGTGGAATGGAACAAATGCATAAACTTGCACATCCAATCAAACATTAATGACGTGCTGCTGTTCGGTGACAAATGACAACCAAAGCATCACCTAACTTACAGCTTGTTAGGTTTCTGAAGAAGATTTTGGCATAGATGAAGTGAGTCATTTAATTGTTTATCTTGAATTATTGAAATTGAGAGTTGTACTTGAAATTCAGTGAGAAACAACCAATGCCCAAAAACTATTGCAATAGCAAACTAAACATTGCACGCTGTTGGTAAGATAAACATCAGAAACTATAGGAGATACTGAAGTGGTGCTGCTGCTGCAAATCTCTCCTCTTGATGGTGACTGGAAAGTTCCAGCATTTGCATTGCTGGGAACCCTTCTGCATCTTCAGCAGTTATCTCAGTTTCACAATTTGCAGGTTTAGGGATCCATGTATAACCTTCCTGTGCTCCTGTCTCATGAAGCGGTCAGCTCTAAAATACAACACCAATGAAGTCCAGACAATCTGCTTGAGTTATCAGAGAGGATCGCAATTTAGAGTTAGCTGTTGATTACTTGATTCATTATTCATCTAAGCCATATAATGCACAAAACTAATTATAAAAAGTTTGCGATTACACGATTCCAGAGGATACCATTGTTTTCAGGTTTTGGAAAAGTCGATAAATATAGAAAATACAGAAAATAGTCCTTTTTTTAAAGCAGCAAATTGTCATATTTGAAACAGGTTACTTTATTTGATGTTTTTAATTCATCACTTAAGATAATTTAAAGCTTATGATCTTGTCAGCTCCGTGGTTTCAGTGTGTCCCCATACAAAGCAGTTTAAGTCACAGGTAATTCAGGAGAAACAACAAGTGGTAAAGTGTGTTTTGTTTTGCAGGGGCCTCTGTCAGATGTTGCACTACGCTTTTGAGCCCCTAGATGGCGGTGTGATAGAAGCTCTAAGAGGCTGCTGGTTAAGCTTCTGTCTCTTCAGCCTAATTTGCTTCATCTGTCTGTCTGTGTTTGTTGGCAGCTTTGAACGCCATTAGCTGAATTGTTGTGCATATTAAAGCCCTGAAAGCTTGAACGTCACAATGTGAAACAAAACCTTTGACGCCGCTCCTCAACCCCAAATTTAAAATGTGTAATTTTAAACACCAATTGTGATAATGTGTCACATGAAACAGAGAAAGAGGGAAAGGCGGATGAAAGGATAGATGGAGAGCATTGGAGAGAGTGAGGATCCAGATCCTAATCTCATCTGGATTTTTTTTTTTTTACTCTCAACAGTGTTGCATAATGCCTTAATCCAGGGCTGTCAATCAAACTCAACTTTATCTTCCCTTTCAATGGCTGCAGCCGCTTACCTCAGCCATCTTTACAGTCAGGCGGAACAACAGCTTCTCATGTCAGGTCAGGTCACCTTCAGAGACTAATTATTGAATGTGAATGATGTAGAACAATGCCGGCATCAGCAAAAGTTTGATATGCTCCTATTCCATCAGGAGTTGTGGCTATTTGTGATATTTGATAAAACAAGGACTTGACCAACAAGAATCTTCATAATAAATGTCTGCTGTGGAAATCTTCCGGTTCACACTCATAGATATAAGTCCCCTAAATATGTTTAAATCAAGATCCATGAAAACTGTAAGAAAACTATCTTGCAATGATGGAGAAAGAGAAAATAACTCCTTTATCAGCACCAAAATATAACTGGTTCTTTCCAGACTAATAACAGATCCTTCCACCAAGTGTCCTGTTATCCACCCAGTAGTTTTTGTGTAATCTTGCCATGACAACCTGCCTTAGAGTGACAAAAACATTACAATAGTATCATGATTTACATTACACTGTCAAAAGTAGGGGGAAGCGTGAACACCCATGTGATTGATTATTATGCTGCTTTAACAGCCTCCACAAAAGTTTGGAGACACGTCTTACATCCACCTGGAGGAGACTTGAGGTAACAATGCAAAAGCAAAGAAACAACCACCCCTGTTTACTGAGCTAATGCAGATGTTTCAGGAAGACTCACATTTGTCAAAGTAGCTCTCGAGCATGTATTGATTCGTGGCAGCAGTTACAGACACAGACAGATTATTCTGCAGTTAATGGGGGTTTTAAGCTGCAGATTAACAATGGGTGACCATTCCTCCTGTGTCAGTATACAGATGTGAACCAGGACTTACACTAATGCACGGAGTGTAAGCCATCTGGGGGCGTAGCAGGGGATTTGGAGGCTGAGGGGACAGGGATGTAAGACAGGTGCTCAAGTGAGGGAACTATGGAATCGGATGGATGGTTTACAGTCGCCCATGTTTAAACTGGGTTTGCACATCATTTTAATTCTGTCTTTGTCAAGACTCTGGTTTAGACTGTGTAACACATCACAGTGGTCTACAGTGGGTGCTCTTAAGTGACTGTGGATGATTCTCACGTGGGCTGCTGCTATTTTCACAGGGTTCTCTGCATCCACGTCGGACTCCCTGGTGAGCTGGATGTTTTATTCTCACTGGGACTTCATCCATCTGCCCAAATGAAAGAGAATCCTCCTGACACCTCTGATAGTTGTGGGGAAAAAAACCTGCTCACTAATAAAACAGGGTTTTTGGAGCAGAGTGTGAGAAGGCAGAGATGGTGCCAGACTGTGTCCAGTGCACAATCACAATTACACTATATGTATTTGATCCGTTTTGTAAATAAATGTTCTAAATACTGAGAACCGGAAATGAGAATGCACTAATCCAGTGTGATGCTTTGTGATGCCGTCATTGGTCGACTGCATCCTATCTCTCTATGGCTCTCGCCTTGTTCCCCTCCCCACACACACACGCACACACACACACACTCACAAACATCCTCATACTGTTTGCATTGCATCGGTCCCTTCCACTATTAATCCAGCCGGGTCGTGCCTCTGTGCTTTGCAGCACTTTTGCAATCTGATGTATTCCCAGCGGATGGCAGGATTTTGAAGCAACAACCTTACTCTTGATTTCTCCGTCAGTGGGAGCTTCACATCAGAGGCTCTGGTTCAGAGTTGGGACTCAACTCCCCTGGACTCTGCTGGGCCAAACCATGAGGTCCCATCAAGGCACCACGATGCTGCTGCCCATCGCCCTCTGCCTCGGTAAGGATGCGTTTTATCTGCAGTTGCTTGAGGTCTGCTGTGATCCGATAGTGTTCAGTCTCCTGGAAGAAGTTCAGCGCTGAGTTTGCTTTGCTTTAGAATCATTTTGAACACTAGTTTTATTTGTTATTTTTTTCTCGGTTTCTTTCAATCTTTTTTTTTTTTAATGAAACCGACTTCAGGTAGAAACCCAGATATGCTGATCAGATGATTTTCAGAAGGTTTGTCAGAACGTGAGCGATAAAGGATGTTTCATTCAGCTTAGTCTGGATCTGACGAGAGAACAGGTTTTACAAATGCACTTACCTAAATGAAATGCTCACTGTCCCCTTGTGTTCTCATTCTCTCTACCTCCATGCGCGCGTGTGTATGTGTGTGTGTGTGTGTGTGTGTGTATGTGTGTGTGTGTGCACTAACACATGCTGTTGGGTGTATAATAATGTGTATGTGAATTTTAGTTTTTTTTGTGGACTCTGGAGAGGGAAAATTCAAGGGGCTGAATCAAAAAACAAACTTAATGCAAAAGGTGGACAAAAAATCTGCACACTTTATTGATATAGGTTGAGTATGTGTGATGGATCTAAACATTGCTCTGGTAAATGTATCGGCTTTCTCTGAACACACTTCTCTGTTACAAGCTCATAGTATAGACGATCCATAAAGTAATAGTTTTCCCAGTTTGTGGTGGTAGAATGAGACTGGTCTGTTCAGAGCCCTGACCTCCGACCTCACCCAACACTGTTGAGATTAACGTGAACAGACAAGCAGTTGTGGACAGTGGAAGCTGTCAGAGCAACAGATTAGGTGTTAACCAAACCCATATGGTTTCATGTGTCCACACACTTTGGCCATGATGTGCATATTCGATCCTGGAGCTCTCCCCCAAGGCTGCTGACATCTGGATTTGTCCTGAGATGTCTTGAAGGTCAACAACAAAGCAACTATGCGTCTTATGACAGGAATCAAATTCATTATAACTAAACTCTATAGACAAATTAACTTTCACTAAAAGTCTTCTTGGGCAAATAAGTTTTTGAATGTTCCAGTCAGACTTGTGTCACACCTCTCCAGGAACCTTTTGATGAACGCTCGAACTGGTTTCAGAAGGTCGTGTTATGTATAAGCTGATCAATCCACTCAGAAGGCTCACATGTGGTTTTGTGGTCTTTCGCTGAATTTGGCTTTGAGGATGTATAATCCCCTCAGATGAATGGAATACAACATATTTCTATATTTGTTTGATCTCTGTAAGCGCTGGACTGATCTCGTCTCTATAAACATGTTAACATTGTGATTTTGTTTCTCTTATTCTCAGCCTGAAAATACACATACTGTGTTTTGCAATGTCCCCAAACACACGTTCATTTGTTTGTACAATTTCTGATAAACTCTCGAGTACACATGTTTCTTGTCTTTTCCTCTTCGCCAGGTTTGGTCCCTGTGTGTTTCGGGGCGGCAATTCCAAATTCATGTGCTTCCATCTACAAGAGTTTTGCCCAGTGTTTACTCACACTCGGGGACAGTTTGGTGGACACACAAAAAGACCAGAGTACACAGGACATCGATGCAATCTGCAGGTGTGTGTCTCTGTCACCATTGTTATCATCCAGTCATACTGTGTCTGTCCTGATGCAGCTTTCATTTTTCAACTTGTTTAAATTGTAAGCCTTAAAGGTACGGAGGCCTTCGGGTTGTGTAAACAAATGAAGAGCGTTCTCTAGCTGCCCCCTGATCTGGATCAACATCAACATTTCATTTTCCTGACCCATAAAACATCCTTCGTCCAAGTGTCATGGAAACCCGTCCAGTAGTTTTTGTGTAATCTTCCTTATAAACAAACTGACCTAACAAAAAAACAACAAACAGACTGGGGTGTAAACATAACCTACTTTGCAGAGATAATCAAAGCCGATTACAGGACTCTACAAATAAAGTGGGACCAAAGGGTCAAAGAGGATAACTTGAAAGAGTAATTTAACACTATTTGATTTCACTGCCCTCTCTCCAGTCTGTCTCTGTTGGTCAGAGGTGGGCTCAGTTTAACCTGTAAACACAAACTACAGTGCTGTGACAAGACGAGGAGTTAAACCTCCAGATGTCAGGCAGAATACCATTTTTAAGAGAGAATTTTTGGAGTGTTGCACAGGTGTTTAACAGTCTCATCCCTGCAGTTTACTTCCAACACACTTTCCTGGTGAAAGCTACATGACGTCTCTTCCTGTCGTGTTTCCTCGAAGGTCCTGGAATGCGTTCCACGATTGTGCAAACTCAGCCCTGGCCGGCTGTCCCGGAGAGGCAGCAGCTGTCTGGGAGTCTCTAAGACAAGAGTCCAGGAAGACAGAGTTCTCTGGCAACCTCTACGACATGTGCGCCAGTCGCACGACCCTCCCACCCAGCACTGTGCCTACAGCCCAGAGCCCCCCCACCTCCGACCAGGCTAACAAGGAGACACTGAAAGGCCGAACACACAAACACAGCCCCACCCTCAGCACGCTGCTGTTCCCTGTATGCAGCACGCTACTAGTTCTGCTCAGGAGTTAGGAAGCTGCTCAGTCAGTGTGATGACAGCTGAGAGTCCTCCACCCGCCGCCATCCAAACACACAAGGTTCACATGTCAGACGTGTCATGATTACACACTGAAAACCTGAAACCCGGATGAAGAATTTGGTTTGGTGTTTCTTACAGGGACAATAGAAAATATCTATTTAGACATTAACTGATCAGATTATTACTGGTATGAGTTTACGTGCTTCAGCCTCAGAGAGGACACTGAGGACGCTGCTTTCATTCTGACATAAATTACCCTTACTGTGGTTTTACTTTTTTACTTTTTTATGTGGATGGCACATATGCAGTCAGTAATAAATTATATTGACGTCATTTACTATTACTTAGTCAAAATATTTAAGGCTGGAGAAGCAAACAATTTATTCCAGGGAGAGAAGAAGTAATCGCACAACAGGATACATCACTACATCACAGAGGGATTTTTATTTCAATGCCAGGTGTTCAGATGCGTTTGTAATCCAATCATGCGTGAGATCACTGTTATAGGGGGTAAACAATACTTTAGAGAGTATAACTCATCTCTGTCTGTGACGTGACGTGTTTAACATCAGAGAATTAGATTTTTTTGTGGATGGATTCTTTGCGGTGTTTACATGTTTTGCTATATTTCTATCACTGTTTAAAACTGTATCATTTCATATGACTCCTCTCAATGGTTTACTCGTCCTTTTCGATATATATGTTGCTTTTTCTACTCTGAACTGCTGGATGCAGGGAAGTTTTAACCTTGATAAATAATATATACATTAATGAATCCCCTGTGGGGCAATTCAAAATAATGCACGCCAGAACAAAAACACATAGGGCAAATTAACATATAAAATAAATTTCAATATTCAAGATTCATGTCTGCATTGTCATCATTCTCAGATACAATGAAATTGTAAGAGATTTCCAAGATATAACTATATACATGGGTAAAAATATATAGAAATAAAGGGTTACGTTCTGGTATCAGACATCACACCGCTAAAATCAATCAATGTTTTTTCTTCTTCCACGATGAGCTGATTTATTTAAGTCATTCGTTCCAGCTCGTTCTCCCAAAACAGTCTACTTGAGTAATACTATAAGTATTTAATATACCCAATCATCCAAATAACTAAAGGTGCAGGTTTACTATACAGTTGAATAACATTTACTAGCAATATTTGCTCTTGTGTTTCCTGTAACTTACTTCAGTTGGCAGTTTAATGCATTTCCTCCACATAAGACTGGGGGCATAGAGATTATTTTTTCTATACAGATGGACTAAGAGAATAAATCCACCTTCATTCCACAACAAAATGCTGGTAATGAGGTTGAATACAAAATCTATGCAAAGAAGCGAGTAGCCAGGTGTTTTCACATCACCACTGTATTTACTGTTTGATTTTCAGTTCCCCCCCCCCCCCCCCCTATCATTACATTATTGAAAATGTGTTCAAACTATTAGAGCGGTACGTACTTCTTTGTTTCACAAATTATATTGAAGGTGTACTCACATAAACAATTCAGTTTTTCCCCCTTAAATTACAACTATCACTTTTCTTTAAATTGTGTGTTTGTGTCTTGGTTGGTTGGTTGTGTGTGTGTGTGTTTGTGTGTCTAATCTTCATACTCTTAAGCTGTTTCATAACAGCAGAAGCATGAGGAGACTAATCTCATCTTTCTCTTTCGTCCAGAGTATCAGGTTGTACCTCGAAACCCTTGAAAGCAGTGTCAGCGCCCTCAGAGCGTGGAGGATATAAACTGAGTAGAAAGACGATGGTGATTGGTTGTGTTTTGGCATATGACCTGAGCGTGAAGTAAGCAGGTGTGACAGCTGCAGCTCAGAGGTGACGGCTTCATTTCTGCCGTACGCTGAATTTAAGAAGTTAATGTAGCGGTCACTGAAACCTCAGCTGGACATCCTGCTTAATATTAATGTACTACACGGATTAAATGTGAAGTCACCAGCGTGCAGCCTTTGTACTTGAAAATTTAAAATTTTAATGGCTGATTTGAACAGTGCTGTTTCACACACTTCCTAGCTTTAGGCTTGTACAGACAATTCTGTTGCAATTTGCACATGACCATTTCTCCATTTGACTCTTAAGCTGAAATCAGTCAGACTGCATGTCAGGAAGGCACTGGTTTTCTCTACTTTTGCTGACGGACTACATGTTTACAATCCAGATTATATCCCTGATCTGGCCATTACTGCACAAAGATGGCAGGTCACCGCAGACACAGAAGGGAGGGAGTGAAATCTGTTGCTGTCTGACTGAGCCTCAGTCTGAGCTTCCATGTTTATACGGACCACAATGATTTTAATATGATGATATAAAAACTAAGTGCTACTGTGATTTGAGAGGGAATCTAAAGACAATGTGCTTCTGTATGAGCGATAATGCTTTAAAACATGAGTTATGTCTGAATTAGAATACAAACAAATTATTAATGAGACAACGTCTAAAGACAGAATCAAAAGAAAATAAATTATGATTCAATCTAAATATCATGCTCAATAATTATTTTAAGGAAATACATTTTATTTTGTCTGCCAGGAAACAATGTATATGTATTTTGGGTATTCATCTATATATGTATTTTTGTATCTACAAGTGTATTACATAGAAATATATTAAATGTACTATTCAAACAGTACATTTCATTAAAACTGCCCACTGTTGCTTTTTGTCTATTTTCTTTCTATCCTTTTGTGATGTAATTTTCCTCATGACCGTCATCTTGTGGTCACTCTGCAGTTTTACAAACGTAGCGTTATTCAAAATCAATAAGGTCTTGGTCTTTTAAAAGGTGGAATCCTTAGAGCTTGGTGAAAACCGTACGAGCCGGAGGATCAGCCACTAAGTCCCTGAACTGTCCCCAGAACACATCAGCTCCCGGTAATCTCTTTGTCCTGCATTTCACCAAAGGAAATCTGTAACATCACCAGGACATCTTCTTAAAGGGCTCCAAAGCCCTCACATTCTGCATCCAGCTGTTGAAATGTTTAAGATACAGCAAACTTATTATTTATTCTCCTTAATAACGAGATGTCATGCTCTCTGAAAGTGAGTGAGTGAGTGAGATGGACAACAATCATGGGATTTCTGTGCTCGCTGCACAGTAACAGATGGTGAGTAACATAAAGCATGGCTGGGATTATCAATTCCATGTGTAGTAGTAGACTGTACCATCCAATAAATAGAACCAGGCCTTTATTTTTTTACCAGAAGATAAAAAAAGGCTACAATCCTATAAGCTGAGCTGCACACTCATTCTGTATTACTCTGCAAATACATGGAATAAGTATGAAATATGTTTGAAATAAATAAGAACGGAAAACAATTACCTAATCCATCCTTTTGACTGACAGCAATAAGTCGAATAACCTTTCATTAAAAGTGTGCCTTATTTAGGAGTTTCCACTTATCTGAGGAGATAGTGTCTTAATTAAACCAAATTTAAGCCCATATATTGCATCCACATGGCGGACATTTTTTTCTGACATCACACTCAGGGTGCGAAGATTAAAAGCTTTGATAAGTTGAATAATGTTATATTATATATAATAATTAGCCAGGTTTATATTTCGTTTCACAGGTCCACAAGTCAGCTACAAAAAAAACTAAATGTGCAATTGAAAAACTCTCCTCTTGTTTTTATGACTTACGAAGGGTCTGTGTATCAAGTCAAGTTTTAATAGTATATTTTGTTTAACTTTATTCACTTATTTTTCACAAAGCATTATTCCATATTTACAATTATGCTTAATCCTTCACATTCAAGCTCCACTAAAGCTTAGACCACATGACATTTCAGCAAAGAAAAACAAAATTAATTGAGAAGAGAGGAAGAGGCCGAGGGCCCTACCAGGTAGATCCAGGTTGCTGAGTAATGCTTTTGGATTGTTTACTTATAAAGAGGAGAGCCACTTTTAGAACCGTATCCTATGATATATCTTATAATGTGTGTTATTTTAGGTTCAGCAGCTTCTTCAGTGCTTTAGATCAGAGACAGACATGAAGGGGGGAGAGAGAAAGCAGACACAAGCAAACATATTCACTTTAGTGTCACATTTCTCACCTCAGAGTGAAATGCTTAATGGTGAAAAAGTCAAATAAGACCACGTGAGTCCTGGGTGCAGGTCTATATATTTGACGGCTCCACCGTTCACCAGGTTCACTCGACAAGGAGCAGAATGAAACAAACACCTGGACCATTTTAGAGAAGTTATTTGCACACAAAATCCTTTTTTGTAGAGTTTCTATTCTTGGTTTTGTGAGTGTCGGAGCTGTTTGAGGATCATGGAGGAACTGGCCAGGGAGAGCATCTCCCTGCTGGCCCGGTCTGCGTCCCACGCGGATCCTCCTCGGCTCGGCTCGTTCGGTGCCGTGGTCATCATGTTGAAGTCTGCGCTGGGAGCCGGCCTGCTCAACTTCCCCTGGGCTTTCCAAAAGGCAGGGGGAGTGAACACTGCCATCGCTGTGGAGATGGTGAGTACAGGATCCGACTCCTGCTACAACAACACGCTCCTGTTTTTACTGTATCCTTTAGAAAGTGTCAGTTTGGGCCTGCATATATATTTTCTACATTTCCAAGGAACAATTGATAATTAGGAAAAAAAATTGCAATTGCTACTTTTATTGATATGTAACTTTACCTGGCTACATATAGGATTATGTGCGGTTAGTTTTGTGTTTGCACATAATAGTCTCAGGACCCATGTGTCTCTCCTTGGTGTGAAAGAGGCTCATCTTTTTCACAGCTAAGCTCTAATGAAGCTTCCAGTTTAGGTGAGGACCTGAACCTTCAGCACACTGTTTCTAATGACTGACACAGAAATGTGTGTGTGACTGAATGAATAACCACATGGGCTTTCTAGAAAGGGGCCCACGGGCGCAAGAGGTCCAGGGGCCCCCACACAGGAGCCTGTATGTCTGAAGTCAGAGTTCAATGTGTGAGGCACTTGTTTTACTTTTGATTCCAATGCTATTCCATTACACAGAAAACCTGTCATTTTTTGTGTTGACTGCTGTTGAAAAATAGCCAGCTGGCCGTCACTGGCACATTATCTTGATTAATGTGTGTTGTCCTTATATATAAATAAATGAAATGAAAAAAATCAGCCACACTGTGCAAACATATACCATAAGCCTACATTAATATTGTAAAGTAATGAGAACTTCTGTGACAACATAATAATATTAACAGCATAGCTGGGAGCAGAACGTAGTGTTTTTGTTCTGTTTCCATAATGTAGTGTCAAGAGCTGAAACTGTTCATTGATTTGTCAATTTGTTGATTGTCATTGAGGTACAGATGCCAACAATTTACTTTTTTCTATAGTTTGCCGTCTGTATTAAAATTGTGAATAATTTATCTCTGGTCAAGAGGTACAGCAGGATGAAGCCAGCTGTCTAACAACCTGTGTGGAGTTTAAGTCCAGTCTCCTCTCCTTGTGTCTTGGCAGATATGCCTGGTTTTTCTCATCAGTGGCCTGGTGATCCTGGGCTATGCATCATCCGTCAGCAGACAGAACACCTATCAGGATGTGGTGAGCGAGGTGTGTGGACGAGCCGTGGGGCAGCTCTGTGAGGTCTGTTTCTGCTTCAACCTCTTCATGATATCTGTCGCCTTCCTGGTGGTGGTGCAGGACCAGCTGGAGAAATGTAAGAGCCACAAGAAACATGTCATTCATATAACAGCCCATGTTGTCCAGGTTACAGTTGATATGCTATTCTGGCCCTGGGGTCGGATTTGAACCACATTTTGTGTCAAGATCAACAATTACTGTAAGAAACCATTCACATCAGTGTCAGCAATAATGTTCATACGTGGCCTCTCCTATAAGCAGATCACTATCAATATTTGGGGTCCAGCCTATAACAAGGACCAGTTTATGATGCTTTAGATCAAACTGACTGAGTTATTTTTGTTCAAGGTTTCTGCATTGCCTCATCAAGACAAGTGCAACTTAACCAAGTAACAGTTACATCTCAGAGTCCAGCCTGACTTCCTATCTAACAATTCTGGTCATTGGCTAAACTATACAACTAAAGTGCAAAAGCAAATACGAGTCCTGACTATGGTTAAAATTAGACAACAAAAGTGTTTTGTTCAGGTTACGGATAGATTGTGGTTTTGGTTAAATGTACAGAAACATGTCTGAATTTACTTTTTCAAACCAAACCATTAATATTGCATAGCTTAATCAATAGCTGTGTAAAATATTAAATTGTGCTGTTATCACAAACAATACATACTGTTCTATACATAAATCAAATATTTTGGTGAAAAACTAGTTTAATGTGAATATTTTCCTGATTCGTTATCAATAACATATTTGCATAATTTTCTATATAACTAACTTATTGAGGCAATTTAGGTTCAACATTTTTTTTTACATAGAGTCTAAGCTTAGTTACTCACTTTTCTAGTAAATCATTGAAGAATAAAGCCAAACATGATTGTTTTAGCATAATCAACTAATGATTCACGAACATAATATATAAATGGATTTATTAACTTTTAAAATAGATGAACATTACATATAAAATCAGCATAAACCTAAACATAGATTAAGAAATAAAATGATATGTTCGCCTGTATGAGTTTATGAGGTAATCACCATCATCATCGCAATCTGCACTCAGCTCTGTTTACAGTGTTAGTATGTTTCCATGTTATCAAAGTACTACGAGTTCATGGTCAATGTAGCAGCCATTTCCCAAATCAAAAATGTAATCTCTCTCCGACCACAAATCATCTGCACTTTAATTTTTATTCTAGCCAGTATTTATTTTGTATTCTATACCACACGCACACACACACACACACGCATGCACGCACGCACGCACGCACGCACGCACGCATGCATGCACGCACACAGACACACACACACACACACACACACACACACACACACACACACACACACACACACACACACACACACACAAACAACCCAAAACATTTGATAAGGAGCTAATGATCTTTGACGGATCGTGTAGGTGCTCTGGTGTTTAGAGACGAGACTGGAGGTCAAGAAAAGAAGCCTGTGTCCAAGTGATTCAGCTGCAGGTCAGGGTGGGACATTGGACATCTGGAAAACGGGACAATGTGGAGGGCACGATAGACTTCAGTGGCCAGAGGTCTGGCTGTCTCTGGGTTTCTGAGGCCCCAGGGGAACTGGCCAGGCCTGTCCCCTTGAAAGCTGTATGTCAGGGTGGCTCCATGAAAACTTGAGGGATTTTCACATTCCCCAACACACATCGAAGAATATTCTGCTTCAATGAATCTATTTGTTCATCCACCAACATCATAGCATTTATCCAACAATTGAAAAACAAGAACCACACAGTTCAGCAGGATGCAAAATGTAAATTAATACTTTGTAAATATAGACGACAGTGTATCTGGGGAGTCTTGATGTTCATGCTGCTGTCCTGTATACTGATGCCTGAATGAAATCATCTAATTCTGTTTTTCTCTCTCAGTGTCTATTTCTTTATATGAAACTGTGACTGGTTCCAGTGAGGCAGAGATGCCATACCACTGGTACACAGACCAGCGATTAACCCTCTTAATCATGTGCCTCGTCATCATCCTCCCACTGTCCATCCCAAAAGAAATTGGGATCCAGAAATACACAAGGTACAAAACACTGACCTGCAGTAAGAACAACATCCAGCTGACTGTGAGTTGTGTCGTGACTTTAACCGTTTCCTCCTCCTGTCAGTGTGTTGGGGACGCTGGCTGCCACATATCTGTGTGTGGCAGTGATCGTCAAATATTACCTGGCGGACAGTCACGATGTCATATTAACTCCAGAGCACAGCCAAGGGTCAGTCCCACTGTTGGATGCATGTGTGTATTTGACATCAGCTCCTCTTCTTATGTCCATCACTAACGTTGTGTGTGTGTGTGTATTCTGTGTTTTTTTCAGTGTGGGTTCATGGGCATCGATGTTCAGTGTTGTACCAACCATCTGCTTTGGCTTCCAGGTGAGATCCTATAGGTCAAATATACAATAGAGCCAACAGTTAACTGATCCATCCATCCATCAATCCATCCATCCATCCATCCATCCATCCATCAATCCATCCATCCATCCATCCATCCATCAATCCATCCATCCATCCATCAATCCATACATCCATCTAATAGCTATGAAATTGAGATATTGAAACCAATCCAAGCCGATTTTGGTTAAAAGGCAGGTTGCCAGACTATCACAGGACACATTCAGACAAACAACTTTGTGAACCTGAACCTCCATTCCACTGTCTGTATGTAAAATTATTACATGCATTAGTTTTGGAAAAACCTAAAAGCTTTCTTTCCCAATTCAGTTTGGAATTTGGGAATAACAAAATACAAAATGTCCAAAGAACAAAGATGATGACTTCCTTAATTCCAGTTTAAGAGAGAGGACAAGTAGGTAGAGATTTGCCCAGAAACGTTTTGTGTATGAACACATGCAGTGACTGAGGCGACGCACATATGTTTAATGTTCGTAATAAATCTCAGTTCCAGATAATAAACGCTACCAAGCGTTACACAGAACCCTGTGTATTTTAAAGTTTATACCAATCAAATTTGATGACCATTTCCTGTTACAATTTTTTAACAGCACTGATCGTGCTGTGGTAGAAAAATGTGTTTCGTTTTGTCAGCATTTAGAACAAGCTGAAGGTGAAAGTCCCAGCTCACCTCACTCATATCAATGCATCCTTGAGTTTGTCTGACATCCTCATTGATGTGTGTGTGCGTGTGTGTGTCTTTGCAGTGCCATGAATCTAGTATAGCGATCTTCAGTAGCATGGAGAACAAGAAGCTCCTCAACTGGGTGGTCATCTCTGTGGTCTCCATGATCTTCTGTTTGCTCATCTACACTCTTACCGGTGAGTTCACATTGAGACTGCGATGTGTTCATTACCTCTGTGTTCTCACCTGAACATTCCTGATCACATCCCCTCTCTGCATCTCCAGGAGTGTACGGCTTCATGACGTTCGGACGAGCTGTGGCCTCAGATATCTTGATGTCATATCCAGGAGATGACGTGGCTATGATCATTTCCAGATTACTTTTTGGGTTTTCGATTATCACCATCTATCCTATCATTCTTCTCCTGGGGAGGTAGGTGACACCAGTTGTTGGGTTGTTTTGTGCAGTCGGTGTGTCTTTGTAACTGTTCATGTCTCTGTTGTGTGTGTGGAACAGATCGGTCATCCTGAACCTGATGATACGAGTTCAGAGGCGACGGGAGGGAATCGTCACGCCCTCGTTTGAGAGTCGCTGCAGAGTGGTCCTCACTGTGATCTGGATCGCCATCACCCTCCTCATCGCCGTGTTCGTCCCCGACATGAGCGAGGTCATCAGTGTCATCGGAGGAATCAGTGCCTTCTTCATCTTTGTCTTTCCTGGTAGGAAAACAACCTTCACTTTTACGTGTGTGTGTGTGTGTGTGTGTGTGTGTGTGTGTGTGTGTGTGTGTGTTTGTAATCACATAATCACATTTAAATGGACATGGGTGTGTATTTAAGCAAGCAACATAGATTTGTAATGTCTTTTTATCAACTTGCCAGTCAACAGTGGAGCATTTGAAGGATTATAACTGAGTCATTTATTATTAGTTAATTTCCCAATTATTTCCTTGATGGTCAATTCATCACTTGCTCAACAACATGTCAAAAATAGAAATACTCTCTATTTCTGTCCTAAATGTCTTATTTTGTCTTATTGATATTCCAAACCCGAAAACAGATTTAGTGTATTGTCATAGAAGAATAAAAAACTGAAAACATTTACTTAGAAAAGAGACAATCTGTTTTTTTTATCTATTATCCTAAATTGGATTTAATTGAATGCTACACAAATAAAGCTTGATTAATGGTTTGATTAAATTAGATTTTGTGTGTATTTATATGTGTGTGTGTGTGTGGTGTGTGTGTTGCAGGTCTTTGCTTAGTTTTCTTGATGCAAACGGAAGATGTGACTCCAAGAATCAAGTGAGTGGGTTATTTCATTTTTATCCTTATTTTATTGTACAGGTCAGTAACGTCTGAATTATTTCCAAGTTATTTCAATTTTTCCCTGAATGTTCTAATTGGTAACTGATTATGAGGAGAATACAGACTGTACAACTGGTCCACTATCAATTAATTAATTAATATCGAATTAACTGCCAGTGTTATGGCAGTTAGACAGTCATTTAATCAGTTTACAGAAATGAAGTTTCAAATAATTAATGAAAATGTACTTTCAAGGAAAGAGTTTCCAGATGATTATCACACATTAGAAAGTGTGTAGAAATTATGAACCTGTGAAATTAGACTAAACAGATTTGTATTTATTTGCTAAAACTTAAACAATGAAATAGAAAAAGCTGTAACCTAAAGTTTTCCTTTCTCTTGATCTCCATTTATTTTTCATGAACTTCAGGGTAATTTTAACGGTATGGGGAGTCATAACCATTGTGGTTGGAGCCTTCATCTTTGGACAGAGTACGACAATCGCTATCATGGAGCTTTGTAACAAATTCTGAATTGCACCTCCATTATCACCAACATCTGTCACCAACATCTGCAGCTGCTTCACTGTGACGTTTGTCTCTTTTTGCACAAATGAATGTTGCATTTAAAAAGGTGATTTTTGTTTGTACATGATTGATTGATTCTTAGAGAATGCTGCAGGGATGATGTATTTCTAGAAGGACCAATCCTTAAATTAGCTTCATCCTGTTTCTCATGACAAAAAGCCAATAGGATTTCTTTGTTTGCTTTTGGATAAATGCAGCAAAGCTCTATGACTGAAGTTTCTGTTATTTGCATGTTTCTTTCAGCAAAATTATCTTCACAAATTAAACCACTTTTATGGTATTGGAAGCTTAAATACAATAACCAGACGTAAAAAGCTAACAATAGACTGTGACTGAGGAATACCAGTTTCCACCCGCTTCAAACAAATAGCATTCCTCTTTGAAAGTTACTAATAGTTTAGAAGAATGTCAGTATAAATACATCATTGCTGTAAAGGTGGACTAGTGTGTAATGTGTTTGGCATGATGAAGTTTTATACACCCATCAAGCTTATTCTCATTTATTCACTTGTTAGCAGCTGCATTCTTTAAGGGATCCATATATAAAAAAAATAATAATAATTGTATCGATCTCTGATTTCCCCAAAACATGCAAAAGCTTATTTTTTTTAAATCAAATCAAAATAAAAAGTGTGGCAGTGGCTGATTTATGTTTTGTAATAGAATAAAAAACATAAAATGCTCTGAGGTTGTTTAACCACAGACTTTATTTCCAGCATTGAACCAAAGTCTCAATTGCTTCAGGATGAGTGAACCAGAGTAACTTATTTCCAGGTTCAGGTCTGATTCCTGCAGCACTCTGTTACGTTCCCCATGTTCCTTGATATAACGTATCTTTACCATGTGAGACTGTCAGTTTGGTGTGATGCATAAAATGTGGATTTGAATGGAATGTTTTGGTTGACAGTTATATTTAGTCACATTCAAGACTGTGAAATGTATTTAATTATGAGTGTCTATAGAAAAAAAACATATTTATGTCCAAATGTATAAATTCTATTGCATTATTTTGTTTGCTTTACAGATAATAAACCTACAATATACTGTATATTTCCTGATTGAGTGTTCATTTGTACTTGCAGAGCACTGCCAGGTGGCAGTATTGCCTCACAGAGGAGTTATTTATTTATTAATTCATGTACGGAATGATCCATGTGTGGAACTGCATGTTGGCAGCAGAGATAAGAGAAAAAATTCTATAACATATTATTATCATAGCTGTGATGGTACCAGCAATCATTTTGAAATGACAATTCCTAAGTGAACTAAGACAGACTGTATACTTAAATAAAAATAGATGGAAACATTGTCCTTGAACTGCATCTTTACATCTACTAGGAGATAAAACTAGAGATTTTTTTCCTGAACATGATTCTTATCCTATTTCTCCACTGGCGTGCTCTTGGTCGGGATCCTATGACTTATATCTGCAGCTTTCACTGAGTACTGAGTAATGGCTGATGTATGCTGCATATCACTGTTTACTGACTTCAAGCTCACAGGAGTTATGGCACACTGCCTGCACATGCTTACACGTGTGTTAGCGTATGAGTGAGTAATGATTTACAGTAAATCCAGAAAATGTGCATCGTATCGGTGCCTGGAGGGCTCTGCCTAAAGGCAGCATATCAGCCCCGCCAACTTCACAGAGATGCATTCAGTACTTATCTGCCTGAAAACACACAAACGCACACAAACACGCACACACACACACACACACACACACACACACACACACACACGCACGCACACACACACACACACACACAAATACACACACACAGTCAATCAGAACTTTGTTCGAAAATAGACCCTCTACAAACACACAGCAGCTCCTTGTCAAGCCTCAGTTATGTAATAGGTTTTTTTCATCTTGTACAGCATTACCGTCCTTAGGGGAAAACCTCAAACTGTGATACTCTACTTGTGTTCAGCCTGTGGGATTATATCTCAACCTGCTGGCCAAATGATTAAATCCACTAAATGCAGGGGAAAGAAAAATCTCTGCAAACCACACAAAGCACAAGCTCCTTCTCCAATCCTGCAGCTGTCCCCGCTGTAAACTGACCCACAGGTTTGTAAACTCAGCAGTTCTGGAAACACAGCTAGCATAAAGAGATTAGCACTTCGGCTCTTTGAGCATTTTACCCCCTTCGGTCGTTTCTGCCTCGAAAGATTGGTTCAGGCATGTGTTCACAAAGCCATTGTATTGGTATTTGTAGACTCCCATTTTCTGTCCGAACCGTATGGAGTGAGGGAGGAAGCTAACTGAACCTGATGTGAACCTGAGAGGGATTCTGTTTTATTTGTGTCCAAACCCGACCCAGGATGATTTCCTCGATCACAGACCCTCGCAGTATAAAAAACTGAAGCAGATCAAACAACATTTTTAGTCCAATTGACACTCTTATACCAAATGGATTTGTAGCCAGAGTCTACAGTCCAGAACCGGAGCTACACTTGACCGATCATGAGTAAGCGTCAGCTGTGAATCATGTTTTACCGCAACTAATTTAAATCTAATTTATGATTGAGCACCAGTGTGATAAGAACTATCTCAAATTTTGTGAAATCATCGTTGAGAGAAATTTGCTTGACATGCACTTTTTATTTTGGTCCATGTCCCATCCATTAACATGGAGTAGGCAGGTCTTCTTCCTATAATTTGAAACTCCTTTTATAGATGAGACTGATGGGGATGTCATATGTTTTGTGAATATTTAATCACCGCAAAGCAGAATAAAATAATCAATAGGAAGAGTCAGTTATACTTCACTCTTATGGAAGTGATGAACACGTGTCACAGATTTCATCACAGTCCATCCAGTCAGTCCATGAGGTCTTCCATTCTGCACAAAACTCCACTGGCCGACCCACTGAGG
This sequence comes from Pleuronectes platessa, assembly GCF_947347685.1. NCBI lineage: Eukaryota > Metazoa > Chordata > Actinopteri > Pleuronectiformes > Pleuronectidae > Pleuronectes > Pleuronectes platessa. Next base: position 17,667,292 of record NC_070626.1, read on the forward strand.
CTGTCATCTCGGGCTCACAGCGCTTCTAGCCTTGCAGAAATCATCCATTATCCCCTGCATGAGATTATCATTTAATTTCCCTTCGACTATGAAAACTCATTTCCAGTCCTCATTATTATGCTGTCCCCCGTAGCCCTTTGTTGTTGAAAGATTACTTGTAATGTGGGCTTCATACAGTGCTAATTAATGAAACGGCAATTTGTGGCGACGTCCCTTTTAAACGTTTAATTGGTCCTGATAAGAATGACAGCAGAAGGCCTGAATGAAAACAGTCGGCCGCGTGTTGTTTATGTTACCAATGCGTGGGTTTTGTGAATACTTTGCTGTAGGTTGTGAGGACCGATGTGAGTTTTTAATCATTGGAGTGAGAACATTTAGAAAATATGAGGACACTAGTTTGTAGGGGTACGATTAGAATATGGTTTAGATTGGGGTTGGGGTCACGGCATGTAGTTGTGATGGATTAATGCTAGGATAAGGGGCTAAAGAATGCATTATGTCAATGAGGGTCCTCACAAAGATAGACGATAGACAAAAAAGTGTTTTTCCCCCTCACTATCACATGGATTGAATTCTGCAAAGCTTCTGTGTTAAGAATGGGGGAGGGAAAAATGTTTCTCTCCCCATAACAAATATATACAAAGTAAATATGTTTCTGTATCATTGTTGAGGATGACAGTGTCGCACACTGTACTTGGAGCAGCACATGGTTGTGTGCACGCATGTGTATGACCTTGTTTTATATGCATCAAGGTTATGACCAGCAGGCAGAGAGCATCATCATGGAGATAACATGCGTCCATCATTCCGCTGCTCAGCCTTTATTGAAGCGGTGACAGCAGAAGATCTTTGACCTCCGGGCAGAACCCTGCTGGATAATTTCAGACGTGGCAATGAGCTCAGGTGAAGGAGAGGCCCCCGTCACCTTGTGTGTGAGCGAGCAATGGATCAAGATAATATGAAATCCTATTTGGGACACTATAAGGATACCAATATCGATCATCTCCATCATGGTTTTTAAATGTTTTACCAGGGTTAGAGACACAATGAGGCAAATAAGCCACAATGACAAAATGGAACATTAACCGCACAATGATTTAAAATTGTATGGTTTATTCATGTTAACCATTCTATAACATAAATGTAAAAAAAGTTTAGTTTGTCCGACATTAAAAATTGCAAACCTTTGTGACATGTGCGTGTAAATAATGAGCAGATCTTTTACATCTCTCTGAAAACACATTTTTCAATACAACAGCAAAGGTCATAAAAGCAAACGGTGAGCCTGCACAGGTACCAGTGGAGTGAAACTCAACATACACAGATGTGCACTAATCAGAATGTTACTCAATAGAACGTGTACCTCATCCAATGCCCAACAGTCCCTTTAAATTCAATCAAGATGCACCGCATTTCACCACATCAATATGCCTGATTAGTTTCATCAAGATCCATTAATTATCCCCAGTGAGTATTTCCTGACCTACACAATGTTCTCTGGTCAACTTAGCAGTAGTTTTTATGTGACCAGCAAACACTCAAACGGACAAAGGTGAAAACATAACCTCCTTGCTGGAGGTAACTACTGGTTAGATGCAAACTACATACTGTTAAAACTGAAATCTAAATTGAAATTTTTATATTCACCTAGTATATTTAATATTATTCATAATAATAATGAACAGAAACCAGTAGAAAGGTGGCATAATCAATTTGTTTTCCCTGTCAGATTACAACATCACAGCGTTGACTGCATTCTAGAATAATCCTACCTATGTCAGCTCCTCTGTCAAATGTTTGTAGTGAAGCATCTTAAATTACTGTGCTTCAGACATCGTTCGGAACAAACCCATAAACTCAATCTGACTGCTGCTGGTATCAGCTCTCTCACTTGTGGGACCCACAACACTTGACTTCAACACTTCAACACAACCTGAAGACATCAGGCTCCAGGTTCCTTCATGTACCACACTGAAGAATACGATACCTGCATATCACATCAGTGTTCTCTTCCCTCAGTGAGATCACAGTGGTGCACACTTATATGAGTCTGTGGACACTGTCTCTGCCTGAGTCACACAGCTGGTTTGATAGCGGAGCTCACGTTGAGCTGAATGTTGTGGAGCGGATGCCCTTTAGGAATAGTGTGCCATGTGGAGTACTTGTGTATCTGTCTCTCTTACCATTTTCAGAACTCGTTTAATTTTGGTTCATTCTCACACATGACCTTTAAAACTCCAGTTGCTTTAATGTCAATTGTGATATATATACAGTATGTTGTTGGGTTTGATTTGAATACTGTAAACTCAGAAGCACTTTCCTGGTGCCTCAAGCCTCTGTTAAAAAGAATATGACCCAACACACATTCACAGTTAAATTTATATTTTATCCTTTGCCTTTATAACATAAAATCACAATTTACCAAAATGTATCTTAAATTCAGCTCTTGATTACAGTAAAGATTCTATGTTTTAATCTTTTGAGCTTTTTTTTTACATCATGTTTAATTAAATAAATTGTAAAGACAATACTGTCTAACTGCTACCTGTAAACATGTTGCCACCATGTTTCTTTGCCCAAATTTCCACGTTTTGTGCTGTTATCAACTGGTAATGCTAACAATGGGTAACCTGGCTATAGTAAACCCCTCTTACCCGACCATGAACCTGGTCAACAGGGTTGTAACATAACTCCTAGCTCTGACTGGTGAGGTAAATGGAATGAAGCAATAGAGTAAATTATGAAATACATTTATATGCTAATATACCACATGTATGTTAAACCCCATAATATATGCTAAATCTGTGTTTAAATTAACTATTGCTGTGATGTGATGTAGTCATGGCTTCTTATCAAATAGGCTACTGTAAGTGTCAGTGTCATAAATCAAATAAATATATTTCAATATAGGATTTTTTATTGCTTTACTTTAGAATCTGAATACTTTCCCCATCACTTTTAATGTGTATTTCTTACATGGAAGCAGCAAACAGTCTCAGATGATCAATGATGTCTTATAAAGATAAATAGCCAGAATATAATGAGGCCAACCAGTCTTTAATTATCTGTAATTAATTTATTTTTTTTACTATGATATTACTGGTATATTTGCACATTCCTGACAGCACCAAATGTTAATGTAAATCTGTGCATTTTTGCACACAACACTGCAGCAAAGATGAATACCCAATGAGCCAACTTTGAAAACAAACAGGGTTTTGGAGGTCATTTTTTATGTATTCATATCTTTATCCAAATAGATGACACAGTATGAGAAAAGCAGTCAAGAGATCCAGTCATAGTTTACATTTCTTACTTTCAGAGCAAAAAAAATACAAGTTAACATTTTATTGAAATATTTATTAAGAATTCAGGGGAATTCTTTGCAATATTAGCATTTTCATATTATTATCAGGTCTTGCATTCATGTCCAAACTAAGCCGTTCCTGCTGCCCCTCTACTTCTTCATGACCCAGTTTGACATACAGCCATTTGGGTGCACTGCGGGAGCATTAAAACATGAATAGAAAAATTTGTTCCACAACGTGCACATTAATATTACAAGACATGTCACTGTTATTGCAGTAAATTCAAAAAATGTTTTACACCCACCATTTATGGAAATCCTAATTGCACCTGTAAATCCCAAAGGGCCATTAATTATGGATGAGACTCCTTCTGTAAGTGTCCTGTTTTCACTAAGCGACACATTTCCTTTTAAAGCCTGATTTACCTTTACCTCAGCAGCAAATGTGAAGTCGATCACAGAATGGAGCAATAAAAAACAGCACGATAAAGCCGATTTAGCAGTAAAACCCAAAAGTCTGATTTCATCAGCACACACGCCAGCTCTGATAATTATATAACATGATGGCACAGGTCAGAGTGGATAATCTGGAAAGACACACACACCCAAAGAAATCCATTAGAACAGAAGAAATATAGAAATAAAATTGAAATGAATTGAAAGACCCTGCTGAATACAATTAAACCGAAAATGAAACTACTTCGACGTGGAGCCGCATTTATTTCGTAATTCTCTTATTTTGGTTTACATGCATCTGAAATGTTGAGTCTACTAAAGTTAAATATTTAAAATAACTTTTTAAGCATAAATATTTTTTCTAAACACAAAGCCAATAAATTAGGGTTATCATTCTGTAAATTGTTTTGTATAAAGAAGTTTCATGCTCCTTGATACCTGGAAGATTTATAGAGTCATCATTTGAAACCTTTGACTCTTTCACCAGATTTGAAGCAGTGCCTATTATAGTGAACTTTTTAGGGTTATAGTTCCATTTCTGTCTTTTTGATAGAATTAAATATTTCCTTAAAGCTGGACTGCATACCCTTTACATATAAACAAACATCTGTTACATTCAAACCCTTGGCAAATTTCAAATTGATAAATTGATACACAATATGCTAATTAGGTCCAACAGTGGCGGGTTTTTAGATCTTTCTGTATGATATTTAAATATGGTGTCTGTGGTGAAATTACCACAAGGATCCAGTGGTGGTCATGGATTTACAACAATTAGAAATGATTGGTTTGCCAGAACTAAAGTAATGAGCTTCTGTAACGACGGGGACGGAATTCTCAAGCAAAGGTTTCTTTCTAAAAAATGTAATATTTCGTAACATATCAAAATTTCTGCCTCCATTTTACCTCTGACAGTGCAAATGTTGCTGTACACATGGAATTGAAGAACCAAATCTATTCATATGATATAAATGTAAATAATTACAAATAAAACATGAGTTTAAAATGAATATTGAAGTAACCTGTTTTACTGTACTTACCTGTTTAGACGGAGGACATGAACATGAATTTGGAGCTCTCTCCTAACACCGATCACGTGGTTACTTTAACACAATTTATTTAATTTTAACTTGTACGACATCCATTTGAAGCTTTCCCGTCTCTCTTCACACTAATCACATCTTTATTTTTACATAATTTATTTATTTTTAACTTGTACGAAGTATACCTTTAAGGGAGACCACGCCCATTCTTCACACGCATGCGCGGTGTGGTTCTGCGTCACGTGAGGCTCGGTACAGCTTCCTGTTTGCAGCCATTAGGTTGGTGAGTTTCCCGTCGCTGTTTTCGGGTGTTTCGTGTTTTAGTTGTGGACAAACAGCCTCGCAGACTGTGCACAGGGAAAGAGACAGTCATGTGAACTGCACCAGAGGACAAGTGTCCTCACGCACTGCGGGTTTGATGCGAACAAACCTGGAGGAGACAGAACCGTGTGTCACATTCACTCCATGTTTTCCACTATCAGCAGTTATCATACATGTTAGTTGAGTGGTATCAACAGCCCAGAACCCGCATCCACATTAACGCAGGACTCACTGTTAAGCTCAAAGACTGCTTCCATCTACATGTTGTTGTTTTATTGTTGTTTTTCTCACACCAACATTTCTGTTTCTGATTGTGTGAGCAGCAAACAGCCTTAAATCCCACTGACTGCACAGGAGAGAGAAACACACTGGATCTGTCTCTGGTTCCGTCTACGAGCAAACAGTCTCGTTCTTAATGTGGCCAGAGTTTATACATTCATCGATTATGCTTTAAAAAAAAATGTATTCACTTATTATTAGTGTATGTAATGAATCTGTGCCGAAGGCTATACACTGATGCAGTGGGTGATGATTCAGTTCCATATCACTTACTGACCATTCAGATTATGACTAAATGATCACATGGTGTAAATAGTTTGAATTTCACCAACATGAGATCTTCTTACTTTGGCAAAAATGCAGGGAAAGACTGGAAATCCTTGGATGAAGATGAACAAGTGTTTAGATTTTAATCAAGTTAGAAATCCCAATCATTTTCTCAATCAATTGATTTGGAGATTCTTTTTTGGGTAATTTATATGAAATGTTTAGTTGATAAAATGACAGACAATATGGACAAAGCCCTACCCCTGTGTCGAAACCAGTTTCTTATCTTCAAAGGAATTAAAAGAATAATAAAGGGAATTTTTTTTAATGATATTAGATTGAGATAAATCCCAATGTTTGAGAAGCTTGATCGTGCAATTATATTTGTCGTAATCAATGTTCCGTCGTTAATTAATCAACCCATTATTTGCCACTAATATTAATTCAACTTACCCTTGACTGACGAGTATATAAATAATTCTATGGTAATTTTTCATTTGCGAGATGGTTTTTACCGAAGGGTTTTATTTATTAAGCTCTCACTGATTCTTTATAATTTTACAGCTCATTTGGGATGATTCGCGTGGATCTAATTAATCATCTCACACTTTATAGAAATCAGTTCCAAGACTGATCTCTCTAACTATATTTAATCACCTCTCTGAATCTCTTTATGGATAAAACAGTAACATCCAGCTGTTTATTTTTTTCTTGCCCCGTGAAATATTAACAACCGTTGAACCATTTACAAACAGCACAGAGTCGATGTCTTTCATACGCAGCAGCAGTGCTTATCAGAGTGATTTATGATGAATAGTTGATGAATGTGCTGTCATTAGCTTTATGCCGTCTATCGCCATTCATCACTGGGCCACTCAAGACTAATCAAGAAATAACCCAGAAATTTGTCCTCCTGCCCAGTGTAGTCATCTAAATCATGTGCACATGAGCGGAGCATTAGCTTTGGGGTTAATATGATTCTGACTATAAATGATCTTTATGCCATGAATTAGAAATAGCTCAATAATAGCATGAATTGTTCAAAAATGATTTCAAGCGTAGCAGGACTTGAAGTTTGATATGGTTTAGTTAAATGTCTTTCCATCATGGATCAATCTGAACAGAGTTTTTGGCTCATGCTCCTTTTTGCACCACACTGTGGTGATCAAACATTATGTCACTATCTTTTGAAATCTTGTTTTTTTCCAAGACAGTGATTTTTAGTTTTTCATATACTGAAACATCAAAGCTGCCTTAAGACATACACTGAACTCCGGACACTTTCCTGATATTTTCCAGAGGGGCTGTTGGTGGGAACACAAATGTCTGAGACATTTTGTGTAGGTTTTCCTGCCAGCTTCCTGGTAAAATATCCTTTATACATCTGAGTAATCCCATAAGAGAATATAGCAGTAAACAGCAAGCAAGTAGTGACGTTGAACAATAGAATGCTAATATCTTTTCATGAGAAAGACGAAGTGTAAACATGGAAGATGTCAGCTTGGAAAGAGAACGACATTGCAGAGCTTTTGGGTGATAAGGGCTGACACTGGTGTAGATGCACTGTACTGACCTGAACAATCTCCTGCTGTGTTCTTCACATGTGAAAGACAAACTCCAGAAAATGTTTAGACCTAATTTTCCAAATATTTTCCAGAGTGTCCCCTTGGGGGTTAAGGGAATTTCTCTTCTTTCTAAGATACATTTTTAAAAAAGCCGAAAAATTAGCACATGTTCAGGCTGGCAATGTGCAGGTGTGTGTTTTCAGCACTGCACCAACAAAATATTTATTTTAACTTGGATCCAAATGTATTCACTATCTGAAATATGTGAAAATTTGTTCAAATGTAGTAATTCTAATGAGAAGTGTGTGTAATTAGCGCTGGTGTGGAAACCCTCTTGTTGTTCTGAGTGAGGTCATCACCAGTATTTACAGTCGCCTCTGTTACCTGAGGGCACCTCATCACAATGAGTCGACATTAGTAATTCAACACCGCTCATGCATGTAGAGCAAAATGGGCTGGGGAGCTGAGTCTTGATATAATTCACTGTGAATGGGCTGTGTGCAGAAATGCACTGTAAGCAGGTCACATTAATACTGACCGGTCTGGTGGATAGCATTAAAACAGAGAGTGTTTTTTTCTTCTTCTAATTAGTCAGCATCTAACTCTTGGTGTTGCTCCTTTGACAGGTGTGGAGGATGAGCTCAGGAAGTGGGACCAGGAGGAAAGTCAAGCCGCAGCATTTCAGTGACAGGGTGGCTTCTGACCCCGAAACGCTGATCGAGATTCAAGGTCTTTTCAGTAAAGTCCGAGTCTACGTGAAGCCGTCGGATGGCGAGTGGAGTCTCCCCGATCCGAATGATGCTCTTAAACACACGGTGGAGGAGCACTGTCGGCTGCAGGCCCTGAAGGTGGCTCTGAACGATGTGAAGAACCAGCTGAGCGACAAGAACATCCAGGTCTGGCATCAGCACACCAACTCCACCAATCGAGCGGGGAAGGTGATCGCCGCAGTGCGTTCTGCTGCCAACGCCGAGATCTGCACTCAGGCCTGGTGCAAGTTCTATGAGATCCTGGGAACCTTTAACCTTCTTCCAGGGGAGGCTCTTCAGAATGGAGAGCTGAACACCGTCCACCTGTGTGAAGCTCCGGGGGCCTTTATAGCCGCTCTGAACCACTACAACAAAACCAGCGAGGCCACGCGCTACTGCGACTGGACCTGGGCAGCCAACACTCTCAACCCGTACCACGAAGCTAACGGGGGGAACACGACCATCGCAGATGACCGGTTAATCGCCAACACGCTGCCCTGGTGGTTCTTTGGTTCGGACAACACAGGCAACATCATGCTCCAGAAGCACCTCCTGGAGCTGCAGCAGTTTGTGTCTAACATGCACAGAGTGGATTTGGTGACGGCAGACGGGAGCTTCGACTGCCAGGAGAAGCCGGACGAGCAGGAGGCGCTGGTGGCGTCGCTGCATTACTGCGAGGTCACAGCTGCACTGCTGCTGCTGAGCCCCGGTGGCTCCTTTGTGCTGAAGATGTTCACGTTGTACGAAGACTCCTCCATCTGCTTACTCTACCTGCTGAACTGCTGTTTCAGCTCTGTAAACGTTTTCAAACCTGCCACCAGCAAGGCCGGCAACTCCGAGGTTTACGTAGTGTGTCTGAACTATGACGGCAAGGAAGCTGTGAGGCCCCTGCTCTCCAAACTCATTCGTAATTATGGTCCAGAGCTGGCCGACCGAGAGGCACTTTTCCCAAATGAACTAATCCCAGAGTCGTTTCTGAAACAGCACGACGAGGTGTGCTCTTACTTCCACACGCTGCAGCTGGAGACGATCACAGAAAACCTGCGACTGTTTGAAAGCATGAGCACAGAGCAGAGGCAGCGGCTCGACCACGTCAGGGACTCTGCGGTTCATGAATACCTGCAGCGATTCCAGGTAGGACCTCTATCAGAGTTAAACTATTTCTCTTAATTGTCAATTTACAAACTGTTACAAAGTAGCCTCAGAAAGAATTATACACCTGGCATATACTACCTTTTATACGGTATTATTGAATAATAACCACAAGTGTATGCTAAATCGTACTTGGTGCTAAATGAATATCTGAACAAACATGATGAAGAGAAATATAGATAAGATTTTAACCATTTAATATAATACAGAAAAAATACAAAATCATTATGTGGTGGTCAGTGTCGATTTTTACGACCACAGAAATGTGTCTTGAACAATGCCGCTTTATTCAGTTGTTTAGTTTGACTGAAAAAAAATTCCAGTTTGAAAGACAAAAAAGTTGCAACTCATCACTCACTCACTCACTGTATTTTTACCCCAAATTGGCGACTTAAATATCAATATTTTGATCAAGTTTAATTTTATTGATCACATGATTGATCATTAATTAATATGTACAAATTGCCACAAGTGCTCGAATTCAATTGAATCCAACATTAGTTTCAAGGTTCATTGCCGCTGATGTTATAATTCTTCTGAAAGGCTTGATCAATCCTCTCTCTCTCTCTGTGTCAAGGTGAGCTTCCTTCCACGGAGCCGATGGGTCTCTCGTAACACTGTGAGTCCCGCCTGCTGCAGCGTCTCAGGGGGTCGACCTCCAGGGCAGAGGAAGCAAACAGGGTCCTTTAATGAGCGAAGGGAGCTGCAGACCCTGACCTGGAGGGAGCGCATCGAGAAGGGTAGCCATGCCACCTGGATACAAAGACACTGCACCGAGGCCGGTGGGACGGGCTGCGTGCTGGAAGGCCCCCAGTCCAAGTGTCACGTGGATTCGTGGTACGTTATTGCCGGGCCCGCGCTGCCTGCACTCAGAAACTCTCCGTTCTGTGAAGGACGGCTGTTAAACCACCTGAATGAAGCCCTGATGGACACAGTGGTCGACTGGACTGGTGTGCTGCCCTGTGACTCTTGCCATGTGGTTTGTGCAGCCTCCATCTGGGCCGGTCTTCCAGGTGACAGTGGCGGGAACAAAAAGAAGAGACAGTGCCTGGTGTTTGGCAGCCGCACAGTATGGTGTGCACGTGAGAACCAAATTGAGGATTTGGGCTTAGTGTTTTCTCCGGAGCCTTCCCTTCCTCAAAGAGGCTGCATCACGCTGCACGACGGGGAGCCGCTGTACCAGCAGCAGCTCGTCGGCTGTGTTGTGTTGTCCCTGCAGACACTGCACTCTGGGGATGCCCTGCTGCTGCCTGTGTTTTCTGCCCTCACACGTGTCACAGCAGCTGTTGTATTCTGCCTGCATGTGTGTTTTCGCTCAGTCACATTCAGGTGTCCGCCCCCCACCGGGGTTGTCGGGACGGTGCTCGTGTGCGTTGGCTTCTGTGCAGACGCTGCGGCTCGAATACTGCCCGTTCTCACAGACGTGCACCACTGCATGAGTCAGCTGTTGAGAGGAGAGGGCGGGGACAGTCCGACCTCTGGCTGGGACAGACAGGTGCTGCAGTTTGTCCCCATGGAGGAGCTGCTCACTGGAGGACTGACAGAGTTCCTGTCGACCATGAACTCTGAAATCATCCAGCAGAAGCTGCATCTTCTCATGCATCAGTCATAGCGCAGGTTATTGAGCGGTGACGTGATTTATTCAGGACAGGTGTCATTAACTTTAACTGCACGACTGTCAGCATTTAGACTATGAATCTTTCTCGTGTGCTGATATTAAAAAAGTCATTAAACTGTTCACTCTTTCAACAATGTTTAAATCTTGGTGGACAGATCAACATTTATGCGACAGAACCAAAGATTTGGTCAATTTTATTTCACACATTCCTTTTCCTTGTCAGAAAGTGGCAACTCCATTTCCCACAATGCAACTCAACTAAAGACAGTTAGGTCTGAGGATCATGTGTGTTATGTAAATAGCAGCTCATCTATTCTTTCTCTCTGACTTTTTGCAGTGACGAAAATATTCTGTCTTCATATGAAAGGACAGACTGCACTAAACTCTAGACCATGCAGGTTTAAATACTGCAGGGTTACAACATAAGCTTCAATAAAAAAACTGTATTTGTATATTTGTAGTTTTTACATTTGTTTACATGTAGATTTTATTTTAGATTTTCTAGTTTGCAGAAAATGTTACTGAAGAGATTTATTTCCATACAAGAAAACATTTTAATAAAAATTTGCACTGACACGTGTTGTGATGTCAAAGTTTTCTGTTGCAATCTGCCTGCTGCTCAAAGCTTTTGTAGCAAGCCTGAAAATATGCTGATAGAAAAAATTCCTTTTAGTTTAGTTTAAGAAATTTTCAGATGTGGGAAAACGGTTGTTCTTATAGTGGAAAATACCAGGTCCAGGTTATTTTACAGAATAAACCTTTTGGACAAAACAAGCCATCAAAACTGAATATTAACATACATATTCAGAAAGTTGGGTGCTTAAAGTCGACCCATCTCTGTGGGATATTAATACCAACTGATTTTCCTAATAATCATCTGCTGATGCTTAAATGATTTGAGTGTGGGATTTTACATGCAAATGTTTAGGTTTATTTCAGGTGAACTGATGCTGTGGTGATGAATGTGGACCCTGTATGGTGACACAGCAGATACAGTCCAATACTCTGAAGCCCGTAGTATTTCTAACGTCCATGTGTGGTGTGGTACTCAATCCGTTTCACTCTGATTTGAACCTCTGTGTGAGTACTCACCAAGGATTGTGGCACACAGAATCCAGTGTATACTGTGTATCTGATGTCAGATAATAACTGTTCTAACAGTCCTCCTGCCACTATCTCCCAGTCATTCATTTTACCCACCCTACAGTTATATAGCGGATTTCCTTTGGGTAATGGATATGTTGGGAAGATTTGTGATTGGTGCAGTGCCTGCATACCTTCACTTTGATTACCCAGCATCCCTCAGCATCTGTGAGACAAGGGAGAGAAACACACACACAGTCCTGATCCTGCAGCCTGTTCAGTTTAAATGTCTCAGAAAACCATAAAACTAAGATAAATAAATTAAAATCTGCCTCTTTAAATAAGTCATCATGTGGTCCAGTATCATCAGTGTTAGATTGTCACAGCAGAAACAATCTTTTGATTGTACGATAATTCTTATCCCAAATTTTAATACTGGCATTTCTACAACAATGTGCAATTTAATACTTTTAACAGCAGCACATATTTTCAAGTCACCTTCTCGTAGAACACATGTCTTGGAACACTTCAGGTTTACTTGTCAAATACAGAAACAGAATCTGAGTAAAGCACAGCTCAGGTTTCATCTTAGTGTTAAAAGAGGGATACATCTATCTTTTTATTGCCCGATAAGTTGTGGTCCCATGATCTCAGATCATTGTTTTGTGACCTTTGTGACAAGGTTGATCTAAGTAAATATTCGGGGTCAAACTGTAATAACCACTCAAAGCTCGTCTCAGGTTACTTATAATATTTTAATACCTGGATTAAAGTAAAAAACTGGATCAGCGAGCAAATCACATTCCGATGATATGTCTTTGTGTTCTGTTTGAATCCAGCGACACCAGCGACCATACACACACACACACACACACACACACACACACACACATTCAAATTAGGCAGATTCATACAAATTAAGGTTCATGAGATTTCTGAATGTCTTACATGGGGAAGAGAATGAAAATTAAGTGGGCACACTGAGAGTCTTAAAGAAATGGTCCTTTCATAAATGGTGAGGTTTGGTAAAAAGACAGGTGTGTTGCGTGAGACAGAGAGCGAGTGTGTGTGATTGACTCAAGTGACTGGATTGTATTGCGTAGCAGGAGTGTAATATGTACTTTCAAACACACACACACACACACACACACACACCAATATTTTCAGCTGATTCAGACACTGTCTAATCTGTGAAGGGTGAAGTGATTGGATGGTAAACTTGTGAACTCATGTAAAGCTTGTTAGTGAGGTGTGTGTTTAACACGGTCAACTGTAAAACATGTATCAGTATATACTGTGTATGTACAAGTAGACATGATATACATTCGTTTATACCATATATATATATATAATATGTGGTGATAAAATTTCAGTCAAATTAAATTAATCAAATTATATCATAATAACTCAGATGTGTATTAATGATAACTCACCCTGAGGGAAGCAGTGATTTAAAAGGACAAACACCATGTTGTCACATGGTCAATGTAAATGAGACAAACTGCAGCAAAGCTCCACAGAAGCTGTTTCTCAGCTGATATACATCCTGTGCTGACCCTTTGAATCTCAGTGTTTTAGTTGTCATGTCACTGTTGAGTGGAGACTCGACACTCGCTCCGCTGTCTGCAGGGAGAAAGATGACAGATCAGGTGAAGTGAAACTCTCATTATGCAACAGAACAAAGCAGCAGGGATGAACCAGTGTGCAGAGAGGTGTTCTCTGCAGAGCAGGACGTGGTCGTCTCACCTCAGTCGTTTGTCATGTGTCCCTCCAATTTGATGAATGACTGAATGACAAGTAAGATAATTTAATAGACTGCTCTGGGTTAAAGGTCCAGGCTGAGAAGTAAAAAATCACTGATTGGTAAATCTGTCAGGTCACACCTGTCTGTTCTATTTAACTTCATCACCTCACTGAATATATTTCTCTTCCTGTTTGCCAGTTGATGATGCTGTTACAGTGAAGGCAGATGTTCCGTCAGATGCTACATCATCACTGCAGTACGACACAGAGAAGAGGACAAAGTCTGAGTGAGTCCTCTTCGGGGCACCACTTTGGTCCAGACCAACCTTTAAGGTTCCCAGAGAACGTATCCAAATGAATTTGAAGATATCCGACCTCAGGAGCCACCATCAGGCTCATATTTACTGGGCGGTCATTGACACATGATGAAATGGGGGCGAGAGTCAAATAAGGAGGGTAATCTTGTAAAATAAAATAAGCTTTAGTTCCTCTGGGTCCTGGAGATTGAGGTTTTGGACAGTGATTATTTGTCATCAGTGGTGAGCATTTATAATACATGTGTGGTATGGAATTGGAGTTAAGGAATAAGGAGCTACTCTGAGTGTCCGGTTCATCTGGACCTTATGTCTTTGGGCTGTGTGAGGACACCAAAGTACTCAAAGGAAACCCACACCACATTACGACTCCACACAGAAATAGCTCCGCTGCTCGGCTGAGGTCTATGTGTGATGTTGCAGCGGTAACCACTGATCCACCGTATCGCCCTGCGGCAGACAGGTGGTGATACTGGAAGGGTCTGAGCCACTGAGGTGAAGGAGTATCGGGATGCTGGCTGTTAACACCTTCTCTCTCCTTCTGCCCTCAAGTTGAGAAATTGCTGGATTCTTTTCCAGATTTTCTCCTGTGAGACTTCAGGCTCTGGAACAAACTCTATAGGACCTGTTTTTGTGCAGATATCTTCAGGAGTTGTACATGTGTACCAAGGCAACTGGAATTGGTTTTGTTTCGTGAAGATGTTTCCTGTCTCATCCAAGAGGCATCTTCCTTTCTACCTGATTAGTGGGAGGTTTCAGGTCGTTCAACCTCTGTAGGTCTCACTATCTTCAGAGTTGTTATGTTAAACATGTCATTGAATCCCAGCCAACTAGGGTTTGAAAAAATGTGGTACTCCTCCTCCTACTCCTCCTCCTCCTCCTCCGCCCCCCTCCACTTCTCCCCTCAGCTGAGCTGTTTCTCCCCAGAGGGATTGAAGAGGGTTTCAGCGGTTTGAGGATGCAGTTCATCTGGTTAAAAGCATTTTATTTCTGCTTCCAGCTTTGGCAGTGCATCATTTGCATTTCAGCTCATTCAGCAACATGATTCAGCTTCTTTAAGTATATGCACCACAGCTCCAGTTTGATATTTCAGCTTCCATGTTTTCAGAAGAATGCAAATCAGATTAGGATATCTTATCCATAAACTTCAACTTTTTCATGCAATGTGACATTTAAAAATATTCCAAATTTGGTGTCCTGCACCAGAATGTGCCAATGGGCTTAGAAAACCGTACACAATTAACAAAAGCAAGTGCAGGAGCAGAACCACAGCAAAAGAAGAGATACACCTTCATACATGTCAGAATGTCACAACCAACATATGAAAGCTCAATCCTTCAGACAATGAGCATAGTATTTAGTACAGTGGAATAGTATTATTGCAAGCTCTCTTTCCCAAGAAGACTAGTTTGATAATGATTGTATAAAGCATCGCAAATAAAATCTAATATGAATTTATACATGCTGATCAGATGGAGTCATAAATATCACGTCAGAAATGGACAGTGAAAGTACATGTAGAGATTGTATGATGGTTGGTTGATTTTGGAATATAGTGTGAGTCTTTACACAGTCATGTTTCAGCTTAGATGAGGAAGAGTGTAGAAATAAACGCCCCACTAAGCAATCCCAGTAAACATCTGCTCGCTGTCACTGCGACACTGCAGCGATGCAAACGAGGACACTCCCTCTCCTCGTGCAGCTGCTGTCTGCAGACAGCAAGCCGCCTTTGTTCCGCTTATGGACGTACATGGAGGAATGATGGATCCTCGAAAAAACACAGAGAACAAGGATCAATCTCTGAAACAGAAAAAAAAAACACGAGCTATAGAACATCTGGTGTGGTGGACACAAACTTTTACTGCATTAAATGGGGATATGAACAAATATCATTTAAGTTATTGTGTAGATGAATTTGTGTGAACAGGCCTGGAGAACAGCTTGTGAAGTTACTGTCATGGCTGAGGACTTCTAAAAAGCCTAATGCTCGGCTATTTTCTGCAGTATTAGTGGCGATATGAAAATGGAAAAGAACTTAACAAGACATAGATAAGAAAAAAATTGAAAAGTGAAAATGTAATCCAACCAAGCTATGATGGGCTGACTTCAAATGAGTCACTCTGCGAGATAAAAAAATAAAAAATAAATACATTCTCGCTAAGAAACTGTGACTGCTGTAGATAATGTTTGAAGTGATAAATACACGCTGGACTGTATTTATACATTAATCCATGAGACTTAACTAAGAGAGAATCGAAAACTCCATGAGGAGGAAGGAATTAACTGATCCCACTTTAATTTGTGTTGAAGCGACGGTTTTGGTGATGAACGACGGGTGTGGATGCAACTTGGGAGTCTGTGGGGAAAATGCTAAAACTCAACAGAGGAGACATGACGGATATGGGGTCTCAAATCTTCCTGGGTGGCATCTGTTTTTCCGTTCATAAACAACAACAACCAATTAACCTCTGACACTCGACCAGAATTGGAGTGTCAATCTCTGTCGATTCTTGGAAATATTGCAGTTTAGTTCCTGTTCTAATGGCTGCTTCCATGGATCGAGTATGTAAATCATGTTGGACAGACTCAGATTTATTGTCAAAGCTCTGTGTTTTTTTGTTTTTTTTCTTATGGGGCTCGTCCTTTTAAAATGCTAATCAGTTTAACTCTCTCCTGAGGTGTTCCTGCTTTGTTGTCTCTCATGTGAGCAGAGAGGAGCCAGCAGGAAGTGCAGGTCTGTCGCTCACAACATGTGCTTTATGCAGGCAGAGCTGTGTTTACATCTTATTATATATCGGTTTCATGTCTTCACCAATCAGTTATCTAGATGTATGGTACTTTATGAGTTATTAATCAGACCTCTACAACAAAAGGTGTGTATGACATTATTATGTTCCTCATGAGAATTTTGTACCAATGTCTTTGAACATTGTTGATCTCACCTTTAACTAACAAACTAGCATATTTATAATCATTTAGAATATGCAATGGGAAGATAGATTATTATTATTTTAGAATATGATTTCCTGTAGGCAACAGAGTATGTGTGTGTGAACAAATGTCTCATATACTGGATTCCTTATCCTGAGACATCTTGAAACAAAATTTGGAAAGAAATGACAGATTTTTTAAACATCGTAAATGTCTTTTAATCATATCTATATCTCTTGGTCTCTATGGCTAGTACTATGTACTACGCATTACTGTAAAAGTATTCACAGCCGGGCACACCTTGGGAGACAAATACTTTAAACGGTATTAGAATAATATCACTGCTCTGTGAGGGGCGGGGGGGTGTGGGGGGGTTGAAATCAAATCTGAAAAGTCTAAAATGTTAATCTGGTCAGGATAAAACCCGGCCGGCCTCGACTCGTAGCCAGCAGCTTGCACTTTCAGCTCATTGGGTCACTTTCGGTCCAAAATGAAAGCACGACAGAGCCAAAGCTTTAAATGTGCAGCTGCTGGGACAGTTTGTGTGCGAAGCTTTGGCGTGCATGTTTGTTGGGTCGCACATGTTTACCAACAGTTTGACAGCGAGATTAGGTCCAGCACGGCCTGCAAAGCTTTTCAGTTTAATTTAATTAATTTGTTTCGATACTTTAATTGTTTTCACTGAACGTTTGAACAATCTGAACTAAATGCTGCTATACTAGCTTTTTTGCCTGTTTGGTTTGCTGTGGGTCTCCAAGGGGTCTCTCTCTCTCTCTCTCTCTCTCTCTCTCTCTCTCCCTCCCTCTCTCTATTTCTCTCTCTCTCTCTCCCCCTCCCCTCTCTCTCTCTCCCTCCCTCTCTGCATCCCTCTCTCCCTCTCTCTCTTTCTCCCTCTCTCTCTCTCCCTCTCTCCCTCTCTCTCTCTCTCTCTCTCGCTCTCTCTCTCTCTCTCCCTCCCTCTCTGCCGCCCTCTCTCCATCTCTCCCTCTCTGCCTCAAATGTCGCTCGCTCTTGGCCTTGAAAGCACATCAATCGACCTCAGTTCACCCGCTGAATTGAATTGACTCTATAAAAGGGATTGCCTGGACAGAGGAGGGGGCGGAGAGCACAAATCAGGCCACAGGGACACTTGTTGTTGGCACACACGCACACACACACACACACACACAAACACACACACACACACACACACACACAAAAACACACACACACACACATACACACACACACACACACACACACTCACACTCGTACTGTAGACATCCATCTGAGGATATATTTATTTGCTCTGGTATGTATACTGCACTTTTATACGTGCATGTGGGAGGGTTTGCTGCGCTCCGGTGCATTTGTTTATGGAGGCCTGTCAACACACACTGATTCATCACGGCGCTGAGCTCCTGGACTTAAACATCTTTGCCCTCCGTGTGTGTGATGCATGTTTGTCCCCACAGATGGATAATTCCCCCTAAAAACCGCGGATGATGAAGAGGGTTGGGGTTGGGGCGGGGGGGCTGCAGGTCAGGCTGACAAAAGCCTTTAACTCATTGACTCAATCAAATGTGTTGGGTGCGGCTCCACACACTTTAGGCAAACACCATTCACATTGTTCCCTGATGCTCATCAACCCGGTAAATGGCAGTGATGGTTAAAAAGGGGCGTTCCACTACAAGACTTTATTGATTCAGTCACCACTGCTAAGTCATCAAGAGATGTAACTGGAGCGTGACGCCAGGATGTTTCACCACCTCTCATACTGTTATATATACATTTATATAGATTTTGCCGGAAGAAGGGACTTTGCCCAAAGTGTTATCTTAGTAGGATGTGATTCTGCTTTCCAATATGACTGAGCCCAGATATAAATATATAAAGTGGTAAAGGAAAATGGGTACACAACAGAAACATTCAGTTTTTTCCTCCATCTGTAATATTTCTTATCCAGCTGTCTGTGTATTCTGCATAATGGCTCACAATTCTGTCAACTGGAGCATCATTTTTTCCTCCATTTTACTTACATAATCACAGGGATTGGGTATTAGGCGCTGCCAAAGCATGGGGGAATTACATTCACACGGCACACACACTTAGAGCGAACTGAATTTAAGGGAGTTCAAACAAAGTTCTTGTTGCTGTAGTTAGCCATTCTCCGGGTGCCCCTCTGATCTCATGCTCCTGGCTATTGACATCTTTGCCACCACCCTGCTCACGGACTGCTGCTGTAGCATCATATTTACTTTGCGACACAAATGAGAACATTCTTTTCAGATGCATGTGTGTGTTGTGTCCCCTCTACGTTTCTTTGGGGGTGGGGAATTTGACTTAAAATTCTTGTTCTTATCACCAGTACATTCCATCACTTTGTAGATCCATGAAGTTATCGCCTACAGCAGCTTTGCTACAGGCCCCACCGTTGCATCATCATGACAAATAATCTCTTCTTGTCTCAGGTGTCTTTATTACTTGAGGTGGGGTTGTTTTTGCTATTGAGAAATGTGCTCTGTGGAGATCCAGCGTCGTAATTGTTCCCTGTGGAGGAGGCGGAACACCTCGTCCTGCCTGCACACAGGGAGAAGCCTTTCTCTCCTAACCGTTCATCCAAGTCAAAAATACAGTTTTATGCAGTTGACTTGGCTGCAATACGCCACAAGTGATGATGGGGTGTTTGGAGCGCATTGTGTACTTTCAGATCCTATCTCAGCAGGAAGATGCAGAGTGAAGGTGGTCAGCTAAAGTTACCGAATGCAGTTCCCTACATTTTTGTTGCCAATAACAATTGGCAAGCAGTGAATAGAGCTGCAGTTGGTCTCATTATAAGGTGTTTATCTGTGCCAGTGTTGCAGAAATGTAATCACAACCCAATCTCCCAAATGGACTGAAAACTGCATTCTGCTTTATCTGTGCTCAGCATAGGTTTGCCAGCCTTTGGAAACTCTCTGTTTCTCTCTCTCTCTCTCTCTCTCTGTAGATCCCACCCTCGTCCATATTGTGCTGCTGATAAAAAATGGCTGATTACAGCGATGAGGCACCCTGTCACTCTAATTTACACAAATCCTACACTCCCACTCCGACTGCTGCTCAACCGCATTAACACCAGAGCAAATGTCTCGGGCAGTCAAACTCACCAAACCTAATTTGATCTGCATGCACACTTCCACACAAAACATCCCACCCCGTGATATTCACTCCCCACAACAGCATGCGCATTTGGTATGTGTTGTTCCTCTGAGCGTGTAATTATGTTCTTTTAGATGCTGTTGTCTCAGTGGCATCATATCAGCGAGGATGATTTTGGTATAACTTGTTTTTCCGCAGCGTACACATATCTGATTGGCTGCAGAAGATGCGGGAGTATGGAAGCTTTTTTTGGACGTTTAGTGGTGAGGAAAAGAAAGTTCAGGTTTTGAGACGTCTTCGTTAAAAGTAGGGGTGGTAATTTGTTTGAAACACTTGTAATATTCTCAGACGTCCCTTAGTATTTGAAACGAGTCCATACTAAACAGATGTACTGTGCCAACTCTTGTATGTCGTGCAGACGTCAGGATCTTGACATTTTTTGCAGAGAGGTCAACATCTAGGACTTCCCATAGCCTCAGTGTTTGGGGTCAAAGTTCAATTGACCTAAGCAGATGGAAATATTTTAAGAGGATAATTAACAATCAAAGTCAGGATGTTTTACGGTGCATCCTCTTCAGACTTTCATTTTCTGTTGCCACCCCCTGTTCAGCCTCGTACCCTCTGACCTCTCTTTGAGATATCATTTTTCACTTTTAAATTTGAATTAGCATCATCCGTGTGTCTTGTTGTCATCACTCGTGTTAAAAGTGTTTTTCTCTGTGGACAAACAGAGATGAGCAGGAGGCAGCATTTCATTAAGGAAAAGAGCTCTGTTGTGCAGCTTCGTTTGATGCATTGGTCTTGTCAATAGTGAAGCCAAAGCACCTCCATCACTACCTGTGGCTTGCTGCAGTATAGGCCATAAACCATGCCTCCTCCGTGTTAGTGAATGAGACATGGACCAAACTCAAAAGTTAAAGTACACGTCTAATACTGTATATTTTTCTCAAAGATTTTTTTTTTTTGTCACACTACACAGTATTCATGACCCAAAAATGTTGGGCCTCATTTTTCGGACAGTGGGAGGAAGTGGAGTTGATCAGAGGTTCATTTGAACTTTGTCCCATATCCACCATTGTTATTCTGTTATCATACAACTCTCCATAATTCATCCCATCACTTAACCTCCAACACTTGGATCAGAGAGTTCACAGCTCTGCAAACAAATCCTATAAATGATCTCATTCATATTCACACAGATTAAGCTTTATCATCAGAGCTCCTATAAATATCTCCCCCTCTTCTCGTCTTTCACGCTTAGCTGTACATATAGGACTTATTCCCCCCCCCAACGCACACACACAGACACAAAAAACTCTCTCCTTGTGTTTGTGTTCTTCCATTTCTATCTGATTAGCAGTACACAACACTGCAGGGAGCAGATAGTGTCTTCTTCCTCTTCTTGTTCTTCTTGTTCTTGTTCTTCTTCTTCTGCATCCTATGCATCTGAACCCCCGCACCACCCATCATTCACTTACACCAGCGAGGTGGGGACCCAACTGAAGAGGGAGGTGCGCCAAAGTATAAGATGAGAAAGAAAGATAGGAGGAGTGTGTGGCTCATCCTGCAGCATGAACAAAGGCGTATTGGTGATTTACTGGCTATGCTGCTGCTGCTACTGCTGCCAATATGGGCTCAATTGACCAAGGAGAGTGAGTGTTCCCCCCACCTCCGCAGGTCAGGAGTAATGATGGAGGGTGTACAGGGGTTGAAGGAGGGAGGAGGTGAAAGTAGGCAAAGGAATGTGGAGAAGGGTGCAGTCACATCTGGTAGAGACACCTGATAGATATATGACTCTGGAAATGTGGTGCCTACTGGAGCATGACATGGACACCACTGCACTTTTTTTTTTATTGTTTTGACTCTCTCCTGCTGGAATGCTGTAGATGCTGCATTTAATGTATTCATGCTTTATGTGATAATTCACAGTCCAGTGGTGACATAGATCCTACAAGATCCAACGGAGTCAGCCGGCCCTGCAGGAGAAAGAGTTTGATGTCATTTTCTCCTGCAGGGAGCATCACGTGAGGATGATGTATAATGATGCTTCAATCAAACAAGCAAGCTGGACAGCACTTAATGGTAACTCAGGCAAAAAAAACACCCAGGAGAGCCTTCCTCCCCCTGCACCCCACTCCTCCTCCTGTAATTGGTCTCCTGCCGTTGCTCCCTGCTGACTCTCAGCACGGTGACGGTGCCCCCTCGTGGTGGACGGGAGAAACGCCTGGGATGGAGGGATGGAGGAGAGGGAGGAGAGGAGGTGGAGGGGGGTGGGGCAGCGTTTAAAAGCTCAGACTGAGGAGGAGCTGCCCACAGAACCAAGGAGCCTTGAAAAGTTTACATCCAACTGTCAGCTGAAGGAGGAAGAATACAAAAAAGAGAAGAGATGGCAACTCAGGCCCAGCAGACGCCACACCTGCACCTGGCGGAGCTCACCGCAGCGCAGTTCATCGACATCTGGAGACACTTCGACGCAGACGGTCAGTGTTCAATAACAGCTGGATTCACTCATTCATGAATGCATTTAGTAAGAAATATAATGTACAGAAAAGAAAAGTCAGCTTTTAATTCAAGATAGATTTTAATCTATTTTTCTTTCTTTATTATAATAAACCAGTGGCGCTCAGCTAATTCAAATGAATACCAACTCTACAGGAAATGGTTTTTAGTTCGGTTTTCGTTTTTTTCACTTAAATTTGTAAATGGACTGTGGTAAAAAAACAAAACACGCACACATTAATGACAGTTTAATGTTCTTGTCCTAGGAATTATTTTAAATTATTTAAAATTCGTATTCAAAGAGGTTTCATTGACATGACTGTAATCAAACAGCCCAGAGCATTGTCAAGTCCCATCGGACATGGCATTATCAAGGCAGGGTGCATTCTAATGTATGGACAACTAAATGTATTAATACCATATTTCAAAAACAGTAATGTCAACTATATTTGACAAGGTCTGTTCATTGTACTGGAAGGAGATTCATATACATAATGTGTGTGTGTGTGTGTGTATGTGTGTGTGTGTGTGTGTGTGTGTGTGTGCGTGTGTGTGTGTGTGTGTGTCTGTGTGTGTGTGTGTGTCAGTGTGTGTGGGCGTGCGTGCGTGTAAAAATCATGTATGTATACGAATGTATGTGAGAGAGAATGAGAGGTGGGGGAGGGATGGATAAAAGGGGGAAGGGGGTGAGAGAGAAAAAGTAAGAGGGGGTGTTCGTTGGGAGGAGCTTCTAAATCTGAGAGCTTACTGGGAATGAACTGGTGGGAAGTGTGTGTGTGAGTGTATGTGTGCGCGCATGCCTATGAGGGTTTTGGACAATGGTTAGGCATTTAGTTGTGATTGTGAAGGTTAGGGTGAGGGGCGAGGGAATGCATTAGGTCAATGGGTGTCCTCACAACTAAAGAGAGACATGCATGAGTGTGTGTGTGTGTGTATGTGTGTGGTGTGTGTGTGTGTGTGTGCATGTTTGATGATCCTTTACAACTTGCAATATCACGATATATGAACATACGGGGGCCACCGTATGAACATGCCTCAAAGTTTAATCCAGTTAAAATAATGCATTAACATATATAAGCTGCAGCCATTTACTGTTGGTTTGGTGATGGAGCTGAACTGGTCCATTTTAAATTCCATTGGTTACTTGGTTACCTTGAGCTAAAATGGTTGGTCAGTTAATCAAGTAGTTGATCAATTATTGTGATAAGTAAAAATGCTCTTAAT
The DNA here is from genome assembly GCF_947347685.1 of Pleuronectes platessa. NCBI lineage: Eukaryota > Metazoa > Chordata > Actinopteri > Pleuronectiformes > Pleuronectidae > Pleuronectes > Pleuronectes platessa. The sequence continues at coordinate 17,690,960 of NC_070626.1, forward strand.
GTGTAAATGTCACTTCTCTGCATTGTAATTGTTTCAATTTCATTAATTTTATATTGTCTTAATTAAAAGAACATTAATAGAATATTTCAATTGTTTGTTGGACGAAAAATATAAATATATTGATTTCTTCTTTTGAAATTGTCTACTTTATTTAATTTTCTCAGACTTTATGTATCAACCTCTTGAGAAAACAATCAACTGAGTAATCAGATTAATGATGAAAATAACCGTCACCGACAACCCTAATAACACATCATATTTTATTAATGTGTTTAAAGCCGAGATATTAACAACATGTTAAATCCTAATCCGTAGAGTGACTCTATCTGTAAAGTCAGTGCAGTGAATCTAGTGAAGCAGAAGTAGTGTGAAGGGACTTCAAAATGTACTTAGGGTCAGTAGTCAATAGATGAACTTAATTACAATGCACAAAGCCTTGTAGTCATTATACGTCATCCACTGTCTCAGCACGAGCCACTTCAGTGTTTGTGACTTTTTTATGATCCAATTTCCACTGAAGGATTATTTTCTCCAGCCATTAAGAAAGTCAGCTTTGACCTTTACTGTTAAACCCCTTCAAAACACTGTCCTGTAAACTCACTGTGCATTTGCTTCAAACAGGATTGTAGGATCCCATATATCTGTTACTGCAAAACTACATATCCCTGCTGCCACAACACAGCATCACTGCACACCACAGTTTCCTTCCACCTGTGTCCACGTCAACCTGTTCTAACCATGACCACGATGTTTTGAGTCATCTTTGTGCCGACGCATCCGGATCTTAACCTCGACCACAGCGGTGATAGATCATTTTTGCAAGAGTTATGACAGTTTTGAACGGCCCCTCATAAACAATGTTGTCGTGAGGTGATGGATGAGAAACAATATGAAGGGGCAGTGATAAATCGCCTCTTGTTTTATATTCTGGAGGACATGTTGACTATCCAACTGTCACTTCAGAGGACACACACTTTCTAAAACAACATCTTAAACCAGTTACATGTTTGTCTTGATATGTGACGAGGTAATTCCTTCATTGGATCACAGGGTTCATCAGTGCATTCAGCAGATATTGATTAAACTATAAATCCAGATAGAGTGTGAATCACCAGCTGGCGTATTGATCCAGAAGTTTTCCCACCTGGACTATTCTTATAAACCACAGTCTTCAAGCTCCCGCTTTGCAGAAGTTTATGTTTTTTGGCTACAGCACCAGGCTAATTGTAATGAGGGTGAAAAAAAAACTAAACCAATCACTTCCTCACTTAGTTGATGAATCGTGAGGTGAATTTTGTGTCAGTGACAAAAATGCGTCTTGGGCCCACTACTAGTGAAAACACTAAAACCTCCCTCCAAAGAGCCATAAAATGATTTAATGTCTGCTGTCATCAGCCTCTGCGCTGCTCCAACCAACGTCATCTTTCATTTCCATCCCCGCACACAAGACAACCACGGTCCAGATTGTTCTTGCTGAGATTCCTTGATGGTGGAACGAGCTACCAAATGCAATCGGAGCCGGAGCGTCCCACTCTATCTTCAGGAAACTCCTCTAACATGCACTTACTGCAGTGCACTTCTTCACCTGATCTCCCACATGTCGCACTTACTCAGCAGATTTAGTCCTTTGTTCAAGGTCTTCTACTGACCTGAACCTCAGTTGCAAGTCACTTTGGATAAAAGCTTCTCCCAAATGGGTTAAGGTAAATGTAAAACAAGAACCATTAGGGTCTGTCTGACTGGATAAAAAACATGGATTGTATACAAACATGGACGACGTGTCACTTCTTCCCACCATCCAGAAATCAGACTCAGCTGTCAATCATGATGAGACGCTATGTTTTCATTGCATCAAATAACCAAACTAACTTACACTTGAACAAACATCAGATCTATCAAAAATTACAGACACCGTTTGTGAGAGAAACTGTGGACATGCACTTCCTCTTTTCAATTTTGCCCCTTGTCCCATCCACTAACATGGAGGAGGAAGGATTTCTAACATGTACTGCAGCCAGCCACCAGGTGGTGATTGAGACACTTTGGCTTTACTTTTGGAAGCAGTAATTTCCTCCATCTTTATCTAAAGTCTATGATGAAACAATGCACCTCATTACTAGTGACTGGTAGTCATTTGTACTTGTAAAAAACTATAAAATAGAAAATGACTGATTGAGAGGAACATAACCTCGGAAGTGGTGGAAGAAATGGCCTCTCTTCAAGTAGACACACAAGTTAACATGAAATCTCTGATGTAAAAATCTATTGTTGGCAGCAACAGGCTGACCACAGCTGCACAACAGCAGCGACCGGACTGGACTGGGCTTCCTATTGGCTGCAGTGAGATCTGGGACAAACTGAAAAAAGATAAAGTTGACAGCATGCTTGACTGAATACAATGAATGAAACTTGCTTAAACTGATCTAGTTCCATGGAGCGATGGGCAGTTGAGATCCTCAGAGTTTTGGGGGGGAGAGAGAGAGAGAGAGAGAGAGAGAGAGAGAGAGATACATCTGCTCAGTGTGCAGTGGTTCGCTCCATGTGGCAGCTGAGATTTGTGCAGCAGCTAAACTCTGGCAGTGAGTCCCAATGAAGTGAGAACACAGTTGCTTATGTGGGCTTTATGACAAGCCAGGGGAATTTAACACAGTCATACTTTTCACTTGTTATTTGTTCTTCTCCCCCCGAGATACGGTGTTCAGCTTTAATCACCTGTTTCTGTCACAGTGTGTATTCGAGTATACAATTAGCTAATAGACTCTACAATAGACACTGGAAATTTCTTCAGTATGGTGAAAAGGTTTTTAATTTAATGAAGGCTATTAATTAATCTGTTGAGACTAACTTGCAGAAGAAAGAATATCTATTACATCAAAATAAAAAAGTAGAACATCACCTTTGGTTTTACAACATTTCATGAGACTGTTCTGTTAAAGTACAAAGTGAGAGTTGAGAGTCAACTGGAGTTTATTCTGGGCCACTCAGAGCCCGATTCTTTGTTCTGCCATGTGGCCTCTAGTTATCTGCACTGCAGGTACATAATGCGTCGGAAGTGGCCATCATTATTTTGACATTTCCGGGAAATAGAAATGCCAAATGCATTCTTTTGTATGCGCCATTTCTGACTTGCCTTTTATTTACACTTGGTCACACCACTTTGCCGCACTCTGTCCACCCAGCTGAGCCAGCCAAGCAAGGAGGAAGCAAAAAGGAGGAGGCGGCACAGAGCGAGCACTGCTGAGCGCCTCAGTGGTCACTAAGTTGAAAAAAGGAAAAACATATCTCTGTGGACGTTTGCGGGTAAATTTATAAAAATTGTTTGGAAGTAATTAGAGTTTAATAGTCATCCCATAAAAATGAAGGCCCAGATGAATAATTTACTAGAATATTTAATCATTTTAGCGTTGCTCCACAGATGGGAATGTTGACTGAAATAACTCAACAAATAATGGATGGAATCTCATGGAAGTTTTTACTCGTACTCTTGCATTCATGGTCCCCAGAGGATCAATCCTACTGACTTGACTGATCCCCAAGCTTTTAGTTTAGTTCCACTATAAGCTTGACATAGTTGGCTCTGAGTGAACTATCTTGACATGTGCTGATCTCTGCACTGTAGGTGCTGTAAGAGAAAGATAATAAGACAGTCAGAGCTGATTCTAGTCAAGATTATTCATTGCCATTTGCTGAGTGAAATTATACAAATCTTTAATAAATTACCTCATCTATGAATGCGGTCCGTACCTGAGTCGCGTCAGGGAGATTTTTATGAGCAATGGAGAATGGCTTTACGAAATCATCAAGCTAGGTAATTTATTAATGTTTTGATTGAGAGACACCTAGTGGCCGAAGTTGCATGTTATACGTTTATGAATAAACCAACGAGATTTTCCACACCCTATAATTTTTTTGTAGATGTCACTACTGATCTAAGACTTCATAGTGAAGTACAACATTGATAATATATGTATAAGTACACTGGTGTGGTTTTTTATCGGGTTTATCAAAGAAATAATATTATTAACATTATGATTATTCTCAGTTTTTGAATAATACAAATCAAGTTGAACCTCAGGTTACTATGAGGCTTTGTTGTGTCTGTGTACTTTACATCCGCACCTGGAGCTTTGTGTCCCTGAGGTAGTTTGTGTTGTCTAAAACATCGACTCGACCGAGCACAGATGGCGACACACAGCACCTATCAAAAACAATGTGTAAATGAAGCACGGGCAGGATGGAGGATCGGGATGGGGGGAGGTTAGGGAGAAAATGATCAGAAAGGAAAGCAGATGAGAGGATCAGAGATTAAGAGATGAAGAGGGGAGCGGGGTGAATCTCTGCACTTTATTCTGTACATCTGTGTTTTGTTCTGAATTGAAATAACAATTGTATCGATATTTGTTTTTGTTCGTTAGAAGGCACAAACCCCTCCGATCTTCGCTCGGGCCGCCGACAGATGGGACTCATTCCTCTGATTAAAAAGACAATGTCCTGTCTGTTACCCTGTTACTTTGCAGGGGGGAAAAAAACATAAATTATTATAATGAATCATCCCTGGTGCTGTGAATGTCAGGAGAAGGACAAATCCAGACACAGTGAGAATCAGTCTGAATGCCCACCGTCAGAAAACACAAATCTGCCTGCCCCCAAACTACACTGGATTCCAGTCTGGTGTTTTCTCTTCTGCTGCTGCACATCTCTCTATCTTCATAATCTCTCCCTGGCTACGTAAATACCACCTTGGCAACACATATAAAAATGTGAAATTAGGAAAGAGAATGTTTTCAATTTAGAGTTTTGAGTGGTGAAGAGATGACATACCGTGTTAATCTTGAAGTTATTGTGCTCCAGACTTCCCTGAGGATGTGAATTTCTCAGAATTGCTTTTGCCTTCAACACAAACTTCAGGGCTATAAACTCACCACAGTAAATACTGGAGCTGATTGAGGCACAGCTGTAGGCACATACGCACCCTGGATACAATCCAGCCGAGGGCTTCTGGGAGCGTTCTGATTCAATCAAACCGAGCTTGAGTCTGGGCTAAACATTCAAGGTTTGGCGACGGTTTCAAAACGAAGGGACCCCCCGCCTCCATGTGACCTTTAATCTTTCATCCAAATCTTTTTAATCAAACCTCTGAACAGTCAACAAAGTTTCAGACAACTTAAAAGCTTCATAACATCATTTGTGCCAAACTAATCTAGCCCCTCCGCCGCTCCGCAGGAAATGGTTACATCGAAGGGAAGGAGCTGGAGAACTTCTTCAAAGAGCTGGAGTCTGCGAGACGAGGACCAGGCGTGGTGAGCGAAGCACGTCACAGAGAGTAGAACAGGCACAATAACACAAAGTGACTCCTGTAGGTAATTTTAATTATAGACCTTGTTATCTATCTAAGTGTCTTTGATTTGTGATGTGACGAACTTCCAGGATACTTCAAATGCTGCGTTCAAAGAAAAGATGAAGGAGTTCATGGCCAATTTTGACAAGAATGCTGATGGGAGGATTGAAATGTCCGAGGTGAGTAGGATTTAAATACGTTACTTATGTATCATCACTGTAAATCTATCCAGTAAAGTAATCAATACCAAAAAGTAATCGTAAAAATACAGCCACCATTTAAATAATGCCTTGATTTGAAATTGTGTCTTGATCTTCCTCGGTGTAGCTGGCTCAGATTCTGCCCACGGAGGAAAACTTCCTGCTCTGCTTCAGAGAGTTTGTGGGATCCAGCACTCAATTCATGGCTGTAAGTTTGTGTTTATTCACATGTGCATATAATAACTGAGACACCTCATTTATGCCTCACGAGTTCTAAATACACGACTCTCAACTCACTTTACTATATTAAATCTTCAATAAAGACAATAAAGTGCTTAGGCAAAATGCCTCAAGTTATCAGAGCCTTAACAGTCTCCTGTTTCCCTGGTATTGTTTTTTTTAGTGGAGACAGTCGAGTACAGCTGTAGGTTGTTAATTTATAGAAACGGCACAATGTCAGAGACTTTGCACCCTATCATTTCATACCCACGTCAACAAAACTATCCGGTCTGCCTACTTCCACATCCGCAATATCAACCTACTCCGCCCCTCACTCACTCCCAACACCGCTGCAATCCTGGTTCACTCCCTTGTCACTTCCCGCCTGGATTACTGCAATTCCCTTCTCTTTGGTCTCCCACACAAACTCCTCCATAAACTTCAACTGGTACAGAATGCTGCTGCCCGTATTGTCACTAGAACACCATCCATCAGTCACATCACCCCCGTTCTACATCAACTTCACTGGCTTCCTATTAAACACCGCATTGACTATAAAATCCTCCTCCATACATTTAAGGCCATCCATAACCTCGCTCCTCCATACCTTTCGGCCCTCCTCCATATCAATGCCCCTACCCGGTCGCTCAGGTCTGCTTCCTCCATCAGCCTGACCGTCCCCCGAGTCCATCTGTCCACCATGGGACCTAGAGCCTTCAGCCACTCTGCCCCTCACCTCTGGAACTCCCTCCCCCCTGACATCAGGAACATTGACCCAAATTCACTCACTCTTTTTAAATCTTGCATTAAAACCCACCTGTTTAGGCAGGCATATAACTTTTAATGTTCCTGTCCGCTGAAGCTGTTGTTCTGCTGCTGCTCTGCTTTGTGCATTTTAAAATTTTTAATTAACTGTATTGTTGACTGTTGTACGGCGACCTTGAGTATCCTGAAAGGCGCCTTATAAATAAAATGTATTATTACTTTGGTCACGGTCCTCTCTAACAGTATTAAGATTTCACACGTTTAGATTCTCTACATGTGTTCTGATGAACAGCTGAAAGGAAAAATTCAATGAACGATTTTAATTAAAACCTCACTCAATGTTTTACACTGATATCTCACCCAGAAAACACTAACACAATTTTATCTAAACCTTTGGAACATTCTTGAAAACCGTAAGGAACGACCTCTATCTTCAGTTGCACACGTTGAGATAATGATTGAACTTCACCACTGGGATTGAGAAAGTTGGTGTCGTGGGGCTGAGGAGGGTTTCCAGTGGTGGGACGCTGCCCTCTGTGTTAAAGCTATTCTCAGACTGCCATACATTATGAATGGAACACATCTTTCTGCCGGGGAAAGGCAGTAAGTGCTGGAGTAGGTATCCATCTTTGATGAGGACTTTGACTAATTCTATATTTACACATTGTCAGATGACACCATCGTTTCTCTTTACGAAGGTCTTTGGCCTGCTTCGGATTAGAGAAGATCAGTCTTTTGTAAAGGCCAGTGTGTGTTTCTCATTTATCATTGTGGTTGAAGCAGACCCTTTTCTCCTGAAAACTTGTGTAACGGCATCCCTCTTGTCCTGCAGGCCTGGAGGAGGTATGACACTGACCGCAGTGGATACATCGAATCAAACGAGCTGAAGGTAAAACACATGACGAATCAAGGTCTGCAATAAAGTGATTCCATTTAGAGTCGGTGAAAACACTGCTGCTCTGACACAAGTACACTGAGGTATCTGCTGACGGCTGGACTCTCACTGCTCTTCAGTCTGACCATCATTCTCTGTTTGTGTCATATGTGATATCAAATAAAACCTTAATAATTCAGTTTGTATAAAGATTCCGAGATCTGACACTTTTCTTGATATGACATTACTCATGTCTATGTAGCCTATGTAACTTGTGCTAGGGTGCTACTGACCCTTCACATGTGCTGACACTTTGAAAGTTCTACTTTCACAGCCTGAGCTTGTGTGTAGAGATACACACCATTCAGTTTTGAACAGTGGTGTTTCTCTCTCCTCAGGGTTTCCTGGCCGACCTGCTGAAGAAGGCCAACAGAAACTACGACGACAAGAAGCTCAAGGAGTACACGCAGACAATCGTGAGATTACGTTTTTGTGTTTTTCTTCTCTCTGCTTTGGAAAAATCATGACTCAAGACTTTACAAGCAAAGACTTTTCATAAAATCCAACATTTCCTATGAGTTGATCAATATTCATATAAACTTTACAGTGACTACTTCATTACCACCGAGAGATGAAGTATATTGTATTACATATACATTATTCCTCTGGTGTATTTGACACTTTAACTTCAGCTGCTGGGATGAGACATGCAAACTCTGACATCATTCAAATTCAAAGAATTAACCAGAACATTTCTGTCGGCGCTCTGCCTTCGTGGTCATATGTTCAAACTTCATCGCTTGGCTGCAACACATCACTTCTGCACCGTATATGAAAGCATAAATTTTAATATCACTCAGACTGCGTAAAGCCCACATTCTAATAACCATGAAAAATACACAGTACACTTACACGTATTGTAAGTACGTCTTTCACACGAGATATCACAATACACGAGATGTCACTTCCCATCCATCTGCCGACTGAACACACTGAACCGCTGCTTTTTAATCTGACTTGAATGGATGTGTTTAATGTGTTAGTCCGTGCTGCACATGATCATATTTAGTTACAGATTCCCAGATAAATTCCATGTTAATCCTCTTTCTGTGCAGCTAAGGATGTTTGATCTGAACGGTGATGGTAAGCTGGGCCTCTCTGAGATGGCAAGGTGAGCGTAACTTCGTTGTCTTTACTCCTCTATTTAAAATGCTCGTTCCTTTTTTTCAAAGGACAGTTAAAACATCAAACTCCTCTCTGTGTTTTACCACAGGCTCCTGCCGGTGCAGGAAAATTTCCTGCTGAAGTTCCAGGTAAGTTTATACTTTTTAACACACTAGCCTGTTCCTTCTTGAGCTCAACAAGGAATTATGTGAATATTTTTTTGGGGCAGATTTCAAGTGTCATCCCTCTGATCTTTAAATGTCAGACAACAGAGGAGATTTACAATAGCACAATAAAACATGATTGGATTCAGTGCAAGAGGATTACTTGTCATCAAGTACTGAATGAACATACGGGGCACTGACACAAATGTGTGTTAATTCCTTCAGGAATTAAATATTACGGTATGACATTTCTTTCACAACGTGATGGAATCCAATGTAAAGCAACAGATTTTAGGTTTATATTATGTTAAGAGTAAAACTATTCACATTAAAGTCCTGTTTATTTTGATCCAGGACTTAAATTTGCATCTAAAATTTAAAACAACTTACTGCACAATTCTATGTACTGCTGTATTTTCTTAGCTTGACATTATTGCATTAATGCACAGTAGCCTTCGTTTCAAAGCTTTAAAGTTCACTATTCGTAGCACAGTGACCATGTTAATTTACATAGATCTCCCACATGCATTTGTCATGAATGTTGCCATATGTACACGCTGGCTCGGTGCAGCAGATCAACAATTTCTTTCTGACAAAGGATTAGTCTGTTTGATCGGGATTAACTCAACCCTAGTCCCAGTTATCATAATCTCCATGGATTAATATCTCTTCTGGATCTGGTGGGGCTTTTACTGCTCTCTAAAAATATCCATCAGTTTCTAACAATTTCCCCCGCTCTTTCTCTCTCCCTCTGTCTCACAGGGCATCAGGCTCACGGTTAAAGAATTTGACTCCCTCTTCACCTTCTATGACAAGGTGAGAAGTGCATTCCTGTGTGGTATTTGTTATGCATTGTGCACATGCCTACGTGAGTGTGTTGTTCTAAGGTACAGAACATACACAGGAGGCTCGTGCCAGTGGCTCTGTGAGGCTGAGGCTAAACGCTCACATCAGTCAACATGGTTAGAATTGACTTTAAATAGCTTCTGTAAATTTCATGGTGTCAAAGGAAAACTCTCTAAACCAGGATTCATCCTCTGGGGACCGTAAATGTCTTTAGAAAATTGAATGGCGATCCATCAAATGAGATCAAACTGGACTAAAGCTCGATCGACATACAGGAAACTCCACATTTCTACACTTCAGTAGAAACTACTGACATAATCCTGACCACACACAGGGATTTATTTGTGATATTTTGCCCCCCCCCCCCCCCCCCCCCCCAACATTAAAAATTCAAACAAATGGACAAATATTCATGTTCTGTTCAGGATGGATTGTTTATATGTACATTTTTATGTTTGGATTCCTTATATTCAATTTCTGCCACCTAACTCTTACACAATGAACCTTTAAAGAAAATCAGTTCTGCCTGTATAATTCAGACCACCATTGCTCTCTCTCTCTCTCTCTCTCTCTCTCTCTCTCTCTCTCTCTCTCTCTCTCTCTCTCTCCAGGACGGTAATGGGTATATCGACGAGCAGGAGCTGGATGCTTTGCTGAAGGACCTCTGTGACAAGAACAAAATGGTAAGGAAGAGTTTACCCTATTGATCGATCCGTTCAGGTTTCTGTTCTTCTTGCCAAATATAGAGCTGAGATAGAGTAGCTGCCTGCAGTACATGGCCTCTGTACCGGACAAACTTTGTTCCCAACCGACTGTGACTTTTTTCTAACCTACGCCGTGCGCGTGTGTGCAGGACGTGGGGTCGACAGGAATCGGCGGGTACAAGAAGAGCATCATGGCTCTGTCCGACGGAGGGAAACTGTACCGCGCCGAGCTGGAGATCGTCCTCTGTAGGGACTCTGAGCTGTGACCTCCCTGCCTGGGAACCTGCTGCCCCCCCTCCACCAACCCTCATCATCGCCTCCTCCTTCCTGCCTCCTGATGTAACCCGGTGCATGTGTGACCTCTAACCTCGCTTCACCACTTAGAGTGCTGAAAGCACAAAGTGTCCTGCTGACTCTGTTGTTTTAGCTTTGTACCCCTCTGAGTTGTTTCTTGTTTTTACCTTTACATGCATAGTGAGATAGCCATAGAAGAATATACTGTGTATTTATTTATTTATTTGACCTGTTTTGATTATGTTATTTGTATTTTTGCATACATGTCATATCGATATCATCCTCTCCCGCCCAATTTAAAATGGAAATTTTTGTTCAGTAGTATTTATTTGATTAATTTCTATTAAATCTAACATGGATTTAATTAATTTGATGAGGCTTGGACTGCTCTATTAAAGATATTACTGACAGATAAATAAATATACCATTACAATGTTTGCCCCATTTATTCACTTGCATGAAAAAGGTGTATCTCCATCTCAATGATGCTCTGCTGCACACCAGGGTGATAATTTCACTGTTGCTACAGAGAAAGGTTTGTTTGGAGTTTTCTCTCAGCGGCGGGTAAAAGAAAAATATTTCCTCCCCTCTCAGAGCATCGTGCAGCTCCAGTGAAGATTAAAGCTCCGCTACAGATGCCCAGAGCAAGAGCGTTCTCTGGAGAGTGCTCCACCTTCACTTTCTAATCTCCTGGTAAAAAGAACAGTAGAAAAAGACTTGTGCTGCTCCATTTTTCATGGAGTCTGGAAAAGCCTCAGTGGCACTTTGAGAAGAAGTGAGCAGAGTGGGACACGCTGAGAGGCCGAGGACAACAAAAATACAGCAGGAGGAATGCAACTCTACGAATCTGCCATAATGCAGCGTGAAAAAATACAACTAGGCAAATAATGATTTGCAGTTAAATAATTTAAACGTGTCTGTATCGTAAACATGTATCTGAGCCTGAACACCTCATACAACAAGCACATTTTATAATGAGTCTGCCTCATAAAGTGTTAATAACACAATATCTTTAGTTTAACGTTCACCATTGACCGAAATATGACGTCATAGTATACTTTTCTGTATCTTTCTATAGGACACATTGCACACACCCCTATATTCCAGCATTATCTCTACCTTCCATAAATTAATCATCGGCTCTGTCATCTTTAATTTACTTCAGTACCTTTTAAAGCACACCTCTTCACACACAACATCGCTGCAACTGCACACACACCCAAACTGTCACACACAAAAACAATACTGCGCTCATCACTTCATGCCCCATGCTCAGTGTTTTACACATGTGGGCATACATATTCACACACGCACATACACAAGAGCACAGAGTGAAACACTGCGCTGAGCCGTGAACTGCTGACGAGCAGGAAAAAGAGACTTATATCCGCTCTGATTCCTTCACACACATCAGTCCCATTCGGGGAGAGAATGAGACAAGAGAGCAAAACAGACAGATGAGATTTCCTCTGTTATTTACCCTGTGTACAGCTGCGCAAACACACACACACACACACACACACACACACACACACACACACACACGGGATAGTCGACACATTTCCTTTACTTCTTCATGTGACTGTTATTAATTTAAAGGCAGATATTGTGGCGACATTCTCATACATTCCCAGATATTAGACAATGAACATCACTCATCACTGTTAAAATGTCACTGAGGTTCCAACTGCACTGAAACTATTCAGAGGTAACAGTCGTTTTCTTTCGCACACGACTCAGAAGATGCCTTGGTGCTCGTCTTTTGTTGTTATTATCTTTATCTTCTATTCACCACATTCTGCTTTGTTTGATAAAGACTGGGGGGGGGGATTTTCACTTCTGTGTGTTTTTTTTAAGATATGAATGTTGTTTAGGGAATTTCTGTTGCCCTAGAAAATCTCTAAAAATATTAGTGATATTTTTGGATCTTACTCTGGGGGGAAAGAATACGTGAAGCATAATGCAGCGCTAATTAAGCACTGAATGAAATAGAAAATCCAAATTAATGTGGGATTCTGGTGGTTACAGAATGCTGCTGCTCAGCTTAACACACATGTGGGCTCATACTGTTGTTACAGTTCAATTCATCATTCTTAATAAATCATCTGTGTTTCTCTAAGTAAAACATTAATTATTACCATTTGTGCAGCATATTGTCCCTGAGGTGTGATCAAACTCATAATTACATAAAAATGTCATTAGAGAATTAACATAGAAGTAATTGTTCTTAAAGGCCGCACACACAGTTTCCTGGTATGTTACTGATCTCTGATCAGGTTGAGGTCGACTTGGGGACAGTAAGTTTTGTCCTTGCTCTTATTCTGTTCCAAACTAAATGCATCTTAAACAGGTACAGATGCCAGTATGAGTATTTTTATCAAAGATGTTTTCACATGTCACAGTTAGAAAAGTACAGGTTTACAGTACATGATACAATTAAAGATGGATATGATCCATTTAGCTGCATCAGTTTCAGGGTCCTGTTATTGTGCATTGATATTGTCACACTGACTCATTGGGACACTTTAACACTCGATAAAAAATGTTAATGTTATATTATTGCTAATATATGTGCCTTTACTCTATAAAACATCATAATCTCCACTTGAAAGGGACCAGTCCAAATAAGATCTCTGTGTGCTGACCTAAAAAAAACACCATTCATCAGCAGATTAGTCTCATTGTGAAACGGAAAAAACACAAATTATGAAGGAATTCACCTTTACAACAACTTTGCACTAATTTGGTTTCCTGGGCATCTATTATTCCTGTTGAAATCAGACACGCACATGCACCAGATGTTCTCTGTAATACAACACAAACACACACTGCAGGGCAGCAGGTCTGTGATGGTGAACCCCAGGAGTTTAACAAACATTTCAGGATTTCCCCGAACCTCAGATATGATCCTGATGAATTATTAATGTTTAATTTCAACTTCTTTATCGTTATGGAATTATTGTTTTAATCTTCGGGTTTTTTCCCTCTTGCTTTTGTTTCCTGTTAAATATATTAGCATACAAAAGACAAACAATTTAAATGAATGCAAATCAAATCCCTTGAATCAAATTGAAAAGTTATTTTTGTTTAGACTCACAGCATTATTGTAAGGGATTATATGAAATAAAACTTAATGTCTAATGGTTAGTTTCTGGCTCTTGATGCTTCACATCATTCCATCATAACAGCAGTGTAACCTCTCAGTACAAAGCAGTGACCGGAGATGTGCTGAACTGTATGTGTTTGAAAAGAGAATGTGTAAACTTAATAAATTCAATACGTTTTGGAGTCAATTTTATAGGAAACCGCAACAATGATACTATGCATGCTCATATATTCTGTACAATGGGGCTTATAAGAAGCTAAACTAAGCCGTGAAACGTCAGTCAGTATTACAGTCACTGACACTTCTCTCTGATCGGTTTCCATTATTTTTTCTCTGCTGCACTTTCGTCTTGATGCTTCCTTCAGCTACGTGCTGTTTGCTCCACACGTCCTCGAGCTCCTGCTTCTCTTCATCATGAGATATTTAACTGTCGTCAGTTCGTGTCCATCAAGTGTTTAGAGGATAGTGTAGAATGATTTTAGTTCAGGTTTGAGGTTAGGATTTGTTCGTACATAATAAACTTTTAGAAAAAAAATTATATATTTTATACAAGGACATTCATATACTGTGGTACAAACCCACAGCTACAACTTTTACTAATAAGGAAACGAAGGTGAAAACCGTGCACACCGCAAATGAATAAGCAATAGAGAAGGTGGATGAATGGCTATAGAACACTGGATGTGTTACTGGGTTCTCTCTGATATGATGGGCTTGTTGGAAATATCCATTCTCTATCTGCACCACACACTTGCAGCCCCACATGCAAGCCAAAAACACTTCCCGTCCTGTGTGCCAGTGGAGGCTGCTGTTGTTTGCACAGTTGCAGGCGAATGTTTCATGCACTTCCAGGCTCCAGCGTCTCACGTCCCTCGAGGATCCTTCTGCAGAGACTGAGTGACAGTGAAGCTGCTGTTCACACAAACTGACAACACAGAACGTGAAAGCCAGCCTGGCATCTTCACTTGATATGCCACAAGTAACAGTTTGACCTGAGTATCAGAAAAACATACACACTTAAGTATTATGCTGCGAGATGGTTGAAGAGAAATAAAGAGGAATATTTTACAATATGACAAAGTGATCCACATTTTAGGTGGGTGAGACTATATATGTAATTGCAATTCCGTTTTAAAGGTTGGTTTAAAAACGAATAACATTCTTCACGTCATTTTTAAGTAAAATCGAGATTGGTGAGATTTGTGCAGTGAAATGCGGAGACGGACACTATCTGGTGGAAGGATGAAGGTATCAGTACTCAGCAGTGTTGTGCAAGTTCACCACTCTCATGAACAAGTTCAAAGTTCAGTTCATACAAGTAAACATGAATAGTTCACGTTCATAGTTCACCATTTAAATTCTGAACTAGTTCCTATTTCAGTTCATTTCATAGTTTTAAGGTGGACAGTGAGAATGAAAGACTTAACTTGTTAAAGAAAACCTTATCCATCACTACCCCTTGCCTTTACTGTCGGAATGTTTATCAGACAGTGTGTAAAAATCCCTCAGATAATAATAAGGTGCATCGGATCTCGGATGTAGTTGCTGAGTCTGCGTCTCTGCTTTCTCTTGCCATCTGTATATGAGACCGAGAGCTGTTGTGTTGCAGGTATGGCCTGCCCCTTTAAGGAAAGTTTGTAGTGTGTGACGTAGTGCACCAGGGTATTTTGGGAAAATACGCTAAAAGTGTGTTTATAAGGAGAAGTGACGGAGCACCTAGAGGTGGTGAGAGTGTTGCTCCTGCTGTATATCCGAGAAATAAAGTGGCCGCATTCCAAGTAAAGAAACATCTCCTCCTCCTTCTTCACGGAGCGGTCCGGACGGCTGGTTACCGGCCAGACAGCGAGCCAAGATAACCAGTGACAGGGGCGGCTCCTGGTACAGGAGACATAGGAGACGGATTTATCAAGACGTGACACATGCAATGTAAAACAATACATTAACGTCACACCATCATCCTCTAACCCCGGGACGCACCGGAGGTAGAAGTGCTGTGAAAAGCGCTCCGCCTCCTTTCCTCGCCCATGGTAAATACTTTGGCTGTTCGCACCGGCAGCGTAGTGCCGGGAAGAACCAGGAAGCGCCGCGGCCACACACACAAGCACATAATCTCCTGTGGGGGGGTGGCGGCTACAGGCTTGCGTAGGTCAGTCACCTGTGAAGACCAGCATCATTTACCCCTGAACCAGCGCGGAGAAATGATGATGAAATGTAATATACAAATTTTTAAATATAAAATTTAATATAATTTTTTTTTTTATTAAATTAATTTTTTTTTTTTTTAATTAAATTAAATGGGAATCCTCCACATTCTGCGCAGAAGCCCATTGCGCACATCCTGCGCAGAAGCCCATTGCGCACATTCTGCGCAGAGGCCCATTGCGCACATGCTGCGCAGAAGCCCAATGTGCAGGAATTGCGCGCAGCTTTTTTTTTTTTTTTAATTAAATTTTTTCCTGTTTTTATATTGAATTAATTTAAATTAACATAGTGTAAGATATTTTGCAATTAATAGAAGAAGGCCTGCCAATTTTAAGTGTAACATATTGCCAGCTTGAAAATGAGAATGAGTGGTATTTGAACCAGGGTCGCTGTGGTTAGAGACCGAACGCTTTACCGACTAGGCCACATCAATTGATGGTTTCCACCTGGAACTAAGGACATTAACACGGTGGACAAATTATCATGTGTGTGTCGGTGTCATTTTATGCTGCTTTTGATAAACACTTCAGAGAAAATATTTTCTACTTTACTACATATATCTTATCTGACAGCCTTACTTAAAAGTTACTTTTATATTTTTGGCTTTTAGATACTGGATGAAACCTATTGTTAGAGAATAACCCAGTGGGGGGGGGGGGGGGGGTATTTTTTGAGAGAAGATTCCAGATTCATTCACTATACGGCTCAATAGAGCCGTATAGTCTCTGATCCATGAAGCTTCCTTCTACCAAGTTGTGTGGTACGGAGCCGAGACACTGGCCAGAGAAGAAAACACTTGGAATACGTTGCTTGTTTGGTCTGAATATGTGTGCCATGAGTGATGGGTAACGTAGTGCGAAGTCTAGTTAGTTGGTTTCGGTTAGGCTAAATCACGGACATTTTACGGGCACTGAGCAACGACATGGTGAAAGCATTCGATTTAGACAGCGTCTCTCCTGAGGAGAAAGTATTGAAATGTCCCGAGGGTCAGTGAACAGGTAGGGGTGGGGCACGTGACAGTCTAGGCCAATGGCTGTAGGGTTTTGTGGGATGCCAGGCTCTCATTGGCTGATGAGTTGGCGTATCAAGGGTGAATGAGGAAGGGGAGTGAAGAATACAGGGTTGGATGATGTTAGGAGTGTCGGAGTTATGAACAAGAAGTGTGTCGTGTTCGCTGGAATTTAATAAAGTTACACATAAAGAGAGAAGTTTCCTGTCATCTATACGCGAGGACGCTACAATATGAACGTGTTCACCGTTCAAATTCATTATTTGTCATTGAGTTGCGTTCAGTTCATCGTTCTCATAAAAGTGAACGTTTTCATTGAGCGCGTTCTTTTGCGTTCATGCACAACACTGGTACTCAGACAGAAATTGAGTCAGTTACCATTATTTTTAATTGTCCTTCAATAAAAACAATACAAATGTTTTGGTTTTGCGTTACATTTTTTGTGATCTGTAAAAATGAAACATGCTCACAGACACTCTGGTCTGTTAAATATGACCTGAGATGTCCTGTTGGACATGTTGCTGAATTGGACAGTCGGCACCGTGACTAGAAAAGCTTCCACAATGACCTGGATAAATTCACCAGCAGATAAACACGCAAATAGCTGCTGCTGAAAAAAAATAATGATGCAATGTCGTTTGTATAACACTGTCCTCAAGTGGACAAATTGAGTTACTGCAGAATGCTGCTGCAGAAATTATGTTTTAATTGTGCAATTGTGTCCCATAAAAATAACCATAAAGGCTGTTTTGATGATTTCTGCTCTCATTTAAACAACATGAACACTTGGACAGTGAACATCCAGCAGATGATAACGATAAACGTCTCTACAAACAAAGAACAATGTTTGACTCACTGTTCAAAACCCTCTAAATTAAATGGCTTATTGCATTTAAATTTAAATTTTTCATTTAGGTGACGCTTTTATCCAAAGCGACTTACAATAAGTGCATTCAACCCCGAAGGTACAAACCCAGAACAACAAGAATTTCTAAGAGATCAAAATAAGTGCCATTTAAGTGCTACTAAATTGTGAGTTTAAAAAAATGTATTCAAGGTACAGTCGGAAGAGGTGTGTTTTTGATTTTGCGGCGGAAGATGTGTAAGCTTTCTGATGTCCGAATGTCGATGGGGAGCTCGTTTCACCATTTAGGAGCCAGGACGGCAAACAGTCGTGATTTTGATGAGTGTTTAGCTCGCAGTGAAGGATCACAAAGTCAGAGAGTTTGATCCCTCAACCTCTCTGACTACCTACATACTGAATATTAAACATATTTACTGTATAGATTTGGAGGTTATTCAAAGTAAAGTCCAACATGAGTACAATCAAATCACTTTCTGGATATTTCAAAGTACTATAAAAACACCTTGCTCAAAAAGTTCAGAGAGAGACTGATAGGCCTGTGTTCAGGACGTCTCGGACTACCTACATACATGAATATCAAACATTTTTACTGTATAGATTTGGAGATTTTTCAAAGTAAAGTCAAGAATTTGCACTGTTTCCAATTTTTCAGAGTTAAGTCCAACATTTTCACTGATTCAAATTTTTCAAAGTTAAATCCAACATTTTCTCTGTGGAATAGATCATTTCAGGATAATTCAGAGTACTGTAAAAACACTTTGCTCTATAAGTTCAGAGAGAGACTGATATGCCTGAGTTCAAAACCTCTCTGACTACCTACATACATGAATATCAAACATTTTTACTGGATATGTTTGGAGATTTTTCAAAGTAAAGTCCAATATTTTCACTGTTTCCAATTTTTCAAGGTTAAGTCCAACATTTTAACTGTGGAATAGATTATTTCAGGATACTTCAGAGTACTGTAAAAACACTTTGCTCAATAAGTTCAGGTTGGGGTCCCAGGCCTTGTTGATAAGGTAGCAGCAGCGAACCAGATGGTGATGGAGGAGGTGAGGATGGACTCGATGATGCAGGTGTAGAAGTGCACCATCATTGTCTTTGGCAGTTGAATTTCTTCAGCTGCCGCAGGAAGTACATCCACTAATGGTCACTAAATGCAAAAAAAAACAGGCTTCCTGTTGCGTTTTTTCCCATTACACCTGAGACTTTTTTGTTTGTCTGGTCATGGTACACCTGTGTATCGATTTTTGTGAAGATCGGTCAATGTGAACACGTTCCGGGGGTATCGGGGGCACCATTGAGACATTTTGCGACGCCCATTGAACATTTGTCCAGAATACGTAAATTTTCACCACTTACTAACTTTCTGCAAATTTTGGTAAGAATTTGCAGAAAGTTAAAGCCCTCATTTGCCTGAATAATAATAATAATAATGTGTTCAGGACGTCTCGGACTACCTACATACATGAATATCAAACATTTTTACTGTATAGATTTGGAGATTTTTCAAAGTAAAGTCAAGAATTTGCACTGTTTCCAATTTTTCAGAGTTAAGTCCAACATTTTCACTGATTCAAATTTTTCAAAGTTAAATCCAACATTTTCTCTGTGGAATAGATCATTTCAGGATAATTCAGAGTACTGTAAAAACACTTTGCTCTATAAGTTCAGAGAGAGACTGATATGCCTGAGTTCAAAACCTCTCTGACTACCTACATACATGAATATCAAACATTTTTACTGGATATGTTTGGAGATTTTTCAAAGTAAAGTCCAATATTTTCACTGTTTCCAATTTTTCAAGGTTAAGTCCAACATTTTAACTGTGGAATAGATTATTTCAGGATACTTCAGAGTACTGTAAAAACACTTTGCTCAATAAGTTCAGGTTGGGGTCCCAGGCCTTGTTGATAAGGTAGCAGCAGCGAACCAGATGGTGATGGAGGAGGTGAGGATGGACTCGATGATGCAGGTGTAGAAGTGCACCATCATTGTCTTTGGCAGTTGAATTTCTTCAGCTGCCGCAGGAAGTACATCCACTAATGGTCACTAAATGCAAAAAAAAACAGGCTTCCTGTTGCGTTTTTTCCCATTACACCTGAGACTTTTTTGTTTGTCTGGTCATGGTACACCTGTGTATCGATTTTTGTGAAGATCGGTCAATGTGAACACGTTCCGGGGGTATCGGGGGCACCATTGAGACATTTTGCGACGCCCATTGAACATTTGTCCAGAATACGTAAATTTTCACCACTTACTAACTTTCTGCAAATTTTGGTAAGAATTTGCAGAAAGTTAAAGCCCTCATTTGCCTGAATAATAATAATAATAATAATAATAATAATAATAATAATAATAATAATAATAATAATAATAATCATTACAATTTCAATAGGGCCTCCCACTGTCAGTGCTCGGGCCCTAATAAATAAAAGAACAAGTTATTAATTCCACATCCTTTCCACACTGACGTCACTGCGCTGTCGTAGGCTGCTCTGTCGTCATCACGCACCTGCGCGTCGCTCCGCTGCTCTCTCTGCCCTTCACGTCCGTCCACATCCTTCCAGGCTCCACTCCACAGCGCAGCGATGGCCCTGCTCAAGTCCCACAAGGTGATCTACTGTCTGGGGAACATCTCTCCATCCCTGGGTACCCTGTCCACCCGCCACAGGTAAACAGCTGAGGCATCACTCGCACCGAGCGGACACGGACACGTTCGGAACCCGGTCATCTGGGTTTGCTCTGCCGCGAGCTGTCACTTTACCCACGGAGCTAGCTTCACCAGGAGCAGAACACACACACACACAAACACACACGAGTGTTTTCATGTTAAACGCTCTGTTGTTCGCCGTTATATTTGACGGTGAAGCGTCGTTACCCCGTACAGCGCTGTGTGGCTACTTGTTAGCTGGTTAGCTTAAACAGGGGTCAAACCGTTAACCCGGGCCCGGGTACATGGGAGATCAGCTGCCGGAACGTGTCACGCTCTTCGGGTCAGAGCCTGATGCTCCACACTTCCTCTCTGAGGTGTTAGTCTCACTTTAGCTGCTAACTCAGCCATGCTAACAGCGAAGCTACTCGTGAAAGTCACGTTGGGATGTATCACAGGTTCCTGTTTAGCAGCAGCAGCAGCAGCGCACAGGAGGACAGAGCAGCTCGGGTGAATCTTGTACGTTAAACAAAATCATAATTGAACCTTGTGTCGTGTGTTTGTATTTGGGTTTATTTTCCTGTGATGGCTTTAAGGATACACTTTGTAGTCTCATTTACGCGATCGCGATTAATTCAGTTTCATCAGCCCACGTACTGTTTGAGCTGAGCGACTGGCCGTAGTTGGGCAAGTTGTGCGATCTGATTGGTTGCCGTGTTCCGCCTTCGATCGCTGATTGGCTGATATCTAGCAGGGAAGCTGAGGCAGGCACCAGTGTCCTTTCTTATTCCGTTTGGAGGACAAACCACTTTAATTCTGATGCTGCGCGTTCATCTGTCTTAACACTGATCACACGTAGCTTCCGTTAGAGTAAGAACCAGCGTCACCTGACGTCTGTGTACCTGATGTCTCCTCAGCTCCTGTTTTCAGTCCAACACTGGGTTTCAGTTTGTAGAC
The DNA here is from genome assembly GCF_947347685.1 of Pleuronectes platessa. Taxonomy (NCBI): domain Eukaryota; kingdom Metazoa; phylum Chordata; class Actinopteri; order Pleuronectiformes; family Pleuronectidae; genus Pleuronectes; species Pleuronectes platessa. The sequence goes on from NC_070626.1 coordinate 17,712,320, forward strand.
AGATCTCATTTCTGTCTGACAGGGCGTGTCCACAGTTTCTTCCTCTGACTTGTCTCCTCATGTTCAAACACCTCGATCTGGTTCCCAAGACTAAATGAAACACGATAGGGTTTCCCCCCCATGCACCTGTAGCCAGACTCAGAAACAGTTAGATCTGAATGAACGGCATTGTAAACTCTGCAGGCCTGACCTGTAACACCCCTCTAAAGCCTTTGCTCTATCGATCACTGATAACTGTCAGTCGCTGTGATGTTTATATAAACGCTGAAGTTCAGATGTTCAAAGGTTCTGTGTGCACGCACCCTGCAGGTATGATGCGACCACTTCCACCCAGATGTTCTCCTACATGTAGTATTTCTGTTGCTGGGATTATCAATTGCACAATACTACGTAGTGTACAATACTGCACTATATGTCTATGCGATGAAAATAAGGAAATATTATCTAATCCAGAACTTCAAAAGTATTTGACAGAATCACACACTGGGATTTGTGATGTCAGCACCGTAAGACCAGAAACTACAGCCTTAAAAATACAGTCTGGACTTTATGAACTTCAACAGTGTGCTTTTGATCTGGGTTTTCTTATTGCTGCTGTATTGCACTATAACATACTGCTGCTACTGAGTTGACAACCTGTATATCACAAGATCAAATGCTCAATTGTATTTAAATGAACACTTGCACGACTGAACTCGGCCTCGCATCGGAGACTCTTGCCCTTTTTGAAGACCTAAATTTAGCTGCAAACTTCATAGGGTTTACGAAGTAGAGGAAACATGAGCCGATGTGTGAGCAGCAGTGCAGTAAAGGTCGCAATACGTAACAATTCACTTTTACCAAGTTGATGTGCAACAGAATGTATTTAATGTATCAATGTTAAGTGTCAAAGGTTACAGCTGAATGTCAATTATTATATTAGTAGCAAGCCATTATGACATAGCAGCCAAATATTCGCTGCAAAGACTTTTACACAAATTATGAGTCTAGTGATGTTGCTAGTTTATTTTTTAGCTTTTAATTTGCAGCCTGATTTAAAGTGCTAATAGTTTCAGCTCTATTTAACATAATGCAACAGGGTTTTGCTTTATGAATGTTTGGGAAGATAAATGTGGCAATAATTTTATAGATATCGCCAGATTAACATTCAACTAATTACTGGTCATAGTGGTGTACACATCGTGCACAGAGAAGCCAGTTAGTGTTTGAGTCTTCCTCATACTAAGAAGCAGCTTTGAGCAGATTTCCCTCATGCTAGGTTTCCTCCCCCTCATCCATCTCCTCTCCACTCACATCTAGTTTAACGTTTTTATATATGAGGTTTTATGAGAGATATATATATATATATATATGTATTATATTGGAATAAATGTATAATTCAGACTTTATTCTGAATCAATGTTTTCACACATGTCTGTTTGTTTGTTGGTTTATTTGTTTGTAGGCAAAATTACACATAAAACAATTGCAAAATAGTTTTTTTTTGCAACCTTTGTTTGATTTCTCAGAGAATAATTAATGGAATTAAATCAGACATATTTAAGGTACTGATTTTATGAGTGTGTGCAATTTGGTGCAGATCCAAATAAAAATTGGGATGTAGTGAATATGAATGTGGTTTCATTACTGAGTAACATTCTACTTGGCTTATTTATTATTTGTACTGTTTATTGTTCTCTGGTCATTTTCAGTTTTTTCTAAACATGTACCTGACACAATTAGAAAATCATGCGATTACTCAGTTGTTGTAACAGTACATAAACATTATTAAACCTAATGTGCTGAAAATAAGCAAGCAGATTACGGACACAAAAAATGCAGAGGTTGCTAAAAGCCTAAGGTTGAATATAATCTGTTTGTTTGCTCATAATTATATTTTCCGTCCAGCTCCAAACTCTGCAGGGACCAGAGTGGGTTTTAGATCCAGATTAACTGCTACTCTTGATTTTGGACTCTGGACCTTCAGAGTGGATTATAACATTTGTTTCCTGAAACTTGTGCTCATTGATCATGTGTCGTTCACGAGATTTACGTTAGTGTAGTATCCTCAGGTCACATGAGTGCTTTAATCTCGAGCATTAGGCCAACAGCATGTCACAGGAGCACGGCTAATACAGTTATAACGTTAGTGTGTCCGGTGTAGAAACAGCACAGTTCAAGACCTTGTGAGGACGCAGTCCCTTTTCTGTTTGTGGGGGTAATAGCTGTTTTTCAGTGCAATGCGCTCAGCTGAACTCTTATCAGTGAACTCTTGACTTTCCTCAGTGTTTGTTGTCCCATCCGCATCATTATTCTCCCCCTTCTCTGGTGTTTTTCAGCTCATGGTGGGCCGGAGTGCAGATGGGCCCCCCCGATCCCATCCTGGGGGTGTCCGAGGCCTTCAAGAAAGACACCAACCCCAAGAAAATGAACCTGGGAGTGGGAGCATACAGGGACGACCAGGGCAAGCCCTTTGTGCTCAGCTGTGTGCGCAAGGTAGAACTGCTGCCAAGCCTCCTTGAATATTTGTGTGTTTTTTCATGTCTCTCTCACACACACTCAAGGATACACATAGAGGGGTCACTCAGCAGTGAAGAGAGTGTTCAGGAGTCTTTTGATATCTTGAGCTGAAATATTTATCGAAGCTTGGCAAAGGAGAAATTCCGAGTCCATCAATACAACAACTGTGCATGATGAAGTCCGATCTTCTTGGTCACACTTTAAACCCCTACAGGTCATTTATACTAATGGTTTGCTAGTTCCAAACAAGTAAATGTATTTTCTAGTTGCGGAGACTGTAATACCTGACTACGCAGTTTCATGTGTGTGGTGTCTAGGAAGAGAAGCAGCCCTGTCCTTTGGCCCTGGCTCCTGCACTTCCCCAAACACGACAGACAGACGTCTCAAAGAGAGGAAACTGAGTCTCAGAAAATTCCATAACAGAGATTAATAGTTTACATTTTCACCGGGTGATAGAGGGTCAGAATGTTGTTGCTGATCAGGTTCTCTCTCATTGGTTCCTTCTTGCTTCTTCATCCTGAGCCCAGCTTCTGCAGCTCTGTGTAAAATCAGCATTTCTGAACATGTTAGCATTCCACGTATTTGGGAGTGAGACACGTGTTAGTAATTAGGAGAAGTTCTGCCTTGTCACCATGAGGAAGTGTAAATGCGTTTGTATAGAGTTGAACACAAATGTCTACTAAAATTATAGATGTTTTGTGTACAAACTGCAGAGTAACAGTCAAGGGAATTACTGTGGTGTTTTTAAAACGTTTGATTTCACACTTTCTTCTAGGCAGAAAGTATTATTGCAGCTAAACAGATGGACAAGGAGTACCTTCCCATCACTGGTCTGGGGGATTTCACCAAGGCCTGTGCCAAACTGGCTTTTGGTGCTGATAATGAGGTCATGAAGAGCGGCAGGGTGAGTTTGACTGTTGAATATTCCCGAAAACTGAATACACTTCCTATCAGATCCGAGGGATGTAAACTCCAGATCTCTTCTCCCAACAGAATGTCACTGTTCAAACCATCTCAGGAACTGGATCTCTGCGCATTGGAGCCAACTTTTTGGTAAGCTAAGTTTTTGGTCTTTTTGCAGAAACAAATACTTTAGGTAAGATTATCTCACCATGTTTTTCCCGTCACAGTCTCGATTCCACGGAGGCCCACGTGACGTGTACCTGCCCAAGCCGTCCTGGGGAAACCACACGCCCATTTTCAGAGACGCTGGCATGCAGCTCAAAGGCTACCGATACTACGACCCCGCCACATGTGGCTTCGACTTCAACGGAGCTCTGGAGGACATTAATGTAAGACATTAATGATGAATTCTAAGGAATGTGTGAAGAAACATTTACAAATTTTTATTTCAAATATCATTTTCTGATAATTATCCCCGTAGGTTTATCTGACAGCATGATCCTTTTAGAACATTTGATCAACAAGTGTATTGTGGCATCTTTTCATCCTCTGAAATTGTGATTTCCCTCAAAAAATTATCACAAAGTATTTTATCAGTGGTTAGCTTTCAGTTCCCTTTTTTGAATGTTATTTTGGCTTTCACTTAAAATACAATGCACATTGTGGAAAGACACTTGGTCAAAATCGAGTATATGGCTGGACTGTGTATGATCAATATGAAAATTGAGGATGTAGGTTATAACTATTGCGGAACCTCAGTACGTACAATTACTTATTCAGGCCCACCAATGATGTGGTGTCAGTCAGTCACGCATGCACAACGTTCAGGGGATGCAGTGCTAAACTGTGACTGATCCAATCAAAAGTTTCTGTCATATATGTAATCGGTTATATATCTGGCTGTAGGTGCTGCAGTGAAAACATTGTCCTCACACACAGTCTGTGCTCTACATGATATTGATTGTTGACTCTCCAATACCTTCTGTTTTATCACAGAATATGCCAGACAAGAGTGTGATCATGTTGCACGCTTGTGCCCACAACCCGACCGGTGTGGACCCCAAGATGGAGCAGTGGAAGGAGATCGCCAGCGTTGTGAAGGTGCGCACAAGTCGGCTCAAAAAAGTTCTCAGAATGACCTCAATACATATTTTCCTTTTTTATTAAAATCAAGTTCTTCCACTGTTGTTGAGCACTGTCCTTGTGTCCAGTCATTAAACATTATTAACTGGTTGTCTCTTTCCTGCGTCCTTCCCCTCTCCTTCTCACCTCACAGCAAAAGAATCTGCTCGTGTTCTTCGACATGGCCTATCAGGGCTTCGCCAGTGGAGACATCGATCGTGATGCCTGGGCTGTGCGCCACTTCATTGAGGAGGGCCACAACATCGTGCTGTCCCAGTCCTTCGCCAAGAACATGGGACTTTATGGTGAGTCAGTGTCCCGTTCAAACGCTTCCTAGATAAATGTCAATAATGACTGAAAGTGATGGAGTTCATGACCAGAGAATGAAAAATCTACCTTGTGACTGACTGGGTGTAGTCAAGCTTGGGTTTTGTCACCACCTAGTGGTAAAACAATGATGGCAAAACAGACTTATTCAAATATTCAGTCAGACTTTTCATACTAAAATGTGAGATAATAAAGTTACTTCTTAGCTGGTCAGCTAACACTGTACATCACTGTTTAACTGTCATATGGTGCACGTTGATTTTCAAAGGTGAGCGTGTGGGAGGCTTCACTGTCGTGTGTAACGATGCTGAGGAGGCGAAGAGAGTCGAGTCTCAGCTTAAAATCCTCATCAGGCCCATTTACTCCAACCCACCAATGAACGGTGCCAGAATTGCTTCAACCATTCTCAACACACCAGACCTGAACTCACAGTGGTACGTGCCAATTGATCTATACGCACATATATATAGATGAATTGTACATTACCTTCAGGTTCAAGTCTCCATCTTTCATATGTGTCAAACCAGTTGAAATGTATTCTAAAAATCGAATTATTGATCTTTTTGATGGTTTTGTTATTCCTCCCAGGCTGGAGGAGGTCCACGGTATGGCAAACCGCATCATTATGATGAGAGAAAAGCTGGCAGCTGGACTGAAGAAAGAGGGCTCCTCTCACAACTGGCAGCACGTCATCGACCAGATCGGGATGTTCTGCTTCACAGGCCTCAAACCTGAACAGGTACACACACACACGCACATCGTTGGTTTTCACTTGGATGGATAGTCGAGGGCGACAGAAAAATATGTTCCTCATTAAAATCAATTCTAAAATTTAACCAACTTTATCAAATGATGACATACAGCAAAAGTATAACTCAGCAAAATCCCATAAGCGTTTTTATAGTTTGACATAGTCTTTGTTTCTACTGGTAGTTTTACAAACTGCTTAAAGCCAAGAAACAGTAGAGAAATTTCACATACGATATGTTATCTATTTACTGTGGACATGATAATTATATCTATATTCTCATCAAACTGTCCTTCAGTGTTAAACTATTCCTTTTAGATGAAAGAGTGCTGAGAACATTTTACAGTTTACAGAAGAAGCACCTGTACCAAAGAAAAAGTAAAAACGTCAGACAGAGAGAAATAGGGACAAAATCATAGACCTTCTGGATTATTAGTAGGATAACACATTACTCCTATCAGGTTATTTTCTATTAACAGTGACCTGCAATGACTTGGTTGTCAGTGTCCTACTAATAAATCCAGAAATCTTTCTCCGTCTGTTCTTTGATTTTGTCAACAACTACCATCTGATGGTTACACTGGGCCGGTTTGCTGCTGAGGATCCTTGAAAGCATGAAAGTACTGACGCGTGAATGTGTTGTGTTTGTGTTTTCCTACAGGTTGAGCGCTTGACAAAGGAGTTTTCTGTGTACATGACTAAGGACGGCAGAATCTCCATGGCGGGCGTGACCTCCGGAAACGTGGGCTACCTGGCAGAGGCGATCCACACGGTTACCAAGTAGAGCGGATCATACTAGAAGACCTACAAAATCAAAGCAGCGGTGTGAAAGAGGAGCGCCATGTGCTACTCACTCTCTGTCTGCTCCATTCCGCCGTTAGAAAAGAGCTCAATATTTACTTAGACTTTTTATTGATTGGATTTCATTGTGAGTTCAACTTTGTCCCTGTTCAGCAGCTGTTGCTTTTTTCCTCTTTCTTTTTTTTTTATTTCAATCTTTTTATTTATTAAACTGAACAGGCCCCCCCTGCCAAATTCCAAAGAAAAAAAAGAAAGAAATCTCCCTGTCACTAATTGAACTGATCTCTCATCTGTGTGTATTTTTCATGTGGAATCAACTGTTGGCTGTGCATTAGTATCCTAAATGTGCACTGTATCTGCTCTGGGCACACTAGAAACCATCAGGAGACTAACACTGGGGTCATGCTAGGCTGTGCATTAGCTTTACATGCAAGGCGAGATCTCCCTCACTTTTTGGAAGCCTCTGGAAATACAAGAGTTATTTGTCTTTTCTTAATTTTAATGGTTAAGTTGTAGCACTTTATAAGCAGCAAAGCACTGTTTGAGTTTCAAAATGACCTTACAGGCATTTGTCAATCCGGGTAATCTATTCACTATTCAAATTAATCTGTGGTAGTTCACCTGAACTAATCAATCATCTGGTAATAGAGTCTCCTTATTATCTCTGTTTGGAATGTGTCCGTCAATCTCCCTTGTTTTCAGTACATTTCCACTAAACCTGCAGGGCAGCAGTCTCCCCGTCAGTCCCTGAAACGAGTCCACAAGCCTGAAGAGTTCAACTCGGTACAAAGAAGTGATCAATGACTTCCACCGAAGTTCTTCTTCAACACGTTTGCACTCCCAGCTCATACACTGAGATGTGGCAGTGAGTGAATCTGTTCATCAAGACTGATGGCACAGGTGGCATTTAGGAATGTGTGCTCTCAACCAACTCTGCTCATGCGTCTGAAACGTCTGGCACTTTGTCTCCATGCTTTGCATTCTGTCATGAAATAATAATGGATCATCAGACATGTACCTTATTGAACAAACAATAAATTATTATAGAGTAATCATCTGACCTAGTGTGGGTTTGTGTCTTCCTTGGTTTCCCTAATGTCATCAGTTAACCAGTATTTCACACTCCTCCCCATGCATAAGTGCCGGCATCTTGTTTATTCTGATTGATGGTTTCATTTACATTACAACAGTATGTATAGCTGTAGGTTAACATCAGAATAATGTCATAATGCTTATCTTAAATACCAGTAATCGCTGATAGTTTTGTATCAGCTGGTAATCAATGACTTAGAGGTTTTGTGAGAGTATACATTGTTCATTCTCCTTTCAAGTAAGAAACTTTGCGACCCGCTGTTTCCTCTGTGAAATACTCAGCTGTGAGCCTTACGGTTTTGAAACAGATAACTGAATTCCACTTGTTTCAGTGTAGCACCAAGTTTGTGTTAAGTGGACTAATTATATAAAAATCCCCCTATCAAGTAAACAGTTGTTGAAAGTGACAAAGTACATTTCCTTAAGAGCTTCAGTATAAATTAGAAGTGCTTGTATTATGTTGAGCGTTTTTTCCTCATGTTAACTTTTAATTTTACTCTCACTTTTCCGTTACTTGAAAAAGTAGGACATGGGTCAAATTTAGTCTTAAAAATGAAGCTTTATATCCAACAATATCTAAAGTAGAGCTTAAACCATTAGCCAACCAACAGAAAATTAAAAGGCAACTGTTCTGGTCATCTTAATAAGGTATCATAGTGCCAGTTTCGGAAATATGAAGCTTTGTTATAATTTCTTTAAATTATATAAATTTCTATAATTTTTTTGAATAACTGAGGTTAGGACTGACAATAACACATTATGAAGGTGTCACTTTGGGCTCTGGGTAACTGTGATGGCATTTTTGCTATTTTCTGACTTTTTACAAGACGAACAACGATTAATTGAGGAATAATCATTCATCATTAGCATCATGAATAATAAATAAATTGTAAAGAAAAACAGTGAAAAAATTCTTACAAAATGGTGCATCAAGGATGTGTATAACTTAAACATGGAAAGTATCAATTTTTCTGGATTGAGTACATTTTAATACACTTAGATTACTTTATAATTACTATTCGTAATGCAGTAGTTTGAGACCGGTGGACGAGGCCCCGCTGAACACAGAGAACTACGCTACCCACAATTCCACTCGGACAAGGGCACCCTCAGCTGCTCGGTCACATGACGGAGAGTCACGTGTCTCTCTGCTGTTTTCACCCAGCTGCTGTGATTCGGGGCTGCTCAGTCATTCTCTGTCAGAAAACACTAAAGCTGGTGCCTTCGCTTTCTACACGTTCTCCTCCGAGCGGCGACGAAGACACAGCGGAAGTAACCGAGGAAGAGACGTCCACACTTGTGTTGTGTGTCCGTGAAGGTGCGCGGTGTTTGCTAACTGTTTGCTACTGCAGGTGAGCAGAGGACAACACAAGTTATTGTCACGTTAATGAGAAGTAAAACATGGAGTCTCACTGAAAGCCGGTGTGTTTATGTCAGCAGCTGATGGTTGAGCACACACAGGGCACACTCCACACATTTCATGAGACACACGCTCCATATCGACCGACCTGGATTTATTGTTATATTTGTATGTCTGCTGATATCAAGAGCAGTTTTTTTAAAAGGAGAAACATCTATATGAGTATTAATATCTTCATTTGCTATCCAGCTTGATTGAAACGCTTCTATGTTGATTCATATTTAACAAAGATTTCTATCTGTCTCAGGAAGAGTAAATGAATGTATGTGTCTCTGTTACAGATCCCTGGTGTGCACCGTTTGGGCTGTATGAGAGTCAGGCATCATGGATTTGCAAGGATAAAGGTACGCTCATAGGAATGACTCAAAAATTAGATGTATTATTTTAAGACTCTTCGCACAGAGACATTTGGACTTTACTAAAATATAGAGAGCCCCAACAGTTCCCACTACGAGCAAACAGGACTGTGGATTTAAACAGGAAGTAATCTCTAGCAGAGTAATTAATGTTGTATTTAATGCAGTGGCCAAAGTCACAAAAACAGCAGAAAGTAGAAGTACCTGATAAAAAATGTAATGAATGCATGCGACAGGGAGATTGAAACTCTACAATCCACATGGTGAGAAAATACAATTTCAGATGTGGATTATAACTTTTTTAAGTTTAAGTAGAGAATGCAGAGTGTAAATCTATAGGACGAGTTTTCCATAAAGTTGGGGCCACAACTCTGTAAGAACTACCCGCCTTAATTTGTAATCTGGTTCTTGAGACCACCAGTTAGCCCTGGTCAGAGGACCTGTCAGATGACCTACTTGGGATCGCTGTGCGTATGGAGTATGTCAGTGATGTAAGCAGCAGCCTGACCATGCAGTGCTCCCTATGTGGAATCAATTTTCGTCATATTAAATCCGACATTGATGGGAAGCCAGTTTAAGGATGATAAGATACAAGATAGTGGACTCCAAAGTATTATCAATCCAACTGTCACTGTGTTTTTAGTTTTCATGCTTGAGATGCATCGTGGTGTAATAGAAATAATTCTACTGGCTAATCCAAACATTGCTCTTAAGAGTTGATCAAAACCTGCTAGCCTGGCAGCCTGCTATATGTTCACATGTGGGTTAACTGACTGTTACACATTAGACAAGGATATTGGACTTCAACATGTTAAAAAAATGACTAGAGATAAAAAGAAAATCTGAATTATTTAATTATCAGGAAATCATAGTTTCACTTAAAAAAATCGATGCCATCTTGAGTCTGATCATCTCTTTCTGGAAAACAGTATCTGTGAATCTGCCTCTTTAACATTTAATTTACACATGAAGTCCAACTGCTCATTTACAGTCTTTTAAATAGTTTGTTGATAAGATAACAATGTGTTCAGTTGTCATTTCCAGTGCATGTGTCTAAAATATACAAACTATGTTTCTGTACAGGTCGAGCCGTGAGTGGCTCCACCACCACACTGGTGATAACTGAGAAACATCAGCTGCTCCTGAAAGCTGTGGATCTAAAGTGGTTGGACATCAAATATTCCATCTGCACACAGGGGATCATCGTCCCTTCACTCAGACGTTCTGATCCACTTCACTTCCCCTTGGATTCAGACAGTTGAAAACTGATCTTTAGGTTTTGGTGAGGCCTCACACGCCGAGCCGCAGCCCATCAAGTCATGGCGATCAACGCTGACGTGGAGGACTGGGGTGGCGTTGGGAACAGCGACTCTGGAGAAAGGGCGTGGCTGCTGCAGAGCCCCAGCGTGGACTCCGTGCAGCACCTTGAGACGGACAGTAGAAGAAGTGGTGGGGTGTCGTCTCTGGGAGCGGTCTTCATTGTGGTGAATGCAGCGCTCGGGGCGGGTCTGCTCAACTTCCCCGCAGCTTTCAATATGGCTGGAGGAGTAACTGCAGGAGTGACTCTTCAAATGGTGAGGACATCGCAACGAAAATGACTCCTGTGCACAACTCCTGTCCCCTGTTGAATGAAGCACATGTTCTCCGCTCATTATCACCATAAATGTCGTTTATCATTATTATAAATGTCGTTATTACTTCCTTTAGGTTCTATGACTTATTTTTGCGCCTGAATGAACTTTGTGGTTTTAAACTCTATAAGCAGAGAATGACAACATCTTCGTAAACAGCTCAACATTTTCAAACTGAGGTGGATCAGTTAATCTGTCAAACCTTTTCAGCCTGTTTACACAATGCATAAGCATTGTATCAATATTTGAACTTTTGTTGTGTTGCTTTTGATGAAAATTATTGTGATTTGTTTTTGATACTGTTTGATTGCCCACCCCTAGTTTAATATCCCAAATTTTGTTGCAACCCCCCAAACATTTATTATTAATTCATCTGATTATAATTTTCCTTGAGGAATATTTCCCAATTAACTTGAAGCAGTGAGGTCGGCCAAAGAGCCAAAAAACAGTTCAAGAGAGAGAAGGAAACAACTCTGGGCAACAAGGTCCAATCAAAGCTTTGTAGAAAAAGAATCAACAACATTTATCAGGCCGATGTACATTTCTACTACTTCAAACCAGTGGAAACCTGATAAAATACAAAAGTTTCTGCCTAATTGTAAGTAACGTGCACTAATCCTGGCCTCAGCCCAGACAGACACAGTATTTACACGTTAGTCTGCAGTGATTGATCACATTCCCACTCTGTGTTTGTTTAGTGAGCAACGAAGCTACTGATAGACATTGAAATGGGATCTATAACATGATGCTTCCTGTTTCAGTTCATGCTGATCTTCATTATCACTGGACTGGTGATTCTCGGCTACTGTTCCCAGGTCTGTGACTTCCTGAACATTCTTTATCTCTCACTGTTTCAACCTGTTTCTCTTTTTCTTTCCTCAAACAGCTACATTCTCTGATGTCTTTATTTATCCTTCATAAGTGCTGGAATTATCATAGCAGTTTTCATGGGACATTTTTATTGTCTGGTTGTTCTTTAAAAAAAGAGTGTTACACAAATGTTCAGACTTTCACTTCCTGATTGGCTCAGATTTAAGCTTAGATGTTAAAACAGTATGTTGAGTCAGCACATTTTACACTTTGATCGACTCTGACTTTAAAGAGGATATTTGTTCGGACCCAGAAACATAAGCAGAGTTTTGTTTTTTAAATTTAAACAAATGTGTCATATTCAGCCATAGGATGAACTTTGTCTTGAGTGGTACCATGAAAACTGTTGACTTCATGAGTATGAATTGGCTGACTGTGCAGTTATAAAACTGAACCAATACTTTCTCCATAAGCATGCCATTGAGGCTCCTGCTGCAAATCTAAACAACATTGTGTCCTTTCTTATGATCACACCTTCTAACGGCACTCATGCTGTGTTTCAGCTGCTTTAAATTAAATCACATGAGCTTTATCAGCAGGTTTTTTCTTTTTACAACTGACGGCAAAGAAAGAGAGAATGAAGCAACTGTGAGAACGTGATTGACTTAATGGGAAAGTGGAGGGTCGGAGGGCTGTTCCTGGATCTGTTTTTGAAACCTAGCATTAGGGTTTTATTAAGTAAATAGATAGACATATATGTTTTGATGCCTCCATGCCAACGAAGGCCAGTGTTTTCAGGTTAAACATGATATCTTGAGCTTCAGCCTCAGGAAATGTCTTCAGATTTGCTAGAAACTTTCACTTGGCCTCACTGATAAATTGATTAGATGTCGGTGGTCAAAGCGGCCTCACAAAAACACGTGGATTTTACCTCTTTGGCCTCTTGAAAGTGATATTTCAAGACTGCTTAAGGGAATTTCTTCAGCTTTTGATCAGTTGTCACTTGTTCGTGATTGTTTCAATTGGGGAAAAAAGTGTTGAAATATCTACACAGAAACTGCACTGGTCAGTGGAGGAATACAACCACATTGCAGTAATTATTCATGAAATATAACATGAATCCCCTTCAAAATAGGTTTTTCTAATCTGTGCATATTGCCAAACGAACGATGACTGGGAGTGTCTAATAACTGCTGATATTTTTCCAGCCAGTTAATGTACATCATTCAGGCCCTAGTGTGAAAGTCATATTTTATGTAAAACCTCTTGGTTAATAATAATAATTTATAAAGACTATGGTGTATTACTCACTGTTGAATTCACGACCACTTATCACCTGTGTGGTTTCTCCAGGTCAGTAACGAAGGCACCTATCAGGAGGTTGTTCGAGCCACGTGTGGGAAAGTCACAGGAGTCATTTGTGAGGTGGCCATCGCCATCTATACCTTCGGCACTTGCATCGCTTTCTTTATTGTCATAGGTGACCAGCTGGATCGCTGTAAGTATCGCCAGCCACCCTCAGCTTTATTTAGTGCTGATTGTTCTTTCACCTACATTTGCCCCACATTTATTTAGCAAAGGGAGACGTCTGGTCGTAGTAGTGTTGATTAGCTTTTTACAAAAGGCAGTGGCATCATTGAAGAGAGCAAAGAGCATCAAGAACAACACCACTCAGCGTTTCCACTCAGTAAATATGTCGCTCATGTGATCCACTCTTGCATTTCCTTGCACTGAGATGCTGACGGTGTAGAAATCCTACTCCAGGATGTTTCTACAAATAGACAGTGACCTTCCACCTCTTTCTGTCTGTCTTTTGACACGAATGAATGAAGTTGCTGTGACTTCAATTAAGCAAATCTCTGCCGCGTCTTCAGCAGTTTGCTGATAATTCCAACTGTGGTGCTTTCTTAACTTTTCTCGTACAGCCTCCCTCTTCATAGTCTCTCACAGGGAACAATTCTTCAGTATCAAACAATGTCACAATGTCACAATGTAATTCCGGAGGAGTCCTTTAGCTTCAACGTCGACAAAGGCCAAAAGAATATGATCAATAAATCGATATATAATATCCATATTAAAAATCCACATATCCAAAAATGTAATAACAATAACCTAACTTCCTAATAAACAAAAACAGGAGAAAATGTGTTTCAAAGGAAATTGTCAGTCTACACCTTCTGACTCAAACACAAACTCATAACAGTCCGTCCTTCTGAAAGGTTTTTGTAAATTCCTGTTTCCGTTTTGCAGTGATAGCAGTTGTGGCTCATGACGCAGACACCGGTGGCTTCTGGTACACTGACCGCAAATTTACCATTGTTGTCACTGCAGTCTTGGTTATTCTTCCTCTCTCCATTCCCAAAGAGATTGGATTTCAGAAATACGCCAGGTACACTCTTTTTCTCACTGAGGATTAAAATCAGTTCATATATTCTTGACTCTTTAGGTTTTATCTGATTGTTCTTCTTTGCAGTGCACTGAGTGTGATGGGAACATGGTATGTTACCATTGTGGTCATTATAAAGTACATCTGGCCAGATAAAGAGGTGACTCCGGGATATGTTCCCACCAGGTGAGTCCGACTCTCACCTCATCCTCGTCTCTCGACTCTTTCACACAGACAAACCTTGTCGCTTTGCTAAATCCTTGTTTGTTACAGCGCTTCCTCATGGACTGCGGTTTTCAATGCAATGCCCACCATATGCTTTGGTTTCCAGGTAATCTCATTTGGTTTAATCTGAGATCACATAATTACACCTTTCTTAATATTGCATTATGATATTGACAGATTATTTTTGTCTTATGCTCTTCCTGCTGGACTCTGTCTGCAGTGCCATGTCAGCTGTGTGCCGGTGTTCAACAGCATGAGCAAGAAGGATCTCAAACCTTGGGGACTTGTGGTCACACTCAGCATGATAATCTGCCTCTTTGTTTACATAGGAACAGGTACCGACTCGGTTGACTGGTCAATGTGTTTACTTATTATTATCAAGGTCCATTGTTTAAATGTCACTTTAGATTACGCATTGTGTAGCAGCATGTGCTGTCAATACTGAAGTTGGCTCTTTCGGTTTGATCAGGCGTCTGTGGCTTCCTGACGTTTGGCTCCAACGTCAGTCAGGATGTGTTGATGTCGTATCCTCCTGATGATATTGCTGTGGCCATTGCAAGAGCTTTTATTGTTATCTGTGTGATCACATCGTACCCCATTCTACACTTCTGTGGCAGGTAAGATACAGTACAAACTACAGCTGCTATAAGCAGCAGGGGGTCGGGGGAGTTCTTCCCTGAATGATGTAACAACTGTACAGAAGCATATTGCATTCGCTGCCCTGTTTTTCTGAATTACTATGATTTTGTTCTCTTTTCATGAGAAATAAAAATCTCCTCTCAAAACTGTTTCAGAAAACACAATCTTAATTCATAAAAGCTGAGCAGACTAGTAAAAATGTCATTAGTTGAACATTAACCAAATGTTTGGGATAAGCCTTAAACACTAACATTAACTTAATGTCAACATAAACACAGATACTCGTATATCTGAGCTCGGTTAATATCCTCTACCTAATCTTCCATGATGATTGATCACTGTAGTGATGCTCTGAATCACTGAATACTTTTCAGTGTAGATACTGAACTTAATAAATGTATAGAAAATCGACTAGATGTGTCCTATGATCTACATTAAATATCTCAAAAATATAAAACATTCTAATCTATGAAGTTATTTACAGTCCAGGAATAATATGTATTTACAGCATCTTGCTACCTCACAAAGATGATACAGTTACATTCAGGAGGATCTACAGTTTTATCATTAAAATGTGGGGTAAAGAGAAAGCTCTGGTGTTGAGTCAATATCTTCAGTTAAGTTTTCAGAAACTGTATTGTTGATTTTAAAACAATTTGATGCATTCCTCTTCAGTGATACAGAGAAGTTTCTGATTCATCAATGTTCTTTAAGAAACCTGCTCTCTTGTGTGATCGTGTGGCTCCAGGGCCGTTATCGAAGGGCTTTGGCTGCGTTACCAAGGCGAGCAGGTGGAGGTGTGCGTGCGGCGCGAGCAGAAGAGGAGGATCCTGCAGACCCTGGTGTGGTTCGTCATCACCCTCGTCCTCGCCCTCTTCATCCCAGATATTGGTCGGGTGATCTCTCTGATTGGAGGACTGGCAGCCTGTTTTATCTTTGTGTTTCCAGGTAAAGCTGCCCTTAATGAGTTTGCTGCTGTTTCTCATTTCTGCATTGAAATGTCAATGTCTTTATACTACGTCTCTTGTTCTTGGCAGGTTTGTGTTTGATGCAAGCCAAACTATCAGAGACAGACAGGCGCACTGCCAGGTGAGATGCTGCTTATTCATGTATGAGTCAGTTAAATAAACAAAGAAATAGCAGGGATCTGAATCACAGAGTCAAGCATCTGTTTGTATTAAAAATATTATTTATTTCAATTGTTTAATCCTTTCTCCACTTGTCCGAGATCAGGTCTAGATATAGTCGTGCAAGTAGATTATTCAGACGTCTCTCCCCAGCCACGCTTTCCAGCTCTCCCCGAGGCGTTCGCATGCTAGTGGGGAGATCTAGTCTCTCCAGTGAGGTCTGGGTCTATCCCGGGCTCTCCTGGTTGGTTGTGCCCAGAGCAGGAGATCTTCTCTGAGCTTCCTCCAGATCTCTTCACTCTTTCTCAAAGGCTGAGCCCAGCCACCCGACAGAGAAAACTAATTTCAGCTGCTTGCATTTGTGATTTTGTTCTTTCGCTCACTACACAAGGCTCATAGCCATACGTGAGCGTTGGAACATAGGTTGATCGGTAAATCTAAATCTTTGCCTTGCGGCATAGCTCCCTCTCCAGCACGGTCCAGTACAATGCCTGCATACTGCTGCACCGCTCCACTCTTGACTTCGACCCTGGCATACTTGAACTCTTTCACGTTGGGCAGCAACTCACCGACAACCTGGAGAGAGCTATTTGCTGTGACTTTGTATTTATCAAAGCTTTTAATGTATTTATTTGTGGTTTCTTTAACTTTGTCCATCTGTTTCAGTGTCAGAAATAAACATGTTGAATTCAGGTTCACAGACACTAACGACCTCGTTCTCTTTTACAGCTGGCATGGATTAGTCATCTTTGGGATTGTCATGGTTATAATTGGCACCTTCATCTTTGGCCTCACAACAACCAACTCCATCTATCAAGACGTCATCAGCTAAGAGGAGTGTTCTTCATCGTCTTCGTCATTGAATGAGGGGAAAAATTAGTCCTGTGCTACTAATATGACCAACTGGATAAGACGGAGAAGCATCTCATGACACTCATTTAAAAAAAATCATCAATACCACTGCGGCATGTGACATCCCTGCACCACACAGAGCCCCGCGCTCAGACAGGGAGCAGTCAAACACCATACAATGCCCAAGTGACTTCAGACACTTTGCCTTTTTAATTTCTCTTTTATTTAAATTGCATGTTTTATTCTTTTTATGGTGCTTTTAAGTTGCGGTGAAATGGCGTATTCATTCCATATGCTTTTCTTGGCTCTGGAGCCTGCATGGCCGACACATTCCTGTTTACAAGAGCTGGAGGAATTTGTATAGATCTTTTTTTGGGTTTTTTTAGATTACACATTGTCTTTGTATTGTGACTCCAAATCGTATCCTATCATTGAGAATTGACAGACTGGTTTCCACGTCTACACTTTGTCTCTGCTGATAATTGACCCACTTCTTAAGACGTTTGTCTCTTTTTCTAATGACAAATTGAACCGAGTGATGGGTTTGCACACACTAGGACACAACATGGTTATTGAGTGTTGTTAACTGCAGGGCTGATTGATTTGTTTACTTCCAGTTTTCAGGTTTTTATAATACATTAACTAATTGTATTACACTTTAGAATAGATGCAGGGAGTCTTTTCTTGGTTTCATAAAGATGAGATGTTGATTTTATAATTGGCTTTGAGGTAAAATCATGTTTAAGTTTGTACAAAGCTGCGATCATCAAGCCCGACAGGCCTCAAAAACCGGGCTGGTTACAATGTGTGAAACAGTGAAGTGTCAAAACCACATGAGGCCATTCACTTTGGACAGATCTGCAGGGTGAGCAAGACGAGCAGCACATCTGCCGTCAGGATGTGGAATCTCAAGTCTCTTCGGGTGCAGGTTCCTGACAGAGCAAGGTTTTTAAATACCTCCATAACCGATGGTTTCAGTTGGCACTTGTACACGCTGCAACTGACAGAGTTCAGGAGAAGACATGTAGTTGAATGTTGAGCAGGAGGTTTGATTAACATCGCTCAAGAATGTGATCAAGTTCAAGAATGTTTTTGTTTTTTTTGGGCTTAAACCAAAGTGTTGTTTGATGCTCGTCTATTCAACAGTAACAATGTAATCTGTTAAGATGTAAATTATTGCAAATGAATTTTTGGTATATTTAACCTGAACAATCAAAGCCAAACTGACTTTAATCCTGGTTTTACATTTGTTCTGTTTGATCCATAATGTAAGACTGGCAGCCTTGTTTTTACCAGGTTTCAGTTGACTCAGCAATAAAGTGTTTTACTTTTTTAGATATGAGGGACAAATGGTAAAAGGGATTAATTTTTAATGAGTCCTGGTGGATTAATTCATATTGTAAACTATAATACAATTTATTTATGGAGGGGAATGAAGCTGCAGTTTAAACAATGCTGTGTGGGACCTGACAATGTTAGCATCTATTTTATTTAAATTTCTTTAAAAGGTTTTAAATAGTTTTTACTGTTTTACAGATTTCTGATTTTCAGGCTGGTAAAATATTCAACTTTGTTCTGTGGCTTTGTATAAATCAAATCATGTGTTGCTGTCATCTCACACAGAACTAGGACTCTGCAAATATGTCAAGAACCTACTTATGATGCTCAAATAAATTCCAGTCAAAGCATGTGAATGAATCCGACAATCCATGTGTTCAAAAACATTTAATAAAAAGACAAATGAAAAGTTACAGCTTTTACCCGGACTGGTTCATTTCCATTTAGCTCCTTTAATCACATCAGCTACATTTGTTGAAAATATTAACACTGTAGCCATTCTGCAGACGTGAATATCCCCAAAGCTCCAATTAAATCATCTCAATCCAAAGTGATGCACAGAGGAATCAACCGCACAAATGGTAAGGTGTTCAAAACCTTAATAAACTGCATGAAAAATGAAAGTGATACGTGTCATCATTTTCCCTGAGATCAACCAAGTAAAATGTGATTAGTGCAAAACGGGTTTAGTTGAAATCATCTTAAACCCCGAGATGAGACTTGTTTCAGAAACTGATCATTTAGACTGAGTCAGTTACAGCAGCAACTTTCTCTAGACCTTTATTCAACTGTTTCTCTCTGTGGCCCCCCCCCTGCTGGGCTTAGAGGAGCAGTTTGATAATGTGCGCCATTCCTTCAGTAAACAGCTGATATCAGAGCGCATTCATTTGAAGAAAAGACTTAAATCCCTTCTGGACAGTGTGTTACCCAGTTGTGCAAGATATTTAAATGCAAAATAAATATCTGAATATTCACAGGCGGTTTGAATGTAAATCACTGTAATCATGGGTCAGTCAGCCCGAGGTTACAGTCAGATCTATACAACTGTTTGATCTACATTTTAATCTTGTGCTGCCATCATGTTACATGTGAATAAATAGTTTCAAATGTTTAATCCTACAATTTATAAACCATTAAGGAAATTACAATCTGCAGAATATTGTAGTTTTATTACGTGGACTAGGCCAAATACAATATAACCGTGTTAACTGACTTTTCTACGCCACAGGCTGCTGTGTGTTTAAAAGGCAAAATGTACATTGCCACACATTAGACTTACTTTTATTCCCCCCCCCCCATTTAACCTCATTGAAATCACAATGTCAGAGCTCCACTGATTTTTTTTTTTTTTTTAATCCCCATTCACCTCACATTAACCAGAGAAAAAATTATGATGGAACTAACTCCGATCAGTTATTCTGGAACAACAGAGAACTCACTGCTCATCTCAGGGTTCAGTTTATCTGAAGCAGGCTACAGGTGTACATGTACAGTCTCAGTAGGAGCCATTGGTTAGGAAGGACTGGAACATGTGAAAAGCTGGACCTGGAGCCCACTGAGGAACCATGTGGCCGGCACCCTGAAACACAGGAAAACAGTGTTTCACAATGATGGCACCACATCACCACGCTTCACTGGCAGACACCCAACACCACACTGGTGGGTTACCTTGATTGTGAGGAAGGTTACGTTTCCAAACTGTTGGTAGAATCCTGCAATCTGCTCCTCATGAATCCAGTGCTGGTACTTTGTGGTGGCCTGAGAACATAAGAAGTGTATCTGGTTATGGATGGAAAAGCCTTAAACACAAATAAACATCTTTAAGAATAGATTTCCTTGAATTAACCTTTATGCCGAGATCCTCCACAAACCACTGGTCTCCCAGGAAGTTACAGGCCATGTCAGTGTCTCCGTTGTAGACGAGCGCCCGCAGGCCCAGAGACAGCAGCTTCAGATACACATCCTTCATTGTTGTGTACTGGTTGGTGTAATTCTCTCCAACTTCATCACTGTAATGAAGTGTTCATCATCATCATCATCCAACCTGCCTGCACATACACAGGACGCTTACAGATGACTGTCACTACAAAGTCCAGGCTGCAAGTGAAATTCTCTGCTGGGATGGTCGATTTTTAGCCTGTGTATAAAGTTGGATGACGCATTTCCAGCTCTTCCCACTACCTTGAAATGAATCCAAAATATCCTGAATACAAATGTTACCATCTTATGCATTTTGAGCCCGAGTCTTATTAGTAGCATTCAGGATGGAGCCGGCTTTGTTAAGTCCCATGATACATGGGATCGACCAATCATGAGTCAGTCTCAACTTTCAATCATGACATTTTAACCCTGCTTTTAATAGCATCAAATTATTATATCTAAACTTATCAGGAACAGAAACAAATTAAATAGGGTGTACATCGACTTTATAATGTTATCGCTAGTTGGTCCATGTCCCATCCACTTACATGGGTTTATGACCTGTACTGCAGTCGGCCAATAGGTGGCGATCAAAATACTTCGGCTTCACTTTTGGAATGCAATCATGTTGTAAATCTTCATATACAGCCTATATACACACACACCAGACTGTATATGAAGATGTAGTTTGACAGGTTTATTGGATATTGAAATATTGTTTAGCTGCCATGAACTCATTTTCCTTTTTATCTTTTCACCAACATATTTGCATCATACATGCGTTAATTAAGTGTTTTAATGGCTCAGGTGCCACAAGTATCGACTCAAAATGTATAAAAGTCTCGAAAAGCTCTGCAATACAGTTTAAAACAGGTCAAACAGATGCAAAATTTACAATCAGATGACCTAACAAAGGTTTCTGGATTTATAAAAGGTGGTAAGAGGAGGTCTGATGTAATTTGTTGTGACGCAAGCAGGACACAGCCAGAGGAATCAGTTAGTTGTAACTGAACTCAAGTATGTCCACAGACTACAAGAGGAACTTAAGAAGAAGCCGATTTAATAATAATCATCTCACTGCAACATACCTGCAGATGTCCCATGGTGGCAATGTATCAGGAATGTGTAGAGCCTTCTTCACGTCGCCCCTGTTCAGCCAGTTCATCTGTGCTGTGCTATTTATGCAGGGAGGAACTTCACCCAGGGACACGGAGGAAGTCGCTCTGTATGAAAACTACATTGAAACAAAGTTTAAGAATAACATAAGACAATCAGAACGTTAAGCAGGGTCAAAAGGGTAGAACGCTCACCTTGCGGCTCTGCGGAGGTTTCCTGTAGGTCTTAAACAGATGACTCATGGTCTTCTCATAGCCTCTGTGGAATCTATTGGGACCCTCGCAGTCCAAGTAGAGGGCGTACTCATTCAGTCCACTGCTATACACAATATCGAAGGCCTCCATCACCTGAAGGGAGACGAGGAAGAATTTCAAAAAAAGTTTGAAGAGAGCGACACTAGAAAATCCAAGTTAGATATCAGTAGAAATAGTGCACGTGTTACCAGCTCCTGGCAGGATTCCAACGTAGAGTTGTGAAAGTTACAGGTTCCCTTCTCACAGCAGTTTTTGTTCAGATCCCGCCACAAACTGCACAGAAAATAATAACTTTAAAATTAGAAATCTCTGGATCACTCACTTGACACACTGCCTTATAACACAAACTAAACATACACGGTATTGTGCCATCTATACTGTACTCCTGCTTTAGTTTCTTGACTGTTAGTGGTACACATGAAGACCAAAATGTTGAGAATGTCTGGAGCTACATTCCCTCTCGGAAAATTCAGGAGAAGGTCTGAAATGACCTCAACTGTTAAAACCCTGTTAAAATGTATATATATATATATATAAATTCTAATAATGTTGACCATCAAAAACAAGCTGTTGTAGCAGAGAACTGATCTTCATACAACAGCCAGTCTCTCTCCATTTTACATGTAGATGTAATTTACTGTCAAAAGCCACATACATTACATTAGACTAAACAATTACCCACAATTCATTTCATCTGATGCCTCACATCTCCTATGTTCTAATCACAGCTATTTTATCGAAAATGTAACATCAAGCACAGAAACAAGCCTTAAATATTTTAATAGTATTCCTCGTGGTAAAAAGGAAACTAGCTTCCTCTACAATGTGCCACTTACTCTTCTCCAAAGAGGCCGTGGTAGTAACCAAAGTAGATCAAACTCTGGTCATTGAGAGCAAAGCTGCTGATTCCGTTTCCCACTGCGAAGCCCTGAAAACAAGTCATTGTTCAAAGAGAAAGGATTTATCCAACTGAAAGTAAACCTGGTTTAGTTCCTCTGAAGGGCAGAGTTTCCATCATCCGACTGTATTGTGGAAGCAGTACTGACAGAGCAGCCGATCGAGCTGGTGATACACAACAAACAGACTCACCTTGAGGTTGATCCTGGCAGGTCCAGTAGCCACCAGCAGGCTGAGGGTTGGGGCGTAGACTCCACCGTAACTTTCTCCAAAGATGAAGAAGTCATTTTTAGTGAAATTTGGGAACTTGGTAAAGAAACCCTGCAGCGCTACATAGTTGTCCTTAGCAACCTAAGAGAACAACATATGAAATAATTTATTATCCAGTTTGTTCTGATGGTTCTTTGCTTTTTAAAAATCTCCCACGATAAACTGAGGAGAACTCACCTGGGTGTCATTGGTTTTGTATATCTGGTCATCAGAGTAGGAGTATCCCACCCCTGCTGGAGATTCCAGGTACAGCACGTTGGCGATCTTGTTCCAGCTGAATTTGTTCTCGTACAGTGTGGCCCCGTTATCGTTCACCTGAAAAGTTCAAATTCAACAGTGCCGACTCAGATTGACGTTACATTCAGTGCAAGGGTATAAACTTGTGCCACAGTGAGCATGCTTACATGGAACGGTCCATTCTCTGACAGGAGTCCATCCAGCGAGCTGCAGCCTGGGCCTCCATTCAGCCAGAGCACCAGAGGGTCGTTGAGCGGGTCCCTCTGAGAGGTCACGAACCTGCAGGGGATCAGGACCACGGTTAGAGAGGCCGAACTGCTCCATACACGTCAATACTCAAGTTTGCGTCCCAACTTTTGCACACACGAGACTTTTCATCTTCTACACACCACATTAAACAAAACAACGTTTGGCTTTTCCAAAATAACATGACACACTCCAAAGATGTGTGCAAGGATTCACAATTTTTGACATTATGCTACAAGGTGAATGTTTTTGTCAAATAAAATGAAATCCTAGTGTGTGTTGCTGTTCGATAACAGCCCAGGTCACTTCACCTCCTCAGGAGCGTTTCACGGACATGTTCATACAAGTACTTTGACTAAAGTGCAGGAACCTGTTGTGCGGCAGCGACCTCCCTCTCCAGGTGTGTTGACATGAGGAGAGACGACCAGTCGGTGTGAGGACAAACATACACGCATCTGCTTCAACCACAGTTTCTTACCAGTAATGGAAAAACCTCCCCGGTCCTACTCGCAGGTACCCGGACCACTGCTGGTAGTTGGGCTTGAACATCATACCCGGCAGATGCGTCACCTCGTCCGGGGAGTACTGAGCCCAGGAGCCGAGCTGCAACACGGCGAGCACACACATCAGCAGCCCGCAGGACAACATCAGAGGATCGAGCACAGGAGGACGACGGATGAATCAGTCCGAGTTGGTTCACGAGAGAAGACGGTTTCCAACTCAGAGATTCGACTTCCTCCTCTGTCCTGTACCGCAGCTCCGCGTGTAGGTCATATGACTGCTGCTGAGGGTCATGTGACCAGCCTCCGAGTCCGCACTGCTTTATATAGAGTCCGCGCACGCGCACACACGCGCGCATTCACAAAAACACACACTCACCGATTTCCCCCTGATCCCAACCAATCACCACTCTCCCTTTCTGTAAGTGGCTCTATCCTGACCCAATCAGAGGGTGCGAAGAGGCGGGACATTGTTCGAGTGGTAATGAGTACAAGTTTCAAAAGCAAGTAAGAAACAGTGTTCTTTCGTTATATGGATATATTTAACTGTTATTATATATTTGACTGTTTTATTCATAAATTATTTATTGTCATCAGTTTGAAATGTTAAACTCAGAAACTCTGGCAAAGTTTACACAGTTTACATAGTAAACAACAACAATCACAAACAATTAAACAGTATTCAATGAAATTACAATGATAAAGCTATGGCAGTTAATAGAGACATGAAATATATTTAGCTTTATGCAAAAATTCTGGGACAAAAAACATTTAGATGATTTCTGGAGTGAACTAAAACAAATGCAACCTCTGCAGCAAGGGAAAGGGAATCACTCAATTCAATAATTGTTACTGCAATTGTCTGATGAGCATGCATTCTCTGACTCTTCAATCCGTGTTGTATCATTTAACCATGGGCTCCTCTGAGCAACTGAATCATAATGTGTCAGGAGGCTATAAAAAGGTAAATACAAGCTTCCAGTTTTCCACTGTCAGAAATGTCAGAAATGACCATAAAGGGGAACTGGAAGTAAAAACATCATTTTGAAAAGATATAAACTCTATCCGTAACCTCATCACAAAGGCCAACACCTTACTCATGCATATGGATAAGAATGAGTTTGGTCTGTTGTAAACACATAAAGTTAAAGTTGAGCTTTTTGGCTACAAAACCAAGCAAACCTTATCAGGCTACCAGCTGGAATGCATATACGGATGCAGATATCCTGCTTTGGGGTTGTACCCTCCATAGAGAATGAAATCCCACTGATTATCAACAAACTCTGGATGCAACGTGTGTGTACGACAGCGTAAAATATCTAAGGAGTTGTGAAGATCTGCAGGAAGAGTGGGTGAAACAACTAAGCCAAGACTGAAAGAAAGAAATACTCTGATTGTTACAAGTGTTGGCGAGCACCGATATCTGCCAAAGGAAGAAACTATTAAATACTGACTCAGATTACCCACAGTTCATAATTTAACTTGTTGCAGGAGCAAATACACAGATCTTACAACATATGGGCTGCCTCAATGAGCCAAGAGGAACAATACCAGGCCCCTCAAGCAGCTAAATGGAACTGAGCCATCATTAAGATTGCCAAAAAACGAATTAAAACAAACCACAAAGACATGCAGATACATCCAATTTTATTCAATAACATCAGCATTGCTGGGTATCAAGGCTCTCTAGATTTGATATAAGTAGGTTTTATATACATATGATTACTAACAGATAACAGCAGTCAACTGCCAGCCAGTGTTGTGCAAGTTCACTACTCTCATGAACAAGTTAAAAGTTCAGTTCATACAAGTAAACATGAATAGTTCGCGTTCATAGTTCACCATTTAAATTCTGAACTAGTTCATATTTCAGTTCATTTCATAGTTTTAAGGTGAAAAGTGAGAATGAAAGACTTAACTTGTTAAAAAAATACCTTATCCATCACTACCCCTTGCCTTTACTGTCGGAATGTTTATCAGACAGTGTGTAAAAATCCCTCAGATAATAATAAGGTGCATCGGATCTCGGATGTAGTTGCTGAGTCTGCGTCTCTGCTTTCTCTTGCCATCTGTATATGAGACGGAGAGCTGTTGTGTTGCAGGTATGGCCTGCCCCTTTAAGGAAAGTGTGTAGTGTGTGACGTAGTGCACCAGGGTATTGTGGGAAAATACGCTAAAAGTGTGTTTTTAAGGAGAAGTGACGGAGCACCTAGAGGTGGTGCGAGTGTTGCTCCTGCTGTATATCCGAGAAATAAAGTGGCCGCATTCCAAGTAAAGAAACATCTGCTCCTCCTTCTTCACGGAGCGGTCCGGACGGCTGGTTACCGGCCAGACAGCGAGCCAAGATAACCAGTGACAGGGCGGCTCCTGGTACAGGCGACATAGGAGACGGATTTATCAAGACGTGACACATGCAATGTAAAACAATACATTAACGTCACACCATCATCCTCTAACCCCGGGACTCACCGGAGGTAGAAGCGCTGTGAAAAGCGCTCCGCCTCCTTTCCTCGCCCATGGTATATACTTTGGCTGTTCGCACCGGCAGCGTAGTGCCGGGAAGAACCAGGAAGCGCCGCAGCCACACACACAAGCACATAATCTCCTGTGGGGGGGTGGCGGCTACAGGCTTGCGTAGGTCAGTCACCTGTGAAGACCAGCATCATTTACCCCTGAACCAGCGCGGAGAAATGAGGATGAAATGTAATATAAAAGTTTTAAATATAAAATTAAATATACAATTTTTTTATTAAATTAAATATATTTTTTTTAATTAAATTAAATGGGGGAAAAAAACAACAACAAAAAAACACTGCGCGCGCACATCCTGCGCAGAAGCCCATTGCGCACATTCTGTGCAGAAGTCTACTGCGCACATTACTGACTAGGCCACTTCAGCTGATGGTTTCCACCCGGAACTAAGCAGATTAAAACGATGGACAAATTATCGTGTGTGTGTCGGTGTCATTTTATGCTGCTTTTGATAAACACTTCAGAGAAAATATTTTCTACTTTACTACATATATCTGACAGCCTTACTTAAAAGTTACTTTTATATTTTTGGCTTTTAGATACTGGATGAAACCTATTGTTAGAGAATAACCCAGTGGGGGGGTATTTTTTGAGAGAAGATTCCAG
Source organism: Pleuronectes platessa (assembly GCF_947347685.1). Classification (NCBI taxonomy): domain Eukaryota; kingdom Metazoa; phylum Chordata; class Actinopteri; order Pleuronectiformes; family Pleuronectidae; genus Pleuronectes; species Pleuronectes platessa. The sequence goes on from NC_070626.1 coordinate 17,739,174, forward strand.
ATTCATTCACTATACGGCTCAATAGAGCCGTATAGTCTCTGATCCATGAAGCTTCCTTCTACCAAGTTGTGTGGTACGAGCCGAGACACTGGCCAGAGAAGAAAACACTTGGAATACGTTGCTTGTTTGGTCTGCATATGTGTGCCATGGGTGATGGGTAACGTAGTGCGAAGTCTAGTTAGTTGGTTTCGGTTAGGCTAAATCACGGCCATTTTACGGGCACTGAGCAACGACATGATGAAAGCATTCGATTTAGACAGCGTCTCTCCTGAGGAGAAAGTATTGAAATGTCCCGAGGGTCAGTGAACAGGTAGGGGTGGGGCACGTGACAGTCTAGGCCAATGGCTGTAGGGTTTTGTGGGATGCCAGGCTCTCATTGGCTGATGAGTTGGCGTATCAAGGGTGAATGAGGAAGGGGAATGAAGAATACAGTGGTGTTAGGAGTGTCGGAGTTACGAACAAGAAGTGTGTCGTGTTCGCTGGACTTTAAAAAAGTTACACATAAAGAGAGAAGTTTCCTGTCGTCTATACGCGAGGACGCTACAATATGAACGTGTTCACCGTTCAAATTCATTATTTGTCATTGAGTTGCGTTCAGTTCATCGTTCTCATAAAAGTGTTCAATGAGCGCGGACCACCAGTCAATGGACCAACAATAGCCCAGGTTCACTGCAACATTTCATCATTTCATTAATTTCACTCATTTGTTTGGGAATCTGAATATAAAGTACAGTACCAACTAATGACAGGGCATTGGTCAGGCATTGTCAGGCATTTTTACTCTTTGACTTACTGTTCTGTGATGGCAATATAAACCTGTCCAGAGAACATTGGGGTCTTGTCCTTGTTTTTTCCTGGACTTTGGGGTTTTTAACAACCCGGAAGGAGATAATTTACAATGTACACTTGGTGGATTAACTATAAGCTTATATTTAAATGTGAATAATAGTTGTGGGCCAGAAAATAAATAAACTCAGAGGCTACAGAACAGCACAGTCCAGACAATAGATGATAGATGGAGGTGGTGAGATCTGTAGAACTTAGGTAAATGCTCAGGAAATGAAAGGCAAGACTCTCTCTGGGTTAATGTTTTGAAATGTAATAGAAAAAAACAGGAAGTAAAATGTTTCAATGATACCTTCAAAAGTGAAAGTGGAGCCACCAGAGCAGTGAAACGACGTAACCTTTATTTTGAAGGCATTTCCAATACGGGTACCCGAGAAAAACCAACACTCAACAATGTGAGGTGGATGATCTCCGGAGGTGAAGATAAATTAAGTTGTAATGATAAACTTATATCACATGTCTGTTGTCGTCAACATGACTGTTAGCATTAGCTTATTAGCACCAGTAGCAGCTTTAATCCGCCGTTCCGACAACGATCCAACAATCACATTTTGTTTTTTCACCTTTCTCACTGAAGTCACGCGGATATTATGACTGTGTTTACATGTTAGTGCATATTAAAACACAGCAGATATAAATAAATCATTACGATTTGTATTAATTAGAACTGTGTGGCTGAAAAGTTACACAGAATGTCATTATTACCGGTACCACCTTTTCACAATAAACCTGCCGCAGTAAGCGCTGACGAGTGGTGAGAGTAGAGACGGTAAAAGCACGATGAAGCTTTTTATTCCCTTTGCGGTTCATTTACACGATGTGTGTTCGAATTCTCTTAAAACACACAAAGCGAACTCATACCGGAAACTCTGAAAAAATGTAACTTCTAAACAAAGCATTTCCGGTTGCGTGAGGCGGGTCCGACGCGGCTGATTCAAACAACATAGAGCGACTGTGTTTGTTTTGCTTCTGCGTCCCGCAGAGGAGGAACACGGATCCCGGTGAGGAGGCCCGCCATGTCCGCCCAGGCCACTGGAACCTCCAGACAACTGAGTAGCCTCCGTTTGCTCACCACCAAGTTCGTCGAGTTACTGCAAGAAGCAAAGGGAGGACTGCTGGACCTCAAAGTGGTACGTGTGTTTACAGTGTGTGCGTGTTTTATCAAGAATGAGTGTGTGAGCGTGTTTGTGAGAGAGAGAGAGAGTATGTGTGTGTGTGTATACAGTGTGATTCAGAGCGTGTATGTGGGGAGAGAGAGTGTGTCTGTGATTGAGAGAGAGAGAGAGTGTGAGAGTGTTAGTGAGCGTGTTTGTGAGAGAGAGAGAGAGAGTGAGCGTGTTTGTGAGAGAGAGAGTGTGTTTGTGTGTGTGTGTGTGAGATTGGGATTGTCTGTGTGTGTGAGAGTATTTAAGAGAGCGAGTGTTAACACTGTGCCCATTCACAAATCTCAGCTCACATTTGCTGTATTACTTACACACATTTACAAATCTGATAATGCACATACAGATTAAGACAACTCTCCACACGCACACACAATATTGCTACACTATTGGCCCCATAAGAAGGGCTCTTTATCTGGACTGAGACTGCACATAAATGCAACCAAGGAATTACAGTTACCTTTAAAAAAACCTTAACCTGCAGCGATTATTTGAACAACAGAATATCAATGAATAATCGATAATTACATTCTTCATAATATTCATAAATTCTAATTTCTAAACGTTTCTTTCATTATTGTCTCTCAAGTGTCACATATTTCATTTCAGCTTTTGTTTGATTTTAAGTTATTGTGATTGTGAAGACAAATAGTTCAAATGCCGATTGATCGATAATGACAAAAGCTGGTTGTAGCCCCAGAAATGTTTAGAGGTCTCACACTTTATCAAACCCTATTGTACAAATGTCCAGCTGTACACCATACATACTCTTTAAATAAACTTAAAAGTATAACTATATAAAGAGCCTGCATTGAGGAATACAAACTCCCTCAGGATGAGGCTGAAGAAACTGTGGTGGATGAGTTTTGTTTTATTCTTTCAGGCTATGAGGCTCCTGGCTATCAGACGGAAGAGGCGATTGTATGACATCATAAATGTGTTGGAGGGCATTGGACTCATTAGTAGGGTCACAAGCCACTATATAAAGTGGAGGTAAGTTTTCATCATGGCCTTGTGTGCATGCATGTGTGTCAAGAATGTTGTGCCAAATACATTTCACAATAAAATACAAAGGCATTCTTTAAATCAGGGGTACGACGCCAGGACAGAATATTCTCCAGTTAAACCACCGACTGACCCAGTTAAAGTTGGAGGTGAGGGGCCTGATGGAGATGGAGTTGATGTTGGACCTGCAGACATTGTGGGTCACACAGAGCCTCAGAAACACGACAGACGACTGCAGCAAATATCCTTTTCATGCCCATACTCTAGAATGCATTGATTTTCAACAACGTTATTTTATGTTATTAATCTACCTCTATTTAAAAAAAACGTCTAGCAGAGATCGGAGAAATGTGGGTATTTGTAAGTGTAAATAAGATGTTTAATAGACATGTGATCAGATTTAATGCAAGTTGTACCTTTATGGCAGAAAAAAACGTATGCTATTAGGCAAATCTATTCATTATTATAGTAAAGGTGTTTTATCAAAATATGTCCGTCTTTCACACAGCAACTAGCTCTGGGAACTATCACAGTATTTTCATATTGAACCTTAATTCAGATCAACCCTGAATTATGTGAATCATGAAGATATCTGCAACTGCTTCAGTGGTAATGTATCATCATTCACTTTCTCAACGGCTTGTGTCAGCTGCCGTATCATTGATAGTTAAAAACACACACTTTGTTTTTGCAGAACATAAGAGACAACCATGTTGCTGTTGACTTGCATTGATGGGGTTTTCTGTTGTGAAGACATGGAAGAATAATAAAAAAATATGTAAAACAGCAGAGACATTTAGGTACTTGCCATAAAGTCTGTGTAGTCTTCACTGGATTTACACCAGCCATGAAAGACACCGCATTGCAGCATAGAATCAGCTGTCATGCAGCTACATAGACATTTATGTATAAAACTCTTACATTGTCACTACGGCAGCTGACAGTCTGTTGGTTTTCATGATCCTCGAAATATATGAAGACCCAAATAAATTTTTACTGTCAGTGTCTCGTGTCTCCTCAGGCCACACACTCCTGGCAGTACGAGCACCATCTGGCACAAAGTTAGACGTTCCCATACCCAAAGCTGTAAGTCCTGCATCCCTGGAACGTACTGTGGCCCACTGCTTTTGTTGTTGTTGCTGACTTTACTTCGGGTGGAATGACTTGGTGTGTGCGTCTTCTTTCAGGCCAAGAACCGTCCAGCAAAGTACCAGGTCCATCTGAAAAGCATCAGCGGCCCCATAGATGTCCTGCTCCTTAGCAAACGCTCTGCAGGCTCGGCTCCTGTCGTCCTGCCGGTCCCACCGCCAGAAGACATTTTACGGAACGCCAAGTTAGCAATGTCCTCTTCACATGTGACAGAAAGCGGCGCTAATTCAAGACAGGCGGCCACAGAGGGAACGAAGCAGCAGCAGCATCATGCATCGCCGCTTATTAACAGTGAGCTCATGCGTTCACCTTTTTGTGAGTAATTTAGTTTGTGCCGTTTCTGTTAGTGTTTTTGTTGATTGTCCACTGAAAGAGAAATCTAACACTCGGTTTCAGCTTGGACTTGACCCTGTGCAGCACAGATCCAAAGTCTCTGTCGGAAAGAAAATATCTTTGCTTTGACCTTCAGGTGCAAGATCAACAAAGTGATATCACATTATCTCTGTTTTCTTTGGGGAAAAAAGAAAGAATACGAGTGGAAGAGCTAAGGTTACCTTTAAGCATTACCTCAAGGGGGTTATGCTTTAATCATTGTCTTTCGTTTGTTGTTGTTAATGAGCAGACAAAAAAAATAATCTTCACCTTCTTTAACATGGCAGATAGGGCGTTCGCCTCGGTGAGTGCCCTTCTGGTATTAGACTGTGAACGGATCAGTTAATTTTTCAGTTTAAAGAGGGAATAATCTCATTAATTTGTAAAAAATCTTGTTTCCAGCGCGAAATTTATCAAAGGAACTGAGGGACCTACTAGACCCATCGAAAGGTAAAGCTCTTGTTGTTGAAGAGACGCTGACTTATTGAGGTTCATTATATTTTGAAAGTCAGCTGGATGTAAACAAGTTTATGATTAACTGTGTCTCCTCCCTCATTTGTTTGCAGAAGTAATGAATACAGAAATAATCACAAAGTTTATGACCTCTGAAGGTAAGTCCTCTTTATTTTCTGGCTTTCTTATCTATTGACTATCAGTATTTGTAGAGTTTTCCCATTAATCACGGATATATTTCTGGTCCTCAGCTGTTTCTTCACTCTTCCGAGCGCCGCAACCGCTTCCAGCTGAGTGTGAAAACCTGTATAATCTGGATGAAAGTGAAAACCCCTTAGATCTCTCGCATGACCTACTCAATGTTTGACCATGAACTGTTGTAATAACACTGCAAAAGTAAGAGTTGTAAAGAGCAGATAGTTTTTAAATGGTTACTCGATTTTAACAATTAATAAACAAATGATGTTGAATACTGTGTCCATCTTATGAATATTCATATACACAATCTACAAACCTCAGTTAAACCAAGACCTCTTTGACAGCGTCGCCTATAAGAACAAAGTTTTACAGTAACTGCAGGAGCTGATTGGATGGTTTGAATTACAATACACAAGTTTTATTTTGAGTAGTTAAATGCTGATGTTCTAACATGCAGGTTAAATGTTCACATTTAGCAAAAAAAATCTAAATATTCCACCTCATGGTGGCACAAGAGAACTACGGGAACTATGATCGCCTGAAGACAAAGTGTGATTTATTCTCTTTCAGCAGTTAACTATTTGACTGGTATATACAAAATTACATTTTGTACTATAGAACACGCAAAACAGCACATATACACACACACACAAGTATTTGAAAGTACAATATTCTTCAATATAATAAACCAAATAATGACATTAATCAAAGTCCCGTGCTGTGGGAGTGACGGCCCCTGGATACGCTCGATCCTTGTTGCTATGACAACAGACACCAACAACTGTTTCCACGGCGACACGTTGACTCGAGACACAAGCGGACTTCAAACAAGTGGAACTGTTTCCGCCTCTCCGCGTGTTGTCTGTGCGGAGCGACACCATGGTGAGATATTAAAGTCTTTCGTTACGGTCACTGGGGGCTAACTACCCACTGAGGTTAGCCACCTAGCGGCTAACGCTCGGTTGTTGTGTTGGACTAGGGACTATAGATCGGCTGCGGTTTTAACCTTGTGTCCTCTCTTGTGTTGACTTCCGTCCAGCCTCCCAAAAACAAAGGCTCGGCTAAAAAGCCCGCAAAGCCCCGGACGCCCACTCTGATCGATGGCCTCACCAAGGAGGAGCTGTCCAAGGAGCAGGTCAGAGCTGCTAACACCTCTCACACCAGGAGAGGGCGCTGTCCTGCTCCGTGTGGTCTGCTCTGTGAGAGGGAAGCCACATGATCACTGGGACAGAGCCAGGGAACTCAGCCAGAGAACGTTTCCTGGCTTTTAGCTTCTAATGTTGTTTACCAACATGTTTACACTATCATCTCCCTTCTTGTGAAAATGTGTGTCAGGCTCCAGCCGACCAGTTTAAAACGCAGGATGTGTAGTGGGTTACACTGAAGACAACATCAGGGTTCTTTTCTCAGACCTACTGTAGATGTTATATGATGTTTTCACAGGCAGAGTAGTTCCCCCTGTGACCACGGACTTAACTTTGATTGTGTGCAATAGGTAGAGTGTATGGTGGCCTGGGAAGTATTTGCCACCAAAGTGTCTAAACTACTCCTGTTAAATCAAAAGTTCCAGCTTGACGTTCCACTATCCCAATTCAGCCGAGTCTAATCATGTCTAACACTAGAGTAGAGGATATAAGTCCCTGAAAGACACAAAAAGGGTTAGGGTTAGGGTTAAGTGTTTTTCTGCAGGAAAGCAACAGGTGATCATAGAGCTCTGTAAAGAATTCAAACTCATGTTGGTTTGACGTTGGTTGTTATAGTAATTAAAAGCAACTAGAAATTGTCAGGATCATCTACCAAAAACATATTTCTGTTTATTTCAGATGGAGGAGCACATTGTGGGCCTTCGAGAGGAGCTGGATCGAGAGAGGGAGGAGCGGAACTACTTTCAGCTGGAGAGGGACACGATTCAAAACTTCTCGGAGAACACAAAGAGAGCGCTGCAGGAGATGAAGGCTGAAATGAACAACCTAGACAAGGACATTGAAGAGGATGAGAGGTGCCACCAAGTAGAGATCAAGGCAAGGGATTGGACAGATACAGGATAGTCTTTATTTTAATCCAGATTATGACAGTCCAGGGAACACGGTTGTCCAGATTTAATAGTCCTTAAATGCAATAAATCGACACAATCTTGGACAATTTAGTCAGTACAATATTTATTATCCCATAATCCTTCATGTACTTTCTTTAGTAATTTTGAAGTACATTTACATGGCAAAATGCCTTTGGGCAACACATTGAACCCCAAATTCACAAATCCCTCCTCAGCAACGTGTGAAATACCGAAGAAAGACTGAATATCCTCAGCACATAAGAAGCCATTTTTTTTCTTCGGTCGGATTAGTTCAAGGATCACAAACAAAATGAGAATGAAACAGCAATGTCTCAAAGTCTTTCCGTTAAAGCGTTACAGAAAAGAACATATTGTCATCAATAGTAAAGAGGCAGATTTGTTGTTATTTTCATGAAAAGCAAGGATTATGGAGAGATACTGATCCTTTCATGAGCTTCTCACTGGGGAAATGTAAAATCAAAGCTACTCAATATCTGATCTTTGCTTGTGTGATAGTAGGATTAAAAGGAAGCTTAAAAGCCGTGTTAAAACAGGGCTACAGAACGGGGTTGCGTGGGATCCAAAAGCTCTGCGATGGCACAGCCTGACAGCAGCAACTAGTGACAGGTCAAAAGAGAATACATTTTATATTGGACTTTTTTTGTTCTCTCCACTAGGTGTTCAACCAGAAGATGAAGCACCTCCTTTGTGAACACCAGAACACGATCTCGGAGTTGAGAGCAAATGCTGTAGTCTCGACTGAAATGCAGCAGAAGGAACAAGACACATTAGAGTTTGAGCTTCATAAGAGAATGAAGGCCATCAAGGTCCAGATGGAGGAGATTAACGATGAAAACCTTGTCAAGGACCTTGAACTGGTTTGTAATAAACACAAAGTCTGCATGGTTTCTAAACTTTAACATGAGTGGATTCAGTTTTTTACTTTTGCTTGGATGTATTTCCTTCAAATACCATTGTGGTTGTTGTCTCGACAGAAACATGCTGAAGAAATGACTGAAGTGAAGGACAAATTGGAGAAGCAACTCAGAGGTAAACTAGAGTCGCACTCAGCAGAGAGCACATCCACCAAGGATTAATAGTCTTCTTATAGTCAACCAAGCTGCACTTCATTGCACACACTCATAAATATCAGTTCCCTTAATATTGCCGTTTTTATCATCAAGATTTCTGAGTTATTGTTTTTTCGTAATGTTACAGAGAGTGAGAAAGAAAAAAAAATGTCCGCCCCTTTTTCCGAATCCATGCCAGAATATTTTTAGGTTGTTTGTGTGTGAGTTGTCAATAACTAAATTGGAGCCACGTGTTTTGTGGCTTTTTGAATAGAAACTGAAGCTGTGTATGAAGGAAAAACTACGTTTCTGCTACAAGAGCTGGAAAACATGAGGAAAAATGGGATCAGTGAGAAAGAGGATCACTGGAACAGCCACATCGATGTTCTGGTATCCGACCACAACAAAGCTCTCAGGGAAGCTAGTGAGCTGGTGAAAGACTTACAACAGGCTCTGGAGGGGAGTGATTCATTCAAGGTACGAGTTCACACACTCAGCCTCTCAGAATAAAAACAAAGAAATGTCTGATGTTTCATTTGGGCCTGCAACTGATGAGTAATTCCGTCATTGATGATTCGGTTGATTATTGATTATCAATTGTTTTGTCTAGAGGATTTGTGAAAAGTGCTAACATTTCCTGAAGTCTTGACTGCTAATCATTTTGACACACTTTTGGATTTCTCTTAATTGTCGCAGCATAATTTTGATCCAGTTATGTTTTCTTCATCTTTTGTTTGACTTTTTTTTTAGACACAAATGAAAGAAATGAAGACGAAACAGAAGCAGGAGGAAAAGGACCTGATCCTTGTTTTGCGTGATAACAAACGTCTTGCTGAGCAACTCTCGAAAGCTGAAGAGGAAATTGCTGAAAAGAAGAAAAAAATGAAACACAGCGCAATGAAAAAGGTTCTAATGAGTTACAATTCTGACTCGTACACTTCTATTGGCTGCTACCTGCTTATTTGCTCAGTTTTAGTCGCATACTGTATATTAACTTAAGAGACTCTATTTATGACAGGAGGACACCAAAGAAAAGATCGTAGAAAAGAAGATGAATGATCTGAAACAGGATTACGAGACGCTGAAAGAGACATTCAACAAGGTAAAAGATAAGATTGACTTGCACGGTGTCATGTTGCTCAAATGTAACCTCCATTTGTGTGCACCTTGGATGTTAGCCAGATGTCTAAGTGACTATTTCTGCATCTGTGTGTCGTGTGTGTGTATGTGCATGTCGCACAGCTTCAGCTTGAGAGGGACGAGCTGTACGAGAGGCACTCTCAGTCTGTTCAGAAGGCACAGCACAAAGCCGATCTGAAGAACATGCAGCTGGAGACGAAGCTGAAAGCTCTCACAGACAATCTGGAGAAGACAAACGCTCAGCTCCACTCTGTGCTCACTTCCTCTAACATGGACCAGACAGGCCTTCGTGAGGTCATAAACAACATTCAGGTAACTGTTTATCTGAAATATATTTCATGATGTTTGTCCATGAGAGAAAGATGTTTTATTTTTACATTATCTATTTTTTCACTTGTAGGAAAACCCTGACTCCGACAATAACACCATCAAGATCTTACAGTATAAAAAACATCAGATTTCCAAGGTTAGTGGATCATTTACATATTTGTTAAAACAATGATAATACTTAAACATGTTTTGTACTGAAGTGCCTACTCTTGGTCCCGACAGGCGCGTGAGGATTTGCTGCTATACTACAAGGCCAAGCTAAGGGCTCTCGGTGTCCCAGTGGAGGAGCTTCATGCTGAGCCCTTTGAGAGCAGTCGTACTGGAAAAATTCGAGGACGGGCCTTAGATATTGGCTTTGCCCAGAAGTGAGAAAACAGACATTTTAGATAAAAAAAACACCATCAGCAAAGCTCTGATGCAGCATGAAGGGACTGTTTTCTTAAAGAAAAGCTGCTCAAATTGAAAACATGCATTTACATTTTTTAAGAAAAGGTAATTGTAGCTTTAATAAGCAACATGTTGTTGTTTCAAACTATAAAAAATTATTTACACAGTGGTGCATTGAGCTGGATACCTCACAGCAAGTTTGCGTGTTCCTCAATTGCCGGCTTGAACCACCTCCGGGTGCTCTTCCAGTCTCTAAGACTTTATCCAAACTTTATGTAGTTTGGCTTTTTCTTGACGGAAATTGTACTTTATTGATTCTTGATGTTCTGGGTTTTGTACCCTCATGGTTGAATGAACTTATTGTAGGTCGCTTTGGATAAAAGCGTCAACTAAATGAAATGTAATGTAATCAGATTGTCAGGTTGATTGTCAGTATATTGTTTGATTGGGAGTAGATCCTGGGGGCAAGTGAAGTCGAGTCTGTTGATACTTAACTTGACTCCAACTTGACCCTAACTCCAGTCCGGGAGCTCTGCTTACTTCTGAGCCTTGAACTATGGTGTCTAGTAACAATACTTGATTTTTGCCACACAATGACATTTTGTTTCTATTGTATAAAGTCATTAATGTCTTAAATCAGTGATTTAGCAAACTAAAGAAATTTTTTGTTTCCAACCCTCTATTCGTACCTGCAACAATGTCTCTGTTAATCACAATGGGACTTTCTGTCTAAACATGTGTGATGTATTTGCATAATCGATATTGATGAATAAAAAAATTATAAATTACAATTAAAGACAAAGTGCTATACTGCTTAATTTACCATAAGTCACTAATGATAAACTATTTCTAAGATATGACAGGCTGAACCCTTTCACTGATGCAATGATTGAGTTTTATTTAGGCCGTTTTAGTGACAGGTTTATAGCATAAACTATATAAAGATGGACAACTTGTCTTCACTTCTTCCCACCATCCAGAAATGTATCCAAAATATTCCAGATACAAACTCTTCATTTCCCAGAGTCTGCACAGTAGCGATTGTGGGAGGAAGCCAGGGTAGCAAGTCTCTCTGATACACATGTTTGATCTATCGCAAGTCAGCTTAGAATGTCAATCATTACGTTTCACCTGTTTTTATATCATCAATAACCTATTTTTAAAAACTTGAATACTTGGACATCCATTGGTGTAATAGGAGCAACTTTAAATGACAGAAAACATTTTTCAGAAAAATATATTTGTACAATTCTTTTTGTTTAGTCATGTCCAGTCCAATATGTTACGGTAGCTGGATTGGACCTAAACTGCAGCCAGCCACAAGGTGGTGCTCAAGATGCTTTGGCTTCACTTTGGAGAAATCCGTCAAGTCGTCCATCTTTATATTTACAGGTACAGGTATATCTATGATTTATAGCTACATGGACAGTTGTGTTAAAACCTTCAGTGGGCAGTTTGTTTAAGGGTTAAAGTCCTTTATCATTCTGCTCTTTACCAAGAGTGTTAAAGATCCTTCTCAGCTTCATGTGATACAAAATTATGAAAAACTAGTAACCAACCTGTCAAATTGCAGGAAATATCAAGATGTTACAGTAAAGTTGACCTTTGACCCTTGAATATTAAATATTGCCATTTATTTGTATGACATGTTTCGTTAGCTACTTAAATCATTAGGTTCTTTTGATAACAGATGATTGACCTTAATTGTCCTTGGCCCAGCTAAATCTAATAAGGTAATGTTTATTCAACGTTTATGTTTATGCCATATTTGAAGAAAGTCCCCTGAGGTGTTCATGAGATGGTTGGACAGACAACCTGAGAACATGATACCTCCAGACATGGCTGTTTCCAGAGCTGAGGCAATATTATAAATGTCAGTTAGGTGAAAGTTAAATCTATTCATCACATCAAAAACAGCAAGTGAAAGAAAATCTGGTCTTGATGCCAGTGAAGAAAAGACCAGCTCGGTGTCGAGGTATCTTTGCATTTTTTAACTGTTGTGTGATGGGGACAAAAACTGGATTAAGACCAAATATTCCAATCTGAACAGTTGGTATCACCAGCTGATTTCCTCGCTGCCATGACTCAGTTTCCAGCAGAGAGAACAGGAACATATGGGGTGGATCCAGTTTCTCATTGAATATTCCAGTGGTGAATCGAGCCCTGCTTCACTGAGTGATCGCTGTTCCGTGTGGTATCAATAATACAGGAGGAAGTTATTGTGCCTAAGCAGGCCCAGTATCGCACAGCTAAAGCGAGTGGAGGGAGGGGGTGGTCCTTTCACTCGGGCCTCTTGGGTTTCAGGGCCCGCAGACAGTGGTCTGACTCCTGGGAGCCGGCTGCTTTGCCCTTGCACAGGGCTCAATTGTGAGTCTGCCTGACCGATGGATAAATGTGTCTAAACACTGACAGCCTGCACAGTCCCGCTGGCCAGCCCCCCCCCCCCCCCCCCCCCCCATAACAAACCTGCAGTCACAAGACGAGTCCCAGCTGAGAGACAGCTCAATAGAGAATTATTCAGTGGGAGACCTCAGACAGTTAGAGAATGGGATAGATATCATGGGCGTGATTAACATGATCGAGATTTCCACCTCGATCAAGCACCTAGCTGAGGGCTGTGACCTTCCTCTAGCCTTGTAAAGATCTAAATAGTGTGTTGTACATCAAATAAGACGCCTCAAGTGTTTTTCAGGAGTTCTGCCCATTTAATCACGATGCACTCCCCATTTCTCTGTCCTTTGTCATATAAAAGTGTCAACCACACATTAGGACGACGAGTAAACATGTGAAACATGAAACCGAGCAACAACCTAAACCCCCCGAGGCCAAAACAAACGTCTATAAGAGCAGAGAGAGACAGAGGACAGAGGTGGGAGGGGTGCAGGAGGAGAGTGAAAGGTAGAGAGAGTGATGGTGAAACGGAGAGGGCCTCTCAGAAAGAGGTCAGCTCTGAGCGTGCCGACGCCGATAAGATGCTGCTGACCGCTTAGGAGAAGCTTTTACTCATGAATGGATTGAAACCGTTGGTGAGTCCTGTAAAGGGTTTTTTCTTCTTCATATTTCCATTATTGTAATTTATCATTGATATTATAAACTTATAAAAAAAAAAAATAGTTGCACCAGAAAGAGATTTACAGTCTCTTTCTGAGATGTACCATCTCTTTCTGCTACTCTGTCCTAAATCTCTTTAAGAAACAGAACCTGTGTATTTAACTGTGCATCTACTTTATTTCATGTACACTTTCTTTTTTTTACACTCTTTTTAACATCATATAAAGCCCTGCCTTTAATAGCTTACATCTTAATACGTTTGATTAGTTAATTACTTTACTGATACTTGTTTAGTAGCCATGCTGAGAAAGTGGTAAGGTGATGTGGCAGCCAGTCATTAAGGTTTAATAGCCTCTCTCTGCGAATATACTTTACTCCTTGAGTCCACCCCATCTCTTCAATGAAACAACTACACAACAACACTCCTTTTGAATGCATGATTTTGTGAAATCGATAGGACAAACAGCCCACAGAGAAAGATGTGACCCCACTGTGTCACCGTTCACGTTGACATGAGATGAAGATGGCGGCGAAAGGGCCAGTGATGGTCACTCTTAGATTCACAAGCATCATAGTTTGTGCTGTCTTACTGGGCCAAGGATCCTCCCAGGAAACAGGTGAGTGTTCCACCAGAACATTCTGTTTGTTTTGATGTGCTTTTGGAATGATGCTGGCTTAAGATGCCTATGTGCTCTTCCAGGAGGGGGTAAAAAGGAACAGAGAGAAGCCATTCTGAAGGAACTCTTTTCAAAATGGAGTGAAGGAGGTGGTAGGAATCCTCAGAAAGCTCCTCCAGAAACAAACAAGGACCAGTCCATGCACCCTTGGGTGAGGAATATCATGGGGAGTCTAAAATCACTTCTTCCCACCAAGACCCTGCCTTTACTGAACAAGCCAATTGACAGACACAGACTCTCTGGTTTTCTCTACAACATCTCTCAGTACCTCCAGGAGATGGGTGCTGAGCTGGAGGAGGCACCGGCGGAGCCAGATGAGGAGCAGCTGTGGGAGAAGGTGCTGCATTACTTTCTCCAGTCTGAAGGGAATGCTGCACAGAACCAGTGGAATGGCCGGGTACCCCCCCGACCCAGCGTCAAAGTGCAGGACTGGTTCTTGTCCCTCAGGGGCAGCCCCCACTGGGACTGGCTCCTGGGGCTGCTGCAGAGTCTCATCAGTCTCTCAGAGCGACAGCCCCACAGGCCTCTCTTGACTTTCTTATCTCAGAACTGGAGAACAGTGAGCGCTGTGCTGGAAGCTGCACTTCAAGCTATGGTCAGTGGGACGTATGGTCAGGCCAGTGCAGGCCTGCAGGGCTTCATTTGTGCCCTGAAGGGCCGAGGTGACTGTGCCTTCAGTGTTAGCTGGCTTCAGCAGCTGCTGCGTTTCTTAGAAACACGCAACTGGAAGCCTGTGGTCAGTCTGCACCCAGCAGGAGAAGGTGAACGCTCAAGTGCGTTTGGACGTTTGAAGCCTTTCAGCCTGCCTCCTGAGGCCATGAGGCAGGATGGGCTGTCTGGGAACATATCTATGGAAGACAAGATGGCCATGGAGGAAGATCCAGACTCCATGCAGAATTTACTGCTGCAGGCGTTATCCCGTTCAGGTGGAGGAGAGCGAGGAGGTCACCTGGCACAGAGGAATGTTGCTCTTGTGCAGGGCTTGGACGGGCTGAGGAGCGGCCTCCTGCACAGGGTGGGTAGCTCTGTATATGGTAACCTGAGGAAGAAAGTGTCACGAGTTACCATGGCACTGCTTGATGATGTCAGCGGCTCGGTGGACGTGCCACAGCCCAACGCCCAGGGTCGCTGCTCGGTTGGTGAGTTTGTGGGGCAGCTGGCCTCAGAGGGTGTTTGCACAATCAATCACATTTTAATTCAAATGCATTCATAGAAACAATCTCATAAATGATTCATTAGGTGATTAAGAAATATTTTACAATGGTTAATGGTGTTCATAATTAATTCAGTTTCTATAATTCATTATAGAAACCAGATAATTAACTTTTTTAATTGCACTTAATTTCACATACCAACAACACATCCTCTTTAATAGATTCTTAAGTTGTGCCCTGGTTTCACCTGACAAACCCAGGGGAGAATGTGACAGTGACTCACACTGCTTTAAAATCTTTTTAATCATCCCGGTCAATGAAAGCACCTGTCGTTAGCTCGGCTAATCTCTTTATCCTCTCATTGATGTCAGTAACATAATATCTTGGGCTTTGTTGGCTGAGCTGCACTGTTGCATCAGGCCTCTGTTGTGCCCTGCAGGACCTTCCCATAGCTTTTTCCACCTCTCATTCACTCTGATTTCCAGGTAATGTTTGCTTTTATTTGTCTTTTTGAAGGTGACCTGAGGCAGCTGATCTTATGGTAAGATATAATATGAAATATGTCTCATTCTCGTTTTCACAAGTCTAACTGTAAATTCACATCTCGACCATCTGTCAATGCATATGTAGGGGGATAAGACATAATGTGACGTGGAACACCCAGGCGTTAGGAGTTAGTTCCCAGGGTCTCCCAAGCTCAATCCCATTCCTGACGTGCCCCTCCGCTGAAGGCCAACTAACACCAGCCCACTCATCATCTCAAATGGCCCCTTCTTCACGAACAATCTCCAAACGAAACCACCTTCATGAACTCTCCACTGCGCCTCACCAGTCCCAGTTCAGCCAGCGACATACCGGGAGAGCGAGTGAGAAAGGTGACCAGCTGAAAGAGACGGAGCACTCCCCCTCAACAGAAATCCTGGAGGCAGCGTGCAATGAATCCATCCCGGGCTTGAGCGGTGTCTCCAACTTCACTGTGTTCCTCTACTGTAAACTGTTTGAGGCGGAGAACGGCTCAGTTGACCCTGCAGTGGCTCCGATGGAACTCGACCTGCACGCCACGTGCTCTGATGCAGCCTGGTACCTGTCTGCTGCTGAAGAGGACTTCCTGTGGGTCCACATCTGCAGTGAGTTCTTTGCCCATGAATTCAACAACACTGTGTGTGCCAACTCCTCATTCTGGCTGCAGAGAGCACATCAGGTAATAGATCACTGCTTTGATTGGCAAGGCGTACGAAGGCGTATGGTTATATGTATGTACCTGATGTTAACTCCTATATCCTATTATCTGCAGGCTGCTATGACAAAGGACTACCATTTTTTTAACCAAACCATCATAGACGACCTGTGTGTTCAGCTGTCAGAGGAAACAACAGAAAGTCCAGGAGTGGATGAGAGCTGCCTGGCTCAGCTGGGCAGCAGGTCGCTAAGCGCCCAGGCTTTCAGACACTGCTTCCTGCCGAACAACTCCGCCATGATCTCAGCTTTGTGCGGTGGAGAGTCTCCTGACTCACACCGATCCTTGCCAGAGGCCAGCTGGGCCGCAACATACTGCTCCAAAATACACAACTTCTCCCATGCTGACACCTCTGAGGAGACCTGTCAATACAGAGAATGGGCTGTGCATCGCTTCACCAACACAACCCTGCTGGAGCTGTGCGAGCAGACACCTGGGCTGAGAGAGTACATGTGTCTGAACACCTCCCTGTACAATCAGCTGCTACAATCACTGCCTCAGTTTGCTGATTTCTGTGCTGATCTGCAGGCAGAGCTCGAGGGCAGGAAGTGCTTCCTGCAGAGATTCTTTGACATGCTCCCAGCGCCATATCAATTTGACACAGCCCAGCTGTGTACGGACCCCGCCCCGATGCTGGTGGACGTTCTTCACAAGCTGAGTGTGTGCGAGGTCGAGGGAGGTGAGCGTGAAGGGTTCTTAGTGGTGCTGGGGTATGTGTTGCGAGTGTTGGACTTCATGGTGGGCCTCTCCTCGGGGCTTGATGAGGGGGAAACAGAGGCAAGACAAGGTTTGGGTCAGGCCATCCTCCTCTCCAGTCTCCTTGACAACGCATCCTGGGCCGGTCTGCAGCCAGAAGCCTCCACGAGTGTCCTGAACACTGTGGGGGTCTTCCTGCGCAGGGAGCAGAACACCACCCTGAAAGAGGACCTGCTGAGCTGCTTCAGTGTAAGATAAGATAGCTGACTGACACACTCACACACAGACACACTTACACACATACAGAGCAAAGAGTGAATAACTTTCTGCTGTCACAACAGCCTGTTCTGTGGGACCTCATCCAGCGGGACGACAACTCATCTGCTCTCAGGGCTCTGCTGCAGGTACTTGCCTGTGCAGCAATTTTTACCTTTATCATTTCACAACAGATCAACTCGCTGAACTACATATTTTGCTTAATGGCTTTTTCTTGTCAGGAGTACCTGCAGATGCCAAGAGACAGCATCCGCACTCTTGTGATGTCTGCTGAAAAAGACGCAGTGAAGAGATTTCTCTCCCATATGCACCAAAGTTGGAACCAGCTACAAGTTGAAACCAGCCAGGTTTGTTTTAAAACTCCCAACAAAACAAATGAATGTGTTAAGATTTACACAAAGCACTGAACTCAATGTGCAGAGTAGAGATCGGGCACACACAAAGTTTGAAACCTAATTTCAAATCATTAGGACATTTGGACTACCTGAACGCACCCACAGAGAAAATATGCAGGATGTCAGGATAACATGGAGCAGGAGAGTCAAATCAATATAGAAAATATTATTTATGACTCTTTTTATGAAGCTAATGTTGCATGAACAGCTCTCAAACCTTGCTGATAGTAACATAACAATGTACAGCTCTAGTGACTACAGTCCTATTCTACTGCACTCTCTGTGAGTCAGGGTCAAAATGAACACACGTCAGTTACTGTCGCACTCTTTTGTTTCCTCTGTCAGGCCTCTCAAAAAGAGCAGCAAGCCATGGAAACAATGACTGCGGCTTTCATCCATAAGTTCCCCCGAGTGACCCCGGAGCTGTTTGTGGACCTGTCTCAGTTCATACCCTTCATGTCTGTCTCTGACATTATGAGCTTCCCCGCCTCCCTGATAATCAACGACAGCGTGTGAGTTGCTGACCCATGAAGAGTTTATTCTGACACGTCTTCCTGTATCGATGCTAATGGCCTCCTCGTTGCTCTTCAGATTGACGGCCATCCGTGACCACAGCTCAGGGATGAAGTCACTGCAGAAAAAGGCCTTTGTGAAACGCCTCCTGCAGTCGAGTGCAGTGGGGGATGTCCCCACGTGGCCACCGTACTTTATCAGTTCCATCCTCCCACTCCTGCCTTACCTCCCAATCAGCCATTTTCAGCAACTGACTTCTCAACAGGTCAGAGGCCAATTCACTGATTTCAAGCTCTTGACATAATGCCGGCATCTCTTTGTCAGATGTTAGTCTGGGTTCATTTGGACAGAGGACAAATTAACGGGGAAACCAAAATTCATGATTAGAGAAATTCCTCAACACAACTGTGGCACAACACAGTCACAACATCGCAACTCAGGTCAAAACCTATTGGAGACGAACAGTACTCTCCAAAAGCATCACACTATATGATCATTTTTTACTCCCATAGAGGGTTGGTACATTTTTTCAGCTCGATTCAATATTTATTCCGTTGTCTCTCTTAGCTTGCTCCACTTGTAGAGTTGCTAGGCAATGGCAGTCTGGATGGTGTGAGGGGGCGCCATGTGCTCCGCAGCCTCTTCAGCAGGAAGAAGAATCTGACTGGTGACAACATACTGAGGTGGGCTTCAATGATATATTAACAAGTATTGAACTGGAACATTCATAGGTCAATGTTGATGACTTGGGTCATAGTTTTGTTTTGGTAGTAATGGATGGTGTTTTACCAGGTATGAAAAAGCAGATCTAGTATTTACACTATGGAGGCAGTCTTGGAGGATTATAACTGGTGTGTGAAGTGTTTTGATGGGTTTGTGTCTTTTGCAGGTTGGGAGTCCTCGCATGTTACCTGGATCCGGCAGAACTGGGTTTGTATGTTCAGGACTCGGCTGTGTCCTCTGCTCTGTGGCAGCAGCTGGCTCAGTGTATGTCGAAGGGGATGATCAGTACCAACGGGAGGGTGAGTGGCACAAGTAATTACTGACATCTACCGTATGTACACTACAGAACATATTTAAACCACTGTCTCTAACCTAATGCTCTGTTTTTCTGTTGCACCACACAATGTCTGACTATCCCTGTCTTTGTGGATAGTTGTCCTCGTGGCTCATTCCAGCGCTTCAGTCCCTGAACATCAGCAGCATGGCTCCTTCAGAGCTGTCTGCTATCAGTGGTCTGCTGCCCCAATTAGGAGCTTCCTTCCTGCTGTCACTCCCCTCACAACAGCTCCTGGAAGTCCTCTCACAACCAGGATTACACAGATATTCCCCAGCACAGGTCAACAGGGAATTTAACTTTCTATCATCTATTCATTTTTGTATTATTCATTTCACTCGTCGATTTCAAGTGCCTCTAAAATTCTTAAGATCTACACAAAGGAAGAGGATAAACACTAATGAAATACATGACCTTTACCTAACAGACTGCAACGGTCTTAAAATGTGAAAGCGTTTGGTCTGTGTGCACTGTACACTCATTCATTTTTAATCCTTTCCTCAGGCATTTCTCACGTTATCCAAGATCTCAAAAAACACCAACGTAAGTAGACATTTTTTAGAATACCTCTGCTTAATGTCCAAAGACTGCACAATCACCTTTGTTTTTTAAATCTTTCTGCCAGCTCACAGTGGAAGAACTATGCAGACTGAAGCCGTTGCACTCTGGTCTCTCCCCTGCTGTGCTCAGAGATCTCCAGTGGCCTGAGATCAGTCAAACTGCCCACTGTCAGTGCTGGAGAACCATGCTAACTGAGCTTAAGCCTGGCCATAGAGCCATGCTGTACAATGCAATGCAGGAGGTAATGGCGCTGACTTTCTAAACGGCATCACTTATCACTTCTCTCATCTTTTCATTCCTCCATAGAATTTGGTGCCACTCTCAAATTATTATGACATGTTGCGTAAAAGACAAAGAATAGGTGGATAGGTTTGTGAAAATTGATATAATTCAACATCTCTTTAGAATTGTTGGAACATATCAAAACAAGAAGCAAAATCTGTGGTCCCCGAAGCATTAATCTGGCTCTACTGTCTAAAAGAGTGTTCTTTGAACCTAGAAGTAGGCGATTTGTAGGGGAATGAGGGGGGAGGCCATTCCCTTTAATTAATAATACTTTTTGGGAGTTTGAAACCAAATGGCATCGATAAGAACAGGAGGACTGCACACTTTTCAACCCAGAGAAATCCTACCTGTGGCTGTTAAAACATCCATAACGATTTTACTATTTTTTAGCAGGCAGGATTCAGCATAAAATTGGTAGATAATAATTTCATTGTTCACATTCAAGCAACAAGCACACAGTTCTGTACTGCAGGGATGTCACCCCCCACAACTCCATCCCTGACTCATCAGCTCCACAAGTTAATAACCTGGTGATATTTTCCGCAGTAATATTCAACCCACGACTGGTCTAAAACAGTCACTGCAACAAATTGTCTACTGTTTGACTGAAGGGCCTTTAAAGGCTTGTACATTCTACATTTAAATGTACATTAATTATTTCGTTTTTTGTCCACAGGCTTTAGACAGTGACCTGCAGAACCTCACACAGCAGGTCAGCTGTCTTTTATCATTTGTACCTCTGAGGAAGCTGATAGAGGCCACCGATGGAGAAACAATCCTGAGACACATTAGCCTGTACAGGGACATACACTGGTCGCCACAGCAGGTGCACATTTGTCTTTAATCTTCTTTTGTGCGCTCTTAAACTTTGTATTGATAAGACAACAATAGGTTTCCAGTTCTCTGACTTGAGAAGAAAATGTTACCAGCTTCAGTCTCGGACCTCCTTTAATCTGCAACTCATCTGCTATGCTTCGCATGAGCCTTTCAGAATGTTAATTCTCTGTAGACATCAGCCGCCATCAAGCTAATTAGTTTGGATGCAGTACAATGGTGTGGAGGAGTGTAGCGTAAATTAATAATGGCTACCTTAAAGGGATTTTGTCACGGCCAAAAGTGTGTTAACCTGCTTTCACCACCTGTTCTCAGTCTAATAATACCTGAGTCAAATCAATAAAGATGACTTTCACTTAGCAACGGCTCTGAAATAATCTGTGACACTGTTATTAGATATTAGGTTTTCAATTTCAATAACTGTAAAACTTTATTTGTGTCTTCTGACCAATTAATCAGAACGTCGTCAAAGAGATTTTAACTGATGCCGATAAAGAAAGTAATTTACCGCCAGTGTTTCATTCCACATGCAGTCTGGCAATTCTGCAGAGCAGCTGTAGATAAAAATATTTTTAAACAAAGCCAACTTTTTAAAGCCCCTGCCGTCATCAGGAGATCCCTAAAGCAGCTAAGTGAAATTCGATTGCTATTCTGACTTATCTAGAAAAAAGAAAAAAGACATCAACTGATAAATAATAAATGAAGTAAGCACAACAAAGAATGATTAGTTATGAGGATCCGTTTTTATTTTATATTCAGGAACATAAATCCAGTTTTCTCACATAACAATTGTTTTTTAAGTCTAAATAATTAAAGAGCGCTCTTGTAATATAAGGAAGCGAAGGTGTTACCTATTACAGTGCAGCAATGAAAACTTCTCATTGTTTCATTGGAGGAGGTAACAACAGGATCCATCTTCTGTGTGATGCCAGAAACCAAGATTATCAAATTATAATCTGATCTGCTCTTACAAGAAATTTCCCCAGTGGACTTGTCATCCTTAAAAGGACATTTCAACCAAATTATTTGAACAGTTAAACATCCAGTAACTTGATTTACATGGTTTGTGTTAAATGCACTAAAACATGAGAATATTGCTGCTGTTTAATTAACTGCAAGTTGATTTTGGTTCTTTAGTTTAGAATAAACAACAATCAAAGTGCTGATTCTGATGCTTCTTCTTTCTATACAGGCTCAGTCCCTGTTTACAAAATTATCAGAATTTAAAAACATCACCAGCAAGTCAGTGAGGTAAGTTGGAAATGTGTTGCATCAAAACATCCAAACTATTTTAATCAATGAGTATTTTTTTTTGTTTGAAACACTCAAAACAAAAAGATGAAGATGAAATATCTTTCCCTTTTAGGGCTCTGGGTCAAGTCGCCGGTGGGATGAGCTGTGATTTTTTGAGGCTTTGGACCAATGATACAGATTTTGCAGAGTTGCTTCAGTTTGTTAGTGAGCTGCCTGGTGGCTTGAGACCTGCTCTGGTGAGGAGCAAACAACCTGTCAGATTGCCTAAAACACTAAATTTCAAAAAATATTGTCATAATAAATCAAAAAGCGAAGATTAATACTAACAAGTTCAGATGTGTTTGGGCTGTGTTAACAGCGGAAATGTATCGTTGAGGAAATGAGGAAACAGCCTGAACTTGACCTCACACTTTTCAACCCTGGGTTTGCTTCAACATTACCGTAAGTAATTATACACAGTTATTAATATATTTCACGGTCTATCCTGAGATGCTTCTTTAACACCTCTGCTCTGTTCTTCTCCAGAGTGACGATGATAGAGAACCTCTCTAATGCCTCCTTCAAAGCCGTTCTGGACCACATCCATGCAAACTTTGCTGATTTCCTCAGAATGCCACATTACAAGCAGACGTGTTTAGCTGAGAAGGCAAAAATTGAGCTGGTAAAACAGCAACATGAACCACACCATACTGCATTTACTGCATCTTCTCACATGGCGTGCAGGGGCTTACACATTAGGTTTTAGTTACAATATTGTAATGAGGAACCGGATGCTGCATAGGAATCTGGAATTAATCCTCGGGTATTAAAATGATAAACTGTAACCAAGAGCATGCAAAAAGCAAAGTGGGACTATTTCTATTTAATTAAATCTGGATTTTCATCAGCAATGGTGAGTCATGTATTTGATTTGTATTCAAATTTTGAGGGGTTGGTAAGTGTTTGCTTGAGAAGCCTGAACAAATGGAGGGAGGGAAACAGGTGGAGAGAGAGATTCAGGCCATGACCTGCCTCAGTCCCACTGCAGCTTTCTACACAACTGAAGTCATTTCAGCCTGAAATCCTTGTAATCTAGGCGTACACTCTGTTTGTGTGTGTGTGTGTGTGTGTGTGTGTGTGTGTGTCTGTGTGTTTATGTGATGCTCTGCAGGGCTCCTCTCAGGCTGAGGAGGAGATTGATGGCACCACTCTGGACGTCCTGGGGCCTTTACTACCTTTCTTGGACCGGGACAGTCTGGCTGTGGTGGACAGACGAGCTCTGGCTCTGCGGCTGGAGGAGATGAGAAGTTTCTGCTTACCTAAAGAGGCTCAGACAGATATCAGTGCCCTGCTCACCCAGAAAGAATTGCTCGGGTAAAGGAACAAATAGCAAACTGTACCAAAGTCTTATTTTTAATCATTTGAGGACCATTAATCTCCATCTCAGTGATGTTGAAATGTGGTGAACTAACAAAAAAATATACATCGTTTGGCCTTTTCACTAAAGCATGGCTTACATTTTACATAAGTAAATTTTGTAAATCATTCAGTATAAATAAAAACACCTTCCGCAAACAATTTTAGTATGTAGCAGTACCATGTAGTATAAATATATGTAATCTAAAATACATAAACTGCCTGAAATTCCCAGCACTGTGCTGGCAGCCGCAGTAATGATGAGATACTTGTGTGTTCTTGTTTGCCAGGGATCCTTCTAAATGGCAAGTTGGGGATGTGGAACATTTGGGCAGGCTGGTGTTTTCTCTCTCAACAAAGCAGATTAACGCCATCCCACTGGTAAGCATCCAGGAGCACCATCTAAATCCTGTGATTTATTTCCCTTCACTCTAACTGGTGCCTTGAGACTTTTCCTGGCAATATTTCCTGTTTTTCTCGCGCAGGCAGTGTTGAGTAAAGACGCAGTGGAACAGGTCCTGGTGGCTCAGAGGCGCTTGGACAACAGTGTGGTGGGTGAAGTCTGTGTTACTCAGTGCACGGACCAGCATCGGCAGAGACAACAGACTCAGAGTCTCATCCGAGGCATCGTCAGAGCACGGAGCAGGAGGGCAAAAGGTTCAATAAATGTTTCCCACAAGTTTCACTGCTATTTATCTACAGGAGAAGTCAATTATAATGATTACTGGTGCACTACTCCACCACTTGTGTCAATGCGTACAGCACTGAATCCACCAATGTGTCTTTGAGTAGTTCCAGTTCCAAGCTGTGCAGATATCAGAGGAACGTTTCCCTCAGCCTGGACACCTCTTCAGCTCAGTCGTATGTCGCAGGAGGAGCTGACACAGTGCGTAGAGGTTGTCGGTCAGGACGCGGAGCTGAGCTCTGAGCAGCGCCGGTCACTGTGGATGAAACTCAGGCAGGTCAGTAAAAGTACCCTGCCTGCAAAAGTACATGCAGGGTTAGAAGGTCGTTTGGTATTTGTTTGATGTCACTTTTACCCTCAAGGCATCCACACAGACAGTAAGAACTATTTTAACAACATGTTCTCTCCCATTAATCATCCAGACAATATCCAGGTCAATATATGTGTCATCCTTCACATGATCTTCACATCAGATGTACATGGTGCAGCAGTTCTGTCCCCATAAAAAGTGTATTAGGTTTGGCTCAGCTATTATTAAAAGTAAAGATCAGGGTATTTTATTTTGGTTTTTCATTTCTGTACAATATTTGTTTTCTTTATCCTCGTCCATGTTCCATCAGCTTGTCTAGTTTTCTAATCCCCTGATTTACTAATTGCATTTTATATATTTCACCAATAGTAGTCTATATAAAGTTTGTTTGAGAGATGAAAAGGGGGAGAGGACATAAAGAGGATAAATTCTTTATTATTCCCTTTTCCTCTCCCTCTCTTTCTATCCGTCTCCCTTCTTGTTTCATTAATACTAAATGTCTGAATGAGATCTATAATAATAATGACAGCTATTTCTTTTATTGTTATCAATTTGGGATGTTAGGATTGAAGGTTGGATGGCATGTGGGGACAGAAGTGGTTTTTCCCCCCTCTCCTTGATTTGGAGAAGTCACTACAGTATAGGGATCTTCTTCTAAGAAATAAATAAGTATCCCCATCAAGTGCATTTTAAAAGATATCCTCCATCCATCCATTATCCACACTGCTTATCCTTTGAGGGTTGCAGGGGTTTGCTGGAGCAAATCACATCGGACACTAGGGCCAACATATAGAGACAAACAACCATTCACATCAATAAGAGCAATTAAGAGTCTCCAATGAACCTAAGCCTCACATCTTTGGACCGTGGCAGGAAACAGGAGTACCTGGAGGAAACCCATGCAGACACAGGGAGAACACAAACTTAAAAATACATGGTTTCACAGTTGAATAGTGCCTTGGAATGTCTGCATCTTTCAAAGCTGTAACATGTAAGTCTGAAGATAAAAAGTAAAGATGCCCAGTAAAGCAGGTAGTTATATAATGGCTGACAAGGACAGCTGAGTAAATGAGAAGAGTACTTTTTTTTTTGTGGTTCTTGACTCGCTCCAGTCCTTCAGCCCGGTGAGAGAGCTGCGGGCAGATCAGGTGCTGGCTCTGGGCTCGGTGCTGACTGAGCTGGGAGAGAGAGAGCTGCAGGACATAGACCTCACCGACCCGGGGGTGTTGGCACACCTGGGGACACTGACAGACTGGAGCCCAAAGAAGGTGAAACTTTGAATTTTTTCATACGGATGTAAAACTGAGAGTAAAAGGACAGATATACACCTGATGTGAATAGTTTGTGGTAATCGCAGCTATTTTCTCAGATGAGAGCCGTGGTTTCCGGCGTGATGCGGAGACGCAAAGTGAAAGCGGAGCAGTTAACAGATGTCGATCTGGCAACATTTGGGCATCTGATCTGTGGTCTGTATCCGTCTGAGATCAAGAGACTGAACCCGTACAACCTCAGGTGAGTCAAATGATTATGTGTGATTTTACACAATCCTTCATTCATGCAACATATTAAAAAGCAATAAAAAAGGGTCTTGCACCTAGACCTTTCATTTTTCAAAATAAAGGCCAAATGATTATTTGTGAGCCATTATGGCCAAATTATGCTTATATATTTTGCCTACTCTCAACGGAGCAAATAGTCCTGAATGGTTTTCTTCAAACTGCAGTGTGGCCGCCGTGTTCTTGCGGGAGATGTCCCTGCCGTGCACAGAACAGCAGATGGAAGCGTTGATGAGTCGTTTGTCCAGACCTGAGGCCTTTGGACCCGTCAGTGCTTGGGGCCCCGAAGTTTTCACAGAAATTGGAACATTGGCAGGTACAATACAACATGATATCCCTGGAGGTATAAACTTTTTCTGTGAGTGAGGAGGGCGGGAGGAGGACACGACAGCTGTTGGAGGAAGAGGTGCAAATAAAATTATCCCAGAGGGGGAAGCAGGAGGAGGTTCATTTCCTGAACTTTTCCTTTAATTTGATGTAAGAAACATCTATTATCTGACTTTGGTGTTTGTCTGCATATCCAGTGGGCCTGGAGGACATGATGCTGTCAGCCCTGGTTCAAGAACAAATGGGGGGGATCACCCCTGAAGCCATCGCCCTGATATCACCAAACAAGATGGCCGTGAGTTTCACACATGGTTTCAGACGAATCAAGAGAGAAATGTGAAACTTCAGAGCAGATGAATTAATTGTATAAGTGGTATAAATGGAAACGTTGATTAAATTGTTGGATTTTTATATACAATACAGTGAGTATTCAAGGGCTCAAACACATATAAATCAACAAACAGCTTATACATTTGAAAAAATCATCCTGGACAAAGCAAATTACAAACAAATCAAGACATCAAACATGATCAACAAAGACAATATTAGTTGAATATTGTAAATGTTACCTTGGGTAATAATGTATATTTTGATCTGACGCTATGTACATTTTTCTTATTTAATTTGTAAATGACACATAGAATATATAATTTGAAATTGGAGTAAGTGTATTCACCCTGGATACCACAGAGGACACAGTATTGTGTAGTTTTACAGTGTTTGTGTCGATGTGTGTCTGACAGGTGGTGTTCAGTGCTGTTCAGTTGTCGTGGCTGAGTGAGGAGCAGGCATGGGCCGTCACCCAGGAGCAGTGGACGGAGCTGGACGCTGAGCAGAGACACGCGGTGGGACTGGCTCGATATGAAGGAGACCCACTGCTGGAGCTGAGAGGTGGGGTCATCAAAAAAAAAATTTGTGATAAAATCTCATTTGAATAAACTAAAACTACAGGGTTTGACTGACTGATATTTTAACTATGTTTATCAAAGTATTTATGAGCACACACGCTGTGTATTATGATAATATTGACTCTGCTAAGCAACCATGATGTTCTCTGTTGTTTTTATGAGGTGATGATGAACGCTGTGTTCCTGTGCCTCCACAGGGAGAAACTCGGCTCCAGCAGCTCCGAACACACACAGCCTCGCTTTCCGCTCACTGGCTCTGTGCCTCTCATTGTGGAAACTCGTTTAAAATGCAGACAATAATGAATTGTCCATTGGCCTCTCTTGGTATCATCATATTTGTACATCAAATAAATATTTTAAACTGCTCTGTTCCTTCTGTGTGTTTTGGTCCTTGAATTTACACCCCACTTGCCTGTGCTCTGCTGCACAAACCTCACTTTTATCTCAGACAGAGGAATAGGCTTTTCAAAATTTACAGCCCAATTTTAACCCTGTGATCAAACAAACAAGTTGGTAATGATATGTTAGGGCTGTAACTATAGGCACTGAGCTCTATAATGTGTATTTACGGAGGATAATAGCACCATAAACCACTTGAAACGCTTTGTGTTGCCTCACAGGAGGATAACATTTGAATACAGATGTTGCCATCTAGAAAAGACCTTTGGAATTTTCCTCCCATTTATTTATCACTTCTGTAACATCGAGCCTTTTGATCTCCATGGAAATCTTCCTTCTTATAGGAGCCACATGCAGTTTGAACGTTTCCTTACAGAAACGTCACCTGTTGTCATATCTTCTGTCTGTTTGAATACAAACAGACATTTTTACATTTTGCGATGAGTCTCTAAAGTCTGGTATATTTAATCATCTTTAACAGAAGGATATTCGTTTTTTCACAAACTGTCTGATACGCATAAAATGTGGGACCAGGGAGTATTATTGTTCCAGCATAGGGGTAAGGTAACGGCGGCTGTGGGCAAATTATGTCATGTGCAGTTGCATGTACAAATCTGAACACACTGGACTCTAGAGCCTGTGGATTCTTGGGAGCAGAAGCCGACATCAATTTTTTATGATTATGTATATATACATATTTTTCCAATGATTCCTAAGATGTTTTCAATCCCTTATGTTAAAGAGAGTAAAAACTTGTAACTGAGGCTTGATATTTTAAAGTTTAAACATGGGCTATAAATAAAAGAAACAACAAATATAGCCAAATATATAGTACTTGATGAATATAAACATATTTTGTGTAAACTATAAATATAGGTGCTCAGATTCTACAGTTTGTTTCCTGAATAATACGTTTTTATATTGGTGCATGTTGTCAAACACAGATACTGATATGTCAGGGGTCGTCGCACCCCCATCTGAGAGGTGCTGCAGTAAGCAACACACAATAAATACACAATCATTGTGATGTTTCCTGGGATGCAGCTCTATACTGGACACGTCTTACGCCATTCTTCACTATAATACATATTTGACAGACACAGGCCTGGCCCTGACGCCACGGCTGCTGCGCCGCGTGTGGGCAGCAGGTGGCGGTGCAGCAGCGCCGCAGCTCCACGAGTAGGTGTTCCTCTCTGGGCTCTGGCCGTGGCGGTGACGTATTTCCTGGGGCTTGCGCGGACCACTCAGCGGTGCAACGAAGGGCTATCATGACTATTTATAGCCAGCTGTTCTCCGTTATCGGTGTTTGTGTCGCCTCGCCGAGCCACCGTCGGTGCTGAACGCCGCGCTGTGGGGCAGCCAGCGAGCCGCGGGTCGAGCAGGATGCGGGAGGAAGGTTCGTAAGTTTCTGCTCCAGCTTTGTGTCCTCACTTGTTCGGGCTGCGTGGTCCGCGAGTTGACCGAGCTCCGCACCGGGACCCGGGACTCAGGGACGGGACGTTGTGTTGTGTTATTGATCCCGGCGGTTGTTAGTTTACTGTGCGTGTGTGGTAGTGAAGGAAGGAAGGAAGGAAGGAAGGGAGTGAGGAGAGGGAGGAGGAGGAGGAGGAGGAAGGGGTTTAAACACACACACATGCCGAGCTGACGTCGACTACGCCGCGTCCGGTTTCTGTGGTTGGTGGTCGGTGGTCTCCGCGCAGCTCGGTGGGAGCGAGGGGGAACATGTGAGGAAGAAGTCCCTTTAGTTCGTGAGGGGACGAGGGGAGAAACAAGCCTAAAGAGAGGAGGGGGAGGCACCTGTGAGACGGAGCTGGACCGCCGACAAGCAGCACCGCCGCGGCCGCGTCAAGTTTAATCGCGGCGCGGCACAGTTTCCCGAAATATTTTAGTGAGGCGGAGGAAGAGGAGGAGGAGGAGGAGGAGGAGGAAGTCACCGCCGCTCAGACACAGACATACACACACGAAGACAGACAGACGGACCGAGATCCACAGTCTTACTGCGTGTTGTTGTCACGGACTCAACTTGCGAGGTGAGTTCCTCCCCCGAGCTGAAACCCTCCGCGTCCCCCCGCTGTCAGCTGATGTTGGAAGGGTTGCAGGCCTGAGGGGCACAAGTTCCCCTGCTCCGGAGCTCCTGAGCCTCCTGAGCTCCCGGAGCTGCTGCTGCTGACACTCTGCATGTCTCCTCCTCACACTGTTCACTCCTATCAGCAGCGATCGTGGCACGTAAGGGTGAACTTTGACATGAGAAGTAATCGATGGAAACAACTTTATCCGTCTACGTGTGGATTACAACATGGACATGAGCTGTTTATTGTTGTTGTTGTTGTTGTTGTGAGTCTCTCAGTCTGACTGCAGGAGCCTGATGGATGGGACTGCTGTTCTGCGAAAAGTTGGTGTCATCATGGAGGCTGTTGCACTTACTTAGAGGTTGAACTTTAACCTGAGGAGTTATAGAGGCACCACATGAAGACCAGCTGTTTAATGGTTGCTAGTGTGTCTTTATCCTCTGTTTCTGACTTTGAATTTAATTCTTGAACTCTCTTGATCTGACGAAATGTAATCCGGAGTCATGTGAAAAGTCACTGTTGATGGTGGAGGCTGCGGCTCGTACACTGTGGTTGAGTTTAGGAATGAGAAGTAATTGAGACTTGGAAAACATGCATCAATATGAGCTGACGTTTTTGTGTGTGATTCTGACTGTGTGATCTGGATTTAATGTTGATACTATTACGTGAGAAGTTGGTCACTTACGCAGGAGGCTGTGGCTCCTACTTTGTTGTGGTTAAACTTTGACATGAGAAGTGATAGATCTCACAAGATGAACGGGAGCTGTTTACTGGTTGTTATTGTATTGAGGGGAAGTCTTGATCCGCTCTTGTCGGTCTGACACCTTCATTTAATGCTTGCTCACTCTTTATCTCATGAAACATAACCTGTATTAATGGATGGATTATGGAGTCTGCTGCACCTACATTTTTGTCATTGAACTCTGACTTGAGGATAATTGATGCCCTCTGACTGATGTTGTTTTTAATTGTTGTAGTAGTTCTTGTATTTTAATTGTTGTTCAACATACAAGGGATTGGCTTTGGTGTTTGGTCCATAACTAACTTATCAAGTTTAAAAGAGAAGGGAAAATAAAGCATAAATGAGAAGCGAGTATTCCAGAAGAGCGATAAAGAGGATTTGATGAAACATCCTCTGGATTCATGTGAGCACATAATGTGAGAAAGTAGTGTAACCTTACACGGGATGTCACAGCAGATGTTGCGCTCTGATATGATGAGGCCTGCTTGTGTTTGGTGTGTTTGCTTCGATTAAACCCAACACTGTAATTTAACCTCTTTGGTGAGGAAATATTGATGAGTATGGATCAAGTAGAACAAGGCTAAAGATCCTCTACCGTGTAGGTACATGCAACCAAAGGATACAAACTGTTCTCTGATACACAAAGCACTTTGTTTCAAGTGTACGAACGTGTCGGCCTGGTGGTTTCCATGTGTGGCACGATGACATGTAGTCGAGCAGGAATTTCCTCACCCTGCGAGCTTCCTTTATCGAGGTCACACATGTTATTGTTCTTATCTGTGGAAAAGGGAGCTCAGCGAGAGGGAAAAATAAGATTCTGACTCATTAATGTTGACATTGTTGCAGGAAGTGTGATAAAGTAGTTGTGGGTAAAAAACTAAGATGACTGTAAAAAAAAAAAAAAAAAAGGAACAGCAGACACCAGAGGTTTAGTGATTGTTTGCAAGTGCTCTAATTAGGTCTGTTGGAGAGTCGAGTCATTAAACATCAAATGGAGTGTACAATAAAAAAGTGCTATAAATATTACAGCTCACTTGCAAAAATGATAGTGAAGCAGCTAACACTTAATGCACATGAGCGTTTGTGCCTTCACTCTTTGCCTCTGGATTTATGATGACACGTAAAGGAATTGTAGCAGATATTAATTTGTCTCTCTGTGTATCCCTTTACTGCTCACTGCTGTGTGTGAGGACCGTGTGGGCGTAATGGTGATAAACCCCTTGCTACACTGACAATCTGTCACGAGAGCGCCTCTCTACATCCCAATTTATGATCTTAGATTTTGTTCCTCTTGTCCACTTGTGCACTATATCAAGGAAACACTGGTGTGACTTGAGTGTTGTTTATGACACATTAATGAATTACCTTAGGATCAATATTGTTTTTCTGTTTTTTATTCTCCTTGCCACACACATTGGTTGTTATTTCACAAATACACTCCGAGGGCTGTTTGAGTGCGCCTGCACTGTGTTATTGATTTCACGTGTGTCTCAATGTGAGGCCCTAATTACAACATATCTGAGTGTGGAGCAAACGGTCATGTGGGCTAAATTCAATGCGAGTCGGTTTAATCTCATTAAAATGTAAATAATAAAGTGATGATGTGTAAACAGTTTCCTTTGTAACAAACGTCCTGATGGGTTTGGTAATGAGGCTGGTATTATCCTTTGGGCCTAATGACACTTGGCTAATTATAATTTGCCTTTTGTATGGTTCCCATTATAATCTCTGTTATTGCAGTCTGACATACGGTGTCATTTACTGTGGTAACGCTAAAGACCCCTCTCAGTGCGACAGTTGGCGTCTCCCTTTGTGTCTCGCCAACACTGGAGTAGGCGGGCAGTGGTTGTGCCGTGGCGTGTGGTGTTCACGCTGACGTCAAGACAACTGAGTGGTCGAGCGCCCGGATGAGGTCACAGGTGTCTGTGCTTAAAACCAGAGCCAGTGTGGAGAGATCACACAGAGCTCTAGACGCGTTCACACTGTGTGTACTCGTAGAATCAAACCACCGAGGATAGAGTGAGTGACAATTTTGTTTCCTTTGATTTACTTTACTTTCCCTGTTGGTTTGTTTTCATTGGGTAATGCCCTTTTAAACAAATATTTAAAACAAGCAGACAGTTTGAACAGCATTGGTTTAAAGAAAGAGTTAGACGGGAAGTGATCGTCTTTTTTTCAGCATTTGTTAAAACTAATGATTAAAAAAAAAAACTAAAGCTGTAATTAGTCTTGTTGTAAATCCTCTCTTCTTAATTTCATGTGTTTAAATAAAATATGCTTAACTGAGCAGGAAGGAAGAACTAAGAGCCGGTGAAAAGATTTGGGTATTTATTTCCCAATTGAAAGACATAGCTGCTGACTTTGAATTTACTCTTTTTAATACTCTGTCTCTAATGTAAACTTTCCTATTACTAGGTGTCTGTGGGATGAATGTACTGCTTAAATCACCTGGCATGGATTAGCAACTTGTCATGTCAGCTCACAGCAGAGTGACCTGTAAAAGCTTGTTGTTCGCAAGAATGCAATTTACCTGTACTGCAGCGCCTAGGCACTTTGAAGCAGGTCGGTCTCAATCCTTCAGACTTTTACTCGTTACTTTGCTGAGACAACTTGAGGTTATTGCTGTTAAAAAAACAACAACACTATCTTCAGTCCTCAGCAGTTTTTAAATAGAGTCCATAGCTTAACTTTTCTATCAGCTCCGCACATGCCTCTTTTAATTGTGGGGGGTTCAAGGGTTTTAAATATTGATTTGGATTGCCCTTGACCAAACAGGGCCTCTGTTTGTTATAAACATATCAGGGCTGTCTGCATGTTTTTTTAATTTTTATTCTGGTATCTGCGGCTGATAAAGAAGATACACATAAGAGTTTTTGTGACATTTAAAGGTTTGCATGGGAATACTGTTTTAACTTAGTTTTTTTTAATTAAGATTTGAAAATGTGTTATTGAAGGGATTGTCACATTGGCAAGAGTCGCGTCAAACCTTAGCAATGATTCCCCAAAGCCCTGTGTCTGAAATGTAGCTCTTCTCAATATAATTAGATTGCTTTACATTTTTGTCAAATCTCAGTGTAAAAAAATTCAGAATGTAAAGAAATACAGAAGAGTAACCCCTAATAACCATAAACAAGCTCTATATGTAGGTACAATTAATCGAACAGGTTGGCCTCAAGGCTTTTTAGAAAGTCTTTTGAATTAATGAAGATTGAAGCAGCGTGGACTGATATAAATCTTCAACAATCCAAAAGGTAAATGAATAAAGCTCAATTTAAACATTTACAGGAGAAACGAGGCATCCTCGACTTCAACTACACTCTCAGCATATGGATCGACATCATTTTGGACAGTTATTTTTAAAGTATAAAACCGAATTATAGTTTTTCAGAGTCCAATTAGACAAGAGCAAGAAGAGACGGCACACAGATATGCTCGTTCATGAAGCGAGCATCATGAAGGTAATCCTTCACATGTTGGCGACTGACGGCACTGTGCGCTGAACACAACAAGTGTCAAACAAGGCTTGTAGGGAATTGATTGAGATGTTATCGTCCTCACAGAGCCATCTGACAATGTTACAGCGTTTGGCTGTTTACCAATCTATTTTTTTTCTTCCGGCTGGATGTCTGTAGGCAGGTCACTTTCTCAATGAGTTCAGTCATTAGTCAGCTGATTGAGAGACAGTAGCAAGTCGATTCTTCTCGCTCTCATTCCTCTCTCTGAATTATTTCCTCTCAGACTTAACATTTTCAGATGTTTTGAGCTCGTCATCTGTGACGGCTGTAGATTTGGGCTGTTTGACCGATGTTCCCACAGTTTCATTTCTGCTGTAAAGACGACGGGAGATGCTCAGAACTTTTTTTTCTTGCATGTCATGGCTTTATTTATTCTCCTCGTAGCAGGGAAACTCGTTAGACCAGCCTTCAGGAACTGGGCTGACAGGACGGTTGTTTATATACTCTGAAAGACTCAACTATAGTTGGTGAGAAAGCTAGCTGAGCTGCAGAACATCCTCCTGGCCAGGTACTGCAGATGTAAATGAGCTGTACTCTGGTCTGACAGTTGTGTCAGGCAAAGGCTGCAAACAAACCATAATGCAAAACTCTGTAAAACAACTTATTTGCAACCTTTACTCCGTCCATTTCTTTTTAAAAAGCCATCCTCGGACAATAAGTCACTCACATTCAGCTATAGCTACTGCACCTAATTATAGTGGTACCTGCACAATCTTATCCAACATAACTGCTCCGCCATAAAGTCTGCTTTTATGACGTTTGGTGACATTGTTGAAATTGCGTAAATGTAACTTATGCTATTCCAGGATTTGAGTTTGTAGTAAGAGGTGGGGTTGTATTACAGGATTTTATTACATTGTACAGGTGTACATAATAAACGGCATCTGAGTATAAAAGCAAATTGACTTAGCAAACAGAGAGAATATGGCACCTGGCAGTAAGTGACGCAAATGATCTCCACCTTATAGTCTTCCCACAAATTGGTGTGAGTGAAGACATTGTGTTGTAGAAGTTTCTGGTCAAATAAAGCAGAGACCGCAGCTGTGAAGCCAGAGACCAGATCCGTGGGTCTAATTTTCCATGTCACGATCAAAGTGTTTTATGTATGAATTATAAATTCGGTTTATGTCACTAATTATATTGACTTCAGTTTGAAAAAAGGAGTGCTCCTCTTCATTTATGGTCCCTTTTTAATACAGTAGCATGAATAGTTCAAGCAATGCGTTGCTCATTATTTCTGCCAAGGCGGTTATATTTTCATATATTTTCCTTTGTTGCATTCCCTGCAGGATTATGCAATAACCACTGAACGGATTGCCACACAACTTGGGTCAGAGAAGGCCCCATTGAATTTTGGTTTGGCTCATTTTATCTCATTGATACTAATTGGGGGGGGGGGGGAACTGCCATTTTTTTTGTAGCACTGAAATCTATGAGTTTGTGCAATTTTTGGTTCAACTCAATATAAATTCAAGAGGACTGTTAGGCCTTGGTCGAGGAGTGTGCTCTACTGAGTGCCACTGTTTTTGCAAAATGAAATGCTGTGGTAATGATAAACTCCAGTAACAAACAACCCCAGCCACCCCTGAACACAACATTCATGCTTCACAGCGCATTTTCCCGGGGAAACATTGAACAGCTTGAGTGTGGCAGGATGGCACAGTGATTTGAAATTGTCAATTTTGTCCATTGGATGGCTAACCCCCGAGACGGGGTCGTTATAGGAGGGCTATTACACCTGCAAAATGACCGGAGAAACCCTGTCCCACAGTCGACGGGAATTGGGAGAACAAATGAGACTGCATACAGGAGGAAACACAGGATGGGAGCACTGCATTCAGTGCAGTCCACTAAACTCTGGGCTATAATGGAGTTGGCTCTTTGGATCATTTTCTGAACAGACTCCTGGTGCAGCTGACCTTTCCGACTCGGAGAAACATCTTTTACAGGCAAAATTGTACCAGTAAACAATTTAATCATGAGCTGAACTCTGTGCCCTAGCACTCGGGTTACTGTACGATCATATGATATAATACTTTTTCTTATTCATGAGATTTTGTTGTAACATTTGTGGGTTTTTTTTATCGCTTGGTGAAAACGCATCGTCAGCATATTATGATGCCCACACTCAGTATTTTGTAGGTGAACAATTTTGTCCCCTACACTATGTACTCTCCTTGACTGCAGTCATTCGGTGGGCTGCCATTGCTGCCTCAGGCATTCAAACTCCACCCTCGAGTGGCTGCCTCACCTTCTGGTGAATCTGACTCCGCTGTGATCCCTCAGCATCCAGGGCGTAGTCTAGCTTTCCAACCGCAGTTCTCCACCTCTTCTGCCAGCCTACTATACCTAAGCATTTTCCTTTCGTAAGCCTTTTTTTTTACTGTATCCTCCCATGAGTGTCAGGGCCAACATTTGCTGCTGTGCGTCTGACCACAACATCAGGTCTCGGCTTGACGTCCCGCTCACTACTTCCTGTGGGATTATCAAATGCCTGTACTTAGCTGGCCTGTCGTACGCTTGCTCAGAACTACTGGTGGGGTGGCTGTTCTTGCACATGGACAAAACGGATTGAATGCATTATTTAATGTGTTGTGCTACGTTGACTCCTCTGTATCTGATCCTATAACCCCCAACATGGGAGCAGCTACAAAGGGAGAAACGCAACCTCCAGTCTGGACTTAGTGTTGTTGTTTGTCCCCATGAGAATAGTATCACTGTGAATGTTGACATGCCAGGGTTATACAGGCTTCTCTTGTATTGTATTGTATTGTATTTATAATCTTGATGATCAGAAGGAAGGGTTAAACAGTGGAATCTTCACAAGGCTTCGTAAACCTTACTGTTGTGTAAATGAGATGATTCATTGTCTTCTTCTTTCCTGTCAGGTGAGCTGTGACTGTCCCCGTCTTAGTCTCCCTGTGCACCTGCACATACCGTGTGCTCAGAGACTGTGCTGCACTTGGAGAACCCATGGCTTCTGGCCCTCCATCCCCCTCTGAAGGCCGCAGGCTCGGGCTGCTGGAGTTGCTACTTGGACCTCTGTTAGTTTTGTTGGTTTCTGGGCTGGGACCAGCGCTCGGTCAGAAGGTCTACACCAACACATGGGCTGTCCACATACCTGGAGGTCAGGAGGATGCTGATCGAATTGCCAGTAAACATGGGTTCATCAATAACGGACATGTAAGTAAAAAGCTGCATTTTTTTTAACTCCTTTTCTCCGCATTTGCAGTCGTAGGAGATTTAGAGATGATAAGGAAGTCAAAGTGCTGAGTTCAGACTACAAGTCTTACAAAGGCCTTAAGTGAACATAAAACTGCCTACATTTTGATTATGCACTCATCGACTTTCTAACGGGCTGCATATAATGCGGTGAGCTTTCTGCTCTTTTACAGTGTGTCCTATTGATGTGTCAAATATCAGATTAATTATTCATTTATGTTTTTATATTCTCATCAATACCCAGATATTCTCATTTATATTTATTGAGTTGTGTTTTTATGATGCCTCTGTATAATTTTTAAATTCATTTAGTTGGGCCACACTGTTTGCCCAGCTGTTGGTGAGCACAGCTCAGCAGGAGCATTATGCTTAGCTTTGTTTCTGTTTTCTCTTGTTTCCCATTCCTCACCCATCCAAACATATTAAGAAAATGGTTTTAATAATCATTGTTTTTCTCAGGTTTGTCAGTTAGGAATCTGCAGTGAAAACCAATTTTCAGCCTAAATATCTTGTCAGTGGTTGAATATCATTGAATATATATGTATATATATACGGTACATTGTGTCGTGATGGATGTGTTGCAAGGAGCTTCATGTTTTTTCTTCTGACTGATTCATAAATCACAACAGAAGTTTTATTCCATCCTTGCTCATACATTTTCTGTATGTTACGAATGTGGGTTTGTTATTTGGTTATGATAGTAGCTTAAGGGTACAACCCAAAAAGTTTGGAACTGGAAACTATGATCAAGCATGGTAGATGTGGGTGATTTAAAGAATAACAATAAATATTCCCTGTGAGCTTCAGTGACGAATTCTTTATTTTAGGACTTCCTGTTAGACCCCAGTGGAAACTAAATGGCCAATTCATTCTTTATCTTTATCATCACGTCAAAGCCAAGTCTGTCTTGTGTTCAGCAGTTATCCAAGTCGACTTTGATATATTCATACGAACTTTATAAATGTAGAAGTTGCAAAGTATTAGAATCTCTCTGACTAGTTTGGAAAACCCAGTTTATAAGATCAACTCTTCTATGTACCATGTTATTTCAAATTGACACCAAAACCTTAACAGAGAACTAGCAGCTCCTTTTTAAAACCCCTGTCTGGTCGTGACCAGGAATGTTATTTGTGCTCTGAATCACAGCATGCAGACTAATGAGTAATCCTACAATCTTAAATCCTTTAACTATGTATTGGCCATGAACGACAGTGTAATCCAGACAATTACACCCATGTACTTACACAACTGAGGAGCGGTGTGGTTCGGCTCATCTCAGCAACTTGCCTAGAACCATGTTATGATATTTTTAGGGAGAGAAATTGGTCTATAATGTCTGACCAGAGTGAGATTGACGGGCTAGGTTTGACCCAACCTCTAAGAAGAAGTAAAAAAAAATACCAGACAGGGAAGGGGCCGTTCTAACAAAGTCTAATAAAGTCCGCTTTTAGCCTTTAGCTCTCTCAAATATGAAACATGGACTTCAGTGAAAACAGATGTTCTAGGTATTTACACCAGCCAGTTATCCTTCTTATTAAACTAACCTCATGAGACAGATCTCTGATGTGCTGTACATTTTTGTGTCAGAGAGAAGGTGGGTCAGAAAAAAAGTTATAACCCACAGCAATGCAGAACATGTGACCCAGTATGCATTCGGTGCAAACAAACCATGGCAACCATTTTGTACTACTTGATATTTTCTCGTCACCTACTGTTTATCCTCTGGTGCATGCTAGGCTGCTGACACCAAATGAAAAAGTCAGTTTGAAATATCAAGCAGAAATTTACGAGGCAGGCACCTTTTCATTGCCAAAGAGGAGAACCGCTGTGTGCATGTGCGAGTTCCTCCTGGACTGTTGAAATAAAACATTTATAAAGTTCATCACGTAAATAATCATCAAAATTCGTCCGGTCCTGCTGCCCTTGCATTTTTTACCACAGGATAATGTGGATTAAGTTTCGAGCTGCAAGGATTAATCAGTTTGTCAATCGACAGAAAAAGAAAAGGCAATTTTGATAGCTGATGTCGGAAAAGAGGCCAAACTCTCACATTCTACCCACTCAAATATAAATGTTGTGCTTTCCTACAATGGATAGAGTACCATGGATGCATTGTTTACTGTTAACAGAGCAAGACATTAGAAGATGCTATCACAACCCCTTTTTTTTCAGTGGTTCAGACATTTTATAGATCAAGGGATAAAAGCTAAAATAATCAACTGATGAGTAATGTTTAGTTGCAGCCCCAGTTCACCTTGACTGCTGTATAGACACAGGCCTCAGGAGACTTTCTGACAACGCCACGACAAACCTTAATGCAAATGATATGGAACACTCACATCTGTTCAGCCATCAGTGGGTTATTGATGAATTCTCTCAGTTCATTAACTTTGAAAAGGTGAGCTCTAACCACTAGTGACGACCAAACTAAAGAGGCTCTCATGTTCTGCGCTGCCACGGCTGCAAAACAGCTCTGTTCACTGATGAAATTGAGGCATTACTTTAGAGATGGGAGGAAACTAATCTTTGGTACGTACGGGTTGAGCGATGCGTGGCTGGGCAGGGTGTGCGTGTGCTACGAGGCTATGCGGGCAGCTCTGTGTCTGACTGTGTGCAGGTGTTTGAGTTAGGCAGGAGAGCTGGAGGGGAGGATCAGAGGCTGCAGCTGGGCACGGTTTATAGCGGTGATGCTTGTTTTTATTCCCCCTCCACTCACCCTATGGCATCCATACAACCTCCACAATAAACATGTCGGATTTTTATGTTCCCAAATCATGACACACTAAGCGTGTTGTCATGAAGGTGACTCTGTCCACATATTTAGTCAACACTAGGTTTAATGGCAACAACATGAGCTCAGTGCTCTACACCACTGTCTGATCTAAGCCACCCAGGTCTGGGTCCTCTCCCCACAGCAGGCAGCTTGAATCGCGGTTGATAAAGATAATGCCGACAAGTGATCTTGGTATAATTCAATAGGGCAGTGGTGACTCAGGAGGTAAAGCAGGTCATCTAATCCCTGATTACTAATCAGGTTTGATTCTTAGCTCCTCCTTGTTCTTAGCTCCTCCTTGTTCCTCCATAGAACCAGAATTAGCTCCGGTTGGTCGGACTGGTCACACCGCATTATAGCTTGAAACAAAACTGAAAACTTTTTGTGTGAGAGTAAATATGGCACTTATCCAATAGATCGTAATTTTTCTCGATGAGATTATACTGATTATCTTAAATGTGATGTATATTAACTCTTTAAACTGCAGAACTGGAACATTGTTTGACAACAGTAAGTCAAGAAAAACACTGATGCACCGAGAACAACAACTGTCTCCACTGGCTTTAAAAGTCCACCCCCCTTTTATCTCTTCTTCCCTTCATTTGAACTGAGATACAATAGATGATGCCACATATAGGAATATTAATGTGCCTGAAATGGTTGCTGTGACCATGTGATATGAAAATGGATTACACCTCTCACTTTGACCCTACTTCAGGAGAATGTGGCCATTTCAGAAAAAAAAGGTAAAGTGATAAAATTAGGAAACGGCTGAGTCACTCAGCGGTAAGTGGGTATTACCTGCCAACTTGCATCTCCGGGTGGTTATTTTACATTTTAAAGACCTCTTCTTGCCACATCATCAGACTTGCGCTGCAGGTTTTATATTCTAAAAAGGGGAACTTAAGAATTTGTACTGAGTCCTGTTTAGTTGCACCTTTTATTACACCAGTGTTTGATAAAAAGTGGGATGGGATTAGAGGAATTACCGACAAATTGAAAATGAATACCCCCTGATCTGCACCAAAATGTAATGGGGTCTGACCTATACTGCATAACCCTTCCATCATCCAGTAGTAGTTGTTGTTGTAAAATGCTACTAATTAACTAACAATTAAAAAAAGATGATGAAAACGTACCCTCTTTGGTGGAGGTAATTACACAACAAAGGTGAGGTCAACCGCAGAGAAGCAAATGTTGTGAGGCAATTGTGTAAGAAAGAGTTCTCTGGTGCATAATTTCCCAAGAATAATTAGTTTCCTGCTTGCTCCTCCCTGAGTATGAAGCAGATAACTGGTGTTCCTTTGTGGTAAAAGAAACTTAGAAGAACGCAATGTAATATTTTTAGGATCACCTTAAATATATATATATTTTTTCGTCTTGACCAGAGGCAGATGAAAGAAATGTGAAAAATAAATAAACGACCGTTTCTGTGCTCACTTCCAAGTAAAAATATTTCTCAGAAACGTGTCACTTCCCTTCTTCAGAACAGTGGTTTCTGTCACTGGTGGTGGATAAAAACTGCTGTGTTCACACGACTGGTCTGTTCTCACCAGATTACTTCAGAACTTTTTCTCCAGGTCCACCACACGGCTTTGCATGTAAGGGAGGATTGTGCTTGCAGTACTGTGCCCTCACTGTACTGCATGGCACCATCTTGGCCTATTTCTGCAGCATAATGTGCAGATTTCTTTCTCTTTTCAGAAGAGGTTGGAACTTTTTATGAAGATGATTAATATTCTGTTCAGCACAAGATTAAAGGAGGAGCACGAGAGATGGATATTATCTATAGTTCTGATGAAATACATGGAATGACACTCTCCTATCAGTAACTCATGACACAGCATTGCACTCAGAGGCCGCCTCTGTAAGAAGTTCACTTTAATCTACTTCACAATTTTCGTATTAGTTTGAAAGATATGGTGGAGGGCTGAATTTCTAATCTCTTCCTTCCACATTTGGTTGGTTTTCCCTTTAACTTTTTACAGTTTAAATTTAGTTCCATTTTTCTGTTTTATATTCATGTCTTTCCCTCAGATTATATGACATCATTTGAATGTTACTTGGTGCCTTTTAGACTATATTTACACTCATGAAATTTTCAGTAGGAGCCCTCTCAGTAATTTGTTTTATGTTAATCAAGCTGGGAAATTCACCATTCCCTTCAACTTTGGACAGATCTCTATCAAGTTGCACTGTGCATACCCTGGTTATCATTCAGTCACACTTTGCACTCAGTCAAACATGGACAGGAGCATTTTTTCTCAGTTAAATCTTTTTTTTACGTGTGTGTTGTAATGGAATATTTATTAGATTTCACAGCAAAGACAATTATCAATTCTGGTTCATACAATTCTACCTAGCTGCGGCTAGGGACCAGAGCACCCTGTCACTTAGTCAGACTGGGGTCAATGGCCCAGAACAATGGAATCACATTTGATTTATACTAAATAAGTCCCTCCTTTCACAGAGGTAGAATGTTTATCCAATCAGCTCTCTGCGTGTTGTCTTCAGGCTTAGATTTGGTCACCTCCAATCTGAATGAAGGACCCCTTCGAAGGTCTCACTACACATCAACATCAGGCATCTGCTTAGACTCCAAGTGTTAAAACCTGTTTTCCCAGAGACCCCTGTCTCTGACTGTAACACCTATGCACTCTATCGCAGACAGTAGAATGGACCCTGCTGTTAAGACCTTTTGTTTCATCAGAGGCACAAAGGAATCTCCAACGAATACACATCTGAGTCTGCCAAGCTGACCCCACATGTTTTCAGTCTTAAACACACAGAAATACATATCAGAATAACATTCCCATCTATATCTGTCATTCCTTGCATGAAACATAACTAAATATAAAATCTGCCATCACAGTGTGTATTGCCAACACTGAACGTATTAGTTTAATCGTGGGGTCTGCATGTAGGGTTTGGGGCAGGGGGTGTAAATTAGTTTTTGTTGATTTGTCGTTTTTCCAAATGCATACTCTAAAAATGTAATTTTACAAAGTCAAACTTTTAAAGTGTTCTCGAGTCTCTTTAATTCTTAAGTAAATTTTAGATTTTTATCTCGCCTGCAGAAATGGGTAATTGTTGATGGACTTGACAGATGGATTCTGCAGCGACAAATTGTGTGAAGGGCAAAACCTTAACCTGACCCATCTCTTGGTTGAAGCTTCATTGCACAGTAAAACAAAGGTGACTTAAAAAACGTACTATTCGTGGATGCAGGTATGAAGTCCATACTTGGACTCTGGTGAACTCAAACAATTAACTGTGGGGGAAATCGAGGGTGTTGAAGACATTTGCTAAGAAATCATCTGACAGGATAGAAGATGATTTCTTAGAAGAGAAGCTGCAGCTCTGCATGATTTGTGCAGTCCCACATCGGCGCTTCCTGTTTTTGTTTGTTTTGTTCTGTATTGTCACCAAACCTGTCATATGGCAAAAACTAGACTAAACACCCTCGAAAGTCTGAAATCCACTTTTGAAATGTCAAAAAAACTGACCTTTTCATGCTCCACATCAGCCAGATTGAGATGAATAACACACTTTCCTCACCATGAATGCAGCTCTATCAGTATACATTACCACATGGAATATGGAGAACTTTTCCTTTTAGGAAATAATTGATATTTAGGATGTTATTGCTCATTTCTGTTGGCTTATATTTGCAGTATTTTCTGCACTGAAGGTCAAAACAAAGATGCGTTTTACGATATTCCAATGTAAACACAAACGGTCATAAACTTGGGAAGCACAGCCCATTTAAAATGTGGTGGACAGATCATTTAAAGTCAGCCTTCAGCACAAACAACACTAAATCTTTATGCGTATGACCAATGTCTTTTTATCGCTATACATTAAACACTTCCCTAATTTAATAAAAACAACCCAAGAGGGTCTAGGGACATTTTTGCGATCCTGTGCTGTCCCTTTTGCATTTCTAATCATTTATTATATGCAGACAACACCATACACACTTGGATGCAAACCAGCATTACTCTTTCCATTCATCAGTGGTGTGTTTCTAACTTACTATACCCACAGGACCTTTCCAGGGTCCTCGAGTCAAACACACCAGCTTTATAGATTGCAACCTCTAAATATTTTATTATGTGTAAGCATGTTTTGTAAGCTGGTTTACTTGTGCAAGATCTTCATTAATCTTTAACACACCACTCTGTGTGCGGTGGCTCTGGCCTACTTTAGCCAATGAGAGCTGATGGCTCCAAACAGAGCGCACAGCCCTATACAGTCAGTGTAGCATGTCCCTTGGAGATGGTGCTGCTTTGAAGTGCAGTAATGATAACACTGCAAACACAGTTCAGTGAAAACTGTTGGATTCGGGCCCCTCTTTGGTATGGGCCCATTAAGAGGCCAGCCTTTTCATCCAAAGAGGATCATATTGTTTTTCATCTCGGAATGGTTTATCAGCAGCAGCCTGGTGCATCTCGGCAGTCTGGTCCCACTGCCTTTGGGGTTTCATTTTGT
Source organism: Pleuronectes platessa (assembly GCF_947347685.1). NCBI lineage: Eukaryota > Metazoa > Chordata > Actinopteri > Pleuronectiformes > Pleuronectidae > Pleuronectes > Pleuronectes platessa. The sequence continues at coordinate 17,783,722 of NC_070626.1, forward strand.
TGTCAATCGGTGAAAGAGACTCCCTTTATTCCAGCCTCTGGCCTCTCTCAATAAGCAGACCAGATCCCACTTCATCTCTGTGCAGATGCTCCTCTTTGAAAGTTAATAAACTGCAGAGATCGACTTATCCTGTTTGGATTGCTGGAGAGTTCAGTGTTGAGAGGAAGGACTTTGGAGCCAGTATAGCCCAAATCAAACTCTAAACCATTAACCCCATAAAGCAGCGTACCTGACACAGTACGTTGGAATCACTTTGGTGATCATATGAAATGTAAGTACACATCCTTGGAATCATTTTTCAGGCTAAATTGATCTTTCGGTTATTTAGTGGATTATGAACATGGCAGTGGAACATCAGGAAGAAAGTGATTCATCTCTCAGTAAACCTATGGTTGACGTTGTGTTCCCCTTTCCTTGAATCATTGTCATATAATTTATAGGAAGACTAAAAAGTTTGTGAAAATAAAAAGATGACTCTGTGATCATAATGGTTGTTTGTCTCCAGGGCCTAAGCTATGAATGTGAGAGTGATTTGGTTGGCCGGCAGAATGAGTTTCTTCATTGGCTGTTGTTCCCTCAAAATGTATTGTCGAACAGTTTCTATTGCATCAACAGAGGAGATTTACAGGCAATGTTGCCAACATGGCTCCTCTGTCGCCAGACTTTTCAGACCTCGCTACTTTCTGGAGAAGAGTCACTGTTATCGCCCTGCAAGGCACCCCCCCTATGTGGCCCATTCAACTAACCACACAGCTCAGACTTATCTTTTTACCAATGAAAGCACAGCCAATGTCTTAAACTTGCATGCATGTTGATTTTATCAGACCGCATCACTGTCGTAGAGGAACTAAATAGACACACGCCTACACACACTGCCTACAGCTACAAAGCAAGCTGAGCAACAAGAGACCTGCCATCAGTTTGTTTGATCCGCCTATGACCCTGTTATTTTTATACCACCTGATTTTGATCATGCCCGAACCGTATGTCATATCTAATGAGCTGAGGGATCTCTTCCCCGTCCTGTGGGTGTTCAGCAGAGTTCTCTGACCGCAGACTTTTGAAGTCTTATGATTCTTGTATTGATACTAATTCTACAACGTGTTTGTGCAAAGCATCACGACTGCAGCATTAAGAGGCAGACCGCCATGTATTGATTTTCCATTTCTTTTCTTTCAAATGACTAAAATCTTATCTTTTAGAGCTGCATGGAGGCTGTGTATCTCTCCCTTTCCCTCTGACACATGCACATTGACAACAAACCCAATAACATCATTTGATCTTTGCGAATACAAATGATGACTGTGTTAATTTGCATATAGAGCGAGAAAGGGAGATCTAATCACAAGTGGTCACTGGAGACGCATGTGGAGACTATTCCTTATGCCAGATATGAACTCACAAGCTTAAGGGTGTCCTCATAATACCAGGGCCACTGTTTTGCCCCTAAAAGTTAGGGCAGGACAATCAGATGCTTCTATCTGAAACGCCTTTCACATAGAGATCTGTTCTCACTGCTCAGTTTGTCAGTTCATCATAGCTTCAAGACGGATACAAATTTGTAGCCCTGTATGTGCTATTCGTGTTAATTAATCTTTAATTATTAACCATAAATCTGCATCAAGTCGAACCGCTAATGTTTTTCTGCCTCCGTGCCGACGACAGCCATTAGTTACTATTTGAACAACTGCTGTAGAAGGCAAAATCCTACAAAGAAAAATACATCATAGGAATTGGTGTATCTGGAGACAATCTGAGGATGACATAAATTACTGGACGAAGCCACTGGCTTCACTTATTGTGAAGGGGGAAAAAAAACAAATTGGGCAGCAGGAGGCCGTCTCCAACCTAGAGCAAAGGAATGAACACCCATGTTGTCCGGGGTCCTGGGAACTGCAGCAGCAAAGGCCCAGCAGCACAGTCATTACTCTGCTCCAGCAAAGGGGAGCGATGGGGGCTGGGATGGAGCAGAACCACACACAGGTCACAGGGGCTGTAACAAGAGCCAGATGTGCTGAGGGGACATGCAAATACATGGGCAGGCGCCTCTTTAACTTTTAAGTATGAGTATGTGCACATGTACGTACACGCGTGCACACAAACACACACTTAGAAGGTGGAGGTATGTAAAGAATGTTGGGACTGAAATGGAAAATAACTTTTAGTTCTGTTGAGAGATGCTGAGAGATCTTGGTAAAGTTGAAGTGCCAAACAAGTTCAGCTGGAACAAGGAAATAATAAACATAAAGGGGTGTGTAGTTTGTTTTGCTCTGGCTGCTTTGTTATTGTCGGATGAAAATAGAAGTACAGTACTGTTTTAATGGCTATTTTTAATCATTTCTTTTTTTTGGTAAGAAATATTAATTGTTTGATCAAAAGAGTAAAATATCAATTTGTTTTATAAACTGTATTGGATTCTTCAGATCCTACTGTCTTTGCAGACTGCAATACTTTTTTGCGGCTAAATAAGATTCATCATAATACCTGAATTTAATCAAACCCATCAAATTCGTCCTCGTGTTATGGTGGTGTAAAGATTTCTACCAAGTGAATATCCCTGGTTCTTGTTGGAGTTTTTGCATTTTTCCTGCGTGTTAAACTGAAATGTTAATGGTTTGATCAGAGGTGAAGGCTGTTGGCTTTTTATGTCCCTGATTAGGATGTCCCAGTGTATGCTAAAGAAATGATAAGGAAGCAAGGTTTTAAACGCAGGGTAACAAATTTGATTCCTGCACTAACACTATAATCTGAGTGGAGAAATGACTACACCACATTATGGAATGAAGACAATTAATGGGGCTGTTAAACAATGCACTTACCCGTCTGCCCCAATGGCCATGAGATAAGACTCTGGTTGTACTGGGCAACAACCCCCAGTTTTATTATTATTGCTGAAAACTAGAGTCCTTGCTAAATTCATTTACATCAAATTTATGTAGGTTTAAAAAAAAAAAAGAGTAATGCTGATGTTCTTCGTGTTTTGTCATTAAATGATAAAGTTTAATATGAAGCCCCTAAGCTCTCGCGTATACATATTCCACTGTTATCTTCAGCGGCTGAGCAGAGAAAATTGAATTGATAAGTTGCTGGCAGCTGCAGCGAGCCATAGTGTCAACTCTGTGGTTTTCAATCTGAAGCAGTTGGTTTTGGCTTGTGTGTCGTGTCACGGAGCATGTAGGACAGAGCGCTCCTGTCCCACCAGGTCTGTACGACCCAGCCTCTGTGTACACACACGTACACATACACACACACAAGCTGACATGGGAAGTGGTCGTTTGTTGTGCAGTTTTTAAAAAGGCAAGCGCTTAGATCTGATAAGCTTTTTACAACGAAAACAATGAGGTGAACATTTAAAAGCTTGTAACTGGCCTAATGGAGGCAGCACTGTGGGAGGAATGCAACATTTGCGCAGAGCTTTTTTTATTTATATGGAGGCTGCAAGTCATTCTTTTTTCCTATGTAATAGGAGGCCTGCTAAGTTGTAACAGATCTGCTGTCTTGAGGTGTTTGGTTGTGCTGCATTGTAGCAGCGATGCTTCATGCAGATTGCAGATCAGGTGACACCCTCAGTCACACAGTTAAACTCTCCAGGACAGTTAGTGGAAGAAAAACAGGTTTCTGTTTGTCACCACGACGATCAAATTTGAGCTTGTGCAAAACTGTGTGATAAATGTGCCCTTTCCTTTAGGGCCACCCCAAAATATCATTTTTGAGGCTTCAGTGTGAATTGCTCACAAATATTCGAGGCTTGTGGGGCTAGGGTGGGTGGGGGCTTCAACATCACAACATCATAACATCATTTAAGTTGAGCCATTTGAATATGACTTTGCTGTTACTACAGTTTTCAGGTAATTTGTTTGTAGATGTGACACTTCTCGGGGGTCAAAGTTAGAATTAATTCCAGACGTTCTACAGATTTTGAAAGGTTTTGACTTGTAAGCCTGGTACGTGTCACTGTTGCTTGTAATGTGACTGTGCTAAGCTGTACTGCGTCACTGATCTAATGCGTCTTGTGCAAGGCTGTTGTTCCACCTGCTGCGGTGCTGCAATGTGAGGTGTGCTGTATTTCCTTGAATCAAAGAAAGCCCATGTACTCAACTGAATGCCAGGGCACTACAGTATGAAGCTGTTCATCTTCTGGTCCTACAATGATGACAATCAAAACCTAGTTAAAACAAATGTATGGATTCAGTCATAGAAAACGATAGAGTGCTTTTACCTTGAGACAGGAAGTTTTGCCAATATTTATGTTTGCGATTTAAGCGACAGGAAGAGATTGGAACTGCGGTGAAAGATCACTGTCTATTTTCCTGTGAACAGTGACACGTGGACAAATTAGTAAAGACCCAGACTCTCACAGCAGAACGGCGGTGTGTGGCTGCAAGCAAGACTTTCTGCGACACACTCGCGCATCCAGCTTGGGCTGAGAATAACTAAGTTTAAAATGTCAAAAAATGATTTGTAATGAAAATGTGCTTAAATTGAAGATGCTGTTTTTGCTCTACTTTTCTTGGGTTGCAATGCACCAAGCTCTCAGGGCTACCATGTCTTCGAAGTGGCTGATAATGTCAAGGCGACAAATAAACCCCTCTGTCTTCCTTTCTTGCATTTTGTTGCACCTTTTTAATTCATTTTCCTGTGCTGTTCAGTGCTTCCAATCATGCACTGTGCAGGCTGTTCCCTCCCTGCTGCACTGCACTCGGGGTAGGTGCTTATTTGTGCCTGAATGTTTTCCTGTAATGTTGTGGAAACATGCCAACTTGGCACAAATGGTTCCTAAATGCACCAGAGATAACAGTTTAGTTATTTTCCTGGCATCGTTTAAAAAAAGTGTCTGTTCTTTCAGGATGTCACAATATCTGTTTTATTGACGTGACAGCCTTGTCAAGGTCTCTCTGTGCGACTTTTCACGGAAGTCCTTAAAGGTTGTCTAGTTTGAGCTTGACACTCGAGTGACACAAGCTCTTAAACGGGATTTCTTTCTAGGTCATCCATCCATGTTTAAAAGGAAGTGGAATTTATAACATCTGTTTACAGTATCAGTTGCGTGTATGTGTGTGGGTTCAAGATGAATGTTCATGAATATTTTATTGCTGATGTAAGCTATGCATCAATGAGTTGCAGTCCCCCCCCCCCCCAAACGTCCCCCACCTCTTTAGGTGTTGGTGGAATTGAATCCCTCGATGCTTCCTATTAAGGAGCAAGCTCATCTCCTTCATTGTGGGTGATGATTTTGCTGACTTAAGTGATGCTGACTGAATTGGGTGGCTTTTATATATTCGTTCTTTTTAAGTGTGCGAGTCTGCTGCCACGATGCTGTGGGAGTCGTAGAGTAATAATGCATAACTTGTTTGTGACTGCTGGGAGAAACACTATGCACTCAGTCCTTCTTGTTTTGTTTGCTGTAGGTTACATGATATGATTTATTATATATTATACTGTGATACATCGTCTCTAAGGCTGCAATTATATATTTTTTTTCACTATCAAACTGTTTTTTTTGGATCATATTATAAAATGCTAAATATTTTCTTTTAGGTCATTTGGATTTTAAGTGATTAGGTGCCGGATTGTTCTATTTCCAAAAAATCGTATCAATCAAATCTAAATTGCAGTAACACAATGAACTGTGTTGCATTATATCAGACAAAACTCCACATAAATCCCCATAAATAATTTGGACAACAAAATCTGATAAGAATAACATCCCGTTTGATTATTTCACCGTTAAACTAAAAGTTACTTTTTTCTAATTCAATTTACCATGGATCATACTCACTGATTAAGTGGGAAAAGAGCTTTGTTGAAGTGAAGGCTTATTTTTGGTGATAAATGGTAATATTGAATGATTCCCCAGGCCTAATTTGTGAGATGAAGTGAGTGATCAAGTGCCACTTAAAGCCTGTTTACTTGTTCTAGGAGCGTTTAATTTCAGAGTTATGCACAGCCTTCCTGTTCAACATGTTTGTGTGTTTAAGTTGAAGACCTTCCTCATATTCATTTAGAGGTGTGTCCCCATTGTTTTACTGCTGTCCGTTATAACGTGAACACAGTCCATATATCAGATTGTGCGTATGTGTACACCAAGAGCTGGTGTTGAAATGAGCTCTCACAATGTCCAGGTTCCGGCCACATGACGTTGCTCTGCGAGCAATGTCAATGTGTTTTGATCCGCTCCTGTGGAGGGTGCTTCAGCTGAGAGAATGTTACCAATGTTTTGGACAGGATACTGTGGTGGCTATAGTTGGTGAGCCTCAGTGACTCGCTCTCATTCCCAGGGCAGCAGGCCAGACAACTTTCAGCGCTCAGTCGCACTTTGCTGTGGCACTGTGGAGGTACTTCAGCTCCCAGGTTTCCCTGAGAATCTAACATCGCCATGCCTCGTCTTTTTAATACACTAAGTAAACCAGGAGAACTGCAATTATGGTGCATTTGAAATGGGTGATTCCTGTCCGTGCTGGGCTCAGCTCTGAGGGAGCTTTCCCAACAAGTGGGTTTAGTGTTTAATCCACAGAAAACAGTCAGCCTCCCACTGCTCTGCAGACCTATAATACTAGCTGTTTATGAAAGAATCGCTGTTTCCCCCCTCTTTCGGTCTCCCCCTCACACACACACAAAACGCAGCCTGAAACCTTTTATTATCCTTTTTTGGTATCAGGTTGGGTCGTTTTTCTATTTTGGGACACTCTCCATGTTGTCCCAATGTACATTAATCTCAGAGACTGGTGCTACAAGGTTGCAGGAAACATGCATGGTGATTTGCATGGTTCCATATAATAAATTATATGGAACCATGACCTCTCGGTTACTTTAGTCATTCCAGTTCAGTCATGCAAAAAAGCGAATGTGTAAAAATGCATTATATTATCAACACCTCCCTATAAGCTGAGAGGAAATGAAACCAATGTGGTTTTAAAGCCGAATGACTATGTAATCACATGAATAACATGTTGAGCCGAGAACTGAAGACATGGTAGGATTTGGACTCGTGTGCCAAGTGTTTTCAGTCTTGAGGAAATTGTTGCGGTCGGCCTTCCTGTCATTGTCCCAGTAGCGGTGTGGTTTTGGGCTGCAAGAAAGCTGAATCCAGCAGTTTCGGCAGTCGGCTGGACAGAGACTGGGTTGGACTCTTTAAGAAAGAGGAATTTTCCTCTCTAGTGTGACCTGAAATGGCACCACATGGCACACACATACTTATCCAGACATGGGGCACATGAAAAGGACAAAGTAATGGACTTAAGTAGGTTTGGCTAATGAGCTTCACACCAGATGCCATATGTTCAAATACAAATTGAGGTTGTTGAGAGAAAAAATATTGTCTGGTTCTCTGCCAGCTTTGATATCACAAAGTGAAACACCACAGAGATTACAGACTTGTTTAGCTCTTAAAAGCCTTGGGTTAACACAAGTATGTGATTAGATGGTATTTGGATATTTTATTTGGCTAATTATACCTTGGCTAGAGCAATGCTGGGATTTAAAGGTCCAGTGTGTAAGATGTATGGCAATTGTACAAATTGTTTTCTTTACCCTAGAACTAGCCCTTTTATATTTATATAGAAAGCGGGTCCTCTTAACAGAGGCCACCATGTTGTTTACAGTAGCCCAGACAGGACGCACTAAACACCGTTTGTGTTTTTATGACAACTGAAGAGTAACAAAGGTCCCCTTGTTTTGAGGTGGGGGGGGGGTAATTCAGCTGCAACATGCAACTTCATCTCTAGATGTCACTAAATTCTACACACTGAACCTTTAAGAAGATACCACCAAGAGCTGACAGCAATGAGAGTGGAAATGTTCTCACTCCATCGGGTGCAGTAACGCATCAGAGTGAGAGCTGTCAATCCAGTACAGTTTGTGTACAGCCAGATCGTCTTGAGATGAGCTTTAATGTGCTAGAAACATGTACATGATCAGGACTTATTGTGCTCTAATTTAAATCCCCCCTCAGTGATGAGTTTACATTTGCTTCTTTACTTTGTGATGTAGAGTGATGAAGGTCAAATGCAAGATACTTTGATTTCACCCTGAAGAGGACACAATTGCTGTGTTTACGTCCCTTCATTCACTGTAACAAATAGCATCAAGCAGTCAGGAGTAACATTTTTGAGATTGTTGCTTGAGTTTTTATTCCGCTGTTTGGATCGTGTGTGTCGATGCAGTGACAATCAAACCTCCCTCTGAGAAGAGCAACATATCCAGAGGGCGAAGTGATGGCACCATAAGCTCAATAGGAGTAGCACTCAGTTATTGTGTTTATGTGCAGCTCTATTGTTTTCACTCTCTCCTGCTGTGAAGGAGATTGAGGAGGATGTTTGTACAGAGAGTGGCTCTGTGTCTGCCTGTGTTCCGCAATGACGTGAAGAACATCCTGTTTCAATGAGGACTGATCCAGATATACAGTGTCTGCCGTGCCCTGTTTTTTAATGACCACCTTTACCACTGTGCCAATCATCTCAAAGACTTTTCTCACTTTGTTTTTATGACTTCTTTTTGTCCTTCAATGTTTGCTTGACATTTGTACCAGCCACACTGTGGTTACTGAGCAAAAGAAGTCACGGGATAGATGGAAAGATTTCCCCCGAATCTTTCCAACCATGGAGGGCATGACGCACCGTGACAACAAGCTCTATGTAACGGCCCAAAATGAGATTTCACAGCAATGAAACAGCTGAGAAAGTCAACATCTGTAAATTTTAACTGACCATTGTCGGACAAGCCCACAGCCTCTCCTAAGCTGTAAAAATGAATTATCTGCCCTCACTTTTATGAGAAATTCAATCCCTCCGAAACAACAATCTCCGAATACGGTTTGACTGAAATACTGAACAACAAATGCTATGAAACTAGTCCAGTTCAGAGATGCATGTTTAACTTGGATTTTCAGAGGACTTGTCATGATCTGACATTGAAGTTAGTCAATTGAGAGAAATGGATATTGAGCACATAATTGCTTGTGGTAATTCATCGTGCACGTAAATCTCTCTCCACTCATGTCATGTGACTTAAACTGTATTGATGTGGGACTTGATGGTGATTTTCTTTCTGTGCCAGGATCCCATAATATGCAAGACAAGACGCTGCGTAATGTCCCTACACTCCCCGCTCGTTGGAACGAGGGTCTGAATGATATTATTTTTATGCCAGACCCAGCACAGCTTTATTTGATGGCGCTAAAATAAAGGCAGCCATGTTACTTGAGTTTAATGTTCCTTGACAAGGCTGTGACTGCTTTTCATTCTCATAATGTAGATGAGGCCCGAGCTGTTTTTCTCTGCGCTGCTGTCTTCTATGAATAATGCTCTGTTGTAACTGCGTTCAACATATCTTCACCCGATTGCTGAATTATTTGGTTGGAAGAGCTCATTTGTTCATACCGCCCAGGGAATGGAAATTATGAATAATTGTGCTGATCGACATTCAAGCACCAAAATGAACACATCAATTTCAGATACGGAGGAGCAAAGTTTTCTGTCATCCGTGGCGGCTACAGCTGGACCCGGTGCGCCGGAGACTTCTATGTTGATTTGTTTTCAATGGATTATAGAAAGTGAGAGGGTAAAATCAACCAATTGGAGGCTCCAATCCATTTATTCAAAAATAGACTTGCTTTTACAAATTTCAACTTTACTAAATTGCTGTTGACAGATTTCTTTTTCACTCAGCTTCACTGTAAATTAGGGTAACACTTTGATTAACGTATGCTCATTATACTCGGGGCATTACCTGCTCTACTCAGCATTGATTCAAGCTGCAAGGACAAACAGCCCAGAGGTTTTATTAACTCATCTGTCTCACTAGTGCATCCATTTTGCTCGTATATTAGACGTTGCTTACAAAGACACAAAACATGTTTTTAACTTCTTTGTTTTTTGCCAAAATGCATCCTTAAGGTCTTACAGATGAATTGACTAGATTTGTTTTACCAATAAAACATCAACAAAGTTGTTGTATCGTAATGTTGAAGTCCTGCATTTACATCCAAGTTTATTAGCTCATAGTCTTTTACAACAAAATCAGTGGTAAATCCACTAAAAAGGAGATTGGCTTCTGTACTATTGCCAGCAGGGGAGTCTCAGTTTCAGTTCTCCTGGTGCGTAATGCTCGATGTCACAATTGCAAAGATAACCCAGACACTGTCTCCCCTCACTGTTTTGCCAAATTATGGGTCATTAGTCATTTGTCCTGGGCGTGATTGCAGATTATATCCACTCCCATTTGCAGACAAAAGCCTGATGTGTGAGGGTGTTATGGTTTTTTGATTGCTGCCCTTGATTGCACATCGCTGGGGTCCATCGATGAACCTAGTCGAACTGGTCTATTGCATCCAACAGAGCTGTGCATGCATGACCACTGTAATGTAATATGAGCTGTTGAGTGCATTTGGGAAAGCATAAATCAGTCAACCAGTTTTCATAATCCTAATTACATACTCTCATAACTTTCCTCGGTCATTGTCTGATGAGAGATTCTACAAATTCCTTGCATCTGGTCGCTCATTGTGTTGCTTCTTAAGCCCTGGGTGTAACTCGCTGTGCCTGTAATACCTTCTCGAATGATGACTGAGATATACAAGGAAATGATCCTTTACTTACAGGATGTCCTCTGGTTTCTTTCAAAAGATAAATATCGAAAGTGCTCTCAGAAATGATCCGTGTCTGTTTCCTGGCACTGTTCAAAGTTTTGATGCTGTTCTTTGATGCAGCGTTTAAAGAATGTAATCTCTGCAAGGTAGCTGGAAAATGGGTGTGCCTCAAATTTACTGGTAATTATCCTTCTCCTTGACTGCCATTGTTTAGAAAACCTTCAATAATAGAAAATCATAATTGTCAACTTGCATTGACATTTTTCCTTGGCTACAAGCTGTTATTAAGACAAGCCAGTTATTAAGATGTAGTGTTATAGAGTATTATATTCATTTTAAAAACCTTTTCTCTGTGGCATATTTTAGCACTGAGTATGAGTGAGCTGACACAGGATACATTTTTTGCAACATCAATTTCTCACCTATTGCAGCACCTTTATCTGTGAAATTGATGTTTAACCCGATTCGAGCATGACGGGATAGTGTGTGTCTGTGTATTGGCCTTTAATGAACCAGGTACCTATTATTGTATCAAATTCACCAGTAAGTCTTTAGAGGAAGCAGTGAGTGGATTTTATCCAAATTCACAGCTTGTCGTTTTTTCCTCAACCAAGACAAAGGCGGTACAGATAAGTAATGACTGTGACCGTCTCTCATTCAGACAGAATTCCATTCTCAATTTTTCCATCATCACCAAATTGACACGCGCAGTGCATACCATACCAAATCTCTCAGCCATTTGTTGTTGGTGTCAGGCTTGAGTGTTATTCCACTGTAAAAAAGCAGGAAATAAGATTTTCTTTACATTCATACGGATATTCTCCTGCTCATCACACTTTATTTTGAATTGCTTAGAAACAAAGGCTGTAAAGTTGTTGCATTTATCACCATCTCCTACCCTCTTCGCCCTCGGACAACACACCATGCCGTCAGAACTGAGCTGTAACTGATCCCCATGGAAACAACAGTAACAAACGGTCTCGGAGGACGACTCCTCTTCAATCTGTGCGTTTGGATCTTCTTTTGTGTTCCGCCTTTCTTTCACCCCACTTTACCTACAGTCCAGTGAGGAGGAGTACAATAATTTGGAGGCTTTTTGTCGAGCGGACAGGATCACATGCTGTAATGTGCGCAGCCTCGGGCATTGGCAGCAGTAGAATGAGAGCTCATATTCATGTGTGCGGTGGGCAGCTGTACACGCTAGAATTACAAAATCAGTAATAACATGAGAAAGATGTTTGAAATTCAATATGTGAAGCAAGTGTAAAGCTTGATATATCACCAAATAGATCTTTATTTTGCTTTCAACCCAACTTGATGTCAAATGATTTTTAAATGAAAAAAATCCTCCTAACATTTCTAAACAGTGCTGCTGTGCACCTTTGGAAAACCCTCTTGACAGTCCATTAAAGTAAAGTGGCCAGAGGCTGGGAACCTGTCTTGGGGACAGAGATTAAATTGGCCAGTCCTCTCTGGAGGAAGATGACCGTGATGGAAATACTTAAAAGAGAAAGTTGCCAGAAAAGAGTTCATCTTCCTGAAATGGCCCCAGTGTTCTTTGATTTGGGTCGGAAGAACCTGTTTGGTATTTTTGTCAAAGAGCAATGCCCTATCTCTGCTCCAAGACTAAAGAGGGGAGATAAAATTAGACTGCATGACTTAAATCTTATTAACTTCTGTCCCACAAGCAATCACCCTTTGCGATGTCTTTAATTTATGTGTGTGAGAGAGAAGATGGGAAAACGCAACAGGTTATTAATGAGATGGGATATTTGAAGTGAAGACTTCCACAGTTACTTTTGCCCTTGTACACTCAGCATTTATAGCCCAAGTGCTTCTTTGCCAGTTGTAATGCCCTGTTAATTTTATAGCAACCACTTCGGATACAGCTGTCAAACTCATGTCAAGGACGTTACCTCTATGTATACCTCCTAAAACTGACCTGAATAGCCATTCACTCTGCTTGACATGTCTTAAACGAACCATTATTTAAATAAGAAAGAGAACTCCGATGATGAGACAAAAATATTCAGCTTAATTATTTACTTAATTGCTATAGTTTTTATCTCACTATTCGTCAGTGCACATTGATTCTGTCAAACCCCAGGAGAGTTTTGCAGTGCACTTTCCTAGCTTCCTATCTATCTGTTATTTCCAGTTCTCCTACCAAGCGTCTCAGAAGCCATGTACCTGAGCTGAAATGGTAAATCTTGTATCCCATCTCTGTCAATCTTTACTTCACCCTACGTTTAACACAAATTATTTAAAAGGTAAACCCAGTCCTTGGATACCCTATCCTTTCACATAAATATGTGATGCTCCATACTTTCAAGGAGTTTCTTTTTATTCATTTAAACATCACTAAAAACTGATTTATCTACTGTTCCTTTTAATGTACACATGCCGGTTAAGAGAGGGAAAGCATATGCATGTGTTTTGAATGTTATGACATTGAAAATGGATGCGCTCTAAAACCTTAAAGGAATAGTGTCACACTTTGCTAAGAAAGTCCGGCCCATAGAACCATGTAAGACCACAACATTTCATTTGATGTATAAAGATAAACCCTTTTGAATAGCGAACTTGAGAGGTGTAGCTAGGTGGCTGGCGGTTTCCCTGTGTCCTGTCTTTGTGCTAAATTTAGCTAACTAAGTAAGTGGAATCAGGATAATCTCAAATCCATGGTTTGCCAGAAGTTTTTAGAATAATACAAGAGGTGTGTAGTAATAAGTTAAAACACTTCATCAACAGGAATATGTCAAAAAATACGTAAGAAAGATTGAAAAACATAAACCGAGTAGTTTAAAATGCCTTCCCACTATTAAAGAGTAGATTTCCCCCCTTTAAACCATGTGCTGGTCGGTTATATTTCAAGGTTCAATAGAGTCCTAAGAGTGAGATCAAAATTCGTATTCCTTGTGTCATAAGCAATCATACTGTTTGCACTCCCTTTGATAGAGCTGCCTCCCTCGTGATTAAAAATCATGCTTCCCCTCTTTCCCTTTCCAATGAAACACACGCTTACACACACACACACACGCTTACACACACACACACACGCACACGCACACAGACCGACACTAAGTACCAAGCAATGGATGCAATCGAATTCCTCCACTAATGAGGATGAGCTCATTAAAGCATCTGCGTGAGAGTTGACGATGTATGTGGAGAAATAATCTTTTCGAGTGTTAATCTGATTAGAATAGGGCGACCTTTGATTTCCAGCAGACTGACTATGAAAAGTGCAAAGTTGTTTCTTCCAGCTCTAAGAGTTTTACCACACCAGTTTGATTAAGAGAATCATCATGTTGGACGTTCTGACAATTAGACCAGCTCCTTTCAGTTTTACTCACATTAATTATGGATGGTCTTTGAAAAACTCCTTACATAAAGAATTATATATTTTTTATTTCATCAAAGAAATCTGAAAATCTCAACAGATCGGACAAAATGTACTTAAAGATGTGAAAATCTCTTGCAAGGTAGGCCACAGCAAATCATTGCACATGTATGGTTAGGGCTCTTTGGAGTGTTTGATGCGTGAAATGTGTTGTAAGTGCTCATACTGTTAAGTGCACAATAAAAGGAATAATTGCTAAGAATGTATACTGTAGTGCTAGATAAAAATCAAATGACCTTTTATTACATTGTAGAAATGAACACTTTTCAATCATAGAGAAAAAATATTTAGAATGGTAAATATCTATGCCATCAACTGTTTATTGAAACAGACGACATGACTGCTCCCCAAGCATGAAGCCAAAGTGTCTTGCTTACCACCTGGTGGCTGGCTACAGTACACTTCATAAATCCTGCCTGAGCCATGTTCTTGAATGGGACATGAACGAAACAAAAAGTTAAAATATAGGTTAAATAATTTTTTCAGAGATGGTTTACTGTCGTTTTAGGTAGTTCTCATCCCATTCATGTGAAATGTTTTAATTCTTTTGATGCTATGGGTAACATGTCATGATTGACAGCTGAAACTGACCCCTTGATTGGTCGAGCGTGTATCGGCGAGACCTCAATACATCGGCTCCACCTCCCTGATTGCTGCTGCACAGTCTCTGACTGCAAGAGCACAAGTTATAGCATTTTACTATAACAATTTTAACCATTTAAAAAAACTTTAAAAGTGTTTCTCAAAGTTCACTGCAGCAAGCTGTAAGACGTTCACAGGATGAAGATTCAACTTTTAAAAATTAATGACAATTAAAATGTTACTGGAAGAGTAATGAATAATAGGAAAGTACTACCACTGCATTAAGAATTAACAAGATAGTTCAGAGAACGGTGGGCTGTAGCAGAAATGTGTATATAGTGTATTGTGACCTGGTTTAAGAAAATACATTCACTGAACCAGCTACTGTGGATGAGTTGCTTTCATCCTTTGTGTCGCTAGTGAAGATATCTGTCATTCTCTTCAGCAGCTGTATATTTAGATTCAAGGAGCACTAGAGGGATAGCCTGGATGCCAGACGAACTTAGCCCCGCCCACAACATTTTGGTCGGGCAGTTCGGTCTGGAGTCGCTCCATTGGGAAAAAATTATGGGGCGTGTTTCAACTGACCAGGAAGTAAAATTCCTCTTCGCTCAATTGGATAGACCTACAACCAATCAGAGCAACGTAGTATGTGACGTATGCTAAGCAACGCATTGTGAGTTATTTACTGGGTTCACACCGGACGCTTCAGCGCAGCGCCAAGCCTTAAATAACAGCTGGCTCCCATCCACTCCCATGTTAAAACTTTGTGCCGGTCACACCGGAGGCTGAAGCACCGCGAGGCAGCCTTGGCGCAGCGCGGTGCTTCAGCCTCCGGTGTGACTGGCACAAAGCCGTGCAGCGATCTACTGGATCAACGGGTGATATTATTAGCGCTGCCCGGCGGTTCAGCGTCGCTTCAGTGTCCGTTGTGAACAGCCAAGCGCCGGGGCGATAGGGATTAGCGCGGTGCTTTGGCGTCGCCTCCACGTTCTGTGTTCCTCTTTCAAAATGAATGCGCTGTCTGTCTTCTAAAACAGACTCAATGGCAGCATCTACACATCTCAGCTCTCCAGCGGCAGGCATGTTTGTTGAAAACGAATTCAACCCGAGGGCACTGTGATGACGTGGTTGATTACGTTACCGTTGATCATCTGTCAATCATCGTATAAAGCCTGCCCTGACAATCTGATTGGCCCGGTCGGGCCATAATTTTTTCCCAATGGAGCGACTCCAGACCGAACTGCCCGACCAAATTGTTGTGGGCGGGGCTAAGTTCGTCTGGCATCCAGGCTACTAGAGGGAGAGTCTGCATCCCAAATTCTGTGCACTTCATTTGATTATTTTTTCAGAAGAAACATGATTTAATATGAAAAACAGCAAATCCCTTGTAAAAGCCTGATCAGCAACCAGTTTGAAAAACCAGACTTTAATAAAGTCATCTGCCTAATTGGACTCAACCAAATTGCAAATGGTAGTGGAAGAATATTTTGGGTGGATTTGAGTGGAGGCGCTGTCAACTATATTGAATCAAGCATGGGGGGGGGGGCAAATGCATGACTGTCTTGGTCTGTTTGAAATTATTTAGGACCACAGCTTCAATATATTATACAAGCCCATTATTCTACAAGTGGATTGCACCATTAACAAAACTTCCAACCTTAAGAGTTGCTGTGTTAAAACAAAATTAATGAACCTTATAATTCTTTAGCAAATCTGACTCATCAAGACCATTTATGACTCAAGTCACTTTCATTTAATAAGAGTAAACAGGTTAATTTGGAAATGCTAAAGAGCCACATTTTTCTCCGTTTGTCTCTTGTCTAACAGACCACATCTCTTATCTGAGATCTTATTTTCAAATATATATATATATTTCCTAGACGGAGGCCCTGGCAACTTGGGTCCTTAACCCTTTTAGTGCAGCACCTGCTGGGTTGCAGCTCTGATCAGGATGGACTACTTATTTGAGTTGACGTCTGACTCCATCCTTAGATCAAAGTTCACATATAGCACAGTCAGCCAGTTCAGACCTGGTGGTGGAGTCACTGTTCATATGCCAGGGGGGTAATTTTTTTTTTCTACCATGTCGATATATTTTTTTTCTTTTTTTGTCAAACACTGATGTGAAGAAGAAAGCTGAAGGGGAAACGTCCATGGGCTTGACAGCATATCTATGATTTAGCTTATCAGGTCACTGACTGTGTTGTCTTTCTGGAACTGTGTGAACAGAGCCCAGTGAGTGATTGCGTGTCTACTTTGAAATGAGCTGACTTTTCTATAATTGATTTGGACTGTGTGTATGAACTCTATAGAACTTGTTGTTTATACGGCCTATCCAACTGTGTGTGTACCATCTTGGCTGGATTTTACCCCAACGCCATCATAAAGGCCTAGCTGTGAAGGGTCGGTCGTCTGAGGACAGCATCGGTCTGTGAGCTAACAGCCCTGTAGCGGTTCTGCCTTGACATTAAACTTTTTACAGGCTCCTTTACTCCATAACGTCGAGGTCGGCTGCAGGGAACCAGTATTTGTGCTGCTCTTATTTGCAGGGTATCTGCAGTCTTTTAAAAGTCTAGAATTCGTAATAATTTGAGGTCTTAAAAAGTTTAAAATATGTTTAGACATACAAAGTCTTATATACATTTAAGTCTCAATGTTAAAGCTACTTCTGTTATATATCTCCTTTACAAGGCTAATTAATACCTATCGTCAATCATGGGTAAGTAAGTAATTCTGGGACTCTGATACTCCTTCATATTTGTCGTACTGGACATGGGTTTTCAATTTGATTAATTATGGTCTCACATTCTTATATTGAATTTGTTAAAACCTGCAGAAATGCAGTTTCCACTATGGGAACCTGGTAACAGTTTCCAAACGCTTCCAATAACTTGAACCTGAGTTTTTTCCCCTATGATGCAAGAAATATCTCATAATATTGCCCATATTTTAAAAGTGACTTCCTCACAGTGCTTTAATTAATGTGTAACCTGAGTTATGAATGTAGGGGTTTTACATTTCTTTCTCGACAGAGCACCATGAAGAAATTAGATTTAGTATCACCACCACCTCCTGAAATGAGTCAGGAACTTGCTCACAATGTATTGAGCGACAAAAGCAGCACATTGAGTTATGGGTCATTAAGTTCCTGTTGTGGAAAAGGCCTCAGTGTTTCCAGGACAATGATGTCTACAAGTTTCAAACTGGTCGAGGTTCCCCTACTAATGGAAACAGTGAAAACACAGACGTTACGCAAACAAAAACAAGACGAGAGCCCTGTCAAGTGCAATAAGAGGGAGAAGTAGAAGTGAAGGGCTTTTCATCTTCATAAAGGCTTAAGGCATCAGGCTTTGTGACAGAGGTTGTTTCACTGGGCAGCCACAATGTTGTGGATATTGGAAAAATTGGACTGATGGCAAGGCTGCAGATGTGGGCAAGTTACTCATCTGAAAATCACATGGCACAAGATTCTGTCATCTGTTGATGTGAAATCATTGTATAAAGGAACGAAAAATGTAGAAGTTCAGTATGTCTCTTATATTGTCTAAGGGAGACATGATGATTGCATGATAGTTAATAATCCCAAGTGGAGATATTCTTGGCTTTTGTGCAACGTTACCCTCAGTTAAAAATCCTGAGCAATGATCAGTCTAATAACAATGTCACCCTTCTGATCCCTGTTACCTTTGAAGGTAACTGATATCACTCTACCCTGAATCTCTACAAACAGATTCTGCATGTGAATATCCAGATTCTGGAGGCGATGGACAATATTTTAGTGCTAGAAGCCTGGTGTGTTAGAGTTGCTTTAAAAAAAGGCATCTCTAGTTGATTTTTTGTTTAACTGATTACTGTGTAACCTCAGAGGTTGTGTCATGAATAGAAGCAGTCATTTAATTTGTACCAACAAGTTAATCGTGAAAAAGTAATGGGATTTTTCCAGCATTACATCACAGTGGGATGGCTTTCAACATTAAATCAACAAACATTTCCCTGAAATCATAAGCACACTTTCACCAGCCATCAAGAAGAAGCCTTTTGGCTTCGTTTCGAGTTTGACCAATCAGGTTTGAGCCGCCTTAGGTTGCCTGCAATTTAACAGACCACATGGAGAGCAAAAGATGCAGAAACGCATTTACAGCTTTTCAATGTGCGTTTTGTGAGGAGAAACATTGGTCAGGAATAGAAGACTGTCTAGATTGGAAGACAACAGCGAATGGGTTCCAAGATTCCCCTACCTCTAACAATGAAAAAGTGAGAACCTTTAAGAAATATTAGCAGATTGTAAATAACGAAACTAATTTAGGGGCACCCAACATTTGTCACTGCTCCTTTTGGGACTGCAAATATATCTTTTCTTGAGAGTTCCCATATGCATTGGTAATTTCTTATCTAGGGCTTTGTTTGGTTAGTTTATGATATTGATTCCGTTTATTGTACAATACTAATAAAATAAATAAAACATCAACCAAAGAAAACCAAAACAATAAGTAAAATGGACTCTCTGTTTACGAGATTTACTCTTGAATAAATATTAAACATTTGGCACAGGATATATGTTACCAGCTCTGGAAACTGGATGGTTATGATTCAGATGAGCATTTAAAGCTTCGTCCAATGAATGTGTGAATATGTGAATTGCAAACTGTACTGTCAAGTGCTTTGAGTGGTCATCAAGACTAGAAAAGCGCTTTATAAATACAAACCATTTTGCGTCACCGATTTTTGGTCACACTCTGAAGCACTGACTTCACCAAAATCTGCGACTCTCCTTGCAGTGTTAAGACTAACAAACTGTCAATGTAGCATACATATCCCTGACACCAAATAAATACCCTGGATAATGAGTAAGGAGCAACAGAATAACTGCTGCAGCATAAATACTGAAGCGGGGAAAACAAGGAGGAGTTTGGTAGAAAGGTAGTCCAGATGTGCAAACCCATTATCAGGTGTGCTGGGCAGCTCCAGCTGCTCTCCCCTGCTTTAAAAGAAACTGCTTGTTATGTCAAGCTGCCACTGTGGCGGGCCATGCTCCTTTTCTACCGATTCACTGCAATGAGTAATTAGGCTCCAGCCTCATTATATAAACAAGTTGCCCAACTATTTTAGGAGGCTAAACCGCTTGTGCCTGCATAAGTCTCATTTTCTCGATTTATCTCAACTCTCTGATGCACAAACTAAATATGGTAATGTCCTACATCCTGCGGCCCTGTTATCAAGCACGCTTTAACTGCAGTGTTGCCTCAAGTGTAATTTCCAAAATCCACAGGCTTTATTCATCCCAACTCCATATGGAGAGCCGTGTCATATCATTTTTTGCAGCCTCCAAACCTTTCACAATTAGTCTCCAGACATTGTTTGGCTCTTTGTAAAACATAATTGTGTCAACAGTCACTTGAGATGAGAAACCAGACCTCTTGATAAGTGCTCTCCAACAAGGTAAATTTGGTAGGCAGGAAGGGAGCAAACATGCAAACAAACCAGCAGACAGTCATTTTCCACTGTCTGTTACCATGCATTTTAATGAGGTGGATGGATTAATGCCTCACTTCAGTAATGGGCTACTCCGAGAGCACCAGTTAAGCTTGTTCTGCTCTATCAGCGCCCGGCTTATCACATCAGTAATGGTCACTCACAAGTCCTGATCCGTTTCCACATCATTTTTCCATCTAAATGTCTTTGTAGTAAATGGCCTTTTTCCTCAAGTGGAAAAAGGTTAAACC
Organism: Pleuronectes platessa; assembly: GCF_947347685.1. Lineage (NCBI taxonomy): Eukaryota > Metazoa > Chordata > Actinopteri > Pleuronectiformes > Pleuronectidae > Pleuronectes > Pleuronectes platessa. The sequence continues at coordinate 17,804,018 of NC_070626.1, forward strand.
CCTCAGAAACAACATCTTGAGATTAGATGGATGAAGACAAGCACTCCTAACTTTCCATATGATGGTTGAGACGCTTAGCAGCATTACAATTGGCTTCATTTGGTTGAGTGAAGGTTTTGTCTCAATCGATGTGGGTGTGTGAACTTTTTCCCTGTGTGTGTAAATCTGGGCATTTGTGTATGTGTACAAGTGTTTGTTTTTCCTATCTTTGACAAATCTCTGGTCAGACTGAGGACACTCTGGGTTCATTTGTGTTCTGGTAGCTGTTCCAAGTATCCTTGCAATCTTTTCTTTCTGTTATAAAATTTGTGGACAATTTATATTCTCAAAAAAAAACTGCAGATGAGTAGAAATTGGTAGGCATAATAAATGTTATACCAACTCTTCCAAACACACGATTCAGATGACCAGATTAGTGATTTCCTGCATTACCCAGAATTACTTTTTGACAAACTCCAGGTATTTATCAACTGGCAGACTTTTCAGATGATTATTGGTAAAAGTGTTGGTCAGGGAAAGCCCTTTTTAAAATTTTGGTACGGTTTCAGATCAGGATGGCGATCAAGGAGACTCTTTTTTTTTTTTTTTTTGCAGATTTCAAAGGAAATAATTAATATGTCATCATAAAAAAAAAAAATCAAGCATATTAAGGGGACTGATTTCCATAAGTGTGTGAAATTTGACACAGCTTGAATGATCTCAAGGGGACTGTTTGGCCTTGGTGGAAGTGAGCTCTAGTGAGTTAAATGCTACAGTTGTCTGTGGGTTATAATGTTAAATAGAAAACAATGTGCCCAGAAATGCAAGATGCATTACAAATATTTAGTAAAAAAATAAACCATTGGATGGATGAATCAGACATGGACGTATTGTCTCTAAGGATATGTTTTTATAAGATTCTTAATGGACTCTTGACCTCGTTTTTGTTTATCTGTATCCCACCCCCAGCTTCTTTTTTTCTAGTCTTACACAATGGAACTGATACCTGCTCTTATTTCGCTCTTCAGAAAGCCTGCAGGTTTTTTTTCCAGGTTGTAATCTCTTCTACTTGGTCTAGTTCTTATGTTTTTTTAATGCACACATATGCATGCACATGCATGCACACATGCTTGTGGCAGTGGTTTGAGCTGAATATCACTGTAAAGTGCGTCTTCCCTCTCGGTTATTGCCTCCCCATTGTCCACTGGCTTTGTGTGCAGGGGCCTTTTGTGTAGGCCTTGCTGGAGTCGGCCGGTTAACCGTGATTTAAACGGGAGCAGAGAAGGTCGGGGGAATGATTCGTGCCTCTTTTTGAATGAAGGAATGTTGCGGTACCCACTGCAGTAGCTTGGCGCTACTTCAACCTTAGCTGGGACAATACAAAACATCTTTTAGTAAACCATCATGTGGTGATGCTGCTCATAGTCTTGTTTAACTGTGTGTGCAGTGGTAATTTTGTTTACGACTCCCCTTTTCTCTTTAGCGAATTCACTAAGTAACATTTCATTGCATATGGAGCTGTAAACACTAGCTGCGTATCTTCATAGATGTTCAATCGGTTCATGTGTAGACTGTTTTTTATTGTATTTTTATGTTATTTAATGGAATGCAAAAGTGTTACTCTGAACAGACAATCACTCATGTTCTATATTCATTATAGTCTCAGCGTTCCAATTAACACCTGTCCATACAGTTTTTTTTTAAAAACAAATAATTATTTCCAACCCAAGAATTTGACTTTGCAGTGATGTAAACAGTAAAAAGCAAACAGAGGGGTTGTTACTATTATGTCTGTTTTTATTTGATACTAAACTTGCATTCAGAAATTATTCAGACCCTTGACAGAAAGAGGCTTGAGGCCTATATTTTATTTCAACATTATTCCAATTTTTTAAAATGCCTTCCCCCCTTATTAATCTGCACATTTATAACTGATAGACTTTTTTAAATAGCCATATGGAATAACTGATCCAATTTGCTTTGTCTTTGTAGGTATTTGGGGATTATTATCACTTTCGGCATCGCACAGTAGTGAAGAGGTCGCTGTCGGATCACAGAGGGACACAAGTCCGTCTACAAAGAGACTCCAAGGTAAGAAGGTTATTTTGGGCGGTACCATTGATGTGTTATGTTGTTCTGTGGGGAGCAGGTGAGTGACACTTGGGGCTTAATCTAGGTAAGACAGTTTCTGTTTAGACAGTTCGTGTGTGAATTTGCCAGAGACGAGCACACACAGTCTTGCAAACAGGAGAGTTCTTTCCGCAGGTTATGATGCAGCGCGATGTTTTAACTTCATTGTTGCGGAAGACGCGACGTCCCATTTATCCAGAATCGGGTTTATTGGCAAGTAGGTTTACACATAAAATAGAAAATACCATAGGAAGAAACAAAATATATTATAAGTGGGAGGGATTGTGCCAAATGCACAGTCCCAGGCAGTGACGTCAGTCAAACATAAATATGAATCCAGCAGGTTTTTATTAAGATCAGTTCTATGTGTGGTTTATTAGAAAAAATCCGAGGAGCAGAGTCACTAGTTGAGCAGATGAGTACTGTGCCTCAGTGCAGTTGCGCTGATTTTATTCATATCCAGATATATATCGATATCGTCTGATCATTTTTATTATGCTGTTTTGCAAGAGAGTTGGAGGTTAGTTTGAAACTGAACTTGTGTCCTACGCCACTGGGAAGAAGAAAGGGAGGAGTGTGAAATTAACTGTCATGGCTCTGGGAATACAGCCTCTGTGTTTGAAATTATGAAAGATGATATGAGCATTCACTAAAGACTCACCTGTCAGAAACTTTTACAAAAGGGAAGTTGTAAAACCCTGATGACCCTTGTTTTAGAGTATTGCAAATTGCGATATAACGGTGAAACAGTTTTCCATAACACAGCCTTACTTTTTTTATTAATTGGGTTTGGGAGGTGGTAGTCTGTTGTTTTGACTGGGAAGTTTAATTTGTTTTCAAAGAGCCTCTTGTCATCCACCTCAAAATCAAATTTGAAGTTCAAAAGTTTCAGTTGGCGGCTGTACTTCGGAGCAGATGTGGACCTGTCTCATGTCACTGATACAAATTTTTTTTTTTTTCAAACCAGAGTGGCATTTCTCGCTGTGCTCACTGACACACGTCAATGTGAAAATTATTAATTGGAACATTGGGCTGCTTTCTTTTTCACTTGGGCTCTGTGGGTCACTGGCTGACAACAACACTGACAGGATCAGGTCGAGGTGCAGTAGGTTGCTGTTGACAGCTGGCTTACCCAGAGCTACATAGATTAAAGTCAAAAATGTATCTGAAATGGTGTCGTATAACCAATAGTGATCAGTTAACTCCATTACTGATCAAGCAGATATAGGCTCAGGCTCCTCTGCTCTGTAGCTGTTTGATGTTGTTGTATTAATGATACAGCTGACCAGCGCTGGAGAATTTTTAAAACTTTTCACACTATTCCTCATTTCCCTGCGTTCTAAGTCTCAGTTTATATCAAGATGTGGACACCTAAACTATGTCCAGTCTTTTCAGTTAAAAGAACATTTCTAGGGCAGTTACACTAATTTGGACAAGTCTCCCTATAAATATATAAGAGTGCAACTGCAGATGCATTGTATACGACAAAACTTATCTGATACCTTCAATACAAGTTGATGAAACCTGGCCAAGCTATCCCCGGCCATGCTTTCGTGCTCTGCGGGTACACACTGGGAATAATATAGCTTCTGCTGAGTTTGTTATCATCCATGTTAGATATGGTCCATGTCCCACTTTGGGATTTCCTTGAACATTGTAACTCTATTTATTGTTGTTGAATGCTTTGAAGAGTGTCTTATTACTGACCAAGGTATCTGGGCCTCTGCCAGATCTCATAGACTGGCTGACGGAACGGGACCGGAAACTGGAAACGGAATCTGTTTGTCAGAAGCTCTACACTTAAACAAGAACCTAGCAGTAGGTTTGGGATGAAGAAAAAAGATCACATGTGATTGATGAAGGATGGCTGAACTTCTAATTGGTGTTTACAGTGGTAAATAAAAAAACTTGATTGTAGAACCTCAGTTGACTTTATTTAAGTATATGTTTATTAACCCATGAAGTCGGAGCAGATTTGTGTGATGCCTGTTACATTGAGCATATCAGCTGCAAGCATTAAGTCCTGTACGTTGTCCACCTTCACAGGAACGAAATCGGTGTATGCAAACTCAGTGATTAGCTGCATGATCTTAGGAGACATGAAGGGTAATTCGACATCTTTGTGCGGGCCAGTTCTCAAAGAGAGTTCTGATGGAGACAAAGCAGATGAGTAAAAATTGATATTTAACTATTTTAAACTGATAATAACAGTGTAAAAATATTTGTTGCATTTCCTTAGCAGAAGGGATGAAGTGAAAAGAAGATAACCGGGATCTTTTCAAGTGAGCACAATTATTCTATTAATGAAGCCTACTGGCTGTTAGATCTATATATTAGTCTGGGTAAATTTATGGTCTTGTTGACTCTTTGTAGTTTTCACTTAAGTATAAATCAAACGAATAACTGTCACCAGAAATCAAAATAATGGGTTTTCTTTTTCCTTTGTAAATACACCATTTTCCTTGATAGAAATGGTCGATACAACGTCGATGGAGCTTATTTCATGCATGTTTTGACAGACAACACAAACAGCCATTGCACCGAACCAATCATGTGGCTGTAATAGAGTAACATTCACTTCAGGTTAGGTTGATGCGAACAGCACAGAGCGTAGGAGCAGCAGAAGGTGGAAGACTGCATCGATGCAGCGACTGAACATAATCAAGTCATGTTTCCCGCTACGTTCATTGTTTTTAGCATTTTCCCACCGCTGAATGATTATAACCACCACTGCTTCAGGACAGACGCACATTAAAATACCGGTCGTCCTGTATGTGTCACAGTTTCTGTCGGCGTCTGCTTCCTCCTCACTCCCCTGCTGACCTACGCTCATTTAACACTTTACCAATAAACACCATCATTGATCACAAGTTATTAGGACACGTAGAGGACTGACATTTACTTTGTGCTTGTTTGATTAGCTCTAGAGTTTATGAGACGCATGTTTAAATCTGCTACACAAACACGAGACGTAATTTGACGCACATAGACAGGAACATTAAAATTAATTCAGCAGGTTTTTGTTAAGATCAGTATGTGTGAGTGATTAGAAAACGGCAGAGGAGCATAGTCACTTGTTAACCTGCGCAGAGTAGACGCCTCAGTGTAGTGCCAATGAATTGATTTATACCGCAATATATATTGATATTGACTGATGATAACTGAAGATTTTACCTCCCAGCCCTAGGACCACTAAAATGCCTTCATGTATGTGGATTGGATGTGGGCTAAATCTGGGCCACAAAAAATGTCTATGGTGGTACTTAATGTATAGAGCATATATAATATACCAACCTTTTATAGTGTACTGTTTTTATTGTTCTGTCTACTTATATTTACACCGGGGATCAGAGAGAAACCATATTTCTACCCCGTCTATGTCCTGTTCATAGCAGAGTTGACCATAAAGTAGGCATGAACTTTTTTTGCGGTCTGATAATCGGTCGACCCCTACTTCATATTACTGTTTTATGGGACTGATTCACTCGTATGCAGTCAGAATTAATTAGTTTTCCTTCTTTTTCTTGGAAAGCATTATTAAACAGACGATTTCAATTTAAAAACAGGTCTTCTACTTTCTTCAAAAATCAATATCCATAACCACTGCACATCACAGGAAACTGTCAATATTTACTGGTGTAAGGGGTATAACATAAATCTGTGTGTGATCACTCACTGGAGGAAGGCGCTGCAGTTGCAGAGGATGATCCTGTGGATTGGAAACTTGACATCTTTTGACAAATTTTTTTAAACACAGCAATGGCAGTTTAGTTGGTATTGTAATCGGTAGCTTAGCCGGTCTGTTAAGTGATGTGAGACTTGTATATTCCTCACAGTGTTGCCAATATTCTTCTTATTCTTTCTTTTGTTTATTGGTGGGTAGCAGCCAACCAAACAGGAAGAAAAAGATCAAAGGAAGTTTGAAGACAGAAGATGGTGGTAATGCACGTTGATTGCCACCCGCCCATGAGCCAAACAAAGAAGGATTGTAAAAAAAAATGTTGGCCAAGAACAAAAGCAATAAGATGATTTCATCTATGCATGATGTCACCACTCAAAAAGCCTCCGCCAGACACCCAAAAATCAAAGAAATATCTGGATCTTAAGTATAATGAGAAAAGTTAAAGATGATTTGTGGTTTGTTCTCTCAGCACAGATATCAATACCAGCTCTGAACACGGCCTTTGTCAGCCAAGATAACTGAAATAAATCTGTAGCTCTGATACTGCCTGCCACGTTTTTACATATCCTGCACTTGTTGTGGGTTGTGTTTCAGAGACCTGCTGACATTGGTTGATGCTGGATAGTATCAACTAAATCAGCAACCGTTTTAATCGCCAAGCAGAAATGTCCTGAAACAGCTGAAGATCTTGATGTTTGAATGGATTAAATTATTTAAAGTTTGTGGGAGTAGTCTGTGACGAAAGCCTAAATATTGCAGAAAATATTTAAATTTTTAGCATGAAGATAATAGTATAGTATGAATATAAAATGACAACAGGAATCAACTGAATGAGATGGATGTTTTGATGGTTGAATTCCCCAAAATGCGATTTGGGAAATGTTTTGGTTGTATGCACAGATTAAAGACACATTATAGTTATTGTAGGAAAAGCTCAGTGTGACAGTGTCTTTATAATCAATTACAATTGGTCAGGATGCTCAATTCACTGTACCAGACAGCAGAGACCAAATGTGGAGACCAAATGTACGCATGTGTGAAAACAAGATGCATTGTAAGCAGATAAGGAAATGAAACAAGGGAAGCCACATACATCACCTTAGGACACTACTAAGTAAACAAAAAAATGCATTTCCTGCTGAAAATATATATGAATGCTGAGCTGCCGAAGTGTATGATTGTAACTGTGACCATAGAGAATTTTATTTACAAAGAATAAGTTGTATAAAATCTTAATTAGATTGCTGTCTGAGTGAAAATAACTGACTAGGTCCTTTGATCTAACTGAGTTTTGTCTCTCTGACTATAGAGGTCCTTTTCAGTCAGTGAAAAGGACCTTGAATCAGAATAAAGCTATTGTTGGATTGGCATAGGTTCAGTGTAGCAGATAATGTGACCTTCATTATTTCTTTCCTCGTTTACTCTAACGTCTCTATTGATCTGCAGAGGCAGAGAGAAAGGGAGAGAGAGGTGTGCTGTGATCTGGTTGTCCTTAGCATTTTCTTAAAAACTGAAAACTTATATAAAGCCTGATCCTCTATCGACCATGCTGTTTCAAGCTAATATAGCTCCTATGTAGGTTTGCGACTCACTTTGAGTTTTTCCGTCAGCTTTGAAATGGATCAAAATACATGTTTATTGATTCAGTTTGGATAAGGTTGCACAGATGATATTATGGCATTCATTTTAGAGTTGAAAAGATTTGATTAAATTCCAAGAGGAGACTAATCCCCGTATAAGACCGGTTGTATTGTGTTGCATTGTAAAAAATATATTTATTTAATGTTATACATGTTGTATTTATGCTAGTTTCTAATCACTGATACTTTGTAAAGCTATTATGTATCATATCTCCATGTTTAGCAGCTGCAACTGTTTCTTTCAAAAATATGCCACATTCTCTCTGTCTTTGTCGACGATAGTAGAAAAAGCAGTCACCCAGTACTGAGTGGTTTGTAAACTGCCACAGCTACGAACTGAACTCATCTTCCCAGTAAGAACCAGATGAACCCTAGTCAAGCTTCTCACCGGTGAAGGAAAATGCAATAACATGAACTTGCGCACAAATCTCTCTGCTCCTTGACTTAGAATAATGCTATTGATGGATTGGCATAAGGTTCAGTGTAGCAGATAATGTGACCTTCATTATTTCTTTCCTCTTTTACTCTAACGTCTCTAGTGATCTGCAGAGAGAAAGGGAGAGAGAGGTGTGCTGTGATTTGGTTGTCCTTCATATCAAGTGCTCTGTCCTTGCGGGAGGCAATTCTGTCTTCTCTCGCTGAAATTTTTCATCTGTTCTCGTCTACCCAAGCATTTTTCTTTACTGCCCAATTTTGCAGTGGAAGTGAGATGCGTGCTTATTGTCACTATATGCTTTGCACCTCTGTCAGTATTTAGAAGCTTGCACATTACGAAAGCATGCTGCAGATTCGGTAGCTGTCATGTTATCAGACTTAGACTGAGTTTGTACCTCTGTGTGTACATTGTCATTGTGTATACATGTTTGTTAGGTACACCCATAAATTGTTGTGCTATATCCCATTTTACATCAACCAGGACATTTTAATTAGTTTCGTGGTGCTCTGGAATTCATCAGTAAGTCTCATTAGTGAGAAGTTCACCATATCCCAGTGGCTCTAATCTCACTGTCTGTGGTCACTCTGCCGAGAATTAGGATCTCTATTAATCCATTTGTATGGTGACCCTCGTGGCTGGCATCATCGTCACTATGACAGTGAGCTTTATTCTTTGCAGATGGAAAATCTATAATTGATGAGCATAAACCAGTTTTCGTTTGCATTGCTAATCTATTCATGTGTTTGTGCATTTTTTGTAGGTGACCTGGGCAGAACAACAGGTGTCGAAGCGGAGGAAAAAGAGGGATACTTACGCAGAACCTTCAGATCCCAAGTTCAGAGACCAGTGGTACCTGGTGAGTATAAAAAAGTGTTGTGTGTATTTGTGGTATTTTGACATATGCACATTGCACACTGGTTGAGCCTTTCATCCACCAAGAGTCAATGCAGATGATTACATTTGGGGATTTTAATGTTGTGACCAAGTCAAAGGACAAGCCTGTATGAATCCAGCATACTGTCTTTATGTGAATTACTGCTGTGTCTGTAGCTCAAATCTGAGTGGCTTCAGTTTTAGGATTCAGAATTGCATGCTTTAAAAAAAATCTTGGTTTACTTTAGTCCATAGACGGCACCACAACAAAGGGAGAAAGACAGAGGCGATTCATCTTGAAGCTCCCTTGTTTTCAGCTGATTGATTTTCACATTTCACTTGAAGAATGTCACTGATACATTGGCTTGTTAAAAGCAGCAGTAAAAACCCCTGAGATTTTCTGTTCGGCTCCACTTTTTCTTCAATTACTGTGAAGGTGCTTCAGGCTGGAGAAGATTCATGGTGATGCAAAACTGACGCGTATCACCAGTTGTTCAAAATGTCAGTGCTTTAACAGACTCCTTTCGCCCGTGTGTTGGAGCAAGTGGCACCTTGACGTGCAAATATGCAGATCACAAGCTGCTGCCCGATTCTGTCACTAGATGCAACAGATTCTGCCATATAGCAACAACATTGATACAATTAAACTCCCAATAAAACCTTTTCGTTACATATGGATAGAGCATAGTTTTGAGAGATAAAATGATGTCAGCATCCTTGTAAGGCGGATTTTAAACATATTTTAAAGATATTACACTAAAAATCTTAAAAAGAAAAATGACAAATTAATAATTGATTATCAAAATAATTTTCAGATTTTATTTGAACCAATTAGAACATTTTGGCAGCGATTGTACATTAGTGAATTTCAGAAAATCTGATTTAAAAAAAAAATATATATATATATATATATTTATTTAATAAATCTACTGTGCTGCTATTTTCAACTGTGTGTTTTGGTGAACCGCAAAGTTGATAAATGATAAATTGCTGTTCTGGTTGGTGATGTGATTTTCAAAGTTGAGACTTTTAAAAGTGAAAGCATAAGGACAGAAGCTAATATTCTATAAAGATCTTGCTCCTCTGGCTCCACCTACTGCTTGTAATACAGTTTGGATGAATCCAATGATTCCATTGCGAAACCACCAATCAGAGCCTGGAGGAGTGTCATTGATGTCCACAGTAACCACACTACCACCTTCTTCGTTTCTGTATTCAAGCCATTTTTGAATTATGATTAAAATGTATAGAGCGGCTTGTGTCGGAGAGCTTATCTTACTGTCTACACAACTACATTTAACAACACTACATTATTTTGACTTGCTTCAAAGTACTGTACAATTAATATGGTAATTATACTAAACACATAGTAATCTAAGTAATATAATGTCCCTCTATCCTGACAGTAAATAAAAAGAGTGTGCCTTATTAAAAGTGGACCTGGTTCGCTAGAGGAGAGTGTAAGTGACTGGCAAATGCTAATTGGTCAATATCATCTGATAGAATGTATGAATGCTATCTTTCTCAAATTTATTTATGAGACAAATTTCTTTCCCTCCACTGTTAAATCGTGGGCAAGCCTCAAAACGGCAATCTTGTGCTCTATATATGCTCAAGATGTCAAGGCCTGAAGGATTCGCTGACATCAAGGAGGAAGGAAAAGGTCTTGATGAGCAATATTCAAACCGGAGCCTTGTACATGCCACATTTATTATTCACTCAGCTTGTCAGCCACAAAAGGCCCTTTCCCGTTTGAATCAGAATCGCATATCACAACTCTCAGCTTTAATTGATTTTCCTCTTGATGGCTTAAGCGTCAATGACGTTACAAGGTTGAGGAACAAACCTCTTTGTGTGTGATAGACCCTGTTCACATGGGCCTGAAATCTAAGAGGAAATGATGGTGGATGAGATCTGACGCATTAAATTTAACCACTGGCACGTGTTAAAAAGCTTTGAACTAGATGAAAGCTGGATACGGCTTTTTGCTCAAAGGTCAAGTTGAATGTCAAAAAGCCTATCAAAAAGAACACGGAATAATTAATGTGAGGCATCATACAATTCAGTGCTTTCGTTTGCTTGGTATTAATAATAAATAAAAGCATGGCTCAAATACTCTCTGAATGAAGATTGCCTTTTGTCACCTTGCCTTCCCCTCACTGATAAACTTAAGTGTTTCGCCAAGGAGGAATGGCTGAAATTCAATAAGTAGCCTCATTTCCCCCAGATGTTTTAGTCAGGGGCTCAGTCTTCATCTAAATGACTTAAATGCCCTTATTGTAATAGAGAAAGCCCTTCCAAATTTAGTTAAAAGCACAGTCTTGTTGGCACTTGAGTGCCTCTTGGATAATTGGATTCTATCTAAGTCATTTTCTTCCTCCATCCTCAGTACAACAGCAACCAACGTGACTTGAATGCCAAAGCTGCGTGGGAGTTAGGCTACACAGGTAAAGGTGTGGTGGTGTCCATCCTAGATGACGGAATAGAGAAGAACCATCCCGACCTGATGCAGAACTATGTGAGTATGACTCCTAAATGAGCTAAGTTCTCTGTGGAGAAACTGTGTTACACCCAGCCACAAACTGTTTTGAATTCAAGAGAAAAGTGTCTTCCTGCTGTTGCTGTAATAGAATTGGAGATGGATTTAAAGAATCATTCCATTTTGATGGTTTTTATATCTGACTCTAAAAAGCTAATATGTCTCTTTAAAGGACCCAGATGCCAGTTATGATGTGAATGATGGCGACCAAGATCCTCAGCCTCGATACACGCAGCTTAATGATAACAGGTAGAGTAGAAATCTGCACAGATAAAACTTTTTTTTTTTTTTTTTTTTAAATTGTTCCCTTTCCCTGTCTGATTACTGCTACCTGAAATGTAAATAGGCCGATGGCTCTTTCCAATCCACTGCTGTTTTCTAAGTGCATCATTTATGGGAACACGTCCAATTAAAGGTTGTGTCCTGTGGTGTTGTTTTGTCCAAGATTTGAATACAAATCGTTTTAATTTTAAAGTTATCACTTGATGTGAATCCTGGCTCCGAATCACAGTATGTGGATTTGCTTTAGCCTCATAAATTGCACCGGTACCACCAGGGCATTTCTATAACTTGGATAAGAAGAGAAAATCTACACTAGGATTGATGAGGACATATCTTTATTGCAGCGGCCTCTGCAGATGGCATTGGGAGTTGTTTACCACCACAGAGATGTCTTGCAGAGAATTGATGGAATTAAGTTCATCAGCATTAATGAAACCGAGCAGATCTCTTGGCTCTGGACGGCCACTGCTCGTCTTTTATTCATTCCCACTGCCTGCTTCCCATCTGACTTTAATTTCTGAGTTGCTGTAATCTGCTGTTTGTGGGCCACTGGCCTGAGAGAATTTTATTTATTTATTTTTATGTCGAGGCTAACATTCATTACTGGGCTGTAGGTCATGTGACTGCTTATGATTACCTTACAAAGATGCATCGATTCTGTGCCGGAGAGATTGTTTCATAGCAGAATCTCTGTAGTTTTGATACTTTATCCAGCTTTTTTTAAATTTTATTTCCAAAAAGCAGTTTTTTCGATCCACTCTGAAATAAGCTTTGAATCTCCCATCGGACAGTCAAAGCTCCTGGATCAGTTTTTGGAATTTACCATATTTCTTTATATGTAGGAAAGATGCATTCAGACACACTGTGCTTTATATAAGGTGGATGCTGATATTTTAAGGTTGGTTATAATCTTATAAAATACATACAAAATGTATTGTACTTAAACATTTTTGTGCCATGGTGCCTGAGACAGTTTTCAGCACCTTTTGTAACAATAGCCTAAATGATGGGATTTCTTGTGGAAGAATGTGGTAGAACATCCCTCTGGTGTAGCTCCACAGATCCACAACCTCTGCCAAGGCACGCTTAAGCTCTTTTGGCGGCTCTCAGTGGCCCCGAGCCGAGCTAAGACACTTACTGGGGATGTTTCCTTCATTTTGGCTGCACCTCTTTCCTACCCTTGCTCACCCCGGCCCTTATCTCTTGCCACCCAGCTCCCTGTGTCGCCTTCATGGCAGGACCAATTGAGAGGGAGTATTTACCCCCCCCCCCCCCCTCCCTTACTTTACAGTGGGTTATTGCAGATGCTTGTGTAAACAACCTGTGGGCGGGCATGCAACTGTGTAAGGCTGTGTAAGACTGTAAGTGTCTGTTCCCTGCAGAAGCACAAGTCTGTTCACCTCTATAAAGCTGTCTTTCTTTCCCTGCATACGGGCAGCACTGAGGATGGCTCGGTAGCAATGTGACTATTCACCCTCATGTTTATCTAAGACAGCATGGGATCTAGATGTTTCTCTTTCCAGGGTTTCCTCTGACTTGTATCAGGACAGTTTCCAAATGTAAGTTTTCTGGCTAAACGGGCAGTCATCTGCAGAAACATTCCACTCGTTGCCTCTTGATTTAGTGCAGGGGCACCAGTGACACTTTTCAACATGTGTAATAAACATGCAGAATTTCTCTTGATTATGATTCAGTGAAAAAAACAAGATAAGGGTATGGTGCAAACTGACTGCACATGTACAGTGATGGATGAAAGGAACTATTTAAAATGTACTGCAAAAAGCAGGCTGATTCATTTGACCAGACCCCCACATTAATCTCTCATATTCCTCTCTTTACCGTGCTCCATAAACATCGCCGGACCTTTTGTCCTGCAAGCCTGCTCATTAGCTAACTGGCAGAACCATTAACAGACTTTAAGAATGAGCAGAGAAAAACAGTTGTACAAATTTACCTTTGAGGTTTGGAGCAGCCCAGACACTAATGAATGGCAAATGTGGCTTTACACGGCCTCAGGATGTTCAGTGATTTTAAGCAATTACGCAAATGCAAGATAGAGAAAATAAATGGGTGAAAGATGTCACGTGCGAGACAACAAATATGGGCAATGTCTGGGAATCTGAAGATAGGAAAAGATCAATGCTGTGTTGGACGGGTCTGAATTTCACAATATGAAATCACAATGCCAGACCATCTATTCAGAAATGCTTTGATGCAGCTCCCATTCGGAGTGCATGTATAGCTTTGATATCTAACTCAAACCCTTTTCATAGTTTATGACATTTTTAACTAGGTCTCAAATTTTTATACCGAAGGCTATATTGACAATCATTCTGAACTCTTTTTTTCATCTCTTTGTTTTTCATTATAATGCCTCTTCTTGTTAATGTATATGTTTATTACAAACTCAATGTCAATTATTACATGTGGAACCTTTGGGATTGCTGTGTGTTTATTCAAAAACCTTTTTGTTGGCCAGTTCAGGAGAGAGTGAATACCTGTCCCACCTTTCCATGTTGTTCACAGACCTGGTGTGGAAACGTCTGCATGATAATAGCATGTCTCTTTAGCTAGTCACCAGAGAGGGGTAGTTAAGGTTTTGCACAGTGATAATGGTTCTGCCAGCTGTCAGCATGAATACAGATCACGTTGTCGGTCTCGGGCCAGCAGCCAACTGTAGTGGCTGTAACCACAGTTGTCCTCTCTCCGTAATCGGTACAAGACTTCCCTGAAATTGCCCTTTGTTCACTCTGATCTCCTATTATCTCTGTTACATAGGATGCGGGAATCCTGAGCACAATGTATCAGATTTAAAAAGGGTGTTTTGAAGGTTCAGAATGGGACTTTAATCAAGAATCTGTTGATAGGAATTAGCGAGGGCATGTTTTGAATAAAAGGCACATGTTGGTCATATTGTAACTGCTGTTGTGAGTGTGAGATAACAGCTGATGCTGGAAGCAGTACCGATGTGTAGCAGTTTCTCTTAACACAGAGTTTGCGTAATGTTGGGAGTGTGGGAGGGACCCACACTAATTGACTGTTGCTTCACTGAGCTTTGTTGTGGCCTGCAGGAAGCTCATGTAAATCTAGCTGGTGTATTCATTTTACCCAAGTGTGGCATGTCGAGTTGTGAGTGTGGAGGAAGAAAACATTTTATTTGTTGAAAGGACAATGTAATAATGCATGGGACAAATACAATCCTTTATTTTATTTTAATTATGTAAGGAATCCAAAGAAAAATGGGACGGTGCAAGAACGGATGATTTTCTCATCCAATGGACTTCAGACTTGCTGGATGTTTTTCTTATGACACAAGTATAGTGCAGCTTTTCAGATCAGGTCTCGAGACCCCTGGTATCAGGGTCATCACAAAATGTAGTTCATGAGTTTGTTAATAGAACCCACTACCTCTATCATGCTAGTTTTTGTAACAGTGCCTTTTATAAATCTGAAAACTCTTGATTCCTTACCTGCCATAATGTCCGACTTCTTGACTTAGTTATTCCTGAATGTTCAATTTGGTTGAGATAGTTGTTGAATAGTGTTGTAATCTACTCGGATATTCAAAGGGATTGTTATCATCTTTGCGATTCACATTTAATTTTTCTGAGAGCAGTTGAGAATAAAGACCTGTCTGATATCTCATAACCAAAGTCAGTTTGTCAGAGGGTCTATCAGGTCTTTATTCTTTGTGACTGGTTAACAACTGATTGAACAATGATGTACTTGTAATGACAGACAGCTCTTTTTTGTGCTGCATAAAATTCTAGGAGTTTTATAACTGGAGCATTTCATGTGAGGATCTCCTGCGCTGTAGCTCTTTCAATTCTTTAGCTTCCTCTCGGAACCCCGGGCCTGGGGGTTGAATCCAGGTTTGGTTTCATGTGATGCCAATCTCATTAGTAGAGATGTGTGTATGCAGACAAAATGAGGACATTCAGTCGAGCCTTGCCCTCATTGTCGGAGGACCGGTTACTTCCCTAAGGCATCTCATCAGGACTGATAATCCTAATGACAGTAGAACTCGCTGAGTCAATTAGATATGGAATAAGTCTCATTTGGCTATTTGGGCCGTAAACTATTTAAATCTTAACGACGGTGCCATTTTTAACATCACAAATTGCCATAAACCAGTTTAATGAAGCATTATAATGGCTTTGGGAATATCTTAACAGGTAATGATAAATACTGATGTAGTTGTCAGAGGTGCTTCCCAATTTGTGTTCAAATGAGACATTGCCTGACTTCCAGGTCGCCCATTACAGCCTGTGGACTAACGGACTCCAATGAAAACGGTTCAATGTTTATACTCTCAAGTGCCTTGGCTCAATGCTCCACTTTCCTACAACACCAATAATGTGCAACAACTAATCCCTTTTCCACAGGTCAAAAAGACCAGTAGACACAAGGGTTATAACTATCATTAGTTTGATGGCGAGTGGCTTCCAGGACAATATGAAGGATCTGTTCTTAAGAACCAGTTACTTTAAAAAAATTTTGATAAGTATGCCACGTCTTACGTTTACACCCCAATCCTTTATGTTTATATATACATTTTCTGTCCATTGTCTGTATGTAAAGATGGAGGACATATTGGCTGAAAGTGTTACCAAGGCTTTTCTAAAGCCACCTGGTGGCTGGCTGCAGTATAGGTCATACATCTCACTCCTACACGTGACACTACGACATGAACCAAACTAAACAGTCAACATACATATCAAATAAAAGTTTCTCATAGATAGTTTTTATCATGTTAGGAAGTTGTTATCACACTGATGTATTTTCAAGTCTTGATTTTCCCAGAAAGTTTTGTAACTACAATGTCCTACTACATTATCATAGAGCCAGACCTATCTCCACATTTTGTTCTTGCACTGTCCCAGTAGTGCATGGTCTTAAAAAGTTTCGACATTGTAATCTGAACCCTTTATCTGAAGTCTGTGAAGTATATAAACAAAATATGATTTGTAGCAAGTTGTCCTAAAATGACACTTACTGCTAATGTTTTGTCCAAGCTGTACTTTCCCAACTCAAACTATGGAAAAAATATTGTGTGAATGCAACACTACATGAAATAAGATTTGACCTTGAAGGTAATTCGCTGCACTAAACATTTTTGATTGGATTAACAGAGAGCAGTTGTGCTTGCAAATTGTTTAATGAAAATGCCTTATATGTTGGAAAATGCTCTAAGTCATGTTGAATAAAATACCAAGGGGCAAACTACCTTCACATCAGAATTCATTCAGTTTGACACATAGCTGCTCGCTTCTTCCCTTTTCATTGACCCGAACAGTGAGTGGGAGCAGTGAAAGGATATCTTCTTGTATCCACTTCATCACTCCCATGAAAATCACTCCCAGAAAACCTGATTATGCAAGTAGTTCTTGCATAATCAGGTTCAGAAACCAAGGGCTTCACCTCTTTTGCAGCATTTGTATGCCGTGAATCAGTCGACTGTGTAAATTACTTTAATGAATCTGTCAAAGGAAGATTTTGGAAAAAGCCAGAGTTGAACACAGGAGGGATAGGCCTGTGCATGCCTGGCATCCTATTGCAAACACCTGGGCTGCTCCTTATCAGATTCATCACAAACACTGATGCTGTAGGTCATAAGACTAAGTAAACAGACGAGCATTTCCAGAAATGTTGAGATAAAGTTCGCTGGAAAATTGACCAGATGGCTTTAGACTGAGCGTGTGATTTTTTTTTTTTTTTTTTTTTTTTTTTTTTCTGACTAGTAATACAAAATATATTTCTACAGTCCTACTTACAGGTTGAGAAAGCTGTAGCTGATGAATGTGGCACTATCATTAACCTCCACCCTCTCAGTTTATCGTCATGTCTCAAGAGATCTTTGTGGACAGAGGAGTATAAATACAATACTCTGACCTTCTGTCATTACACACGTTTCTTTAAAGTAATCAAAGTCTTTAGGATTATTAAAACTAGTACACTGCTCGTTCTAAACCTGTCTGTTTTAGAAGTGGGCTGTTTTCTTGGCCTGTGGTGATGCTGGTTGTAGCTCCATTTCTAAAACTGTATAAGTGACCTGCAGTATCTGTGGCAAGAGTCGACTGACTGCAGGACTCAGTCCACAGAACCCTGATGCCTGTTTGTATAAAGTTTATTAATCAATATTGAATATACATCCTCTCTCTCTCTTGACAACTTTGTCTGTTTCTTCTATGTGTTTCCATCTAGACACCTTTTTTTCGCTGGGAGATATTTGTTTTCTTTTTTCTTCATTTTTCTGTCTCTTGCACGTTGAAAGCATCATCTACCTCTCCAGCTCACTCGCTGTGAATCCAGCAGGAGATGCCCTGCTGCGTGTGTGGATTGCCAGAGCGCATTAATAGAAGCCTGTTGGTGTAAATAGTTTCTTCAGTAGTGAGCATGCTTTGTCTGTAGGTATAGCACAGTTTTGCCAAACCTCCAACTATCCTGTTCAGGAATGGCTGCAATCCAGAGGGGATTGCGTCATGATTTGAAGGGCATTAAGGATACATATCCATCTGGCTGACCAGGGGGATGCACCTGACTGGAATGTGATGTTCATCCCCGCTGTAGCAGGTTCTTGAATCTCGTTACTGCAGATCTATCCAGTGAGGCTCAGGCTTAATGAAAGACCCGTCGTGAAAAGGGCAAATCTAATTCGCATTTTCCTCTCATGTGTGATGGTAGTTTGTCATCTATTTTCCCTGCTACCTTGACTTTATTCAGGTGCTGTCGGCACTCCAAGGTTACTTAGGCAGTATTTAACATATGGTCAGCTCCGCTCGTCTCATCAACACTATGTTTTCTTCTGGATAAATGGGAATTCGTATTTGTTTAAATGGATCAAAGCCCAGAATCTGTCTTTATAAGTTTGTCTCAGACTGCGGCTCAACCACAGCACTGAGGGAGCACATTCTTTCACAAGAAATCTTTGTTTGAGAAGAACACCTCTGGGGGTGTGTAAATGTATATGTGTGAGCGAGGGTGTATATGTAATATGTAATATAAAATATGCTTCTCACTTTCTCATTCTTCCTGTTCTCCAGGCATGGAACACGATGTGCTGGAGAAGTGGCAGCAGTAGCCAACAATGGGATCTGTGGAGTCGGTGTGGCCTTTGACGCCAAGATTGGAGGTATGGTCAAACAGAAATAAATGGATTATTTCTCTAATCTCAGAAGAGCCAGACTTAAGCTTGTATTCCGATTTCGTCTTTACTGACAGAAAAGCAGAAATACTTGTTCTACACAGCCTGCGTTATTGTCGGTCAGATTCTCAGGCACAGCATGCCACTGAATCTTTCTGAGCATCACCAAAGTTATGATGTGGATTAGCTCTGCACTGTAAGAGTATTGTTTGTTTCATGGAGTCACAGTATGGGGGGATAAGCGCCGTGATAAGCACTTGCTGAAATTGTAATGCTTTAGATTTTCAGATCTTTTGTTAACGTAATGTCAAACTCACTGATCTCTCCTTGTGCACAAGTGAGACAAAAATTGCTGATAAAGCTCTTCTATTTTTCGGCCCCCTCACGTATTAGGTTTAATGTACGTGGACAAAACATTATATACATTTTAATGTAATGAAATTCAATACACTATTACTGAATTACCAAATGTTCGGTATTAAAGTATTTTATAACAAATATGGTTTATGTCAGAGGTGGATTGGTTAGATTGTACAGATTATTCCAATGAAACTACTAACTCTGTGAAATCAGAAACATCTGGTTGTGCTCGTGTTTCCTCTAAAGAAGTCGGAGAACAAGAGAGATAGAGGCGTCAGTGTTTGACTGCAGTGAATTGTTTTTATGGTTTGTCTAAAGCCATCGTAAGATATTTCTTGAGGCCCTGTCACAGATAGACTGAAGACAAATTGTCAGAATGCACATTTGCACATTTCCCCTGGTCATTGCCTGAAGTGCCAGCATCTGTTAACACCAATTTGTTCATGTAGAGTGCTGAAGGCTTTAATCTTCTATTTTCACAGGGTTAAGGTCATTGCTTAAGACCCACTTCTTCTCACTGGATTGAGTCTGTTATTGTGCAATATTTTAATTCTTAAGTATTTATGCCATTTAACGTTTTACTGCACTTGTACGTTCAATTTATTCTTTGTTTTCATGTAAATCTACATATTCTGTTATTCTCGTCTTAAGCATGTTCAGTACTACCAACAGTGGTTAAAGTGTTATATAAATACATTTTGACTCGATTTAAAAAATTATCTCAAGTAAAATATAGTCCACATCAATTCTATGACAGTTTGCTGCTAATTGAATATTGTGATTTTAGATTGTTGGTTGGACAAACTAATTGTTATTGACATTAACATTTAATGATACGAAACCCTCAAAGGATAAGCAGGATGGATGGATGGAAGTATTTTCTGTCCTATAGTTTGGCAATAGGCACAAAGACAGAGATCATACCCAAACAAGCCTGTGGTCTTACTCCCCTGCCTTTTACTTATTGCTATATGAGCTCTCGTGTGAGCTAAAAAAAAAATACCGTTAGGATACATGAATTCGCTCAGCAAATAACACATCTATTAAGATCCAAGATGACTGCTGCGGTGCAGTTAATGGCAGTGTTAATTCCAAACATAATATATTAATTACAAAATTAACAGTTCATTTGTTTGTGAGAGAGACACACAGACCAACAGCACAGAGTTGTTAGAAAATGTGACGTGAGCAGCAAAAAATATTGTGAAATATTAATTTGTTTGTACTAAAAAGGATTTGCACCCTGATGAGTTGTTGTGCTTCTGCCTACGGGGAGAGAGTGTTTTTGTAGTTTCTGCCTCCATTCTTCAAAAGGAGGTTCAGTAACTCTCTGATATTAAAAAAACAACACAGTTGATTTGCATAAAATTGTCATTGTGTTGTAGTTATTTTATTATTTCATGATGTTTTAGTTTTTTTTCTCAGTGTGATTCTAACATTGAAGCTACATTCAGTGAGATATTAGGATGAAAGTGAGTTGTTGTTGTTATGTTGCTGGTACATGGACTGTGTTAGTGTTTGCTCGTTTCTTATTGCTATGCTGAGGATGTGTTGTACTTTTCAGTGTTGGATGCTCAGTGTCATTACTGTTCTGCTTATTCCGGTAGCCTCCAGCTTACCTCTAGCTGTAATAAAGTTTTGAACCCTGTCAGAATAGGGCCATAACTCTAGTTTTTATTATCATTCCAGATGGAAAGTGGGAATGTACCACAACACATTCAGCTTTACTAATATAACAAGTGGGCTGTTTGTTGTCATGTAGGAGGAGCAGGAGACAAACGGTGTTGTGAAAAACCTACACATGTGATTATGTCCACACTTAAGGCTTTTTCCCATCTGTAGGATCTGAAGTAAGAACTGAAACACAGTCCTTTTGAATCATGTTTACTCTGTGTTCCAAAAAAGCATAAAGGTTCAACCTTCTGAGGGTCACCACCCAAACTGAGTGTAGCCAGAAATTCCCATTTCCTTTATTTTAATTGCCACCATTCGCTGCTGCAGTTTATTTCTACTAACTCGCTTGACACAATTTGGATCCATTCCCTTATTCAAATACGTTCCAGAATTTAATGGGCTCTTCCTTCGACCATGTCCCGCCCTTCCACAACATTTTTGTGATAATGAATCCTGTAGATTTTGTGTAATGCTGCCAACTATCAGAAGCAAACACAAATGAAAACATAACCTTCTTGGCAGATATAACAGTAGTTAACTTGCAGTCCAATCCAAAGGTTACAAAGCGACTCATGAGTCTCCCTTTCAACATCGATGTATATAATACTGTACATGAATATAAGAACTGCATTGAACTTTGATGTACCACCTGTCTCTGGGTTTTGGGATGGATGGATATTTTGGACACAGACTGGAGATACTGAATTCTCCTCAGTAAATCACATGGCCCTCTCACAGCAGGCTGCCATGGAAACACAAGCAGCACGGTGCCTGTTTGATTCTTTGGGAGAACTTCAAAGACCCAGAGCTTGGTTATTTTAACCCATGTATTGCAGCATTGACTTACCTGTCCTGCAATGCTTCAAATGGGGGGGAAGTTAGCTTTAAAGTGTCTTTCATTCCTCACCTGTTACCTGTGAAGGATTGTTGCTAAACGAGAGAAGCGAGAGTTCTTTTTTCAGAAGCCCTCCGAAACTGAAGCAGAAATAATTGGTTAGGACAAACGCCTCACTCCCCGTGTACCTATCCTCCATTGTTATGTGTGCATTTATATTTTATCTCTGGCAAAGCACTTAATCTGCAACCACTTGAAATTTATAAACGAGTCTTAAGTTGAAGCCTCCCATGAAATATCAGATGAGTTGTTCGAACAACTGCACCAATCTCCCCCAGACACGTAGGCGAAGACAACTAAAGCTTTCAATCCTTTTTTTTTACCTGAATTCTCAGTCTCCTATTTGCATCATACTTGAAGAGGCAGTTCGCCCACAATGTAATTGATCTCAATCCATTTTTTTATTGCTATGTCTCGTTTTTTCTCCCTCCAACCAGATCAAGCACCAAAGCAAATCAGTAGAAATGATGTTTGATTTACATGGTGGCGTCTATTACAGCCTCACTGCAGACGCACAAATACAGAGATTCTGCACAACTGCATAAACTCTCCAAATACACACAGACATTGTGCAGCATGGAAGTGTGTAAATATGCAAATCAAAAAGCAGGGCTGTGCCCCTGCACATGTCAAACCTTGCTGAACATGAGCGCAGTCAGAGCTTCAACACAAGGAACTACAGCAGTGTAGACGAACAGCATCTTGAAAATCCAGATCACCTGCAGCACTTGTTTGGTGCTTCAGTGTAGTTTTTTTTGTTTTTTTTTTTGGTGCTAGAAAGAGCATGGCACTGATTTAGATTTGCTTTAGCCTGTAGCATCGTTGCAGGCATAACAAAAATGGAATTGACATAGCAGAAGCAGAGAGATGTTTTTTTATTCCACACTTTCCTCCTTTCCTTTCCCACATCATCCGCAGTGCAAGTCAGTCAGGGATTCAGTTGTTTGTTTTTAGCAACTCACAACTCAGCACTGTCTCATAGATACAGAACAAGTCAACAGAAACTCCTGCCAGGTCGAAATGTTCATCGTACACAGATATACTGTTTGTCTTGGAATAGATAAACCTTATCAGTTTCCACTAACAAAAATAATCTCATTTTCAATGTTGGCTTTATTTTTAGTCACTGCTGTGTTCGCATTTTTTTAACTGTTTGGTGTCTTTGCCTCTTAACCTGATTTTAGCTTTGGTTTTACTTATTAACTCTTCTTGTGTTAAATATGTGTTTATTTATAATTGTAAATTAAATGTATTATTAATAGCACCATTATTTATGTATTACAAAAAAATTTAAATAAATAATTGTGCGCCGTAAAGAATGTCTTGTTCAGTCTTTAGCAGGATTTTGACCAAGTCTATGTGTGTGTATCTTTGCAGGTGTGCGGATGCTGGACGGCGAGGTGACTGACATGGTGGAGGCCCAGTCCCTCAGCCTGAACCCCCAACACATCGACATCTACAGTGCCAGCTGGGGCCCGGAGGACGACGGCAAGACGGTCGACGGACCTGCCAAACTTGCCAAAGAGGCCTTTCTGCGTGGAGTTACGGAGGTGTGTGTGCGGTTGTGTGTTATGCGAGAGTTTCTGTGAGAGATGGAAATTATTTACTGCCTGTGTGGGGCTTCCTTTCAGCGGGCGGTAATTGAACAGTTCAAGCATGAGAGGACACAAACGGGAAGAACAAAGCAGTTCTCGACCCTGACCGTTATGAATTGAAAGTTATGTCCTCTAAAGGGCCGACAGGAAGGAAAATCTTTGAATGAATAGAAGCAGCGCTGACAAAATTCAAAGTATGAAAAGTTCTTATTTATTCAAGTATTCATTGTTAGTTGGCGCTTCTCAAACTGCCAGCTCATCTTTGATCCCACACTTTGTTCTTTTTTTCATCCAGGTTGTTTTATAAATTCTAAACGGTAACTGGAGCTTTCAATTACTTGACAAGCATTTCTAATCAAAGGCTTCCAGACACATGCCTGATTATCTGCATAGACAAGATATTTAGGGGGGTTAATTTAGAAAACTAGCCTGTCAGCATCTAACAACCTGGCAACCTAAAAAAATGTGCACACGCTGTCGTGTAACAAGCCTTGTTTTTAGCAATGGCACTTGTTTCATTTCTTGTTGGGCCTCTGTCAGAAATGTAAAGCGAACAAGTCAACAGATTAATAAGCAAACAGATCACAGCCTGCGGTCCCACATCTGTACTCCATGAATACATACATCCATCTTGGTATAGACCAGTTGGATTCAGGGCATGTGCCATAAAGCTGATTGGAACTGCTGACACTGACTACTAAGATAATTGCCACAGTTATAGTGCTGTCAGATGGTGGTGTGGGTGGTGCAGAGCTGGGATTGATCTATGCAGAGGGAGACAGTGCCACTCAATACAATAAAGTGGCTCTTAGAGGAAAATTATTGCACTTCAAAGGCTGAGAGGTTGGATGATTTATTACAATGAGCTGTTGTCATGGCGCCTTTTTGTATTGCATCGCTGTCATGCGATATTTAGCCCTTTTTAATTTACTGAGTGACCAACCTGGCCTCTGTGATGTACGCTGTGTTTTAATGGGCCCCTTTTGAAATGAGCCCTGAAATTAATTTGCCCTCCGATAACTAGGGTTCCCATTAAGATTGAATGAGATTTTGTTCCTTTCTGGATAGCGGATGAATGAAAGGTTCTGAGGTGGTCGTCCCTTTCCGCTGGCCTGAATCTGATTTACGTTCTCATAGGGCCGCAGTGGATTGGGCTCCATCTTTGTGTGGGCCTCTGGAAATGGAGGGAGGGAGAAGGATAGTTGCAACTGCGACGGCTACACCAACAGCATCTACACGCTGTCCATCAGCAGCTCCACCCAGAACGGCAATGTCCCCTGGTACAGCGAGGCTTGCTCCTCCACCCTCGCCACCACCTACAGTTCGGGGAACCTCAACGAGAAGCAGATAGTGAGTTGTCGTTGTATCTGATTGTACCTGTCTTTCTCTGTTTCCCTCACACTTGGTCTGTAACACTGAGGTTTTGCTTTAATGTGTATAATAGAACTGGGACACTTTTTATTTCCTTAGTTAAGTTCAGTTGCCCTGGACAGGTTCAAATGTAGCCGCTTAAATGTTGGAATCAGCTGGAGCTTACCTAGTTTATAACAATATAATCAGAATTCCGTATTTCCTAAATATTGTCAACCTGGCTAAACTTTTAGTAATTTCATGTGATCATGTTGTATATAAATGCATTTTGCATAAATATAACTAAGTCAAACCCAGAGTCAAAATTGTGCGACATGTAAAGCGTCTCCTGGCGTTTGAAGACCAGTAGAAGCAGAAAAATATGCATCTGAGACCAAATCACTCAAATTTGGCTTATATGTACATATATCTTTTTTTCCGTAGTTTTGTGCAACTAGCCCTATAACTCAGTAACTGTAAATATACACATACAGTATTAAGCGAAATATATCGATCTGCACATTTATTCTATTCTTTCACAACTTATTTGTTTTTTCCTCCGGTTATCCTCTTGTCTTATTTGTAATGAAAATTGAACGTGTGAAAGTCCTCCTGCAGTCTTTTGCTGCACTTGTCACAAACTCATGTTTGTCTCACTGTCCCTGTGGTGTCAACAACATAGTGTATTCCCCTGGCCCCTTATCCTAATCTTAAACAATTAAATACTTAGACTTAATCAATACTTTCATATGAACCTATTTCTTATCTTAACCTTAAACCAAATATTAGCATGGCAGTCTACGCCCCTGAGTCTACATGGATCAGAGACACACACCCTCTTACTTTCTGCCTCCAGCATAGAGTTAAACGACCCGACCAAACAGACGGACAGCTTATGACATCTCAGTGACATGAAGCTGGTCCCTTAATGCTTCAGTGCTGAACTCGTTTAATCGTGCTGTCAATCATGAACCAGCGAATGATGAGATGTAGAGAGAGGTGTGGACCTCTGGGTTATGCAGAAGCGAATATGTAAATGTCTTTCTTTTTTCCTTCCTCTTTTTAATTACGTTCAAATTATCCTTCTCTTTCAATTTAAAGTAAGGGGGATATGGGAAGCTCCCGAATGCATAATTTGGCTGCTAAAGTCAGTTCTGCCTGGGCATTTATTATTCTGTTAAGTCTGTTAAAAGATCATTTTCTGGAGTCTGTGCATTAGTCAGCCCATTGAGCAGATTTTTTTTTATTCCAGCTACTTTTCTATCAGTCATTTCCAGTTGCCTAGATCAACCGCCCCTTTAGGACTAAACAGCAGGGCATTGGGGGCCTTTTTCCAATCCATTATACTGTAACCCTTCTCCTTCCTGAGATGGGTTTTGCTGAGTGTAAGCACTCTGGTTCTGCTTCACCTTGCTTTAAAGTCATGCATCTGCAGAAATTCCACCTGGGAGTTGCCCAGTACAACCACAGCCCTCTGCTGTGGGTCACCAGGGAGATCAGCTGGAGCAGTTTGATCTCACTCTAAGACACCTCACTGGTAGTTGTTATGGGAGGGAGAACATAAGATATACAATCCTCCTGCTTTGATTTCCCAGCTGGTCCGGGGAGTCATGCTGTGGGTTTTCTGCTCGTAAGTTCCTGCTCTTTCAACCATTAGGCGATTTCTGCCTCCAGCAAATTAGTATAAGATGATAAAAGAAGACGAGACAGAGGGGGAAGATTTTTATCCTTACTTAAAGAAATTCAAGTTATCAAGATTTTAAATATCTGTATTTTTTAATATAGAAGCACAAAAGCACTTCTGGTAAAAGTTTAGAATGTACAAAGATTTGACCTAACATATGCAAAATAATTAATGGAGGATGTGGTGCATTTATATTAAATTAAAGTGAAATACAAGCACAAGAGAATTTGTGTTTTTACCCCTAACAAAATTGACATTATATATTATATTTTCCACCTTGTCAGTTTGTCTATATCAGAGTGTCTATTTAAATCCCCCGTGTTTATCCTGACCAGGTGACCACAGACCTGAAATCGAAATGCACAGATTCCCACACAGGCACCTCTGCCTCCGCCCCGCTGGCTGCTGGGATCATCGCTCTTGCCCTTGAGGCCAAGTAAGTGCTTATCTTCACTTTTCTGGTTTTTACCAAGCCTCGCAATTCTCTTCAGCTGTACAGCCTCATTCTGACCTTTCAAATCTGCATTATTCACTGCTTTTGGCTGATTTGAATCAGTTTCTTTGGAAAAGAAAATTTCTCAAATATTATTTCGTGATGACATTCTGGACTAATTATTCAAGTGGAGGATTTTTCTGTTTTGCTAAATATATATTAACCAAAATATTCAGTAGTTTTAATTGTTGGCTGAATGCTTATTTTTGTTCAGATTTTCAGAACCTCAATTATAAATGCAATAGTCTACTAAATCAGGCTTTAACCATTGGTCCTGCTTCATTATTCCATATTTCTTCCCTTTTAACAACTTAGTCTCAAATAATTTTCAATTGTGCTTCTACAAATGGCACAGCAAGCACAAATCATTCTCTATTATGGAATAATGGAGGAGGACAACATGAACATCGGAAAAATCTGAATTATAATGAAACATGAGTAATTGGTCTTGTGACAAGATGGCGTTAAGTGAGAGACATAGATTTGCATTTAGAAATGGGTTTAATTGGAGAGACTGAGCAAAGTTGCTAAACAAAAATGCCTAATTTCACTAAATTGGAAATAAGATTGTTGAATGTATTTACGCAGCGGCTCACTGCAAGAACAGCAACAGTGAGCTCCTGTGACCCTTTGTGCCTGTTCCCATCAAACCAGCAAGGTTTTCTTTCTCGTCACAACACATTTAGCTAAAGGGCAGAGACGGACTTCAAACATGTGTTGACTAATGGTTTAGTGTAGTTGAGGAAAGAATGCAAATGCTGCTTCATTGTATTCTGTATTTAATCAGCTGTCCACCTGCAGGTTGGGACTATAGGATGTATTGTTAGAGACATCTGTTTGATCTGTGTGAGTGCCTCAACTTGATTTTAGTATGCATGACCCTCTGTGTGTCTTTGTGTTTATGTCTATGTGTGTGTCTCTGCCTGCCTGCATATTCACATGTTCCAGTAAAAACCTGACCTGGAGGGATATGCAACATCTGGTTGTACGAACTTCTCACCCTGCCCACCTGCTCACCAACGACTGGAGGACCAATGGGGTTGGACGTAAAGGTACTGAAACTCCTAATTTCTCGTCCGCCCCTCTGTAGCTCCAGATGCCCTTTGAGACTCATCAACATCGTTTGGCTAATAAACCAAATGCAAAGGAATTTAGAGTTTGTGTTAGATTTTTATATGGGATCCACACCGTTCAGCTCCGTATAGTAGCAGGTCTCTAACTTCTGATGATTCTGCGATCAGCAGGCCACCATTCATGTGTCCGTTTCCTCTTTTCTCTCCATCTCTTCAGTCAGCCATTCATATGGATATGGTCTACTTGATGCCAGTGCCATTGTATCAATGGCAAAGACGTGGAACAGCGTGGGGCCGCAGAGGAAATGTGTGATCACCATGGTCTCTGAGCCAAGGTTGGTATAACACACACACACACACACACACACACACACACAGAGCACATTAAATGTATCTCAAGACCCTGGTTACAAGTGTCTGTTCATATTACAGCTGTTTTTTATAATCTAGTTCACACTAATTGCAGCTAATGAGTAATTAGTTTAAATGGATTTATATGCAACCCACGTAGCCTAATGCTAATACATTGTAGAATGAATGTCATTGCGTTCGCAGGAAGGTGCCTCCAGTGCCTCACTTGTGTGACAAGCCAACATCGCTCAGAGATGTTTACAATTTACAAACTTGGCAAACTGCCTTAAGTTTACCCACAATTTGTTCCACTCCTGTATTTCCTCACCGTGGCATTTCAGGCACGCCCCCTGCTGGACAATAAGTCACAATGTGCTGCTCTGATGTACACTTAAAGGTTTGGATTTTAAAAGATTATTTTGAAGCAAAATATTTAAACTGTGGTTTTGATTTTTGAGAAGTAAAGCGTCAGCCTTTTGGGACAGTGTACAATTTGTAATTATACTTATAGGGGCAATCCACTGATTTGACATATTGTGATTTATACGAGAAGAGGATTCCTATTTAGCATTTATAAAAGACTGTTTAAAGTTGTCTGTGGCTGTGGAGGACTGACTTTGAAAACAAAATCTGTTTTGCAAGAGAGCCCTGGCTAAGATGGCAGCAGCACGTAGCAAACAAAAACGTACAACACAAACCTATAATTAGAAAATGATAAGTTAGAAAAAGATCAAATATGAAGAGGACAATCGGGAATCGATAAAGCTGACGTGATCAGGGAGATGAATTAAAAACGATTGAATAAAAGCAGTAAGTATGTCATCACAAGAAATGAAATGTTAGTAATTAAATGTGCAGGGAATACATTGTTTGTATTGACTGATCGTTGCATTGTTGTTTTACATTAACTCTTGCTGTGATTAAGAAGCATGACGAGATAATGCTGAGCGTATGAGATGCAGGGTGTGATGAGAGAAATGGACATTAAACTGCTCCATGACAGGATGAGATGCTCGCGTATGACTGAGCTGTCATTCTACACTGCAGTGATTCCATTTATTTTCATCTTCAACTTGACAGTGGTGGCATCATGTTCCCGTGTGTGTGTGTGCGCTTGTGCGTCTGTGTGCGTGTGTGTGTGTGTGTTGGAATTGGTGCACCCATGTGTATTGGTGTAGCTGCTCCGCTCTTGAGGGAGCATTTAAAAGAGATGCTCCCGTGCTTACATCCACGCAGACCAACAACGAAAACATCCTAACACTCTCTCACATGAGCCAAACTGCTTACATCTACACATACACTTACACTCTGGACAGCAGAGTGACACATACACACACACACTAAAGCAGAGGCTCACACAGTCCTCCCACATCTACTGCCACACTGCAAGATGGACGTTGTGGTGCAGAGGAGATGATCGGATATCAGACTTAATGACATCATCTATCTATCAATTTGCATTCCTGTAATCTAAGATGTATTCTCAGCCATTTTATTCCTCCTTCTCCTGGTGTTGCGGCCTAAATACAGTCGAGCGTCTCCTCTTTATTATGCGCTCCGTTAGGGTTTGAGGTTTCTCTCTCTTTTTTTTACTGCTGCAGCCGTGAGATGCTCGGAGCAGATGGTCCAAGCGTCTGGGAGCAGCAGTCGAGACAGGTTATTCAATTTGTGTTGTAGGTGTTTAGCTGACTTACTTATTTGGAGTGAGGTGAAATAAATGAGCACAGAGGGGCTCATTGTCATTAACTTAAAAAGAATCATGACACTATTCTCAAGAAGAAGAAAGGAGAAATGGTACTTGAACTGTTACTTAAACATCATCAACATTATACCAATTACCATTTGTCCATTTACTTTGGCTGTAGAGTGAGCGATGAAGGAGGTTTGAAGTGAGGTTCTGCGGCTAAGAGGTTTATGATTTCCAGACTGATAGAGGTTTTCATTTTGTGATTCATATTATATCCGTAAGACAACCGTTGTGTTTTCATCAGAAAATGGACTGTGCTTTGAAGCGTGGTGAGCACAGCGGAGCCCCAAAAAAATCCATCTGGTTGCCTTGCTGTGGCTTGGTGTTGCTGTCGGGTTTGGAACCTCTGTATGTATAGACTGATGAATAGAGTGTAGCTGCTGTGATGGTTGAGGTATAATAGCATGTTGGTGAGAAGGTTACAGGTGTGTTTGCAATGTTTGTGTCACAGTGTGAAAAGAGGTGAAAAAGAGTGTTTTCACACAGGTGTCATATTTTGTCTTGCTTTATAAATGTGGAAGAAGGAAAACAATTTCCCAGGGAGGGTCTAACATGCACTTTAACAAAGAATGGAGGAGCACGCACACACACACACACACACACACACACACACACAGACTTCATGACTTAATTATCTGGTTAGAATGCTATTACTCCACGCTGCCTGACATCTGTCAGAAACTGACTTTATCGTGACTTGCTCGCTAACTGAAATGATTTTTCCTGTTTTTTAATACAACTTAATTTATTGATGTTCTGGGCATCAGGAGGATTTCAAGTGTTCTAGGAGCAACTCACCAACATAACCTTCAGTTTTTTATATCTTGTCTATATAGCCTTTAAAGAGGATTTACCAGACTTTAACATATACTTCCACCAGTGATGCAAAATATTTTATAACCGTAAACTCAACAAACTGGAGTGTGGCATAAGCTTGAAGCTCTGACATATCTTTTCAGAAAGTGAATTATGATTCAGAGACTCTCTTGTTTCTCTGTAACATACTCTACCAATTGGATGGCAGCTCTTTAGGCTTGGCTGCTTCCCAGAATATTTTTGGTGGTTCTGTAAAGCTCGAAACACTCTGGATTTAATTCACATTCATTTCTCTAAAGGATCTTTGCCGTTAGGATTCAGAACTATTTCAAAAGTGTTAAATTTCATATGTAAAATGCATGTTATGTGACTATATGTGCATAACATGCAGAATGTAAAGTAAAACACAGTTGAACAAAAATAATATGTATTAATAATTCTACAGCACAATATTGTTCTCCTGTAATTATACAGGGGTTAGATTTCCCATTTCATGTGTATCGTTGTCACTGATGTGACTTTCACCTGCAGCTGCTACTGAGATATTGTTGGTAAAAAGGGGCAAAGCTACAGTGACTCAAGTGCTCTTTACAAGTTTGAAGCATATCCCTCTATTCTTCTCTGCCATCATGACTATTAGAGTGCCACAAACGTCTCTCGGGCCTTAAATCGCAGACGACTGTGCTGCAGTGGTCAGCTGGCAGTGATTAAAATCTTCAGCAGCAATTTGTATAAATTTCCATTTCCTCCACCTCCCTTTGTGATTCTGCCCAGAACCACCACAGAATGCATTTCAGTAGCCTAACATGAAAGTATTGAAGGGCACATTGAAGTCATTTTGCATCACAATAATGTGCACATTCATTGTAAATTCCTGTTTAAGATTGTTTCCGTGTGAGGCTGCTTCCCAGTTCAAAGCATTTATGTTGTGCTTTAATACCTTTGAGAGAGTCTCAAAGGTTGTTACAGCGAGTGTTCACACAACATCCTGTTTATAATGTGGGCACCTCAGTGTCACTAAAACCTCACGCCTTCCTTCTCCTCCTCAGAATTGTTGTGGATGCGTGTAATCTCATAAGCGGATTTAGGGAAGGAGGGGGGGTGTAACAAGAGGAGGCTGCTTTACTTCCTCAGAGGACACTGATTCAACAGGTTGTGAGCGACTAATCCTGTTCAAGGCCAGAAACGCATCACCCATCACAGGCTCACACACTGGCCACGAGCAAAATGTGACTCACACACTTACCTGGAACGAAGCTTATCCCAAGCTGAGAACAAGCCAGTAATGATTTCAGCCACTCACAGGCCAAGACTAAGCAGACATGCACACATGCAAGCAGGCACACACACACACACACACACACACACCACTGTCTTAACATGTCTTTGCTATGTGTCGTTTCTCACATTTAACAGGAATATAGGCAGCAATCTATCGATCAACATGAGCGTGGACGCCTGCATTGGGTCAGACAGTCACGTGACCTCGTTAGAGCACGTTCAGGCGCGGCTCACCCTGTCCTACAACCGGAGGGGAAACCTGGCTATCCACCTCATTAGTCCTGCCGGCACACGCTCCACATTACTCCACCCCAGGTACAAACGCACAACTTCACAAGCACACAGATATGTATATATAGTATCTGTTGGTAAACACAATGCATTTACCCTGCCTGCGTGTTGTTCTCCTGCAGGCCTCATGACTACTCATCGGAGGGTTTTAATGACTGGGCTTTCATGACCACCCACTCCTGGGATGAGAACCCCATGGGGCCGTGGACACTGGAGATTGAGAATGTGGCTGGTGCCAGAGACTATGGTGAAACATCTTCATCATTTATTAAATAGATTTAAAAAAAAATATATATATATATCTTTTCTCGAATCACCTGCATATTTAATTTCATTTGCTGATTACTTTTCTGAATAATTCAATAATTGTTTGATAGTTGAAATGTCTGAAAATAGCATAAGAAAGCTCCTTCACATTTCCTAAGATATTAAGATATCCTCAATTTCTCATTTTTAAATAAAGACAGATTTTTATTAGTAGGGTTAGTCAGTCCTACTAATAGTTGCATGTGACATTGGTGCACACCTCCGCCAAGTCCCAACAGTCTCTTTATGAAACCAAATATAAATTCACTAGATCTAGATTTTTATTTAGATCCGCACACAATAAATATCAGTCCCGAGGGTTGTGGTCCAGACAAGTGCTCATTGAAAAAATCGTATAGTTGACCCGTCTCAGGATCCTCGGCAAACAAAAACCATCAAGTTTGAAGTGGAGCAAACGACAGACAGAAAGAAAGACAGAAATATTATGAATTTTTTAAAGAGAGCAGATGTAGAACACTTCACACCTCCCTCCTTATGAAGGTGATTTACTAAAGTGGGACCTCTTAAAGGCCCTACACTGAGATGTGCACTTTATGACACACTTATTAAGCTCAAAGTGAAATCATGCTATCTTCAAATTGCACCTCATTCCAGAGTAATTTTCTGTCACTTAATGCAGAAACTCAGAGTCTATAACAAGTGGAGGATATATTTGACATATTCACCCTCGGGAGAGCTGGAACCTTGCTGATTTTGACAGGCCTACTTTTCCCCTCTATTAATTTCTTTTCTTTTTTCTTTTATTCTCCATTTCTCCACTTAGGAACTCTGACCCAGTTCATCCTGGTGCTGTATGGCTCCGGCTCAGCATCATCCAGATCGTCTGAGATGCAGCAGCCCACCAGCAGCAGCTGTAAGACCCTGGACCTAAGGCAGATATGCATCGGTAAGAATGATGTCGCTGGTCTCCTGTTTGGTCCTCACAGGAAGTTTCTGTCACAGCAGCTGAGGACTGGTAGGATAATGACAGCGTCATGTGGAGATGTGATAAGTGAAGTGGCCTGGATACTGTGAGGTGAACGGGATGAAATATTATCCCATATGTGCTCAGCTGCAGCTGTTTGCATTGTCTCTCTGTGCCAAATGTGAGCAGCTCTACTTTAAAGTCACACCTGCTTCATATCAAGAGTCTCTTTAGTATTAGTATCAACTTTGAATGAAGATCTGACTTCTGATGAAATCAAATTCTCAAATCTTTTTCATCATCTCATCTAAATTTAATGTTGCCTTCACACTGCAGTCTCCTACTGAATCCAAATCCAGTTTAAGGTCTAAAGCTCCCACTAATGGTGCCAGGTCCACCTACACTACAGGTTGTCTGAAATAGTGACAGTCTGACCCCTACAGGCTGTCAGAAGTATGTACATACTGACAGGAAACGTCATAAACATAATCATCTGAGGGTTACCTTAATATGATCATAACAATTCTGATCATGTACTCTGTAGAGCAACAGGGTTTTACAACTTTGGGCTTAAGACTTTATTTTCTTTGTTCTTGAACAAGTTGACAAGCTGCTGTTGTAAATAACATTTTCCTTCCTGTGTTGCCTCACCCTCCTGTTTGCAGCTCTGTTACCCCCGGGCAGCCAGAGTCTGTTAATTGCTATTACAGGCAATGGTCTGCATCTGGACCTGCTGCAAATGGAAATGGGTCCGTCCATTTAAACGTCTCGGCAAATCAATTGCAAAGCGTTTCATCATCAGTTTTTTTTTAGCAAGCAAGTGATGCACTAACAAAAAGTGGAAATGGCAACATGAAAGTGAAATTGCCTCAAAACCGTCTCACAATGACCCGTGGATGAGTGAAAACAGAAGTGTTACACAGACAATTTGCATATTTCCAAGTGCACACTTGCTATTTTGAGAGCGTAACTGACGAGTGTAGCAACACGCACTGCACTAAATGTACACAATGCATTCAATTGTCATAAAGAGTGACGCTCTTTATTCTCAATATTCGCCATCTTGGCTCTGTAGCAAAAGGGGAGGACAGCTTAAATGATGTCCGACAAGAGGACACGTTGTCAGTAAACCCTTCATTTTTAAGTCAAGTCAGAAAATTAAGAAATCAGCTGACAGAAATTTTAGCAGGGTAGGATCACATTTACATAGATCATAATTTCTGGTGTGAGCACTGTGTCGGTATTTGTTCGGGGACAGAAGGATCCTGTCAGAGACACAGCTATCATTCTTTAACCATGTTTTCTGTGCTCTGAGGTATGAGTGACTGGGCAGGAGTCCTGGTTCTCTGTTTATGTCTCCTGACTCCTATGAGGAGGGAAAAGATGAGTGTGACTGTTAATTTCAGTTTCTTTCTCTGTGTTACAGAATGCAACGCCGGCGACTACCTCTTTCAGAAGGGCTGTGTGAAAGAATGTCCGGCAGGCTACTCAGTGGGCTACCAACCCCTTAACTACACAGTGGGAAACTTCATATCGCCAGCTTCCGTCCCAGCTTGCCTTCCCTGCCCACCGCCCTGCGTGACGTGCAGCAGCCTGAGCCCCGAGGCCTGCCTGTCCTGCCCCCCTCACAGCTCCCTGGACAGCTTCTCTGGCACCTGCCTGCATCAAAACCAATACATGCGCGAGTCCCCTGGCACCTTTATAGTGGGCCCGGGTGACCGTGACACGCAGGTCAAGCTCAGCTCCCAGCTGCCCATCACCGTTGCCGTGCTCAGCTGCATGGCCATCATCGCCACCTTCGCTGGCATCTTCCTGCTGCTGCAGCTGCGCTCAGGCGCCGTCATCAAGCTGCCTTCTTTGGAGGGAGGTGGCGGTCTTGGGGGTAGTTTCAGCCTCGGGGGAAATAGGGTGGTGTCTTACCGTGGCATTCCGACAGTGTGGGGGGATGACGGCGTAAACACAGACTCCGATAACGAAGAGTTTGACGTCCACAATGAGAGGACTGCCTTTATCAAAACACAAAGTGCTCTTTAATGCCTCCCGCACATCCCTCCCTTTCTCCTGCTTTTAAGATCCTGTCGGCCCCTTTTCTCTGATATTTCAGGGCTGTGGTAACTGTCCTTTCACAGTCATCCCTTCTTCTTTTTCTGTCCGCCTGGGTTTTCAGATGAGTCCCGCTCCGGGGTCTTGTCTTCCCCTCTGCTTGTGGGAGACCTGATGGGAAGCTGCTGTCTCTCAGAGCTCGGGATAGCCCAAGCTTTGCTTTGTTCACACATCAACGCATTTCTATTAAACTGGCTCTCTCCCTCCTCTTACCCTCAATCACTCCCAGTGTCTGTGCAGAGTCCATTTTCCCCTCCAGCTCCCCTTTCCTACAGTAAGCAAATGATTATTATTTCCTTCTCACTATTTCTCTCTTTCCTTTAGTCTCAGTGCAGTAGCCAGAGGAGATTGTCGATTGTGAAAAGTAGACATGAGTGTTTGTGTGAGAACGAACACATGTCTGAATGACGTTGTGCGACTGTGAGTGTGTAAATCTGATGAATAGTGTTGTGCCCTTTTATAGAGAAAACTAAAGCTGCTCCTGTCACATTAAGAACTTCAACAACTTTAACAACTGATAACAACAAATATAATTATACACACAGTGTTGTTTGGTGACATTAACGTCCAAACGTCTGTTCAGAAAAGCCTCTCTTATCCGTAGTGCTTTACAAGTGCATTTCAAAAATCAAAAACTTCAGTGAGAAGTGAGAAAGAAATGTCCAGACTTTGGTGATTTAAAATTCTGTGTCAAGAGTCGGAGAAACAAAAGAGGCTGAGAGCCTTCTGGAAACGTCATCTGTCATCTTCCTTTTCATTACCAGACGGTTATTGTATTTACTTGGAGCAAAATCCATCTTTCATTGAGTCGCTGTTTTTATCTACAAAGTCATTGTTCCATGTGTGTGTGTGTGGGGGGGTGCTTTAGTTCTTCTGTTGTTGACATGATCTGGAACGATCTCTCAGCTCTGGCAGAACAAACTGAGTCAAACAACTAGCCACTATTTTCCTGCCTTCTGGGATTCTCAATGAACAGAACGTATCGTGGTTAAGAAACTCTAAATTCTCACAGAGGGCTCGCACACACACCACACACAGAGAATTGCAGATTGGCTACTCTATCAACCCTGAGGCACAATCCCTTCAGGGGATACTTAATGTCTGACGTGCTCTCACCCTGCGGCTGAGAGAGAAGCAGCTGTGATGCCGATTGGACCCAGAACAATGTGAGCTTCTCCAAGCAGCTGGCGGCTGTTGAGTTACCTGTGATTGATTTCTTGACAGAGCAGAAATGGCACCGATACATTAAGGCTTTCCCCCACAGTCAGAGCACATTAGCACCACAAACACCCATTATACACAGCTCATATCACAATGACTCAAAGTGTGTGTGTGTGTGTGGTCAAAGGTGAGGAAAAGATGAATCTGCCTTCTGACGTGAATCGTTCTTTTCCTCCCTCATCGCACGGCTCCTGCTCTTTTTCTTCAATTCTTGAATATTGTTGGGAAAACCTGCGTCGAGTCTCCGCATCCCGTCAGCGTCTCTGCACTCCCCCCCCCCCCCCCAGTCTTCATCTGATCTGAATTTCAGATCATCTCTCAGTGTACTTGCCAATTAATTATATTCTGAATGATGCTGAACTATTTATTCTGAGAGATTTTTAATTATACCTTTAGGGAAGATAGTTTTAGAGTGATTTTTCTTCCGGGCAGGTTATGATCTAAAATATGAAGCTATTGATTAATCCAGTGTAGCCACATTGAATTCATAAATCTCTTTTTCTGCTTTGTTGAATTGCTGATTATTAATATTATTATTGCTAGTAGAAACACAGCGGAGCTTGCTGAGAGGTTGTCATGGTGATGACGTGCATACAAAACTGCAGCTGCTCATCGTTTTATCTACCTCTCATATCATTCAGCAAGGTTTCATATGCAGTCAGAGGAGCTGTTCAATGATTATAGAGGTCACATTATATTTAGGACAGATATGAAAACACTCAAATCTGTGTTGTAGAAGAGAAACAAGCAATTTGCAATTCAGAAACTGTAAAGCTGCTGTGTAAATCCTAGTCCTCTATCGCTCCTGAAGTGTGTGTTTGCCTTTATGATCAGCGCTCATGGGCAGCCATCGGCTTTGTAATAGAAAATGGAGGGTTTGCCCATAGATCTTGTTGGCCAGCGTTTTAAGTGCTGAAATCGATGTAAAATAGTTGTGGGCGTTTGTTTTCCTCACCTCTCGCACTCAGTCTCTACTCAGACTGTTCCTCTTGGGGTTGAGACCTTTTTCACTTCTGTCACTGACAATCAATTTCCTTTATTTTGGGGTGGAGGTGCAAAACCGAACAAAACAAATCCATTTTAATGTAACAGCGTGTGTTGGGAAGCCTTCAAAGAAGGAGAAACACATGAAGACTGCATGTAGAGTTGAATGTTATTTGAATAGTAAAAGTTTGGTCAAAGACAAAAAAAATATTTAAAAAATCAGCAGAGAATAAAGAAAATTTAAACCTGCCAGAAGTCCTGTGCAGATGGATGGAGAAGAGCTGGTGTGTCTTCTCTCAAACACAACATTGTGCCAGGAAGCCTAATTCATCTCAGATGGCCTGTGCAGGTGGAGCACATTTGGCTTTTCGTGGCAGATTCCACCAGAAATCACTAAACTGGATTGGAAACCAACCAGAGGATGTGGCCTTAGAGAAAGTTAATACTGTTTGTGTGCTGTACATTAGTGCCCACTGCCATTTAGGCTTTGATTACCGCCAGTTTAAGACAGACACTCGTTCAAAAATGTAATAACTGCAGCCTCAGACTGGAGACACCAAATATGATTGACTTCCCATCACGGTTAAGTGTGCAAACAACAGATAATGTTGCTCATTATCTGTTGTGGCAACAAAATTGCCTCCGCAAATTATTTTTATTAAAGTCTGGAGACTCTGAATTTGCCCTTTTAGGTGAACAATACCGTGGGACCTCTACCAGTTTGATGCCATTATTATGGATAATTGATGCTCAGTCCAGTCAGCTTTTGTATATTCAACATCTTCCCTTAGAAGAGATTCTTATTGCTTCCAGAAACACGACAGTTTCTCCAGAAGTGCACACATGAAATCATTTATCCATCATGTTGTCGTCACTACAGCTTGATAAAACTCTGAAAACTTTAAACTGATGAACTCTGAGTATTCAAGTGTCTTTAAACTTTTGAGAATATCACGGAGGCAGACAGGCATTAAGTAGCGAGTGCTTCCAGAGCACGGAGAGAGAAACCATTAGCAGTCAGCGTTCTCCTTTCACTGCAAGAACGTGATGGAAACGCCACACTAAAAAAGAGTAAGAGGTTCTCTAATCGTGCCAGAAAGCTGCTCCTAATTATAAGGCAACCTCTCCATTGGCACTGGAGTGTGAAGCCTGTTAATATACAAAGTCACAGGAATGTTAAGAAAAAAAAGTGCTCGTTGCAAATTGTTGTCTATGATTATAAAAGAAAAGAAGACACAGTCTTTATATGAACTGATTCATGTCGTGCGGAGCTGCTGTCCGCCCGCAGGACGCAGCCGGAGGTGAGCCGTATTAAGTCGGAAAGAGTTGATCTGAGCAATATCTTTGGCATAACCAAAGACAATTATTTCAGCGCTGTGTGATGTAGTGCTTAGACGCGTTTTGCTTTCAGGTTGTCACAGTCCATCGACCCGTTCGCTTGCGTTCAAAGCGTTACGTTGATCTCATCCTGTCATCTCTGCCCTTTTTGATTTGAGACACCCTGTACAGCAGCTGTGGAGGGAGGAGGCAGAATGTATCCCATCTCCATTAACTTAAGGGCTGAATCAGATCTGCGTGCGTCCGTGTGTGTGCACATGCTTGTTGAAGTATAAATAAAACAGTTTGTGACAGGGGGCGGTTGGTGGAGCAGCCTCAGACGACACGGTTGACCACCTGCCGCCTCCTTGGGAGGTTCCTGGCCTGT
The DNA here is from genome assembly GCF_947347685.1 of Pleuronectes platessa. NCBI lineage: Eukaryota > Metazoa > Chordata > Actinopteri > Pleuronectiformes > Pleuronectidae > Pleuronectes > Pleuronectes platessa. The sequence goes on from NC_070626.1 coordinate 17,843,577, forward strand.
GGCTGCACACAGTACCTTACAGATTTGTGACATATGAATAGTGTACAAGAATGACTATCTTATATGGGACATAACTCTAAAATAAGGCCTATTTTTGTATACATGAATGGTGCAGTGTAATTTTCTTGTAATTTAAGGATTTTTTTTTCTTTTGCTCTTTTTCTCTTTATTTAATTGATGTCAATTATAGATTCTACTAAAATAAAGATCTATGCAAATTTGAATGTGTTTTTATTCACTTGAAGAATTTGTATCTTTACTTGGTGGTATTAATGTAGAGTGAGTGATGGAACAACTTAACTTAAAGTACTAGAACAAAGTAAACACTCTCAATATTAAGTACAAGCCCTGCACTGAACATCTTTTTTAAGCCCAAGTTTCTACAGTTTAATTTGAGTTATATGAAAAGTGAAAGAACTAATGTTTGCTCTTTTGTGGAACCAACAACTACTGTGGGATTTGCATGAAAGGTTATTCTGTGTTTCGTGGACAAAAAATCCCCCCTGACAAACAAGATAAGCAAAAATTATACTTGAGTATAATTTTAGTGTTCTTCACTTAACTGTTTAATTTCCCTGCTACTTTAAACTTTAGAATATTTTAATGGAATCGTTCCGTCACTTTTAACTCGATTCAACTGAATTGAGTAAAAGTTACTCATAATTTTACAGATATAATTCTAACATACAAAATACAATCAATGTCTAAAACAAAAAAAAATGTTATCTTTATTTGCTTAGATCTTATTGGAGTAATATAATATAATCAGCAGACACTTGTTTTATTAACAATTTAAAACTAGGTTTGGTTTACAATTTTTTTTTTTTTTTAAACACATCTGCTGCAATGCTGATTATTTATTTACATACTAAAATAAAACGGTATAAGGTTACAGGCCCCATCAAGCAAATAATGCCTCAATTGTATAATGAAGTTCTGTGTGTAGTGGAGGAAGTTTACTGAAATTCGAGAGCTGTTCATTTATTAATTTTTCCATTGTGATCATCGGGTCAAAAATGTTATCTTCCCCGAGGAAGTGAGTTATCAGGATTACTTGAAAAAACGACTGCACAGATTAACACCCAACTAGGTCGAAGGCTGACGTTTCTTTTCACTCTTCAGTGTGAGTGCTCAGGAGTCACGATGTATAAAATAGATTAAAAAATCAGTCACCTGTAAAAGTATGTTTTTTTTTTTCCTAATTTCTTTGAGGGGTTCACAAAATGATTCTCTTTTCCTGAAGGTCCTGGTTTTCATGGTTTAAAATAGTTTAAAATAAACTCCCAGTCCTGCGATGTCATAAGTTAGATTGAAAAGATTAGAATAAGGTCGACATGACCTGTGATATCTTTCTGTTTCAACCTCACAGTCTTTGCTTGTAGCCTCAGTGTATCTGCTGTGGTGTGTGAACGCACCCCAGGGACTGCTGCATTAGGATGTCTCTGTGTTTCTGTCCCTTCTTCTCTCCGGCCTGTATAATGAGAGTATCTGATGATGTATGGCTGGTGTAATTAAGCCAATGGGTTTACAACAGAAGTTGCTCCCAACACCAACCAAGTCATAAATACAAGTAATGACGTGAGACCGGGTTCACGCTGAGGTAAAGAGAAAATTAAAAGCTTTTCTTTTATGCAAGAAACGCCATCAGCACTTTTTTACATTCTGAACAGTGGACCTGAGAGAAAACAAAACAGCATCTCGGGAAGGTTTGAGCACAGCGGCCATTGCTAAAGGTAAATAGCACTGAAGCAATATTTTTTTAATCAATTCCTCTTTGTTGTATGTGTAGTAACATATTGGGTTCAGCAGTGAACCTGCATCAAACTCCCTTTGGGGAAAACATTGCTCCAATAGCCTTTCCGCCAACCAGACACGTAAAGGGGACACATGCTTTTAAGAGCATGTGTCCCCTTTACAAGTAACAACACAAATTAAAACCATGAACCCAACGATGAGCACAATATGTCTCTTTTAAACACAATACTTGACTTCAACTCTATGTGGTGAGAGAAGAATTTAGCTAATTTCCATAATTTACTTTTGTAAAACACAATGGAAAAATCCAAGTTCTGTGAAAGTCCTGCATTCAGCATGCGAGGCTACAGCCACTGTATATAAAGATGGCCGATGTGACTGCTCCCCGAAAGTGAAACCACGGCATCTCAATCATCACCTAGTGTAATAGCTGCAGTACAGGCCATAACACCCACCTTCTCCATGTTAATGTATGGGACATGGACCAAAGTAAAAAGTATACTTCAAAATAAGTGTGGAATGAATTAGTTCTTTCATGCTATAGAATGGGGCGAAGCTACATCTAGAGATGGAGTGCAAAGCTGTGAAACATCTTCATAACTATGGAACTGAATTTCTCAGGTAAAGTGCATGTGGCATGTAACAATAGCACAGTATCTGTGCAAATTGAAATAAGTAGTTACTACTGTCTGATATTTCTGATGCACACAGTGACTGATGCGTGTCTGTGGTTATTCTAACCTGCGTGTGGAAACTGAACTAAAGCTTTTGAATCACAGTGCCAGTAACGTTGTTCCTAAATTGAAAGCAACATTTTGATAATGAGCATAACCACATTCAAACAAACACGAGGAAGTGTTTTCTCACATGTGCCTTTTTTTCTCACAAGGAAATGAAAGCGCTCGGTGGTCAAAGTGAAATAGTCGCTCTCGATCGCTGGCACTGCTCAGTTTGCGTCTCGAGAGAAAACACAGAGGAGCTGTCGAAATTACTGCTGACAACAAATCCCTGGCAGGGAGGAGAGTTTAAATATTCAGAGGATGGCTTTCGGGGACGACCTGCGGTGCCCACAGGCTCATGCAGCAGTCATGCGGCTGCTGGACTCAGAGCTTCATCTGATGGAGGTCATGAAGAAGTGGATGGGTCAGCGGGCCAAGAGCGAGCGGGAGTTCTCCGTGCAGCTGCACCACATGGCTGCCATGGTGGAGAAGCTGGAGCGACCTCAGCTCGGCGCAGGGCAGGACTACATCAGCCAGCTCAACAAGGTGAGGCCGTCAATATCCCACTGCTCCCTGATCAGTGGAGGAAGAGACACAGAGACAATCTGTTTAGGTGCTGAAATAACTTTGCAGCCAACCTACACTTTCATCAGCCCGAAGTATACTAACCCTAATCGCAACATTTCTGTTTTTCTTAAAATTGATAAATATATTCATTTCCAAAACCACATAAAAACACTACAGAGAACACAAACAAATGTGCACAATATACTTAAATAACATGAAGCTAAAAGTCATCACCTCACACGTCAGTTCTTCTTCTCCTGCTTCTCTTTTTGTCTGTGTGAACTTCAGGTCTGTATCTGATCATCACATCTACATGAAATGAGTAACAAGAGCTAATGTCGGACTTTTGACTCCTGAGTTACAACCAATGAACGGATGTTGTAGCACTTCCTTTACCTCAGAGCTGTGTCTGCACATGTTACATAAATGTGACAGCAATTTAAACCATTTTCCATTAATAGCCACCAGTAGCAGGAGAATATGACATAACAACTTGGCAGTCATTGTTATCAATGAGATGAGATTCTGTAGAACTACACAAACAAGAAACTAATCCAGAATCCAAGGTGTGGGCCACAGACCGGCCCTGGCTGAGGTTTGTTAATCCGGTCTAATAGACCTTTCATGTGTCTGTCAGTCGTGGGACGTGCTGGTCGCTCAGACGGACGCTCTCAGTCAGGTGATGAAGAAACGCTCCGAGGATCTGCTGGACGGTCCCATCAGCAAACTGACGCTGCTCATCAGAGACAAACAGCAGCTCCGCAAAACCTACGCAGAGCAGTGGAATCTACTGAGGCAGGAGCTCAGCAAGGTGTGGGGCACACACACACACACACACACACACACACACACACACACACTAAACTAACATCCGATTGAATCATATTTACTTTGGTTAATATCACTGAATTCATTTGCTTTGTGAAATTCTAACACAACCTTTCACTTTAATCATTGATATATATGAATTCAATGACCACACATAACTCAGGTGCCGTGAAGAAATAATTATGACAAATACTTTGAACAAATACAAATACTATAACAAATAGTGCTACACAGCCAATGTCACATCATTTCCTCATGGCTCTCTCATGTTTCATGTTCCACTGTGGTTAAGGCCTCTGTCCACTTCCTGTGTGTCTCGGTTTGTTTCGTCGCAAACTTGAAACACAGTCATATATCTTCCGTGCTGTGAAAGGTGCTGTTGTGTGTGTGTGTGTGTGTGTGTGTGTGTTTGTTTGTGTGCGTGTGTTTGTGTGCGATGCTGCAGGTGACCCACACGGAGCTGGAGCGAATGAGGAGCAGCTACAGACAGGCAGTGAGAGAGGCAGCTCAGGCAAAGAGGAAGCACCAGGAGGCCTGTAAAGGTAAATTCATCACATGTACCGCTGAACCACATACATAACCCACGCAGTCTATATGTGTCTCACACCCGTCTCATGCTGTGTCGTCCTCTTCCCCTACATGTGTGCAGATAAAGAGCGAGACAAGGCTAAAGAGCGTTATGTCAAAGCTCTGCTGAGGCTTCACGAGCAACACAACGAGTACGTGCTGTGTGTGCGAGCTGCTCAGGTTTACCATCAGCACCACTACAGTCAGATCCAGCCCGCCCTGCTCAGCGCACTGCATTCTCTGCAGCAGGAGATGGTGCTCATACTGTAAGATCACACGCAACCCACGGAGTGTGTGTGTTTGTGTCTGTGTGTGTGTGTGTGTGGGTGTGTGTGTGTGTGTGTGTTTGTCTGAGAGAGAGAATTTTGACTCTTTTTTTACTTCAACATCCAAAAACGAAAAAAACGAATCATCTGAAAGGAGAGAAGCAATAAAGTGATAATAAGGTCCCGTCCTACATTTCACAGCTTTTTGGAACAAGTGACAGGCTCTGACAGAACGTTAGGATCGACATTAATCAACTGCGCAGACTCTTGACCTGGAAATTCTCATCTACTGCTCTGGAGGAGAGCAGAACACTTTCACCAGGGGTAACCATAAAGTTTAAAGTTCCATCAAACTCAGTGGTGGAGAAGTATTGCAAACTTTGTATTTAAATAAAAGTGCAAATAGATACACAAAAAAGTTGCACATTATTTGCTTCCTTTGTTGGAACAACATCTTAAGAATGGGTTTGACCCGTAACCTCCGTTTCCCCCATGTCCTCTTGTGTCACCACATGGAGAGTGCAGGGGCAGTTTGTCAGACTGGCAGCCTGGACATCCCCCGAACAATGAATCCAAATTCAGGTTCACTGTAGTTTATTGCAAAACAAAACATTTCAAAATGAAATGCAGAAGTTTAACTTTATCTGCTATTGAGCTTGAGGATGACACTGCAGGTCTTTCCTGTCAAGAGTCCAGTATAACGAGCGTCTGCCCGCACTATCTGAGGAATAATAATATATAAAGTGAATTTATATGGACATAAATGTGGCTCATACAGTTATTTGTAAGTATACCTAAAGTATCAAAAGTAAAAGTTGTACATCGTTATGATTGAGTCTCTGCCTCCAACAAACCACTTTCAGTTTCCTCTTGACTGTCATGCTGCTGAGTTTCCCTCTCGTTAAGGATTACTTTTAACCATATAAAAAAAAACAATGTGAAGATATAACGCAGTGCATTATAAAAGTGGCATAAAAAAGTACAGATATTTGTTGTTTTGTGTAAAAAAGTACCTGAAAATAAATCTAATTTAAGAAGTAAAGTACAGATACACGAAAATTGTATTAAAGTACAAGTAAATACATTAGTTTGAGTCAATGAACAGGTGAACACCGTGTGGTTGAAGTGTAACACGTGTTGTTCTGACCTGTGAACCAGGAAGGAGATCCTGCAGGAGTATTTTGAGATCTCCACTCTCCTCCATCATGAGGTGGTGAGGATCCACAGGGAGATCTCCTCTGCTCTGACGGCCATCGATCCTCAGACTGAATACGACAGCTTCATTCAACAGAACAGGTCGACAGCGACACACATTACAACATCTGATGTCCACCACGCAGAGCACTGGTGCCATGAACCTTGTGTGTGTGTGTGTGTGTGTGTGTGTGTGTGTGTGTGTGCGTGTGCGTGTGCGTGTGCGTGTGCGTGTGCGTGTGCGTGTGCGTGTGTGTGTGTGTGTGTGTGTAGGTCTGTGGGGGAGATTCCTGCCTGTGCAGAGTTTGACTGCAGTCTTCTGGAGGACAGCGAGCAGCTGAACCCCAAAGAGATCGAGCTGAACGACCTCACGCTTGAGACCATCCAGCACCAGTGAGAAGAAAACACTGCAAACTCACATCACTGAACTCCAATTTCCTTTATTAAACATCTTCCTCTTACCCTCCCCCATTCTGTTCTGCCACCTATTTCCTCTGCCTGATCTGCATCATCTTCCTCCTCTCACCACGTTACTTCCCCGTCCCTCTGTCCCAGACTCACTGCGGTGGAAGGGGAGCTGCTGGACCTGGCTCGGACTCTGGGCTCCCAGCAGACCTCTGTTGAACAGCTGGACCTGGAGCTGGATGCCGAGCTGGAAGGTGTCAAAAAAGGCCAGAGGTGAGTGGACCTCAGACATGAGCCAGAATCACTCATCCTCTGACGCTGTATTCAGAGCTTTACAGCAAAGACAAATTACTGAAGATATTCTCATGCGGGAAGGCCTTTCCATCTGGAGAGTTCAGTGTGCTCTTGGCTCGGCAACAGCTAATAGCCAGTGTTTTCTCTTGGGGGCAGTAAGTGCCTCATGAATTAAAACGCAGTCATATGGTCTGAGATATGGAGCTCAATCCCCTTGTTTGTCTTGGTTGGCGAGGCCGTGTGACGGTGTTAGAGGTTCACAGTCCCGAGGGAGGGAACGAGTCATTAACAAGCTCCTGGAGGACACACTCTGAAACAACGCGTGCTATTTGCAAAAGCCCGACAACTTGCTGAGGCCCCTGGGGAGCACACACAGTGGAGGTGGGGGGTGGGGTTCGAGAAATGAGCGGATGGATTTGTCGCGCTCTGCTCTCGATAGTTTGACCTTGTGGGACCTGTGGGGAGACGTGGCTCGGCACTAGAGCGGATGTGGGAGGACCACACGGCCCCATGTTCGATTCTGCAGCTAAGTGTCCCTGAGCATTCAGAGCAACATTTAGACACTGAATTTGATAATGATGTTATTTGCAAAGCAAGTTGAAGGCTGTCTGGCCTGTTCTCTTCTCACTACAAAGTAACTCCTCTGCAACTTTGAATTACATCACATCATCCTCTGTTCATCTTTGTTTACTCAACTTTTCTTTAGTCTGAACATGTTGAGGACGTCTCACTGCATCGGATCATGGTGTTGGATCCTGATCGTGGTGGCTGCTGATCATGGACAATCATTTTTAACAAGACTACTTGATACGCAATATGTCAGATACTCCATTACTGACAATAATTCATCAATTAATGTACCTCCCATTACGTTTCAAACTGCTTATTCTAATGAACGCTATAAATACCCTTATTCTTTTGATCTTCTTCATTACACATCTGTTGCACTTCTGTCCATCCTGGGAGAGGGATCCCTCACATGGTTTCTAAGTAATTTTCTAAGATTTTTTTTGTGGAGTTTCTCCTTACTCTTGTTGAGGGTTAATAACACTGTCACACCTTGTTAAAGCCCTATGAGACAAACTGGGATCTGAGAATTTGGGCTTTAAACATTAAATTTGATTGATTGAGGTCGGCAAATAAGTTAAAGGAATAGTTTTAGACATTTTGTAGAATGATCCTTTTTCCCCCTCTTTGGTGAAAAGCTAAATGATATGACTGATATCACTTCCTGTCTGTAGAGCTGTTTTCAGAACCCTAATAAAAAGCCAGGTATATTGGGTTTGCTCATTTTCTGGAAATTGTCCCGGTTCCGAGGCGTTGACAGCAACAGGAACATTTCTGTAACATTCAGGTCTGGAATCACGTTGAACCTCTTTGTCGGCGTCTTCGCATCTGTTGTGTATTAGAAACGTCCTCATCACACCCACTCGCTCTCTGTGAATTTCTGGAAATGTTTCTGCTGTATTCTCACGTGACCTCACTCTGACATTTCACTAGGGGGCTGGTCGAAAAAGTTTGGAGCAACTGAACCAGACATCCACAAACAGCCCCTCTGGAAATACTGAGGAACACGTCCAGACTTCAGTGCATTAGGAGTTCTTTGAAGATCTTTATTGCTTTCACAGTAAAGTATAGGCAACTACCGTAAAGACTCCTCGGGCCCCAGAAAGCCCCTCTCTTTGACATTGTCAATTTGCAAATCCTACAACATTGTCATATTGGACTAATTAAAACATGATTAACAAAATTTAGGAAGAAACAGATGATTATTTGAAACATCCAAAAACTCAAGCACACGGATTTCACAAAGAGCAGCCGCATATTGTCACTTCTGAGCGGCTGAAATCTGAGAACCTTCGCCGTTGGTTTTGATATATAACCCGAGCAAACATCGCTGGCTGATTCATTTCCTGACAACTGATGAATAGTTTCAGATCTAACCAGATTGCCCTAGAGGGACTTGCTAAGTGACTCATAACGGGGCTGTGGCTGCAGTGTGTGACGTGTGTGTGCTGCACAGGAACTCAGAGGTGACAACAGCGTCCACAGAGATAGTTCGGGTTGGTGGGGATCAGATGGTGGTTGAGCCCTGTGTTGATACTGTAGCTACAAGATTCTCTACAACGAAAGTCCCTGCTCGGTTGTGGTTTAGGATTTCAGAGGCTCTTGGGTTATTTGAGGTTTAATGCTCCTACACGCTCACCGGTTAACTAAGCGCTTGTTAAAGAAGCCCCATCATTGATTTCATTAATCAATAGGAAGCATCTGCAGACGTATTCGCACAGACAGGCTCTTTTTGTGCTCCTGTGCTCTCGGATTGTGTCACTTGTGTTGTTTTATTGACTTTTTCATCCCTTTATACTTTACCCTTGTGGATATACAGCTGCTCTGTTTCAATCAGGGTCTACCAATTCAGCAAGAGACATGCGCTGGAGGGGTGTCGGCAGCAGGTCGCTCTGTCTCAGGGCATGAGGGCCAAGCTGGAGGCTCAGAGACTTATTCTGAAGGAGAAACTGGACCAGCTGGGCTCCAGAGAACCTCCGTCTGCGCTGAGACTGGACCCAGACAACGTTTCACTTTCATCCAACTCAAGCAGCGTATGTTCTCCCTGTCACACGCTTTGTTTCCTCCCTAATCATATTAGTTCTGTCAGAGAGCCAGATGTGTGGTATTTACCCTCATAAACAGGTCATGGTACAAAGAATAGTTTCAGACGTCTATGATCCAACATGGACGTCTGAAACTACTGTTGATACACATCAACAGTCTTTATGTAAGTATAAAGATGTCAGAGCTGTTAAAATATAAACAATGTTTAGGGCAGCATGTTTTTTTGTGGTTAGCACTGTCGCCTCACAGGAAGAAGGTTTCCACTTGGTCAAAGTCTTAGAGTTTGCTTAATCTCCCTGTGGTTTTCCTGTACACTCCCTCAAAGCAGTCATTCTTTCTCTACTTCTTCTAAACCAAAACACATTTGTTGACAGTATTTCTCAGAGGTGAGGTGGCACAACTCCAAGTCCTGAGCTACATGCGATGATGGAACTAGAAACAGCTACATTCTGAAATATACGCAATAAACTATTTGGTGAATTAGTATATATCCCTGCGCTCTCTACCTCTGAACACCTAAGTGCAGCTGAACAAACCAATTCATTGGATGTAATCTTGCAAGTATCTTTACACTGATAGAATGAGATTCATTTTTTTTTTTTTTCAGGAACACGGTCCAACTCCTTCCAAGCTCCTGATGGACGGGATCATCACCAATCTTAGTGGCCTTTTTAAACTAAAGTGTGAGGTACGTTAAACAGTTACACACCAAACACTGTAAAACAAGTGTTTATATTTGATAGTGTGAGATCACATTGGACACACTGACCAGAATCTATAGTATTTCTGTGTGTGTTGCTGACAGGAGGGACAGTTGTTTCAGTTGTAGGACACTTCCTCTCCTCCATCTCACACCTTCCTGCTCTTAAATCAAACTGCAGCAGCTGTTTCTTCCCTCAAACCACACAGCAGACAATTCATCATGTTTTGGTGAAAGTGTCTGCTGCAGCTGACTCAGGCACATGATCTTTCTCTGGGTGCTGCGTGCTCCTGAAGGCACCACGGGATTTATTGAGGTCAGCTTTGTCGGTCGAGCTACTACTATTGAAATTCTGCCCATTCTAAAACTATAGGTTAACTTCTCAGGCAGTAAACCTACCGGTCCACAGGTTGTCGGTTTATCGCTGCAGACAGATGTTAGCTCACAGGGAGCCTCGACCCGACTGTCATGCACACAAACTCTAAACAGGAAAAGGCCTTGTGCTGTCATTCATTCATCTTTAAACTTTCAGAGAGATCAAAACGACTGCATGTAAGCTCTACAAGATCATTTTGGGAAAATAATGTTTTAATGTCCATAATGTGTTGGCCTTCAAGTCTAAATTATTTGAAGTGTGAACTACTTCCCTCTTTCAAACTCCCTGCTCAGTGGTACCCTGGAGGAATGATGGGTGATGCAGTGAGACTTTAAAGGATTACAGAATCTTCTTTGAACTATCTCTGTATAATCTTTGCAGAATCATCCTATAACCACCCTCTATCTTTTCTTATTGTTTCATTATTCATGGAGGCATTTAAGGATTCTTCTTCTCCCTGCTCCTGCCTTCAGGTGCTTCCAGTCCTCCCCCCGGTGCTGGATGTGGATTGTCCTCTGGGGCAGCAGGACTGGTACCACGGAGCCATCCCCAGGCTGGAGGTCCTGGAGCTGCTGAAGACTGATGGAGACTTCTTGGTGAGGAAGAGTCAAGAGAAACAGGGTTACGTGCTCTCTGTGCAATGGGACGGATCCTGCAAGCATTTCCTAATCCAGACCACGGATGTGAGTAAATCTAAACACATATACAGTACTGGTCAAAAAAACGCTAAATTTGTCCACCCAATGGAATTTAGTGTGTAATGTCTCAGTCTTTTTTAAATGTAAGATTAGAACAAATAAATCATTCGTTTTTTTTTTTAAGTAGAAATGAATCATTTTAAATCTTAAATCTTTACTCGTCGATCTGACAAACACACTCTGTGTTTTTTCTACAACAGAACGGAAACAATTGTTTGGAAAGTTTGTCGTAGCTCTGTTGCAGAAGTTCCTATAAAGATTTAGCACTTAAAGTTTGCTTTGGTTGGTTTCCATGGGGATAAAGTCTGGACACTGTGGGTGTCCCTATTAGATTAGAAAGCTTGTGTTCGGTAAATATGGTCATACAGTTTCCTTACCAGTATTTTGTGGTTACACAGGAGGAAGTTATAAAAATAACTTTAGTCTGTGATTTTTTTCAGCAAACTAAGTTCTGATGTTTATAGTGAACACAAATTTGGCTCAATATTGGTTCATTTTTAATCAATCTAAAGATTTAAAAAGCAATCATTTTATGATTTTTTCCATGATGTTGATGCATGTTAGTCTCCCACCTGTTTGATTGCAAAACAGTATGCTTCTGTACATGCTGCTCTGTTTGTGTGTCAGTAGAATCTGTACCGTCTGGACGGACAGGGGTTCCCCAGCGTCCCGCTGCTGATCCATCATTTATTGTCCTCACAACAACCCGTCACCAAGAGGGCTGACATTGTGCTGAGGACACCTGTACTCAAGGTATTTAGCTTTCATATCTTCACAGGGATGGATATAATATAAATATAGATATAAGTTACTATCTGAATATATCAAACGTTTCCATTGCTTGTCCTTGATAACCAAAGACGCTGAAAAATGGTAGCAAACCATTTACCAGGGAATAGCTGTTAATCTTCCTGTTTAAGCTGGAAACAGCGGGAGACACTTTTGTAATCCGGCGGAAGAGGCCTCTGACTCCACCTTTACTTTTAGGTGAGGCCTCACTGAGGTAACTCTCCGTCTGCATCTCAGTGCTGCTGCTGTGACACAGACACTCACCCTCTGAAACCAAAGCAGGCTCAGCTGGAGGTGGTGGAGAAGTAAAGATGGCTGAGCCTGGATCAGTGTCCTCCAGACCAGACTCCTGGTCTTCAGTAGTGGTGGCTGTAAGAGCTGGTGGAGTAGTGGTTATGGCTGAATCTGGTACAGGGTGCTCCTCCAGACCAAGCTCTTGGTTTATGTCCTCATCAGGGGTGGTTACAGCCACCTCATCTGCTGACTGCGTGTAGTCTGTCTGAGGCTCAAATAATTTGCAGATCTTCTCTGCTGCAGTATTGCTGACCCATACTGATCAGAACTTCAGGTGCAAAGCAGTGGAGTCTTGCCTGCAGGACGCCCTGGGTGTAGCCCTGTCTCACACTCTCCTGTATGGACCAGACCATGTCGTGTCTGGTGACGCAGGATCGGGCAAACTGAAGATCCAGTGAGGGCAGAGGGCCAACAGGTGCTCACCACCTCCGCCAACCCAACATCCATTTTACTGAGCTGCATGTTGAGGTTGGTGTTTGTAGGTTGGCTGCTAGAAGCTCTGAACCACTTTAGGCACCACCTCTTCTTAGACCCAGCAGTTTGGAGCTGGAGGGCTGCTGCTGAAACTGCTCTGTCATTCCCCTCACATGCTTTAAAAAAAGGTGACCTTAGGATTCTGAAGCACAGCAGGGATGGTTTCTGAAGACTCAAGCTGACACTGTCCATCAAAGAGAGGAAGAAAAGAGAAGCTCAGCACTGACAAGTAAAGTTCCTCCAGACACACGTGAACAGAGTGTGCTCAGGGAGCTGAATGAGAGAGGAGTGACGTCGAGAAACTGGAGAATCAACATTCTAGAACTTTGTAACCATTATACATTAATTACCACACAAACCACACACAACTTCAAAGGACATTCATTTGTCGTACATTAATTGAGACTGACTATAAACACAGTAAGCATAGTTACTAATTGTTTAAGCTCTATCCTTAACCAAACGCAAATATAACCTTAGGCTAAACCTCACCCTTTTATAACATGTATTTACTTTCATATTAAATGATTTAGATTATGGGGATTTACATTTTTGTGTGGATCCCTGATCAGGGGACTTATCCAGGAGGTATTTTTTCACTTTCTTTAATTAATTGTCAAATGAATTTTATTTTTTTCCTGGGGAATAATTCATGGATTATTTCTGAAAAAATCAGGCAAATTCAGGAGACTAATACTTGATACATTGTGTGTTTATTATTTGGTGCAGCCTGATTTAATTTGAGGGGGAACTGTTGGGCCCAATGCGATGCCATTGTTTTGTTAGTCTAGAGCTTTCATTTATATTCTCTAGTCTCTCTTCTTTTCTGTCCTTTGCTGCTCTCACAACATAAAAGAGCAACACATCTCTCATTGTTTGTTTTTTAACCCCATTAGGACAAGTGGGTTCTGGACCATGATGATATTATCTTGGGACAGCTTATTGGACGGGTGGGTATGCTTGACATCTGTTGACGGAGAAGTGAGCAGACACAAACATTACATTTGGATTCCACCGATAACAAAGAGACAGGTGTTTTTCCCTCTGAAAATGTTTTCAACATATTTGCATGAAACTTTTTGGCCAGAGGACAAAGACGACATGCACAATGAGTCACAGTCACTTAAAACATGTTGCACTGTATCCTCCTCTGGCTTGAAAGAGCTCTTCTCTTGTGATGGATACAGAATGCAAAGTAAAATATCTTCTGTAGTTGTGCTCTAAGCTGTCACAAGTCTTCAGTGGGTTGAATAATTCATATAAAGAGGGATATCTTCAAAGTTTCTATCGTACTGTACAAAATTCTACTTTATATTACCATCTCTTTGTTGTGGCTATTTGCCCTTGGAAATACAAAAAGGACATTTTAATAATAATTGAAAACCCTAACTGTGGAAGGTAAACACTTTGTGTAATTCCGGCTGTCTCATATTATCTACAGCTGAACGAAATCATCTTTAAACATAAGAGGATGTGCTGTAGATGCAGATGTAGTGTAAATCACTTACATTGATATTACTTTGGGACGGGATCTCTTTATGGTCAGTGTGGACACCAGAGAAACCATTAGAATTTATCTACATCTTTATTTCCCATTTCATCTGCATAAAATTGTACTTCTGGGAACATTTCACCGAGGATATTGTCTCATGTTGAATTAGTTATTACTCTGATGAGTAAGAAAAGAAAGTTTTAAAAACACTGGAGCTGATCATGTTGTTGTTGGTGCGACACAGGGAAACTTTGGAGAAGTGTTCAGTGGTTCCTTACGCTCTGATAAAACTCCTGTAGCAGTGAAAACCTGTAAAGAGAACCTGGCCCCAGAGCACAAGAATAAGTTCCTGATGGAGGCCAGGTTAGTACACAAACAAACACACGCACGCAGGCATGCACACACACACACACACACACACACACACACACAAACACACACACACACACACACACACACACACACACACACACAAGCACACACACACACACACACACACACACCTCTGTGTTCCTGTCCAGGATCCTGAAGCAGTACGAGCATCCAAACATTGTGAGGCTGATAGGAGTGTGCACACAGAAACAGCCCATCTACATCATCATGGAGCTTGTTCAAGGTGAATTGGATCCTGTCAGACACCACATTAACATCCCGACAGCTTCAAGATGGAACGTGCCCTCATCCCTCTACATGTGTGTGTCTGTGTGTAGGTGGTGATTTTCTCTCCTTCCTGCGACAGAAGAGTCAAAGTCTGACGTCTAAGATTTTGATCAAGATGATAGAGAATGTAACGGCTGGTATGGAGTACCTGGAGAGCAAGAAGTGCATCCACAGGTTGGTCTGCCAATCAATCACTTTATTTTAAAGTGCGCTAATTAGATGTATGAAAGCGTACTTTAAATCAAATGAGACCAAATTTGAAAAGATATGATCTTCGTTCGACTTGTTATGTCTTATTAGGGACAAATGTTTGTTTAATGTAAAATGAGGAACATATCATTTCTAGTTTTGTATAATTTCTAAAGTACGGATTGTTAGGTTTTGTCTAACAACCCGACCAACTTGGTGTTTAGACAAAGTGATTTGTACATGGCCTCGCTCATTGGTTGAAGTTGTAAATACATTCACCTATTGTGTTCAAGTACAACTTTAAATGTACTTTACTTGAATAGCTGCAGGATGTTTTGTCAGTTATTGAGTGGAGCTGAGGATCTCAGGAAGTGGAGTCCATCTTGATGAGTCCCCCTGCCCCGGGTGAAGCACCACAGTGGTGGAGGTTGTTGTTGCTCCGGAGGAGAAGACATGAGGTTGTGACATCCGGCTCATTTACTGGGTCGCTGTACGATTTACCCAGCAGGGACGGATCAGCTGCTCAGCCTGTACAGCGCCGCATGCCAACACTGCTTCATATGCAACAACAACAGAGACATGACCAGAACGCCTGTTCTCTCACTCCTTCCGGTGCCGTCTGCTCTGTTTCTCTTCAAGCACAGCATCACGTTCTGTGTCTTTCATCATCTTTTCATCAGCCTCTGTGAAAACCCCTTCTCTCGCTCTGTTCTCTTTCTTTCTGATTTCAGGGACCTGGCAGCTAGAAACTGTCTGGTTGCTGAGCACAATGTGGTGAAGATCAGTGACTTTGGGATGTCCCGTCAGCAAGAGGATGGCGTGTACTCTGCAGAGGGCGGCCTCCGACAGATCCCAGTCAAATGGACGGCTCCCGAGGCCCTGAACTACGGTACACCACTAACCCCCTGTGACCCCCAGTCCCAGCCATACACACTTACCCTCTTTCTTTCTGCCAAATGGTCAATCAGAACCTGACAGTGACCCGTCTGTGCCTTTGTCAATGCTGCCCCCTGCTGGTGTGTTCAGGTCGCTATACCACGGAGAGTGATGTGTGGAGCTTTGGGGTCTTATTATGGGAGGCTTTCTCCATGGGAATGTCGCCCTACACCAGCATGAGCAACCAGCAGACACGAGAAGAAGTGGAGAGAGGTGCATGCTCATATCAAACACTCACAATAAACTGTCCGCGTGTTTGTGTTCAGATAATCCCTGCTCCTTCAAACTGGTTTCACACCTTATCTGAGACATGTTTCCACACATGTGCGCTTCTATGTTTGATAGTAATAATAACTTCATTTATATAGTACTTATAAATAAAAAAGATACAAAGTGCTTTACATATAACAGAGCAAAACAATGAGAGACATAGAAGAGAAAAATAACGGGGCCAATTTCAAATATACACTAAATGAATAAAACACACTGACAAAAGTGAGAGGAATCATCATAACCACCATTAAATAAATAAAACCAAATAAATGTAACAGAATCAGAATTAAGAATTAAAAGCGTATTTGTACAAATGTGTTTTAAGGAGTGTTTTTAAAGGGGAGATCAATTCAGCGCCTGATCTCCTGGGACAAGGCCTCCTAAAGTCCAGGGGTTTAGGAACCGATGATAGATTTGCCGCGTGTTTGGTCACAGGGGGAGAGCAGCTCGGAGATATAAGGGTGCCCCAAACCAGGCGGGGCCTTAAAAGTTATATTAAACGTATTTTATAAACATTTTTAAATGATGTTGTATGTGTTTCAGGATACCGCATGCCTGCTCCTCACGGCTGCCCCGTGGAAATCTCCAGGATTATGAGCTGCTGCTGGCAGTACGATGCCAAACACAGACCATCTTTCAAGAAACTCCGTGCTGAACTTACTTCTATACAGAAAAAAATTACATAATTCAAGCCTGGATGGTTGGAAGTGTTTATTTTTTTTTCTTTCAGAAAAGGAGCTGAAATTCAGTAAATGGACCAGTTGGTGGCAGAATTGTTTCTTCACCTCTTGCCCCTTTCACTTGTCTTTTCATCCCTCCGCCTCCAAAGAACGGAGGCTTGTTTTCAACACATCCGTCTTCTTTTAGACGGCACAAATTTATGCTAACTCGCACATACGCCTTGTGTCTCATAACAATACATTACAGAGCAGTTGAACATTAACACCCATTTCTGTCTGAGAGAAACCACACAGACGTGTTGACGTCTGCTGGGGGCTTAAGTTGTTGCTATTGACACTAGTTCTGTAAGTCTGCAGCCTGTGGGAATCCAGGAATAAAACACCTTTTAATGAGGATATTATCAAAAATGAAAAGACTTTTTTTACAGAGCATTATAACTTAACACCTCTAGAAGGAATATTTTTCCCTCAGCAACAGGTGATAACTATGTGTCTTGTGACATTAGTCACTCATTGCAACACTGCCACAGACAATGATCACTGAACTTGTTACTCGGCTCAACAGTCTTCTAGCAACAACGACTTACCGGGTTCACTCTTACAGCTCTCATCCGTTTCCTTTCTGGATGCAGCTGTCAGCTTATTTCATGGAGAACAAAAACACTGTTCTGCCAAGGCCAAAACATGAGCCAACAAATTCAATCAGACCGCACAGAAATCAGTCTGCTGAATATCCCCTGATATTTTCATCGGGATCCATGCATTGTTCCCTGCTAATCATATAAAGCTATTTACAGTTCTCTGGTTAAGAAAATCAGCCCACAATTGTGTAATTTAAATAAAATATATAAGACGTGTAATCTTTGACTCTTAGAAACATGGATACATAATGTCCTTTGAAGGCGTCGTCTGAGCGGTAGAGGGTGTGTGTGTGTTTGTGTGTGCTCAGATTCTTAAACAAACAAAACCTGTTTTGATTACAACTGAATTGTTCCGCCTTTACTGACACCGATGCGTTTGTGTAAATCATACTTGAGTTACAATAATATGGTGAGGACATGTACAAGTCATGTCAAAAGACATTATATGTAGAGTTAGCGTGAGAATAACAAGATCAGAGAATCAGAGGCAGGGTGGGGTAAGCTTTTCAGTTGCCCCGGGTGAGAAAAAGTAAGACGCAAATTTCCCAGTTGGAATTTGTCAATTACGTACGCCAAGTGATCAGGAGCACAACATCAAAGGCAAACAAAAACAGAGTGAATCATATCAAGCTGGTGCTTTTATATCAAATTACAAACCAAACAGATTAACCTATAAGCTTGGGAATCACCAATCACACAAAGTGATTGATTGCGCAAAATCTTCATTTAACACTCACTCTTTTGACAGTTTTGTTATGTAAAAGCAGCAAAGTAGGGCATGGTCTTCTCTTACACACATAAAAAAGGGATGAGGGCACATGAAGTCTCAAAGCTATTGGGATGGAAATGTCAATTGTGAACAGGAGCACAGAGGTGTGTGTGTGTTTGTGTGTGTGTGTGGGGGGGGGGGGGGTGGATGGGTGTGTGTGTACACAAAATAGCTCAACAAAGCATGAACAGATTTTGACCACACTTGGTGTGATTATGAATTGGTTCGGTATCTCCATATGATTAAGTTTTGGACCAGATCAAGCGTCAATAAAAATATGGTGCGAAAAACAAATTACTCCGCAAAAGTTAGGACTGAAGAGACATTGTGGCCTACATTGATCAGAAAATGATTCCTCATCATATGTTTAAATAGCGTAGTGTACGTAAGAAACTATTAAAAGTAATCTGAGATGACTATGTCGCGAAATATTTCTCCTTTCAAACCTTCATCCACTCTAAGTCGGTGTCTTGCCCAGCCAAAACTGAAAGCACTCTTGAATAGTGGAATCTTAAAAACTTCAAATGTTTAAGCAACGTGATGATACTCCCAGTTAATTGTTATATTACATATAAGTATGATTAAACAAGGCAGTTAAACATATAATAGTATAAGAGTACTATACTAAACTTGTTGCATCTAAAACCACTGACCAAAGGCTCATGTAATGGCTCATGGACACAAAGCAACAGACACTCACTTAGCTGTGCACGCATCTAAGAATGTAGGCCTACCTGTTATTTTTACGAGTTTTTATAGTCAGTGAAGTGACGAACAGTTGGGACACAAACCCGTGGTGAACACGTGGAAGACAAACGCCGATCAGATAGAACAAGTCCATGATCCATTTGTTAATATTAGCAGAGAAAGGCTACAACTGCTTTGCTGTCTTAAATAGTATATATATATATATTATTATGTGCTTACTTGTGCTACTACTGAGTGGAACTTGAACTTTGAATTAACAAAGCACAGTTGAATTTCACAGATAGTGACAAAATTGTAAAATTATTATAACTTGACAATTGAGAGAGGGATTAAAAAAAGCTCCAAAAATTATACATTGATAATGCTTTTAAGACCTGATGAGCATAATATATTCATTTCGTTTATATATATATATATATATATATATATATTAATAAAACAATGCTACTCCAGTTTCTGACCCTTTAACCAAATGAAAAAATTAAAACTAATGATTTCTCACTGTGAAACACAGGCAAATCATTCCCTTCTAGAAACTTTCCACTACTTCAGGGAAACTTAAACTTACGTAAGTTGCTGCTTGTCTAGACAGAATCTTTTTACCTGCAGCCATTTGATCGTGACTTGTTTGACAGGATTGGTTTCGTAAAGTATGCACTCTTTTGTTTTTTGTCTTATCAAAGAACAAGAAGAATATATTTAACTCTCTATCTCATGTTACCCCTTATAAGTGTAGAAAAAGATCTTCAGCTAATCAAAAAGTTTAAAATGCTTATAGTCTTGTGAAAATGTCTCTTGCTGTATAGTGGACAAACCAGTCCTGACTGCAGCTCCCACCTCATAGCTACTGTTGCTGTCGGAATATCAACATCAAAACAGAACATCTGAAGGACTCCAATAGAAAAACAATTGCTCTATGTTAACCGCAAGGACAGAGCACTTTCAAATTGTTGAGACAAAATCAGGTGACATTGTTGTGTGACAGTGACACGCCACCTCATGATGGGTGTGTAATGTCATGTAGAGGTTACTGTGGGTTATTGCACAACTTTCTGCAAGCCGCTCCGATCCATCGCTGCTTTGTTCTCCTGAACAACCTTGGACCAGAAAATTAGTGTTGGCTCCTTTAAGCCTTATTTAATAAGGATTAAAATCATTATCACATATGATCTTCTCTGTTCTCTGAGATAACGCCTTTTCATCTGTTGCCAGATGAAATGCCAACAACGATTTAATAACATTACCCCAGAGAATAACAACATGAAATATAGATTTATGGATGGACTGACAGATAGATATATCCAGCAGGTGATTAATGGGACATATGATGTTCTTCATATAATTCAACAGTTTGTCATCGCCTCAGCCTTCACCACATGCAGTAGCAGATGAGAGGACAGTTCCCTGCAGTGATCACGTGGACCTGACAACCTGTTCGGACGCTCATCCCCACAGGGACATATACCTGTCAGGGTGGCAGTTATTCAGGAGATCACAGAGGCTTATTACTTGCCTTAAGCACGATTGACTGGATTGTGTTAAAGGCACAAGACAAAGGAGAGAAGGTGATTCTCACTGTGCTGCCTGCTTCGTTCAGGTGAGAAAGGCCGTGTTGAAGGAGGTAGAAGACTGCGTCCTCAACTCAGAGCTCAAGGCCCCGTCAGAACACTGTGGGTTGAAATAGCTGCTCACCTGCACCAGAGCAGCAATGGCAGTTCACCCTGGACTTTCCTGATGTGGGATAAGAGGACAACTTGGGCTGACATCTTTGAGTGCAAATTGAGACAACTGCTTTAACACCAGAACCAGGCAGGATGTTTTCTACAGGAGCAAAAAACAATCCATCAGGACATGTCTGCGCATAATATAAACAACATTTAACAGCATAATAAACGTTTATTAACCAAAATACCTAAAAAGGAGGAAAGAAAGGAAGGACAAGAAATAAAACTCAAACAGAAGGACGATACAGCTGTTGCTCATTATTTTCTTACTATCTCCAGCATTATGGATATTTTGTAACTGGGATCTGATTTGAAATCCATCGATTCAGTCAGAATTAGCAGGGAACTTCATTATTAACTCAAAAAATAAAAGAAAGGGATAGAATGCTTAAAAAATCAGTGAAGCAATCATAAGGTCTGTCCGGTGTATCGTACATTTAATTAAAACCAAGCAGGAACCTCCTCTATTAACAGCCAGGCTGTTTAGGGGGTTTAGAGGGTATATCTAAACATACACAGGGGACTTCACATTTCCCATGACGACAGAAGGACTGAAGAGTTTTTTTCAGAACTGCAATGAACACAAATCATTTTTTCAATTGTTTCAGAGTAGAAAGTCAAAAAATTACCAAACACTTTCCCAATTAGGCCTTAATTTCGGGTTCAAATTCTTTTCTGAGACTAAAAACACCTGCACAGAGGAGGGCGGAGCACCTGTCACTTAACAGCTTCTCTAATGAAGGAATGACTGACAGTATTATTTCTTTCAGCTGCCTTAAGTGACTGCTCGCTCATTTGCATTCGGATCCGTTGCACCAGTCGAGCACATTCTGTTGTCACATGAGTAGATTAAGGTGTGGAGGCCCACGTCAGGATAGTAGACATAAATGTGGGGTATTGTGTGAAGAGAACGTAGATTATCAGGCTTCATTCAAAAAAATATTTTCATTGCTCTGGATCTCTGGATCTTGCTCCAATATTGATATCTTCCTTATATAGAAATGATCTTAAATGGATTTTCATGAATTTTATAGGCTACAGAATAACATGTAAAGTGCAATAATGTCTTGATTTTTCAGTTGTTCTTTTTGCACTATATATATATACATATAAACAATAAACTATTATTTGTGTTGTTTTAAGATGAAGAGCATAAATGCATTAGAAAGAAAAGAGACAAAAAAGGTATCAGAAAACATATGGATGATCAAACGACAATCCAAGAAGCTTGAGT
Organism: Pleuronectes platessa; assembly: GCF_947347685.1. Lineage (NCBI taxonomy): Eukaryota > Metazoa > Chordata > Actinopteri > Pleuronectiformes > Pleuronectidae > Pleuronectes > Pleuronectes platessa. Next base: position 17,865,422 of record NC_070626.1, read on the forward strand.
TAAAAAAAACCAGTCAGCTACCAGCTACATGTGGTCCCTCTGGTGTCCCTTGCATGTATTTAAAAGCATGTGTGGTCAAGTGATGACCCTGTGCTCAGGTGTTGAAGAGCGGATCAACAACTCTGTCCAGTTTTTGCCTTAGGATGCTTCCTCTTACGCCGGGTTCACACCGGACGCGGAAGCGACGCCGAAGCGAGGCGTAAGCGCAGCGCCAATCCTCTGGCCCCCATCCACTCCCATGTTAAACCGCAGCGCTGAACACGCCGGAGGCTGAAGCGTAGCGTTGTGCCGCGGCTGCCTAGCGCCGTGAAGCGATCGTTTCGGCGTCGAGTCTATTTTTTCCGCTTGACGCGAGCGTATCGCGACAGGAAACACACTGAAAAATGATTTAAAACGATATAGATGACATATTTTATATGATATAAATGATCAAATATGCATCCCATACTTTGTATTCACGTTCTGTTGTCTTGGAGTTTTAATTTTACCACTTTTACCAACCACATTATTTAATGTCCCCCTCTGCCCATCCACTACAGCCACACAAGCAGTGATAAAGATAAAAAAGAGAGGGGGGGGGGGGGGGGGGCTACGTATTCTCCACATAGGCTTGAGTGGAGAATACGTAATTTACCCTCGACACCCGACATTTACCGGAGCTAACAGCGGAGAAGTTCTTCAACATGGATGACATTAAATTAATCATTGAAGTGGAGAAGTAACTTGAGTTGTATGATTCTCAGCATATGTTGTATAAAGACAACACCAAAAAAGACACATGTTGGGACGCTGTTGCAGTTAATGTTGGAGCAACAAGTAAGTATATGCTTGAAAAAAATGATTAAATGCCGTTTTTACTGCAGGCTGATAACAGCAGCAGTATGTCATATTATTAGTAATGCGCGGCGCTTCGGCGTCGCTTCCGCGTCCGGTGTGAACCCGGCGTAAAGCCTGAAACATGCTTCTGCGACTGCGTCTGCGTCTTTTCACGCCGCTGTGGCGCAAGACTCGTTGTCATTCATGCTTCCCCAACCGTTGCGCGTCTTACAAAGCAATTCCGCGCCAGAACACTAGGCGGAGTAATGCTTTTTGTCGAAGACGACCTCAGAGACGCCTTCTTTGTGGGTGTGGCAATCATTGTTGACTGTTTATTTACCTTCTACCAGTCGTGTTCTCCATTACAAACACACGGTGAACCATGGCAGAGAGTGTATTCACGATTCCAACCGAACAACAATTGATTGAGATGGAGCTGCTGGACATTGAAGAGCAACTTCTTATAATTAGACCGACGTTAGCCGAGATCTCCTTCCACGAATTGGAAGCCATCTCAGTGTCCTTGTACTCGGACATCGACGGGTTGTAAAAGTGCTCATATTTTCGGACCTCTTCCGACAGGAGTTCTTCCCGGTTGTCCATTCTTCTTTTTAAAATCTTCAGTTGTTTCTGCCTGTATTATGGGGCATGAAACCGGAAATGCAGCTCCAGAAGGGATGTAGAGCAGACCAATCACAGCCTTGCTGGCTGAGTGAGCTTGCGGAGCTTTGAACTGAGGTTAAATACTCCTAGGAGGTGTTTTCACTCTACAGGTCGTTAGGAGTCATTGAGGTTCCCGTTCCTTGAGAGGATGGACTGACACTGCTGATGGCTCCACTGGGAGTCGTTTATGGGACCTTAAGAGTCATTGGCCGACTCGCCTCTTATAGATAGCATCTCTGAACAGGAAGACACTACCTATCAGCCACATACCGTACAGTCCTGACTTCCATCTCCAGTGAGTTTCACAACAATTCATGCCTTAGGACACATGACCCACATTCATTGGATATTATGTCGATGTTTTCCACGAAGACATTTATATAGTGCATCATCAGAGAGTTAATGTTGGTTCAATGGGCCTAACAGAGCACATCCCAGTCCGCGAACATCCCTCAGAGCATCTCTACCTTTCATGTGTACGTATATTGAAAAATGTTTGAGAGATATTATGTTGGAAGTATTAATGATGACACAAATAAGGCCAGTCTAAATATAGAAACTTTCTAAACTCTATTTAATATAATATAAACACAAAATATGTGTGAGGCTGAGTGTTACGAACCGTGTTCTATATGTCCTGTATGTGTACACGTATTGTGTTCTGTTTTGTGTTGTTGTTTTGGGGAGAGCGTGGCCTAGGGGATAGAGCGGGTGTTCTGCAACAAGAAGGTTGCTGGTTTGAATCCCACTCTTTCCCATCTGCATGCCTAAGTGTCCTTGGCAAGATACTGAACCTCTAAAATGGCCCCTCAGAAATGTTGTGTGTACTAAAAATGTAAGTCGCTTTGGACAAAAGCGTCAGCTAAATGACATGTAATGTAATGTAATGTCTCCTCCTCCTGGATGAGTGGTGATGCCTGCAGGGACCTGAAGGGGGAGCTCTCAGCAGGAAGCGTCATTGAAGTGGAAACAGAGGAAGAAGCGTCATGGCCGCTCAACTCACCTGGGTCCAATAACAAATCACCACACCTGGTCCAGATCTACAATCAACCCTTACCCTTTAAATAGTTCTTTGTGTTTTGTTAGCAAGAGAGAGGCATTTTGGGTGGAGCTGTGGCAGAGCTCTTTTTGTTTTCTTTGGCTTAGCTTAGATATTTGATGGTGCATTGATTTAGTTTTGCCTTTATTATTTGAGTTGTTAGCCGCCTACTTTTGTTTTGTCTTTGTCCTTGTTAATGTTTGTTGTGCGCACTGGGACAACAAGGACAGGTAAGATACTCCGAGGTCTACATATAACACACGTAGTATTACTTCTTGTTAATACCCCAGGTTAGAGTGAGCACCACCCGCTGTACTTTTGGGTGCTAAGCACCTGTAAAGGGGGGGTGGGTTTTTTTTGGTGCCACTGAGAGTTCTTGTTGTTCCCTGTGTTGCTTTGTTTAAATAAATACTTTCTTTTTTCTTATATCGTGTCATAGTTTCTGTGTGACTGCACCCTCACTTCCCCAGACCTGTTGCATTTATGCTATGCCCCCACTCCGAGCCACCAGGGGGCGTAACACAGAGTTTTGGACAAAAGTGACATAAGCTTCAGAAGGTTGATGGTAGCTCCACCAATTTCCCTCACTTCCCTCCATTTCAACCTTCTAACTACAAATTAATTTAAATTCTGTAAATCCAGATTTTTAAATCAGGGGACAAAGTGGGCAAGCTTCTGGCCCAACAAGCCAGGGCTCTAGCTGCATCCAGGCTTATTACTAGTGTTAAATCTCCATCAGGTGTATTGAATCCTATTAAGTTTCCTAGTTGACAGCAAGGTAGTGGAGGATATATGCAGGCCAATTTCAACAAAGGAGATTATGAGTGTGATTATAGCTTTACAGAGTGGCAAAGGAGCCACGGTTGAGACATTCGCTCCCCTCCTCTCTCCAGTTTTGCGTGATTTGGATTATGAGTTTTTGTCTAGGGTTAGACCCATATCACTAAAAGTAGATAACAAACTCGTATCAAAGATGTTAGCCCTCTGCCTCTAGCACGTTTTACCAGGGATCATTTCATCAGATGCAACAGGCTTCATGTTTGGGGGGGGCAAAACATTTCACAGCACCAGAAAACTTTTAAACATAATGTACCTGGCTCCAGCTTTCTCTCTGAAGTGATGTATTTAGGTGTTTTTATTACAAACTCCTTAGCGGACACTTCCAACAGCAAGTTTTTCCCTCTACTCAAGAAGTTGAAGAGGATTTTGTCAGTGTACTCTACCACTGTCCTCTATAGGTAGGGTCAATCTGATCAAATATCTGTTCTACCAAAGTTCTTGTACCTTTTCAAACATATTCTTACACTTATTACAAAATGGTCTTATGCCAAATTAGACAATTCAATATTTAATTTCCTCTGGGGATGTAAAACTGTGAAAAATCCTCGAGTTAGTCCTCAACTCCTCCATCTATGGCATTGGCTGATTCAATGCAAACTCATACACAGAAGTTATTAACACTAATCTCAGCTTGTCTAAATGTTACCCCAATGTCAGCGATGCCTGTAACAGCTGTAGCCATTCCACTGCCGACCTGGTCCAAGTAGGTAAGTATTTGACACATTTCAAATGGCTTACAATCCCCTTTCTGCCCTGTTTGGTTTCCCACCTAACAAAGAGCTCTGCCATGGCCTTCTGCACCCTGCTGGCCCGGTGTCTCATTGTTTTAAACTGGAAGAAGAGGTTATACATGATCTAAAGCTGGAGAGGTTAAGGTTTTCTCTTGGAGATTCTCCAAGCAAATTTGATAAAGTTCGGAGCTCTTTATCGTCCCTCGTAGAATATCTGGATATTGCACCTGAGGAGCTGGATCGCAGAGCCCTGAGGCACGGTTTTCTGTGTCCTTTTTTTTCTTTTTATTTATTTAGTCTTTTTCCATATTTTTCCCTTAGTGTGTGTTTTTTGACATTGATGCTCACATGGAATAGAAAAGAGAATTAATGGAAATGTTTAAAGACCATAAGGTCTGTAGTGTAGCAACTGAATTTATTTCTAAATCATACCCGGTAACTCTTGATCAGAATCTTAAGAGTCCTGTTGCCTCATTTTGTCCACATGGTAGAAAAAAAGTGAAACCTAATCAAGAAACACTTTTGAAAAATGTACATGTCTGTGTTTTTAATTGCAAACTGTGAACTCCTGACTTGAAATAAAAGTTCATATTTTATAACAGTTTGGTTTCCAATTAACCAATTTGTGGCTGAATATTAAAAAAAAAAAGAATATTCATTAGGTTTTAATTATTTGCTTCTCTAAAATAAGAACAACTGACAAACAGCACTTTAAAAATGTAACAGAAAAAATGTCTTAGTCACCTGCCCAGTCAGTCAGACTGAGGCACATGACGCCTGTCACACCTCCGGCTGCAAGTGCATGAACTTTAGTGGCGTGATGAACCATGTGAGAGACAAAGATGCCGTTTGACAAAGTCGGAGTTCTGTCTCCTCTTCAGATTGTAACACTGTGACTGAGGGTTATCACTGAGTCCGATCGTCCTTGGGAGTGTTCCTTCATTTTCTGTCACCAAGAAAAGGCCGACTGGCTGACGCTCTCATATCTCTGTGGCATCTGATTGTGTTACATACTGTCCCTACACAGTTACAGGAAATGCTTCTTTGGCTAGTCACACTCCCCGGGTTATTCCAAGTGCATCAATTACAAAGAGTATTTCTCTGACAAAACACAAAGTTATTTAATAAGCTTTGTCACATTATGGCCTTGCTTCTTGTATGTCTATCATCACACAATAGAAACAAATATTCTCACTGAGATGAAGTATCAAATGCGAATTGATTCCAAAGTCAACAATTCATTCATCATGTGAAAAGGAATTTTTTAATCATTTTTGATGATTTATCACTTTTTACCTTGCAGGTGCGACATTGTTTTCCAAACAGACCGTGACTAAGCAGTATATTTGTGCATACACCATGTGTGAGCAATATGTGTATGCATGTGTGCATGCATACACATGGAATATGCACAATGGAATATGTTTCACCTCCAATTGGAGGTTTCAGGTATTTAAAGTATGTGGGTCTGTACCTGTGTTGAGAATTGTTTTATTAACCAGGTGGATCGTGTACGCTTGTACAACTGCTGAAGATATTATTTTAGATTCAGCCCTGGCGAAAGGGAACAAACGTGAAGAGCTTTGTCGTTTGAATAGTTGTCGTGCATCGAACTGTGTCTCACTTAGGTGACGAGTGACAGCCGCTCATAATATCTCCAGGCGAATCATTCTTTGGCTCTGAGTGCCAGAGGCAGAGCACACCAGAGCATGTGACAGAGGACATTGTTCAAATGCCAGCCACAGATAAGGTCTGAAACCTCCATGCTGCCCTCCTGTCACATGTTTAACCACTACGAAGTGAAATGTTTAAAGACGACACTTTATCACCACTGTTGTCCTTCATAAATGTATGTTCCGTGAATTTATTTTGGAAAGCTTGTAGTTATTTCTGGTTTCCTGTGGCGTTCATTTCAACTGGTTTAATTAAATGTTCCTGAAAGGCGACCTGCCTGTGACTGAGCTTTGAAAATAACGTTGTGGTCAAACGACATTCTTTGTCCTCTCTCTCTCCACTGTCTTTTGGAGAACTTGTTGAATCTGAGGCTTGAACAGTAACAGAAGGAATCAGTCCTTTCTTTGAATTGGTCGACACTGAGGTTTCACCATGGTGCTTCGTTTTAAAGAAGATTAAAAAGGATCTGCTCCTTTAGTTGGAGGTTTTATTTGAGTTCTGTCTTTTTCTTCATGCCTTAAAGTCAGTGGTGTATAGAGTATTTGAAAACCATACTTGAGTAAAAGTACAGATATCTTACCTGAAAGTGACTACGGTAAAAGTAAAAGTCACCCGTAAGAAAATGACATGAGTAAAAGTCTTAAAGTAGCTCATATTAAATGTACTTAAGTTTAAAAAGTATCTGTTGTTGAAATGTACTTAAGTATCAAAAGTAAAAGTACAAGTACCAAACTTAAACATGCAAAGTGCTTTTTATGGTAGGCCTATACAGACACAAGCAACCCAATATAATTTTCATCAGGATTTATTTCAACTGACTGAGAAATTATAACAAAAATATACATATAAGGTATATTTGTAAACATTTCGAACCCCAGATGCTGAGGCACAAATACTATTGGACTAGTGCATCTGATCTTTTAGGGACAACAAAGAAACAACACAACAGAATAAACAAGGGCCTCTTGTGTCTTCCTAAGATCACTAATAGTTTACAGTATAACCACTAAATTTTTTTTTACTGTAAATATCACTAAACATGGACCTTTCACTTTCTAATCAGTAGCAGGAATGATACACAATGCCCCTTATGATAACCCAGCAAAACGAAACAATGTCTAGGCACACAAAATAGGATAGTTTCTCTTTTGTTAACAACCTGCACAGTGCTACTACAGAGAAGAACAGGCCAAATTTCCGATCTAATAATAAAGACTGAACTGAGCCGAGCTCCTGCATGAGCACCTGGATAATTCTAAAGGGAATAAATGGATGGGGAATGTGCTCGCGTTGATAAGACCCTGCCCTTTGGTCACACCTCACTCATTCCCATTGGATGGTTTAGTGAGGTCCTCAGATCGTCCCCTCCAGAGTCGGTCACGGCCATGGCGGAGCTCCAAGAAGACGATCAAACTTGACTATCTAGAGGAAGTAAAACTCGTAACAAGGTTTCCTCCGGTTGCTTAGGGTCTCGCTCTGCAACCCCCCCCCCCCCCAAACGGCAAACACGCCGCCGGGCCTGCACATCTCCCGAGGGAGGGGGACGTGAGTGAGCGAGAGAGGTGCGCCGCGCGTAAAAGCGCACGTTGTGCCAACCTCCGCAGCTCAAGTAAGGAGCCAGTTTTGAGAATATAAGAAGTACAGAGATTTGTGTTCAAATATAGCCAGTAAAAGCAAAAAGTCGTCAGGAAAATAAATACTCAAGTAAAGTACAGATACGTGAAAAATCTTCTGAAGTACAGTAACGAAGTATTTGTACTTCGTTACTTCCCACCACTGCTTAAAGTTTGTAGTACTGCAACCAGCTGTCTTCATACTTTTACTCGAGAGATTGCAGATGTTTGTAATTATAATAATAATAATAATAATAATACATTTTATTTATAAGGCGCCTTTCAGGATACTCAAGGTCGCCGTACAACAGTCAACAATACAGTTAATTAAAAATTTTAAAATGCACAAAGCAGAGCAGCAGCAGAACAACAGCTTCAGCAGACAGGAACATTAAAAGTTATATGCCTGCCTAAACAGGTGGGTTTTAATGCAAGATTTAAAAAGAGTGAGTGAATTTGGGTCAATGTTCCTGATGTCAGGGGGGAGGGAGTTCCAGAGGTGAGGGGCAGAGTGGCTGAAGGCTCTAGATCCCATGGTGGACAGATGGACTCGGGGGACGGTCAGGCTGATGGAGGAAGCAGACCTGAGCGACCGGGTAGGGGCATTGATATGGAGGAGGGCCGAAAGGTATGGAGGAGCGAGGTTATGGATGGCCTTAAATGTATGGAGGAGGATTTTATAGTCAATGCGGTGTTTAATAGGAAGCCAGTGAAGTTGATGTAGAACGGGGGTGATGTGACTGATGGATGGTGTTCTAGTGACAATACGGGCAGCAGCATTCTGTACCAGTTGAAGTTTATGGAGGAGTTTGTGTGGGAGACCAAAGAGAAGGGAATTGCAGTAATCCAGGCGGGAAGTGACAAGGGAGTGAACCAGGATTGCAGCGGTGTTGGGAGTGAGTGAGGGGCGGAGTAGGTTGATATTGCGGATGTGGAAGTAGGCAGACCGGATAGTGTTGTTGATGTGGGTATGAAATGATAGTGTGCTGTCGAGGACGACACCCAAGCTCTTAACCTGGGGAGAGGGGGAAACCAAGGTGTTGTCTATGGTGAGGGTGAAACTGGGCTGTTTGGTGAGGGTGTGTTTGGAGCCAATGAGGACTGCCTCCGTTTTTTCACTGTTTAATTTCAGGAAATTGGAGGAAAACCAGTATTTGATTTCGTTTAAACAGGCACAGAGGGAGGAGGTTGGGAAGGTGGAAGTGGGTTTGGAGGAAACGTAGAGCTGAGTGTCGTCCGCGTAACAATGGAAATGAATGTTGAATTTACGGAAGATCAGTCCAAGTGGGAGGAGGTAGATGATGAATAAGATAGGGCCAAGGACCGAGCCCTGGGGAACACCAGAGGAGAGGGGGGATGGGTGGGATGTGAATGATTTTAACTGGATGAACTGAGTACGGCCATGGAGATATGAGCGGAACCAGTCTAGGGGTATGTCAGTTATGCCAATGGAGGCTAGTCTGTCAAGGAGGGTGGAGTGGGATATGGTGTCAAAAGCCGCGCTCAGGTCGAGGAGGATGAGGATGGATAATAGTCCGGAGTCAGCTGCCATCAGGAGGTCATTTGTGATTTTGAGAAGGGCTGTTTCTGTGCTGTGGCGTGGGCGAAAACCGGATTGGAACTGTTCATAGAGGTTATTGTTGGAGAGATGATTATGGGTTAGAGTGTGTCGACTAGTAGGCAAACCATTTATAACTTATTGTACAACAATGAAGAGTGATGGCACATTGATACAGATTTTAGATTCAGGAGCTGATGGCGTCTAAACATATACAATCAACACTTAGCAACCTGTTTGTATCTTATAACTATGGAAACCCATCTCCAGCAAGTAAAGACAAAACTAAGCAATGGAAATTATAAAATAAGATAAAATGATCAGATACTGTCAGATGGATTTGAACTGTTATGATATATTACTTATAATTTCTGCATACAATGACTGTTTTAATGTCTCGTGAGAGTAGAAGTGGATTTAAACATCAGCATGTCACGTGTCAAGGCCGACAGGATCACGAGGAAATAGGGTTTGAGGTTATGATGATTTTTTCTGCATGCTTCCTGATCATGTGGGGTGTCACATGCTGAACCTACATTGTCACGCCACAGGATATTTTAACATTCAGCCTGAGATTGGAAGAACTGGTTTTAGATTCTACCATAACAAATCAAACAAGCTTGGTTGCTTGGTTGCTTGGTTGCTTTTACGACTTGCAAGTTGTTTTATTCAACACACTCTTTTTAAAAGTGACTCTAATTGCATGTGAATTCCCTGTGTCCATGCCTGTGTTTAAATTATATGTGTTTCTTTTTCACACATGAAAGCGGGATTTTAATCTCAAGGACCCTGCCTATCTGAATCAAGACTAAGAACTGAACAATGAGTATTGTCATTAGTTTGTGAATTTAACTTCCAGTCCTTCTGTGTGTTTTTATTTTCTTTCATTTTCTATAATTCATTTTTTTGAATCTGTAGGTTCAATGAGTTGATTTGTTTGAGTTGATATATTTGTATTATTTAAAAGTTGTTGCTGTGCAACCTAACACAGTTCAAACATCCTGAAAGACAAGATGCTGACTCCTGAATTTTCATTAATCATTAAATGAAATTTCACTGTCCTCACAAATAATTTTTTTACATAATGTGTATATTATATTTTACAGGAATCTTAATCCTCTTCTGTATTTATGTGAGTGTTTGCAGACCTGTTGCTTTGGGCTGGTAAGACCTGCAAAGATCAGTGATGCACTCCATTGGAGTATTATCAAAGAGGATCTTTGGTACAGATAACATCTGGAATGTTCTTTGTATTACAGAGACACAGAGAGTTCACCATATGACATATGATGAATCCTTAGAGTAGCATCTCTCGAGTTTCTGTTCTCTGATAATCATCTAGACAGGAAAACATAGGATGGTTGGAGGACAGTGAGATAGGGGGGGCATGTGACGCACGTGCACGACTACGTCTTTGTTCCTCTCACGTGACAGAAAGGTGCACCTGTGTACAGAGGCAGCTGGACTTGTTTGTAGGGTGGGAGTCTCGAGATTCCTTTCCAATTTCAGATGACTATGACTTGCTTATGAAACCATTATCGGAAAATAATATTTCTGTGCATGATTATTCTATTTCATAATTATTTGACTAGCAGTGGTGTGCATCTTAACTAACGGCATGATTTGTGCTTTATAAAGTATTTTAGACTTCTTTAGCTGCATCTTTAGCCTTTTCTCTGTCATGGTGTCCCCGTCTGGCCCCAGAGCAGATTTGTATAAAACCTGCAGAATCATATTTCTGTTCTTGCATACTTACTTATATAAGGCAAATCTATTCAAGCTACAATTTAGAATTCTATAATTATACTAAGCTTAGTAATCAGTGATACAATTTTCAGGGTACATCGGATCTTACATTGTTAACATTGCATGTCAGTCAAACTCATCCAAGAAAATCTGTTGGAACGGAGAGAGTGGCACCGCTGTACAGTTTCCTCAGAGAAGTCTTTCTGCTGACACCAGAACACTGTGCTTCACATGAAGCATACCGCCAAACACGTTTCCTCCCAAATTACTGGAAAAAAACAGACTGAAGCGTCTGTCTACCCCAGGCAAGCTGTTGTTTGCCTGGTTCGATGAGTGACTCTGTTTTCGGTTTAAAAAATTGCTGAAGTAAACACCACAGTGTTTTGCCTGGAGGAGAGAAGGACTGCGTTAGAAAGCAAAGCCTGATGTACTGACGGCTGATAGCTGTTCATGTCGACAGAAAGAAACATTAATGATGTGCAATCCTCGTGCGAGCAGCCGCCTGGCTGTTCACACAGGAAGCAGTTTTCTCCACGCCGTTCAGGGGTAAATGATGCTGGTCTTCACAGGTGACTGACCGACTCAGGCCTATAACCCAGCCCCCCCACAAGAGATTGTGTGCCTGTGTGTTTCTGTCTGTTTAGACACAACTGACAAATGCCTGGAAAAGGTACATAATTAAAGATGGGGAAATTTCATCATGTGGGGGCAAAAAATCTGGGGAAATGAAACTCCAGGAGAACAGCAGGGAAATCGAAAGTATAGGATGAATATTTAATCATTTATATAAAATATGTAATATCAGTTATATCAATTAAAATCGAATTTCAGTGTGTTTTTTGGCCCCATTCGCTTGCAGCGAGCCAAAAAAAAAACAGACCTCGAAACCATCGCAGTAGATCACGAGCTGGCCGCGGGGATTCATGTGCGTGGACATGGAGCTGGGTTTAAAAAAACTATTATCTGAATCAAATTGATCTTCATTTGAATAATCCGATATTGTTTCATAAAAAGGACTAATCAATCACTCTCTGTTCCCCAGGGGGAAATAAGTCTCTCTTTTTATGTGCTGCCTTGATGTGCTGTCAAGTCAAGGCAGACAGCCAAGCAAACGTCTCCAGTTGTTGACGGTTTGTTCATTTTCCAAAGCATTTACCCAAAGGGCTGTTGAACTTGTTTTTTATATAGTTTTAAATCTATGAATCATTAAAAATAATAATCAGTGTTATGTTTAATTGCAGTAGTAATGATTTTAATTATTATTGTTAAGGAATTTTCCACCATCCTCACACATTGCTGTATATGCCACTAAATATTATGTATATAATGTATATTACATTATATCTATACCTGAAAATAGTGCCTGTCTAATTCCACAGGCACTCCCTTCTCTCTCTAAGCAGTACTAAGGGTCGGTTAGCCCTTAGTACATAGTGATATTTGTCCTCAGTCACGGACTGATGGAAGAGATGGACTGGAAACAAGGGGAGAGAGCAATGGAGACAGGTGATCAAGGAGGTATGGTCACAGTCCTCAAGCAAGGCACTTTACCCCCAGGTACTGCAACACAGAGGCTCAGCACTGATTGGCAGAAGAAATCTGTGACTCCAGTGTGAAGCTGGAGATGTGCGTTCATACTTGAGGTTACAGACCGTTTGTTAAAGGTTATAATACACCATCAAAGATAAGCTGCTGTATTAAAACCAGAGAAGGACAAATAACGCCATGTGTCTTCCAATCAAAGTTATACCCACATGCATTGAGTAGATAAGGCGTATGATGATTTGCAGTTTGTCTGACAGATGAACAACCAAGATCAATCTACTGCTCGCCAAAAGTTAATTTATGCTTAGAAGTAATGAATTAGTTAAAAAAAAATTACATAAACATCTTCATCATTACACATTGTTTATTGATAGTGTTTACTGTCTTTGACTTTGACTGCCATTTTAAAACATTTTGTAAAAAATGCTAGAAGTTGCAATATCAGAAAAAGCTAATCATAGCAAGTTAATTCACAGGTTAATGCAGTGATGACTTTATTTTTCCTTTGGGAATTTTGGTCCAAGAGGCCAGAACAGCATGAGTGGAGGTAGAGAGCCGGTAAGGAGTGGTTTCTCTCCTCCCAGGTATGAGTTCCCACCCCCTGTGAAGGAGCTGCAAAGTGGGGCACACCTCTCCACACCTCCATAAATACCTGCTGCCCGGTGAGAGCAGAGGAAGAGGAGCCCTGGGCCAGTCGGACCAGATCGTCAAGATGGGGAACTGTGTTGACTGCCTGAGGAATTTCTTTTGCGGGACAAAGAACACCAACGTCCGTTTCAGTCTGCCGGCCGTCTGCTTTATCTGGCAGATTGCTATGATCGTGCTGTTTGGAATTTTCATCCGCTATGATGAGGAGTCAGACACCCACTGGGCACAGCACAAAAAGGAAAACAACATCACCAGTGACATTGAAAATGACTTCTATTTCAGATATCCCAGTAAGTTCAGCGATTGATCCTCTGTGATGATAAATACAGATTTCATTTTGATATTCATGTGTGTTCCCCTCACAAGGGCTGTTGGTTGTGCGCACACACACACTTAACTTTGCACTTTCTCTAATGATTTTCTATTCATGGTAAATAGATGACTATGAATTTCTAATTTCCTTACTAATGTTTATGTAAAATTTAATATTTCTCACAGCTGGAATCATGTTGTGTCAGCTTTAGTTCGCTCTGGTTTCCTGTTCACGGCTGGACCTAACCACATCACAAAACTATCATGCATTCAAATGCCGATGGTCATACAAAGAAAATACATAAATTTTGATATGAATAGAAATACAAATATAATATTATTTTTAAAAACATGCAGTTTTATCATATGAATGTAGATTGGGATCAAGAAATTTAGCTTCAAAGGTTTCAAACGACTTTCTTTACTTTGACACAATATACGTGAATCTATTATGTGTATATTTTTATATGATTTGCCTGTCAATACTCTGCAATTTGAAAGAATATTAACATGCAACTATAACAATATATGGGAAATATTTAATTTAAAATGAATATAAGAAGCCCTAAACTTTGCATTTAAATGATCCTACATTCATTATCTGGAGTCGAAAATTAAAGACACTGTCAACTGATGTTCTATTTAATTTTGACAAATGCAACTGACTCTGTGTGAATACAGCTCGACACATCTTGATGACCATCGATTGATTGAGTCATGTTTAATTCTCCGTCCCTCCAGGCTTCCAGGACGTCCATGTCATGATCTTCGTCGGCTTCGGTTTCCTTATGACGTTCCTTAAAAAATACAGCTTTGGCGCCGTCGGCTTCAACTTCCTGATCGCCTCCTTCGGTTTGCAGTGGGCCCTTCTCATGCAGGGCTGGTTCCACCACCTCGACCCAGTTACTGCAACAATCTCCATCGGAGTTGAGAGGTGAGCTGTTGAAATGTTTGAAGGTGAAATGTTTACTTTGTGCGGTGTCAGTCCTTTGGTAACCTGGTGGACTGCACAGGTGTGTTGCGTAAGTCAAAATGTTGCCAAATTCTTTAACCGGTGGAGGTCAGGGTGTGGAGTTCACAGCTCTTTGCTGCCTCCTCCTCATTTCCTCTTCCTACTGTCGCTGCTACAAGTTTGACAGACCGGAGAATCTGTTGGTGGTCGAGTTGCATTGTGGATACTGACGGCTGCAGGTTTTGGCAAGGATGTATGAGATAAATAAGAGGGCCTATAGGCGGATCTGTCAGGTTTGCCTGATGCAGCCTCACTTAAGTGATCTGGTCCTATTCACCCATTTCTTGTGGTTGTCCTCGTCCCACACAGCCTGATCAACGCCGACTTCTGCTGTGCCGGTTCTCTGATCGCCTTCGGTGCCCTGCTGGGAAAAGTGAGCCCCGTCCAGATGTTGCTTGTCACCTTGTTCGGCGTCACGCTGTTTGCTGTGGAGGAGTACATCATCCTCACCCTCCTTCATGTGAGTCTCACCAAACACAATCACGTTGAAGTTTTAACCAGTTCCCATGTGTTGTATTAATCGTCCAAAGGGATCATTTTCCGTCAGACAGTGTAGGTTGTATTTTGTGCTGCTGCTGTGTATCTACTGTTAAGTGAAATCTGAATGTCTCCACAGTGCAGAGACGCTGGAGGCTCCATGGTCATCCACTGCTTTGGAGGCTACTATGGTTTGGCCATTTCCTGGGTCCTCTACCGACCCCACCTGCACGAAAGCAAACGCCTCAATGGATCCGTCTACCACTCGGATATGTTTGCTATGATCGGTGAGTGATTGACTGATTCATGATTCAAACTTCAATCCCTTTCAGCCTCACACACAGGATTTTCTTCAGGATTTAGTTCAGTTCTCATATGATTCAGATCTGTAAGCTTGACTGTAAGAATCTAACAGCTGGATGGTTTAATTGACGTTGTTCCCCCTCACAGGTACGCTGTTCCTGTGGATGTTCTGGCCCAGTTTCAACTCGGCCATCACGGACCACGGCGACGGGCAGCACAGAGCCGCCATCAACACTTACCTCGCCCTCGCCTCCTCTGTGCTCACCACGGTGGCCATTTCCAGCCTGTCTGACAAGAGAGGCAAACTAGACATGGTAACAGCACGGACAAACACCCACAAGCCAGCTGAAGAACAGTCGTGGTTTATCATTCATGTTCGTCTGTTACTCGTGTCCTCGTGTCTGACCCGCTGCCTCACCTGACAGGTCCACATCCAGAATGCCACTCTGGCTGGTGGAGTTGCAATGGGGACAGCGGCAGAGTTCATGATCACTCCTTATGGTTCGCTCATCGTGGGTTTCTGCTGCGGCATTATCTCCACATTCGGCTACCTGTTTGTCACGGTGAGACTCCGCCTCCTGACTTATGATCTGTCTGCACCGGTAAAGCTGTCGTCCTCAGAGCGAATTAACATGATGAGGCAACATGAAGGCAGACAGGGGAAATGATATGTTGAAACTTGTTGTGGTTTGCATTCCGGAATTATAGAAGGATTTATCTAAAAAATTATAGCTACACTGGACTTGAATGGAAATTTGACCTCAGTGTTTTTAAATCGTACAGATCACTAATTGACATATGACTGTTTTCTCATTCTCAGCCCTTCTTAGAGAAATATCTGAAACTCCAGGACACATGTGGCGTCCACAACCTGCACGCTGTGCCAGGGATGCTGGGCGGCTTCATAGGAGCCATCGTTGCTGCATTTGCCAGTGAGGCTATCTATAGCAAAGAGGGGTAAGGGACTGAAACAGACATGTATCATTTGTTAAAAGTACTGTTATTGCTTCTATTCACAGACATGTTTTCAGATTCTTCTCGGTGAAAGTGAAGGCTCCTTTTTTAGAAAATCTGGCTTACAAGGGTTTATTTTTTCTTTCCAGGTTGATCAGCACATTTGACTTTGTAGGTGAATTTGCAGACAGGACTCCTGCAACACAGGGAAGCTTCCAGGCGGCTGGCACATGTGTAGCTATTGCATTTGGAATTGTAGGAGGCGTGTGTGTCGGTGAGTATTAAAAAAATGTCAAGGACTCAAGTTACATATTGAAAACAAATACTGTAGAGAATTAAAAAGTAAATCATAATAGCCTACTCTTTACCTTGGGATACTGCCTGAGCCAAACCAATACACTAATATATCTAAATATTTTTATTTGTATCTACCTTTTTTAAAATCTCCCTTTCTTTGTTTTCCTAATATTTTCTTGTTTCATTTTGGTTGCTTATTATTGTTATGATTGTATTATATATTTGTTGTATCTTCTCATCTTACCTAATTTTCTTAACCAGATATATAAATATAGTACAATTAAAAAATGTGTAAGGCAGAGGCAGTGTTTTCTCTGCTTTGAGAAAGTGTGGCATAGTGATGCTTGCCTCTAACTGTTAGTGACCCCTGTTCTAAACCATCAAACTGACAAACTGCTCTTTTAAATGCAAGAACGTTGCAGAATTATTGCTCAATGCTTATTATAAATATATGTATATATATATAATTATTGTGTTTATTTTCTCTGTTTAAAGGTCTCGTCCTGAGGTTGCCTATCTGGGGCGATCCCGCTGATGACAACTGCTTTGACGATGAAGTGTACTGGGAGGTGAGGGTTCTTTCTACCACTAGATGGTGGTCTCACCATGTAACGAGAGAGGAAAGAAATGTCAGTTGTCTCAAGTGAGATCACTGACTCATGAGCCGATCCCGTCTGTTGTTGTTTCAGGTCCCCGAGGAGGAGGAGTCCATCCCGCCTGTTTTGGAGTACAACAACCACATGATACACAAGCACCAAGACATGTAAGCTCACTCACACATGCACGTCCTCATGCACCGTGTTCTCACCTTCATTTACTCATTCATTCGTTTCTCCGTTGTCCTTGTTTCTTCCACAGATCTGAGTCAAACTTCTCCGTGGAGCAAAGTTAGAGCGGCCCCGCAGGAGATCGACCCTCTCATGTCACCTTGAACTTGATATAACTGTGAAACAACAGAGAAATGAAGGAGCAACCCTCAACAATGAGCTATTCAAAACTTAAAGTTATAACCAAGCTGCATAAAGCAGTGACCCAAAATATATAGAAAAAAGATCTGAAGAGCAAGTGCTGCTCTTGAAATACATTTTAAACTGGAATTACTTTCTAATTTATTTTTAAAGAAGCTTTATACACACTGAGTCAATGCAGTGTGATGAGAAGATAAAGACAAGGTGTTTTTTTTTCTACAAGCCCAGTTATAATGCACCGAAGAACTGAGAGATACTGTTAACGAGTTTGGAAACACATAGGTGTCTACATAAAAGTAAATCCCTCTTTTTTAAGGACTAAACAACACTCGGAAGTCTCACCCTTCGATTGAGAATGTTATCATTCATAATGATTGCAAATGTATTTCTTTTTAAAAAAAATCATAAAAACCCTTTAGAAAGCAAAGATACTTGTGCTGCCAAACTAAGCAGTCTTTGAACTCTACTACCTATTTCTTTCAAACTATATGTATAGGTCTTTGTAAGTTGTATATACAAATCCAATCCACTTTTTGTTTGTTGCATAAATGACTTGTTAAAATTGACGTTGTGAGTAACTGTAGTAACTCTAATACAATTGTTAACAGTTTGCTTGATGTAGTGTTGAATGTTACCTCTGATACACTATATATGATTGTGTTTTACAATCTGCTTATTGTATTGTATACTTCTGTTTAGAGTAGCTGATAAACTCAAATAAGAATAAAGCTCTTTTGTCCTTACTCTCACGTTCTTATTAAAGACACACTATGAAAAGTAAATAATATCCATTCAGCATATTGCGTGGCTAGCATAAGCTGCTTTCAGACATTTGCTCAGTCATGCTCTGAACTCCGGATATTCTCCAGTGGCGCTGTATGTGTGAACACAAGTGTCCAAGTGTGAGGCTCCAGACTTTCTTCTGACTTCCTCCGACTGGACCCCTAGAGTCCGCAGAAATAATTGTTAGAGCCTTTTTTGGAGGTGCCATTAATCATGAAGATATTTATTTTTGTTCTAAAAATAATTTATATATATTTTTCTTGAAATCTCTCCGTGCTGTATCACATGACTCTGACTTAATCTTATTAGACCTGAGGTTTTCCACTGTGACACCAGGTATCAAGCCTTTTTCATTCTCTCCCCATGAACAAGAATTTAAAACCACAACCTTCACTCCGGAGCAAAAATCTAAAAAGTCTTTCCACTTAAAAGAAATAATAATGTCATGATAATTATCAATCAATAATGCCTGAATCATTATAAAATGTTTGGTCGCAGTCCTAAAGCCTAACCAAAAAACTGATTATTTTATAAAAAACATTTGGCATATTAGAAGATTTTGAGTTTGGATTGTGCTTGCATTAATGTGTCAATAACGTTTAGCCAAAACAGATGAACTTAGAAAATTCCTCAATAGTCTCAGAGCTGCTCAATAAAATTATCACTTTTTAATTTTCAAATGTTGATAGACGTTTTCCGAAATGTGTCAATATTCCAATGTCTCTTTTAGATGTTTACACAGCGAGGTGGGTACGACATGGTGTTGGGTTTATTAACAATCACACTATTTCAGGATATTTTAATATCAACTTAAATAAATGTCAATGACATGACTTATTTGGAAATGGTGAATTGTACTAATCCACGCAAAGCACTTTACAGGTCAGTTTTGCTTGCATGTGGAATTGGGAGATGGGGATAGAACCATCGTCCTTCTGGTAAGTGGACAACCCACTCTATCTCCTGATCCACAGCTGCTCATGTAATGATATTCCATGGAAATCATGAGGGAAGATTCCAAATATATATCAAAATGAAAAACATACATCCTCCAGCAAATCTAATCTAACTCTGGGTTCTCCGGAAACTTGGAGCCCTGTTTGATTTGTAGCCTCCAGTCGAAGCCAAATAGTTGATATCACTAAGTGTCATGAGTTTTTTTACAGTAATACAGGCTCAGTGATGTTAGTCTGTGCAGCATGAAGGACTCAAATCAGAAAATGGGCCTCAGTCTTTGTTTCCCCTGTTAAAAAAAAAAACAGACACAAAAAGGAGCTTTACTCAAGTCCAGTCTTCTTTTGACAAATTCTTGTAGTTTTCATTCCTAAGGTGCACAGACAGTATCACTGCAACAGAGATGTTGATGATGTTGAATCTGTGTGCAGACAGGTCTCGCTGGGACCTGATGCCGGCATCAGTGGACGCAGCTCCTCTTGTGAATCATAAGACCCTGGGGAGAGTGTTTGTGAAACCACTTGGTCTGCCATTGTCCTCCTGGGACTGGCCTCCTCTGAAAAGCTGCAGAAAGCCTGTAATCAGATTAAAGGTTGCTGGGAAGGGGAGGAGGGACTTTTTTGAGGAATAGCAAAGAGGTTGTGGAAGTTCTCCAATCAGTACCTGCCATTGAAGTGCAGAAGAGGGGCTAAATAACGCAGCAGGAGGGGAGGCGGGAGCCAAGCTGGAGGGACAAATTGGCCTGTTGTTGGAGGATAATGGGACAATGAGGGAGGGGACTATAATCAGTGTGTATAGAGTGGGAGAGAATAGGTGCAATGGGAAAAAGAGGAGACTGAAGAACTCCAAAGGCAGCGGCCTTGTCCCATCCTGCCCTGGCAATTATATCACCTTTGTGAGCTGATTGGGGCAGGCTACAGATTCCATCTGGGCCAATAGATGGATGCAAAAACCTGCATTTTCTCACTGTCCTCATCGATGGTCTCACAGGGACATTGAGTGGGATATCAGGGGCTCTTGTGGCCTCCTAAGACTCATCAGTAAAAATAACCACATGACGATGACAATCCATCAGTTTACATTCTTTTGTCATTTGAAAAAGAAAAACACAAGGCCGAAGATTCCTTTAGATCTTTATAAACTGTCGTTAAATACTTGTGATCGTGTGTTGAGGAGTAACCCCTGAATTTAACCTCTGAGACAACCTCATGGTCCAGGGCTTGTAAAGCTGATGTCATATCACAGGACGTCCCACTGAGCTCTGAGCTGCACCAGTCTCCTTTCTGTCATTGTGATCACTCATCAAACAGCAATGTGCCGAACACCAGGCATCACTAAAGGCCAGTCACTTTTTCTTTATTCATTTGACAAGAGTCCATTTGTTGGGGTCAAAGGGGAGTCTCAGGGGAGACGACCTCTCAGCCGGCCACTGCTGAGGAGGAGAAGCAAAGAAATCACCATTCATAGCAGGGGAGAGCTTTGATTCAGCCACAAAGGCCCCAGTTCAAACCAGAGCTGCTTTAAACCACGAGAGGCAGGGAAACTGAATGGTTTGGTTAATGTAGTGCTCCACCTGCCCCTAATTAGAGCACGAGACAAAGTGTTTGATTGCCATCATGATTATTGCTTAGTTTGGGGATTTTCGTACATGTTGAACTTTTTGAATATTCATCCGTCCACCAATAAAAAAATCCTCTTGGAAGCCTGTTTGAACATTACATGAAGAGTGAAGTGGAGAAGAAATGAAATCAAAGAAAGAGAAAGGACTCAGCTGTTATACTTTACAACAGACAGAGCCTGTGAAGCACAAGCATTGAATCAGTTGTACATGTTTTTTTGATTAAAAGGTTTCTCCAATGTTTTCTTCTCTCTTTCCAAAGCAGGTTATGCTCACTTCGGCTATGCATGCTCCTCTGGCCTTGATCACTGGCAGATGGTTCACTCAAAGGCTCTAACAGCTAAGGAGAGCTGGAGGAGGGTCGGCGAGATTCGTTGGATCTGGACACTGCAAAACCACGGATGTTCACCTTGACGCCACCAGATGATCCAGGAGATTCCCCCTTGCCCGGGACCAATGCTCCAGGGTTTATATCGGCACCGAATCCAACCTGAGCATTTCTTCAGCATTTCCCTATCACACTCAACAACAGTCAACCAATCAGAAGAGAGGCTCAGACTCAAACTTCAAAATAGAACACCAGAAAATTGGACATAGAAAGGTCTTCACAGTCCTGTGACCTTCTCATTATTATGCTGCTGTTTGTGTTTGACAAGGCCGTGTCAAACATGAAGTTTGAGCATTACAGCACAGGGGGTTTGGTTTTTCTCTTACACATCATGAAAAAAACCCTGTTGTGTTGTATAACCGGGAGCAAAGACATGGACCCAAGAGGTCGGTTTTATTGCACATATAATGCATGGACACATTATTGATGATGATGATGACGATGATGATGACCCATCAGCCTATCGCAACCAGGGTTCCAGAATAAAAGGAGCAAGCTCTCAGAGTTTTGGGCCTTTTTAACTCGGTTTCAGATGTGTTATTTCATGGTAATAACAATAGAATGTAGAATTTACTAATAGTTGAAACATGAGATATAAAAATCTCCATGTGTGAAATTGTCCAAAGTAAGAACTTTGAGTAGTGTAGTACTAGTGCTGCTCACACCGCTGATAAAATTACTTCCGCACTAAAATCCTAACCTTTTCCTCATGTGCAAATCATTTTGAATAATTTCAGGAGCAGTTGTATGTATAGTGGTAATATTTAAGAATTGAAATAGTTTTACATTAAACCTCAATTAACTGTATGACAACTTCAAGTGTAGCACTATTCAACCTGGTACATTAACTTTATATAACTGAGTGTTGGTAAACTTTCAAATGCTAAATATTGTAGGTAGCTGTGTTTTCTAGCTATTTATCTAGTAAAATAAAACAACTACCAGCAAAAATAAATATTTGGCACAACACTGCAACAAACAATAAAATAATTTAAAAAAGAAAACAAGCCTTAGTAATAATAAGAATACTAATAGGCTTCCCCTGTCACAAATGATTAGTCTACAAATGCTCTGCATGAGAATGAACCCAGGGAACAGCCTCTCCACTGTCCAACTAGGGCTGGGTTTCAGCACTGTGTTCCCACATTGAGTCAACTACCATCAACAAGGTCTCGACTCAAGTTCCAATTTGGTTTGATTGGATATCGATTGAGTTGAGGTTATTTTATTTTACAGTACTAATTTAACTTGGATATGAAAGGAAACTGTGCAGGAAACCTCTAACTTGGTGCATTATTCAAAATATTAAGGTAGCCCTGTTACGATCTGTTGATCGTGTTAATGATCTTGTCATCATTTTTAAACCATTTCATACCACTGAATAATAAGAATATACTGAATGAAATTTTAATTAGAATCGAATTATTATAATAGGGCTGCAGCGTGCCAAGCACAGACTAGTGCCACCAAACTGGTTTAAGCCTGCGCGTAAGCACACAAGTAGGTAATGAGTCCCAGTGAGGAAGCTGGGAGCAGACGACTCTGTAATTAAACATAAGACTGAAGATTATGTTTAATGATACAGGTGTCATTCATTTAAAATATATTAAAAAACCGGTTTAACAACCCCGTTAGCTTCAGTAAATTGAAAAACTGTGAACACCTGGAGACTTTGACATGGTCGTCCTCTGAGTAGTGTTTTGGTTTAGTAATATTATAATAATGTTATATAAATCTGTGTTTCTTCTGCGTAATTATGGTAATATATTGTATTATTTGATGCGAGCTAGTGGGAGCATGTAGTTGTTGAACAGAGCTGGACCTCGAATGGGCCCTTGGGGAACTCCACACATCATTGCTGTTTGTTCAGATCCGTGAGGACCAACTGATACCAAGTCTCTATCCTGCAGATATGATTTGAACCATTTGAGAGCAGTACCAGAGAGTCCTACCCAGTTTCCCAGTCTTTCCAGTAGTATTGTGTGGTTAACTCTGTCGAATGAGATCCAGTAGTTCTAAGACAGACACCTTAATATTATCTGTATTTATATATATATATAGGTTAGGACTTTCATGGGAGTAGTCTCAGGGCTGGAAGGAATCAGGATTGGAAGGAATTAATACAATTATTTATTGCCAAGAAGGGGTTGAGTTGTTGATGAACAGCTTTTCTATGACTTCGGCCAAAAATGGGAGGTTGGATGTGTGTGTGTAGTTGTCTTTTACTGAGGTGTCTAAAAAACTTGAAGAAGTTGACAGGGTTCAATGTTGACAGATCCCTCCGGACTTAGTGACTTAACTCTATGGTTTCTCCTGCACAAAAAATACTTTCCATCACAAGAAAAGAAAGGTAATTTCAGTATGTGAACAATGTGTCAATCACCTTTAACAGATTCTGGCCTGATCTCTGTCTGAGGTCAAAACTAGTTAAACTGCACCTTCTTTTGGCTTCTTTGGTGGTTGGCTGCATTTTTTTATTTATTTAAACGTCACGGACCCTCAGGGATTATTCAATAGGTCTTCAGTAGCATGGGATACATATGAGATCACTCTCTATTACTTTTGTAATACTCTTACAGGAGCAGCGGTGAATAAAAAGGGTTGCTTTACACTCTTCAATGTTTCACAGCGACTGTACATGTCTCGTAAATCTCCCTGGTGACATATCCTCACAGAGACCCTCAGCTCCATCCAAGTTGATGCTGATGAGACACACTGACAGAGAGGGGGCAGCAACCTCACACTCCACACTGCGACAAGTACAATGAAAGGAGGGAAATTCGTGGAAGAAAAAGGAGGGAACGAGGGGGACAGGAGAGGAGGGGAGACGAATGATTCTCCTGGGAAGGGAGGGTGTTTGGGTGAAAAGCAACAGCATATGTATTGTTGGAGGCCCTGACTCGCCACCCTGGAGAGCTCCCTGTTCCCACGGTTTGCTCAACAAACAAACGCAACCCCCCCATACACACAAACGCACCACACCACACACCACCATGCACCCGCACGCAGTGGTGATGTCATTAATTACCATCAAAATGAGCATGACAGCAAGCAAGTGTGCGTGCGTCTGCCAGCGAGGCTTTTTGTGTGTGTGAGTGTGTGCATGTGTGTGTGTGTGTGTGTGTGTGTGAGAGAGAGGGAGAGAGAGGGAGATGTAGGGAATGAGAAAGAAAGAGACTATTGTCCATTCTGAAATAAAGAAATCTCCACTGAAGCATTGTAAATGGAAAAGGCATAAAAATGGACTAAATTCAAGGATCTTTTAGTTAGAGCTGGGCTGTCACATCTCGTCAGGGCCTCACAAAACCTGATGCGCACACATTGCCCTGCCCCGGCTGCAGAGACACTGTGGCCCTGTGATTGTGTCCCTCCTCTCCTCTCCTCTCCTCTCCTCTCCCTACCTTGCTGCCACAGGGATCCTGTGTGCATGTGTGTTTGTGTGTTTGTTTGAGAGAGAGATTGTAAGTGTGCATCCTTATTTTCATATCGATATCAAGTGAAAAATGTCATTCTCAGGCAATCATTACAGCAGGCAAATTATACTTTAGTATGTAGGCCCAGATGTAAAGGTTGAACCATGAGATTAAATCTTAAGTTTAACGCATCATTTGAATCAATTTGAATTTATTGCACTTGCATGTTAGGAAAAACAGTTAACATTGACTAAACCAAATATATTTTTCATATTTTACCATGAACAAATGAGAGTGAATGGCCCCACTTTTGGTCTAAATTTATGCATTTGTACAAGTATGTTTAATATGCACACTGCATTCTTCATTACTTCCCCTAAGGAGGTAATGTTTCCAACATTGTCTGTTTGTGTGATGGTTTGTTTGTTTGTGTATTTGTGAGCAAGATTATACAAAAACTATAGGACTGGTTTCCGAAGTTGGTAGAAGGATCACGTATGAGTCGGGAGATAACCCATTCATTTTGGTGCTAATCAGAGATCAGAGAATATTTTATGAATCTTGTTGATAAAAATTAGGCATGTTCAGGGGACCGAAATTCAAGCCTATTTATAATATCATACTGCTGTTGGATCTGTATTTGATTCATGTTTTTAAGGTTTTTCTGGTATGTACTAATTTTTTCAGTGTTATTTTTGCTGTTCAAACAAGAAATAAACTTGAACTTGAGGTGGCTTGCATTCTGACATTCAGCTGGATGATGGGAATGTCACTAATACATCAGATACATAGTCATGAACCCAAAAATTACTCAAACTGAAATGACATAATGAAGATGCTACATGAAAATGTAATTCATCAGCCGAGAGAAAACAATTCATCCTGCGGGAGAAATAAACATCTTTACCAAATTTCAATCGCTGTAAAAACCTTTCACTGAAAATCTGAGAAGTGAACCTGCTGGTGGCGCTAGAGGAGAAGTCAGAGGATCACATATAAATGATCACCTCTGTAAAATGTTATTGCAATCCATCCAACAGTCCGAACAGGATTACACTCAGACCAAAGTGCAGAGATGACCTCCCGGTGGGGTTTTTTCTGTGGTTTGGCTGAAACACAGCAGAGACGTGGCCTGGTTGTTAAGATGGGAGAGCAGAGAATGGGACAATTCAGCATTTCAGGTGTTAAAGAAAGCGACACTCAGAATTCTTAGACTGCCACTGAACATCCTGTTGGCCGACGACAGAGTCCTGCTCACTGCGCAAATCTGTTATTTTCTCTTATCTAATTATTTGACGAAGATTTAAAACCAAAATAAGATGAACCTAAAGAGTTTTCACTCAGCTGCTATAATCTGTGTGTTTGTGTGTGTGTGTGTGTGTGTGTGTGTGTGTGTGTGTGTGTGTGTGTGTGTGTGTGTGTGTGTGTGCATGGTGTGTGAATTGTGCTTCCTGCATGATGTGAGCGTGGACGGCATGGATCATAGTACGGGCCTTCATTAGAGATCATTAGTATTTTTTGCAGAGTGGGCCTCACTGGGCTGTGGTTGTGCACTGAATGAGATTGTTGTTGAATGTGAAGCCATGAATGCATGAGATTCCACCTCATCAGAGTTTGCACAGATAATTGCTACTATGTGATGTCCACTCTCTGAGGAGAAACCGTGTTCATTAGAGGCTTTGATTGGGTCGACGAGGGCAGAGAAACAAACGCGAGCTTTGTTGTCTTGTACAAATCTCGGCTCTCAGGGAGTTTGTGGATCTGCAGCGACGGAACGCCTTTTTTTTTGTGTCCCAAACTTTGATGAGGTCCTTGTTTTCAGCACCGGTCCCGTGGCTGTGTTTGGGAAAATGTCCTTGTGCGCCCCATCCACCGAGCTCATCAGCCACGGGAACTGAAACAATGCACTTCTTGACAAAGTTTACACACAAAACACAACAGAGACATCACAAAGGATTGCGCCTTTTTATTATTACACCTCGGTCACAGTAATGAGCATCCAACCTGCTGTGGTTTTTGTACAATGAGCTTTTTGTGTACATAATAATGTTATGTTGTTTAAAATTAGCACCGTTACACACTCCAAATCATACCATCAAGCACACCATCTCTTTTCTACAGTAACCTGAGATACAAGTTCACAGTTTGGTTTCTTGTGCAGAAAACAGGATGTGTTTTCCTGCAGACGGACAAAAGAGGCTTTGATGAAACGTTCTTTGATTCGGGCTGTGATGTGTTTGCAGAATCTGTTGCTATGGGCAAATGCTTGTAAAAATGTAATCCTCGTTTAGCAGAGCTGCAAACTAACTTTGACCAAATTCCCTGTTTGTATTTTGAACACGTGAGCTAAACGAACAAAAGGCAAACATAAATTTGTTGTGTTGCAATTTGTGTGTCCATATTTGTGGCTGGATCAGGTGACTGAACAAGGCAGGGCAGACTCTGCAGAGAGCTTCTTTATAGAATGAGAGGCCAACAGATTGTGGTAAAGCGTTGGATAACACAACGCTGGTGGAAGTGACTCACAGTTTGTGTCCAGCTTTCCAGGAATGAGCCGTTGGATGTGCTTGTTCTCAATCTTTGTTCTTGACACGTTTGTGCTGGTGAGTATTTAAGACTGGGAACATTTTGCTGTTTTTCCAGCAGGTGGTGCCACAGTGAAAACACCACAGGTCGATCATCATGAGAGCAGACGAACATATCATTTATAATTTACTTAACACATTAATTGAGGTGATTCTTATTTGAGAATACTAGCATATAAGAACAAAAAATGTCAATATTGTAACTTTAAAAAAAATGAGGATCCCACTGGTTTCTGTGATTTAAAGAAGCAGTCATCACAATGTAGAGCAAAAACAAAAAAAATTCAACTGTGACACTTTGAAAGATATATATGCCACAACAAGCTTTTTCTTTTTCTTATCTATAATAATAATATCATAAATCATACGTTTATATTGACTGCCAACAAAGACCCGTTATATTCCCGTTGGTATGTTCCTTGTTACATATGTTCAACATGTTGTTAGAAGATTTGCAAACTGATCATCAAGACAATAAAAAAGCTTAAATTAGATTCCATTTGACTTTCACTTTAATTGTCCCTCCCCATTTAGTATAAGGAAGTTAGATAGTGTTTAGATTAGCGAAGCGGTATAAATACCTGTGGTTCAGGGACCGAGCCAAGAAATGCACCTGGTTCATGTGGTAAAGCGAAACCTTTGTTATCACTGACAGGACCAGGAGTCATTCTGCCATATGAATGACACGAGTGATGAGTGAGAGGCAGACAAATGAATGTTCTTATAGTCTGACACTTTCCACTTTGTGAGGAATAAAAAAACACAAGACGATCAAACACAATGTGTCAGAAAAGGTGTAGGTTGTGATATTGAATCTATTATTTTGCCTTGTGTATCTGCAGAGTGTCTTCAAACGAGGGTCTGTGGAAGGAAAGCAGTGTCTTGATAATATTTCATTGAGGATCATATGATGATTTTTCTCATTACCTCTCGCTTGGGAGGTTATGTTAACCTATATTTTCCAGCGGATTACCATGAAACTTGATGAACGGATGTGTACGAGCGAATGGGTCAGGGTGGAACACATTCAATTTTGGTGTTGACCCAGGATTTTTTTTTACTTTCTTATAACTTGGACGATTTTCAACAGTTTTGATTTCTAAGAATAATTCAGTGATCTTGAAAAACATCCGGCACTAATAGACTTAGCCTATATCTACTAGTGAGAAAAATTGAGTGCTGCTTGATTGAATTAAAGGGGGCTATTGGTGACATAATGTGCTTTATTATGTGTGTACCATTCTAGTTAAAGTTGTATCGTTGTATTTTGGTTTTCACACAAAAACTACAGGCTTGTCTTTAACCCAAGATACTTCTTTTACAGGAAATAGGCAAAATTCTAATTGGGCTTATTTTTTCATCTTTCTCTTTCTCAACACATTTAAACTGTCCTCAGACTGTACCTGCCTGATCCTTTAAATTTGAGGGGTAATCGTTAAAATTCATCAGAGAGTTACTGTGATAAAACTCCACCACAGCATCTTCATCTTTCGCAGCTGGTCTCCACGGGTCACATATATGAAGTAATGATCTCTGTCTCCATCCACCAACCCCACGTTACTGGACCTAAAGCTGCCCCTTGTGTTGCACTGGGGCATTTCAGACATCCTCAGGCTGCTCCACCACTGGTGAGATATGTCCTCTTTATTCTGAATCAACAGACTGAATAATTATAGAGGAAAAATAACAACCTTTTTCCAATTATATGGAATCGAGGCTAAATTAGCTGCTGAAAAGGAACTTGTAGTGCCACGGCAGCTCCTTAAATTCGCCAAATTAGGAGAATCGCTGATGAGGTGAGAAACAGAGAATGCCTTAAATAAACTGTAGAGGGGCTCCAGCAAAACAGCCGGGCTTAAGATATATTAAATTACCATGATTGGGACTTAAGGCATGGTTAAAGCTTGTTTGAGAGGCTGGGGAGCCTCAAAGCAGAGCTATTCATGTCTGGGGTGCTGGGTCAATAGGTTGGGGAAGTTCACAGGACCTGATTCTATTCTTATGCAAACTCACAGTACAAGACCTAAAGCTCACTGAGTTGGAAGATATAAATGACTAGACAATCATCTGCAGCCCTCCGCAGCCTCAACCCTGGTCTACAGCGGTCCACTACTCATTCATGAGGTAGTGAAACGACATTTGAGTCCACTCTGAACATCCTGCATCCGGCTTCCAGAGTTTAAGACCAGGATCCTGTTGATTACAACAAATAGATGTTGAATACAGTCCTTTCTCGTGGATTACTATTGCCCGTAGTGCAGCAGTGTAAAGAATGAGGTGCTGCAGGATAAGTGCTGGTTTATTTATGTACAATAACAGCACGCCCAAGTGTCTGGGAAGGAAATTTCTAGCTTTGTGGTTAATGCGACTCTGAACACAATAGGACACATCTATCTCTATTTGATGACAAGTTGAAAATCTGAGTGGATTTAATGAATGAATGAATTCACACTGTTTTCTATGAGAGAGAGCACCTGCAGCCAGCCGCTACTCCTCCTCCTCCTTCTCCTCCTTCTCCTCCTCCTCCTCCTCATCCCTGTCTGACACGGTTTCCCATGCATCACACACAGTTACGGTGACAGGAGGGAAGTGCTGTCTGTCTATTAGTGAATCTTATTATTATATTTATTTATTAACATTCCACTTTTTATAAAATGAACAGAAATGTTTCAATGACTGTATATGTGTGTTCGACATACATGAGATGTTCGGCCTTGATATTCAAATGTGATAGAGTTGAGTTGAGTTGATTAAAAGCACAGGCAGTATTTACACATTGCCATAAGTCTGTGGTCACCTGGAAACCATGGGCATTGATCTGCTGCTCAACAGCTTCCTCTCTTTTCACTGTGACTGCAGGAATTAGTTCCAATTCAAAAGAGTGTGTAGGGGATGAGACTATAGTTCAATCCAAACTTATGTTGCCACAAAGTTGGAAGCACATTATTGTTTATTGTGTAAAATATCTTTGTTTTCTGCAGTATAAAGATTTTCATCAAGCATAATGGGACCAAGAAAACCAAATCATCAATAACAGCCAAAAATGGACAATTTACAGACAGACAGTGTGTCTGTGATTGAAGATTCCAGTGACTGAACAATATTTCTCATGTCTTTTGTCAGGATGCACAGTCACATACATTAACTGTGCCTTAACGTTGCATTAAAACACAACCATGATAAAAACTGAGTAATTACATAAGCCTCGGCGCCGACATGATTTATGTTGTTATTTGGTGCTTCAGAAAGTGAATTGTGAAAATGCTCCCTCATGATTTGAGTATTTTAAGGGTTTCTGATGATGAATATGTGCTTAATGATTATGGCCTAATGATTAAAAAGAGAGAAAAAGTAACCATGAACTTTGATCCCCCTTAACAGGCCCTGATGAACAGCAGGTCACAGTATCTGAGGGGTCGCAGACGCACTAAGGGAAAACACACGTGTCTGTCGGCTTGTGCCGGGTCAGCTTGAGTCCCTGTAGGGTGAAAGGTCACGACTCCCTCAGGCCCACAGCAGACTGACCCTGTGTGCTGCTACAGAAACAATGCGTTTGAGAGTCTGTAAAGTTTACAACTTAACACCATCAATAGAGATCGACTCTTTGATTATTAGGTGAGGTGGGATTAAAACATAAATTATCTGAACGTTTTATGTCTCAATACAACATGAAGACAAATGACTGGATTCAGTCTTGGTGGAGGTGAAGATATTTAAACTGTTAGTGTGACGAGGTAAACTCAGCTTTTTGTCCATGATTTCATTAAATGTAGAAACACAGTGTGGAGGGAGCCGGTCACATTCATGTTTTATTACAGTCTGCAATGTGTGAAGGGAGATTTTCATTATTATTATTATTATTATTGAACAGACAGTTTAAGTGAAACAGCAGTGCAGGCCTAGTTATGGAAGGTTTAAATAACTCCTCACTACAACCCTTATCAGTGACCTGGAGACTGCCTCTGTCCAAGGTGCTGACAGAGACCAGCCTTTATTTCAACAACGCAAATGATGAAACATTTATCAGGTTGCTTCAGCATTTATTTTATTACGAAAAGAACAAAAGCATTTCATTCCTCTCACTGTGATCATTTCAAATACCATAGCGTCATTGATATAGTAATTTCCACTATCCCCGCTTCCAGGTCTTGATGCTCAAGTGTTATAGTCAAGAGCTAAAGCACATACAGTCATTATGTGTGACAATTCCCTTTAGTATCTGGTCACCTGGAACCCACAGGCAATATTTTGTATTCTTTTTAATATCTATGTATCATATTTCATATAAAATTCTTCCAAATAATTTTTTCAGACAGGATTCTCAAAAAAATGACATGCATTTGAAAACATAAATCTTCAACTCAAGTGTAACTGATGATTCAAGTATCAAATCTCATTTTCACACAGAAAAATGAAAATGAAATCAATGAATGAATTGTGGTTAAAACTGTGTTCAAGTCTGGAGCAGAGACACAACATGTTCCTGCACTTGTCCAATTGCACAGAGTCGGTTCCTTGTGTTTGGCTGCAGAGAATCCAAGTGATGAGAATCACACAGACGAAGACGCTGCACATCCCGCACAGAGAGGGTGGCCCCAGCATCACTCTGATTCTTTTCTTAAAAAAAAAGAAGAAACAAACATAAGATCAGTCCAAATCAGCTCGGTAATGGAACCTTCCCACAGAACGTGCTTTGTGTGCAGATGCTGTCGTAAGAAATCATGTCAAAAGGGACCCCAAGGAACATTTACACCGTTCTGTGGCTGGTTGCATCATCTGAGCATCTCATCGGATGGCGTTCAGGTGGGGGGGGGGGGGGGGGGGGGGGGGGGAGGGGGGGGCGCGATGTGAGATCAGGCTGGGATTCAGTCCTACAGCCAAGGTACTGTCAGATTGATCAAATTATACATAAAAAGGTTCCTGGACAATTTAATCCCACTGGGAGACATGGTAAAACCCTTTCTCTGCCAATTTTCACCATCTCTCTTATTCACATCTTCTCTTTCTTCCTGCAGCTTCACAATGCACAATCCTGCTTTCTTTTTTTTCCCATGTTCTCTCATATCTTCTCTCAGTGTGGCTGCCACCCCCCAAACACCCCCGCCCATCAGACAGCATGTAGTTTATGCAAATTATCAGGCTTTCATGCTCAGAGTTGAATGGGCCCTTAACAAAATATGTGTCTCTTTCTTCCCCTACAACACACACACATACACACACAATAAAAAAACTCAGCACACATGTCTGGTTTGGAGTGATGCTTTGTATTTTATGGATCTTTTATGGATTTGTATCTTGCACATGGGCATGGTGCAATGCCTCAGTTGGGTCCACTGACAGTTTTAGAAATCAAAGTCCGCTGCTTTTAGTTTGCACAAAATATATGGAATTCAAATTCAAAAGTTATGGCTTAACGGTGGAGGAGATTGAGAAAGGTTGGTGTTTGTGTGTGTATGTGTGTGTGTGTGTGTGTGTGTGTGTGTGTTTTGAGAGTAGATCTTACAGAGTGAGGAAATTTTTGGAAAGTGAGAACATTTTGGCCGGTCCTCACTTTTTCAAAGGCTTGCTTGACGGTTTAGACTTGGTTTTAAGTTTAGGGGTTAGATTTAGGTTTAGGTTCGGGTAAGGGTTAGGCATTTAGCTATAACGGTGAAGGTTCGTAGAAGAATGTGTGTGTGTTTGTGGGCGTGTGTGTGAGGATGATGAATGTGAAATTATTGGTGTTCCCAGGGTCTGGGAGGTGTCTGAAACGGGGTGGGTGTCTGGGCCCAGCTGTTGGGGGGAACCTCTCTCTCTCTCTCATTCTCTCTCTCATTCTCTCTCTCTCTCTCTCTCTCTCTCTCTCTCTCTCTCTCTCTCTCTCTCCGTCTGTCTCTCTCTCTCTCTCTGACAGGCCGTGCTTTTCAGCGGCACATAGCCGAGCTGTCCAGGCTGCTGCCATAACAACGACCCTCTGTCAGAGTAACGCCATGCAGTCACCAAAGAACATGGGGGGGAGGAGTATGGGGGTGTGGTTGTGGGGGTGGGGGGGGGGGGTGGGGGATGACAGAAGTGAATGAAGAGTCGAGACGTTTGTGCCCCTGTGAACTTGAACTTGAGTGACTTGTCTGAAGGACTGGCGGGGGAGAATGGAAATCATTCCCTGAGAGAGTGTCTGTTCTGAAATAGTTTAACATATTGTTAACTTTAAAAAGCTGCTGTTTAAATCCCGAAGAAGCAACTGTTTAGGGATGTGAGGATATTGATTCTTGACATCAGAAAGTGCAGTTTGACAAACAAACAAAAATTCAAGTGAGGGGGAAAAGTTTTTCTTTTTAAAAGTGGTAGAAAGTTCACGAAAACATTTGAAATTAGCCTTTGAGTAGAACTTTTGCATTGTTTTTTGGCCAAATAATTAAAAAACACATAGACATATTCTGTTCAAATGAAATAATAAAGTAAACAAGACATCTAGATAATGATATTAATAGTAATAACAATGAAATAATAATAATAACTGCTTTCACTTTTTGTACAGTGCACCAAAGTCACCCAGGATCTATAGAGAACAGCTGAGTTACAGCTGGATCTCCGGAAACATGGACTGTGGCGAGCTGCAGCTCCATCATGCAAATGTCAGTGTTTCTCTCTGTGTATCTGCCTGCAGAGGATCTGTGTGACATGCCTGTTCGCTGCAGCCCACAGCTGATGAATGGCGACTCGTCCACATCGGGGGTCTTAGCTGCTCAGACCCACTCGACCATGGGAAAAAGGAGCCGTGAAAGGTCCCCTGTTGCTGTTACAAAGCCAAGAACAAGCCATAGCAGGATAATCACGTTTATCCCCCCCAGATTAAGACAGGATCGCAGCTGCAGTATCTTTGTGGGGGGGAGAGGGGGACGTAAAACATACAATGTCCTGCCTTCAGGGGAGCTTACATTCGTTACCTACCAGGTTCTGGTGCGGAGCCATGATCAGGTCCCTACGCTACGGTAAAATCATGAGAACAAGGTCTCACAGTGGAAAACAAACAAGCACACCTCAGGCTGACTGAGCTGAACTGTCTGATCTGTGTGTTGTTATTGATTATCCTCTCTGTTAATATGCTCAGTAACTCTGATAATCAGGCAACCCCCCCCGAAAAACACAGATCTCTCACATTCTGCAAAGTTCAAGTCAAGTATAATATGTCTATATTTCCATGATTTCTATTGATGCCACCAGTTTACATCTTTCTTTACAGAGTTGACATAATTTATAAAAATAATAAAAGATATAATCTACTTCATCTTTATTGAGTGTATTGTTTTAGAAGGATTGAATGAAGAGGCGGGGGGGGACAATTCCATCCGATGTTTTGGACTGGAAGGAGACAGTCTTCTGTTTGTCTTGTTTACAGACAAAATTTATATAACTGAGTTCCAATGTTTCAGATATTGCATTTTAGGATTTTGGATCTGTACGTTTTTGCTCATTTAATCGGATGCTTTCAATGGACAGCGGGGGAAATTGACATGATTTTCTAAATCAACATTCAGTGTTTT
Organism: Pleuronectes platessa; assembly: GCF_947347685.1. NCBI lineage: Eukaryota > Metazoa > Chordata > Actinopteri > Pleuronectiformes > Pleuronectidae > Pleuronectes > Pleuronectes platessa. The sequence continues at coordinate 17,899,882 of NC_070626.1, forward strand.
CTTCCAATGTCGTGCTTCAATTTAAAGCACAACACCTCCTGTTATTGAAAGTTTCATATTTAGGCCCCATTGAACATCACAGTGGGAATTAAACTAGACAAAATTCTAGGAAGGCTTCATGTTTGCAAAAGCGAGAATTGTTGAGATGTAGCAGAGAACTAAGCTGAGCAGTTTATACATTTGGCCTATTTGGCCACGTTATTCTTTTTCGTTAACATTAGTTCTGGCTTGAGACCACACACACACACACACACACACACACACACACACACACACACACACACACACACACACACACACACACACACACACACACACAGGCTGTGAGAGAGACATAAAGAGGCAGGAGGACAAAGAGCCAACTTTTCCAGGAGACACTCTCATGGCTGCAGTGCTAATGCAGTCATCTGCCACTGTCTGGTCTGGAGCGTGGTCCCCACCTCGCTGCACGCTCAGGATTCAGTGCAGCAGCCTCTCACATGTGCAGTTTTGGGGGGAAAAAGAGGTGGTGGACCTTTGTCAAGTGCTCCTTTCACAAAGCAGCCATTGTGGGGCAAAGCCAGGATCAGAATGATAATGTGGACTCTGGCTGCTGTTTACCAACAGGTCTTGTGCAGCTGCAGGGGACAGTGTGTCCCGACCGACACTGGGCTGCACTGTGTCTGTGCACCGGGGGAATAAACATCACTTGTATTTTACATCCGTACAGGTGCATATCGAGTGTTTGTCACATTGTTAATATTATGATTACACTTCTGTCTGTACCGGCAGACCCTTGGGACTTTCTCTAAAGGTTTCCATATTTTTGAGTTGAATTCTTTTTTTCCATAGTTTTTCCTCACCTCAAGGACAGTAGATTACACACCTTATGCAGATTGTTAAACCCATATGAGACAAATTGAGATTCGTGAATTGGGGCTATAAATGTGATTGATTGATTTTTGATAACTACTGAAGATTGAGTGGTCACAGTAAATGAGAAGGTTTGTTGATTTCAAATGTTATATCTCAAATAAGACAATGATCAGTGTACTTCTCAAGGACCCTGTCGCACAATTCTAAGCTTTCTGAGATGCTCAACTGTTTTCACATGCATAACACAAATACACTGTAAATACACTGTCAATATTATATAATGTCATTTCAGCTAAATCAATTCACCAAACTGGGTCACACTGAGAAACCATTGCTTCTTAGACTAAAATACATTTTTAAAAGAAGATAATGAGGGTAATTCACCCTGTGCCTGGCAGCCATCGAGTATTTTACTGGATGAGCTCATATTATCAGCCACCTTCACACATGCTGCCTCCCCCCAGCTGCTTGTCTAATTACAGCCTGCATGCTTTCTGATAAAGGAACAGTTCCCCTTTTATTTTGTCAGGCCACAGTGCTGACTCAAGCATTTGGTGACTTCTTTAAACCAAGATAAAAACAAACTGCATTTTTAACTGACATGATGCAACAGTTTTAAGAGATTAACTCCACAATCTTAATTAGAGTTCCTGTTTGACGATTCTAATCGTTAAAGACAATAAAAAGAGGTGGACCCTTATGAAGAGACATGTATGTTATTTTCCTGCTGTAGCAGATTTTTATAGGATTTAAGGGATTTCTGCAGCATGCGTGACATAACAGATTTAGGTCAGATTATGTCAATAGTGAAAAATTCAAAAGTTCTCCATCACAATTCAAATAGAATCTGCTTTAAATGTTTAGATGTTGACACTTGAAAGAAGTGAGGTGGCAGATTGAAGTTTGATGGCCCAGGATGCCATGAAAACTGTTTAGAATAAACACAGGCTTTGTGATGTCGACGTGTAGCTCTGTCTTACAGGCATTATTACTCCAGGTTAATTGTCCTGAAGAATCAAAAGGCCTTCATCACCTTTATACAAAATATTTAACGCCACACGCAATTTGAGCATTACTAATGAGAGTTGCATTTCTCTTTCCATTATTCAAACCCTGATCTGGATTTGTTGTTGTTCTCAGACGGAGGTTGATGCTGCTGCGCCTTTAAATATCTGCTCCCCTCGTTTCTATGCAATTATGTTAATATGCACCGCTCGTCTGTGTCCTCTTCCTTACGGCTGGTGTTGCGCGATTGTTTCCTTCATTATGCGTCTTCGTCAGGCTCTTTGTTTTTACTCAGGCCTGATCTTTTTTTCTTCTTTTTTTTTTACCGCACGCAGAGATGATGTGGAAACCACAAACCAACAGAGAGTGCTACCGTTCGGATAATAAATACTTTTATTTTTGCAAGAAGCCTAAATGTCTGCAGCGCATTTTTCTTATTTGTTGGGATGATTCTCTGAACACTGCGGATAAAACAGAGGCGCATGCACGTGAGTAGGTGATCATCCCTGCGTCAGAATCAGTGGCAATTAACGCAGGGTCATTTTTGATGATGAGTATTTAACAGAACAGTAAATTCGTCAACACTGATCTACTGCAGCTGGGCTCAACATCTGGACATGAGGGGACCACCAGCTCCTCAGACATCTGGATACAATAGGGAGGAGGTTGCTGTCATGTGCTCAGTTTGTTAAAGGTGATGCATTGATACAGACGGACACTGACAGGTGGGATGGAGGTAAAGTAAAGAGGCTTCTGTCTAAATCCTTTTACTTTTCAATATCTGTATTCTTAATTGCTTCCCGTGGATCTGGCCTTTTTGGAAAATAAAATAAATGCAAGCTGCTGCTCTGTTCCTCTGCTTCTGCGATGTATAATTAATGGTTATGGAATCATTAATGAAAAATGTACATCGCTCTGTTACTTATCCCAGATATTTAATAGAATAATAAATAATAATTGATGCATAAAAGAACTTGGAGTGATGCTTTTTTAACAGAACAGCTTTACAGAATGTAGGCCTGTTGTTTTAGGCTTTGCTTCTCTGATTTAAATACATGTATTCAGAAGAATTAAGTTTCATATTATTCGTTATCATTCTATTATAAGTTGTATATTATTATTATTAATAATACTAGTATTATTATATGTGTAGTATTCGTATTATTCAAGCTATATCATTTATCTAAATGTAAGATGACAATATTTTGGACATGTTAATTAAGATTCGTTTTAAAGAAACAAATAAACATAAAAACAATGTATGATAAAATCTTAAGCAAGGAAAGTGTATTTCTTATTTCTTATAACGTATTGTAGATATACAGTTTATGCGTTTGTATGTTTCCTAGCTTTTTTTAATAATCTTATAATGTCAAGAGTTTGAAAAACGACTTTGGATCATTGAATACATTTATTTATCTTGCTTATATGAAACGTATATGTATTTGTTAAGGTAATTAGAGCAGTCCACTATAACCAGTGTGGACTGTTGAAACTTAAATTAACCAAATTGACTTTTTACCTGTTATCATTTATGATAATACTGATATCCAACAGATACTATAATAATCTTAAATGAAAGTGTCCTGACATCGTCCACCACTGCCTCACTGCTTTAATATTCACTTTTACACTATAAGCAGTTGAAAGCTTCACCTTTCACAGGCCTCGGGGATGTGACCTCACTAATTACAGCAGCAGCTCCATCACACAGAGGAGTGATGACACTAAAGTCACGAGGCCTTCCACACACCGCGCTGATTAGCGCCTGACAGACACACAACGATGCGCCAATTAACGCGCCACAGCTCCGCGCCAACACATCCATTTTAGAGGCAGCAGGGAGGCTCCGTCAAGATGGCTTCCATTCACACAACACGATGTTCATGAGGCTGAGCTGCAACCCGCACATGAGACTCAGTCAAGGCAGGAGGCCTCTGCTTTGTCAGTGTCTGACACAGGGAAACGTTTTAGATTTCACTATGACAGTTGGACAATCTCCTTATGCATGAGCATCGAGATTCAATTTAAAAGCTGTCCTATAGTAAAACAAATATAAAACATTTTTTTTGTATTAATTATTATGAATCAGAAAGTAAAGATAATTTCCAAAAAATCTAAACGAAACAGTGTCATGCAAACTTGATTTATTAATTCGTTTTATTATGTATATGTTAACTTTATGTTAATATGCCTGATCAGGGAAATAACAGCAATAGTTAACAGCAATAATTTCTTGATTTTATCATTTAAACCAGCAGATCATCAAATCGTTGCTTATTATAACAGATATATATTCTTCCCATAAGTCTGTTTAATTTTCAGCAAGTTATAAGCCAAAGAATGAGGGCATCTGTATATGAATAAGTGCAAGATACAATTATTTCACAATTTAAGTGTAATTTCAATTTTTCTGTTCAGGTCACAGTTGACTTGCAGTTTTTTTTTTTATTAAACAAAGGAACAGGTACATTGAGGTTAAGTTATTTAATAGTTTTGGTTTGTTAAACAGAGATATTATAATGAAGGGACAACTTAAGTCTGTCAGAAGAAAAATGTGGGAAAGAAACATTTAAATTGAGATGTCCACACTGGCTGCATTCTGCTTTCTGCAGGTACAAAACCTGAAGAAGATCTTTGACTGAATATTAAATGTTCTTTGTTGAGCAAGAAGACGTGTGGCCGTCTCTTCTTCTTATCTACTCACCTGCTACAAAGATCATGTTTGGTATGTCTAACTTTCTTCTCTATGAAAGAGAAAGCGGCTGATCTGTTTAAATCAATCCTTGAAATGTGCCCTCAACATCCTTCAGAAAATGTCTTTCCATCTTCTTTTAAAATAATATCAAAGTGCAAATACTTTAATTTAAAAGAACTCTCTTCAGATTCCTTATTTTGTGCAACAGAATACAAAGATCCTCACAAATGACAAGCTTGAAGTTTACTTTAACCTGATCAGTTAAGATCATACACCAATGTATCAGTTAGTGGAGTAGTGGTTCACCTCTAACTATGATTAAACCTTATTTTTTGATAAATGACTCAAATAATTTTGTTGAGATGAAAACAACTGTTTGACATGTGAAGACCTACCTGAGCACACTCCATGTCCTCTAATGTTGCCATCTGGGGTTATTCTCTTTCTTCTCTTCGTTAGGAGATGGGGGGGTGTGGAGGTCATTCCTACTTTCGGTTATCTAGCTTTATGAAGGAGGATTAACACTCATACAGCTAGATAACCAAAGATAGGAACAGGCTCCGCTGGTTGATTCAGCAGCACAAGGTTAAGTCTGAAGCTTCCTGCTGGGAACAAAGACAATGATGATGGTGTTAATGTATCGGGCCTTTAGTGACAGGCCTCATTAAAAAACTGGCACATGTGATTTAAAAATGGTAACATAATTACACCCATAACTTTACAATGAAATAGAACCAGTTCTTCATTTTAATACATGATTACTACCTTCTTTTGATTTGGAAAGTTAAATGAAAGATCCACCTGCCACTCTGTAAGACTTCGTTCAAATTTTGTATTAACTCCAATATGGTTAATAGGCTCACTAACCAACTAACTAACTAACTAACCTGAAATGCTCCTGTTGCTCTTTACCACTGAAGGTGTGACATATTAATTTTCACCATGAAGTATACCTGTAGCTGTTTTTTAGTTTGATCCTGCCTCCCACACTTTTCAAGTATACACCCACAGATTTGACCAAAATAAAGCCCCCCTGCTTTAAGAGTAAACTCAGCTCCTCATTATATATTTTTCATAATTTTTATTAAGAATCATCAGGTTAAAATCACAGATTGAATAAACTTTTTAAAATCAAATGCCTAAGTCTTCTACACTCCTGTCATTACTGTTATGAACTTAATTGGTTTAGTGAATCCTTCTGTGTCATTTCTCTTCTCAATAAATGTTGCACATGAGAAAAACAGCCTTTAATGTGTGTGTTCGTTTATTTGCTCGAAATAACCCTCATGATGAACTCACGCATCTCTTGGTCAGTGCGTGTGACGTCAGTGCTTTTAATTGGGAAATAGATGCGTTGACATATGCGTCACCTTCTCGTTGTGTGTACAAGTGGACACATCAGTAATCGTCTCACTATGAAGGTGAGACTTTAGCAGTTATTAGATCAGGATGTTGGAGGGTGAGTGAAACACAACAGGCCTGGAGGAACAAGTCTTTGTCACATGGGTCAACTATACATTTGCTCTGTGATAGAAATCAGAATCGAATTGTTCTTATCGATGAGAATAAGACAGACTAGTTCACTGTGACTGTATCTGTTGGTTGTGGCTTTGACGACAAATGAGAAACACCACAACTTAATATATTGAATGAATGCAGCAGGCCAATAACATCCAGGTCAGTGAATGAGATGCCCCGACGTGCATGTGACACGAGCCAGGTCTCATCGGTGAAGATCATAACACTCACTTTGCATCATCAGCTGCGTCCTGCATCCGCGGAGGGGAAAAAACATCCGCTTGTGGAGCAGGTCGGGTCGGTGCAGCGTCCTCCAGGCTCCAGGTGTGCAGGTGCGCGTGGATCGGATCGATAATTCCCACCGCATCTGCCCCGAGGCTGCGTGTCCTCTCGGCTTTGGTGGAGGAGGATGAGGCAGGAGGAGGAGGAGAGTTCCGCGGTCAATTGCGCGTTTGTATCCGTGCGTGATCGGGAGGTTCTCCCCCCGCGTCAGAGATGTGCGGGGCTCCGGTGCACAGAGGAGCCTCTTCTCGGCTCTGCGTGTGCGTGTCTTCTCCTCCCTGTGTCCCTGGCAGAGCCCAGGATGGTGTCCTCTCCTCTCACCTCCTCTCTGACGGTTTTCTCTCCAAACGCTTCCTCCTCCTCTCACGGCTGGGAGCACGTCACACCGACGGCAAACTGCTCGCAACCAATCAGCGACAGCCTCCCCTTTACCGTGTTATCCTTTTGACTGATGATGATGAAGTTACCAGAGAGTAACGGTTTGTTGAATTTTCGTTTGTTTAAGGTGAAAGATCTAGAATTAAAAATAAAATCATCATTATTAGAATTAACTTGTTTAGAGTTTCTCCATCTAAAACGTTTAACAGAAAAAACAACACACATTCTGTCGCTTATCGAAGCTCTAATTGAGTTAATCGAGTATTCAATATATAACATGACTCCTATAGTTAAGAAGAACATGAGGCATATATATCTTTTCATTCTTAGATCTATACAAATAAAAATACAGATGAGGTGAGGGAGGATATATATTTCTGCCTCTGTGGCCCCTTAACAAAGTGGTGATAGATGAGTTTGTATCTGTTAACCCACTGTTTAAAAACCTCTACAGAGAGGGTGAGCAATTCTCACTTTAGTGCCCCTCAGTGGTGGCAAAGAGAAAGAAACCATTGTACACAGAAATGCCCAGTTTCATTCATTCTGGCAGAGCAAACATTCCCTGAGGGAGCGTCTCAGGGGACTTTGGGGGCGTGAGGCAAAAGTCATCAGCAAAGAAAAAAGACATAAAGGTGCAAAACTTCCACTAGGGCGCATCATAAGCTGTTTTCTGACATGAACTGTGGAACATGTCTAGAAAACTGGACATTTTCCAGAGTTTCCCTTTCACATCCTGCTGGGAACAAAGACAATGATGATGGTGTTAATGCATCGGGCCTTTAGTGACAGGCTTCATTCAAAAACTGGCACATGTGATTAAAAAATGGTAACATAATTACACCCATAACTTTTCAATCAAATAGAACCGGTTCTTCATTTTAATACATGATTATTACTTTATTTTGATTTGGAAAGTTAAATGAAAGATCCACCTGCCACTCTGTAAGACCTCATTCACATTTTGTGTTAACTCCAATATGGTTAATAGGCTCACTAACTAACTACCTAACTAACTAACCTAAAATACTCCTGTTGCTCTTTACCACTGAAGGTGTGACTTCTTAATTTTCCCCATGAAGCACCTCATCGGCCCTTATCGACAAAGCTCTTAACTTTTTGTATGCAAATTCACATTTTCTATTATGACTTATTAAGTCAATTCCACTCCTATTTTTCACCCTGAGATATTTTTCTCCTTTTTTATTTATTTCCGTTCTGCCTCCGTTGAATAAGTTCGAAATGTCATGAACGTCCCCACTCAGTCTCCATGAATTCTGCGGACGTTTTCCTCCTGGATTTCCACATGAGCTCACTCAGAAAGTATCCTGTGTTTGTTTGTCTTCCAGTAGAGGGAACATTTCCACTGCAACACAGTTTCAGGACATTACCCGGAGTTCATGTCATTGGTCAATGCGCACAAATGTAGTCATCCTATAGTCTTCAACCAAACCTGCGAAACTAGGAAGATTTCTCACAGGAACCTATAACATGTGGCCTCATTAGGTGGTTTACAACCGTGGTGTCTATAGCAAATGGAGAAATTAAGAGGGTTCTTACCAAATTAAATACAACCAGTGGTTCTCCGGTTCCTCTCTCAGTTTGTTCCCTTGGTAATGGTCTGCTTTGCCCCCCAAATGATCATACTCAGAATAAAGCAAACACTCTGCAGGTTTGTATCTGCTTCACTGAGCCTCAAGAATGAATTTCAGTTCTCTCTGATGGTTTCTCTTTAAATTTAGGCTTTAAACTAATTTATTCTCACCAAGAATCTATACCCGCAAAATGTGGGGACCTTTATTTCAGCACATCTGAGCAGGAAAGTGTAGCTCGGATCAATATCCGGCTTTACTTCAAATTCGATGGGTCGTTTTATTTTCTCGACAGCACGAAGGAGTCACGACTTTTCCCGTTGGTTTTGATGCGAAGTAGTGAAGTTGTATTTATCATTAAACCATTAAAAAAACTACTTTAAAACAGTATTTTAATTTGTATAATTATTGTAAAATGCTCATTTTTTAAACTGGAAATATTTTTAAAGTCTGGTTGGTGTTTTAAATGGGCATCAATTTTACATACACTCCCCTTGTTAAGATTCAACTCGTAAGAAAAACTGAGGACATACCGCCCCCTAGTGCTCAAATGGCAACACTACCTCACCGTCTCTTGCATTCCTACATTATGGAGTTCAGGATAATTTTTTGATAGTGTTGGAATAACTTGGATGTTTATGCAGATCAGAAGATTCGATATGCACAGCACAATGACACAGATATCGCCATAGATCATATTAATTGGCTGCTGGTTGCATTAGGTTAATGCCATTCAATAGGGGTAATGGTGGTAATGGGTCTGCTTTTTAAATAAAACTAGCTCTCTATACATGTTACATATGCTGTAAAAGTAGGATCGGATTTTAAGGCTTGGTTTGACTTAATTACTCATGATGTATTGCCGGGTGTCCTTGGGGTCTAGAGGAAGACTCAGAAAAGGGCTTATCATGTCCCCCTATTGTTTTTGAGTAAATTTATGGACTTTAATGGATTGTCATGTGAGTGAATCATATTCTATAGTGTATCCTGTCTGTGTGTTGGTTCAACATTTTTGATGTAAATTGCAAAACAGCATCTTTGCCTCATGTCTCTCATCTTCCCCGTGGGAAAACCTGTCTTAAATCACCTGAATCAAGGGATTTCACTTATGTTCACCTACTTTGTTACAGCGTATTACTGAAATAAATTCAAATGATTACTTCTTTTATGGTTTATTTTCCAGCGGTGTGAGATAAAATGTTGTGCATTACATTACATGGAGTTTTTTGACTGCCACTGAAAACACAAGCCAGATGAGTATGGAAGGCAAAAACAGTTTAATATAAAATATTTGAAGGTCAAAAGACGCTTGCTTATTAGAAAAAAAGAAAAAGAGTGTCAAATTGTAATAATGTAATTAATTCACGTCTTATTGACTTTCATGGTTGCTAAGAATATAAACATACAAATGACGGTATGAAACGGAAACTTAGACTCTACCTTAGTGAAAGTGCTTCTTGTAAAAATCTGTGGATTTCTGTTTTTAATACAAAACTTTATATACAAGAATAAAAACTGTAATGCAAAGACAAAAGTGGATAAAACAATATTTCTGAAACCACAGAATAAAATCTAGGTGATTGGTCGTAAAAAAGAAACATTTGAGTAAAATTCAGACAGGGTTCTTCCGTACGTCGATTAATGCATTGTTTGAGTTCAGGGGTCCGACGTTGAGGCTGGGGCGACGTGACTCTCGGCGAGATTTAACCACAGGCAGGGACGTCTGCCCCACCCAGGGCCCCGTACCGGTTTGAACTACACGGTTACCAGACATGTCCCCAGCCGCTTGATACCACAGTTCATCCATGACTGCAGGTTCCTCTATAGGTAGGGAAGAGCGCCGCCATGTGGACGGGAGCGGGGTGTTTACCAGCTCACGCATTTCCTCCCTAGACCGGGGAGATTTGTCGGGCTGCCCCACGTTTCTGCCCCCTGGGCTGTCCTCGGGGCTGCGGGTCAGCCTCTCCATGCTGCAGGCGCTTGCTGCTTTACCATCAGATGAGAGACAAGGCCAGTCAACAACTTACTCAACAACACAGGTGTGAACACAGGGATCTAATGGCAAGACAGGCAGATCCAACATTTCCATATAGTTACCTCTAGCATGCTCCTTAGGCTGGCTGGCTGAACCACAGAGCTCCCTCAGCTTGTTGCTTAGATCCACATTAGCAGCCTTGAAGTGGTTGAGCTCCTGGCTGAGGTTATGGATCCACCCCTCGTACTGCCGCTGCCTTCCTGCCAAACCCTCGTCCATTTGCTCTGTCAGGGTCAGAGAATACAAACATTAAGTTACACGAGTACTAGTACTTATTAGTTCGAACAGCTGATTATGGAAAGAATTTGAATCTGTTATCAAATCAGTATTTTGTAAATATCCATGCACCTCGACACTGCTGCAGTAAGAGCTGCACACTCTTCTCATGTTCCTTCTGCTGTTGTGTGAGTCGGCGATCCGTGTCCAGTTGTGAGCGATCGAGGGCATTCTCCAGCCACTGCACCAGTTTCTGCTGCTCGTCCAGTTGCATTTCCAGTTCAGCCAGGGCTAGTTGCAGCTTTCGCTCTTCCTCACGCAGAGTCACCACCTGCATTAAACATCCACATCAACATGAGAAGGCAAATGTCAGGATGACTGAAATGGGTGAACACGGTTAAAGAAAAGTCGAATCTCACTCGGTTGTTCAGACCTTGTCAAAGTACTTGCACAGCAGGGCTCTGGTCTCAGAGCCGGACAGATAGCTGAGCTTGGCCATGAGGTTCATCTCCCACTGGGAGAGCATACTGGCAGAAGCCCTCAGCTGCCTCTGTCTCTGACTGATGGCCTCATTCTTGTACTCGATGGCGGCATCCAAAGCCTCGATTGCCTCGTCCAACTGGAAAAGCGTTCGCTCCTCCTGAAAGAACAGACACAATCTTAAAGATAATGTGAGCAGACAGCTAATATTAGAGTTTCCAGTAAGGACCAATTAGCTCAACGCTCCTGCCAGCCAGAATTACCATAATTGCCAAGTATTTTATCTCCATCTTATTCTGAGCATAACACATTAAAATGCTTGATCTCCAGAGTGATATCTGACCTCAGGGGAGAGCAGGTTACCCTGCCGCAGCTTATCGTCCAGCTCCACTCTCTGTTTGAGCAACGAATCTTTCTCTTGCCGGAGGTTGGAGATCTCTTGGCGGATCTGTTGCGAGTCTTGAGCGCTGCTGCTGCGAAGGAGGCCGTTCCTCTCACTCAACTCGCTCTCAAGGGTTTCAATCCGCCCTGTAAGCGTCACCAGGTCCTTACTCAGGGCCTGGTGAGAAGATCCAAACAAACATTCAGTATTTTGCCAGTTTCCCATGACTGCTGAGGTGAGTGGATTGGGTTGATTGATACCTGACTGGAGCGGAGCCGCTTGGTCTCCAGTCCGCTGCGTTCCTGCAGCAGGGCTTCTTTCTTCGCCAGGATCGTCTCTCGCTTCGTCAGCTCTCCTTCCAAACCTTCTAGTCCTCTTCTCTGTTCCAGAACCTTCTCCATTTCCTCATCGAGCCAGCGTTTTTGTTCTTCAATCTTCTGCTCATTGGTTGTAAAGCACACAGGAAAGATAAAGTGACAAAGTCAGGAAATGATAATACATTTAGCACATTTCCATCAATTCTCAAGAACTATAAAGAATACATTTATTATATTACTTCTACTGACAATAGATTAATAAGCTTGTGTATTTGCACTGTAATAACAACACATGAGATTCATCAAGATGCTTTCTGTAATGTACTATTGTGTGACTAAGATGTTGAAAAGGTTCAGTAAATGAGAAGTTTAGATGTGAACTATGGACCAGGAAATATACTGGACCCACAGCACAGGTTTTTAAAATATGGTTACAATACCCACATGAAATGTTACAATGTTTCTGTATAAGCACGAGAATTCATAATATCAAGTATTTGTCTGACATTAACATATTATGTATTTTCAATGCTTAAAAAGGTTAGTCAGTTAAAATAACAAATACTTGGTTATCACGTGCAATTTAAAGTCACATTTATCACCTTGAACACGTTATAACAGTATTCTATGATTACTAAGCTTAAATATCTGTTTGTCAATTTCACAAAACACTGCAATAAAATGAAATGACTTCTCTTGGATCATGTGGGGGATGAAACTAGCATATGGTTTCACATCAAACTGACAGGGGGGGGGCTCATTTTGTATTAACACTGCAGTATTTTAAATAAGAAGACAGTTGCACCTGTTGTTCCTCCAGTGACATGACTGAGCCGTTGCTGCCACTGCGTCTCTGCTTCTGAAACGCAGCAATCTCCTCCGTTTTTATCCTCAGGATCTTCTGTTGCTGCTCGTTCTTTATCTCGAGCTCCTGCGGTGGAGGCAGGGGAGAAGACCAAATGAATTACAGGACAATGAAGATAAAAGGAAAACTAGTCCTGTAGAAATTAAATAAACGCTTTTGGCACTAATGTACTGTGATATTTATGGTAAACTCCAACAATTACAGGTAACTCTGATAGAAAGTTGTTTTAAACTGAGAGCAGTTTAGTAATCAATGCTTCCAAGAAAACTCTCTGTAAGAACCCTTTTGTTTAAGCCAAATGGAATCCGTCCCATCTCCACTAATACATTTCCCACCAAATTAACAGCTATATCAGTGTAGGATTGATTATCTACTAAAACCGAAGCATTGGGTGGTGATATACATTTCTTAAATACACTAACAGTGTTTGTCTGATCATTAAAAACAGGTACTCATGCTGCTCTGTCAGTGTGTTCTCTTCAGTGCTACCTTGACTCTGTGAGTTCTTCGCTGCATCTCGGTCTCTAGACGTCGTTTCTGCTGACTTTCCTCACGCAGCCGCTTCTGGAGCTGCTCCTGCTGCTGCCTCATAGACTGCACGCTGCGCTCCAGCTCCAACACGCGGCGTTCGTTCTGTGCGGGCAGGTTAGCTAGACGAGCAGTATCCCGCTGCCGTTGACTTAGCACCTACAGCACCACCATAAAAATGTTTAAGTGCAAGAACATTAGGTTCAGAGTAGAAGTGCTGCCTTTAGTCATATATCTTTAAAATAATATCTTGCAGCACAGAACTATTCAAGGCCACAAAATTGAATTTAACATGACTCTGTTGCTGATGCGTTATTGAGGATTAATAAGTATGACAGTCAAACCTTGACTTTGCTCTGAGCAGCAGCTATCTTCCTGCGACATTCCTGCGCTCTTGTGTTGTCCGTTGTGCTGATCTCTCGCTCTTGTCTCTCTAGATCCTGCAGCTGCCGCTGGGCCTCCTGCAGCTCCTGTCGAGCCTGCACAGCTTCACTCTCCAGAGCTGTGATCTTATGGCTGTACTGCCTGTTCAGGGCCTGAGCATCCTTACCTGAAAAAATAACAATAAAACATAGGCAATGATTAACAAGTGACCTAAAGAAAACAGAGACAAGGCTTTATTTGGAAAAGGCCCAGCTAATAAAGGACAACGCAGATGGATACCTGTTTTGACCAGCTCCTTGATGAGTTCTTCCTTCATGCGGATGGTGACGGACAGCTCGCGGATCTTCTGCTGTGCCTGATGTAGCCCCCAATCTGAAGCGCCTTCAAAACCTTTCAAGCTCCCACGTGCTGATGTGTCCCCAGAACTGGAGTTGGCTGCACGGTGATCAGAGAGTAAACAACAGCTCAGTTGGGAAGGGAAATGAGGAAGCAGACGAGGCTTCGTGGCACTAATTGAAAGACAGGCCCATCAGACAGTTCTACACTTACATGCTTTTCTGGTCAAACACATGTGCTGAGGCAGCTGAGATGTTGGACCTTTCCCAACAGCTGTTAGTCCTCCAAACAACACGTCCCTGTTAGTCCAGGTTAGATTCACCTGCCTGAGAAAATCACTAACATTACATCATAGGCACATAGGCAAAATGGCACACTGACCCTGAATCATCTGAAAGTTGTAGGTTGTGATTTCTATAAACACAACATACTTGCGTCTCTCTTGGCGGAAGTTGCTCTCTTCTTCTGTGTCCGACATTTCTGCTCCTCCTTGGATTCCCAGCTCCTCAAAGAAGCTCCCATCGTGATCACCAACAGGCCCATTACCGATGTAGCCCACTGGACTCATCTGCAACCACACACATACACACACAGAATGAAAAAGAGGCAGGCAATGATATACTCTGTAAACTGTGTACAAATAGTTTGGATCTGTACAAAATGATTGTAAAGATAAAAGATAGTTTTCCAGATCAAGTTCAGTGTGTGGGGCTTTTTCTGATATGATGAATGTGTAGTTTTAATTTCAGTATAAATTCATCCCAGAATCTCAACATGCACCTCCATTTCTTGCCACAAGGAAAGTTTTAAAAGTCATATCATACTTCAGGGAAGGAAAGATCACAGCTGGAAATCTAGCTCTACTGGTTGGTTACCTGTCTGAATGTAACTCCATTCTGAGTCTGCTGCATGGAGGCAATAGGGGCAGTGTGTGGCCGGGTTCTCAAGTTAAGGCCTGGACTGGACATCTGACACTGCAGCTCTGCGATCAGGTCCTGCTGCTCCTGCAGCTTATCACTCTGAGTCAAGGAAAACAATCACATAAGTTAAAAGGGAGAATATCTGTATAATGTGAATCTTTAGTCTTTGACCAAATCTTTAAAGAAAGGATGGAATAATGTTGGTCCAGTTCAATTGCTAAGCCATGGATCCTACGTATGATCCATAAGATAAAAACATTAGAATAAGAGTGTGTTTGACCTGTTGCTTGTATTGTTCCATAGCATCCTCCAGAGCAGCTAAAAAGTCTGTGTTCTCCGTCTCCAACCGCTGGATCTGGGCCTGAAGCTGAACACTGTCCTCATTCTCTCCACCTTTCTCAGTTTCATGCTCATGACTCCACCTCTCCTCTTGAGCCTCTGGATCCTGCTCATAAAAAGCATGTATAGACATATCAGTAAGGAACCTAAACTCCTTAAAATTCTTCTAATTATTGTCTAAATATTTGAGAGAGGTTAAGAGACTGACCTGGTTCCTGACAGTGGGCCTCCCCCTCCTCAGTGCAACACTTTCCTCCGTGGAGCTGTTCTCGATACCACTGTCTGGTCCTGAAGCAGTGGTCAGTCGGCTCTGTTCCTCCTCCACTGAGCACAGCCACTCCTTCACCTTCAAACTCTGCTCTGCAGTCAGAGCCCCTTCAGTCTGCAGCTCCCGCAGTAACCTGTGATATATCAGCAACATTCAAATGGAGTGAAATTAAGTTAAGGAATGCACGATATATATATACTAACATTCTATTAATCCTTTTTGTTAAAGACGTTTCAAGAGTAGTTAAACAACATGACAACAAACTAACTGTATTTTGATCGATGAATGAACTTTAACCTGTAAGCAGTGTCCGTGCAGGTCCGGTAGTGAGCACTTTGGGCCTGCATTCTGCTGATCTCTCCCTCTCCGAGTCGAGGCCTCCTGTTTGGATCAGCGTGAGCGATGATGCGGGTCTCTGAGCGGTGGCGGTTTTCGAGGGCTCTGCGCAGGGCCTTGATCTGTTGCTCCAGCCCTTCTACACGATCAGGCTCACGCTTGCAGTTGACAGTGGCCTTGTTCTGAATGTTTCTCGCCCTCGTGGCATAGTTCAGTGTATTCAGACTCTCATCAAAGTCTGCGGAGGATGGGCTGATGCAGGCAATCATCAGTGTTTTTGAATTTCCTCCTAAGGAATCTTTTAGGATCCTAGAAGATACAAAGATTATATATGTTGAACCAAACTGACACTTCACACCAGATCCTGTATCATGTTACGGTATCTCATGTGTCTGATCAACTCAATGAAAACGTACCTTGTGATTTTAGAATCTCTGTATGGTATGTGAGAGCCTTTCCTCTTGGGATCCCCCAGCGCCCCGATAACATTTCCCAGGGCCAGCAGTCCGCTGTTAATCTGGATGCTCTCCTTCAGTCTCTCTCCAGTGTTCCCTGTCCTTAAAATGCGCTCTGACCCCGCCAGGTCAACAAAGTGGAATTTGGAAGACAACATTTGTGGTCCAGAAGTTGCAGCGGTAGCGTAAAGGCGTGAAATCCCCCGACGTTGGTCCATGTACACCGTAAAAATGGTGTGTGACCGGCTGGAGTTTTGATTCATCTGGGTTGCGCCAGTGTGCCGGGCTGTGTTTCCTGACTCTAGTAAACTCAACACCTCATCAAGACCCTCCACTTCACACTCTTTCACGCCACACAAAACTGTGAAGGCACACACAGATATAAAATGTTAATACATGCATACACCAACCATTAACAATTCTCACAACCGCAGAAATGTGCTAATAAATAATACATGTAACAGCGGAATGAAAATGTTAGCATTTCATACCAATGTTGCCTTTATCCTCTCGGATGTGGATGTCCTTGCTGGCCGTCTCTACCTCCAGTAAGTCATTGAACTCCTCTTTGTAGACCTCCAGGTAGGACACTCGGACAGAGAAGTCTGTGAGGTCATTTTCATCTAACAGCTTGAAGACATCCGCAACAGCCCTCGGAATGATACCCTGCACCTCATCTCTAAAGGAACCTACAACACAATTCAAATACACATAATTACATGCTGGTTTAGACAAGTCACATTGAAGTCTTCTTATTTCTGGTCTTAGCCAGTGCAAAATACCATTGAATAGGAAGGAAAAGGAAAAATATCAGCTCTAATTTACACTGATGATGAAAAACACTATTGGAACCAAATATTTCGAAGGAGACAATGTAAGAAGAGTAAAAATATAAATCAGTAACTTACAAATATTAGCTTCTCCGATGGTGTAGGTCTTGCCTGAGCCTGTCTGTCCGTAGGCAAACACTGTAGCATTGAACCCTTGGAAGAAGGCGTCGATGAGTGGCTGTACAGACTCAGAATAAACCTCCTCCTGAAAGCAGGACTCTTCAAAGAGGAAGTCAGAAAGAAAGTGTCTGTCATGGCCCAGAGTGACCCGACAAAGTTCAGTGTCCACAGTGATACAGCTCTCATGGCAGTGTAGTAGCTCCTTAGGCAGCAGGGGGCGCACTCGAACAGCTACTTGCACTGCGGAAAAGTCCCCTCGGCCTTGGCCACCGGGCACTTTAGGAGACATCTCTGCTTCGCTGTTGGAGCCCTTCTGTTTCCTTCTGTTATGTAGTGTTCATCTTTGGACCGCTACAGGAGAAAAACATAATTTGTCACCAAAAATCATCTGGAATGTTTTTTGCCACAAGAGCATCTTTCACAAGCCTTTCAATTCAATCTGGGTGATACTTGTCCTTTGTTTCATCTGTATTTGTGCACAAAACAGAGCAGAACCATCCGAAATCGAGGGGGTCAGTGTAGCCTATAGTTCTAGCTAGATGATAAGAGGACATGAAGAATACATTTGGACAATGGTGGAACTGTTAAGGAGGAGACTTGACGAGTTTGTAAGACACTAAAAGGCATCTGCAGCTGCTTTTGCCGGCTTCTTACGAGGTACGTTATCACAAACTCCAGCCCTGTTAACAGGTTTGTTGTGGTCAGACACTCTCGCCACTGTGATGGCCTCTAGTGGACAGATTGCTTAAAAACCAGTGAAAATAGGCAGCATGGAAGTATGTAAGTTGTTTTGGCTACATCACTCGAAAAGGAGGTACCCTTTCCCACATGAAGGCAGAAATTGAAACGAGATCTAAGGCCCCCAACAAACCTACACTGTCAACACGCGCAGGTATCCGGCTGCATCGTAAATGTTAATGTTTACAGAGTAAACAAAAACAATTATGAGTGTTGCCATGTTGGAGTTAGAGCAGATAGATGTTGAAAAGCAATTACATTTTCTTAAAGAACTGCAACAAATACTGTCTGTGTAGGGTACACGCCATAGATTCAACGCAAGAGCATGAATTGGGCTTTAGGGTGCTGAGGACACTCAGGTGTGTGTTCATAGAGTCATAGTTACACCCAGTAACTACTGATGTCAATGCTCTATCACACAGAGGCACAGACTGAATTCCTCCATGAACCGCTGCAGTGATGAGGTGTGATCAGGATGTTTGGGGTCAACCTCTGCTCCTCCTCTAGCAGCAGCAGAACACAGCCTCTCTGATCCGTGCTCGGTAGAGATAGTTCTCACCACTTGGATTGTCTCCTGCGTCACTATTTAAACTTAAGCACATGTAGCTCTACGACATTCACAACAATAAATCAGTGTGAAAACTGAATGGGGGATCTCTCCATAAAGTTACGTTATAGTTAGTAACTTTAGTAGAAAGTCGTCACTCGTGTTCAGTGTAAACAAATAACACAAACAACGAGTCTGACTACGACCAGGAATGCAACACAAAGTTTATGAACGTGGTGAACCTACTTGTTCTGTGTGTGAACTGTGCTCGTGGAGGTGTAAACTTATTTTGAGCATGTTAGCAGGGTAACGTTAGCTAGCCACCGTTACCACAGTGTGCCAAAGTCACCAGATAAAGATGGACGCGTCAGGAACCGCTACCCGCGAGAGGAAAAAAACACATCTGAGAGGAAAAACACACGAGTGTCGACTTTTTCTAAAGCTCCTACTACGGAGAAGTTTCCCACGTTCATACACTTGTTCGTCAGTCTCCATGTTTCCCACAGATAACTTCGGCTAAGCTAACGTTAGCACTTAGCCAGGGAGCAGTCCGAACAACAAACCACAACATGGGGATGAGGCTGGACACCGACACCCGGAGGAGCTACTGGCCGTCTGGATCCACTGACCGGGTGAGAGGGTGTTCGTGTTAGAACCATCTTACTTTCTATGAGGCAGCAGCAGCAGCTCCATGGGTCCAGCAGAACACTGGAGGGGGTTCAGGAGCCTGGAGGTTGAGGGGGGCAGCTGGAGGGAGGAGCCCGAAAGTTTGGGCTGTGTTTGGGGTTTGGTCTCTGAGGAGCATCGTGGATGAGGAGGCTCGGGTCAAAGAGGGTTTTAAACAGCGATCCACAGAGAAGCACAGTATCTGAACGTTCCTGTGCTACATTTATTAGTTGAATTCTCATACCTCATATTCTGCTTAGTTTTCCCTGATGTTACTCACCTATAATCAACAATACAAGTAAATCTCATGATAGACCCTAACCAGAAAGAAAAGTGATCATATCATTGTTTTTGTTTAATCTTATATCCTGTGACCCTGGATTCAAGTTATTGACCTGTTATTACTTATCATATTTTGATAATTTCTTCATTTATTTCTTTACTTTAAAATTACTTTACATTTTTTTGTTTTTATTTTACTTTACTGCTATTTCATTTCATTCATATTTTATTTGTGGATGTTGCATTGTAAAAGTAGACTGTACTGTCTATACTTGGCTAAAAGAGGTATTGAAACTGAAAAATATGATATAACTAATATATAAACACTTTTTTATTTTTATCTAAAGCTGATTGAGCTGCATTTCTTGTATGAAAGTTGATATATAAATAACGTTTCTTATTATTATCATTAACAATAATGATGATAATAATAATAAATATACTTTGTTTATATAGCACTTTTCAAGATGCTGTTTCCCAATAAACAAGACAACAAATCACCAAGGACAAAAATAAAAAAAACACACAACCCAGGTAAACCAAAAAGGCTTTCTGATAGAAATGCGCTCTGAGTTCTATAGAATAGTTCTATTAGAATAAATAAATTAAATCAAACCAGATAAATTCAAGGAAGGTTTTTACTATGTGACTGTATAGGAATGTATTGTTAATACACATGCTTTGTCATATCATGATGAGCCTTTGTCCCTTTTCACCATCAACATTTTTCATGCATTTAACATTTTCCACAGTGATGAAACCAAACTCTGTTGGGAAGTATTGCAGCAGCTGTAAAATCACAGTTTGTGGCTTCATGGTTAGCAGACATCGAGTATGTAGCAAGTCTCATCTGTGATCAGCAGGGGGCAGTGTTACATCATAGTTTGATAGTGCACAGTAGCACATCTCTTTACAGTCTATGAAACATTTGCAGGTTTTCTTCTGCAGCGACAAGACTCGGGCACGACAAGGAAATTACTGCAATTTGAAATCACAACTAATGACAGAGATTTAATAAACAGCTGAGAGGAAAAGAAGACACAAATTGAGCCACTTTGACTTAAATCTCACTTAAAGGTAATTTATAGGAGACTTGTGATATTAATATAGAAACCAACAGTAGTAGAGTAATGGCCTCCTGAGAAGAGAATGGAGTCAAACTCTATCTGTGTGTGTGATCATCCCAGCCTCAGTTCTTTGTTTTGGTAGCTGGTTTAGGCTAACGTTCATTTTGCATCCGCCTTTGTGGTGGTAAAGATCACACTCGGAATGGACACACTAGTTTCCGCCCTTTTCTCCGACTTCTTCCATAGATGCCATCACTGTTAGCTCATGGCAACACAATATTTAATAAAGCTGCTTTCAGACATGCATTGAATTTCACTGAAAGGTTCTGGAGGGGCCGTATGTAAGAAAGCAAATGACCTAGTCAGTTGCTCCAGATATTTTCTGAACCTTTTCCTGCCTGACCTCTGGTAAAATTTGTCGAGGGAGATGTAGACAACGTTGTCAACTTGTAAAGAAAATGAAATTCAAGAGCCTTTGACAATAAAGTCCAAGGCAGAACACGAAGTGCTGTAAACCAAAACATGGCATTTTTCCATCACGTCTCGCCTCCTGCATGTTCCGCACATTCTCTTGTTGTGAACGTTTCTGATTCGCACAGTCACCCGTTGCGTTCCTCATATGTCGAAAGCAAACTCTGCTTTTCCAGTTTAAAAACCCAAGATTTGAATCGTCTCACCTGGAGGCTCCAACACTGACGGGAGCTCCAACCCATGGATGAGACTTGATTGATCCATCTTACCAGGCAGCTATCACTGGAATATTATTTTTGGCTAGTTTTTTGTTAATTTTAGTCAACTATTATGCTTTTGGTTGTGTGTTTAGAGTCAATTTGGGCTTCAACCCCCATAGACTGTACCGACCACACCTTGGGGACGATACTAAAAGAGGGGGGGGGGATCAGCGGTGTGGCAGACGAAAGTCATGGTTAGTTTTTATGCTTCTTTGAACACAACAACTATGGACGCCACCACCGTGTCCACTCCCTCCCTTCCACCCTCGCCATCATGGCATCACTAAAAGATCCTGAGCCAAACTGACAGTAGTGTCCTGTCTGCACCATGTGGAGCCTCGGCAGCACCAGTCCCACTCTCCTTTGTTCTATTAAACTTCAGATGAGACCAAGGTATTTCCTTTCAAATGCAAGTACCACTGATAACCCACGCTGCAGTCAAAGGGAGTGGGATGGTTTCTTATGACTATCCTGCACAAGCAGAGAGATTAGGATATTGATTTCAGTCCCACACACACTGCCAGCGCTCATTACGATTTTTTTTTTGTATCTGCACAGTGTGACTCAGCCACACTGAGAGCTTGAGAGACGCGACAGTGGAGTTGGAGGAGAAGGATGTGAAAGTGGATGTAATATGATAACATAGAGGAAGGGGAGGAAAAGAGAGGACAGTGAAGCGCACAGAGCAGACAAAACACCAGACTCCAGATCAGGTGCTCTCACACAGGCAAACCAAGCTGAGCTTTTAATACTGAATGACCACCTCTTCTGGGATCCCCGAGGAACATGGTGAGATTTTGATTGAACTCATTATTTTTTCCCATGAGGGACACAAGAGATCAAGACTGAGTCCAGAACATTCTGTGTGCAGGGGTAATAAAGGACAGTTTTTAATTCAGCCCACACCCTCAGCCAGTGACTGCCTCGCTTGAATCATCTATTCAGACATCTCTATTCAACCACCGCTCTCTGTCTGCCTCGCTATCACCGTGCATCTTTTTCTTCACTCAGCGTACAGGCTTGTTTCAGGATCCTGTGGCTAAAGCCCCCCCCCCCCCTCAGTCATGTCATCTCGGTTGAAGCCTCCTCTGCAACTAAATACACCTTGTTTGTTCCCAGTCAACCTACACTTTGCCTCACTATCCACAGATGCACTTCTGTGTGGTCTCATTTTCTCAAATGTGGCACAGCTCAGTGGGGAAGATAGATGGAGGGGGTGCGGCACATTTCATCACCACGTCACAATTTGTCCAAGTACACCCGTCCTTTTGACAGGAGAATGATTACACATACACGACTCGCAGTGCGCACGAGACATGCTCATGCATTTTTCAATGTGTACTTGCGGATTTAAAAGTTAAAGTTCATTCAGGCACAGTAGGAACACTGTGGCTCTTTTCAGCAGCTTGTTTTTGGCTGCCTGTCTGCTGAACAGCACTGCTCTGTACGGCAAGAACTGTGTGTTTCTCAAAAAACCACTGCTCACATACTGTACTATATCACTGTATATACATTTATGTTTGTGTAAAAAAAGCTCAGGGTGAGTATAAGTGCTGGGTTAGACATATGGTTACATATATACCTATATTAATCTGACTGCTTTTACACCATATTCACAAAAGTAGAAGAGACCCAACTCTTTATGTTCACATGGTGCTTTAATGGTTGCGTTGGAAAATGAACTGCAATAAAACCAGGATGAAACATGGAAGCAGAAAGGATTACAAAGTTATAACACATCATGATTACGTGTCCAATATACAGCGCACATATGTAAACCCTTTTAAAAGTCATTAAAAAGCAGCACTTTCTTTCAGGGTGAACCTTCCACATATTTCCTGGATCAGTTTGTTTGTGTCCTTCAGTTTAGTGCTGGTTTGTTGTCTACATTGTGTCATTCGTCCTTCAAATCTCCTACACTCATTTCTGTCTTTTTGCAATAGATTTAGAGGAAATTCTTATTATTCCAAACAAAGCTCATGTTCTTATACTGAAGTCATTTGCATTTCTGTCTGTAGCTGGACACCAGTGTCTCTGAAAAGCAAACATTCTGAAACATTTATTACATGCAGCAGTGCCACACACCTTGTTCTGCCACCACTTCATGTTTTACTACCTGGCTGTTACAGCTCTTTCACCAACAGTACAGGGGATTTTTAAGATGGTCACCGTATCATCACTCATCAATGGCCAAATGATCCTTAGCTAAATCCAAACCGGACTTTAGTTTGTCTTTTGTGCTCTAAGATTGTTTCCACCTTCTGTCTCTAGAACTCATATTGGGAAACAAACAGGGTGATTTTGGTGATGTACTTCCCGAGCTGGACACGTCTCTCCAGCTCGCTCATCTCCACCTCCGCTTCCAGAGTGGCAGGCCCCTGAATGGGGCTCACCAGCATCAGCTGACCTGTCAGACGGTCTGAACGCTGGACTGTGAAGTGGCGCCGAGCTAACCTCCCCCCCAGCAGGGAGAAGCGAAGCGTGTCGCCCATCGGACGCAAAGCTGAGACCCTGAACATGACGCGAGGAGCTGACAGGTTGGATGAGACAGCCATGTAATGGTAGGAGAAGGAATTTGGGGTCTGAGAACACGCCTTGTTGTCCAGAGGACAGGGGTTACGTTCACAACGCCTGGAAAGAAGAAAAACCAAGTGAAAAGTGAGACAGATGTAGATGAAAGAGTGTGAGAGGAATGTTGTTCAAACAATGGAATTAATATTTTACTGCCAAAAAAACATATACTTGTTACTGTGGAAAATCTCTCTTATGACAATGAATCAGGAGCAAAAAATGCAGAAGACAATGCTCACATAGGCGACGTCTTGACATATGCAGCATTAGGGATTTTGGGGCAGTCCACATGGACACACTGGAAACCACCATATGTATTAATGCACATCTGGTCCTTGGTGCAGTTGTTTTGTCTGGTGGCACACTCATCGATGTCTGGCGGAAAACATCAACACAGTGTTAGCTGGGACATCATTCACACGGCTTTGTTGGGAATAAGAACATTCTAAGTGATTTCATAACAAACCAGGAAAATAAATATGTGAGTGCACCTCTGCAGCTGCGTCCGTCGCGGGTCGTATTATATCCAGCAGGACAGGTGCAGCGGTAGCCTCCAGGGGTGTTAATGCAAGCATGTAAACACAGTTTCCCCGCCTGGCCATTATGGAACAGCTCACATTCATCTATATCTAAAGTAAAAAAACACACACATAGTTAGCATCCTATATAACAACAAACTAATGTGTATATTAGTCGTAAGGTGTTAGTCCTACCAGTGCAGATGTTGCTGTCCCGGCCAGAGATGGTGTATCCAGCCTCACAGGTACAGTGGGTGGTCCCCTGCACTATAGAGCAACGTGATGGACGGACAAAGGGCCCGGTGGTGGCAGCTGGCAGGGTGGCAGCAGCAGCAGCTCCACCGGTGGCTGCAGAGGTGGCAGCAGATGTGTTTGTCATGGTAACAAAGACTGAATGGGGAAGACAGGGAAGATGAGAGGTAAGACGTTTTCTGTAGCTTAGGATTTCATCTGGGGCTCATTTTTGTTCAGTCATTAAGGGACGGTCTGTGGGCACGGAGAAAAATGTACATTAAAAACTACTTGATGGATTACGATGTGGTATTCATCAGGGACTTTCTTTAGCATAAGAGATAGGGCTTTTTGTTGTTGTTTTTTTGTTTGTTTTTGAATTGTCAGAGATTAATTCTTGAATCTTGATTTAAAAAATAAGCCAAGTTTAGGGGACTTATATTTATGAGTGCAGGGAATTAGGTATAGATCCAAATAAAAAAAAAAAAACAGGATCCATTCTAGTTCTTTATAAAAATCTAATTTTAATAATCCTCATAACTTGTTTGTATAAATAATGTTTTATGTCAAATCTAACTTCCAGACAACATATTCGTATCAGACAATATAAGAATTACTCTAACTTTAACTTTAACGTTAATTTTATGTTTGAATATATAAATATTAAATGAATAGAGAGAAACTAAACTAGGTGGGCTGCGGAGATTCACAGTCACATCAGGGAGAGGACTGCAGCCTCTCCAGCAGCACTGTCTTGGACTCACTCTGTGGTATGTAGCACTGACTTGTATTGGCAAACCAAACCACAGGCCGATGCCATCACCTTCAGCAGACTGGACACTAAAGTAGTCTATAAAATGTATGCTCTGAAAAAGGCTTATTTGCTATTTTTGGCTCCTATAATATCCCAAAACTCAAAAACCCCTTTGTGTTTGAGCTGTCTGAAGGGTTAGTGGTTATCTCAACATGTTAAAATAAAATAAACAACATCTCCATCAGGCTTGGGGGGTTTGGGTGTGTAATCCCTACATGTTGGCAAGGGGCTCTGACAGGTAGCTCCGGCCCAGCCTTTGGCACAGACACAAGAGAACTGGTTCATCTCGTCCACACACGTCCCGCCATTCAGGCACGGAGAGGACGCACACTCATTGATGTCTGAGGGGAAAGAAACAAACAGGGGAGTTATACAAGGAAACACTGGTGCTATATGTTTCAACCCTGTCAGTGATACAGGAGCACATGCAACCAAATATCTCTGATGCTGAAAGATAAGAGAAAATGACATCATGGCATATATACGTGTTAGAAGGAGAATAAGGGAAAAGGTGGAGGAGGTGCTGGGAGGCTTTGCCTGATCCAAAAACTTCTGAGCAATCCTCTCAAAGTTAGTGAGCTGTCAAGATGCTGCGGTTAAAATATCACATGTCTGAGCATTCAATAAACTCTCTGGACAATGAAAGAGCGTAGAGAGGAAATATGATCATGGGTCATATAGGAACTATATCTTGATGTAGACAAACAGTTGAGTCATGCATGATGCACCAAAAGAGGAATGGGAATAGAGAGCATGGGATGGGGGGTCGGATATAAAGAGGATGATGACAGGGCTTTAAAAGAAGTGATCAGACGGTTAGATAACAGAATGAGAGACGGTCAGGGTGAAGAAGAGGAGGAGAGACTCTGGTGGGGAAGGGATGATCCCGCTGAGGCCGGGTAGCTGTGTCTCACCTCGGCAGGTCGGCTGCTGGCCACCCCAGGTCAGGCTCTCCTGACAAACCCTGCTCTCTGAGCCCACCAGCTCATAGCCAGGGTCACACAGGAAGTGGACCTCATGGCTCACGCTGTGCGACTTTCCAAGTTTCCTTCCGTTCATCGGTGCGTCCAGTTTTGTGCAGGTGCCTGTTGGAAAAGCAGGAGGTGATTTAATAATGAAAGAAAAAAACTGAATACATCATTTTAACATGTAACATTTGAAAAAGTCCGTCTCAGGATGTTTTGCTCACTGTTGATGGCTTTCGTCGTCTGCCTCCCTGCACTGCTCTGCAGTAAGTTTATTTTCTTCTTCAGGTTGCGTAGACTCTGCAGGTACGAGGCCTCGTGTGCTGAGAGAAGCTTCTGGACCTGCTTCAGAGAGCCCTGTATCTCCTGCCTGCTGGGGCACTCCTGAAACCAAACAGAGGGGGTGACTACAGCGTTGAATTATTCACAACCTGTTCAAAGACTTTTTCAAATTCACTGACGATGAGGATATTTCCTGAAGCATTTTATTTCTTTTTTAACAACGTTGCAAATAAAAGTGCAGACACATATATTACCTCCACCAAGAAGGTTGTGTTTTCACCACTGTCTGTTTGTTGGTTTATTTGACAGCAGGATTACACAAAAACTACAGAGCTTGGTGGAGATGAAGCCTGAGGAGGAACCATTACCTTTGGTGCAGATGTTGAGTTGGAGACGTTGCGTAGATTTGGGGTACATTAGTATTTTCAGATTTCATCAAATTCTTTATTCTTTATATATTATTATATATTGTGCCACAATGAAAGTCGATACATCAAGTTAAGAGTAAAATATGTGTTACATTATTTATCTTGTGCACTGTTTAGGACCAATGTTGATGACAAAAACAAGACATCCACCTTTCTTCATTCTGTGGTCGCATTTAACAATGATCTGCAAATATAGATACTGTTACTATAAGTATTAGGCTAGGGTTAAAGCTGCAGGAGAATAATTTGCTCAAAAACTTGTTTTCTGAAAAAGGAATGCTGTTATTTGCTGAATTTATGAATACACAAAAGCTTCTCCTCTGGCTTCAGGTGACTTGAAAATAAATATTTGTCAACATGAAAAAGGGACATGAGGGCCATAAGCCAGTGAAGTAACTGATGCATTCACCGGAAAACTAAGTTTCCATTCATTCTTTCTCGGAAGATGCTTTGATTAAAAGTACATTGAATTTTTTTTATCTGAGCTGTAACCAAAACAGAATCAGCTCCATCCGGACGTCAGCAAATGAAGGTCTGTTGAAGAACTGAGAGCTGTGGAGTACAGAGGCTCGGCTGTTACATGAGTGAGTAAAAGCAGTATTATCAGAGCATGCTTTTCCACCCAAAACTAGATGCTGTGACCAAGTCATACACACGAAAACAGTTTACTGTTGTTTCAATGTGGTCGTATAGGTGTGAGCCTGCAAGAGCATTTCAAAACTTCAGTATAAAAAGTTATGAAACGTGCCATATGTCACGAGAGGGGGAAGTATCAGCAAAAGTGACTTAGGTTGCATTAGAGGTAATCACTGGCTCTCTATGAAGTGGTAAACTTAGGCTTTTGGTGTCAGACAGTCAGGTAGAAACGCCCTCAGCGCAAACACCACCTCCCGTTACAACCTCCCTTTCTATTGGCTGCAAGGAGCGGACGAACGGAGTGTCAGGGACATGTTTTCTACCCGTGCATGCCCGCTCGCTCTTTACTCCCTTTCATTCAACAGCGTCATTCTGTGCCGTCCTCTCCTACATGTTTTCAGACAAACAATTAGTGTTTTCTTCCAGCAGGAGTTATGCAAGAAGAGTCAATATTTGTTGAAAACACCTGATTTGGACCAAACTGGGGTTTGAAGGGATTTCAATCAGTCAGGGCGGGGGGGGCCTGGTGTTTAAAGTGTAGTTGTCAAAGGCCTCTTTCTGTCCGTGCTGGTGATTTTTCACATGGCTTCATTTTTACTGGGTGATGTTACCACAGTGTTCGGAGGCATGCAGGACAGGAGCTTAAGACTCCAGTTCAACTCTATTAAATCTAACCAGATTTGTGTATTTAAAGGGGCAGTTCACCCCAAACGGAAAATTCTCTCATCATCTACTCACCACTATGCCGAGGGAGGGGTGGGTGACGTGTTTGAGTCCACAAAACACTTTTGGCATTGCAGCAAATCCAATATAATTGAAGTAAATGGTGACCAATTTTTCAAATGTAAAAAAAGAAAGAAGAGAACCTGGCTCAAGAGGACACAGTGTTAAGGACACCATTTTGAGTTGAATATGAATGTCGGTAGGTACGGACACTTGGATGACACCACAGGAGCAGTGTGGAGGCATTATGTGTTGTTTACTGTTCCGTTTTACTTCAATTGGATTGGATTTGGCACCAATACTGTTTACACCAGAACTCCAAAAAGTTTTATGGACTCAAACACTTCAACCACCCCTCCATCAGTGGGAGTAGATAATCAGTGAATTTTCCTTTTTGGGTGAACTATCCCTTTAACATATAAATATAAATATATATATATATATACATAGACCTAAAGCACCACACTGATATTCTTATGGACATATATTTAAGCCATCTCTGAGCAATGCACAAACAAATACACACATGTGCAACACACACAGCCATGAATGCAGAGGTCAAAACACAGTCAGTGCAGCAGCTCTCTGGAAATTTCTGAACTACAGCACAGACATACCGAGCTGTTCATAAAGTGGACCGTCTGGGTTTGAAGTTTGAATCCAAAGTGAGGGTGAATCAATGTTTGGTTCCAAGCAAGGACGTTCTCTGTCTGAGCTGCACTTCAGAGGAGAGGGAGCTCATTCAGATGCACACTGTCACCAATGAATCAGTTCAATAGATACAACAGAGCTGAACAAGTGTCACTGCTTTAATTGTCTTTAACTGTAACAATGTCATACAAGTCAAATCCTCCTACTGTGATCCATTCATTCGCTCATTAGCCAATAACAGTGTGTTTCACATACCTGTCCGAACACAGGATGGAGTGAGCAGGAACACGCGATGGTGATGACGAGTGCTGCAGACACAAGCATGTTTCCTCCAGTCTTGATCCAATGTGCAGTCTGCGATCGGTCCTCAGAGGTGTCACAGGTTGCAGGCAGCCTGAACTTTGTGTGGGAAGTGGTCAGCCCTGGCTGTGTGCAGGGACTCCAGGTGAGAGAGAAACCACAGTTGGCAGTGGAAAAGCTGCTGAGGAGAACTGCTGCGGAATGCAGCTGGGTTTGCTCTTCAGCAGCCAATCAGGGAGGGAGACTTCAAGAAAAATTGGACCACGTTATTTTGCATTTACTCAATTTGAAACTGCACCTCCTCGCAGGTAAAAAAGCAGCTTAGTTCATCTTGTTTACGGAGAAGTGGGAGAAAACATCTCTGGATCAATAACAGATACACAATCAGCACCTTGACCACTTTGTGTTTGGTTAAAGTCCTTTTCATTTGCATTTCCTAACAAAATGCAATAAAAGAGTTTTACCATTAAATTTCAAAGCACATTCTTTGCCTGCTGACCATCTCTATGATACATTATATTCTGATGCTGTTTATTTAAAGCAGTAATAACTGTAACACCAGTATCATATCAATATAACCAAATACTGGTTATATTGCTTAGATGATAAATCTACGCTGGAAAACTGCGTAACAACTTGAAATCGTTAGGCTGCGTTTGCCGATAGACTCACAGTTCACTGCCAGTGATGCAGCTACAGAGGAGCTGTGCCCTCTGCAGGAATACATGCACACATGCATCCCTGTACTATACTTGGACTCAACAAAATAAGACTAATTAGGACAGCTCTCAGTAGAGCCTGTACCACCACCAAGGCACAACATTCCCCTTAAATCAAACAGCACCAAATTACACACTTATAGATATCAGGCCTCTAAAGATGCCTGATTTTTTTCTCTATCAAGATCCATTAAATATTCTCTGCAAAAACTGTGAGAATGTTGAATCATCCAACATTAAAGAAAGTAAAATAAATCCTGGATGTGCACCCTCATCTGGATCCACAACTAAATTGAATGGGTTCTTCCGTGACGCGTACCACATCCTTCCATCTACTTTCATTGTAATCTGTCCAGTACGTTTCGTTTAATCTTGCTTACAAACAAACAAACCAATAAAAGAACATACAAGGGTGAAAACATAACCTCCTTGGTCGAGGTAATAAATATAAAACTGGACTGGTAAAAAATAATGAGGTTTGAAGCTTGACTATGCCCTATGGAGAAAACTGAAGTGTTTGGACCTCTGTTATCAGCGTGTGCTCTCAACACCACTGTTGTTCCAATGGTGACGACAACGCTGAGACCCTCAGGCAGGAAGGAGCTGACATGTGGCAGTCAGATTTACCTGAGAAATCATCTTGTATGAGGCATTGTCTAGCCAAGCCAGGTAGAGCAGACTGCGCTCACAGCTGTTACTCAGCAGGGTCAGACACACCCTCACCGGTGCAACAACACCAGAGCATGTGTGATCACTGGACAGGATGCAGGGACCGGGTCCTTGTTGCAAACTACATTCAGCCCACAGGGCAGAGAAATTAGTGCATTGGGTTGCACAGCAGGGATCTGCAGACGGTGAATCATCCCACAGTATGCAGATCATGATTCATGTTTCACACACTGGGTCCATAAAAACACATGTCATTGTGTTTGAACAGACATGTGGAACCTGCACACTCAGACTGATCCGCTCATTTACTAGTTCTGACACCTCACGCTCTGCTACACGTGAATATCTGAAAATGTCTGACTAACACAGCTCATCTCATCTGAATAATCAACATCAGTCCCTCAAAACAAACTTCCCCTCCTGAAACAGTGATGAACACTCATCCTCAGCCCTGCATCAGAGTAAACCACGTTTTGTCACTTAGATGAGGAAATAAATAAACAGAGATGATTTAGACCTTTTGTCCTCAGTGACTGACTCACTAGTAAAACAGCGAGTGGGTGCCAAAGCATTATAGTATTCCAACGGCGATAATAATAATATATTATTAGGGATGCACCGATATGGAAATTCTTGGCCGATACCGATACCGATATTTAAAATAACAATCTGGCCGATAGCCGATACCGATATTTGTTTATTTTCTTTTTGTTCTTATTCATTCACCTTTTTGTGCCAGAAAAATAATAAAATCATTATTTAAAAAGCACTGTTTAAAAAAATGTCAGCCCTTCATCACTCTTATCTTTTAATGAGCTCAAATTGAATCAGATTTATGAAACAATCTTTGATTTAACTAAACTTTATTTAACAGAGACATATTATGCCCATTTTACCACAAGTTGAAATGTTTCCTTGGGATCTTAATGAAATTACTGTAACATATTTTGGTCAAAATACCACAAGGATAATTTAAAACAGCACCTTGTTACCCTGTCTAAAACACCCCTGTTAAAGTATCATATTAGAGAACGCTCTTCTCATTGATTTACGGTAGCAGTATTGCCCGTTTATTAGATGTGTTACGGCTTCTGTGTGTATGACGTGTGTTGTCAATTCACTTGTTACCTGTGCATGAGACGGATGAATAGAGCCGGTGCACATGAGAATAAAGTACTTAAACAGACGCTACGCTCATACTTTTTACGCCAAGTTACACTGCGTGAGTCAAGATAACTTAACAAGCCCTCCTCAGTTTTACCTGTTTTGAGTGTCGGGCAAAAATCACATCGCGTCACCACCCACCGTGGTCCTTCGCGATGCTTGTTTTAATTAAACAGTCGGATTCCCCTGGTCCGCACCAGTTCTCAGTCAGCTGCTAGGCGCCCCAGCGGTCGCCGTAGCTGAGGTGATCCGCGAGAAGGGCCCGACACGCGTCCAGAGTGGCCGACGCTGACCGCGTACCCGGTCCCCTCCCTTCCGCGCAGGCGATGGACACCGCCCCGCGGTACAAGAGAAAGAAAGCCCCCCCAGCAGTGATGCCGTGAGGTGCCACCGGATGAGGACCTCCCGGTGCCGCACACTGAGCCTCCGGCGGCGCGGAGAGGAGGGCGACGGAGGGACAGCCGCGGCACGTGCCCAGCGGTTTTACCACAAATATGAACATCGGCCAATGATATCGGTGAAAGTCAAGTTTATTACCGATAAGCCGATATCAGTTAACGAGGCGAATATCGGCCGCTACCGATGTTCGGCCGATAAATCGGTGCATCCCTATATATTATTATTAATTATAATAATAATGTTTAAAAAATAAAATAATAATAATAATAAACGTTTAGATATGTAGCACTTATCTAAACAATGTGACAAAGAGCTCATGGGAATAAAACAAGGCATTAAAAAGTTAAAATTAGCCTCACTTCGACCTTCAGTAACATCGACAAGGACATCACTGTATAACAGTGTTGTGCATGAACGAACACAAAAGAACGCGTTCATTGAACACGTTCACTTCTATGAGAACGATGAACTGAACGCAACTCAATGACAAATAATGAATTTCAACTGTGAACAGGTTCATATTGTAGCGTCCTCGCGTATAGACTACAGGAAACTTCTCTCTTTATGTGTAACTTTATTACCAATGTCTGGCCAGTGTCTCGGCTCCGAACCGTAGTTGGGAACTCAGCTCACTGGTCAGGGCCAGCCCTGGAAATGTTGGCGCCCTAGGCGAGATTTCAAATGTTTTTGATTCATCTCTGACTCTAACCGCAGTCTATCACCGCAGCGTGCACGTCAGGGACACACCTGAGGCGGAACCGCAAATTCTGTGCGAGCCACCGCCTGACTGTTCACACCATAGATATATATATAAAAGCCTTTATATATATCTATGGTTCACACTGGGAGCCATTCAGAAGGATGTTTTAGATGGCTCCCTGTCCACGGAGCCACGAGTGGTGACATCAGAAAATGTCACTAAAATGAGTAGGTTTTTATACCTCTCTTTGTATGCATCATGCTGCTATGAGGAACTTTTGTGAAGCGAAATGAGACTCCCTTCTTTTTTTTCTGTTCATGCTGAAATAAAGTGGATTCACTTGGTCTGACGTTAACGATCACATCTTTATAAAACACCTCATTAGCTTCACACGACAAACCCTATGGGGGGGAAATGTTTTTTGAGAGTAGATTCCAGATTCGTTCACTAGACTGGCACTAGGTAGAGCTCAAAAGAGCCGTATAGGTTCATCTCTGATCCATGCAGCTTCCTTCTACCAAGTTTTGTGGTTATTGGTCCAGTAGTTTATTACATAAACCTGTTGACTGATAAATCAGAGATGAAAACATAACCTCCTTAGCAGAGGTAATAAACCTCCACCCATTTATCAAGGAAATGTCACCAACATTAATAATTATTAGAAACACAACAGGAAATTAAAAAAAGAATGAAATGTTTTGAGAATATCTAAATAGTTAATTTTCTGTTGGTCGACCTATCAATTCATTTATTAAAAGCTAATTTTCCCCTGCTACTTAGTCTATAGGGTTTTTATATTGTGTTTTATTTACATTGTATATATTTGTTTATTTTTGTCGTGCACTGATTGCTGGTTGTACATCAATTTGCCATTTTCTTTCATGGACAACTTTAGTTAATCACAAGCTGCAAAAACAACTAGAGCAGCAGAGGAACCCAGCATCCAGCAGGGGGCAGCCTCAGGACACCACAGCAGACTGTGATTCTTGTAAGGCGTCTGAAGACAAGGTTGAAAAAGTACTGGGTTATTCTCTAACAATAGGTTTTTAAAGTATGTTAAATCAGTATCTAAAACTTGATTTTAGATACTGATTTAACATACTTTAAAAACCTATTGTTAATCAGGCAGTGTGGCCTAGTAGGTAGGGTGTTTGTCCATGTGAACAGGCGACCTGGGTTCAAATCCCTCATCTACCCATTTTCAAATTGGCAATATACTGAATTCTTGAAATTGGCAGGATTTCTCCTATTAATTGCAAAATATCTTACGTTTAAATTTAAATTACCTAAATATAAAAATCAGGAAAAAAAAAAAAATGATGTGCGCAGTGGGCTTCTGCGCAGGATATGCGCAATGGACTTCTGCGCAGATGTGCGCAGTGGGCCTGTGCGCAGGATGTGCGTGCAGTTTTTTTTTTTTTTATTTAATTTAATTTAATTTAATTTTTTATTTTTTATTTTTTATTTTTTATCATCATCATCATTTCTCCACAGGAGATTATGTGCTTGTGTGTGTGGCCGCGGCGCTTCCCGGTTCTTCCCGGCACTATGCTGCCGATGCGAACAGCCCAAGTATTTAACATGGGCGAGGAAAGAAGGCGGCTTCTACCTCCGGTGCGTCCCGGGGTTAGAGGTTGATGGTGTGACGTTAATGGATTGTTTTACATTGCATGTGTCACGTCTAAATCATTCTCCTATGTCGCCTGTACCAGGAGCCGCCCCTGTCACTGGTTGTCTTGGCTCGCTGTCTGGCCGGTAACCAGCCGTCCGGACCGCTCCGTGAAGAAGGAGGAGGAGATGTTTCTTTACTTGGAATGCGGCCACTTTATTTCTCGGATATACAGCAGGAGCAACACTCGCATCACCTCTAGGTTGTCCGTCACTTCTCGTTATACACACACATTTAGAGTCTTGACTCTTTTCCCACAATACCCAGGTGCACTACGTCACAAACTTTCCTTAAAGGGGCAGGCCATACCTGCAACACAACAGCTCTCGGTCTCATATACAGATGGCAAGAGAAAGCAGAGACGCAGACTCAGCAACTACATCTGAGATCCGATGCACCTTATTATTATCTGAGGGATTTTTACACACTGTCTGATAAACATTCCGACAGTAAAGGCAAGGGGTAGTGATGGATAAGGTTTTCTTTAACAAGTTAAGTCTCTCATTCTCACTTTCCACCTTAAACCTATGCAATGAACTGAACTATGAACTACTTCCGAATTTAAGTGGTGAACTATTCATGTTTACTTTTATGAACTGAACTTTGAACTAGTTCATGAGAGGTGTGAACTTGCACAACACTGCTGTATTAGTAACAATTACACATGTATGATTAAATAGCAGGAGCTGTTTCACTTTTTCTGACGCTGTTTGGCCACATTCTTTAATACAAATAAACCTTAAAAACTCTTTTACATAACTGATGTATAAAAAGCACTAAATATAGTGCGATGGAAACGTTTCTTTGATTGAGTCATGTGGTTGAGTTTTACTTTACAGAATAAACTCTAAAGATGTGAATGGGGAGCTGCTCGTTTTGCACGCGCACGTGCGACACAGCAGCAGTTTGTAATCCTTAGAAAGGACGTGTTTGACATACAACGTTTGTTTTGAGTTCTTAAATAAAGAAAACGGTCTCATGAAATGAGACATGGGACCTTGTAGGTATAGAGACAGAGACATGGGGTGACTGCTGGAGAGGAGGAGGAGGAGGAGGAAGAGGAGGAGGAGGAGGCAGAAGGGCAGGACAGCTCTGATCGAGCGGTCACTTGTGCAGAACCCCTCCTGTAGTTCACCCACCATGGGGCCTGGAGCAGCTCACTTGCACCTGGAACTGTTTGTGGTTTTGTTCCCGCTGGCTCCGTTTCTCCTCGCTCACCGGATGATCCCAGTCTCCTCCACCGCCGGTAAGCACGCTGTTTGTTTCCACTCACTGTGCACGGGTCAGGTGTCCACCAGGGACACGCACCACAACTTATGGTGCAGGATGAACTTCTAACCTGTGAACTTACTACAGCCTCCATTGGCATGTTTAGAATTTTCTTTAATTCGTTTTAACCACCGATCCCATATGTGTGTTCTTTTTAGGAATCAGTTTGCTGTGTTTTAGTATGTTTGTGTGTATTTGTCCCTGCTTATATTTATATTTGATTGTTTTTACTAATTCACCACCTTAACCAGGACTCCCTGAAAGAAGAGATATTACATATTAATTGGTCCTTCCTGGTTGAATTAC
Source organism: Pleuronectes platessa (assembly GCF_947347685.1). Classification (NCBI taxonomy): domain Eukaryota; kingdom Metazoa; phylum Chordata; class Actinopteri; order Pleuronectiformes; family Pleuronectidae; genus Pleuronectes; species Pleuronectes platessa. The sequence goes on from NC_070626.1 coordinate 17,936,063, forward strand.
GCATAAAACCATAACATAGAATTAACCCTGTACATCAATAGAGTAAAGTGAGTGACCTATGAGGCACATTAATGAATGTGGGGAAGAAATATTTAAAAGTTTTTTTAATAGCTTGTGTTGGGAGTTTGTATTCTTAATTCTGACAATCAAGTGGCAATCCTTTAAACGGTGGACTCTGGGTTTAGCTGTCCAAATCTATCTGGCAAAGCACCAGCAGCCCAGCATTTCTGTCACTGCCCCCTGTTCTATAAGTGTAGCATGAGATTAACAAATTACCAGGCTGATGGTATTTTTGCCAAACACATGGCACAATTAGCAATTTGTTAGTTCAGAGTTGAATCGGGAAATGTGCTCAGATCTAATAAGTAAATATCAGGGGTGATCCTATAGCTGACCCTTTTATTTATCCATAGGACGACCTTACCTCATGGAATTAATGATTCCATACCAAGTCGGATTTCAGTACATTATATATAGTAATGTAATGTAGAAGTCATATGGTGTGGTTTCTGTTCAATAAAATGGAAATGTTGTCATACATGCCTACAGACTCCTGAGTGGTATGATTTCTTTATAAATCAAAGGGTGTGTGTTCGCTTATTGCACGCACACATGGTCATAATAAATTGTCATTGTTTTGATTGATATTTTGTGTTTTACTTGAAATTACCCTTGATTTGGGATGTGAGTGAAACTGTGACATAGGCCATCCTCCAGCTTTACAAACACACACACACACACACACACACATACACACATACACACAACAGTCTCGGACATAAACTCAAACATCCCGCCAAAACACTTGCATTCCGTTGCCGTGGCGACAGGGGCAGATGTATACTAAATGAGCGTTTGTGTTTTCTCCCAGGCCTCGGGGGGAAGCAGTGCTCGCAGATTGTCGCCCAGCACAATAGACTGCGCAGCCGGGTCAGACCCATGGCAGCTAACATGCAAAAAATGGTTTGTGACACCTATTGTCTGTTTCTTCTGTGTGTGTGTGTGTGTGCGTGTGTGTGTGTGTGTGTGGTGTGAATCTGGGTTTAACATTAACATAATCCATTTGTTGATGTTCTCTTGTTAAAAATTGAGGGTGCTTCACTGCCCAAAGAGCTCTCTATTAGAATGATTATCTTTTTACTGTAGACCTTCTCTCCCTCCACTGATGCCACAGTCTACGTGTTGTAATATAACATAATAATAATAATAACTTTACCTAAACAAGGTAACAAAGTGCTTCACAAAATATATATCAGTATCACATTTAAGCTCTGTCAGACTAGTTGTTATAATGAAAATAATAATATTTAGTTGTATCAGGTGTTTAAGCCTTTTAATCCCAATAACCTTAAAAGCTGAACCTGAGGGCACACTGAGGCTGAAGGTAAATCTGACTGGTTACTGGCCTGTATCTCAGTACTATGAAAGCCTTGTGGCCTCAGTAGCTCAGACACCATTACCTCTAGGCCTTTTTAAACTAAACACCTACTGTCATAGGCAGCAGATTCAAAAGCCGTCCTATGTTATAATTCTGTTGGGCTCCATTTCCCAGCCAATTAAGTGGTTCTGGACGGTTTTCCACGAAACTTGGCGGAAGGATGTGATAAAAACCAAATAAGGAACCATAAAATGCTGGTGTGGACTTTGATCAGGTTTGCAGATCAAAGGGGACTGTTGGACCTTGTCGGAGGTACACACTCTGTCAGTGTGATTGTAGTTACATTAAAAGGGTTAGGGTTAAAACAAATTGAAAAATGCTGTATCTCACAATGATTATCTAGACCTAACCCCAATACGGATCCACACCATTTAATGGGTTCTTCCTTGGTTTATATCATGGATATAATGTTTCGTGGAGAGATCCATTAGGTAGTTTTTGCGTAATGCTGCTGACCAACAAACAAATGAAAACAAAACCTCCTCGGTGGAGGTAATTCATGTATAGCATCATGTGAATGTCACACAATCAAATTACACCAATATTTTACTCCTTTTTTTCCCTCTGAAATATAATAGAAGTAGAATCAAGCATCATTAGTCACTTTTTTTTCTGTCACCCTACATATGAACACAGATAGTTAAAGTACTTTAGATACACTGTCAATCATAAATCTGACAGAGTGATATAAAAGGTCAGAGCGCCATGATGAGATGTTGTTGAATGTGCTCGAATTCTGAATATTAATATTTCTCTCGGGGTATTCTGACCCCATCTTCTGCAAAACACACAACCCGATCTCATTTCATCTATTGCGTTTCCATTCAGTTCTTACCGCATCCCCACAACTGTCCTGCCTGCATGTGATTGTGATTGTGAGAGGTAATGATGGATTATGACGCTCACAATGGATTAGATATCCTCCGGGCCGACTATGAGATTTGTACCAGGGCAAACTGTCACTTCATAGATTACATCCTCAAAGCCACATGCTCCGACTGAAGCCCTTTTCTTCGACTGCTCTTCAGCCTTAGAGAACTGCTCTCCACTGATAAGGCGGTAATGAGAAAAAGAGGATGTGGATAATCATTCTGCATTCACAGCTGTGGTATTACAGGTAATTTCCCTGCGAAAACCCTCAGAGGGGCTTTGTCGAGCTGAAGAGGCATATTAAAGAGCTTTACTGATAGACGTTAAAAGGCTCAAGGCTTCGACTGTGTTTTGGAATATCTGAATATGGAATTTATTTTTTACGTACAGAAACGAACCAGTAAGCATTATGGTGAGATTGTGTTTAAGTGATTAAAATATAGTCCTTTAGGCTTTGCTTTAAGGCTGAGATAAGATAGCAATCTTTTTAGGAATAAATGATGCTCCTCCTTTTCTCGCCCAGTTCCCCGTCTGCGAGTTTCCTTTGAGCTCCTGAAAAGTATTATGAGGTCACACCATCTCTCCCAGAGACAGATGATTAAAGTTCAGGATGAACTTCTGATATGAAGATCACAACCCTCCTGGCCACGAGATCTTGTCTCAATATTAAACGCCATTAAACGTTGTCTGCGTGACATCACAGGGCAGAGTGAATGCTGAACTTGATCAGACGTTCCTCATCTCACATCAGAGTCACAGCTTTGATACTTATCCTCCAAACTGCGTAACCGTGCAGAAACATTTCGATAGACGTTTCATTTTAAGAGATTAATGCATGTACCTTTTTTAGTTGATGCACAGATAGCGCAGTGACAGGAAAGATGACAATGGGACACCTTGACTTTTCTTGGAATAACATTAACTTGTTTCTCAAAATAGCAAGTTTCTCTTAAAGGACAATTTATTAAGAAATCTAAAAAATGACCAGTACTTTTGCAACGATAATGTTTTTTGTATAGTGTTCCTGACATATTGCATCCATAAACGTGACTTTTAGCTTTGACCAATGAACTCATAAGAAATTAAAAAATCTTGATATATTTGATGTCCAACTGACAACTGGTCCAAATTGGAGGAACTTCCCTACAGTCAGAGTTATTGTGATCAAGAGGCCAAAAATAAGTTTTGTTATGACTGTGACCTTTGACCCTTGACCACCAAATTGTAATGAGTTTATTGGTGAGTCCAAGGGAATATTTGTACCAAATTTGAAATTCCCTTAAGGCGTTGATATATTGTGATCAGAAGAATTGGACAGACAATCTGAAAACATAATGTAACTCTGGATGCATAAACAGGAGAATAAAAATCCAAAATCCGATATCCCTCGTCCAGAGACACTGGAGCTTAGATTCTCTATAAGGCAGTTAATAGTTTCATTTAAAATAAACAATTGAATTTGCCCTTCCCTTATTGGTTACTCCGGGAGTCATACAAAGAATTACTGATGCAAAAACAATAACCCATCATTTATACAACAATGATTTATAAATGTTAAAGATTTAGTCTGTAACTTTGTGCCTGTTGTTGTCCCACCCAGTCGGAACAGAACATATTGCAATGATTTCAGTACTTAAGTTTTAGTGGAAAGTTTGTCTGGAAACCTGTCGTTTGTTTGAAGCAGCCAATCCAAAGCTTGGAAAATATGCCACTCAAACCAGGGCTTTAGTGAAGTGTTTATACCAGAGTGTCAGTCTGTGTTTGTTGGCCTTGTCATGACCTGGCAGTTTGCCTGTGATGTCTCCTGCCCTGTCGCCCACTTCAGCCAACAGTTGGCTCTGACCCATGAAAATAATTAAATCACTCAGGCACTATTAGGAATGACCTTCATGCCAAAAAGTTTTTCTGTCATCCCGTCTTAATCATCGTCTGCAAAGTACAATGCAAGCTTTATTGGATCCAAACAACACACTTTGATGAATGACTTATATGATGATTAGAATTTCCTGTTTCTAATTATTGATGTCATTACTAAGTCATTATATTTTTTATCAATTATTATTTAATGCCTTTCTATGCATCACTTGCTGGGGAATTATTCACGATAAAGATAATCGGCTCCTGCTGACAGGTCTGCCACTTGTCTGTACCTTTATAGTGAACAAGAAGTCTCAGGAACAACTTGAGAGGATTTCTTTAAATTTGGTACAAATATTCATTTGGACTCAAGGATGAAGTGCTTACAATTTGACGGTCAAAGGTCAATGTCAGGGTGACCTCATGTTCTTGTGAGCGTGATATATCAGGATCACCCATCAGGAATTTCGTTAAATCTGGCACAAACATTTACTTTGACTAAAGGAATTTAGTGGTCAAGGTCACTGTGGCCCCAAGAAACACCCCAAGAGCATTCTTTCAAATTTCAAGATCACAAATAACCTGATTAGATGTGGGTGGTCGGAGGTCAGAGGTCAACAAGATGAAGTCTGTCTTTATGGGATTTTTTCAAATTTTGACCAGTTGGCACTTGAACTCGGAGATCCATTAGATTTCCGTGGTCAAAGGGACGAATTCCTAGTTTAAAAAGGCAGAAGTGTACTAATTTGACTAAATACACTATTCCTATTGTCTCTGTCCCTAGGAGTGGGATGAGAAGCTGGCCTTACTAGCAAAAGAGATTGCAGAGTCCTGTCACAGAGACCCCGCCCCTCAACACCCCACAGGGCTCAGTCACATTGGTGTGATCAGTCAGCATTTTCCTCGTGGCGTCGCCTCGTTTCATGATGTCATCGAGTCTTGGTTCGAGGAGGGAAGGGATTTTCTCTACTTGAGTGGGCGATGTAGAGAGAACGCCACCTGTCAACACTACACACAGGTATTCACACACTGCTACAAACTGTTTGTAGGTATTCATATATGTGTTTTAAAGGCGTTTGAATGCGTCTAATCCCTGTTGTTGTTGTTGTTGTAGCTGGTGTGGGCCACTTCCAGTCATGTGGGCTGTGCCAGCCAGCTGTGTCAGAAGGAAGGAGGCCTCTGGGACATATTTGTCTGTGCATATAACCCTGGGTAACCATTATACACCTTTTCACCAAAAATGAAAACATCAAATCCAACAGCTCAAATTAAATATTTGAAACTAAATATAAACAGTGTTGAATCTGCCATCCTTCTCAAAAATAATTACTTGAAATCGCAGTATTTACATGAAAGGTTATAGGAGCCTGACTATAGAGGACAAAAGTTTGTTATTATTACAAGAATTGCATCTAATACATCTACTTCGTAAATGACCGTGTCAGTACTGCTTTCTAGGGAATTTTGTGTTGAAAAAGGATCTGAATGCCTCTATGAATGAAGGCGTCTGAATGTGATTATCGTAAAACAGAGTCCTTGTTCTGTGGAGATTTCATTCGTTCGTTTAAAATTTAAGATGGTTAAAACTCACCTGCCATCACTCGGCATCCAATTGTTTGTCTCCTCTGTGCTCAGCAGTTTATATTTGTTGTTTTTCAGGGGGAACTGGGAGGTGAATGGCCGCCTGGTGACGCCCTACAAGGCGGGCCTGTACTGCTCCCTCTGCACGTCTTCCATGTCTGGCTGCTTTAGACTGTGGGATCATGTAGGTGGATTGTGTGGTAAGACCAGATGTATGCACTGCATATATTTAGATATGCCTGTTTAGTATGCTGTCATTGGTCGTTCGCTCAGTGAGGGTTGTGAATGCACAATTAATTCCACGGAACAAACATGAAACCTTAAAATATAAAAGCCTGACCTAGACCTGCTGTTTTTGAAGGATAAATCTGGAATTTGCTATTTTTCTCTCAGGGTAATTTTGTGCATCTTCCCCAATTAACATAGTTAATTATCATTCTTGATGCATATGACATTAAGTCGTCTTTCATAAAGATTTCAGGTTTACGTGAGACATATATTTGGTTATCAAATATTGTTCATTGTTTCTTTTTATTTTCTATCTAGGTTTTGTCTTTCATCCATCCAACTATTATTCATCCTGCTTATCCTTTTAAGGTCACAGGGGCTGGAGCCAATCCCAGCTGACATTGACAAACAAATTCAGGTAGCAGATGCAAACTCTCTGTTCTATTGAACTGTCTGCATTTCTACTTTACCAGAGATTCCAAGGAACCCATGTCGCATGAGCTGCGGTCAGCACGGCCATCTTAACATCTCATCATGCAAGTGCAAGTGTGATGCGGGCTTCACCGGACGCTTTTGTCAAGGTAGCAGTAGAAGACCGTAAAACATATCAAATAACATTGAATGGGTTTGTTGTCTGTAGTATTTTAATATTCATGGTAGCTAGGCAGACGTTACAATGGCAGTGTTTGTTTTACAGTACGGTGCAGTGTGCGGTGTGTGCACGGTCAATTCAAAGAAGAAGAATGCTCTTGCTTGTGTGATGTCGGCTACGCTGGTGCTGAGTGTGCAGGTTAGTGCAGTGTACTTAAGTACAGGAATGTATCATCCATCTGAGCTATTTTTATTCTGAGACGGATTGGCTTCAAAATTCGAAAGCACACAAAGACAAGGAAGGTGTGTTTGCTACTGTATCCTTATTCATACTTAAAGGTTGTTGAAGACATTTAAGTGGGACAGTTTTACATTTCATTTGCAGACATATCTTCTGGCTCTGAGGATGTGAATGTAATTCCAACACTGTCACAACAAAATTCAGTTTGATAGCACGAACTGCATTTCTCCAAACCCCATCCACATGCACAACTGAAACTGTTTAAAAGATGACAATATATTCAAGTGCATTCACTGAACTGGATCCATGACGGATAGGTTGCCTTCTTGTGTCCCAACAGAGAAAGTGCAGTTTCCCTTCCACGGCTGTGACGTGATGATAGATGGAGAGTGCTTCACTGTGTCTTCAGAGGCCGACACCTACTATGGAGCCAAGATTCACTGTCAGGTCAGAGATGAGACTGTGTTTCCCACTGAGAGAGTCAGTCCTCCAACCAGGCATCAAAGAAATGATTATATCAAGACTTTCACTGTGGTCTTTACTTTGTTCAAACCACCAGGAACAAGGGGGAATTCTGTGTCAGATCCACAGTCAGAAGGTTCAGGACATCCTGGCGTTTTACCTCAGTCACCTGGAGACGAGTAACGAGGTCACCAACGCCGACTTTGAGACACGGAATTTCTGGATAGGTACAATCTTTCATCTTGGTCACCCAAATGTGTATCCTGTTAAATCAACACAATATTCCCTTCTACTGGGATGATGTAGCAGACTGCTGTCATTTTGATGAGGTTTAACAACAGGTGGCGATGCTGCACGGACACAACAGCACTGTTTTTGTTCCCCAGGTCTGACATATAAGCCTCTGAAAGACTCATTTCGCTGGGACACAGGAGAGATCTCTGGATTCAGCAACTTCGCCTTTGGGCAACCTGACAACCAAGGGTAAGAGACCCGTTTAGCTGCTGCAGAGTGCATCACAAGCAGAGATGGTAGTGTGCAATGGAGCTCAACAAACAACAACAAATATCACCTGAGAGCAGGAAACCTCATTTCTCTGAGGAAGCTTCAAGTTAGTGTTTTAATCTGGTTTACAACTGCAAAATGAAAGCCACAAAAGAATTGAATCTTTCAAGCCTGCAAGCATTTCAAACTAACTAATGAGCCCTTGTTCTCTGTATGGAAGCATCTGCAGTTATGAATTGCACTTGTTTATTCAGCATTTGCCTGTAATTTATTACTAATATGTAAATCCAGACAGTGATGTTGGCTGACCTGCAACCTTCACCCAGACCACTAGATGTCTCTCTCTTTCTATCTATCTATCTATCTATCTATCTATCTATCTATCTATCTATCTATCTATCTATCTATCTATCTATCTATCTATCTATCTATCTATCCATCTATCCATCTATATCCATCTATCAATCCTTCCATCCATCCGTCCCTCTGTCTGTCCCTCTGTCTACACTATAAAAAGTTTCCTATGCTGGTTGTATTTCCACTTCAAACAGGAAAATAAAATTAGAATGATCTGACTTGTATCCTCATCCACTGTAAAAGCTTCCTGCATGTAATCTGTCTCTGTCCAGTTTTGGAAACTGTGTCGAGCTGCAGGCATCAAGTGCTTTCAACTGGAATGACCAGCGCTGTAAAACACGGAACCGATACATCTGCCAACATGGTAAGGCTTCTTCAGGGAGAGGGGGAGGAAGTTCTCTCACCTACCCCCTAGTGTGATGCTGTGAGGTGGGGATGTAAACCACAGAGTCACTCTCTCTCTTTCCTCTGTACACGGTTGGCTGCATGTCTTCAGCTGCAACATGTCCACATTTGACTCACAAGGGAGACTGAGTTTCACCTCCTGCTCTCCGTCCAGCAGCAGCTGCTCTGATCCAGAAAACCATCACGCTCTGAGTGTCATGGCGAAACAGATTTGTCTCTCTCAAGGTCCCATAGCTGACCATCCAGCCATTAAAGCAGGATTCAGTGCAGGGAATAAGTGTGCTCCTTCCTTCTGACAAAGAATAGTCGACCTCCTGAGGATATTTGTGATGAGGCTGATTCTGATAAAGAGAGTACGGGTCTGAAAACACACAAGAAGTGTAGTCTTGACACATTATTAAACCTGTTACCAAAATCGAAGCCTAATTATTAACTTTTTTATCTTCCTATATCTTCAACATTCTATTTCTATAGCCTCTAATAGAACAAACTTAAAGGAAAAATTAAGAACAATAAATGTGATAAGAAAAATGTATTAGATGCATACATTTTAGTTTGCACCATGTCCCATTTACTAGCATGGAGAAGGGGATTTGTGACCTCTACAGAACCTGACCCAAACACAAATATCATTTGAAAATAGTATCTTTCTATATTTTTTATTGAAACTGTACAGTAAAATGATTGTGTTTACTAGGATTTACATATTTTACTGCCTCTGTGACTGACAGTCAGGGTGAGGTGTAAAATGATAATCCAGTGTGTTCGTTAATGATGTGAACACATCATTGGAATCTCTGTTTGATCCTGCCCACACATTCAAACATGGCACTCAGTCTAAATCAATGGCACTCAGTGTTCGCCATCAAGAGCCTTCAAACAATCAATATATACAAAGACCCACAGTGTGTAGACGCACAAACACACACAAACACACACACACCACTTACATTGATCAAGAGGGATGAGATGGCAGCAGATGTTTAGTTTGACCCACTTGAGTGTGTCTTTGCGAGTGGCTGGTATGTAATCTGGTATTGATCGGAGCTGAAAGAGCGATCTGTTCTGTATGTGGTCAATGACACAGGGACGAATCCTTTACAACCTGCTTTTTGAAGAGCTCTTAATGATCCAGCCTGCGTAGCCGGTGTTTGTGTAAAGCAGGACTGGCAGATCGTGACCAAGAGAGGGCTCCAGGGTCAGATTATAACGGCGGTTAAGCGACATTAGCATAGAGATCGTTAGAAAGTTAATCGTATGTGCATATTCTTCAATCAGTCATAATCTCGTCCTTCCTCTCAAAATAAAAGGCGGAATTTCACGGCAGCAACAAAGAGTGAAATTCATAAATTCGGCTGATTATAAGCCAATAGGGCCTTTCACCTCAGAGTCATTTACAGCTTTCATGACTGTGTTGTGTTATTGGTATTAAACGATAAGTGGATGTCATACAGCCTAAGGGTTTACTATGCTTCTGAGCACTGTGTGTGTGCGTGTTTGTGTTTGTGTGCACGTGGGGTCTATAGTTTTAATCTCTTCTTTCATGCTGAACCTTAATAACAGCTTCAAAAGGATGATTAGGACACAACCAAACCTCTTTTTGATACTTACATTTTTATACTTTCTCAACTTAATATTTTTACATTGATTTATAATGTGTGTGTGTTTGTGTGTGCGTATGTGTCATAGCTGCAGAGCACATTGCCCGGTGGAACGATGGCAGGTGATGGACCTCGATTCCTCGAAGTGGTGAAACCATGGTCTGTAAATTAAGATGGACGACCCGGTCACCACTATCCAGAAATGGAGCTAAAATATCCAGGATACAAGACATTTGGAGCCGGAGTCAGTGGGGGATGGAGCTGCCGTAGCAACGTCCCTTCGACAAACACGCTCAAACAATCTCAAGTCTGTCTCAGCTGTCAATCATTTCACCCCATTTTGATGTCAAATAATAAATCAGTTTGTCTCCCGTGCTGATAAAGTGGAGGTGGGACTTACACTGAAGCCAGCCACCAGGGGGCAATCAAGACGTTTTGGCTTCACTTTTGGGGAGAAGTCATGTCATCCACTTTTATATACAGTCTATGGGTGAAACCAGGTTTGCTGTACTTTACATGTTAAATTCAAGATCTTCTATCAATCGCTGTAGATGGATGAATGTATATACTGTATATTGTAAATGATGTATCATTAAACTGTTATATGTCAGGTGGTCATTGGATATTCCTTGCATGTATCCTCTGAGTGAGCAGCTTTTAGTTTGAGTGGAAAAGTCTCCGACATATTAATTATGACATGGGGAAAAAAATCCAAAACCTGATAATACAACAGAAGGAATAACTGGTGTGAGTTCAAACATGAATGTAACAAAAACATCTGGAATTGGAAGTTGATAGGATTGGGTTCTTAGGTTTGTGACACAACAACCCCTTGCTGTCTGAATCTGTACTTTGTTTTCAGTCTGGTATTTATTTAATGCAGTGGGTAGGTGGAAATACTCAGCCATGAGACATGTCTTTTTTATAATGTTAACGTTTTAACATGTAAACATGTTTAATATCTTGACTATCACCATGGGGGACTTTGAGAGAGGTGGTAGATTCACCTGACCTTTATCATAATAACACAAAATCAAATCAGTAGATTCTGTTGGTGCTTGTAGGTGCTTCATGCATTTCTGCTGCTGAGTTTTCCAAAGCCCTGACAACACTGTGACTCAGCACCTGGTAACAAAACTTGATCTGTCTACACACAGACGCCACAAACCACTGACTTCAGGGCATACGAGGAGGTGGTTAGTAAAATATGAATTCACAGAATGTCAAGGAAATACTACTCTGTTGTGTTATTGTCTGTGTTTGCCTTATTAGTACAAATATCACAACCTGGAGGGAAAAAGGACAAGTTTTCCTCAAGCCTGAACAGGATCCAAAAATGCTCAGGCTTTGCAAGTCTTTACTTACTTCTGCTCGTTCAGTACACAGGCAGAAGGGGGAAAACTCAAGGTCGAGGAACTAATGAAGCAAAAACACCGGATGACTAACACTAGAAAATGCAGGTACGCTGGGAGCTGGATCAAATACAAACAGGCACAGAGGGCAGAGAACAAACAGTGTTACTACACAAGAAAAGGCGGAGACAGTTAGACCAGACACATCAGGGCAGGACAGACAGTTGAATAGTTGTGTCTCAATTCAGGGACAGCATCCATCAGTGGATCCGGTCTACTCAGCCGAGGACAGTTGCATCCTTCACCCGCTGCGTACACCGCGTTGACCGAACCGAAATGAGACGGTGTGGTCCTCTTATTGCGTCAACACCATGTCAGTATTTTTGACCATTAATTTCCTTTAGACTACTTACATTTAAAAGTAAATCCTAACGTTTTTGCCTCATTATTTGCCGCCATTATCTCTTTGAAAATGTATTTGTCACAAGCGCAATGAGTCATGGGTTATGTTGGCCCGCGAAGGCTTCACCTGGTTGAGCCTGTGTTACTCGGGGGGGGGGGGGGGAATTCGCTTGGACACGATCGGTCTTCAAATGCAGCCTCCGAAGGATATGGCCACCCGGATTGAGACACAGCTTATCAGTGAAGCAGGGAACACAAGGGCAGCAAATGGGCATCTGAAATGAGGTGGAGACGTTTCAGACACAAAAACAGGAAATACAGTAATGAAAATGGAGCACAAACAAACATAAAAGTAGTATTGATAATCTAACTCTGGAATAAAGGAAATAGTTCCCAAATTGTCAAACTAACCCTCTCTGTTAGGAATCATATACAATCCTCATTATCTTCATCATATTTATTTTTTAAGAACATATCTTTAACACAATAGTTAAGGTTTTCTATAGATTAGCATTTCCAACAAATGTAAACGATCCTTGATGTTTTATGGATCATTTCAGAAACATTTGCAATAAAAATGTATGAGGCTGAAGAGGTGAATTAATAAAAATAAAGTAATGTTTGGACACAGATTGTCATGAAAGCTGTTTTCATACTGTAACTGTGGAAAAGGTTTTCTGGAGTTTGCTTTTCACATTTGAAGAATGTAGCAGGAGATTGTCCTGGTCAGACACTTTCACAACAACAGGACAATGTCCAGGACATTCAGGTGAGTGGAAAGCACTGGGTAGTGCATGCAGAAGGCAGGACGTGACATAAGTATTGCTTTAGAAAGTACTGGCGTCGACCTTTGTCGCCAAAGCTCTCAAATCATGACATGTAGGATAGCATCTTACTCGATTATGGCATCCTGAGATATTTGTATTCTTCCAGTATCCGTCCATCACGTGTTAGATACGTCATCGACACGTCCACCTACTCGCTGGGAATTTTCTGTGTGTGAAAATGTCTGAGTCAGTTGCTGGACATTTTCTGGACATTTTTTCCCTTCCAGACCCCTGGTAAAACGTTTGAGTGAGCAGATGTGAGAATACATCAGGCTTCCCAAACTGAAAGCTATTTTAATGGGCTGTGCGGTCTAATAAACTTTTTGCTGATGTGATGGTTCATGCCAACAACAGACTCTCTGAGCCAAGTATGAGCCCTGACTGTGTTTGTGTGTGTCTGTTGGGAGTGTGTGTACTGTATGTGTGGATCTCCACCTCAGTCGCGGCGCTCACGCAGCCTCCCGCTGGTCTCATGGTGCCCCCTGATAAGCTGGTGCTGCAGAGGGTTTCAGAATGATGCCAGTGGCGGTGGAATTAGCTCCCATTGTCATGATAATGACAGTGATACTCTTGCCCCGTCCAACTCAGACCGGCCCATTGTATGGAAACAGGAATGCAATTTCTCCTGCAGCAGTAACCGACAATCCTCTGTGAGAGTGAAAGGTCCCTAAATGACTCTCCTTTCAGGCGAAGCTGAGGGGCCAGCAGCCAATTAAAGTGGGAGCAGCAGAACAGTGCCATCTCAGAGACCCTAAGCTGTCACACACACACACACACACACACACACACACATTAGTTGATGTGTTTAATTTTTTACAATGAGCTTCTAATCTGACAAACTATCTTTCTCTTTACAGGCCTGATTCTTTCGGGGGACACAGCCGGTTTGTGCTAAATGACTCAAGAGCCATATTCAGCACCAGGCACATGTGCACAGACTCAAAAACAACAATGATTCGAAAACGCCTTAGAATTATAGTTGGGGAATAGCGGGACAGAGCTCCAGCGCAAAGTGGAGACACTCTCCAACAGCATCCATCACGGTGAAACTCTTTGTGGTGCAGTTTATGGTATCAAACAGTCTCCTCTGGCTGTTTGTCTGGCAGCTGAGGCAGAGTCACGATGGAGGGTGAAGGGTTTAGAAAGTGTTCACATTGCTGTGCTGCGAGTGAAGTGGATGAGAGCTGTTAGGCCCTGAGAGCCGTGAGCTGAGAAGAAGTCCACTGGGCCGGATAAAGTTTGTTTTTAAGCAATAATAATCACCCGCCACAGAACTGACGATGACCCAGAGATTCTCCAAAATGAAAAGAAGAAAGAAACTATTTTTGAAATCCTCATTTATTTTGAAACCACCTTCCCTCCCAGACCTTTTCTCTCTTTGTCTTCACCGCGACAGATTTTTTTTAAATGGGAGAACTTTCTATGATACTGTAAACATACATTTCAATTGAATATACACATCTATTATTTCCGTTTCTAGCTCTACCTTGATGTCTTGCTAGTGTTCAACACTTAGGTTCCTCCTGCAGTCATTTTATTTTAGCCATATTGACTTTTTGGGCATTGCATTCTCTACTCCATTGAGTTCAGTTGTCTTGTTTGATTGCTGTTTTGTATGTTATAAATGAAAAATGGTTTAAGTTACAATCATCTAATTTTAATCTTTTGTATTCAAGTGTTTATGTGTTTTTACCACATTGTTTGAGCTCTGTCAGCATTAACTGAACAGGAGTAGGCTCAAATGTAATAACAATACCTTGAGACAGTCTCTTCTATGATCATATGGAGTTGAACCTATTTTATTCAATGTAGTTTGTTTGCTTGGGTTTCATTGCCAGAAAAAAAAATACTGGATAACATCGACCCTGTCCTTTCATCCATTTGTATTGCACCGAATGCTGTATTGTAACTACTGGAGTTCATGTCTCATGTAAAACAGCTTTAAAGAACGGTATGAATATCTGACGCCCTGTTGGTTAACGGATGTGTTCACAGGTAGCAACAGAGGTATCTGTCCATCAGACAAGACACTGGTTTAGTGGAAAACTCTCATCAGACACGATCATATCTTTCTTACTGTAAATAGAGCTCTTATGTGTTTAAGCATCTTGTGATCATCACTGAAAGCTGCAATCAGCCTCTAATTATCTCCCTTTACACCTCGAATGGGAAATGCAGCTGCACTGTGGGATCTGATGACAGGAGGACGACAGTAACCGTGTGTGTGTTTATGAAGAGAGGTGGATGATGCTTGAGGACAGAATTACCGGGTGATTTGTAATCACGCGAACAAATCACGTCAGGATTGCGCTAAGTACTCGCTTCATGTCTCCATCTGCTCGTCTCCTCTATTTACTAGAACCAGGGCCGGTGTTTTCATCTCTGCCATGCTCCTTGTAATGGTTTGTGAGCGCTGCCACTGGCATTTCTCTATCGATGGCAGATTGAAAGCAAATAACACAAGGGCATTCAAAGAGTCTCTATTGTTGGGGTAAGATTGAATTAAGATGACGAATTCCATTCGATTATTTGCCCGAGCCATTTATTCTTCTCTCACTTCTTTTACAGCTGTAACAAATTCAAATAGACAAAGACAAAGTATTGGTTTGTATCAGAAAGAAAAACATTAAAACATACTTATCAGTGCTTCATATATAAACTGTTTAATTTTACATCAAACCAATATTCAGACGAGTCAGGCTGCAGTCATTATTCTGTCCCTCTTCAATCACCATTATTTCTCCGTCCTTTCTCTCTCTCCCTCCCCCTCTCTCCCTCTGTCCCCGCTGCTGGCTTTGTCTTTTTCATTTTCTCTTTTCAGTGCAGTCAGTATTGAGCGGCCTACAGCATTTGGATGCAAGATGAACTTTGATAAGAGTTAATGAGAACGCAGCATTGTGCGGGCAAAGAATGGCTCGGGCTGCCCTCAAGAGCCTCCTCACCAGGAAATGGGCCGCGACGAGCTGCAGCCACCCACTCCTCCAGGTATGGAGTAGGAGAGGAGAGCGGAGGAGAGGTAAGAAGAGGAGAAAGGAGGAGAGGAGAGGAGTGTCATGGTAAGATAATGTGTTAGAGCCATACACAGTTGAGCAGCAACAAGGAGTTCAGACATCAGAATGGATGCTGGTACTTTCCATGATGATGGTTACATGAACTCAGAAGCTGTGTCCTCATCCAGACCGTGGAGACCCAAACAACGGTGATGACTCCGGTGGAAGACTGTGGTTTGCGTCACCTGTCATTCCCACCCTTATCGCTGTCGCCTAGCAACAGAGCTGCAGTTGGACATGTGGAGAAAGTTGTAATGTCCTTTAATTTTTGAACATGTGTATCGTTAACTGTTCAAGTGAGTTCTTAAAAGTGAAAGTAACCGATTGTCTTGGTCTTGTCGCTTGCTAGCACCATTATCTCCTCGTCTGATTTTCTCCTCATGTTTGGGTCTTAGACTTCTTGAAGCTGTGCCCCTCCACCCTGCTGAAGCAGGATGTAGCTCTCATATCATTTCCTGAACTTCCTCTCAGGAGGTATAGTACAGGCTCTGTTCAGCTCAGATGTAATTGGAGGGGAGAAATACTGTATGACATCCACCTTCATCTTATATCCGATCCAACGCCATAGAGTATCACACAGCTGAAGGAAAAAGGTCCTTTCATGAAGATTTCAGACAGAATACGCAGCAAGTCAGAGACCTGCATTCACTATTTCACTATACATCAACCACGCAACAATGCTAACTAGTTGTACAATGATAAAACCACTCCTTTAAACAGCTAATCTATCACTAACTGTTGTCTTTATAAAAGACCATCTAAAAGACATGTCTTTTAATATTAAAGCAAACAAATATAAAATGAATAAGACAATTACAACCAGAATCCAATGACACATTTCAACCATTAATAAAACAAACAGACACTTTGATTTGAAATCCAGCCGTCTTGAATATGCTTTTTATTTATCATGCATGCATTCGGTAAGAAAGATCAACAGTTCTGCCCCTGATCACCTACAGCAGCCTCTTCCTGGTAAGCCCTCTGTCACTACAATTGGCTGTCAAAATCTTATAGGCAAAGGTGCAATTATTTTCCAGAAAAAGTTTAGCCTCGAAAAAAATACATCTGTGGAAGGAACTGCATCGGTTAGAACTACATCCAAAATCCACGGTTATTCCTTCTCCTCAATCTACAAGACTGGTCTTTGCTGTCAGAGAAAACTCTCACCTAGAGTTTCCCTTTAAATTGCCCCTGGGAAATGATGCAACAACTTGGGTTCAAACTGTAATGATTTTATAAAAAGCTTTTTTAGCTAAAGTTGGGCATATCGACTTGAGAAAAGACTGCAGAAAGTTTATACAGTTGAATTTAAGATGAAATCTACTTTCAATCTATTTACCTAGTTGGATTCTTCATCATTCTCTAATGATGTGCCCTGGAAAGGATTCTTTTTTGGACCCTTAGTTTTCGGCCATGGACTTTGTATAAAGACTGACACTGCACCTCCTCTTCCTCCCACTATTCAGAAATTAAGCCAAAACATCTTGGATTCCAATGCTGTCGTCTTGCGGATTTGGAGACAATGTCTGTGTAGTAGTGATTGGGGGTTTGAGCCACTGTAGTAAGGTCACAACAAAACACCCACTTGACTAACTGTGAGTCAGTATGAGCTTTCAACCATGACGTTTTTTTTGCACCAGGTAACAAATTAAAACCATGCTTATTAGAAAATTAGAAAACATCTTTGAGAAAATGTATTTGACAAGTACTTTGACTTTTATATTTTGTTTATGTCCCATCCACTAACGTAGAGGAGGCAGAGTGTATGACAGACACTGCAACCATCCACCAGGTGGCGATCAAGGTGCTTTGCCTTCACTTTTGGGGATCACGCAAGTCAGCCATCTTTGTGAATAGTTCATCCATGGTTTGTACTTATTATTTCCTTTTTTACTTTGCTTTAATTTGCTTCACTTCTTATCTTTGTCCTGTTTGTCTGCTCTGCTCTTTGTGTCACCTTTGCCCATTCATCCCTTATTTCTTGTGTATATAGTTTGTTTTCGAAGTTGCTCTTTGTCATTTTGTTTGTTTGTCTCTATACATTTCCTTGTATCGTGCCTCTGTTCAGTTCTGTTCATCTTTCCTCTTCATCCTCATTCTTCTGTTCAACTCCCTGGTGATTCCTCAAGCCCTTTACTTATTTCTTTATTCAGGTTTTTTGACTTTACTGCCTGTTTCCTGCCAACCTGCCTTCCAGAGACCGTAAGCCTGTTTATTTATTGCATATTCTTCTTGCAGCAACTTTCCTTTTAGCCTGGAGTCTGCATTTTGTGTTCCCTAAACCATGCAACACATTATTGCGATGTGATGCATTGTAGCATTTTGTATTTTGTATATGTGCTGCCTATTTATCTTGTTTGCATGCCAAACACATTTTCTATCGTATTTTGTGGTCAAATAAAATCAGCTCAATTTAAGTTTTTTAATTGAACCATTTATCTAAAAGGAGACAGAAAGGGATGGAAGAAGCAGAATAAGATGTAATGTGGAGGGAGAAGAGAGGTGCATGAGCAGACTGAGAAATGAACCAACGAAAAGAACACGTGAAAAAATAACAGTATAATGAGGGATAAAATGAAAGAATCTGGAGAGGAAGCAGCAGTGCTTGACAACAGAGGAGTCTTTGTCACCATCCACTGATGAAAGTGGTCCTATACCAGCAAGAGAGCAGGAGATAAGAGATCAGGAGGCAAACGAATCGAGCATCTTGAGGAGGCTGCAGATAACTGAATAAATGAAGAGTTGAGAGAGGAGGGAGCATCTCATGGATGTCATATCTTAATTGAAAATGACAGCTTCAATTAAAAATGTCCAAATTAAAAAATCATTCCACCCATTTCCTAATTAAAAGCGTATCAACTGATAGTTTTGACTCATTAACTTCAAAGAGCGATGCAGCCTGGCGGAGCTGGTGGTGGAAGTGTGTCATTTGCTGGATGGAGAAGGAGCGGAGCGAAGGATGAAGAGGACTGATGTGTCGGGTGAGAACTATCTGCTGCAATGATTTCCTGTGTGTGTGTGAGACAGAGCGGCTGGTCAGTGAATGAGTGGTTAAATAATCAGTCAGTATTGTCATGGAGGCTGTAAGGAGGTTGACAGAAAGCAGAACGCTTACAGCTATAATGCCAAATATAAAAATATATAAAAATCTGCCTCTCATTTCTGCTTTTCTAACCTGACACAGCAGAGACTGACACAAATGTTATCATTTTAACAAGCCAAACACACACACACACACACACACACACACACACACACACAAACACATACACACACACACTGGTCTACTGGTCTTAAAGTGAGACGACCGTCGGACACCAGGTGGTATTTCAACAATCGCGTATCTTTTCGAGGAGAAACTTTGCGTGTTAACAAACAACCAAAGGCATTTATGTCACTTTTGCCTCGTACATTATCACATCCTCCTCCACCAGGAGCAAGTTTGTTGTCAGAAACTCTCGCCTCTGTGCACCTTCTAGTGGATGTATTAATTAAAAACCATACCAACGTAATGGATGCATGGAAGTATGATAGAATCTTCTGAAATGGACATATCTGTTTTTGTACATCAAGGCAGCAACAATGAGTGTTTGCAATATTTTGCCTTCACTGTTGGTTGTCCAATTGAGACTGATAAGAACCATTCCGTGTCATTGTTTCCAGACATCTCAGTTATTGCTCTCGTAAAATCCAGAGTAGTGTTGATGGCAGGTGTAAAGGTAGTATCAGTGATATCTTACCTAAACTGAAACGTAGCCTGGATATGGCCTCTCTCTCTCTTCATACATGGTCACAAGACAATATTATGGCACTTTTCTGGAAGCTGGTGAAAGGAGAACTCAGGCAGCAGCTGATGTCTTATGCAGAAGGTTTTAATGTTTGATGCATCAAGGAGACCAGAAGGCGAAACAATATAAAAACGCCAACAGGGAAACATGAGCAATTGTCACCCTCAAGTCTGAAGATGTCTCACACAGCCTCCCCATATATCTCCCTCACCCTGTGTCACCCATTCAAACAGCCCATCCATGAAAGGCTAGAATTGATGTCCCTCCCTAGTAGGTGTTGTAAGGGAATCTTATACAAAGTAACCTTGATAATGCTGTATCCTGTTCAACTGAATGGATCTTGACCTGATTGCCTGAACTAAGGCGTTGTTGTCTTGATGTCATCAGAAGATCTTGACCTTTGGCTTAGAAACCCTAACCCTCAACCAGAGGAGGAGGAAGAACCCAGATGTATAAAGAGACAGAACAGCTTCCCATCGGTGCGCATATTACAAACCAACCTTTGCCTTGTGCCCCATGCTCCGAGAATTAAAGTGTGACCATACCGTAAGAGATATGTGTCCCGTTCAACGTTTTCAGAATTGCCAAGACAGTGTTCACATCCTATTGGATTGTTTGGCCTTAACTATGCATGGACTCAATCATATTGTGTCCTTACGTCTTGCCACTGGTGTAGTAGGCAAAAGAGTTAGAGTCTGGTGCCTCTCTGTCTGGGGCATCTGGATTAGGTATGCATGTCTATGAGCGTAGACACTACAATGTGCTGCTAGTTGGCCCTTTATCTATAACCTGACCTTGGGTATTGGGAGAGACGGGAGTATGTGTGGAATTAGACAGGCACTGTTCTCCTAATGCTGTTCAGATGTGATGTCACATGTAATGAGTGAGCACGGTCAGAAACTCCTCAACAGTACCCAATCCCACACTTCTGGCAGATTTGACTGACTGGAAGTTAATTCATTGCATTAGCTTTTAAGATTAGTTGGATCGTAAATTACACGTTTTTTGGCCCTTATCTCTTTTATTGAGATCATTTCAAAACCCTGATTTTTGGAGGTGATGGCTCAGCTTTAGTCGTCCAAAAACATTTGAGGAATTCTGGCAGCACACAGGGTAACAAAGAGCAGTAAAAAAAAACTGATCAATGATATCTTGAAATCATTTCTAATAACAGTCAGCAGTAAGGGATTTCAGTAAATCAGAGTAATGTGTTCTCCATTACAACACAGCACCCAGACATACAGAACCTCCATAAGATGAGAAAAACACCTCAACATTTTAATGAATCTTATAAGTCACTTTATAAATCGTGTTTCTAAAACAACTCTTTTCTGTTGATAGATATTTTCAGGTTGTGTCCATGTTTCTTTATCGTTCCATCCTTTACTTTCCCTCTACTCTTTTTGTAGCTTCTGTATAGAAATTGCAATATAAATTAAGTCTACTACAATGCCTTGTAAGGAAAAACTTTGGCTGCTTCATTTTTAACAAGAGACATTTGACATTTGGACTTTCTGCAAATCACAGTGTGAAACTTCAAGCATTGATCACACCCTGTGTGGACTGGTTATATGATTACTTTGGTTTCCTTAAAGTGGAATAGAAGAGGGATTCTTGTATATTGGATCTCTTTGTGTTTTTTGTTGTTGCTTTGAGTCATTGATATAATAGTTGTGAATCTGCATTGTCGAATATTGTTGGATACATTTTAGTTTTTAAGTGTGGATCAATTCACTTTAAGATGATACATTTTGAATGAATCCTGCAGCAGTAACAAACTGTTTTATTATTACTGCATCAACACAGAGCGATAAAGATTTGATCACGATGAAACATTTCTTACCCCTGGGAAAAGTTTAATCACACAATTCTGTTAAATAATTCAGGGTTGTAACATTGTGATTATCATGATGTTATTTTGCAAATGCAAATTGGGAAAACTACTTTCCAAGCCAGCGGCTGTTCCCATTTCTCTTTTGACAACAACCTTACTCTCAGTGGAACCAGTTAAAAGACACTTTAGTGTGGCCTTCACTCTCTGCAAAAATATCCCTGTCCAGATTTCATACTGTGTTCCACGCACCTGCTTCTCGAAAGCAGCTTCACAGACTAACACTGAACAGCCTGAAGTCTTCTGTGGCTGTATGTGAAAACGCAAATGTCCACGTTCCCGACATTCTTAAGGGAAATGTTTTCAGCAGTGAAAGCTCTAAAACGCTATAAACTAGAAGTTGGTGGAGAGCTAAAAGAGAATCTATAATTCTGATTCAGATTAGTCAGGCAACCAGACACATAACTCAAACTGAATGATAATTATACTCCATATTAGCTGAATGTCTAAATAGGCAGCTACCTCAGTGACAATTACAATGCAGTTGCATTTATTTTGAAGTTTGCTGGTCAAAGCCAAGTACGACTACAAGCTACTTAAGAATTTATCTTTTCATTAATGAAGAGGAATCTGCGATTTCCAAAGCCTACACAGCTTCTGAGTCTTACTTGGCTTTGAATCAAATTGAATGTGTTTCATAATCTTTCAGAATATTTGCTTGAAATATATCCACAGTGCTGATATTTTCAGGCCGGGACCCTTTCAAAATAATTTACTTGTGTGTTATACATTTGTATTAAATACTGTATTTTAAAGACGTTTCAGCTCCATCATGGTTTGACACAGTATGTCAAATAAAAATCAGTCACACGTATATTCTTCAGATATTAAGGGATTTCATCATTATTCTGTGTGTGTAGCTTGTTGAATATCCCCCAGCTGCTGCTGCAGAAAACTATTTCTGCAGGTCATAGAGAGATAATAATCAGTCAGTATTTTATGAACACGTTATCTGATGTTTTTAAGCACTTTCATGTTCCCTCTGTAGTGTTTTGTTCCCCTGTGTTGTCATGTGTTTCCCTTTGCTCTGTTTTCAGTCAGGCTCACTGGCTGACGCTGAAACGTCCGGTTAGTTAAGAGGTGTTTTTTATTTTTGTTTTCATCACAGTTTGGCGGTCTCAGTGAACAAGCTTATCCCTGACAACGGCAGATAGGGCGGTGGGGGATGATGAATGGGCCTGTTAGAGAATGCTGCTCATTCCAGCCACACACGCTCCGTCTGTCTCGCGGCAGGAGAACAGGAGAAAGGCACTAAAGCGGAGTTAACTGAGTTTCACACTCTCACTATTCCTGAGCATAATTGAATCGTCCGTCTAATAACTCATCAGAGACGGGCCAATTTAAGTTGGATTACCCTCAGAAGAACCTGCACTGCTGCTTCCAGTTGAGCCAGTTATCTTTGTTCAATACATCACAAGGTTGGAAACAGTGAATGTGTGTTCTGGGTCCGAGCGACGCTCCAGGGAGAGAGACCTTCATCCAAAACGGTGATCAAACTGGCCATAGCCCACTGTTATCTCACATTCAAATGGTCAACATTAAACCAAATTTTAGCAACAAACACAGTGTGATCCCGTGTTTTACACCACACTACACTCCCCTTCGTTTTCCAGTGACAACTGCAAAAAGATGTGACTCTGATGTTGCAGATTCTTCTCCATCCATCCATCGTCATGGGGGGAGCAGGAGCCAATCCAGTTTACAGTGGGCAAGAGGCGGGGTACACACTGGGCAGGTCATCAGCATGTAACTGGGCTGAAAGGCAGAGGCTGTGTCTCAATTTAGGAGCCGCATCCTTTGGAGGACCTGGTCTTCATCCCGAACCGAAATGAAATGGTCTGCTCATCCTATTGTGCAGCCGTAGCCTAGCAACAGAGCTATTGACCAAAATGTTCTTCAGTTGATTAAAAACGCTGAAACGATGTTTGTTTTTTCAACATGTTTAACGATATCTGTTTGGTTTGATTACTTAGGTTTGAAAATATATGTTTTTCACCTCACTTCGCCACCATTACCTCTTTGAAAAACAGTTTGTCACCGAGGCGCAATGAATCATGGGATATTTTGGTCTGGGAAGGATCACCAGGTGGGTGGAGCCTCCATTGTTGAGGGACCAAACTGAGACACCAAACAACCAAACCTGTGTTCAGTTTAGAATCTCCGATAAACTAACCCAAATCTGCGTGGACTGTGGGAGTACCTGCAGAAAACCCATATGAACACAGGGAGAACATGCAAACTCCGAACAGAAAGAAAGAACCGGGATTTGAACCGACCACCTTCTTGCTGAGAGGCGACAGTGCTCAGTTCCACATTACTGATTCTTCTCCATCTAATCCAATTTTCAAAACTTTCACATCTTTACAAATGAAAACAATTCATCCCCATACCGATACACGATGAAAAAAGAGGCTGCTCCGAAAGAAAGGTTTTTTATTAAACAAGAGAGTGTTCAAGAGCTGAAGGCCGGCAGGGAAAGCCGAGTGAATGAGGTGCCAGTTAATGCCTTGTGAAATGTGTAGCCGGCCCGCAGGCCTCTTATCATCAGCCCGGACGGTTCATGAATTCATTCTGCCATAGTTACCCAGAACTCAAAACAGGGGGAATATCTCTCCACCTGGGGGCTGTCACACTGAGAAAGCACTGCCTTACGTATTCACCACTGATCATATATACCTTTACCTGCATGCGGGCATGAGCATCCACATTTGCACAAAAACACCACAAACACAGGCTCACAGGCTTCGACCCAGACTCTCTCTGTCCAGGATAGTCTGCAGTTCCAGTGGCAGAACTTAATGAGGTTTTCACACTGAGACACTTCAGTTAGAGAGTGTTGGGGGAGGACTGTGTGTGTGTGAAGATGTGTGTGTATGTGTGTTTGGGGGAGGGGGGGGGGGGGGGGTAGGGGGGTTAGGTCCCCACTACATAAGTAATTTGTAGTGGGGACCTAAATCTGTTTACACAATCAAATTATGTGGACTGGTTGTCTTGGGGCCAAAAACATCCCCATACCGTACATAATTGGATTTTAAGGTGAACACATGTTTAAGGGGAGGGTAAGGTTGGCTTTCAGCTAAGGTAAAGGTTAGAGTAAGGGTCTGGGCACACATGCACAAATTTGAAGCGAATATCACAGTTCAAATTCATCAAAGCTGAACTCCATGTGAAGCCACACTGCAAATTGCCAAGTCACAGGAGGTGAAGGTTTTTTTTGGCCTTCTCTCTCGCTCAGATTGGAAAGGAACCGGGAGGCGAAGGTTTGCCCCTGATACATTTGCTTATATGTGACTAGGGCCGAAGTCTCCAGGAAATCAATGTAAGTCAATGTAATGTCCTCTGAAGTCATGGAGACACAAGTGTGTGTCTGTGTGTGTGTGTGTGTGTGTGCGTGTGTTCGGGGCTCATGGGAAGTGACACAGAAAAAAAAGGGGAAAGAATGAGGAAAGGCACTCAATGATAATATATGAGCTGTCTGCAGTGCTCCATGGTGGAGGGAAAGAGTGCAGTGGTGCATTTAAAAAGAAGATTATCATGTCAAGATACAGTAATACCTCGCTGAACACTGATTTTCATTGGGTGTTGATTCTGCGCTCGGTCTGTCTGGAGCAGGAGCACTAAGCAGGAGAGGAGGGAGTGTGTGTCCGGGACGTGCCGGCTCCATAGGTCGTCTTATAAAGTCACAGAGCTGAGTTAAAACCAAACACAACCACTGATCGTTTCCTCTGTGGCTCATGCAGCTACACTGGCTCTTCATGATTATCAATGAGCTTTGTGAGAACAGTGAGACGATGTGAGGAGCGTCACTCACACTGAGGATCCGTGTTTCATGTTTTCTTTAATATTTTGCCGATTCATGAGTCGATTTTTCTGTGACTTTCCAAACATGTCATTAAAAATTATTCCTGTGATTGAAAAAATAATGCAGGTGGTGTTACTTCACGTCACCTAGAAAATATAACTGCTGTGTAAATCAGTTGGAAACCCAAGTAAAGAGAGTCAGAGCTGTTTACTGAAACACATCTATTTCACACACATGTTATTTTGTGTAAAGTCAGCTAATACCATACATTTTATACAGTGTGTGTCCACTATACGTAGAATAAATTGAGTATAGGAAATGTAAATTTGGACTGGATTATAAAGGCAACTCAGTAGAGTGTACCTCACGCCCAACAGTCCCTTAATGAATCCACATTTAAAATGAATCCAATGCTAAATTCACTAGATCTGGATATATATCTGGACCAAATCTCAAACATTCTTGAATATAAGTCCCCTAAACATTACAGACATCCTTCATCCAGATCCACGAATTACTCTCTAAGACAGTGGCGATCCGGAATCCGCACGAAAAACTAGGGGTTCTCTTTCTGGCCTATATCACATCCTAGTTTCATGGTATCAGTACAGCAGCTACTGCTGAATCCTACTAACAAACAGAGGGGCAAAAAAAATCTATAAACATAGAAGAAAACATGAACCCTTTGGCAAAGGTAACGGAAATATACAGAAACAGAACAGCAGCACCTGATGAATGTCTCAAAGTGAAAGTAGATTTCTATTTTAAAGCAGGCCCGTGCTAATGTCCACAGTTCCGTTTGGTTTCCTGTTATCTATATGTGCTTTATATAACTGGATTTTAGAGGCAACCTCTGTAGTGCATCTCAACACGGCAAAGACATTGGCTTGTGTTTTTTACTGATGCAGCTGAACATTTCTGATGCCATTTTATCCAGGGAGCAGAAGAAATTAATAAAAAAAACTGTCCATTAGATTAAAAATAAAGCCTGGTCAATAATAAATGTTGCAAAACAAAAAGCAACAAGAACTTTCTTTTTAATTTCCAAGTTCTAATTTAAATGAGTTCTGATCCCAGCGTGACCCCTATTACATTATATCAGATCTTTGTTGTTTGGTCCTCATGCTCTAATTTTCAACTTGTTAATAGTAGTAGTACTTTTACCACATTAGAAACTTGAAAATCAATATTAAAGAGCTAATGGTGTTGATGAGAATTCAGTCATGACTTGACTTTAAATTACTGCAGCAGTACTTAGTGGTTTCACTATTAATAAGAAAAAAGACATATGGTTTAAGAGTCTAGCACGGATTTCTCAAGGTCCTGTTTTTCTGTGTTGATGTTTCTGTACAGAAAAAAAGAACCAACATTTTCGAGGGCCCATGTGCCAAAATGTTGTTTTTGTTTTTAGTCATTAGGAGCTGACTGCTGAACCTCAGCAGGACTGGCTGCCTCCCTGTGAGGGTTCATCAACAGTAAACAGCCCAGAGCCCAATGGCCTTTGAAATGTGGTCAATTTGTCAGTTGGCTAATCACAGCTTGAGGACGGTTGCTGAAACAAACCTTTTTCTGCAGCTTTACAGCCGAGGATATTACAATAAACGGCTTTATTTTAAATTTACTTGGAAATAACAATTTGAATATCAATTAGTAGCTACATTTATCAATGACTCTAGGGAAATAAGGGATGCCACAAATATATTCTTTATTTTTGTAGCACCTTCAACCTGAATGGGTTTTCATCTATTTGCATGGATGCTGATAAGGTCAGAGCCTGCTTTAACATATAAGCTCAAGGTTTTTTCTCCTGCCCCCAAGAGTTTTTCTTTTTTCATATTCCTCATTATTCCCCCTGTTCCCTGTACTTTTAAACTCATTACAGCCATTTTCTGAGACTGCAGGCTAATTTCCTCTCTCTTTATGCTTCCACCCTCCCCCTCAGCCCTCTCTGTTTTGGTGAGTCAGTCCACTGGGCTGCATCAAGCCGAGTTCTGCTCCACCACCTCCTTCCCTCCCTACTGTCCCTCCACCAACATCCCAGCCCCCTCACCTCTCAGCTGTTTGAACTCCTCCGAAAGAACCAAATGCACCTATTTGCAAGTACAGCATGAACTCAGAGCCATTAACAACTGAAACCTTACATCGACAGTTGGGAAGGTTATAAATAGTGATTGTGTTTATCAAGTTTTCCCACACATACGTTAAGTAGAGAACTACTCCTTGTTTACTGTTTACGTCACAAAACCTCCAGGAATGAGACAAGGCGGGTTTATAAAAAATTGTCACGGTCCAAACTGTGGTTCATGTGACGCCTACAGGACAATCCATCCATTACCAAAACCACTTATCATTTGTGTGTCGCAGAGGGAGCTGGAACCAATCAGAGCTGACATTGGGCTAGAGGCGGGGTATCACCTGAACGCATCACAGTGGATATGTTGGACCTAATCCCAGTGTGAACTGTGGGAGGAAGCTAAAGAAAAACCAATACAGAAATGGGATGAACATTCAAACTAAACACAGAAAAGCTGGGAATCAAACCGGGATCCTTCTTGCTGGTGACAGTGCCAACCACTGGTACCCTGCTCCACTAGGGCTTTGCCTCTCGCAGAGTTCATAGGTTCATTTTGTCTTTTTCTGCATTTAGGCTTCCAAATTATCCTTTAGTTGATTTTTTTACTATGCTTATACACTGATATGACACACATGCCAAAAGTGTCACGGATATGGTGAGGACCCAAAAGCAGCACAGGCAGACTAGCTGGTAGACAGGTCCAGTGGGGGGCTGTGGAGCCACAGAGCCGAGCAGGAGCGTAACCAGGAGGGAAAAGGCAAAACTCGTGGTCGAAGGCTGAGGTAATGTCCAGGGCAGAGAAGAGGCAGGCAGGTCGGCAACAGGTGATCAGTCCGGGGAAAGAACGCTGGAAAGTCAGGCATGACACAAGAACAATCTGGCACTGAAGCAGAGACAGGAGCAGGCTTAAATGCAGCCAGGGCTGTAACAGGTGTGGAGAGTTGGCCTGATGAGGAGGTGTGGCTGACTGGCAGAGTGGAGCAGAGACAGGTGAGTGGAAAAATACTGGCAGACAGGAGATGAGCAGACTGTGACAAAAAGTGGCTTTTATGGATTTTGTCACTGCTGCCATTCAAGGTTTTACACTATGTCCTACAGTTGCTGCATGAAATAAATTCTCTCTGGATCACAGGGTATCTTTCTGAGGCTCCATGATACATCTCACTCATCTAATCAATCAGTGGTGCGCACGAGGTGATGAACTGTAACAGGAAGGGACAGGACAGCATCAGATTGTTTCCAGCTCTCACGGCAGAGCAAGGGTGGGCTGCTGGGACACCACTTCAATCCTAAGCATTTATTTTAGTAAAATCATTTGTTTTTATGAAGAATTTTAGCTGTTTCAACATTTTTGACTGGTAAATTGACAATATTCACTGATGTGTTTCCTAAAATTCAGAGATCAAGTTGTTTTTACTGTTTTTATTTATCAACACTGACAAAAGCTTTAGCTAGAGGGGGAGCGTTGAGTCACAACCTTTTGTGTATGAGGGGAACACCCATTATATAACATTGTATGCAATATGTAATAACATAATGTAAAATATTATAATGGATTATTATCTATACCATGTTTTATGCCATGTTTTTATTGTGCTAACACAACTTCATGTTCATCTTATTACTCACTGATGTAGTAATTTAGTTGAAATGTAAACATGCAATAAAAACTACTGCTGACTACACTTGTTTACATCAGCATTGAAACAATAAAGTTCTTTATATGTCAATCAGAAAAATTATTCTCACATATATATTCTCTGAGTCTGAGCTATCGTACCTTATAGGCTGATGGCCCAAGGCTAATTTAGCACCTTGTCACACCACTCAGATCACAGTTGCCCAAGGGTTAACAGCTTAATAAGGCACTTGTGCCTGAGTTAAGGGTGGTGTAAAAAGAGGTAATATTCGTTTTGGAGTTGGCTAAGATTAAACCTTGGCTTGCAGCCAGACCTACCCTGTGTTGGTTGTTAAAGAAGCTAATTAAACCCACATGAAAGCTTCTCCTCAGGAGCCAGAGAGATTAAACCCCCTCAGGTGTATTCTCTACTCAAACACCGCACAACAAAACTGCAACGATTAGACAGCACGCACACTTTACAATTCCTAAAAAGTGACTCTGCCGCGTGTGTTTGCCGGGGCTGTATCAAGATCAAAGTGATGGGAATGATGTGGTGGCATGTCATGAAAATTATATTACGGTATAATTCAGTTTTTCTCCAAGTTTGTTTACATGTAGCTCACTTATCTATAGTTCAGGATCAGTGCAGAGATTACATCACTGTTTGTCTGAGCAATTTGTAATTACCTATTAATTTATCAAATATACTTTCTCCACATGCCATTAATCCCTTTGTTGACTGTGTTACATAATCACACTGGTGAGAAGACACTCCTTTCTTCACCTTGTGTGTATATGTGCGTCTGACTTTAGAGTCCAGTCGATGTATCTTTTCCCAGAAAATATCAACAGATATTAACAATGAGTATTGGTGTTTATGTTGGCTGATATAAGATGTTCATTCATATGTTTATTTATGTTAACATAAATATATTCATTTTCCGAAGTCAGGATATACGTGTTTAATATCTACATCTTATGGATCATTGCCATTTTTTGGGGCAAGTATATATGAATTATTTACTCGTTGATATCAATATACCCCCCCCCCCCCCAGATGTAACAAAAAAATAAGAAGTACACGTTAAATTATGTGTTTGCTGTCAATTTAGGTTGTTCTTATCAAACTAATGTATTTCCTCTTTTTAAATTTTCAATTATGTTTGGTTTTAAGTTGTTATTTGATTCTATAAAATATAAAAACAGAACATCATGATTGCCTTGGATCTAAATGCGCAAGATGGTGGCCTTCGTATCCGGGACATTTTGGCTTCATTTCTGGACAGTGAGAGGAAGTGGTGAGGCGTCATCCATCTTTATATACTGTCTGTAGTTGGGCTCTAATGTTCTTACTGTGTATATTCTTCCCTTACTGCCTATATTTAATAGTATTCAATATTCAATTAATGACCCCTCTCATCCTCCTTGTGAATGGGTGTTTATCATTTTGTTTGGCCTGCATGGTGTCCATGAAATGTGACTCAAGGTTTCTACTCTTTTGATAAGTGTGTTAAGATACACACACACACACACACACACACACACACAAACACATACACTGGCAGCCTCCTCGTCGCCTGGCTGGAATGTGTGAGCCCTGAGCTGCAGCCAGGCTCCTGTTGCTGAGGGGAAACCAGCTGCACACTCATCCAATCCTCCTGCCAGCACCTCCTGCTAATGGAAGAGCCCGCCGTCCACCCCTGCTACAGGAGCACACTTGGTATATCCCATTAGTGCTCCTGTGGCTGGTTTGTCCCTGACTCAGTAGGATCGCATCAGTCAGTCCGTTAAGCAGCAGCCTAAACACACACAGACAAACACAGACACACACACACTGCACAGAGAGGACGTTAAAGGGAGACAGTTGCCAGAGAGAAGAGAAGACATCCAGCCTCTCTTCTCCCAGTCTGCTGGTTCGGCTTCCCTGATATGACCCTCTTCAGCCCCAGATGTGAGTATACCAGGGTTTATCATTGTGTGTGTGTGTATGCGTGTGTGCAGATGTTTGCATGCAGCCCTATGTTTCTGAGAGACAATCATTTCCAGTGTGTTTGTGTTGCTCTTCCCCTTCATCTTCATCTCCTCACATTCTGCCTCCTCTGCTCCTCTCTGGACTTCAACCCCAGCTTCCTTTTCACTTTTGCATCATGGACGTTTCCTGTGGGTTTCTCTTGATGTAGCCCTGAGTGGACAGTCTGTGGAACACAATCAAGACTTTTTGATGTTAACCCTGTAATTCGAGCACAACTTCTTGACTCTGAGGTTCATGTGATGAAAGCTCATCCTGTCTTGTCACTTTGGCAAGGTCAGCACCCTCTCTGCGGGTGTTAAGGCTTGTGAGACAGAAACAACGGCTGGTTTAATTATGTTATAATCCTACTCTGTGGTGACGGAGTGAAGATACACAGTTCATATTCCTGCAGATTAAATATTCACAAAATTAAACCAGACGTGTACTTGTCACAACTTCGATACTCGAAATAGCTTTAGAAATAGCTCTTTCCTCACAAAGCTGCAGGTCTGTTAAGGCAAAGTCTGCAGAGACTGGACAGTTAAAGTGTCTTTTAGTTGTTTTACTGTATTGTGGGATCTTTTAGCCTCTATATGGGACCATAAATATATCACTATATATAGTGTATAGTGATAGTACTACTGTATTCACAACTGTGATGCAAGAGAGATCTTTCGTTTGCATCTTTTTCCACAGCTGCCGTGTAAAGATCACACAAGCATCACTCTGAAAATGCCATCCATTCATGTAATCGCTCTCTTTATCCTTTGGGATGATAATCCATGTTTAACGATGACAGAGATGCCTGTGATTTAGCCCTGAGAGTGTAAATGAATGCTTCACTGTCACCGCTTGGCTCTAATTCTGACCTGAGGTCAGTTGAGGTGCAAGAAACGGAGAGGATGCAGCATGACAGAGAGCAAAGGGGAGGCATGCATACACTAGCTTTACTTCCACATTTGACAAATCACTTTCTCTTTTAAGTGAACAAAAATACATTCTGTGGCAAGTTAGGACTAAAAGGTTGTGTGCACATTAATATGGAAACCCAAGTGTTGAAGTACATGATGGGACGCAAACAGAAAGTGGCAACAGAGCATAGAGTACAGAGTAAAACAAATTAATTATTTTAATGTTAAATGTGAAAAATAAACAGGTTTAGAAATCCATCTTGCACCATTAACTAAACATTTAACATATTAATTATAATGTATTTTAATTGTGGGTAAGTTTATATTTTCTATCAGCCATAGTTTTTTAGTCATGGGAATGTATTCTCAGGGTTGATGCATAGCGAACATGATTTAACCATAGAGGTTTGTAGTTATACGTAATAGATCATTTCATTTAAATTGTTTATGATGAAAATGATACAGTAAGCTTTCACTCTGTGTCTGTTATTTAATGAGCACTATCCTTATAAAATAAAATAAAATAAAATAAATTAATTAAAACATTAAAAATAAGGGGGGAAAGTAAAGTTCAGAGAAATATCTAACTGAAGCATAATTTTTCAACAATTTTTGGATTTATTTCTAAAGCATTGAAATCAGATTTACATCCTCAGCTGACCTAGTTTGAATTAATGTCGCAGTCATTCAGACATAATTGCAACATGTTTTTGTGTTTTGGGATGGAACATTTAAAAAAAAGAAAGATGTCAGAGGAGGTTCACAAAACCTCATTTTTTTCCTTAGATTTAAAAAGCACAAAACAATTTTGTTGCGAGTCATCAGCCCAAACATTATGTTCTGTTCTGAAACGAGTTTTGTGATTTAAAAGTAAAATGAAAGAAAATGATGGTTTACTACCGTTATGCACAACATTTTTGAAATCTTAATTTCTCTCTTTCCTTCTTTCTTTCTTTCCTACCTCTCTGTGAAGTTTTATTGATAAGCTGTTGTTAAAAAAACTGAATATACAAACATTAAATAATATATATATATTAATATAATAATACCAAACCTGAAATATCTAGCTGAAGGCAAGTATTCTAAACATATAAGACAGTTCAGACAGAGCAGTGTTCCTGGAGCTGGTAAAGTTCACGTGGACTCATCGTCAGCAGGGTTGATGCTGAGGGGCTGCAGCGCCCTGTAGAGTTTCTCCACATTGTTATTGTGATTTTGTTTCCAGGTAGTATGGAGTAAGTCAGCGCTTATTTTGGCTCGGTGTGACGCGACTGTCTGGCACTCAGCCTGACATGCATTGATAAGAAGCACGGTGACAGACTGTAAACTGTCTGGGACTTTAGAGCTCATTACAACTGATCACGTGTGACCTTGATGTGTCCTCTCGTGCTCTTTGGTCCTATTTAAAACCATGCCTGACTTTTGTTTGATCCATGTGTCATTTTATAGGCAGGCTTGTCTCTGTTGTTCTACAGTGAGAATCCCACCAACTTGGATGAACAATGTTAATAAAAAAGTGTTTTTTTAAGCTTTATACATAAACTAAACTAATTTGCCAGCAACGCCCCTATTTCAGGTTTTAAAACAATATAAAGCTTGGACGACATGTCTCTACTTCCTCCAACTATCCAGAAATGGAGCTTAAATATGTTGTATATGAACGCTGCCATCTTGCACATTGGGCCAGAATCCGCATTAGTGAGGTTCCTTAGATACATGCGCTTGACTAATCATGAGTCAGTCTCCACTGTCAATCATGAGGTTTCACTCCTTCTTTTAATCATAATTAACTAAATAAAGCAAAACTTATCGGATAAAGATACACTTGAAGATGCATCCGTTGGGACTACCTTTAATGAGAGAAAACATCTATTTGATGTGTATTTCCGCTTTTCGTTTGGTCCATGTCCCATCCAGTAACATGGAGGAGGTGGGGTTAATGACCTATAATTTTGACAATTACTGCACATCCAAAAAATCGATGTTATTATGTGTGTGTACTACTACGTAATAGGGTTTTATATAGCATTCATAATTGTTTGTATAGTGATCAGAAAGGGTAGGTTAATCTAGTGTTTCTGATATGACTAATCACTGAAGCCATGCCTTAAAAGGATTTGTGTGTGTGTTTAAGTGGCCAAATTGTTAGTGTTAGTGTGTGTGTGTGTGTGTGTGTGTGTGTGTGTGTGTGTGTGTGTGTGTGTGTGTGTGTGTGTGTGTGTGTCTGTTTGAAGCTAGAGAAGCTAATTGTAGCATATAAGATTTTGTTTACAGAATAGTAGTCTGATTACCTCCTGATGTTTGGCTCCTGTAGTGTGAGACTCAGTAGCGTCCTATCCTCTCTCTCTGTGCCATCATGCATCAGACATCTTGTTGCTCAGTAAAATAACTAATACTCAGTTTTGTGTTTTCCTGTCACACCAAGTCTGCGGACAGGACAGAGTCCAGGATGTTTTTAACTGGATGTGTGTGATGCACCTCATTCTATTGCTATACAATCGTTATTTCTGGGAGTCCAGATGTGCATACATTCTAGGGATGTCACGATATGAAATTTTGATATCACGATTATTGTCAGGGGAAATATCATGGTTTCCACGACTATCGGAAAAAGGCACACAACAAGCATTATATGGCTAATAATATAGCTAATTAACTAAAATATGTATTATTATGAACAACTATATCCAGTTAGTTATTTTATTGTGTAACGTTTGGGTATTTCAAAATCTTTTAGGGAAGCTGTTTTATTTAGGTGCCTTATTGTGGAAGGTTTGTCAGTGAATTCGTGTTTCCTGTCAGCATAGGCATACTTTTATTCTGAAGGGTCACCAGCGGAAGCTTTTCTGTATAGTGTTGATTAGTCGTGTCCTGCTTCAAGCACATTCTTTGTGTCCTTATTATACTACTTCCTCTCAGTATAGGTGAAGTAAACTCTTGACTACATTATAATGGTTAATAGGAAGACAGAGTATTTGCGTGTGTGTGTGTGTGTGTGTGTGTGTGTGTGTGTGTGCGTGTGTGTGTGTGTGCGTGTGTAAACCGCTCCTTCTGGTCAGAAACCGAAAGTAAACAACATTGCTCCTCTCGCTGTGAACTCCTCCGATGGAGTTTTTAGTCCAGCGTTGGTGGAAATAAGTCTGTTGCCTCAGTTTCCTCTTCTCAACTACCGTTTCAGTTCAGTGTTCTCACACACGCACACACACACACATACACACACACACACACACACACACACACACACACACACAGCGTGACTCACCATAGTTAGATGGCGCAGTTTTTTATAATTCTGACGGTTATTAAATCTCGACATTCCTAAAACATTTACACACACATCTCAAGTATACGTTTCTTTGGAGTGTCCGCAGTAGAGCTCAGGTCGTCACCAGCTCTGTTGGCTGCAGAGAAGCCATCCAGGAGTTTGACTGTTACCTGCCAGAAAGTGATCTCTGCTGCGGGAGGTACAGGAACATACACGTGTCCCAACCTCTTTTCACACATTCAGATCCATACTTAATTAATTGTAGTTTCCAGCCATTTGACAGGCACGCTGTGTGAGTGTACGTGCAGCTGGCCCAGTCACGCTCCATTCACCCCCCATCTGTCCATGTCATTCTGGCCTCCTCTCCTCTCCTCTCTCCTCTCCTGAACACATCCTGAATCCTTGTTAATTGTCCCACATGTATGGAGGTATTTGATGGAGAATCAAAAGCTTCTTTCAGACATGCACTGGACTTCATGATGAGGCAATCCGGATATTTTCTGGAACTTCTCCTGCCATTCCCTGAGTAAACTGTCTGGAAAATGTCTGAGTGAACCCATGTGAGAAGAATACAGCAGGATAGTTCACAGCCTGCCAGTGTGATAATGTCCCCAATAGAAAAAACAAACATCTCCGGATGAGAGACATACTCGTAGAAGACACTAAGGAAGACGTCAAATCGGAACAATGAGGACAACAAAAGCTTTTATAGCACAAGGGTTAAAAGGGTGTTTGACATTTCCCGGATAATCTCCCCCTACATTCTTCATATGTAAAAGGAGAACTCCAGACCAATGTCTGAACGCAATTATCCAGATATTTTCTCGAATTCATGTCTGAAAATAGCGTAATTGTCATAGTCCATAGCTTCTGTCTATAAGGGCAGACGTCTCTGCCCATGTGCTGTAAATGAAATATGAGATTTCCCCCAACATTGTCCATTCCTTGTAAACACATTTACAAACGTTGAATTTCAGCAAAATGTCCAAATAATTGGGTCTGGATATTTTTCCAGAGTTCAAGGCTGTGTCTGAAATCACTCATCCACTTTTCCCTGCTTCACTAAATGGTGAGCTCATCGGGAAAAGAAAAAAAATGCTTTCATACACTTGTCTGGAGCGCAATGCATGATGGTAGATATTGCTCGGTTAGTGACCATCGATTGTATTCTACCTTTCACAATGCATTGTGGGCAACAATGAGTGCACTATAAAGGGAATACAAACTTCACCAAACATTCACACACCACTAAAAAATTGCGAACTCACTATTTAGTCCAATATCTAATGATTAGTGAGTGATTTCGGACACAGCCTGAAAACAGCTTAACAAAGAAAATAATTACAAATACAGGGAAATAAGGTTTGTCTTTGTCTCTAAAGCTGCACCAGGTTTTGTAGGCGTGCAAAATGGAGACAAAAAACGTAAGCAGCTGGTCGGAGTGGCAGAAGCAATCAGTGGAGAGTGATCGAGGATAGACAAGAAAAACAGCCACTGTCAGTGTCAGCCAGCCCTCCAGTCATTATCATGTCAAATGATGACTACAGCTCCACCAGATTAGGTTAATTTTGTTGAAGTAAAGAGAGGAAGTGAGAGGAGGCTGAACGCGAGCAGACAGTATCCACAGCGTAGTTCATCATCTGAACCAGCTTGTGTGAGCCTGGGCTTTGTAACCCTGCAGCGATGCTCTTTCCTGTATCACCACAAAGTTAATTGGTCGCTCTTCTTTGCAGACACGAGCATGAGTGGAGAGCTGAAGTCCGGCCGCTCCAGGGCGGGGAGCAAGAGAGCCAGCAACACCACTTACGGGTGAGTAGGAGACACAGACACAGTCCCACCCCTGCACACTCAGAGATAATCATGCACTCTGTTATTTGCTGGAGCCCCTTTATCTGTAACTCGATAGCTGCACCTTAGTGTTGTAATCAGTGCAGCATTATTCCTTATTAGCCTCACACGAGCTGTGAATGTAAGCTGGTATCGATTTTAGCCAGAGGGGCTGTCTCCATCACTCAATGTTTTAATCCATCTGTTAATGCAGCACACACGTATGATTGGGGTTGATTACTCTGTATTGCTGGCGGCTCGATACGGCGCCATAGAGCCACGCCAACATTAACCGCGAGCTTGGATCGCTGGTGGAGAGAGACAGCGTAACAGTGTGTGGACTTGTTTGAATTCATCCGTGTCTTCATTACTCTCACCCCCCCCCCCCCCCCCCCCCCCCCCCACCCCAAACTCTCTCCTTGAAGTGTACTGCACCCTGTGTCCCAGCTGCAGCTCTGTAGGCTGGAGCTCCGCTAATGAACATAAAGCACAGAAAATACTCTGCGTCTGCGGGAGGTTTGATTCTCATTTCTCCGCTCTTAGTACATTTTCTACTGCACATCGATATATTGTCCGCCATACTGTACACGACACAGAAACAAAAAGAAAAGGCTCTTAGGAAGCATCGCTAAATCAATAGAAGTATGCAAAAGGATGAATATAAATTGGGTTTGTGAAAACATAGAGTATAGACGCCAAAAAAATGATAATGAAAATGGCTGTGAATGGCTGCATCCATACAGGCACAATGCTTTTTGCTGACAATGAGAGGAGAGATGCTCACATTAAAGCAGCCTGGGTAAACATAATAAATAATTTTGGAATTGTTTGCAGGACATCTGCCTGAGGACACCAAAATGCAGAGTGGGGTTAGGAATATGAGCAAGAGCAGGAAATAAATATGAACAGATTGTCACGAGCATAATCAGCAATGTGATTATTATTATTATGCGCTTCTGCATAACTGGGACTCCACATATGTTTTCCAGCATCACGATAAATACTGATAATCCTAACCCTGACAGTTCAATTTCCTGTCCCTCTGTTGGGTTCATCAAATCCTGCAGTTGTATATATATATACAGTTGTATACATATTCCAGTGTACGATATTATTCATATCACGTCCCCAGTGTGTCCTTCAGAATAGTTAATGTAGCTTTCCGCCTGTGCTCCCTCTGACCATGTCTGTCTAACCTTAAGCCCCCACACATTATTTACCCATTCAGCCATGTAGTTATTCAACCGTGTGCAAGCATGCATTAATGAGCTTTAGTCATACACCATGCACATGCACACACACACACACACACACACACACACTGGCACACTAAATGACTAACCACAAATGGAGCCCACCTGAGGTATCGCTCCTGGCATAGCTTGGGCCTGTTATTTTTCTCAGATGTGACACGCAGGCTCTCTTGGTTCAGTCTAATCAACTCTTATTGAGCTATTTTCGGCAACAGGCAGCTGTTTGCAGCAAAAAGGCATTAAAATTAATTAAATAATGTCTGCTCAGCACCAAACGACGACCTAGCGGTTGGACACAGCGGAGCGTTTTGCAGCTACAGAGACGGCTCTTTCTCTCTGACACAAACAATCATGATAATTTCCTAGAGACAGAAACTACAATATAGCGCATGTCACAAATGTAAATTGTGGAAAGACAGCCACCAAAAATCTCTCTGTCCAGACTCCAATAATCCTGTTGTGTGCTGCTGCCAGCGCTGTGCCCCATCTCCTCCCTCCTCCCACTGTTCTCACCGAGCTGGCAGGCTAAACGCCGCCTGTGGCCCAGATTACTTTCTGAAAAACTTTCTAACCCATGTCGAAGAAAGTAGTGTAATCAACTGATCCAACACCATTCACGTTGCCAGCAAAAAAACATAAATTTCCACTTCTATCTGCAGTTAAACCCAATAATAGCTTTTATGTTAAATGTATGTTCATGTATTCCCAGTAATGTCTTGTCTCACGCAGGCAGGCATGTTTCCACCCCCAAGCTGCTCGTCCCACTGGCTCTCTCTCTCATGTGTGTTCCCCTGGCTATTTGCTTAACATCGACCCCAGACAACATGAGGGTTTTGTCATCATTTATCGTTCACGCTTCCTGACTGTCACACTTCCCCTCTAGCTTGGCGAGCCCCAGCTGTGGTAGGAGGGTTTGGGTGGAGGGAGCGGCGTGTGTTTCACAGCCCAGATGCTGCTGCAGCCGCGGCCTTTACGCGCTCCAGTGCACTACTACAAAAGTTCACTGTGGTGTGTGGCCTGTATAGTCAGGCTCAGGTGCTGGAGGAAGAGTCCTGTGTGTGTGTACAGACATCTTTGTGAGGACCATTTTGTGTTAACAACCACAGCAAGAGGACAATTTGGGACAGTGGGGACATTTTGGCCTTTCAATAAGCTATTTAAGGGTTTTATGGGTTTTTAGTGGTGAGGGTTAAGATAAATTGAAAGGGCCAAGGGAATGCATTTTGCCATTGAGTGCACTCTCTAAGATAGATGGACTAGAATGTGTTTGTGTGAGTTTGTGTCTTTTTATACTTTTGTTTGCTCCCTCTTTTGGACCCTTTCCACTTTATACACTGGACCATGTCAGGACCAGTAGATCTCACGAGGACCAAAGCTTGGTCCTAATGAGACAAAACTTGAATTCTGGGGTCGAGGGTAATGTAAGGGGTAAGATGTTAAATGTGGATTGGTAAAAGTCTGGGTTAGACGGTCCACAATGATAGGAAGTCATTCCAATCTGCCAGCAAGGATAACGGGGGCAACCCTGTGTCTGTGTACAAATATTGTTCTTGTTCAGACATTAGATCTGAGCTACTCGCGGTCGTAGCTTTCCTCAGTTTAAATGCTCAGCCTGTGTCTGGGTTATTACAGCGCTCATTTTAATAACTGCTCCACTTTGGTTCTCGGCGGAGAGGAGCAGGAGTAAGGCAGAGAGAGGGCGGAGAGGGTGCTGGCCTGAACACTCAGGATGTGAAGTGAGCATCTGGTCTCTGGTATTTCCGTCTGATTTCTCCATGCACTTGCTTCTTTTAATATTCTCTCATCGGTTTTAATTGTCAGTGGGGCCGGTCAGAGGCGAGTTTGAGTTGGGACGGAAACATTGCAGTAGAACCATCTGTCAAATGGGCTCAGAGAGGCGGATGGGAGCAGCAGAGTTGGAGGCATCATGGTGCGAGTTGTCAGGAGCAGTGGGTGATTTGTCCTACGCGAGACACAGTGGGACACAACTTGAAGACTAATCTGATGATGAGAGATATTACAAGGATGATAGGAGGGTGAGAGGAAATGGGTCACATGCGTTCATGCTAGGGCGATTAATTAAAGATAACTCCAGTTTATTACAGTGTGGATCTTATTGTCATGGTCTTTGCATCTTCAGCTTTTTGCTCTTGTTTGTGTAAAGTTTTTCAAATCAGCAACGCCCCGGCAATTATCAAGACAGACCCGAAATCTGCCCAATTTTCCTCTCGTCCACTGCAGGCATATATCTCATCTAGTTCAAAACTAATTGACCAAATTGATAAACCAGAATGGTCCTCTTTTGCAGACAATGTTCTAGCGTTGTGAAAATAACGCTGTATATTTTCAGTCACATGTTTCATCATCTAAATTGTTCCGGTGTCCCTTGCTCTGAGAGGGTATATGTGTGTGTCGCCTGAGGAATGGCCAGCTGACATCTGGGAACACCACAGGCAGTGAGAGGGCAAACAGAGGCAATCTGCTCCAAAGACAACAACATATATTTCTGGACATATTTCACTAACATCATTCTGATCGTCTCAACACAGCTGTCTGCCTGCCAGCTGCTATGATACCCACCCACAGCTAAATCTACACACACATCATGGATATTTTTTTTACACGCTATAACCATTATTTAAACATATGAGGTGTATGTTAAACAGGGCCACATACTGGCAGGGGCATTTAATCATTAAATACAGTATGATTACATTGACATTCATTTATTGCTAATGTGACAACTAGTACAACATTTTCTTGCTTGGAAAAACCCATAAAACTAGAATTGCATCCAGTAGAGCGCCTTCCTCAGTGAAGGCTCGACAGTCCCCTTATGAAAGCACATTCACTAGATCCGGATTTTATTTTGATCTGCACCAAATTCCACACATTCCAATATCAGTTCCCTTAACAGTTTTTTCAGGATCAACGATTTATCGCTGGCAAATTGGTCAAAATGTGAAAGGAAACCACTTTATCTAGCAAAGTTAAACAAAGTTATACAAAATATTCTGGCATCTGACCCTTTGTACAGATCTGCGCCAACATTTTATGGATTCTTTCTTGGCCCATGTTCCATCCATTCACCAAGTTTTGTGGAAATCTGCTCAGCAGCTTTTATTTAATCCTACTGAACAACTAACTAATAAACCCATATCCCCTATGAATCTACATTTAACTCATTTTTTGGGGATCTGCAACAAACGACACACTCTCATAAATATTAGTCCCATAAACATGCCCGATTTTTATCAGTAAGATCCATGAATGTTCTTTGAGAAATCCATGAAAATGTCGAAAAAGCTCGAAATGATGAAGAAGATGGAAAAAAATCCTCTATCCGCACCAAAATAGACCGGTTCGTCCTTGGGCCTTGGGTTCCTGCATGATCCTGCACACAAACAAACACACAAACAAACACAGACAAAAACATAACGTCCTTGACAAAGGTAATAACCATCATATATAGAGACGACATTGTGCTCTTTACCCTCTTTCCTGTGTGGCTGTCAGGTGATGATGTGAAGTGGTTCCTCATGAATCCTGCAGGAGTGTGATGTGAGCTCATGACTGGTGCTGTGTGATTCTGTGAATGGTAGAAAAACCATCCTGCAGGCCACCACTTTCAGTCATCGTAGTACATACTTGATTTTCGATTGTTCTTATACATATTGAAAAAGTCAATAATAAAACAAGAAAAACCCAAACAGGAGAAAAATCACCCACTGCAGCGGGACGGCGGTTTTCCTTGTTCATTGTTGTACATTGAAAAGCACTTGAGAGTACACTGCAGCTCACAGTGATGAATTTCTTGCCATTTAGTTTTTCACAAATAGCAAGAGCATTCTGCTTATGTCAGCACATTTGTAAAATGAAGTTAAATGAAGTGTGGAGAGAGTTCTGGGCCTGTGTGAATAATGTATCAGTGTTTGCTTTGGGAGCAGCAGTGTTGTTCTGGCCATGTCAGACACAACGTGACCAATCAGCTCTTATGACAAACTGTGAAACAAGAATGAAACGTTCTCTTTCCCAACACAAGGAGATTTGAGTGTGACATGAAATAAATGGAGGTGTTATTGTGAGTCCTTTCCAAAGATAAGACTGTACAGATATGGAGTTTGTGATCCTGTTCAAATGAATGTATCAGGTCTGTTATTGACCAAAATAGATTTGATTATGAGCCAAGAAATAAAGGTGATAGTTAATCATACTTATTTAATTATCTTTGCAGCAGGGTTCTGTTTTCAGGTGGTCCGTCCGATCTCTTCAATATCTCAAGATCATCTTGAGGGAATTTCTTCAAATTCAACACAAACGTTTACTTGGACTCAAAGATGAACTCATTCGATTTTGGTGGTCAAAGGTCGCAGTTGTTTCATGCTCTTGTGAATGTGATTCATCAGGAACACCCATAGGGAATATCATTATATCAGACCCATACTTTCTTATGGACTCAACGATGACCAGATCAAGCTCAAGGTCACTGTGACCTCAAAAACATGAATTTGGCTTCTTGAACATGATACCTGAAGTCGGAATTTACGGAATTTCTTCAGATTTTGACCAGTTGTCATTTGGAACGAAATATTAACTAAATCGATTTCAATTGTCAAAGGTCACAGTGACCTCATATGAATCTAGAAACAAATGCAGAGCAACTAAACTGTAATGATTGTTGTTGGCATAGAAACGCGGAGCAGTAATTGTAGCTATGCAGTTGCTGTGAATAGTCGACTCTCCATGATGACAGGGTTTTCACCTTGTCTCAGAGTGTGGCAGTATAGAACAGCTACAGTACAAACATTTGCCTTTAAATTAGTTCACATGACACTTTGTGCGCAAGGTTTCGTTTGAAGCTCGCAGCCTCGACAGCGTCCTCGCACACTATCCCTTTGTGGGGGAGCCAGGGACCCTGAATGGCAAGCATATCAATTGGGTGGCAGTTTTTGCTTGTGCCATGGCCAAAAGCAGCCCACTAACTATCCACCAACGCCTGATGTACCTTCCCCTTTCACTCCAGCAGCAATTCCAGGGTGTAACTGCTGCTTTCGTTTTTGCTGTTTTCATTTTCCTTCTGTCATTTGTCGGATTTCTCTCTGCATGGATGCACAGATGATTTGCTGTCCACGGTCCGTTCCTGTGGGAGGCAACATGAGGGGCAGTACTATAGGTAAAGGTCAGTGCAGTCAGAGGTGGACATCCTGCTGGGGAAAAGGTCAGAGCAGGGAGGAGAGTGCACCTGCTGGTGTCAGGGGCCACAGCCAAAGCCTCCGAGACGGCAGAGAACAACTGAAGATAGGAGAAGTGTGGATGGAGAGAGGGGAGGTATGAGGAGAGGGAGGGAGGTGGTGGAAATCATGTTCTGTGGAGATAAGGTCATGACCAGGTGGTGGTGACACCAGTAGCTCAGAGCATTGATGGCAACAGTGACCACGATCACATAACCAAGAAAATAAAAAAGATGTGATTTTCTATGTGTCCCTGTGCTTGTGCAGGGTAGTTTATACCCATATATTCTGTGGCTGTGTGCAATAGCAAGTCACATGAGCTATCTCCCCTGTCCTGCAGACCTGCATCACTCTGCAGGAGTTG
Organism: Pleuronectes platessa; assembly: GCF_947347685.1. NCBI lineage: Eukaryota > Metazoa > Chordata > Actinopteri > Pleuronectiformes > Pleuronectidae > Pleuronectes > Pleuronectes platessa. Next base: position 17,979,870 of record NC_070626.1, read on the forward strand.
GTCCCTCTGCTAATGAAGTCATCTCTATCCCTACACCGACTACTCGAAGCTGGGAGGAGAAAAGTAAGGGAAGCAGCTGGGAGAGGGAGAAATGGAGGCATGGGCGAGGATTGATGCAAATGTGCAGGGTGAGACACAGAGTAAACGACATCACAGAGGACAAGTGTGAAACAATTGAAAGAGAGAGGAGTAGATAGCGGAGAAAAAATGCAGAGGGAGAAGGAGTAACAGTGAGGGGTGAGGAAAGCAAAGGAGGCAAAGCAAGTGAGCACTGCACTGCGTGTCATTGGCCCCCTGGCGGGAACAATCCATCTCAAATTGATCTTCCAGCTCGGCCCAGCAGGGCATTCTGAATCAATCTCAAATTGATCTCTGTGCCAGAGGTCGGGAAAACTAGCAGTGGAGCTTATCAGAAATATAGTGGTGCTGGGAGGATCTGACAGGGAAACTTATCACACTGCACAACAGGAAATGGGCTCTGAGCCCCCGGGGCAGCAAGAGGACGAGCCTGCTCCCTGTATACACACATACTCTCACACACAGGCAATTGCATGCAAGCACACACACACACACACACTATGTCCCTGCGTGTACCCAACACAACCCCCACACAACACATGCTCCCCAGTGTTCAGCAACGTACAGATACTGTGTATAGACACAGTCACATAAACAAACTGGCTCACACAAGCTCTCACACCCACTGCTCCGGCATCAGCACACACACCCAGAGGCTACCTTTAAAAAATAAAAAGTTTGTGCGAGCACAATGTGTCAATATATTTTAAGTTAGACAGGTAAGATTTGAGGCCTCGAGCTCTTAATGACTTATAACACATTTAATGTGTCCTCAGTAGGGCTGTGTGAGAGGCCGGAGGAAAGACGATCAATATAGCGTCTTGCATTTAGGGCGTCAGTCGGCTTAGGGGAGCAGCCTGCCTCTCCAGGCCCAGTAAAAATAAAACCATATAAACAATCATTCAAAAGAATCTCTGGAAGCACGTGGAAAGTCCAGCACAGGAGTGTAGCAACTCCTGCCACAGCTGCCGATGACTGAAAAGTCAAGTACCTGCTACTCAAGGTAATTTTTAATTAAGTGTGTTTCTAAGCTGCATTCAGAGATAAATGTTAAATGGTCTGTATTTATATAGCACTTTTCTAGTCTTGATGATCACTCAAAGCGCTTTACAGTACAGTTTGCCATTCACCCATTCATACCCATATTCATACAGTGCAACTATAAGCAGCAATTCTTATTTTTTTCTACGAGGGGCAATTCGGGGTTCAGGATCTTGCCAAAGGACACTTCGGCATGCAGATCAGAAAGTCTGGGATCGAACTGCCGACCTTCTGGTTGGAGAACGACCGCTCTCACATTTAGCCACAGCCGAGATTCACTGAGGACTGCAATTTCCCTAAAATTTTTCAGAGGTTCTGTATATGAGAAGGCAAATGTCCCAGTCATTTGCTCTAGGACAAGTTTTTCTCCCAGCCCCCGAGTAAAATGACCGGGTAATGTTGAGGATGTTTTTAACATCCAATTGATGCATCAGGGTGAAAGCGAGGTGTGATCCAGCAGCTTTTAGCAAATAGTGCACATCTGACCTGAACAATCTCTTGCTGCGTTCTTTAGATGTGAGAGGCAAGTCCGGAAAATATCCAGACCCAATTTTCCAGACATTTTCCAGAGATCATATCTTAAAATGGCTAAAATGTTCAAGTTTGCCTCTGTAACAGAAAGTTTATTCGCTAATTATTTATTTCCACTTGTTTACACTGTGATCACTGTGAAACCTCCGTTAGAAATCTCAACAAAAATCCTCCAATCATCTCTATCCTTTTAGGCTGTTGACGCAAAGTGTTTGTTTCATTGTGCCTCTCGCAATGGAATTTGTAGAACATCGTAGAAATTCTTTATGAGCTACCCAGACACCACCCCTCGCCTCAATGTTCCACACAAGTGTTTGTGGACTTTGCTTGTTCTTTCTCTCACTTTTTGTCGCCGTGTGGGTCACCAGAACCTGAAGCTGGCACCAACTTAACAGAACAAGGGCCAGGGACCAGAACGCAGAGAAAACTCAAAGTTCATTTTGACGTCAGAGAGAGCTGCAGTGTGACACAGAAAATGGGATGAGGGGAGCGATACGGGCAGTGCAGAGGGAAAAGAGTGAGGGCTGAGCATCAGGGTGTTTGAGCAAGTCAGCATTCGGGAGGCAGCATAAGAGACCTTTCTCTGTGGCCTGGACTTTAAAAGCTCTCTGTCAGCACTGAGGGGTAATGGGGGTTAGTGGGGGGGAATAGAGGGAGAGAAGTGTGTGAGAGTATAAAAAAAAGTGTGAGTGTGTGGGTTCAAGTAGCTGCGTGTCCCAAAGAATACTACAATGACCCCAGTGATTATCAGCGCTACAGTGAGCTGACTGTGCGAGCGCTCATGAATCCAAATAATTGTCTTCCTGTAAAAACTGGAGCATTCAGTGAATTTCAGGTAAAACGTTTTTAGCGGAACATATCTTATAATTTAAAAAGTCTCATTGGAGCTCGAAAGCAGCAGCTCCCGTGAATCAGCTGCCGTGATACCAAGACAGATGCAAATTTAGAGACGGATCATTAACAGGACACCTTGGTGTGGTTTAGCCGTCCTCTTGCCTCGGTGCCAAGCGCATAAACTCTCTGATGACCAGCTTATGTTAATTAATGCCTCTGCAAAGACAGGCCAGAGATGCTCTTCCACGTTTGGCCTCCACACACACACACACACACACACTTAACAACCACCCCACAGTTTCACACTTCATTTATTCTTGCAGTCTAACCTGCGATACCAACCAATGAATGCCCTTCAAATATCACACCCGCCTCCATCCTGCCGTCTACATGACGACCTTCCGTTCACGGAAATCATTATCCTATGACAAAAGCCTATAACTACCACATGTCAACTGCAGCCTTTACTGTTACTTAAATATAATTTTATTGGGAACCCTGAACCATTGTCAAGCAGAAACTGAACTGTTCGGATATTTGCCCCAAATGTCAAGTGGACTTACTGCACACATGTTGTCTGTGCTGTAGCTTGCAACAGACACGTGTGTAGAAGTGTTTCTTGTTTTTGTCTAAATACCCACACAAATATTTACAGTATATGTTTTATTTTTAGATTAGTAAAGCTGTATGTTCACATGGTTATGTTTTTGTTATATCTCAGTCATTGTGGAAGTGGGCACACATGCACCTATGGCCAGTGACACATGCATGTTTCTTGTGCTTTGGTACATCTACAAAGTCTTTTTATTTCTCTCCATTCTGTCTTTTTCCTCATGTTTTTGAATGTGTATGAAGGAGATTTGTAAAGTCCCAGGAAAAGATCAAGATGAAAAACTTGCATGGTTCCATCTTCACTCAAAGTTGCTTTGCCCTGGACAAATCGACTGCGCTGCCTTGTTCTGTCTAAACGCACCATAAGAGCAATATAATATTAAACATAAAATAATATTATTTCTAGAAAAAACAAACACAAGGTTGTTAAATATTGAAATTATATATGGGGCATTATGCGGTCAAATTTTTTTAAAGAAATGGCAAATCAAAGTAGTTCATCACTGATATTTGTTCTATAATCTCAGTACTGTGTTCAGTCAGCTCTGCACATTCAGATAGCACATTTCCTACAGAGCCATACTAAAGCCACATGTGTTAAAGCTGTATCAGAAGGATTGTTAGGATGGCATAGCTGCTCTTGAAAAATCTTCTTTCTTCTTACCTTCTCTAATACTTGTGACTTTCTGTTTTGAGTGTTTTGTTGTGCTGCATGTTTTTTTACTAATGGCCTCTTCACTTGACTACCACAATGTTGTTCTCTGAGCCGCATGGACACATTGAGCTCTATTTTATCAATCTAAGTGCACGGTCTACAGCGCACAAGCAGACCATCCCTGTGTGTATGCACATATTGCAACCCACCTGTGTAAGTGCATATTACTATTTTAAACATGTTCCCTTCAAATAACAGTTAAATACCCCACCACTGAGGTTTTTGTTGATTGAAAGCACCATGATATTGCAGCAACAGCAACACACCCATGAGTGCTCGGACGGGGCACATGTGCATTTACTTTTTAAACAACATGTGCACTGGTCCCTCCTTTACCATTGTCAGTGGACTTCTCAGTTTTTCCCCCGTTGCTTCATGGTTGACGTCACAAACTGAGAAGCTCTCTCATCTCGCTGTCTTGCCAAAACAGAGCGTTCACCCGGGTGTCACATTTCCAATCACTGCTGATCGGAGCTGATAAAAATACTGCAGAGTCATTTGCCGATTGTATCCTTTCCCATACTAGACAGAAGCCAGATCTTAGTGGGTTTGGTGACCAGTTGAAAAAGGGTTCGAGACTGAAACTAGCACGGACCCTTGGGTCGCCATCGGCAGCCACGTCTCCCTCCTTTCCTTTTACCACATCTCTCTGTCTTCACTTTTCGATTCCTCCGCCTCTTTCCTTCTCCATCATTAACGAGAATGAGGCAAACACGGGGAGGTTGTTGACAGAGCACGGCCGCTGTTGGCTGAGGTTAAACTTTTGCCCAGTGAGGATCGCAGACTGCAGTGCGAGGTTGACTTAGCAAATGTCAGTCCTGTCGATCACAGTTAAAAACACAGACAGCTCTCAGGAGACCCTTTCTGAATGGCAGCTTATTATTTGCTCCAGATATCCCCTAAATGTTCTGATCCTCTGTCGCTGTCCGATAGAAGAAGAGGATTTGTTCTGCTGGATGACAAAGTCAAACCAGACAGAGCCACACACACACACACACACACACACACACACACACACACACACACACACACACACCAAAACCGAAAAGGTCTTTGTAATTTTAGTTGGAAGCAGAGAAGTTCATTTTTAGTGCATGCTGCTTTGCCCTTCGTGCGATTGAGCCTAAAGGACTTTTAGCTTTTAATTCTTCAATGATTTCAGGACAACAGCACAGTTCAGGACATGGAGACGACGCAGGAGCTCAACAGAGATGAAAAGGCTGGAAGGATTAATTACTCCGGGCAGCCTCGGGTAACCTTTTTAACTTTGCGCTGTATTAGCCGGTTTTGACGGGGATAGTCACCCCTGTTAGAGGAAGCGCCTTGATATCCATGCTCCTCGTGCTCTTTACGGGGAAGGGGGGAGGGGTCTCTGGATGTCACCCGTCACCTCACCGCTGTGTAATGCAGCTAATTAGCCCTAAGTGTCCTGAACTCTGAAATTTCCAATTACTGCTCCCAGCGAGACCCGGCACTTTTGATGAATGGCAACGAGCTAAAGCGGTTGGCCCTCCTGCAGCGAGGCCACATATATACATGTATGAGGAGGTATTTACGTGCACAGCGTCAACAATAGGAAGATGACTTGTTAACCGGCCCTCTTTTCCCACTGAGCTCTAACTACAAGCTGAAATACTGAAGACCTCGTCTAAAAAAAATATATAAAGAAGCGTCATTGGCTCAGCTTGTTTTGTGCTGTTGCAGATGGTCTTAAGTCCAACAGAAGAATCAGACTTATCCCATTCCAAACACTCTGCCTCCAGGAGGATTAGGCCACATCATCAACGCTACTGAGGGGATTCTGCAGTGCACATACACACAGAGTTAAACCCACACTTTTGCACATGGTGTGAAGAAATACCTCCGCCCACATACTGTACACGCTATAGAATTCACTGTAGCACACACAGAAATGTAGGCTATACTGTCTTCCAGTGATTTAAATTCATAGTTTGGAGTTTCAGCCACTGTGATCTTTTTTTTTCCAGCGTCAAACAGAGGTCAGCTGCATCTGATCAGATTGGTTTATACATTATTACATTATGAATGGATTTTGTTTTATCTGCGACAACAGAACACTGGCAGCTTTATTCATTTATTTACACCCTGTCCTGCAAGATCGCTAAATTAGCAATTAATATAAAAGCTAATTTGGTCTTTTAATCACAGCAGACACCACAGTGTCTGATTTGAAAGGCAGATTATGTTAATCTTTTGTTTCGACAGTCCATGGCAATTAACCGCCTCCTCTCCTCAGCTCCTTTCTTCTCATCTCGTCTCCTCTCCTTCCTCTCGTCTCATCTCCTTTCTCTTCTCTCCTCTCCTCAGCTCCTTCCATCTCATCTCGTCTCCTTCCTCTCGTCTCGTCCCCTTTCTCTTCTCTCCTCTCCTCAGCTCCTTCCATCTCATCTCGTCTCCTCTCCTCCCTCATGTCTCCTCTCCTTTCTCTTCTCTCCTCTCCTCTTACAGACAAGATTGACACTTTTTTCTTAGTGTGAACCCAAATGCATGCTGGGCCACATTGGAAGGAAGTGAGATTCGATCCCAAGTGGTCACAGGAGACACATTGAGGATGGTTTTTAATACCTGGTGTCAACAGATGTACTTAACACTGTCCACTTGTGATCGAGTCTCTCAGGACTCATGTTAATACCAGGTCTGAATTGGGCAACTGTCTTCTGTCCTATATGGGGAAGCATTTGAATACACTCCATTATGACTCAGGTGTGTCGAACTGATGTATTTCAGTTTCCCATCAGTCGTAGCGGCTCACATTAAATCGCAGGCTGTTCCATGAGACTTGCACATTATTTCTAACTCCGTCATTCTTTAGCTGTTGGCAAATCAAACAATGACAGTGGAATTGCCACACCTCGTGCCTGCTGATCCTACGAGCCCGCTGCATCAGTCAGGAATGTCCACACCCTGACAGCTGTGGGAGAGTCTGACTCATTTCTCTTTCTGTCCCCATCCTCCTTGTCTCTTCCCCAAACTCTCCGTTTGCTCATTCGTCGGCTCCTTTCCCCTCCACTTTATCCACTCATGTCAGTAGCGATGTTGCAATACCATTTTTCCTTTCCCGTTACCGATACCCTGGACTTTGTGCATCAGCCGATGTTACGATCAAGTACCAGTGCATTTAAAAAGCTAACAACTTATATCACGTATTTCAACTACTCTATGCTTCTTACACTGTAAGGAAATGATGGTTGCTGTCATAGGTGTATGACCTGGCTCAGGTTAGAACTTCTTTTATTTTTTAGTTTGACAATCATAACTGAAAAATAACTACAATTGCTACCTTTAAATCAGGTATCAGGTTGGCACATAGATTTGGGTACTCAGGGATGCCCGACTCGGCATTTTTGGTAGTATCCGATTTCTGCAATCGGAACATCTCTACCCGTTAAAGAGCTCTTGCACGCCTATGAGGCTACGTCAAGGATATATTCTGATCAAAGAGGAAAATGTCTTTCCTCTGTGGATCCCTCTCCAGTTCCCTGTTGTCTGACGCACACATCGGAGGCGGAAGCGTCACGAAGCGCCATGAAATGCTATCCGCTTCCTTTCGGTGCCCATGTTAATCAACTGGCAGCGAAGTGCCACAGCCGGATTACAGAGTAGCAGATGAAGCAGAATTGTGGGCTGAGCGGCGCAGAGAAATGCGCTTCCGGTGTGAGCAGCCAGGCGGCTGCCCGCACGTGAATTGGCGCTTGTGGCCCTGGCGTGATACGTGTTGCTTCTGAGGCTGCAGCTCTGCTCCCATGATGCAGCAGGTCTCCCCCAGCTGCACTCTCTTAGCCCACTGCTCTCGAGCTCCTCTTCCTGATGGTGTGACTGCAATCAAATCAAAAGGGCCGTCAGCCATTCAGAGACACTTAAACCAAAGTGAAGAACGATGAGTGCAATCTGACACATAAACCTCCATATATTTTCAGACTGAATGAATTGCTCTCAGGCCATTATTTAACCTTGATGCACGTAAGGATATAAATTTATGAGCTGCACGAGGTTCCATTACTCCACTGCCTCTCGTGCTCAGGCCTGTAGCTGTATATCACTGCCCCGTGGTACATGCAGTATATCCGAATGAAGCAAACCAGTGGGCCAAGCAATAATGGATGTCAAGGAGCAGATTACATGGTGATGTGTTATTGATCGGCTACTTTCCTTCAGGCCATTGATTAAAGCAGCAGAGTGTGTGATCGCTGCATGTTTAAGTGGGTAATCAGGAAATAATAAAGATGCTCCTTGTCAAATGTAAAGTCTCCCACAGGATGAAACGTGCCAGATACCATACGTGTGAAAGTTATTGACTGTATATACCACAATAATTCGGAAGACAAATTCTTATAGATGATACAACCATGTAGTTGTCAATAATGGCATATGGAAAAATACAAAGATATTTCATTACAAAAAAAAAAAATTCTTGTATTGTCTGTGATGGAACCAGGGGGATTAAAAGGATAACGTCCTTTCCTTTGTGTAAAAAATCTCTTTCAGTTGACATATTCAGTAGAGCTGCATGATATGGGCAAAAATTATATCACGATAAAAAATGTTGCATCAGTCGATATCGATAATTACCACAATGAATGTCATATTATTTAAGTTTGAAGACAAATTTAGCTCCTCCTTGATGGTTTTGAGTGTGGTGGAAATGTAAGTCTACAAACAAGGTGTTGAGACAAGATGTCTTTGTAAATGTATTTGTAAAAGCTTTCTGCAGAAAGGATCACACAGGCAAGGTGGAGGTTGCAAGTGAGATACAATTTGAAGTGTGTGTGCTCATATTTAAGTGTCTCTTTGTGGGTTACCTCCTGACCCCAAAAACACGAAGAGGGGGCTGTGTGAATGTATTGTTCTGTGTCTGGAACTCATCGTCTGATAAGGTTGTGACTGATGGGCTGCATCCGAAATATGTTGGAGAGGAAATGGTATCATGTGTTGGTCGGGTGTTGTGTCACTCAGCTGTGTTCTTCAAACAAAGTACAAACACAGTTAAACCAGAGTAGATCAAAAGGTCAGATGATAAGGTGATATCAGGATCAACTTCTGCAAGACATGAAGAGACAATGGGCTCACATGCTAGACAGTGGGTGCACCATAAAGTCTGTGTTGAGCTGTACCCAGGATTGACATGTCTGCTGTGAGCATACACTAAGAAGTTATTAAGTAAATTTCCATTACGTGAGTCGAGCTTCACTGAGCTTTGAATAAACAGGTGAGCAGCTCTTTATGCAGCAGCAGTGGCGCAGCTTTGTGGTTCCGTGGACTGAGTCCTGCAGTCGGTCTCTTCTCGCTGCGACTCAGTAACTGCTGGTCACTATTACTGGTTCAGAAAGAAATCTGCAACCAGCATCACCACAGGCCAAACCAACAGGCAGGTTTAGAACAGACTCTGCACCAGTGTGAAATAACTGATGATGCGTTGTGATACCACTAACATGAATGATATGAATCCGTATGACCTATAACATACCATACAGTTTTGTTATTAACTGTGACCATGTGCATATTCAGTGTATTAAATGCAGAGGGGCGTAAACGGAGAATCACTCGTGGCTTTAAAAAACAAGAGAGACAGAGGAAGGGATTTTGAATGTGATTGAAATGAAGAGAATAGGAGCGACAGTGATTAAATGAAAGGCTAAGGGGGAGTAGATTAGCTCAGATTTTGTCCTTAGAGAGCGTTTGAGAGGGAGAACAAGCTGCCAGCATCCCCTTCATCTTCCCTTCGTCCCCCATCAAAGCCGCTACGCTTTCATCTTCATCATACTCACCCCCAACATCCCGTGGTGTCTCTGCTCTGTCTCTCTCTGTCTCTCCTCTAACAGTCAGTCCGTGAACACAAGCGATATTTTCAGATTTTATGGCTGGGCAACAAGAAAAATCCCTTTCTCACACAATTTAGAAATAAACTGAGGAACATCACCTTGTGGTTCAACTTGACAGGTGATCACTACAATTTTTGACGTATCCGCACTAGATGATGGAGTTAGGTCAATGCAGAGTAATTTGCTTCCTGTGCTTTGTCGTAGTTAGTTTGAACAATAGACTGTATTTAAAGATGGACCCCAAAATCCAAAACATCTTGATCTCCGCCTGGTGGGTGGCTGCGCTATAGGTCTCCTCCATGTTAGTGGATGGGAGATGGATCAAACTAAAAGTGACAGTACAGGTGGAATCTTTTTTTCTCAAAGATGATTTCTGACATTTTAAGTAGTTCTTACTTAAAATGTATTGTAAGTAGTAGTTTAAATGTAAGTAGTAGTTTAAATGTAAGAGCTACATTTACTTTTCAAGCAATTTTTTAGTATTAATCATTTCGTGCTTTTAAAAACGGGGTGAAACGTAATGACTGACAGCTGAGATTGGCTTGTGATTGGTCAAGCATGTGTGTTGTCTGGACCTCAATACCTCGATTGCTATACTTGCAGCATGTGCCCGGGATATTTTGACATTACTGGAGGTAGGGAGGGAGAAGAGACGTGTTATTCATATTTATATACAGTCTCTGTTCTGAACCAGCTGAAAGAAAACTGTGACACATCTGCTCAGTTTGTGGATAAATATCTCAACACTCTAAAGGAGAGATTATCTCATCATCAAACTACTTCTTAACAGGCTAAGACGCGGCTGGATGAAAGAGGAGAAGTTTTCTGAGTTTTACTGTTTTACTGCATCTGTTTGGAACCTGTCCTGTTTATTACACTGTTCACTTTGAGAGACCAAAACGTGAGCTTTAGATTCATTGGTATCAACAGACATTAGGAGCGCCACAGACTCCTCTTTGTAATCACATCGTGGGAACACGACCAACTGACACAACATCATTCCCAGTCTGTCTACATTTGTTCATGTAACTAATAATGTAACAACAGGTGTGCGTACAGTGGATAATGGAACACAATGGGAAGCCTATAAACACTAATAAAAACGCCAACACACGTATAACATGAGACTTGCGATCATAAATCTGTTTCCACATTGCTCGATGGATTTTTTCCCAACACAACAATGTGTTTCTATATTAATAGATTTGAGGCAGCCTGGTGGTACAGTGGTACGCACTGTTTCCTTTACAGCAAGAAGGGTTTTGGTTTGAATCCCATGCAGTGTGGCCTGGGTCTGGGTTTCCTGCATAGATTCAATATATTCTCCTCTTAACGGCTCATTACTAGCGATGAATGCAATATTCACACCTGCTTTTTATATGATCTGGAAATCCATCATACTTCACCTGCCGCTTCCGACCTGATTTAGGGAAAAACTTATGTTAAAATAAATCTGAATTCTCAGTGGAGCACAGTCGTTAAACCCGTCTGTCCTTCACCACATGCAAATGTAAATTAATGGCCATCACATTTTCATGGAAGAGAGCGAGCGAGAGAGAAAGAGAGTGAGAGAGGGAGGGGGAGAAAGGGGAAGAACATAATAGGTGTTGAAATGAAGTAACTGGAACTAATTCCTTCCTCGTGCTTTGTACTATGACGAATGACACCAAATTTCATTAATTCTGGGAGGTTTTAGTGTAACGCTGCACTTTGCTTCATGAATTGTTTGAGTAATATATCTGACAGTAGGTGTGTGTATCGGTGCACACCTAATTTCACGAAGTCACGGGTGTGCGGGAACATGATGTGCATGTACACCGGATGTGTAAAGAAAGATTACGTTGTCATTAGCTGCTGCAATGAGAAAAATGGGACGAGCTCCAACTCAAACTCCAAGATTTACCTTCAAATACACTCAAGGCAGAGAGGCTTGATGCTCTTCACTTGGGTGAGATTTTGCTATTTTTAAATGAGATCTACTTAGCAAGACGTTCAGATGGAACCTAAACTTAGCTGCTGCTTTTAAGATGTTTTTCTGAATCCAGCAGCAGGTCTACAGTTGTGGCACTTCTGATGTAATGGATCAAAACAGATATAAACCTTTGTCTGCTTTTCGCCATCTCTGTAAATGCGGTTACTTTCAGCAACAGATGCATTTGTGCTGTGGCTCACTGTCATTTGTAAATATACAGTTTAACTTTCATATTAATTGAACTGTCCAGTCTGATTACTAAGAGCTGGTAGTGATTGTAAGAAATGATCATTTGATGTCACCACAATCAAGAAAACAAGAATCCCACATTAAGTGTCACTTTGATTTATTGTCAGTGTTGATTTAAATTGCATCTGTCAAGGCTCTAGGCCAATTGAACTACATCTATAATATTTCATCTCACACAGTTTATCTCACACACACACACTCAAACACCGTACACACACACACCTTAAAGGTTTTTCTGATGGGTTTCTGCCTTTGGTGGTTGTTCCGTGTGCACGATGGAGGAAATCTTTGTTCACGAAAAGCAACTTGTCTGTGCCTAATGCACAAACACACTCACACAACCACACTCACACACACACATGCACATACACACAGGCATGCTGAGGCTGAAGTGATTTATGGCCAGCCATGACTAATGGATTGCTTTGGCACTTGAGAAATTATGAAAAAGAAATTAATTAGCCTTTAGTGACCCTGCTGTCCATCTACCTCTCTCTCTCCCTCTCTTTCTCTCTTCCTCCCTCCCGCTCTCTCTCTCTCTCACACACACACACACACACACACGTTTCTATGCTCAGGATACACAGTAACCCTGGAACTTGGATGCTCAGTGTAGATGTAAATACAGTCTAAATGGAGGCTAAGCTTACCTGTCACAGATTTATCTACAATGAATCACGTTTGAGTATCTGTTAATTACAGATATTTACGGCACCACTGTGACATTTCCAATGACCCAACTATCATTACAAATTAATAACCTACTATGTTATTTAACATTTGACAGTTATTTAACATTTATTGCTAATAATTGATTTAAAGAGTGAAGTAGAAGTGAAATCCTGCAAAGTCTAATCTATTCAGCCTAATTAAAATAACAACAAATACAGGGATAAAAAAAGAATAAAAGCTTCACATTACAAAATGTATTTACTGCGAACACCGATGATTTATTCTGTCTGCTTCTAAGCCCAGAAGACTCCGCTGTGATGAAGGTAAACGTTTGAGCGCCACTGGGACAGAAACAGGCAGAGAGTGAACAGCGGCTTAGTTGTCCCTCAGAGAGGATTTCGGAGAATAGCTGTTATTCTCTCTCTCTTTTTCTTCAGGCAGACTTCACTTAGAGAACAGAAAGCTCGGCTCAGCTGAGGAGCTGTGGAGTTACTGCTGCTCTCCTCCTCTTTTCTCATGCCTCTCTGTGTTTTCTTAACTGGTGGAGGGTGAAAAATAAGACTTTACCTGAAATACACACATCTTTATTTTATGTCCTGGAAAGCATTATGAATCAATGTGTTGAAAACTGTTTTGACAAAATGAGCTAAAACAACACATTTCACTATTTCAAGAACTTAAATTGGATCCTTGGCACATGGGTAGCTCAGACATGAGCACTTGTTATAAATAATTTGGCAGTTTCCTGTCTCCTGACCTCCAAAACCAGCTGGTGTGAGACAGAGAAGTGTCCCTGAGAGTCACACTGGAGGAGACATGATTGGAGTCCACTCCAAAATAGGTCCACACTTCAGATCCACACAAACACACAGCGGTTGAGAGGTTTGTTCTTCTCATAACACTGACATGTTTGTCTTTGTATATTTGTACAAAGGTGCAATTCGGTTTCAGTCCCCTGATGTTTGTCTCATGGAGGAGATGAGCATCAGGGGACTACAGCCACAAACTCTCGCTCTTTGACAGATAAAAAGATGTCAAGGACGGTGAGTGTGTTATGTAACTCTCCCGAAATAAGTCACCCGAACAGTCGTGTTGTTTTCATGTAACATTTTGTGAAATACGAGGTGTTACTTGAATATCTCTAAAATAGCTCTAAAATGTGGTTGAGGGAGAACTGGATGGAGTGAGGTCAGTTTGAACGAAGGGAAAGCATGACAGTTAGGTGAAAGAAGGACAAAGACAGATAGAGGGAGTGAGTCAGAGAGGGAGACAAAGAGAGAGACACAGGGAGGGAGAGCAACATGGAGGGATTATTAGGGACTCTGCGCCGGGATTAGGGAGGAATGCTGAGGTCTGACACACCAGAATGTTCGCCCTGGCTTAGTGTCACTTTTCTCTCCTCCACTTCCTCCGGTTCTTTCCGCAGGTACACACCAGCTACCACCCCGCATAAGTTCAGCCCTGTCACATCACTCACCTGCCACCGATTCTCCCATAAACACACACACATGCCTCACAGCTTGCCTCACTAAGCTGATACGTGTACAGAGGTGTTTAGTGGGTGGTACAGTTGGACCATGAGACCATTTTTATGGATTTTCCAGCTTTGATGTTGCAGCAGAACAAATCCAATGTCTTTTTCCAGCTGGCTGGAGATCATGAACACTGTATTCTTTCCAGATGAAGTGATAGCACCATATAACCCTGCTGCAGCTCAAACACACACACACACACACACACACACACACACACACACTTTTAAACACTAACACGCCAACCAAGCTTGCTGTGTGTTAAGAGCAATCTGTGAAAGCTGAGTAAAAGTGTATGATGCACCTTCAACAAATACTTTTTCTAACCACTTCCTCCTTCTTTGTGTCCCTCTCCACCTCTCCTGCAGATCTGAGTTCGACCTGGACTACGACAGCTATCATGAGGACTACTATGACAGGTACTGTCAGAGAGCTCTGCATGGCAGCTCACACACCTCATTGCGTGTCTGTGTGTCACAGGAGGCTAAAGAGGATGAGGCTGAAGCACATTCTTCATCCCTGCTGTCTTCCGTCCTTTCTGCTTCCCACCGCGGTCTGCTGCGCAACTGTCAGTCATCCGCTCTCTGCTTACGCTGTTGCCTGTTACTGCTTAAACAGCCAGCAGCTCGCTCATCACATCACCCACATGTGGACATGGAAAAATGCAGACATACACAAAATATATTTATGTCCTCAGGCAGTGACAGTCGCACACTTAAATGTCATGAGATGTTGGACATAGACTACTGGCTGGGCCATTAACCGAAAATGTATCAAGATTGACATTTATAACCTCTAACCGACTTAATCTTGCTCATGTCAGTTAATTTCGTTAATGCTTCCCCAATGTGTGCATTCATGAACTGTCGGGTTTCGGCTACGTTCAATTTGCAGTTGCGTGTCCCCCTGCCGCCTGTTCAGGGAGGTTAGTTCACAACCCTGTGGGGAGGGGATAATCGTTAATTAATCGTAATCAAGGTTAAAGTTTGAAATAATGGTGATATTGATTCAAAGTAATATAGCCCAGCCCTATACTGTATAAAGATATGGACAAATTGTCTCCACTTCATCCCACTACTCATAAATGAAGCCATAATATCCCAGATTCGAACGCTGCCTTCTTGTGCCGATGACGCAGTAGTGAACGAGGGATGGAACCACTATATCTAATTCCTGCTGATGCACGCTGTCGACAAGTCAGTCTCAGCTGTCAAGCACGGTGCTCTTATCACATCAATAACTAAACCTAACTGAGCAGAAAAATGTATACTTGAACATAAATCGTCGTGAGAAGAACTAAACTAAAATGAATCAACACCTGATTTCCATTCTGTGCCTTACCACAAAGGTGAAGTCATGAGCAGTCCTGGGTTAAGTTTCACTCAAAGACCTTTTCACTTTGCATTGACTTTATTTAAAACAAGAAGGCTTGAGACGACTAAAGCAGATTTTTTTTCAGACAGTCTAATAGTAGATTTAAAATGAATGCCAAACTTCACGGCCTGTGTTGAGAAATGTCACAGGTTATAAGCCACTTTCACTTCAGGTTAAGTTCTTAGTAGAAATGCAGTTGAAGCAACAACAACCAGACATTAGGGTTATGTAATTCTCCATGTAGACACTGAAACTGAGCATATTATCTGGGACTCACTGTGCATTCACAGGCTCCTGGGACGGTCCATTTTCCCCAAGTTGTGAAGGCATTCTTCTGTGGACGCTGTAAAGAAAACGTGTTGTATTTATTGGTTTAGAGCATTTAAACAACACCTTACCGATATTTGAATAATAATGAAGAGCAAATAAAAGGATCAGGTGCGACAGGAGGATAAATCATTTCAAACAAACTAACATTAATCATAAAAAGTCTGTATTGGCTAAAAAGTGGTTTTAGAGAGATGAATAAGTTAAACATTAGGAGCTACCATTCAGAGCTGATTGTAAAATAAAATGTATTGGTTTATAAGTGATGACGTCAGCAACTGGTGTACCAACATTTTTGCAGGCTTTCCGGGTTGTGGTTCTGACTTGAGGCGGCGTTCCAGTGATTTTTCCCAGTCGTAAACAAACTTCTTCTGATAACTTCAGTCACCACATCAGTTGGTTTACAATCTGTGAGAATGAGCAGAATAGATTCATGTGCAGTGTAGAGTAAAGTGCAGTGGTGCCATGGCTGAAGTATTTAGACCGAGCTCTGTGTTATTGGTCCTTGACTGAAATTGCTCAGGGACCCTCCTGCATCCCCCAGGCCTCACTCATAAACACTCCACTCAGCAGATCTGAATAAAACTTCAGATCTGAACACACACACACACACACACACACACACACACACACACACACACACACACACACAACAACACAATTCAAGATACACCTCATTCCACTGCCTCTTTCTCGAACATATCGACGCTCTGATGCTCTAAGTATTAACCGTCATCTTTTTTCATTTGCTTTGCTTTGCTCTGCATTTTTCTGCCTTCGCTCCGGGGGGAACACTCGCCTTGGAATTTTTAATTTGTTTTTAACACAGTGCATGATTATTTCCCATTCTGTTAGCTAGCACCACTGACAGCTGTGTGTGGACATTTATGTGTGTGTGTACGCACATGTGTTTGCCTCCGGGTGAGGTGGAGACAGTGTGTGTGGGGAGGAGAGGAATGACTGTTTTTGTCTGCTGTCCTCTTGAGCAAACAATGGAGGAAAGTGTCTTTCAGCACACAGATAACAGTCCGAGTTTACAAAGCGGCTTTTGCTGTGGGGTCTAATCCATAGAGACAAACTCTCTCACACACACACTCGCACACTTTTCTGTAATCCTCGCTCGTCTACAGTCTCTCATTGTCTGAGCCGCCATTCTCTGAGATGACACTTCAAAGTCGGTGTAACAGCACATTGTCTATCTGCCCCTGCAAACTGCTCTAAAGTACTTTAAACTCCCATAAGTATTTGGTCTCTGCTCAAAGCCTCTAATCTTACACACTTCTGGTGCTCTAACACACTTCATCCTTATGTGACACTGCCATACCTGTGTGTCTGTGTGTGTATTAGAGCCCGACTGATATGGAGATTGAACATAGAGAGGAACAACGCATCTCCACTTCCTCCCACTATCAAGAAATTTAACCAAAATATCTCACATATCAAATAGAGTCTGCGTGGTAGCGATCATGGTGTGCAGCCGCGGTAGCACGGTTCTATCGATACACGCACAGGTCACTCTCAGCTGTCATTCCTGACGTTTAGACACCATTTTAATAACATGAAACAACTAGTTTGACTGTTTAGTTTTATCCATATCCCATCCACTAACATGGATGATCTATACTGCAACAAGCCACCAGGTGGAGATCGAGATGATTCAGCTTCACTTTTTTGGAGTAGCCAGTTTGACCATCTTTATCTACAGTCTGTGGTATTAGGGAGGAAAGAGGTTGCGATACCAACATATCAGCCAATGTTTTTACTGTATTTAAAAAAATTGGTGTATGTTGTTATCAATTTCTTATGAAAAAAAAACGTAATTGAAGCTTAATATTTTACAGCTTAACCATGCATTTTATTGTTAATAACTGCGATTACAAAAATACAGCTAGATATATAGAACCTGAATTAAAATATTATAAAATGTAAACATAAATACACATCTTTTCGTGATATCATTTTTACATTATAGATATAATATTTTATCAGTGCATATTATCAAACATAAACTACAATACTGATATGACATTGAAATGCTAATCTCGGACGATATTATTGGCTGAGAGATCCGTGAACAGATCGTTTGCAGAAATCTCTGTATCAGGTAGAGCGGCTTCACAGAATATAACAGAGGAGAAAACAACAGAGAAAAGCTTCCAGTGACTGACTGGCTAACAGCTCAATCAGTAAATCTACATTACTGTCCAACTCAAAGTCCTTGCAGCTGACAGCTTGCCTCCCTGTCGCTGGCGTCTGATATACAGCAGAGGACTCCTTCCCTCTCCTGGCTCTGCAGAAACCAGGCTGGGCTCCGTCTGTCCCTCAACCAGATTGATCCAGATTGAGACTGTAACCGGTTGGATTGCTGTTACCACCGGGATTTATAACGTTCTGGACATGACCTTAGATTTTGTAGCTCATATGACCATATTTTTTATTTTTTATTAATGAATTCACTCAATTTGTTGGTCGGTTGCTGCTACAAATCCACAGAAACCTCAGTAAAATGTTAGATTCTGTTTGCCCTGGCCGGGCCCTACGCTCTCTGCAGCTTTGCCCCACAATCATTGGTCCGTTTGAACCTTGTACCTGGGTTTCACCTGGTCAGTGGGTCAGTGAATCACAACATCATCTCTATTTCTATTGAAACACAAACACACAAAGGCACAAACACAGTTTCATTTCTGTTACCACTATAGCGTTTGACTGTGATACACCTCCTGTCGCCCGTGCTGTTAGCATGGCGGGGAGCTATTGATTGGCCCTGACAGAACCAATTACATTCAGTGACAGATAGAAACATGGAGCTGTCCACAGGGACGAGGCAATGGCAGAGCACAGGAGAGCGAGAGAGAGACAAAGGTAGAAAGTAAAAGACAAATGAATGTAGAATATAAAGTTGCACCTTTATATATGAGATACAGCTGCTTTTTTACACACACACATACATCTCTATATATTCTTTCATGTCAGCTACTAGCCTGTATCACTCCCTTGTTTGAGATAGGCCTTTCAGTAGTTGTCATAGTTTAGACACTTTACCCACAGAAATATATATATATTTGTTTCTATTAACCAAATACCAGGTTAGACAAGCATCAATATAAAACCATTTTCTAAGTGAAATATTTCACACCAAAAAACTTCTAAGAGGCTGAAGCCGTTTTCAGATATGAATTGGGTCGGACAATTGGGTCTGTACATTTTAGGGTGTTTGCCTTTCGCATATGAAGAATGCAGCAGGAGATTGTCTAAGTCAGACGTGCTCATAACAGCAGGCGATGTCCGTAAAGTTCAGGGGAGGGGTTTGAGTCTGGGTAGAGCATGCAGGACCCAGGACATGATGTATAAATTCAACTGCAGATCACGCAATACTGTTTACAGCCCATCAACCCTGGCGCTGGTTCTAATCAGCGCCAGGGTCTGTGGAACCTCTCTTTTATTTCCAGTTTTGCCTCAATCGCGGGCTAGAAGCGTCATCCATGTATTCTCTCACCCGCTGTGAATTCTCTTGAGGTTCTTTGCAGGAAAAGCTCCAGGAGAATGTCAAGAGCCACGGACTCGCACATTTTAGTCACACACATCCCCTCTGCATAATTTCAGGAAAATGTCCGAAGTTCAGTGCATGTCTGAAGCAGCACAAGCTAAAGTAATGCAAACCGGTTTTATTAGCACAAACCTTTGACTGTCACAGTATCCAGGATACTTGTGTGTTCACTCACCTTTTAAAAGGTTCAAGGAAAAGACTGAATAAAGGGAATAAACAGGCACTCACACTTCACTGCTCTATCTTTAATCGGGGAATACATTAATGTCAAACTGATTAAAAAACGAATCAGGTCACAAACAAAAAAAAGAAATAGTCTAAACTTAACATGAATGATTCTATTTTGAAGATGCTCTCAGACTACACAACACTATAGGCCAGGAGGATGAAGAGTGTGTAGCTTGCTGTGTATTGATCTGGAAGAAGAGTGAGATTAGCTTGTGGGTAAACGCTTGCCACCTGTAGAAGGCTTTAAAAGCTTTGTCCTGGCTGTCGACAGCTCCCACGGCCTGCAGAACAATTACTATCTCCACTGTCCGTCACATGCTTACTTTAGTTTTCTGAGTGTATTGTTGTTGTATCTGTGTGAGGACTGGGCAGCTTAACACTTTTGTATTTCCAGGGTGTATGACTACCAGCGTGTGCCGGCATCCCTGTCTCCTCTGCCCCTGGGACCCAGTGTGGCCAAGAGACCCCGCTCCTCCTCCCACTCCTCCGGCCACAGACGCAGTCGAGACAGAGCCCACTCCAAAAGCTCCAGAGCCCACTCCACCAGTTCAAGCACAGCCAAGTGTGAGTAATGTGTCTGAACTAAGGCTCGAAGCCGTATTCAGTCGAGGTCATGACGACAGGCTGCGTCAGATGATTCTCGTTTGCCTGAAGCTCTTGGATGCAATGGTCAGCCTCTCTGCATTTAGATTCAAATGTTTATTACAGCTAAAGATTCTGATCAAAAGCGGCCACACACTTTTCATACACAGGAAGTCAGGCTCACTGGATCTATCACACGCCAAATATTCTGTGTGTACTCGACACACACCGATTCTAGATCAGTGGTTCAGAAGCATTTTTCTGGTCCCCCGCACCCCACAATTGTTATCAATTATTAAAAACGATGGTGAAGCAACAAATAAAAACAGGATCCAAGTTGAATTTGAGGAAAATAAAGACCAGCACGTTAGCAGAGCTTTATTTTTTCTACATAAATGAATCTAACTCAATTTCGTTTCGCTCCATATATTTTCCCAAGTCAACCATTTCCCCCCCACAGCAATCTCCAAGCCCATCGGCTATTGTCTGATTACAAATCAGCCTCAGGGAGCAGCAGCCAGTATTTTGAGGCCTGCGATGTAGAGAGTTGATATCTGGATCAAGACTCTTTACAGTCCAACTAGTTTCTTTTATGACTCGAGTCAAATGTTTCTCCATATAAAACACAAACAGGGATACTTTTTTGTTCTAGATGTTTTATAAATTAAAAAGCCTTTAGCTGAAGCAATTGACTCAATGGGTTCCTCCTCTTTCTCTCTCCACATGGACTGTTTACCTGCGGGCAACCAAAGCCTGCTCAAACCTGATAAAACAAAAAAACGGAAATCAGAAAACTTCCTGCCCCAAAATCATGTTCCCCGCCTACAGGTTCTGCATATTCACAAGCAGAATCTCTTAATAGAGATTCTACCTGCAGTGGTTCTTTCTTTGCCCCCAGGGGGCGGCATCCTCATTTTCAGTAATTTTTAGACTCTAACACTTACTCACTGAGGAATTGATGAGACGGTTGATGCCCCCGTCTGGAGCCAGGAGATAGTTTCTTAAGGCTTAACATCGGAGACATCCCAGTGTCTCAGGGTGACCAGAGGACTTCAGGCCTGAGATTGAAAATGTCTGTCTTGCTCAGGACGGCTCGTAACTGATTGAGATTGCCCAGACGTATTTGATAAGAGCCTGGTCGAATTCTCTAAATGCTTTGGAAAGATGTTTCAATTGTTCGCCTCTTATCTCCTTTAGCACAGCACTGACCAAGGCGTCTGTCTTCCTCTTATGTCCTTATGAATCCTACTTCACATCTTTTCTTGACCTCAAGATGTTGAAGTCTTTATACCAAGCTAAGCTAATCAGCTGCTCGCTTCAGCCATATGCAGCTCTAAACTGTAAAGCGTTCAGATATGGTAATAATGTACTGAAATGTGTTGAACTCTTCCTTCAAAGTTCTCTCTGAAGATATTTTTCTCTCGGGCTGTGTAATGTCCCAGTGTCCCTCACGTTCTCTGTGTCTCTGTGTCCCTGCAGTGGGCATGGAGGAGTTGCAGGTGATTAAAAAGGAGCTGACTCTGATAAAGACACAGATCGATGGGCTGCTCGACAGTCTTGAAAGGATGGACACACAGAGGAGTGACCACAAAGGTGAGACGCTCATTCAGGCAGACGGCGGAGGCGGGTCGGTCTGAAACTGGATGATGGATAATCCATTCGCGCATCAAAAACATTTTAAGGCGGACTCCGGTGGTACGCCAATTTCAGATTTCTGCTTGATTTGCTCCACCAGTCACAGAATGATTCAGGGCCCGTGCCGCAGGGAGCCTGCTGGCTGGGGAACACACTGTGCCAGCGGAGTCGCTCCTGTTATACCTGACAAATCAATTAATTTTCGTCCTGTCAGGGATTTCAAAAAAATTTTAATCAATGGCTAAATCAGCTGGAGCAGGAACATCAAGATGGAACATGCTGAACAAAGGGTTTGGTTAAAGTAACTGATGGATGAAGCTTCAGGATAAAAACAAATATCAGAACGACAGTGGCTCAGTGCAGGTAAGAGCTGCTGCTGCCCTCATGTGGACGTTAAAACCCAACACAGTAACTCCCAGCTCGGAGGAAGAATGAATCTTTGTTATCCCTCATAAGGAAATTGCTTTTTACTGCAATCTTAATTAAAATAATCACAAATCGTAAAATAGGATTTACAACACTCATGTGGTGCAGTCCACCTTCCGCTAAGCACAACGTCCTCAGTCGCCACCACACTTAAAACGCTTTATTCATTTTTTAAACAATGACAGTTCTTTAACCTTGATTCTAAAGGTCATCATCAAAACATTGTGCTGAATTTATAACAAAACAATTTACTAAAAAGGCAAAGTGACAGCTGCGGCTGCAGGTGAGCAGCTGGGTGTGTGTTTGTGTGTGTGTTGTGTGTGTGTGTGTGTGTGTGTGTGTGTGTGTGTGTGTGTGTGTGTGCTGCAGAAAAGTGTGTGTATGCCTGTGTGTGTTCTCCCCTCTGCTTTGAACGACCTTGTACGATTGATAGCTCTCATCTTCATATTAATTTATCTCCGGCTCCACTTGATTCCCCTGTCTCTCACTATTTAGCCTGCTGTCTCTCGCCCCCCCCCCCCCCTCCCCCTCCCTCTGCTTCCTCCTC
The DNA here is from genome assembly GCF_947347685.1 of Pleuronectes platessa. Lineage (NCBI taxonomy): Eukaryota > Metazoa > Chordata > Actinopteri > Pleuronectiformes > Pleuronectidae > Pleuronectes > Pleuronectes platessa. The sequence continues at coordinate 18,002,612 of NC_070626.1, forward strand.
ATCTGTCCTTCAACCTGTCACTCCCACTCTTGTTTTCTGTCATCTGGTCCAACGTCAGTGCGCAGACACTTTGTGAGCCGCAGTAAACATGTTTCTTCACACGCGTGTTTCAAGATAAGGATAAGGTCCAAATCACATTGCTTTTCCCCTCATTCCCATGTGTTGGTTTCTGTGTGGTAGGGTCTCCCCTGAGAGAGGACAGTCCGGCCTGCTCCCCGTATGCTCTGTCCGCCAGCAGCCGGGAGCACTCCCCCTCCTCCCTCTCCCCACCCAGCTCCCGCCATCGGATCCACAGGGAGAGCGCTGGCCTGAGGGAGCCTGATGAGGACCGCCACACGGTAAATGCACACCTGCACATTCTCCAGGAGTTAATACAGTCAATACAATATAGTTAATAATATGTGGATGAAGACATTAATTTGCCCGATTTTTATTTGGATCTGCACAAAATTGCTCACACTCATAAATATGACCCAAAATATGCTGTCTGATAAATTAACAAACATTTTGAAAACCCAAGGTTAAAGAAAAAACTAAGATCTGCCCCCTAATGTAAATCCTTAATAGAATTGGTTCTTCCCTGTCCCACACTGGATCCTTCCACCTGGTGGTAATCTGCCCAGTAGTTTTTGCTAATCTTTCTTACAAACAAACCAACACACACAGACATGGCTGCAAACATAACCTCCTTAGCAGAGATAATTAGAAAACTTGAATATGGCCAGAGACCAAATTTAATCTTTTATTAATTAGTTCAGTTTTATTTTCAGACAGACAAGACATCTAGATGTCTCAGTCTTGTGACGCATGTGCACATGCGCGTATCTCCTGTGAAATCAGATCATTCATGCACAATGAAATTTTACTTAGTCATTCCGAGCTTGCAGTTTAAATAAAAAGTCTCTTTGTTTGTCTCTCCCTCTTCTGTCTCATTGTTTGTCTGTCACAGATGAGCAACCACAGCTCTGATCCAGAGGAGGAAATATGAGGGAGCAAGCTCGGACGAAACGTAGGAGATGCGGATTAAGTGCCAAACACTGAGGAAGAGAACGACCACAGCCGAGCCAACGCTCATACCAGAGGCTTCATTCCCCAACTGGGTGTACATATCAGATAACACAGTACTTTTCAATGTATTGCAGCAGCTTGGTTTGCGTGACTATACTTTAACGCGAAATGGCTGACACGGGGATCTATACACACACAGACACACAGATGTGGATGTGATTGACAGGAGTTAATGTTGGCCTGAGAGAATGAGGCGGGATCTTATCTAGAAAGTAATTATAAAGACGAGCTGGAAGCAGGTTCATTTAACGTTCTCTTCTGTGTGAGGGGCTTTGCAACAACACCAATATTCCAGTATTAATCCAAATGTGACAATACAGCTGTCTGATTAAACCTTATGTAACCTGCTTAACGGTTTATCCAGTTTATTCTTCATGTAAAAAGACAGAATGAGACTAAACAGTAATACACAGTAATCATTTAAAATAATAATAATAATAAAATGTGTATTTATGGCACAAGAATCTTTCTGCTGCTTCAATATTTTATACCAGAAAAGAGAGATCTAAAAAAACAATGTCTTTAAAGAATTTTACTCTTCTCTTTAACATTTTATGTTCACCAAGCCCAATTAATTAAATAATGCAGAAAACTATTCAAAAACTGAATATATGATTTAATCCTGTATCAACTTTAATAGCATTGTCAATTCCAGAATAAGGGTCAAACTGGAATATTGTGTGCATGTAGTGTAAATGAAGAATATACATCTGTGCATCTTCGACTTGTAAAAGCAAAAGGATACGATCTTTGATGGCAGCCTTTTGTTGACAGTCAACTAATTCTAGCCTTTGCTTGTACATGCTGATCATTCAGGAGAGAAAAAGAGTTTGATGTTTTTTTTGCTTGTAAGTTTCAGGTACGCTACATCTGAGTGCTACTCTCTGAAAGTATTATACAGACAACCTTGTAATGTTTAGAAATACTAGTAGTTTGTCTTCTTTAAATGTGTGAGAGGAATGTTGCAGCTCTCTTTCCTCTGTATTTGGCACTTAAAAGGCCCAGATCAGTGTGTAATATTGTGTATTATTGTAAAACTTTACTGTAACTGTTCTGCTGTCTGATTTTAGTCTTGCTTTAGGACTTCTCGTGTGTGTTTTTTTTAAAGACGATGATGTTATTATAATTCTTATAGTGTTACATGTATTTGTTTGCGATCTTAAGATAAGCCAAGTGGAAATACTCATTGTCACAGTAGTAAAGGTATTTTCATATTGACTATAAACGCAGTTCATGCTGGTGTGTTTTATTCTGACGGAAACAGAGGAAATAATAAGAAACCAATATTTGGAAATTATGTGAAAAAAGGGAAATATAAAATTGCTCGTGTTACCAAACCAGACTACATACACAACAATCTGAGGTGTGCAAATTATATAGGGAGAAAATATATATTTATTAATTGAACTGGGGAGGTTAGATAATGGTAAATATTACATTGAGACAGAGTGGATCATTAGAGCCACTGGTCAGATAGTGACATATCTTAATGAACCTACTGCCTCAGATGGTTTCAGCAGAGGTCTGACCCACAGGAGACTGTGTGCGATATCAGCAACTTGAACCAGACTCACACTGCATCATCATTTTCCATCCAGACAATGTTTCCCATGAAAAGAATCAAATCTAAAGCTCAGTCGGAGTCATAATCCAGCAACATGTCACACAGTTCAGAAACAGGTCCAGAAATGAAATGAGTGAATTAGTTCTGTGAGATTTGTTCAGTCTGTCGAGGCTCGGAAACTAAATCAGAGGAACTCTTCAACACCTGCTGTCACTCTAGAAATTCAACTTACATATCTGAGACAGAAAAGAACTGATTTATAAAGCTAAGATGCTACGGCCACACAGAAAGGAAATAGTTATATTTATTTGTTACTGTTGAGTTGAAAGAAGCAATAGCACATACAATAAAGCTTTTGAAGTGTCACCTAACAGGAATTGTATTTAATAATTTTAAGAATACACAATGTGTGGTGCAGCCAAATGTGAGCTTCAGTGCCATTTATAATATTTCCATTATATATATTTTTCTTCTGATGACGTCATGAGGTACAATGTTTTTTTATATTGATTCAATCACATGAGGAAATACAGTTTTAACCAATTCAGATTAATTATTGAGATTAATCAATTTATTTACTACAAACCTCGTAAATTGAATTCAGTTGAGTTCACAGGTGAAGGCAAATGAGATATCGAATTATAAAATTTATCCCAAAGCCGTCTTGTGGTTGATGTGTGTAGGTTCAAACTCTCTGACCAGATAATTTTCTGACATTCTCAAAGATTTACCATATCATTTATTAAACACTGATAAACACACAGTGGACTTGATGACTTTAACACATTTCTGATGTGCTGAGTACAACAGTTTGGTACATGAGAATCAGAAAAACAAGCGGAGTAGTTCACAGTCACCATTACAAAACATGATACAGGTAATTGCTTGTTTTCAACTTTTAGCACCAAATGATCCCTTAACGATCCAACGTGTAATATTAAGGTGAAAGGGATCTATTGACAAGAATTTTATATAAAATAATCCTAGTGATGTTTTCATGAGTGGGTTTCATCTAAATTATACAAATTGTGGTTTTATTTACCCTAGAATGGGCCCTTTCTATTGAAATGCTTCATATTTACATCAGGGGGTCCTCTCTCTGGAGGCTGCCATGTTTGTTGTAGTAGCCCTAACTGGACAAACTAAACACCCTTTGAGTTTTCATGAAAACTGAAGGTTACCACAGGTTCTCTTTCAGGTTCTGAAGAGGAGGATGAGGTGAGGGGTGTTCAGCTGCAACATGCAACTTCAGCACTTCATGTCACTACATTCTAAACCCTGCAACTTTAAATTTGAGAATATTAAACTAAACGCTTGGATGTGAATTACATTGGAACGTGAAGTTGAGGGTGTGTGGGGGGAGGAGACAGAGCACATGTCCTGTCAGTGAGGAAATTCAAGCAGGAAGCTTCAGGTGAGGATAAGTAGCGAGGTAAGAAAATAAAAGAATGTTTCTTTAACTACAATTCACTACAATTGTGCCACTTTAAATGAGCCCCCGTCTCAATGCAGTCGACTGGGATCATTCATTTCCACTGAGTTCAAAGTGCTGGAGGCAGAGTGTGACTAAAGGGGAACTTGCAAAACTGGTCGTCTGTTGACAAAGAGATAAGCACATGTCTACTGAACGGGCCACAAGTTATGCTACTGCAGTCTGATGCTGTTAAATAAACCGTAACATTGCATTCCTCAGTTAAAACTGCTGACCCAGTTTCATTCCCTCATTATATTCTTCAGCACACATGAGTGTGTCCAGGCTGCAGAAACTGAAGGGACATATTTTGCCTGAAAATAAGGTAAGCACAAAACTCTAACTAAACTAACTCTATCAAATAGAAGATTTTTGACTTAACATGATGAATGTTAAGCTACACAGCATTTTACATTCAAACTGATTATAGTATTATAGGGCAACTACATGAACTCTGTGGCTGTGGAGACATTTGCGTTAAATGACTCATCAAATTCAGAGACAGATCTTACATAATATTATATCCAGGGTATTTATTAACATTTACATTTACATTTTACATTCAGATATGATTAACAACTACCTGGTATTGTGGCTTTTAAGTCATGGTGGGAAACCTTCCTCCCATAAAGGTCCATTGTAGTTGTTATAACACTGTTGTTCTGATTTTAACAATTGTTTATGATTTTACCTTGACTATTTTGAATAGTGCATCTGTACTGACATAAAGCACCATGATTTTGTATCTGTGAAAGGAGCCATACAAATATAATCTGATTAAATTACTATGACACCCTGAATGTCCTGTTGTTCAATCATCCTGAGGATATTGTGTAATAAATGGTCATGTTCCCATTTATATATAAGATTAGTTGATGACGGATTAAACTACAAATCTGCATTTAAAATAATTATTGTCATATTGTCTGTTGTGATCTGATGCTTTTCTCTGATGAAAGACACAGAATCACAATTCAAAATTTCTTATAAACATCAGGATGCTCCCATCAACTCTTAGAAATTGTCAATTTGGAATAACCTGGCCAAGATAATTAAAACTTACATGAATTCAGTGTATGTTTGAGAAAACTTGGCCTGTCTGAATGTAATTGTGTAACTTGTCAAGTATATGTGAGAACTATTTGAGATGTGAGCTCATACATTAAAGTCTTACTCCCTTGGTCTTTAGAGCACAGCAATGGCAGGCTCACCAAGTCCGCTCACCACTCACGTGCTGAATACAGCCCTGGGCATCCCTGCTTCGAACGTGGCCCTCAGCCTCTCTCGACAAGTCCCCTCGACCAATGACTGGACACTGATAACCACTGGGTAAAAAAAAAAAATTCTCATTTCAGAGTATCAAACATTAATCTTGCAAACTTCATCACATATCTTACATCTCATGTCTCAACAGGACCACTAATGACGATGGACGTTGCCCAGGGCTCATCACAAAAGAACTGTTCACCCCTGGTGTGTACAGACTGCATTTTGACACCGCTCAGTACTGGGCGAGTATGGGCGACACCAGTTTTTACCCCTATGTTGAGGTGAGGAAACATGTTTGTGTTGACATCGTATGTCTATCCTCTTTTAACCCGTAGTCTGAAGATGATAACAGTCTTTCCAATCAGTGTGATCGTATTGGTTGTTTGTTGCAGATTGTCTTCACTATAAGTGACCCTGGACTGAAGTACCACGTCCCCTTGCTGCTGAGTCGTTTCTCTTACAGTACCTACAGAGGGAGCTAGAGCTCAGATGGGATGAAGTCCTGAGACTGCCTCCATCTATCAGGCACACACTGACAGTGACAATGTCACACAAGGAAGAAACACAATCCTCCATGTAAATTTTGAATGCATTTGAATAATGATGTCATCCTCAATATGACTATTTTGCAGTTAAATAAATAATGTTCTGATATAATCTGTACTAAGGCTTTCTCATTATTTGTTTAATATATTTCACAGTCACTATGACATACAATATTTGTATTGACCCATAGAATAAAGCGTTTCCGATTTGTTTATATTTTGTAAAAATGGAAGTGATTCTTGCTCTTTCTGTGTTTGTAAAGAGGCAAAAGTGGCCAAGTTTAGTAAAGTAAAGATGTCAAAAGAATATTAATTTAATACATACACACAAAATCATAATTATCTGTGTAGTAGCGATGGTGCATTTTTGTTGTATTCAGAAGTAAAAAAAACTATTAACAAACTACACCCATTAAAAGAGCGCGACTACACCACAGTCAAGTGATTTCAACATCACCTCCACTGAATTTGTATATGGCCCACATTAAAAATAAACTTAGGCTTCAGGTCAGATATGTTAAGTTAATTATACTTAACATATCACTGTATTTATATATTCGTGAGGACCGTTGGAAAGTTAAGACTTCGTTTTAGGGTTGGGGTAGAATTAGGTTTAGGTCAGGGTGAGGTTGAGGGTTAGGGTTAAGCATTTAGTTATGATAGTTAGGGTAAGGGGCTAGGGAATGTATAAGGACTAGGGTTAGAGGTATGTCTGGGACTGTCCTCACTAAGATAGAAGTACAAACATGTGTGTGTGTGTGCACGTGTGATTGTTTTTTCTAGCTTTCATATTATTGACTATATTTATGTTTACTTTGTTGACAAGGTTGTGGTCTCTGAGTGTGTTGCATGTATTTTGTGTATTCAATAAAGAAAATACAATATTAAAACAATCTATAGTATAAGCTGAATTTCATTTAAATGTAAAGAGCTTAATTTGAAGGAACCTTCGTCCTCATGAATAAAACCAAAATCAGGAAAATCTTTTTTCTACGGCTGGTGAACTACTCTGTGTTCGATTGCTCCCTCTGCCTGTCGCATGGATCAGTCTCATCCAAATCGACTCCACTTCCTGCGGCTGGGTAGGGCCTTGGCTCCGATGGGAGAATAGTTTGATTTCTTTAGCTCAACGCTTCTCTCATCCTCTCGGACTTAGCTCCATTTTCCCTTTTGTGAAAACATGGCGGACGAAGAGTTAGAGGCGATCCGGCGGCAGAGGATGTCGGAACTACAGGCAAAACACGGGGTGAGGCACTCTACACCAGCCAAGGAGCGTGCTAGCAGCCGCCCATATAAGGGGTGGCTGGGTTCATGCTGCTGCCAGCTAGTGGAGCTAAATCAGTCACCTCACTAAAACAAAGCGGTCCCACAGGGAACACACCGTACATGCTGACTTATTAAAGCCGAGATGAATGTGTGTAAACCGTTTAAAACCAGCTGTGATGAACAGAAACCACAGTAATCACCAGCCTCGCCTCCCTGCTATCTGTGAATCTATTGTGATCCAGCGATCTGACAACGTGAAGCCTCATTGGAGCTAAACGAGTAATAAACCAGTCAAACTGTTTTATCCATGAGACAATAACCTGACTGACATGGCTCAGGTGGATATTTCATTTATTAACGAGATTATCTATTGTTCTGCTAATGATCTGCTAACCCAGAAGGCTGGACAGTTTCTGATCTTAATTTTGTTTATTTAATTATAAACTTATTAAAGAATATAGGGAAATATACTAACTACTACGTTGTAAGACAGTGTTTTACATATACTTACTGTGGTATCCTTTATAATGTAATATCATGAAGGGCTGGACCATAAAGCACTGTCACTGTAATTATGGGAATTTACTTTTCATTAATAGCAGTGAAATCAAAATCAAATATATATGTTGACATAATCCTTATGTGTTGTGTCAAACACTATAAGGATGTACAACACAAAACTGATGTTCATCAGGTTACTTTTTTGTAAAAAAAAAAAAGAAATAGAGTTGAATTTTTCTTGCCATCACTCAGTAGCTAAAATCAGTATTTGAATTTATAAGAAATAATAATGAGACATTTATTGTGATAATTATCAATATCGACCAATATGAGTCTTTTATCTTGATATCATTTTTTCACCCAGCACTAATTTCAAGCAGATCAGTGTATTCATTAAACACAAAGTTTGTTGTTAGATTATTGAACCTTAGTTTCACAGTAAAATGTCAGTGCTTAAATGTCAACGACTACAATGATTACTTGTTAAATAAAGTTTATAATAGAATAATCAACTGCTTTGATAATAAAAAAAATTAAAGCGAAGAATGAAAAAACATTTGCTGGTTCCAGCTCTACCAGTGGGAGGATTTGGCATTTCTCTTTGTCACACACGATGCTAAACTGAGGGTTTGGAAGTGATTGACAGACAAAACAAGACGTGCAGTCGAGCCTTCATCTGATGAAAATAATAGCTGGCATTTTTCTATATGTTCTGCTACTTTATAGAGAAAACAAATTCACTTGCTAAAAAAAATAATCTGCAGGATAATCCATAATGAAAACAATTATCACAGACCTTGTTTTGAGTTAGAAACTGGCACCATTACATTAACAGTCTGTTCTCCAGCGAGCACTGAGAGGTTAAAGTAGTCTCCCACTGACTATATACATAGTTAATGCCCTGATACATACAGTATATTGTACATATCATTAGTGTACTCTCCCTCTAACCCACTGTTATTATCATGTTGCTGTCTCGCATGTTCTTCCAGGATGCTTCAAATAATCAGCAAGGAGAGGAGGCCAAACAAAGGTGAGATGTGTTCAATACTTATAGCAATTCTAGTTTATTTATATACTCTACATTGACTTCTCTGCAGATCTGGAAACTCTTTATGACCTTTAAATTGAATATCAACTTTTCCAGAATCGCAGTTTATTTAAAAAACAATGAGAATTTAAATCTGTGGAACTAATCTGATTCTCTACCGGAATTTATGTTTATGTTTTTGTTTTATTTTTACTTTGTCTTGTATCCAAAGAGTATTTTATAGATGCTATTGTGGGAATATAATGACTTTATATTTACAGAGAGGGTGAAATGAGGAACTCTATATTGGCCCAAGTTCTTGACCAGTCTGCCCGTGCCAGATGTAAGTCTGCTCTCAAATTCATATTCTAGCCTTTTGAAATTTTCGTTTGGAAATGAATCCTGTTTACTCTTTTTCTTCAGTAAGCAATCTTGCTTTGGTGAAGCCAGAGAAGGCCAAGGCAGTTGAAAATTATCTCATTCAGATGGCTCGCTATGGGAAGTTGGGAGGAAAGGTAAGAGCCTGTCTTCTGAAGCTTGAAGGGCTGTGTATGTGGCTGTATGCGTATATTCTCTCACATGGCAGCATTGCAATGACCAGATTCTCTCTTGTCAGATTTCGGAGTCAGGCTTGATCGAAATCCTCGAAAAGGTCAGCCAGCAAACAGAGAAAAAAACCACTGTCAAAGTAAGTGCCTCTGAAATGTTGCATACGTTTGGTGCATTTATTTTTCTCTAGTGCAGCTGACTTTTTTTTTTTTTACATCTTCTCACAGTTCAACAGACAGCGGGTGATGGACTCAGATGATGACGATGATTTCTAACTCTCAATTGGAGCCCTGGAATGAGCCAAGAAATCGGGAGAAGAAATGCTTTACTTGGAATCGGATAGCATCTCGAATCAGCGAATTCCAGTTAGCTTAAATCCTGGGATGCTTTGGGTCTCTGGAAAACACACCAAGACATGAGGTTGACATTGTGGCATCAGTGGTGGGGGGTAGAATACACACAGTGTCAAATAAGGAGGTCTTTTGTGACCCTTTTCTGTCAAGTTGACACAAATTTGCACTGCATATGTTGTACCCCTGACAACTCACAGCACTGTGTGACTCCTCTTGTTCTTCGTGTTAGTTACTCTTTTATTTCTCCATGGTCGATTTCTGTTCTTCATATGTATAAGGTTAGATAAAATGCAAAACTCTGCGGATGCATTTTATCTAGAGTGATCATTTAATAAAAAAAATTGTTTGCATTCAGGGCCAGTTTCCTGTCACACCTGGATGTTGCACTTGGATATTTTCTTTTGCAGACATGTATCTTGAAGGTTTACATACAAATAAAAAAGAAGCCTTAAATTCACGTTTTGCTTATTTCTAAGGGAACCATTTCTAGTTTTTAACCGCTTAAGAGGTTAACATCTTGGGTTTTAACACAAATTCTGTTCCACTGGGTTGGACAATTTTTTCAGACAGTATTCAGTTCAGAATCAAGATTTTTTTAATAAACCACAAAGCTGAAACCTGACTTATTTAGTTATGTGTAAGATACTTTGTGTCATAAAATTAATTGCTTTGGAAGTTTTGAAATCCTTTAATTTAAAAAACAATTATGACAAGTTATGATCCTGCATTGATTTTTTTCTTAACTTAAATGCATGTAAACATATCCTTTACATTCCTATTAAACAGTAAAGAACAGTATTAGTAACACTTATGCAGACGGTTGCCTCTGCCATTGTTAAACAGTTTTCATCATTGTTTCTTATGCATTTAGCCACATATAAATGTAATTGGTCAAGGTGCAAAGTGTAGTCATTTATTAGTTTAATGTCTATTTTATGAGATATTCATGCTCTTTACATTTTGTGTAAGTATAGTTATAAAATATTTCTAATTGAATGTGTGATAGGAGTAGTACAGAGTATAAATACTTGAGTATTTCAGTTAAACTTCACATGTACTTATTAATGTATATTCACGCTTGTATATGTGTGTCTTTATATATATATATATATATTAGAATGACAGTATTGTACATGTGTAATAGTTGACAGCAGACAGTGTGTGTGTGTGAGGGGGACGGTCTCTATCCTTGCCCCATTTTCGCACGACCGTGGTCAGATGAGTTCTCATTGGCTATTACGTCCCCTCCATCAAAACGGCTCGTCTCTGATTGGTGGACGCCTGAGCCACATGTTCAACACCAGCCAATGAGGCGACAGCTTAACGCTCCAGTCGATGACAGGGAAGCTGCAGAACACGAGAGGAGCAGCGACAGTGACTGATGAACCGCACCAGTACCGGTACACTACAAACTGCTGGTTTCACTGGTTGTGCCTGGAGAGAAACATGGAGAAGCCGAACACAGTGACCTGCTGCGCTCCTGTGAACATCGCTGTCATCAAATACTGTGAGTATGTCCTCTGTTGCTGTGGGTCAAACCCGGTTTAAACGAACAGACGTGTGTTTCCTGAGTGTGACCCGGGGGTCAGGTATTAGTAAACACTGGTCACTTGTGTTGTTTCACACATTTACACAGTTCGACACCGACGCTCGGTAATTTACTGTGTGTTCAACTCGTGTGCTTTTCAGGGGGGAAGAGAGCTGAAGAACTAATTCTCCCCATTAACTCGTCCCTGAGTGTCACACTGCACCAAGACCAGGTATTTAAGTCAACAACCATCTGACCAACAGTGTGTGTGTGTGTGTGTGTGTGTGTGTGTGTGTCTTTGTGTTTGTGTGAGAACAGTAGGTTTTCCAGATGTCCTCTTTTGCTCCTGTCCAGAGCTGCAACAGTGAATGAGTGTTTTTTCCTGCTTTCATATCAATCAAACTTTATTTGTAAAGCATCTTTCATACAGTTTAGTGCAGCTCAAAGCACTTCACAACCGACTGATGTTTGCTGTGAAATACAACGTTATTGTATAACGTTTACGTTATAAAGCTATAATAACAACACAAAAGGATAAAATAGATGAGATAAATATGTAAAAAGTCAAAGGGGGATGAAAACAAATAATCATATTAAGACTTATAAAGACTCCAGAAACCTTGAAATATCTCGGAGCAGAGCTGGTGTCTGGGCAAAGTGTCAACAACCATGTGACAAGGTTGCTGTAAAAAGCTAACTTACCAAATAACTCAGCATAAATACATGATCCCAATTTAAAAAAGATTGATGGTGCTTTTGAATTGTGCACGACGTGTCCTACGTGTTGTAAAATATTTGGTTTCTTCTGTTTAGCTGAAAACAACCACAACCGTTGCAACGAGCAGATCATTCCAGGAGGATCGAATATGGCTCAACGGCAAAGAGGAGGACATAACCCATCCAAGAATACAGTCCTGTCTCAGAGAGAGTGAGTCCTGTCTGTTTTGTCTCATCCTCTGCCAGTCCCAGAGAGTGTAGTTTAATGTCCTTCTTCTGTGTTCTGTACGCAGTTCGAAGATTGGCGCGGAAGAGACGTAACGATGGAGACCCTGGTTCGAATTTGACCGGTTTGTCCCAGAAAGTCCACATCTGCTCAGTTAATAACTTCCCCACTGCTGCAGGACTCGCCTCCTCCGCTGCTGGATTCGCCTGCCTAGGTGAGAAAACTATCATAATTAATGGAATATAATCACACTAATGTTAATTCCCAACAGTTGCCTACAAACTACATTGTGTTGCCTCTGTCCATTCTTCGATGTGAATAGTTGCACAAACCTAAAGGAATGGTTAATCCAATAATGAAAGTTTGAGTCCTTGATACACTTCTGGAGTTTCAGGGGTAAACATTGTTAGAGCAGAATCCAATACAGTTGAAGTCAATGGTGAGTCCTTCTTCAGACCTAGTAAAACAACAGACAAACCATAACATGCCTCCATACAGCTCCTGTGGTTTCGTCAGAGTGTCTGGAAGCCCTGACATAAATTTTCGACTCCATCGAGGTCATTGTCATCTTGTTTTTATATCTTTCTATGAGGTGCATTCAGGGACCGTCGGAAATGCTAATGTCCGCCAGCTTAGCCACTTCTGTTGGACTTTTAAGCTTAAAACAAGGTGGAAAATACCTTGTTTCCAGTAGAATAGGAATGTTGGGGCTTCCAGACATTTGTATGACAACACACGAGCAGTATGGAGGCATGTGACGTTTTTTCTGTGGTTTTATTACGTCTGAAGATAGGTCACTAATCAACTACACCGTTTACTCCTGAAATTCAAAAGGTGTTTTGTGGACTAAAACACTTTACTCCTCCACTGAACTATCCCTTTAAGTATCATTTAACCCAGACATGGGCAAAGTACGGGCTCTTTAATCCGGCCCGCCGAACTTTTCCAAATATAAAAAAAGAAAAATGAATGGCACTTACTTATAGCACTTTGTAGTTTTGCTTTATTTAAAAAAAAATTGTACTTTCTTGCTTGTGGTTCTGGGTTTGTACCCTCTGGGTTGAATGCACTTATTGTAAGACGCTTTGGATAAAAGCGTCCAGTAAATTGACCAGGAGTTAGGTGTATAGGGCTGGAAAGGGCACATGATCTCCCTTCACTTTTTCGCTTTGCCCTGTGAGCCCTTCTGTAAAATGAAATCCAATCGAAAGCTGTATGCCTGATATGCCGAGAGTACAACATCAACCGTCGAGTATTTGTTAAATTGCCTTGCAAATAAATGCTTTGCTACTTGTTAAAGGCCAAATCCTTTCATGTAATGATTTTTCCATGTAATTTATATTAGTTCACAAAAAAAACCTCCATCCATCTGGTCCTGGCCCGGCCCCTCTGTCAAATTTTAGAACCCATTGTGGCCCGCGACTCAAAAAGTTTGCCCACCCCTGAATTAACCTCATGGAGAAATTTAGTTTTGACAAACTACTAAGAGTTTGTGTCTCTGTTGCAGTTTACACTCTGGCTCAGGTGTTTGGCATTGAGGGGGAGTTGTCTGGCATCGCTCGGCAAGGCTCAGGCAGCGCCTGCAGGAGTATGTATGGGGGTTTCGTGCAGTGGATCATGGGGGAAAAAGATGACGGCAAGGACAGTCTCGCGCAGCAGGTGGAACCAGAGACTCACTGGCCTGAGCTCAGAATCCTCGTTCTTGTGGTAAGTGTGATTATGTGTGTGTGTGGGAGAATGAAAGACTAAACGTGTGCCTGTGTTGGCACATACGTTCTCTACGTTGAAAAGCACTTGCCTGTTGTTTGTACTTGTATAAATAAGAATAGTAACATAAACTTGTACTTCACGTCCTCACTGTAAATGAGATTAGTACAAAGTTACAACGGCTGTAATTTGATGTGTTTTTCTCACAGGCCAGTGCTGAGCGTAAACAAGTGGGCAGCAGCTCTGGGATGCAAACCAGTGTACAAACTAGCTGTCTATTAAAGGTAATGTGTTCACCCTCCAACACGCATGAATAAATATACTAACATCACTGTCAGTACGTTGCATTTAGACCCAGTTGACTGATACTCACAAGAGGGTGTATTTCCATTCTTTCCTCTGTGTGCAGCATCGGGCTGAGTCTGTTGTCCCCGGCCGAATGGTGGAGATGATCGAAGCGGTGCAGAAAAAGGACTTCACTGCGTTTGCTGAGCTGACCATGAAGGACAGTAACCAGTTCCACGCCACCTGCCTCGACACGTACCCTCCAATCTTCTACCTCAATAATGTGTCTCGACAGGTCATCAACTTGGTGCATCGATATAACAGGCACTACGGGGAGACCAGGGTGAGTGACCTCTCAGCTCGGAGACACAGCTCCTAGAAGACAGACAACATTGAGGCAGGAACATGTTTGTTAATCTAGTGTTACATTCGTCCATCTAGATCACCGTCTGTGTACCTTTTTCCATACAATTATCACTGCATATAAACACATTGTTTAATGGTAAATGGTTTTGTATTTATATAGCGCTTTTCTAGTCTTCATGACCACTCAAAGCGCTTTACAGTACAGTTTTACATTCACCCATTCACACACACATTCATACAGTGCATCTATTCGCAGTACTTTCTTATTCTATGGGGGGCGATTCAGGGTTCAGCATCTTGCCCAGGGACACTTCGGCATGCAGATGGGTCAGACTGGGGATCGAACTGCCGACCTTAAGGTTGGAGGATGAACACTCTACCCCTCAGCCGAAGCCGCCCACAGACGCAATTTAAAAACTGTTATCACTTTATTATAATTTTCTAATTGATTAAGAGTGATTCAGTCCACTGCAAAAAAGAAACATAGCATTATACAACTTCAGAGCAAACAATGCAAACTACAAACATCATTTGTATGTGATGGTGTCTATGTTTTGTAATAATATATTTCACACAGTGTGGGTAACTGTTGTTGCCCCCTCAGCTCTATATTACTACCACAGAGAGTCTGTTCTCACAGCTGAGTTTCAGAGCTGTTGTAATAAATATGTGAAACTTATATCGTAGTCTCCTGACTTGGAAACAGAGAAACTCTATATCTTTATATGACAGTCCCCATCGGTTTGTTTCCTTCTAGGTGGCCTACACTTTCGACGCAGGGCCCAACGCAGTGATCTTCACGCTACAGCAGCACGTTCCTGAGTTCATCCAGGTGGTCCAGCATTTCTTTCCCCCAGAAACCAACGGAGGACAGTGAGTTAACAGTTCCTGGACTTTACCTCTTAGTTCTCTGATAGGTACCTTTCTGTACTATTGTAAATATTAAGGTGTGTTTTTCTTTCAGCCCTCTCAGTTTTTTTCTTTTTCTACAGGTTTATTAAGGGTCTTCCAGGTCACTGTGCTTCACTTTCTGAGGATCTAAAGCAGGCGATTGGTCTAGAGCCCATGCCGAAGGGAATAAGCTACATTATTAGTACCAAGGTACACATACACACACTCGCACACACAAGATTAGATTCATGTCTGCATTTCCTTTAAACATGCTTATGTAACACTATGTTGCATTACTTTGGTTGAGTATTGTAGCACATAGTGTATTGTACATCAGCTCTTCTGCTTTACAGACACAACAGTAGAGAATCAGTCCAGTCTTTGACGTTTGTTATTCAGGTTTAGATGTAATTCATGCTTTTAATTCTGATGTATTTTAGACATTAACACTCAGACACTTCAAGAGGCTTCTCTGGTTAAAGTCGGATCTTGTTTTGTTTTTCAAGGCTGGACCAGGCCCGTGTGTTGTGGAGGATTCCACTGAGCATCTGCTTGGATCTGATGGTCTGCCTAAGAAGACTGCATGATGCCCTGCAGACCTGAAGAAGCAAAGTTCCCCAGAGCAGTAAAGAAGCCGATTGTGGTCCTAAATAACTTTCTTTACAAACACCAGGCATCTCTTTTACCTCTATTGGTGCTTATATTTCTCCCTTCATGTCTCAAATTGAACTGGTTTCCCTCAGTCTTTACACTACACTGTATTCTTCGAATATGTTTTCATAGCTTGCAATATTTCTAAGAGACAGTTATTACCTTCGCCAAGGATGGTTATGATTCCATGCTGTGTCTGATTATTATGGTTATTTGACAATAAATGGATACTTGTAAACATACAGAACCTATTTCAGTGATGTTCCTCTTATTCTGTAAAATAGAATAAAATATATTTTCGTCAGTAAAATGTGGTTCATTGTTGTTTTGGCATAGTAATTTATACTGTCATAACATTACAAGATTAGATTTAGCTTCTTCTTTATGGAACTAACTTGGAATTACACTCTGTAGGCAAGTTTAAAGTTCTTTTAATATAATGTTTCATAAAACAATGTGATTTTACATAATTCATGTTCACCACTGATTCCCAAATGTCTCTGTGTGGGTGATTCAGTTTATTTGCTGAGTCTTACATGTGTTGTTTGTTATCTGTCCCCACTTGAATTTGTAAATGCCTCGATGATCACACAAAGCAAACACAGGACCAGGACTTCTTGGCAGAAGAGATATGGGAGCTTCCTGGATAAATAGATAAATAAAACAGATGACAACAAAACATGAAAATAACATCTTATACATACTTTTACATACATTGCCAAGCTGCTTACTTCTAGTTTTGAAACTTGGAGCATATTAAAAAGTGTAAAAGCCAAATGTGCTTTGAAAACACATCGATTGGCCAAATGTTTGACTGAGAACTCACTCATTCCTCCATTGATGGACAAATCTTATAAAAGTGTTTAGACTTAATCCATCAATATTTAAAAGTGACTCCAAATCCACCTGTTCTATTGTTAGATTACCTGTCTGGTTTGTCTCACTCCTTTGGGAAATGACGTCAAATGGGGCGTGGTGGTTTGTCGAAGCCCCTCCCCCCGCTCGCACATGCACACACCTCACATCTCGGAAAACACATCTTCTTCCTTGTAGAGTCGATCAAAGCTGCGAGTCAGTGAGGGAACTTTCAGAGTGTTTCAGAGCACTGAGACTGAGGAGGTGAACACTATGGGTAAGATAGAGTGGGCGATGTGGGCCAATGAGCAGGCTCTGGCTTCAGGACTCAGTGAGTATTTCTTTGTTTTTCCACATTCCAACCTGGATTGTTATTATTCTGCTTCAGCATTGTAACATTAGATATTTACATGCATCTGTAACTTTATATGTATTTTAGTGAAAACTTAAATTCGCAGCCTTAAAGTAAATGTTTGCTTCATCACAAGCTTGTATCTTTGTTGAGAGTCAAGTAAAGTGTGTATGTTTTCACACTTATATTTGTTGTATTCTCATTTTTATTTCATCTTCCTGTTTGCTCCTTTCAGTTCTGCTCACTGGAGGTATTGTGGGGGTGGCCGGACAGTTCAGGGGCTGGCAGTTTGCTGCTTACGCTGTGTATCCTTCATATACTTTTCATAATTCATAACAACCCAGTTAAATATCTTCCTATACTTTATCTTATTGAAAAGATAACTCTTTGAACGTAAGATTTAGTTGTAAGTGGTTTTGGATAAAAACAAATAACTCTAATTTAACATATTCTAAAGAGGAGACACGTTTATGTTGCTACATTGTGAAACTTATGTACAATACCATGCTGTGTAAGAATTCATACATCACAAGCATAAACGCACAAATGAGATTTAGATTTAGGCTCAAATATAGGGTGGAAAGTAAATTGATGCCACAACCTAACAAGATCATGTATATTTATAGTATGTTATACTTGACACATGGAAACAGCATCGATAGGAGCTGAAATACCCTCTGTGTGCAAAGTTAACATTTAAACCTGGCATCATTTTCTATGGATTTAAGGCTTAAACTAATATATAATAAGTCTCAAATGTGCCTGCCTCTATCGAGATACAAGAGTTATGATTTATTTTACACTGGAGAACATGACAGTAGTAATTGTTCTCTCTGAATTCTCACTGTATTGCAAATGTTCCTTTCTGTCAGAAACAATCAGTAAATTCATCAGGTCCAATAATGTTTATTTAAACTCACTCAGATTTGCTGTCAGTCATATGGTTATTGTGACCTATTGAACCATGTGACATGAATCAACCTTGACAGAAAACTAGTGCTGCCGGAGTGTTTGTGTGTCTTCTGGAGTATCCCAGGAGCAAGAGGTCCAAGGGCACGAGCATGGAGAGAACGTGAGTGATGTTTTAACATTTTAGATGTTTGTAACATAATCATCTGTAGTTATATATTGCAATGCTCATTCTTCACTTCTGATTCTTGTTCTGCGTCAGGGGTCAGCACTGCTTCACTGTGGTTGTAAAAGCATTCGGGCCATTGACAAGGAACTACTACGTCAGAGCATTTCTGCATGCTGCGTGAGTGAACTTTATAATACTCTTTCCTCTGCTGAACAGCATTCCTCTCATTGACATTCAATCTGTCCAACAAAAGATGAATTCCTTGTCATCTGGTCTTTTCTTCTGAAAGTCTCTTTGTGTCCTTTGGTCTTTTTTTTTTCAGAATCTGTGTTCCTGGAGGTTTCATGCTCGCCACAGTCCTCGGTTGCGTCTGCCTCGGCATCGCCAGCCTCATCTACCTGTCGGTGAGTTGGAAGTAGTCACTGTATTATTCTCCAGTCAGGCAGGTTAAATATTGTCTACCTTGATAAAGTTGCGAGCTGAAGGAAGTAAGTGGCCGGTTGATGGTAACAAGGAAGAGATTGTTTTATTACAGTTTCCTCTATTGAGACACAGCCCTTTGGTTATGAAAGCTGACAGTCAAGGGTGTGACTGAATTCTTCAACAGGTCTAAATTTGGCAATTAACCCTAAGTTTGAATCATGTTTAACTGGATTTACAATACACACAACCATTACTGACCTGCATTCTTTATCATGTTCTCGCTTTTATAGGCAGCTATCCATGGCGAGCACTGGGAGCCCATTCTGCCACGGAAGGAGGTTCGAAAGCCGGGGGACAGCATGAAGAACCCTCCTCAGAATCCACCTCCGAGACCTCCTCCAGAGACGCACAGGAAACGGGTGGACGACCTGGAAGGAGCCGCCTATGACAACCCTTTCTCTGTTACTGACAATGAGTAACCGGCCCAGCGCCCCGTCCTCTGTGTGTCATCCAGTATCTGCACTGAGAGCTTGGAAATGTTAAAAACCAGTCACAGCGGGACATCACCAGGTTCTGTGAGTCTGGTGACTGAACAACATCCTTTATACCTGCAATGAAATATGTCAATACATAAACATATTTTACTGATGAACAAAACACAGAGGAGATACACGTAAATGAAGTAGCTGCTTAGTGTCAACCACATGTATTTTTACTGCTTTGGTTAAGGTGTAAACCAGTATATGTTTCTGAACAAACCACCATGTATTTTAAGCTGTGTTGAGTATTGTGTTGTCTTGCATAGTTTTCCCATTATATTGTATAATGTATATAGTGTATTACCGTGTGTTCATATCCCTTTTATATTTCTGTATTTCTAAGTCAACTAATCAATATACTGAAAAGCTACATTTTACTGTTTGCTATAAATTGACACGTATTTGGCCAGTGTCAGCCTGTCATTGACCACACATCATTTTTTTCTCTACTTTTAATGTCTCGTAAATTAACCTGTTGAATCTTATCATGTTTTCGGTTGGTACTTTCCTGCCTCTGATTTTACAATCCTCCCTCTCAGAATTATTTTCGGTGATGACATTTGCAACTTCCCCCTTTCGCAAACAAGGGCTTTCAATATACCAGAATTTCCTGCTCTTGTCTCAACTGTTTCTTTTCTGACATTCTTGTCACATTGCAATCTATTGTTTGCTCGTGACAGAAAAATAAAAGACAATTTCATTTGGCGTAACTTCTAGTTGTCAAACATGTTTCACCTTGGTGTCATGTCTCGTCTCTTGTTACATGATTTTTCTTTTTGTCAGTCACAGCTGACCTGTGAAGCAGCTGGAGGAGGTAAGATGTTACTTCCTCATTTTAATTTGTGGGGCTGTAACACGTAAGACACACCAACAATGTAAAATGCTGAATGGAGTTTTTATACATCCATGAATGCTTTTTAACTTAAAGTCCTATAGTCTCATGTTCACAATCATTCGGATCAAGGCTGATTATAATAAAGAGTGATTTAAAACTTGCCAGTCTTGTTCAGGCACTTTTACTCACGTTACCACCTCTTTCTGCTTGAGAGATCATCAGACTTAGAGACCTGAGCAGTTAACATTTTGCTTAAGATAATTCATACAATCCAGTAGAAAATAATATATAGTTTGAAATTATGAAATGGGTTTCAAAAATAATTTAATGCTCTGCAGTTATGCTTCACCTTTTGTGTGCTTCGGGGAAAAAAGCCTGAAATTCTCACAATTTCAGGCCTGAAGCCGAAAAACAAAGTTTTGCAGCTGCAGACATATTTTGTGTGCATGTAGTCACATTCTTAACTGTGAGGTTTCACATAGTCTGTCACAGATATACAAATCCACCATTTGTGCATGTGACACACAAGTTACATGCTTCAAATATGTTTGTGGGCAAAGAGAACAAATTCTAAAAAAAGATATATAAAAGAAAATTTAAAAAAAGTTGAATATAATGTTTTTTAATTTAATTAATAAATTAAATTAAATTAAATTAAATTATTCGCAGTTCATTTCTGCGCAGGAGGTAAATAACAATTTGTTATGGGAGTACCTGAAATACTGAAAGATGAAATTCATTCACTTCACTGAAATATAAATTAAAACTAAGCCAGCTCATTTTAGACCCAGCTTTATGTTACATTCATCGATCTTGATGGGGAAAAAATCTAACATGTTAACGTGAATGATATTTATATTCGATTTAAATGTGGTTTCATAAGGGAACTGTGGGCGGAAGTATGCGCTTCACTGGGTGCCATGCCTCACTGTGGAACTTGTTTGACTGACACTCCTTTCCAGACGGTGGCGGTAATGCGCCGATAAGTGGTTTGTCAACCGCCGTTAAACATCATCATCATCAGAAAAGGAAGAAGAAGACGAAGAAGAAGATCAAGATGAAGATCTAGTGGTCAACACAGTGGCTGTGAGCTCACTCAAACTAATTCAATCACAAACATCATAGTGTACGTGTCTCCGTGGAGTAGCGGACCATGTCGACCCGGGCTCTGCGGAGGCTCCGGGGCAAACAGCGGGGTCAGGAGGCCCTGGACCTCGGGGAGCTAACTTTGAGCGTCGGTCCTGAGGAGCAGCAGCAGCAGGCTGAGGCTGCGGACGAGCAGCTGGACGTGGCTAATGTCGCTCAGCCGCCTGTAAGGAAGAAGAACAAGGCTCAGAAGAACTTCAGCAACATTTATGAAGTGGTAAGTTGACGACGTGTTGCTAGCTACTGCGTTAGTTTAGCTAGCTCTCTGTTGAGAAGCCTGGCTAACACCGAGCCGTGTTGTGTGTTAGCTCGGCTCCTTAAAGCTGCTGTTAGCTCAAATGATTTATGTCATTGTGTTGCCAACAAGGTGCATATCGATGCTTGTGGTCCAGTTTGGACAAAAAGCTTAAAACGTCCCCAGGATCCAACCTGTCCCCCCAGCTACACTTTACCTGAATAACATGTTATTGTTATGTGAAGACAATTAATAAAGATAAATAAAGTTGAGGACAGATTTCATGGATATGGGTTGTGGATTCCTTCATACCTTTGTTAAAGATGGTATCAGAAATTGAATACTTGAAACGAAGTGGGTGGAAAGGCTTGTTGTGATTAAATGTTAATTTATACCAAAGAATTCCTCACATTTGAATCGACCCTGTCTTAAAAAAACATGGGCTTTGTTTTATGAAGCCAGCGATCAAAGTTAACCAAGACTGGTAATACATTATCATCCCATTATTCTGTCATGCTCAGATTCACAGTTTTTTTTTTAAATAACTTTGTGATCTAAAGGGAAACTGAGACCCCATTTTCCAAACCAGGATTTGAAATTAATTCTTTCAGTTGTACAGGACAGGATGAATTTAAATTATATATTAGATGAGATGTGATTCATAAATTTACACTCAATGATGATGCTTGCGTTTTATTCATGCCACCCATAAGCCATGGCTCACAACAGGGAGTTTGTGTATCTGTAACTTTGACATCTAGAATTCACAGATGTTGTACTGGATTTGTTGTAATCATGACATAATTTCTGGGAAAGATGTTGTTGTCTTTATGCTGGGTAAAGCTTTTTTTAAATCAGTGATTCATCCAGCTATGGATATTCTAACCACATCTAGAACTTCGTTGCCAGCACGATTTAATGCCATTTTCACATTTTATTAGATATGTGATGTTGACAATGACGCTGAGATGGTCTCGCCAGATGAAGAGGCAGAGAAACCAGATGGAAATAAAAGCAATGAAAATGGAGACACTGACAAATCACAGAAGACATCTACAAAGGTAAAGTTTGAGCGAAGGTAGTTGGGGCCTCTTCTTCTATGATCTTCTGTTTTGACTTAAATATTCTATCGATCTAAATGTGTATCTTTGAATGTTTCAAACTGTCATCTCTCTTTTCTTTAATAGTCTGTGTCTGGAGACAGAGTTAAAAAGAAGAAGAAAAAGAAGAAGACAAAAGTGACGTCAGAGGATCCACTGGTACGTTAAGAAGTTGTCATATCTGCTCTAAAACTGAAATGATAACCCACCCTGTAATTGATCACTTTAGTAATATATTTTTTTGCATTTTCTCATTTATAAAGAAAACAATTTTTGAAAGACAAAGAAAGGAAGCCCACACTATTCAAAACTGTAGCACATTCAAAAATTACATGTTGTCACACTTACTTCACTATGTGTTTAAAACCATCTCTCTGTGGGATTTTAAAAGGCTGATCTGGACGATGACATGGATTCAATGCGGGAGGACGTGGAGTGGATCAATGGCCTGAGTTTGCAGTGTGGATATTGGGGCGGCTCTGAGAGACGATCGGTGTTACATGTCGAGCACAGGTGAGGAGACAAACACCCCATGTGGACACAATAAATACATCCAGACACGATCTTTTTGTTGTTGTATTTGTTAGTCTTTATTCAATGCTACACAGCTTATATGATCATTCTCAATATTAGTGTGACGCCTCACTGCCACCACGTGGTGGAGCTTGAAACCACACAAATGGTGTCCCAAAACAGTTTGGAGCCTATTAATCTTTGGGGATGTTCTACATTGAATTAGCACAGAGTCATGATAGGTTAGAAATTGTTGAAATATTTTGCACACCAAATAGTAAGCAAGCAATTACAATAACCAGTCATATCATCTGTGTTCAAAGCAAAACAAACTTATCTTATATACTTAATTTGACGTTCTTATTCACTGACAGAAGAGACAGTCAAACATGTTTTTGTGTGTGTTTGAACACTGGCCTTCCTAAACTATCATGGATGGGATAGCTTATTTAATTAGTTTGGCATATGTATACTATATGCTGCCTCTTAATAATCACAAAACTGAAACTGTAATCATGTAACCATTGATTAGTCTGTATTTTTGTTAATGATTCCGGACTGACTTGTCTAGAAAAATCTAAACATCTGTTCGTTGGACCATATTTCCTCAACTGGTTCAAATTGTCTTCTGTCAACCTGCTGTTTTGTGTGTGAATTCATCAGGAATCTCAACTCAGAGACGGAGCTGAAGAGATATTTCGGGGCTCGAGCTGTTCTCGGAGACCAAAGGTAATAAGAACAGGGGATCTTTATGAGTTTGTCTGAAAATTAATAGTTCAGCTCCTGAACTCTTTATATTGTAAGTTCTTCTCATTTTTTGTTTATCTTTTGCCAGACCTCGACATCGAAACAGGCAGTTTCACCGCAGCACCTGGATGACCAGTCCCAAGGAGAGCTGGCCTCGCTTCAGCCGCACAGGTAGATAAGGGTGTGTTGACATCCAGATGACGGCATAAGCCGATACACGTTGCTGGTGTATTTTAATGCTTCAAGCCAATTTAAGTAAAGGGCTTTTATTTTTCCCAAATCCCTTTGACTGCCTGGACCTGGATGTTCATGCAGCCATTATAATATAGAATGAATTTTACTTTTGTTAAACTAACGTCATCACAAAGACTGCCTCGTTGTGTTCACGCTGAAAGCCTCCATTGATGTAGTATACAATTCTCTTACTGTTGGTTGATCATTCTATGGGTGGATATGATGTAGTCAGCTGTCAAAGTAGCTAACCCGGCCATTTCAATACACGGAAATGTTATTTCAGACATTTGCTGGCTCACTCAGACTTTTTCCTCTATCAAAGTTCAGGCAAAAACTTTTTCTCATAAACTTTATGCTTTTAACACTATTGGCTTCGCCACTAGTCAGATCTCCCTAATGTTTAAAGAGCATTGCGTCACTGTTAAAATCTAGGTTGTCTTCTCATGCTTATCTGTAAATAATGCTGTTGATCAGCCGTGGCACAACCTGAGATGCTGTGATTTTACTCCTTTGAATTAAGGGTCAGCTCAAAGTGAAAACAGCAAACAAACAGCAATGGTCTGAAATATGAAATATTATAAATAATGTTTTGTTTTTTTAATCCCCTAAACATGTATTGCTAAATATTAAGTAGTTCAGAAGGGATTTTCATTTCAACATTAGTTAATACACAAAAGATCCCATGTTTTCCCCACATTTATTGAGAGTTGTTATTCACATTGAGTTCAGTTTGAGGAGTGAAGAGGAGGCCAACTGAAAAATGTAATGAGATTCATAAAGCCACTGTATCCTCACTTCCTTTCGGCCTTCACTTTCTTTCTTTGTGTTGCCTTTCTCTTATGTTCTTTTGAATTTTGTCTTTCTGTGAAGCACGTTGTAACTTTGTTTAAAATGTGTTGAAAGATAATTATATCTCTGCTCTCCACAGGAATCTCAATGACATTACTGGAATCAAAGGATGGCGTTCATTACTTCACCTATGAGCACAGTCGGGACTATCAACAAGTACAGTTCAAGTTCCTGGATGCTGTAGAGTCCATGGATCCCAACAACATAGTGGTAAAATAAAATATCCTCATTTGTAGTGGATGAATGGATGAACAACCAAATAACAGCGCCTGCCGTGAGGACTCGCGTTCCAATAAAAATAAATCAATATAGCCTTTATGGGTTTCTTATATATGCAGACAATTACTTAAAGCTAAATGCAAACTAAAATGAACAGAGGCAGAATATTCTGTATTAAATATTTTTGGATTTTTAATATACATTGTAGATTTAATATAAATTTTTCACTGCACTCTGTCAATTCACTCTGTGGTGGTATATGCATATCTCTCAAAGTCATATGGCAGCAACATTTATTTACAACTCTGTGAAGGAGTTTTATCATACATCAGAACACTGCAGGCAACTGAGTCTGTGGTTAAATGGTGAAGGACTTGTCGAGATAAAATTGCTCTCTCTGTGTAAGATGGCGTACACTGACACAGTCCCCCCAGGCAGGTTGTTTCTCACTTCCAAACAGACATTATTTGGACAAATCTATAATCTTGAAGAAATATTTTAACTGCCTGAAATTGTTTTATTGAATTTATTGAAATTGAAAGTCTAATTTATGTATTTCAATCAACTTTCCTCTGATAAACACTTTTATCAACCGTCTTTTTCGATCTGTCAGTTTCACCCTTGTCCCTTTTTTTGCCCGCAGGCGCTTCTACAGCTCAATCCTTACCACATTGACTCCTTACTGCAGCTTTCTGACGTCTGCCGCATACAGGAGGACCAGGAGATGGCCAGGGATCTCATTGGTGAGGATCATCGGCTCCCTTCATAAATGTTGACTTTTCTAAACCAAAGATGAGACAAAAAATGCGTTTAAGGCCTGCCATTACTCATATATTTAAGTCAGTAACTATACTAACCTTCAGACTTACTCGTCTGAGCTGAACACAGATTTTATTTGTGGCTCAAAAAAGAAGCCTGTTTCAATAACGGTAACAACTTAATTTAATTTCGGTACAACAAGTCTGGCTTTGACATTGTCCACTTAATCTACAAACTCTTTATTTTTTCCTATATAGACACCAGATTTAGGCATAGATATGAAATCACAGCTCCTCTTCAGACATGATTATGCTTTTTAAGTCTGTCTTTTTTCCATCATGTCTAAGAGGATCACGCATGTACTATGCATTTATTACTATTAATTCGTCACATAGATTGTTTTCTCCAATGACCTGAATAATCCTTGTCTAAAAATAAATAAATTGGTTAATATAATATCATTCATTTAGGTGCTGTGGGCATCGCTGGTTATTTTTAGGTTTTGTATTGCGTATAGTGTATAGGGTTCACTTAATGTTTTAGATTGACATAATCTATTTATATAACTTGCCTAAAGTAATCAAATCAAATCCCTGATCCCCCTCCAATATAAATCAACAAAACAGCCATTGTTAAAAAGTCAAGGCTTGGTGCACACCACAATACCTGTGTTATTATCGCAGGACCCTTTCTGCATGTAGATGGCTAAAATAGTTTATGTAGACGACCAGGGAGATAAGTTAACAAAGGACTTTTGTCTTCTTTGGTTCATTTGATAACAGGACATCAGTTGAACTTAAACATAAGACAGAAAAATAAGGCCGTCCACCGACGACCGTCAGTTGACTCATGACATTTACTTCTCAGTTTCTGTGATTTCTCTGTGAGCACACGTCCTTCAGTCTCATGTCCTTTTATTTGCATTGTTGGGTGTTGACCTATGCTAATTAGTAACTTGTGGAGACAATCTGATGTAGAGTTTCTTAGGAAACCTTTTTAACCTTTCTTTGCTGCTGTAATCAGGCAAACTTCCCCATTGAGTTATTTTGTGAAATGGTCCAGTCGTCTGATTGGTGAGCCTCAGATGAGCCAAGAGTCCCTGTGCACCAGACAGGTACAGAGAGTAGCCAGCTCCATTACGAACGATGACTCGCATATGCATGGAGAATTTCGGTTTCTACCCTCTGGTCGAAGATTTACAGTTCCAAGGGGTAAAAACACTACAGAAATTATTTTGTTCCACCAGCAAATGTTCACTTGAATGAGTTATAGCTAGATTTGCACATTTGGCCATATCCAATTCTCTATTTATGTCGAAGAATTTTGGCACATTTTGTGTGTTTTGATGGATGCCTCCTCTCTTTTTGGCTGCAAAACCAATCTACCTACGGGTACAAATAAGGTAACCTAACCTAACTTAACCTATTGTGGGACTAATAAATAAACTTCTTATCTTAAGAACAAATTTAAGAAAAATCTTAAGCAGATATTGGTAAATGAGGCCCAATGTAATTTTCTCTGTCCAGCTTCTGCATCACTGTACACAATACCTGTGTTGGAATTAAGCTACACATTGTGAGCTGGAACATTGGATGTTGTCAATATAGAAAATAAATCTAATTATTTCTCTCTTTTTCTTTTTTTTTAAGAAAGGGCCATGTACAGCTTCGAGTGCGCATTTCACCCTATATTCAACCTGACATCGGGTACCAGCAGATTGGATTATTTAAGACCAGAAAACAGGTTGGTTGCTCCTTTTTCCTTCTTTGTTGTGTTTGGTAAACATCTTGCTTTCATCATTCAGAGACTAAATTGTGTTCTAAGGACTAAGGAATTTAATGATTCAATCATTTTCTGTTTGCAGGGCATTTTATCTGGCTCTTTACAAGCACATGATGTTCCTTGAGAAGCGCGGTTGCCCAAGGACGGCGTTGGAGTACTGCAAACTGATCTTAAGGTACAAAGAGAAAGGCTTTGGCTCTGGGAAAAAGACACGGTATAAAGTCAGAAATAATATTTTTCAAAAGATTACAGAAAATAATCTTGCGCTTTTCCATTTAAATGTTGACCAATAACATTGGTCTCACATTAGTTAATAGTCGGTACCACAGTGATCTCTTTGAGACAAACCTATCTTTTCTATTATCTCTATTTCTACAAAATAAGGAAGGTGGGAGTTTGGACACTCATTTCTGTCTGATGATTTGATACACACTGTGAATTATTTCATATGATCACATGGTTTTTTTTGTTAAACAAAAAGAACTTTCATTTCCTTGAATAAAGTAACCACAGAGAGCAGTCATTGCACTTTGAAAATAGTCTTCAAAGACTGTTAACTCAGCTATTAGACAGGGTTTTCCCCATGGTTCTGGAGGGCTGAGCCTTTGTGATGGTAGACATGAGCAAGAAGTAAGGGGAACAACCACTCAGTGATGAAGGGAGTGCGATGTCCTTAAATAGTCTTTCACAATTTTGTGAGTGCTACCACTGTATGCCAGACAAAATAACATTGGTTAAATTAGCGAATGGATTTGAACTGAACTTTTGTCATCTGCCCATAATCATGTGACTTAAATAATTTTTTTTCTGGCTTGATTCTGCTCGTGAAAAATCTATTTTGTCTGTGCCTTCATAAACCAGAGGTTAAATTGGACTAACCAAACACTTAATTGATTAAATCCGAAAAACTCACTGCAAACAGATTCCAAAACACTCTATAGCCTAGCACTGGCTACACTGGTATGTGCTCCATTCAAAAAGAATATCTGTTGTAATGAATTGGCATTCTATTATTCTTGAAATATAAAACACCCAATTTTTTTATACCTAAGTCTCTGAAAAATATGGCTCTTATTTTGGGGCCATGGCTGTAACTCTCTGTATTTTTATTCTATTCTTATGGTTCTCTTTACTTAAAGCAGGGTTTGGTATCCTGGAAAAGGAAAAGCTAAAAAAAGACATGCTACACTTTGAAAAAATGCAAACAATACATCCCACCCCCCTCCCATCGACCATCTTGTCAAAAATACGTCCCCAAAACACATGAATGAGAAACTGCCTGACAACTGCTTGAAGCCCATGCTTCTATGGTTTGCTTGGTAACTTCTGGCTATCACCTCTCCCTCAGCGGGCTAAGCCTCCTACACTGAAGGCAGGAAGGTTGTTAAGTGTCTGACAGGAACACCGACCACTCATTGGTCATGTTTACTACATTATTGTGTGAGCCACAGAAGAGTTTAGTAATAGGTGGTGTGGACATGAAAGAGGATTTCAACAAATATTATCAAAAGTTTTTCACAAACTTATTAACAATTCAACTTTTAATTTTTACAGTTGTACCCTGTTGGGTTTGCTCAGACACAGGAGAAGTTGAAATGGAACTTTTTGTCTGTTGTATTTCGATTGACATGATGATAAAGTATCTCTAATAATGATTCACTTAGTGGAAAACAACTGGGCATTTACTTGAGACAGGGTGTTTTAAGTTCGCAATATGTTTTATGTTATTGAGGATGGTGTTTCTTAAATGAAGTACAGCCTAATATGAAGTACAGCCTAATTTGTGTGACCATGACAGTATAAATTAAGAACGACATTGACATTCGCAATAAAAAAATTCGCTAACGGCGATTATTTGAATCTCATATATCAACATAAAACCTTGTGGTCATGCTGCTACAGACACCACTTACATAAGGCGTATCCAACACATTGCTAACATTTGTCTGCCATAGCTTGAGATTTAGAGGCTGCCCATGTAATGTTCAGTGCTTATCTGTGATTTCCATCGAACTCTGGCTTCCTGACCTCATGACAGCTATGTTCTGGTCCTTTTTGAAAGGCAGCAGTTGGGGATAAAAGCTGACAGCTGTCCCTCTCAATACTGCTCTGATTAAATCAATGCTTCTAATGGAAACGTGATCTATAACAGAATATTTGAAAGCACAGTTTGAAGAAGTGCCTCACATTTACTGTTTGATATGATTAACCCTGCAAGTCCACTGTTTTAGAGAAAATAATCACATCAGTAATTGTTTGTTAGTGTGCACGGGTCTGTACACTAAAAGCAAATAGTATTACAGTGACATTTTTGATCCTCTGGGGTTTTTGAAGTGTTGTATATTTTGGTAACATTAGAATTTAAGATGAATGTTGCCTTGTAAAACCACCAAGACATGTTTAGAGTTTGTTTTTATGTTCCATCCTGCAGAGTGGGGGGAGACTTGAGTTGTGCTTGGTTTCAGATGTTTGGTCTTCTTTGTTTTTATGTGTATGTCCGACCTTCTGCTATCGCTTCGTTTAAAAAAAAAAAAATGTCATGAAACTGCACATTTATGTTAATCAGGTGCCGAAGTGCAGCCTTTGGTTATTCTGGGTTTCTGAGAAAAGAAAGTTTCTGAACAGTTCTGTCTACAGGGTTTGACTAAGTAGGGATTAACTGGCACTGAATTATAGGATCATTCAATACTTGACACCTCCATTCTAAATTAACACTAAATAGAGAAATGATCAGCAATTAAAATAATGACATGCCTTTTGATATTTACCTTTCTGATAGTTGAAAAAAATCTGTCCTTTACCTCTGACGGAATAGTAAAATTAACGTTCATGTGATGGCACCACATATTCTGCTCTTTCTGGTTGTGTGTCATCTCCTAATGACTCTTATTATTAGTGAAGTGCATGCAGTAACCTTTTGCCTCTCTTCTTGTCTCCTGCTATTTTTCAGTTTGGACCCAGACTCTGACCCTCTTTGCATGCTCCTGCTCATTGATTTCCTGATGCTGCGGTCCAGAGAGTACCAGCCCCTCCTCCAGTTATATCAGGACTGGGAGGTAAAGAGTGCTATTATGTGTATAAGTGCTTTTTGTACATGTTGTTATAAATTGTAGTTTGATGTTCATGTGTCGATCTGATGCAAAAATGTATCCTTTTTCATTTCAGGAGCACAGAAATCTTTCCCAGTTGCCCAACTTTGCATTCTCCACTGCACTTTGTCATTTCCATCTCAGTCAGCAAGAAGATATGGATCCTGAAGAAAGTGACAAACAGAAACGCAAAGCCGATGTAATGCTGCAGAACGCCCTCATCATGTTCCCTGGAGGTAAAACAGGGAACCACTACCATCAAAATAATAATGTAGAATTTAACAACTTTCATTCATTTTCTCACATCGTCTATGGCATGATTAAATTCTGTAAAATAGTATGGGTTTCTTGACATTGACATTTAGGAAGTTGTAAATGGGTATCTGTGTTGCAGTTTTGATGCCTCTGCTGGATCTGTGCACTGTGCAGCCAGATGCCACCGTCGCCTCACATGTTTTCTTTGGGCCAAAGAGTCAAATAGGGTAAAGTATTATTAAGTGTTGCATAAACCAGCATGTATTGCCATGAAAATGAGCTCTTTCATTAGATCTATCGATAATACATGATTTCAATATTTTGAATGCTTTATTTTACTACAGATAAAACAATATCTACAATGCCATTTAAGTTTGAAGATATTTTAAATAGTAATCAACAGAAGTTGGTGCATCTAAAGTAATTGATTCGATTAACATCCTAGGCTGCAGGAAAGCTATAAATTAAAAATAAATTTAACCCCTGAACATTTTTAATTCTCAAAGAAATTTACAGTATTTTCAAGTTTTTTTTATGGCCTTTTTTTCCTACATCCATTGAGGACATTTTCCAGGGTATAGTGGTTTATATCTATATACACTTTCCACAGCCATGCTATAGGGTTTGGAAGGGGAGTGTTTGACGGAAGGCAAACACTGAGAAAACACTGGTTTTGATAAACCATTCATGTATATTCTTTGACCACAGTTAAAGGTCACGTTCACATTAACAGGATGCTCTGCCGGGTAAGGTCCTCTCTGCTCATGTCTGAGCAAAGCATTCATTGTACGGTCGTAAAATAACCTGATTTGACATGTGTGAAAATTTTGAGTGATGGTGTGATAAGTATGTGAACAGGGTGTTAGTTGTGTTTAACCTTCGGAAACCTCTGTGTTTCATTCGGTGTCAATGTGCACCTCACTGCTAAATGTCTTTAGTGAATGAAAATGTGTGTAAAGTTTTGCCAACTGTTTGATTGATTTGATAAAGTCGTTTCTACAGTTGATAGATTGGTTTAGAGAATGGGGTTTAGTGTTTTGCCAAGTCAGAAAAAACTAACTGGTCTTCTTGGGTCAAAATAAAAACTAGAAACTAATTTGGTTGTTGTAAAACTTGACTGGTAGGATGTATGAAATACATTAATGCTATATATCTTTTCATGAATTTTCTTCAATTGTAACTTTAAAAAGTCATCCTCCCCTGTCTGTCTGTAGGCAGCCGCCAGCTCTGGCTGAGCTGACCAGTCTGTATGTGGGGAGGAGCTGCAGTGTGTGGAGGGAGGCAGCAGTGATGCTTTGGTTGGAAGAGTCCGTGAAGGAAGTGTTGCATCGAGTCGATACCAAAGACCCTCTCGTGGTGGACTGTCAAAACAAGTAAGACCTCGAGGACCTCCTCTGCTGCCACAAGTCACAGTTCTGCCAAGCAGTAACAGAGATGTCAACCCTCTCATGGAGAAATCTCCCTCTTTCTTTCTGAGTGACTGTCATTTTTATTTTCTCAGCAATTGCCAATCTGATGAACTGTAGCTGATGTATTGTTGAGGATCCAAGGAAGTTTAACTAGAAACATTTTTAGATGAGTGGTTGTCGAGGAAATCATCAGAAATGTGTCTATTTATTTTAAACGATATAGTGCAACTGTAAACTATTTGCTGTTACTATGGTTACCATGTTTAAGACCCAACCGATGATGTCACTGGTAACATCGTCAAAGATCATTCTCCAAATTGACAAGCAGAGCCCAGGTATATAGGTATAGTAAGTTAGCCTTAAGGATTTGTGTTTAGGATTGGTTACCCGGTGACTGGGTCTTAACACCCTCCTTAAAGACTTGTACTCAACACCTTCACCTTCAATGTGTAATTGTGTTGTAGGAGAAAGCAGAGGTACCAGAGTGCACCGAGGAACATCCATCGCCACGTCCTCCTCTCTGAGATCAAGGAAGCCACTTCAAGTCTGCCTCTTGTAAGAAATGATCAACAACCACTGTAACACAATCCAATGTATCCACAATGTCATGCACTCACCAATGGAGATGAGATTTAAAGATCAATTAATCAGATTAGAAAAATGTCTGTATTTATAAAATACCTGCAAACTCACACTAAGCAATGTTTTCCAAGGTACATTTATTTTGTTTCTGTGAAGTTGCGTCACACACAAATTGTTGATGTTCCATTTCTTAACTGTAATGACTCCTGATGTTCTCCGTACTACGACAGGTCACCACCACTAGAACAGATTCCAGCAATTAGACTAAACCCTTTTATGGTCAGCCTCTCCTTTAGACTGTTGACAAAAGGTTGGAGGCCAGACATTTTATGTAGTTTGAATAATGTTTGGAATTTTACTGGTTTTTAAAACTCGCTGTAATCCTGTATTCTACAAATAGTACATGTGTTAACTAATAGCTGTTGCAGATTACGAACATATTACAAATAATATATTTGTAATATATATATATATATCATTTATTTGACATCCTCAGGAGGTGACCACTCAGCCTGTGATGGGCTTTGACCCTCTACCTCCACTGGACTCAGTCACATCGTATACTCGACCTGAGAGGTAAAAGAGCTATACATCTTTGTACATGAAATTCCCTAATAGTGTCAGAGAACATACAAATATCCATCCACTTGAATGAGCTGTATGTTTTTGTGTCTGAATATAGGCAGTATGTTGGTGCATCCAATGAGAGTACACTGTCGCTGTTTTTCCGGTCACTGCTGCCAAACTTCAACCTTCAGGTGAGTTGATTCGACCAGACCAGGTAGGGCTGGAAAAAAACACCTGATCCGCGGTTCTATAGTGAGCGGGGGAAAAAGTCATTTATAGTTTCATTTGAGTAACAGAAGGAGAGACATTCGAAAGTGGAAGAGGGAAGATGGTGCGCTAGTGACATGCACTTATTGCATTTGAAGTCAGGGCAAGCCCCAACTATACTATCATCTTTTTCAATAAGGAAGGTTGGAAGCCCACTCTTAAACACAGAGAGGGTGTCTGGCTCCTGTTCTACTTTAGACTCTACGAAGCAACAGTCTACTGTTAATACAATGTTGTGGTGTGGTAAGAGGGGACAGTGAGCTCGAGCTTATGCTCTGCTTTATGATGTCTGCCAAGAATCCTTAAGGTGGCTCTGGAGGCAAGGGTAATATTAAAGTAACAATAAGATCATATAATGTTACTGTACACTGAATCAATCCAGGGCTTTATTTCTTTATGGCATGCTGGGGGTTTAAACCTAATAACGTTGCTTAAAGGAAGATTGAATAATGTGATTAGAATATATTTAACTCCAGAACCTTGTGGAACTCCACATCTAACTTTTGCATCTATTAAGATCTTCAACTAACATGGACAAAACTTGAGTACATCTGATAAATAGGACTTAAACCAAATTGCTGTGCTTCCTTTTATGCCAATGATGGTCAGTGTTGTCAAATTCAGCACGTCAGATCGATCATGACAAGCACAGAGACCTCTCACAGAGAACGATCATTGGCGTCTCAGTGCTGCGACTCACTGTACATCCTCAGATAAACTGGTGTCACACCATGTCAGTGGAAGTCACACAGCTAATGCACGACACAAGGAGTTGGGAGGTAGTTTTATGGAAGATGCAAATTAAGTTTTATCTTCAACACACCCTACTGAAGCAAGTCCTTCCATGAGCTTAACTGTGGTGATGTCATTTAAAGACAAATCTCTCTGCTGCCGCTATTGAATAATAGAAAAAACATCTTGGACATGAATAAAGAACCCATGGTGTGCATGTGGGGACATCATGTGATTAATAGCTCGAAGCCCCACATTCAAATAAAGCTCAGTTGTCTCTTTTAAAATTGTGTGAGTTCACGGAGTCAGTTATTAATCATGATGAAGTGCAACTTCTCCAAAAGGTGTCACCAGATGTTATCACAAGTTCTCTTTTTTTGCTGTGATACTCTTTGAGTTGACCTTTGTCCCTGAGCTTCCAGTCCAAACTCATTGTCGGAGACAGGTTGAGTTTGCTGGTTATTGAAATGACTCACAGATACACCCATTTATGGCAGGACCCTTAGGGCTGCTGGATTTTTCTGAACTGTCAGAAGATCTGGGAAAACATTCTAACACGTATCCTTGACTGATGAAACATTTCCTCCAAAGCCTCATGGTTCCCCTGAGGGAGTGACAATGGGGAAAAAAGCATATGATCTTGCTGCAGTTAATTCTGTCCTCCATTTGTCTATGTGTCATTGAAGACCTAAAACAATAACAACATTCATGCAAACTTGTTTGTGGCCACGGTTCAGGCGCCTCTTTCCTGAAAGTGAAAGCCGCCTTGACTGGGAAAAATTCTATTGAACAAGTTTTGAAAATATTTTAAAGAGTTTAAAAGCGAGATAATTTTCTCTATAACCTCGGTTTGCGCAACCTAAATAAACTGCTGCTCTCCTTGACTCATCCTTGGTCCGTATTTTACTCGGCATCAAATGAGTGTTTGATCTTTTCACTCATTAACTTTATCTGCGTATGCCTCATTCCCCCAGAACACACTGTTGTTTGGCCGAGAATGTGTGACAGATTCACAGGACGGCCATTTGGCCACA
Source organism: Pleuronectes platessa (assembly GCF_947347685.1). Lineage (NCBI taxonomy): Eukaryota > Metazoa > Chordata > Actinopteri > Pleuronectiformes > Pleuronectidae > Pleuronectes > Pleuronectes platessa. The sequence continues at coordinate 18,038,200 of NC_070626.1, forward strand.
AACTCTGTGATGTCAAGTAGGACGGTGAGAAGCAGGATTGTCATCCTCTGTCCAGGTCAATTGAACATGTTGCGCACATTTTCGAACGGACAAAAACATGAACTCACTTGTGACAGTTTTATGTGAACATCTCAACACATCAGAGCTTCATAACCGAGTATTGAAAGCACTGCAGTAGTACTGTACACAACAGTAGTATTGATGGCATTTTACACATATTCGTATGTACAACAGAGGGCACTTTGGAAAAACTCTGCTGAACAAGTACGAGGACTCGTATGGTCATCAAAAAGTTTTGAACACGTTTGAACTGACCTGTAGTTTTTGTCATGTTTGCCACATTCAGCCTCATGATGGAGATGGACTGACACTATCTGACATGAGTTCATAAAACAGTAGACAGAATCCATAGCAAATCGTCACTGCTTTAGTGGTGGCAGAAGGAGGAGCCATGTGAATGTATATTCTTTTACAGCATCATTTCGGTTATGTCGTTGAAAGATGCATCAAAGCATGATCCCACCATGACATGTCAAAATCATTTCAAAGGCAGCGCTGAATGTGACGTTGCATTTTTTTTTTATAAAGAAAAACATTATCAGACTCAGCACTGTGTAATGTGTCTGTAGAATCATATTAAAATGTTTATGTCTCTATGTAAGTCTCGGTTGAATGGGCCGAGGGGCAACAAATACTGAACCCTTATATCATTTTGGTAACAAAATGTTTCCATCAGAATAATTTCCCGAACAGCCTGCGATATAATGTGTACTGCTGAATAACATAAAGACTCGTTGTGTCCAAGCAAGGGATCTTTGTTAAACATGGGACAGTGTGTAGTCGGGATCGGAGGTGTTATGCAAAGACTGTTTATGTACCCTTCACCATTTTTATAGACATTTACTTCAATATATAAAATCACTCAGCTTGTCTAATTTTTGAACCGTTAGTCCGCTGCTTAAATCATTACATTAAGATGCATACATATCAAGTACTTGTACACACAGAGCTATACATGTTTATTGTTAACACTTGGGCCCGAGGCATGTTTCAATCCGGACAGTTCTATCCATCCTGATCATGTTATCCACTTATAGAGAGGAAGAGATACGATATGGATAACATAAATATAGTTAACTCTTTTTACTCTTAAAATAAAGTTACATGTTGTAAAGCAACATCAACACAAAGCTAGCTTACCCTGGTATTGCTGTTTTGTTATTTGTGTTAGATTATGCACCAGTCAAGTGGGATAATCGGTGTTACTAGCTTAACAAATTATATCAAATTGATTACACACTTGGACAAATGTTTTTTATCAACATCCTGCGATTGAACAAGTTGGATCCGGTTTAGGGGGAAGATCTGGGATTTTCTTTCACTTTCTGTAACATTCAGAAAGGGTGTTTTTCTACATTTGTATTGATTTGTCAAAGGAAAATTCATGAATCTTGAAGAAATAAATCATTCATGTTAAGATGATTGTTCTTTATTAGTGTGCAACTTGGTACAGATCCAAATAAAAATCTGGATCTAGTGAATTTGAATTTGGCTTCATAAGGGGACGGTTGGGCCTTGGTGGAGCTATCCGCTCTCGTTCTTATAGTAATTAGAATGAAAGTTTGGAGGGAGCCAAATAACTGGTTCATATTTGAAGCAGTCGTAAAAGATGTCCGTCTCTTCTCTTGTTTAGGGTGAACTAAGGCAGGAGGACGATATGGAGGTGGCGCGAGCTGGTCAGGAGCTGAACCAGGAGGTGAATCGTCTTATGGTGGCGATGAGGGACATGTTGGCAAACATCAGGTTTCAAGAGCCACCGAGAGAGGACAACCCTTACAGAGACGAGGAGGAGTGGGACTGAGACGAGGAGAACCTAGGAGGACAGATGAGTGCTGAGGAGGCTGAAGAGGAGACGAGTGGACACAGAAAATATCAATGACGCTACAGAAAAAGAATATTTAATTGTGTTTGTAATTCAGAGGAAATGGAGAGGGACGAATAAATGTAATTTTTTTTTAATTGCCACAAATTCCGAAGACTCAAGGGAAAGGAAGAAGTGAGTTGGTGTCTTGAGACGGCCCACTTCTCTGCCTCCGAGGCATCGATTAGAGAGAAAGTTACTCAGGGTGATTCACTCAGTCGTAATCAAGCAGAATCTTTTAGCAGATTAAGAAAACAGGTTGTGTCATTGAACCTGTCATGTCACGAACAACAGGTTTTTTTAAGACGATAATTAAAAAAACCTTGTTCGATGATGGATGTTTCTCTTCCCCCTCCTGTTGTTCATGTTCACAGTGGACTGCTTTATGAAAGAATAAAGTTCTTACAGATCTTATGTTGAGTCGAACTTCTGTGTCACACAAACACTTAACCACCTACGTTTGTGAGAATAATTTCAAACCACAACTACATTTTTACTCTCATTGCTTTGAGTCAAAAGGCTTTGATCCTATCATGTATAATTTGGAAATCTATTGTAATGACCATGTGAACTTTCAATGGCCTAAGAATCCAGAGTTGAATTCAAAGGCAAATTAAATTTTGTTAAAAACATTTGCCACTTAACTTGAATATGGATAGTTTTAATTGTTTTGGTCTGAGCCAAATAAAGAGTTCAAATCTGATAAGTCTGTGTTTCCATAATGTTATTAAGTCAGAGCCTTCCTCATCATTTGTTATCTTTCATAGAGACTTCATTTATGAAACCCTAACACCCAACCAAACAAATAGGACAAATTGCAATAATTTGCAATTTGTCAACCGTAACTTTCAGTTACACTCCACTCTAATGTAAACAAACATCAAAACTTCAAGTAAAGTAAACTGGACCTTTGAGACTGCAGACTGAGCTGGTCGTCCATTTAAAGCCACAAGCTTTCTTTACGATGAACCTCTGACCAGCTGCGTCTTTGGTTACTTTGCCATTTTCTTACCACTCGCACAACAGAAAAAAGTACTTAATCCTGCAGTATTTCATTACTTCGTTAACTTCCCTTACTGCCTGAAAGCTGCATGTTAAACAATTTATTAATCCGTGAGAAGCTAGTTATCAATTTTGGGTAGCCTATTTTTTTTACCTTTGGCAATTTGAAGCTTCGCTTTGTACCATTAAAGATTATTAACTGAGCTCACATCACATTCAAACTTCTCAGACTGCGATTACCAGTCAAAAAAAATTAATTACAGTTCTGAAAAAGGAGGAAACAAATCTGAACAAGCAGATGAAACATAAATTAAATTACTCGACTTCTCACAATGATTGAGAAAAACTTCTAAATCTAGTCATTCCTGATCGCGCATATAATCACAAAATAATCCTTTTCATTTTCTTGGGACTGAGTACATGAACCTCCTGTGACCTGTGGTGTAAGCATTCAAAAAGTGGATCCTGGAGTCTGTAGCCCTCATGAATACAAGGTGTAAAAAACTGACTTTCGCAATGTTGGTAATCTGCTCATTTGTCTTATTCAAAAAGAAATGTTTTCATAAGATGGTTATTTTTCCGACATATGTCGCATCATCACTTTTCTTGTAAATCACGTTATTGCTGCGGCGTGTCAGGAGATACATTCATTAACGCTTACTGGTACAAATAGCTGCTTCTCCCCAGTGAGATCTGGAGAGAATACTTAGGATTATGATGCTTTATAATAACTTCACTTCATAGTTCACAGTTAAGACTCGACCCTTTCATAAAGCGTCTGTACCCTTAAGAGAGATCCTAACAAGGAAGAACTGTTCTGTGTAGGGAGGAGGGTTTAAAACAAGTATTTAGGTTGTTGTGTTAACACATTAAGGGTAATAGAAGTAAACAAAGCTATAACGACCCCTTTACTCCTCATTGGTGCAGCACAACCAGAGGAAATGAGGTGTGGATCTGCTTTTTGATGCACACTGCAGCACCCAGCCTTAAAACGGATTTACACTTATCCGTCCAGTTGGGTTTTCTCGTCCTTTTGCTTCCTCTGAATTCACCTTCAACTTTTTAACCTTTAACTCAATCTTTCTAATCTAATTATTTTTGCAATGTTTTATTTCATTTTGCTTTCACTCATTTCTCATCTAAAACATTTGTATCCTTCTATCTCTGCCCTGATGTTGTGTGATCTTTCAACTGCTTTTAATTATTTCTTTTGTTTGCCTTAAAATTTTAAGTTGTAATGCATCTTTGAAAGGTGCTCTGTAATTAAATGTATGTTTTTATTATTTTTGCTATTGAGTTGTTTAGACTCACATACCAACCACCAGACTGACCAGCAATCACAGCTGTTGATGAGAAGTGAAACATTTTCCTCTTGTTTATATAAAATAGACTAAGTATGAAATTACCAGCATGGTAAATACAGGGTCAGCACGTGAACAGGCTAATGCGCAATAGGTCTGATTTCAAGCATTTTGAGGGCTACTTTCAAAATAAGGCGTACAAATCAATCAACAGGCACAAAATAGACTGTTAATAATTTCACTTTGTCCTTGTAGAGTAAATTAATTGACGAGACGAGGTTAAAAATAATTCCCCTCTTGCTCTGAGAAGTTTCTTTAGCTTGGAAATGTTCAGGCAGAGCATTGCTTCTCTAACAACTTTCCACATTCATTCATTTAAGTCATCATGATATGAGGGTATTCTGTGTTGATATGTCGAAAATATTTTTAAATACATATCTAATATCTTTCTTAAACATTTTTGCTGGTGTTGTTCCTTGAAATAAGTAGGTAGAAGTGAAATAATGTAATTATCTCCTTGGCTGTGAAATGTTCTGGTATTCGAGGATATTTAGGACTTTAGCCCCCCCGCTCTAGCTCTATTTGAGTTAATGATTCTCACATTTCCATTTGCCTATATTTGATTATTTGTGGCTCACAGAGAAATGGCTGGAGTTTTTTCCAGTAGCATGATGCTGTTCATTAGTTTATATTCAGTGCAAGAGAAAGATAAATCTAAATTGATTCAATCTTCACAAATTTTGCCCGGACTTATCTTAACTTTTCCTTGGTGCTCTCGGCCATAACTCATGACCTCAGCCGAATAATGGCATGTGTTTAACTGAAGATGAGACTGGCTGAATTTGCTCTTGCGCCTTCCTTCTCTCGTCTTCGAGTGAATTCCCACTGCCATGGACTGGACGGATAGAGTCGTTGTTATTTCACTGGGAGTTGAAGGCCTGAGCATCCCATGTTCATTTGTTTGATTGCTTCGCTCACAAAGACAAAGCAGAGATGTCTTTACCTTTCTGGTAGGACACATCTCTACACCACATTTTGCTTTACTACAGAAGCTGCTCTCAAATCACAGGGATAGACAATGCACCAGCATGTACTGACTGAATAATGTCATTCAGCCAGTGAGCCTGTTAGTGTGACAGTCAGTCACGGCGGCCTCTCTGTAGCAGTGCAGTTAAAAAAAGAGGTCACATATAAAGCAGTGTGAGCCCTCATTTTATCTGTAGCTCTTTTCCATCTGTTCTTCTTATCTGTTAGTCTCTAGTCACACAGAGGACATAAACTTTAGAGATACTGATCAAACTGGAGCTGTCTTTACAATTACTTATTCACTCCGTGAGCCACATGATACGTGTGACTGTGCTAGTTCACCTGCAGCTATGGTTGAGGTTGCGAGAACTTTTCATGTGATGCCTGGATGGTATAGAATGGCCTTCACATCGGTGCCTGAGAAGGAGCTGTGTGTGTTTGTTCCAACGTCACCAAAACGTCACTGAAACTCTGCAGCCATTCCAGGTGTGTCACGTGATTGTGCATCAAATCTAATTATAACTTTGTTTTTATTAATTTCAGTGGCTGCCGAGCTTCAAACCGAGCTAACTGTGCTCAAGGTTTTATAGAACCGTCTTCCTTGAAGTGACCACGTTTGTCCAGTTGTTGGTGGGTTTGTTTGATTGTTGATCAACGATTATGGAAACACTACAATGCAAATTCCCATCAAACTTGATGGAAGGATATGGTATAGGTCAAAGAAGGACCAGCTCAGGATTTGTTTCTATACTGTGTACCCAGATAATCTTTATACTTACCCAAATATATGGTAAAAGAATTAGTGAACAGGTTTGCTCTATACTGAGTTCCCTCTAACAGTTGGTGTGCTACTTCTATAGAAAACACCCTCTCGGATTTGTTCCACTCTATGAGTCACTAACTCTGTGTAATGTCACAAGTTCTGATCCATATAGATATATGACTTCCGTGAGGTTCAGCTTTGGATTTCTTCCCTTCAAGTCACAAGCACAAGTTTGTCATTAATGGCTTTGATTAGTGCATGACACAGGCTCTGAAGTGTCAACAACAAACAACAGCGCTCATTGCATAACTCCAACTGTAAAGAGTAAAATATTTGTCTCAGCTCACCTCTGATGCTGCATTTAAGGATGAGGTCATATTTTGTTTACTAACATAACTTTAATATAAGCAACCTCCCGGTTCTGTGTAAAAAACTGGAAAAAAAAACAAAATTCAGGCACAAAGAGGGCTAAATGGTTCTATTTTTAGTTCGAGTTATAGCTCAGCCAAGGGACAGTCCACGTAAACACGAAGAGGGAATTTTGCTCTAAATTGACTCTAATTTCAGAATAAATGCCACTGATTAGAATTAAGCCCAACTGAACTCGTTTTAAACAGAACTAGGCCTGTGACTCCACAGATTCACTGACATTTTCTATATGGATAGGGCTACTATAGGGTGAACCTACCCTTCCATATGGTTTAATTTGATTGGTTTCAATGAGAAGAGTACTGCAGGTATAAATTCAAAAGGTCTATACACAGAAAAAAAACTTTCTGGGGACGAAATGGCCAAGACGAGGAAAATGTGAAGATGTGACATTGTTGCGCATGGTGCGTAAAAGTGCTTCGTTAAAAAGTTTTGCCACATTCGTTACGGCAAAATAAACTGTACAGCTTGCATTGAAATACACGAGTCACAGCAGAAAACAGGAGGTGACAAATCGGGCCCAACATCTGTAAAAAGCTCGATAGTATCCGCTCCCTGCTTTTCTATCCTTTTCATCAATGAGTGTGTGACTGTGCGATTAGAGGCGGCTGAGCCATGACTGCAGCCCAGCTGACGTTTGCGTGAGAGGTGGAGTCGCCTCCAGCCATCCGGAGTCAGCATCACTTTGAGAAACACTCGAGCAGGTCACAGCTTTGTGCCAAAGACACTGTGCAGACTCTCCTCTCGTGTCGGTGCGAATAGTCTGAGGAGTTTGTCGGACGGTGCACGACGAGAGTCGAACAGGCATCAACTGCGAGCGCATCGTTCTCAAGTTGAAGGACATTTTATGGATTTCTGCGCCGGACAAGTTTTGTTTTTGACGTCAGCTTCGCGAACTGCTCCGGTGCGTAAATTGGACTGTTCCCACTTCACCAGACCAATGGCTGAATTAAATACCATTAAACTGCGCTTTGTGGATATTTAACAGTCAACGGGTTGATGTGTTAAGAAGCTGAACAGTTACTCGGACTAGTCCCTTGACTTTTTCCTGCTGAGGTGTGACCGCAGCAGCTGATTCAGAAGCTTCCCCAGAGGTCACCGCCCGTCAGAGAAACCAGATGAGTCTACTTCACCATCATTGCTCAGGACAACCTTTACGCCAGACGGTCATTATACAGAAGTCAGACATGGACACCAACAGGTCCCACATTGGCTCCATCCTCCACGTGGAGCTCGGCCAGTTCAGTGACTTTATGTACGAGAACGACACGAACTCCACCGGCGGTGAGCGACCCTCTCTGGGCTGCGTGCAGATCCGCATCCCGCAGGAGCTCTTCCTGGCGCTGGGGCTCATCAGCCTGGTGGAGAACATCCTGGTGATTCTGGCCATCATCAAGAACCGCAACCTGCACTCGCCCATGTACTACTTCATCTGCTGCCTCGCCGTGTCCGACATGCTCGTCAGCGTCAGCAACGTGGTGGAGACCTTCTTCATGCTTCTCCACGACCACGGCCTGCTGGACGTGCACCCAGGTATGCTGCGCCACCTGGACAACGTCATCGACGTGATGATCTGCAGCTCCGTGGTGTCCTCGCTCTCCTTCCTGTGCACCATTGCCGCGGACCGCTACATCACCATCTTTTACGCGCTGCGCTACCACAGCATCATGACCACGCAGCGCGCCATCATCATCATCGTGGTGGTGTGGCTGGCCAGCCTCGCCGCCAGCATCCTCTTCATCGTGTACCACACCGACAACGCGGTCATCGTGTGCCTCGTGACCTTCTTCTGCGCCACGCTGGTGTTCAACGCCGTGCTGTACCTGCATATGTTCGTCCTGGCGCACGTGCACTCGCGGCGCATCGTGGCTTTCCATAAAAGCAGTCGCCAGACCACGAGCATGAAGGGGGCGATCACCCTCACCATCCTGCTCGGGGTCTTCATTATATGCTGGGGCCCATTCTTCCTCCACCTCATCCTCATCCTCACCTGCCCCACCAGCCCCTTCTGCAACTGTTTCTTCCGAAACTTTAACCTTTTCCTGATCCTCATCATCTGCAACTCGCTCATCGACCCGCTCATCTACGCGTACCGGAGTCAGGAGCTGCGCAAAACCCTCCAGGAGCTGGTCCTGTGTTCTTGGTGCTTCGGCGCCTGACAACTTTACATTCAGGGAGAAAAGATAGTCGGACCATTGTCGACCCTCTCTTCTTCTTCCAAAATGCACATTATTGTTGCAGAAGCTGAAGTGAGCCATGACTCATAAATGTTGGAACTAGCCAATGCGCAACGCTGTACATGACAGACCAAGACTGTATCGATGTTCAAGACTATTGCACATGACATCAGGGACTTTGCGGTTATTCCCACGCATGGCTTCAGATTTATTCGCCTGTTACTTTGCCTGCTGTTGCGTTACACAACTCCCGAGTCAGGTTCAAGCTGTGAAACGTCTGGACATTTAAATCCAGAGAGAGATTCTTCGTTAAAGAGTTAATATGATAAATTATAATAACTAATAACCGTTTTTGTTGTTTTTGTTTATAAAGTTTTTGTTTTTTTTCATGTTGTTGTCCTCCTGCAAATGATACTTTTGTATATAAAACATTATTGTATATTTTGGGCAGCCGAGAAGTCGATGATGGTGAAGTTGATGCTGAAGGAAGAATTCTCCGCAGACCCAGAACTTGCTTGTGTGGTTAAGTTTTATTACAAAGAAGTTCAGAGATCAGGACGGGCACCATGGTATACCCGGAGACATTCACACGCCAATAGTGAAGCCTGCTTTGCAGAAGTTGAGCCCACATTATATAGAGGTTGCCTACGCCCATGACAACGTCCCACATCCCATGGTTGAGAGGTACATGACTGCGTGTATCTGAGCGCATAACATGTAAATGAAACGATGAATTCTGCCTCGTGCTTAATAGACAAAAACCCATGTTCTATACTCATCCATTAACAGGTCAGAGATCATTCCCTAGAGGGAGAGAACTAATGAGAAATGCATAGAAGAATTACTGAGAATCTGAAGATGGGGGCCGCATGCTTAAACATGTGATTCTGGTTCATACCCAGGTTAAAGGTAGCAGAATATACCACAACATCATTTTGTGTTGGTGGAAATGTGTCATCTACTCTCGAACACTCAGCTTCTCAAAGCTATTGACAATTCAATTTGAACAAGAAAAGTTTGCGAAAAACCTGTACTGGGGAGAAATGTTTGAGGCCATTATATCTCTGATCTGAATTTCTTCCTTCATTAAATAATAACTGAATGTTAGTGTGCTTGTTATTGGGCTATTTCATGTCCTGAACCTGAACAAAGTCTCCTTATGATGCCAAAATTTGGATTTATTTCTGAGGGAGCTTAAGGTCAAATAAGCACAGCGCTTAACAAACCAGGCTTTAACATGCATGGCTTTGTAGATAATGTGATGTGTTGAACAGAAAGAATTGGGCTCCAGTGTTTGATTATTTTCATGTCCAGACCCTGAGGCCTTTTCTCCACCTTGCCTCCATTCACTGCTGTTTAAAATATGTGATTGTTGCATCCTCCAAAAAAACAGAAGCATTGTGTGCAATGAAGTATGATGCCAAAATGACTGCTGCTAAAAAAAGTACTTCACTTAGTAATTAATTGAAAAGGATCATCAAGTTTTTGCCTAAAGAACATGAAATAGCTGAGATATAAAAGGAAAGCTTTGTACGTAGCCTTGGTGTGATGTAACTTTTAAAATGGCTTGTTGCAGTCTACTTGGGGTTGTTGTGTGGGAATTACTCCCCCCAAAATAAATGTCTGAACGACTGACGATAAAAAAAAGATACAAAATCACATGACCCCTGCCTGGTGGTAGGCCTGAGGCCCAGAGCACAACAAGAGGGTTTTATGAAAGAAGTTATATCAAAGTTATGTTTGTGGAAGTTTTTGTGGTTGTTTTAGATGTGTGAAGAATGAAAGAGCTTGATTTCAGTTATATTGATAAAACTATTAAGACATTATACCTCATTGTTTATGGAGAGTTCTAAAAAGCTCTTTAAAATGTTTTTGTCTGCAAATGGCGCAGATGCCGACACATGGCTCTGGAAATTGAGAAGTTTAGTGTTTTCTTTTCTTTTCTTTTTTTCTTATCCGATAATATCTTTATTGATTCACGGATTCAGAGTTAAGAGAACATGCATGTTTTCCTTCAGAAAAAAGGAAGTTTGGTCATAAATCTGCGCTTGAGCCATGAAGTCTAGATCTTTTTTTTACAAATTCCCACTCACCCTAAGTGTTTGCGTTGTTTTTATCTACAGTGGATTCTAATTGAAGGGGAAAAGACTCACAGGTCCCATGATAAGGCTAAGAATTAGACAGAAATAGCTAACAATTCAATTCAGACTACTGATGGAAACCATTAATGAAAAGTGCATGTTAATACTCACAATGATGTCGGCTGAAATGTATTTTACTGCAGAGTACTGTAATTTACAGGTTTTCTTTCTTTTTGTCTTTCTTTCTGTCTTATTTCTTTCTTTCCACTCAACATTAAAAGAGATAACAGATCTTAATGTTTTGCCTGGTGGGTGTATTTCTGAGTTGTTAGAGTTAGGAGTAATCAGTAATGTGATTTGAAATTTATTTTTGGTCTTCAAATTTTTTCCATGGCCTGAAGGATTGAAAAGGTCGAAAATACACTGATCTGCCATCAAATCTAATGCTGAGGCTGATGGGTGTAACTTTATAGTACCGCTGTTATGTATCTACTATTAAAAAAAAAAAGTAACGTAATGTATATAAAATCTTTTAAAAGTAAGACTTGGAGATTTTGGTGCTGGCGGCTTTGGTATATTTCCTAAAGTAAACCTGATTCAACTGTAAATGCTGTGAGTATAATTATAAATCCTGCAGCATTTATCCCATGTTTACTTGAATGTGAGTGAAACAAAATTGTGTTGTATAGCTGTTGTATAAAAGGAACATGTGTTCTACTGTCTGTAATCCCTTAAGTGTGTTTGTATCTCAAATAAAGGGGTCAACACAAAAATAGCCTGTGGTCAATAACTACTAATGGTACCTCGTGCGTTTGGTGTCTTTGCTTGGACAGAGGTTGTTTTAGAAGTTTTAAGACCAAACATCCATACCAAGCTCTTCATTCATGTGCACGCCAACAAGACGGCAAAGTCCATTAGAAATGGCTGTGAAGTTTGCACCATGGGACGTGTCACGGGCGCCAAATTCGGCAATAGAGCAAATTGCTGTTCATGGCTTTTTAGATGTGAATGTCTCAGTTCATTAAATCTTTACAGCTGTGTCCATATTATCTGCAGATAATCCAGGACAGCAGGCACAAACCAACACCTTTGAACTTAAACGTATATACATTTAACATCATTTTTTCTGCCTCAAAGAAAACATTTAGGAAAGATATTTGCTGCCAGCAGACAGAAGGGCCATTGATGTATAATACAACAGAGACATTATTGAAATCCTCCATTTTTAAACTCATGATCAAGTGCTTTTAATAACCTCACTAACATTTTCCTATCCATCTAAATATCTATCTATCTATCTATCTATCTATCTATCTGTCCTTCTAACTGTCTGTCTGTCTGTCTGTCTGTCTGTCGGGTCTGTCTGTCGGGTATCTACTGTATATACCAACCATATTTAAATTTTGATTGTAGACATCAGCCATCTTGAACCATCGAGATTAGATGTCAAGCTACCACAGTCAAACTGAAATCCTTTTCCAACGCTGACTACGTTCCATCATTGTAGATAAATTCATAAAATAATAAATGACATAAGGAAGCAGACACAAGCTTGTCATGGACATGGCACTTGACCATTTTTTATCTCGACCCAGTCCAAAGGATAATCAAAGTGTGTATAATTTCGCAGGGAGCAGCATGTTTGATAGTTAGCATGATTTCATCCTTCGTTTGGCTGCACAAAGCAGCTCTGTTCACAGCAAAGAAAAAAACAAACTATCCTGCTTTTGTGATTCACCCTAAACCCTATGTCCGGAAATCAACCATGACCTCTGACCCTCAGGGATGGACACAAATAGAACAATAGACAAACTAACCTTCACTGAAAAGCAAATGTCAAAAAAATTCTAAGGGCATAAATGTGGCTTGCCAAATTATTATTACCACTGAACATGAATTATATTGAAGCCCTCTTGAAGGGCCGGAGAACAGTTGTTTCGCTGTCATGATCAAGTTGTCTTTCCTTTGTATAAGGCGATATTCATATATAACTATGCTTTATTAATCCCCCAAGGGGTATCATATCACACTGTGTCATATATTGCATTGTATCGTACGTATATCATCTCATCGATTGGCAAGGCATAGCATCTTATTGTATCCCATTCACATTGTGTTGTATCATGTTGTATCATGTTGTATCTTATCCTTTCATGTCACATCTGTTGAATCGTATTGTAACGTACCACGTAATATTGCGTCACATCACATTGCATCACATTGTGTCATATCGTATCATATCATGATTCATCGAATCTGTCGTGTCGAATCGTATCACATTGTATCGAATCGTATCATATGTTCATCGCGACACCATTACTTGGTGGTAACAATAGGGCGGGATGACCATTCAAGAAAACGACCTAGTGCCTGAAATGATCTTGGTGTGTGTGTTGAAATTGTGTCGTCATTACCAGAGTTAACTTCTTCCTTTTGGGGCAAGTTGAAGCTGAATGTCGTTTATTCTTAGTCTATATGCAACAATCTGTCGTGAGAGACTGTCCTCAGTTTGGGCACTTCGGTACACGACTTCGATTTCTGTCCAATTATGCAGCTGAAGTGATGCACAGACTAATCTGTGACTCAGATGAACTTGACGAGTGTATAAACTGAATAGAACAACCTTGTTTTTGAATGCAAACTGTATATGTTTGACACAGTGGTGGAGGAGAAGACAGGTCATTACATGAACATGGGGATGTTAGTCAGTGGTTAGTTAGTTTGTTAGTTTTGTTAGTTTGTCTATATGTTGGACCTGTGATAGGCTGGCGACCTGTTCAGTGGGTAGCCTCAACACACCCCACGCCTACGACCCTAAATGTTATAGATAATGAATGGATAGATGAATGATTGCAGTTTAAAGGTTCAGTGTTCAGAGAGATTTAGGTGAAAGGCAGAAATTGAATATAAGATAATAAGGCAAGTTGTTCTTTATTATTATTATTAGTATTATTATTGAGGGAAACTGCGACACAAAGTGATCATTCTGTTTCTCACTGTCTGAAGTGGGTCACATGTTTCAGTCAAACACAACATTTTGTGACAGGAAACATCTCTGAACAAAAGATCTTTTCATTCATGAGAACGCAGGGACCTTTTATCTCTCCCCTGAGTGCAGGAATCTTTGTTTGGTAAACGTGGAGAAATTGATTCCCTGGTCTTCGGCTGCACTTTTTAACTCAGCTCATGAAGTTCTTTCTGTTGGCATTTAGAGCTGAGAGGTTTTGCTTGTAGCGTAGCACACACAACCTGATATATCCTGCTTTGGAGGATTTTTAGCTTAGTTAAAGGTATGCCGTGTGTTTATACAGATGATACACCATGGCTTTATAATAGCACATGACATAACACATAAAGTTCAATAAGAACAAAGATAAGAAATGTGACGGTTGATAACAAACACATATTAAGAAAATAGATAGAGAAGAGATACATTCACTTCTACTTACACGTGAGAAACCTCCAAAGGTGAGGTGCGTGTCTCAAGCAGAATCTGAGCTGTACAAACCCCAGAGGGTTGCATGTGCCCACATCCACAGAGCAACATGGCCAAGATTGGATTTCATGCAACCATCTCAGTTAAGGATGGAGGAAAGAGTGTGTTCTTTATGTGCTGGTGTTCACGGACTGTCCTGTCTGACCTGTCTGGCTGTGGAGGGAAGCTAGAACCAACCCTGGTACATTGTGTTCAGAACTGACCTGTCTTATCAACCTGCAGTAGCTCAGAGAGATCCCAGAATGTTCATCAATTACCCAATTGCTACATCTCAAACACATCACGGTGAGGTCAGACAACACCACGGTGGTAGGTTATTTAAATAGGGATTCCCAGAGGTGGTCTTGTCACATTCAAAGCACAAACAACTTTTGTCAGGCTACAATGATCTTGAGCTCTGACCTTTGAGCCACAACAATCACGTCATCCCTGAAAGTAAGTAATCCTTTGTGGAAAATTTCCAGGAAGACTAACAACCCATGATGCCTGTAGGTATGACGAGCAAAACATCTTAAGAACACACGCCCTTTGTGACTTTCTGTTAAATTTTCTATTAAAGTGTTTGAAAATTTGTCAGTAATCCATTCAGATTAAAGGGATAGTTCACTAAAAAATGAAAAATTCACTCAACTGAAACTCCAAAAGTGTTTTGGGGACTCAAACACTTCGCCCACCCCTCTATCAGTATAGTGGTGAGTAGATATCCCTTAAATTACCTTTTTATATATTTTTTAACATGTGTTATTCAGTCTCTCTAGGCCTGACAATATCCGTTCAGAAAACAAATGATATTTTCCCAAAAGACTATTAAAGACGGGTGTGGCATAAACCTAATCAAGCTACTTTTTTAATCCAAATTTAAGCATCAAAAACAGGAAAACGACAGGATGTCAAGTAACTATTTTCAAAATAAAAGCATACAGCATCACGTCCACCTAAACCTCTTGTTTACACTACAAGAAAGCGACAAAACCATCGTGTTTGTTTTTCCTCAATACGTTTAAAACCATTATTCATTATCCCTATCACCTCCTCGTATTATTCACGATGCTGCTGCTTGTTTGCCGCTTGAAGGATTTTACTTTGAAACTGCTGAGCGGATGTGGATGTTTTAGAACTCGTTAGCCTGGTGATGTCGCTGATTAAGGAGACAAACAACACGGAGGGACTGCGCGTACAAACCGCAACACATACATCTCACCAGCGCCTCTGCCCTCATGATCAGTGAGGTGAACTGCGTGGTAAGCCTCCAGCAGCACCGAGCTCTCAGGCTATAGCCATCGTTAGCATCCCAAACATCACAGCACCGGGTTGTCTGCGAGGCGAGTTAACTAGCTAGCGTTAGCCTGCTGTTGACATCTGTGCAGTGATGTTTACTATCTGTGCCACAGCTGTCATCCATCTGAGTCCAATGCTAAACGTGTAGCAGTGATGCAGGACACACACTGAAGGTTGTAACAGCCTTTAGGGAGACGGTTGAAGATGAGGCAGGTTTACCAATGAGGGAAAAGAGGCTCCAGCCTGTGTTTATAACGTGTTCGGGGCTTTGCAGGGTTTCCTTGATTAACTCCATGTGCTGAGCAAAGATGTTGATGCCAAATATTTCTTTCATACTGTATCAAGTCGTCTGCATCCTAATGATTGTTCTGAAATGACTTCCTGTTGGCAGATTTGCAGCCTGCTGAGCAAAAGTGCAGTTGTCGTCCATCTGAAGAGAGCAGCTATTTTAATATGAGTAATGTAGTTTAATGCCATTTTAATCAAAAAGCATCCCCTAAACTGAGAATCATTTGAAATCACTTGTCTCCCCAGCCCTTTGCATGTTGATTTGTGGGACTTGATTTGTTTTTTAAGATTTGAATGCAACTTGTAATTTGAACCTTTCCTTCTTGACCTGTATGGTTTTATTTTGGGTTTTTTATTGTCCTTTAGCAGCGGGAATACACCGCACAACTAGAACCACTAACTGAGAGCACAAACCTGTGCCTAAAGGCTAACCTTCCCCTCAAATTCAATATCAGTCCCCTAAATGTGCCTGAGATCCAGGAATTATTCTCTGGGAAAACAGTGAAAATGTTGCTAAACACCCTGCCCTACCCTTGCAGTGTGTGAGTCGTGTTAATGACAAATAATTCCTGGATCTGCAACAAAGTTCTTTCACGCATCCTCCCACCAAGTTTTGTGGAAATCCGTTCAGTTGTTTCAGTTAAGTCTTCCCTAAATGATGGTCTTGTGTGAGCAGAGATCAACCGACCACTCATTGTGTCATGTGTCTTGTCTTCCCAAGATGTAGCCGAAGAAATGGAGTATGACGAGAAACTCACACTTTTTCGCCAAGCCCGCCTCAATCCATTTGATCGGGGAGAGGAAGAAGATGATCCCCAAGGAGGCAAGACGCCCCCGCAGCATGGTAAGGTCGGCCCTGGTTCCCTCAAAGGCAAATCAGGAGAATTTCTCTCATTTCAGGTATTTCAAGTGTAGAGTCTCACCTCGCTCTGAGGTGTCCTTCACACCTGTAATGTAATTCAATGAGCCAACAGGTGTAAATGTAGTCAAGGCATTTATTAGATCTAATTCAATGAACACTTTTGGTGGCATATCCTGCATTTACAGCACTACACTGAAAAACATTACTGTCAGTAAGTTGTATCGCTTTTTCCTGCACCAATGGGTTTGTTTATCATCTTGTGTTCACAAAACCTCATGAATCAACGTCTCCCTTTTTTATTGGTCAAAACACACGAACTGGCACAGGTCTGTTTTGCCTTCATTCTAGTTGCTAAAGTATCAGAGAAAGCAAAGAACTGCTGCTTTGTTTTGCAGCCAATCAAACTGTGAGGATGAGGAATGAGCACTAATCAGCTCTGATGTGATGCATTCTAACGTTTGTTGAGATAAAGTGTGGTTAGTCCACTTTGGCAGAGATCGAGCCATCACATGTTTTTCTCTGCTAAGAAAAATGCCCAGTTTGTGAAAAGAGACCAATTGATTTAGGATTTTTGTGTAAGAATACTAAAAGGCCCCTGTCTGAGGTCTGCCCTGAATAGTGCACAATACACAGCTGTCCTTGTGTTTGCCTTGGGGAAAATTAGGATAAAATGTTGTATTAATCAATTGGTTATGGTGTTACGGTGACTCACTTACTGTATGGGGTTTTAAAGGAGTAGTTTTCAGAAAAATAAAAATTCACTCATGATCTACTCACCACTATGCCGATGGGGGGTGGATGAAGTGTTTGAGTCCACAAAACACTTCTGGAGTCTCAGGGATAGGCAGCGCTGCAGCTGAATCCAGCACAATCGAAGTCAATGGTGCACGATATCTGTAGACATAATAAAACAACAGAAAAACCATAACATATTCGACCCAAAACGAGCCTAAAGGTCCTCTGATATCTTCCTTTGAGATGGGTTCACGGACCCTTGTAAAAACCATCCTGTGGCTACGTTCGCTAGCTCCGCCACTTCAGGTAGTGGACATTTAGGTTTAAATCACAGTGTAAAGGACCTTGTTTCCAGTAGAATATGAATGTTGAGGCTTGCGGACACTTGGATGACACCACACGAGCAGCATGGAGGCATGTTGTGTTCTTTCTGTTTTTTCTTTTTTTTTACGTCTGAAGAAGAGGTCGCCTGGGCTAAACACTGTTTACCCCTGAAACTCCTCAAGAGTATTGTGGACTCAAACACTTCACCCACCCCCCACCCCATCGGCATAGTGGTGAGTATATAATGAGTGAATTTTCATATTTGGTGAACTATCCCCCTTGTGAAACTGACTTTGACTACATTTTAAGGGTCTCCAATAAACACTAAAGCATAAAGAACAGTGGGTTGTTCAGAGTAACTCTAATCTCATAGAAAAGGAAGTAGGAAATACTGGGGCTGCACCAGAGGAAATGAAAAGCATTGGGGAAAGCAGCACCACACTAACACTTCCTGTATTTGAGGATTGAGGAAATATGCAACTCTTCTGTTTCATTTCATTTCCAGGCAAACAATGTTATAGCTGAGTTGATTTCACAGCCTTATTTGCATGTCTGTCTGACACTGAGCAGCTGAATTCCCTTCTTTTCAGAGCTGTATACAGGTAATAACAGCATTTGTCTGTAAGATGCAGTGTAAGTTAAAAAATATAGCCTTGTTTAAATGCATAATTTAAAAGATGCAATTTGAGCTTGCATGTCTCTTCAAGGGTTAAGTTCTTCTGTTGTGTTTTAGCTCATTAGTACAATTTAGCTGGTTGTTTGTGGTGTCAATAGTTGACAAAAAGAACAGTCTGCTGAAACAAAGTGTTTAAAAACAAAAGGAAAGAAAAGCAACACCCAGTGTAAGGGAACAGTTAAATACGAGTGCTTGTATCTGATATATTTCTGTACTACCCTACATAAACAGCGCATTGTTTTATAGTAATTTTGATCCGACGGGTATGTCGGATTGAACTTGACTACACTGGAGATGCCATATAGATTTCTAAATTTGTATTCTGCTGTATTTCTGTGACCAGATGTATCCCACCCTTCTTATGAGAAGTAGAAATACAGACATTTCTCAGCCCCTCCAAGGACAAACAAAGTTCAGTGTCCCTCCGTCATGTCATTATAGCTGTACTCAATAACGAAAGCATTGATACTGAAACCATCAAGTGTTTACTAAGTATGTGACTCTGCTCATCATAAAGCCAGAATTTAAAAAAGCCTATTATCTATTTCAGGAGTTGGTGGACGGCAAACAACTTTTCATAGACTGAATATTGGATTTACAACCTTTTGATCTTGCAGAGTTGAGTGAATAATCAATAAATGTTATTTCACTCATTGTATTATCCTCAAAGTTGGGCCTATTGTTAAAGTTGTGTTACTAAAAAGGATCAGAATCACCTCACATTTGACAGGACTCTGCTACATCAAATTATACAGCACACAAACATCTGTGCACACATCTCTATGGTAAAACAAGTGAAAGACTTGTATTTACTAAAACCGTAGCAGCAGCAGTTGTCGATGTATACATGTAGGATAATGGTTTGTATTGTTATTAGTTAATTCAGCGGTGCACAGAGATTATGCAACAACAAGCTTTCAGAATTTCAAAGTTCATCCACCCTGGTTGAGCCGCAGCTTTAATCAGATTGTCTGAGTCGGTCTTGTCAGCTGTCTTGGTTATACATTACCAGAACTTATGGGACAATTATCCAGGATTCCTGCAGTCGTCCCTATTCGACTTCTTGAGTGTTGAATGGCCACAGTCAGGTGAGAGACCACAATCACACAGTGACTGTCGGTCAGTGTATAATCAGCATGTGTGACTAAGGAGACTAAGGAGACACCATTGTGTGTGTGGTTGTGTGTGTGTGTGCAGCTCTTCATGCCGCATTGCCCTTGTTTTTCTAGAAGCCAGACCTGAGCTGTTCTCTGGGAGCAGAACCCACAGCTCAGATCGGACCATGTACCTCGGTCTAGCTGAGGACCACTTCTCCAGGCCGGTGGTGAGTAAAACATTGTTTCCGCGATTCACCTCAATGTTTAACAGCTTAACAACAGTAAATTAAATTTATATTGTAAAACGTCCGTCCTTCCTTCCTTCCAGGGTTCTTTTGTGCCGTCAGACATTGAACAGCTGCAAATGGCCATAGAGGAGTGTAAGAAGCTGATCCTGGAGCTGCCAGAACACTCGGAGAGACAGAAGGACACCGTGGTGAAACTTATACACCTGCGTCTAAAACTGCAGGAGCTTAAGGTTGGAACTGAGAAGTGGTTAACATGATGTTTGTAGTAGCTGATGCTAGCCAAGTTGGAGTAAAATTTCACTTTTTTTTACATTGCGAGATGAAGCATTTTCCAACATTTGCCCATCTTCTCACGGAACGTTCAACACATTAAGATAACTGATATCTATGAGCATGTGGAATTTGGTGCAGCTTGATTTAATCTGAGCCTGAGGGGACTGTTGGGCCTTTGTGGTGGGATGAGCTCTACTGAGTGCCATTATCTTAATTCACTTATTTCAGTACAGACATAATATTTGCAGTGGTGATCAGTGTCAGAGAGTTAAACAAGAAGATCATTAGAAATCCTGCTGAATGTCATATACACGCTGTAAACAAAATGCAATTCTCCTAGAGCACTTTGTAGATATAATAATGCAGCTGATTCAGTTGATCAAAAAGTTGATCTTTGGCACTCAAGGGAGAGGAACAAATGGGAAATGAAAATACATACATAGATAGATATGTAGAGGAAAATATCACATCAACACCTTTGGTAGAATGAGGAATTTAATATGTCTAGGAGATGGTGTCAGTGCTTCATTGTGCACAAACTGGTATTGTGCAGATATTTTATGCGTATATAGAGCATGTCTTTGACAATTGTAAAACTGCGACTACACTTTGAGTTTGTACTTTGTCCTTCGACAGGACCCTGAGGAGGACGAGCCTAATCTTAGAATCCTGCTGGAGCATCGCTTCTCCAAGGAAAAGAGCAAAAGCGTGAAACAGACGTGTGACAAGTGTAGCGCCATCATCTGGGGCCTTATCCAGACTTGGTATACATGCACAGGTGAGACACTCCATCCAACGTATGAGTCTGATACAGCACTGTGAAGGTAAATGTTGTGCTGAACTCCTAAATCATTAAAAATGGTTGCTTGCTCTAAACCAAGGTTTTTCTTGAGATGTAAAAGCTAGAGCCCGACCGATCTGGATTTTTGAGGGGACGATATTAATATTAGAGAGCAAAAATAAATCAGATTTTGACATATTGGTCAATATATATATATATATATATATATATATATATATTAGCCTTTGCGCTCTCTTTTTTTATGCAAATATATGTTGGTTGAATAAAACTTTTTTCTTTTCTTTTTTAAATCAAACAAACAACCAAACCTTTACACAATTAAATCTGAGCCCATCTGTAGAAGCAGTGTTGAGCCAGTTCACACTTAAAAAAGAACCAGTTCCAAGTTCAGTTCATGCAGATGAAAATGAACTAGTTCACGTTCATAGTTCATTTTTTGTTGGGATGATTTAGGTGACAAACGTACGGTCATGTGTTTGGTTATGAGTCGATTCGGTCGGATCAGTCATTGTTACCCTGACGGTGAGCGTCACGGCTCGTGTTGTACTGAGCACACAATGTTGACGAGTCCCTTTTCATGATGTTTAAATGCAGCCTCATAAACTCTGGAACGAATCGAACAAACACTAAGTTACTTCATGTACTGATCAGGTCGTGATAACTAGTGAGGAGTATTTTATGAGTGAGGATAATTAGTTTGTGGCAGTGGTGCTTGCCACAGGGCTCTCACAGACACAGCCAGAGACGATCATGTTGCTTTCCCTAATGTTGACAGCCCTAATAAATATATATAAACATTGTCAATGATTCCTGACATGTTGTTATCAAACCATTATCACAAAGAAATGTAATCAAGGCTTAATATTTTATAGTTTATCCATTAAATTTACTATAAATAAAACTGAAATGCAACCACATTTAGAGCTTGAATTAAGAAATTAAACATAAATTCTTCACATTATTTATTTTGTCAAATAAAAGTCTTCATATAAATGCAGATCGTCATATGTCTGTGAGAGGCTCATATCGGCCAACCAATAATCAACCAACCAAACCGAACAACCAATCCTGTGTCACACTCGCATGATGTTACTTTGTCTAATTATCGTACAATAAATTGTCACACCGGCATGTACTTATCCATTTCCTCCCAGGTTGCTACTACCGTTGCCATAGTAAGTGTATGAACCTGATCACTAAGCCCTGCGTGAGGTCAAAGGTCAGCCACCAGTCGGCGTACGAGCTCAGCATCTGCCCTGAGATAGGACTTGACCGCCAAGACTACCGGTGTGCAGAATGCCGCACGCCTATTTCACTGAGTGAGTATGAGGATATGTTGCTGCCATAAATCTCAGATATGGATTCATCAGAAAATCTGACTTATTTCAGTCATTCACTGTAAAATGTTGGTGTTTGCACTGCAGGCGTTTTGCCTGGTTTCCTCAACAACAACTATTGTACTTTTGCTGATTGGAGTCTTGTGTTCTTTGTTTAGTGAATTTTGTATCTATAATGAAGTAGCATTTTTATTTCTGAGAGTCATAAGCTTGATTTATCATCAGATAGTGTGGCTGCCTGATCGGGCTTTGGATACAATTGATCCAGTTTCTGCAACTTGTTGTGTACTGTACCATATTTATCTTGCAGGGGGTGTGCCAACTGAGGCCAGACAGTGTGACTACACTGGCCAATATTACTGCAGCACATGCCACTGGAATGACACGGCCATTGTCCCAGCTCGTGTCATCCACAACTGGGAGTTTGAACCACGCAAGGTACAACAACCGCAGAAAACAAGTAAAACGACATGTAACAACATCTCCTCCTCATTAATATACCAACTAATGACAATTCTTTTTAAGCTAACATCAACTGCGCATGCACACACATGTTTAAGTGAACATATCATCATTCGGCGGTTGTTGCTGACGGTTCCCTGATTGGAAAACATGCGTCCCAGACCACCTTAAATGTGCTCTGACTGATCGGATTTGGGACGCATCCGGGTGTGTTCAGTCCCGAACTTGGCACTGGTCTGAAAAGGGTCTCTGTTAACACTAACTGTAACTGCTGAAACAGTCTCAAATTGTAGTCCTCTGCTTTATAACACAATAACAGAATTACACAGAATTGTATTACAGTATAAAATAAACTTCAGGGATCCACTCCATCACTTTCACTTGTCATTGTCAATAGAACGGTCACGAGAAGGACTGAACAGCCGGTGATAATCATGTTTTCTGTGTCTCCCGGGAGCTTTGCCAAGTCATAAAAAAGTCACTCAAGAGGGAGTCAGCTTAATGTTGTTTAAACATCTATACTACAGTAATATAAATGCCTGGTTATGAAGGCCAGTCAGCATCTGACCTATTTTCTAGTTTAACCCAGATCAGAAGGAGGGTTGCTATTCCTGGTCAGGTGAAGCACAATGGCTGTCCGCCAATTCAGGTTTCACCTACGTCACCTTGTCGGTATGAAAGGTCCATTATCGTGTTGACATGGGCATATCCAGCCAGTCCACTGTCTGAAGGTGTGTCTCCTTTTTCAGGTTTGTCGCTCCTCGATGCGCTACCTGGCCCTGATGATCTCACGCCCTGTGCTAAAGCTGAAAGAAATCAACCCTCTGCTGTTCAACTTTGTGGAGGAGCTGGTGGAGATCAGGGTGCGTAACTTCAATTTTCTGGAGGCTTGTTGGTAAAAACCCAGCAACAAGAGATGGAAGTGAAAGGGTTCTCAAGCTGAATGAAACCAGAGGCACAGTTCTAGTTGTACTTGACAGTCTTTCTCAGTTCTAGCTCTAGCCATTGACTCCTTCACCATAGTTACTGTTGTTGTTTTGTCACACCACCCATTCTAACACAATCAGATGATGTTATGATGAAGTTCAAACAACTGTTGAATCCAGTTCTGCCAGCAGGAGCACTGGACGAGGACATCAACTGCAGCTCTGTGCATTAAGTGAGACGGATGTGTTTTCCTTCACAGAAACTTCGTCAAGATGTTCTGCTGATGAAACCTTATTTTATTACCTGCAAGGAGGCGATGGAGGCTCGGCTACTGCTACAGGTCGGCAACGATTTACAGCTTCTATTTACCACGATTAAAATGATATGTGCTCTCACAACGTCATCTGCAGGACAGTGGCATATGTACCCCATAAGTAACATGTAACAACAGCACCACAGTGTGGTGGAGTTGGGGAACTGAATTACCAAAGGTTGCTGTTATTAAACTTGCAGTGACACTAGTCAGTTTATACAAATAAAGCTGGCTGTTTGATTTCAGAATATTTAAAATGTTGAAACAAATTGATAATTTTGGATGTTGGATGCTGCAGGATGACCCAATGAGATAGTTTCATATCTGTTTTTCTGTCTGCAAGGTTGTCTGCATATGTGTTATGAAGCAGTTTCCCACTGTGTGTGTGTGTGTGTTTGTGTTCTCCAGCTACATGATCGGCAGCACTTCGTGGAGAACAACGACATGTACTCACTACAGGATTTGATCGACATCTCCAGTGGCAGACTCAGCTGTTCCCTCACAGAGATCCATACTACATTTGCCAAACACATAAAACTAGATTGTGAGGTGAGCTCATACATTAAACACAAAGGAAAAATATGATGGTACCGCTGATTTCTCTTTGTTAGAAAGTATAACACCTTATTTGGTTGTAGAGATCCTGTGGTCCTCAGAGAAATCTGACTTTGTTTTCTCTTTTGTATGTATGTGCGTGCTGTGTACTTGTGTGTTTGTGTGCGTGTAGTGGTGTCAAGCCAAAGGATTTGTGTGCGAGCTGTGTAAGGAGGGAGACATCTTGTTCCCATTCGACAGTCATACCTCAGTCTGCCACGACTGCTCAGCTGTCTTCCACAGGTTAGTCACCAACCAGCCATTTATCAGAGTGTTGAGGTTAAAGAGAATGTGTGAAGCTACTAGTAACCCCAAACACCTCAAGCTACTGGTATACACTGGTCAAAGATTACCAGTTAACCTGAGCTGCTTTTCAACACTGAAGTCCAGGAGGGGCTGTATGTGAAAAAGCACGACTGGTCACGCCCTGCCCCCTGCATGCTCTATCCGGGTGCCGCCCGTCTCCTACATGTTTAGGGCGTGTTCCTGTTGTCGTGAATGCGTCTGACCCAGACAATCTCCTCCTGCGAAAAAAGGCAAACTTTTATTTCCAGAGTTCATTTCTGAAAAACCGCAATACTTTTAAACTGCATCCAGAGAAATAAGAAAACAAGTTCATCCCACACAACTGGTAGCAGCATGGTACAATTTCCTGAACACTGAACCATCATTTAAAAAGCCATTACCCAGATGGATACATTAATCTGATATCTAGTCTATGTAACAATTAGTTACAGGTTGTATTCTCCCTCAAACACCCAGGACCTGCTGTTCTCTTATGATAGAATGCAATCGAATTGTTGGTCTTTGTTTTGTCTCTTTAGAGATTGTTATTATGACAACTCCACAACTTGTCCGCGATGTGCCCGAATGACTGAAAGGAAGCAGGACGACGAGTCGGATGTGAAAGACACGTAGCTCCGGAGAGGACCACCCGCTATTACTGGATGTTTCACTTTGCCTCATGTTCTGTTCCCCCCCCCCCCCGGTCAAGGAAGACTGATTAAGTTTTTCGCCCTTTGGTTTTATCACATGTTCAAATTGTAGGGTTTTCCGGTGCACTACATCATGAAGCAGGGAACAGAAACCCATCTGGAAATTAATATATATATATATATATATTTTTAGCAAATCTTTTGATTCCTGTTGTAATTGGTCGAATGAACACTGTAGGTGTGAAGTGAGGTAGTCACATTAGTGTGTCTGCTTGTATAAATGCACAATATGAATAACCTACAGTGAAACGATACATGGAAGTGGGTGCTTGTTCATGCAGAAGCTGTTTATCAATCCTTAAAAGCCTCAACTGCATTAATCTATACTGCTAACTTCGCTGAATGCTAAACTTGAAGGTTATTGTGTGCAACAGTGGTGGATTTTAACAGTCACAGTAAGTTCAGCCTCAAAAGAGAAACTTAAAAGATGATATTAACCAAAAACTCACCTTTCAGTTTCCAGCTATGTTTTTATTTTAATAGTCTAAATCTTGCAAACATGTCAGAAAAGGCTAAGCTGCGAATTTAAAGTGTATTTGGTCATGTAAGTTATTATTGCATAACAAAAAATCCAGTTTGTTTACAAAAGGAAATTGATTAAATCTCCAATCATAACATCACTGTAGCTTCTGTTTAACGTCATTTAACATAATCTGCCTTCACCTCCAACTGTTTATTTCCCATGTAATGACCCTAAAACACTCTGTACTCGTCCTCCGTCTGTGTTACGTGCCTGATCTCCTCTCAGCGTCATAATCTGTTGTTCTGAGAAACATTTCATGAGGTCTTACAAATATTCCCAGGCCCTAAAAACAATATTTCTTTGTAGCATCCTGTTTGCACATCAGCACACAACACAGCCCTCCTCTGAGTCGGTTAATTCTTTCAATTAGCCATTCTGGATACTGGAAAGAATACTAACATATAATCGTTTGACAATAAAGTTGTATCTACACTCTTTAAAACCATAATTAAAATGATTGCGTATAATCAAAGCATGCATTACCAGAACATTTCATTGTAAGTTTAACCGATAAAGAAAAGAAACGTGAGAGTTTAATAATCTTTTCCTTATATTCAGAACTGTGAAGTCATGTCAGCCCGTTTGATCTGTGTTTACTCTGCTTCAGTTCAGTGCAGCGTCAGTGTCGTGAATAGATGTGAACATTCATGAACATAGGGGGCCTAGGATTGTCAGGTAACATACAGCTGTTAACCTCATGATAATACTTAGCTCTCAGTCTCAACATATCTACAGCACATTTTGTCACAGAGATTGACCCAGAGGTTACAGCGCCACCTCTGGTAATAACGTGTAAATGTTGACCTCGTGTATTTGTTTTAAAAATAATGAGTCTTGGCTGTGATATCTTCAGCATGATGTACTGTATTTTCTCAGATGTACATAGTGTTGGTTAAAGCCATGCCCTGTTGTGGAGTCATGTGGAGTCGAGCATGAATAAAATTAAGTATATCAAAGGTGCAGCGGTTTGTCAAAGATTCACATTTTCACGAATTTGATCGAATATGAATTTTGGGCCAGAGTGGTAGAGGGGTGTAAATCTAAACTATTTTGAATTTATAACATCCATGTATCTTTCCTTTATCTACACTGCTTGTACTTTCCCAGCTAACACTGGGGGGAGGTGGGCTACACTCTGGACAGGTCACCAGTGTATCACAGATATAGAGACAATCATTTATACCTTCAGAGTTTCCCATCTGCATGTCTTTGGAATACGGGAGGAAGCTCGAGTTTATTTTACAACAATACATCATATTTTCTTTGCAAAATCCCAAATCTGCAAGTGTCTTCAGCCGTCAGATAAAGCTGAGAGGTGAGAATGCTCTCCCAACTCACTCTGTGGGACACAGAAACAAGATCTTTAGATTAATATTAAGGAAATTGTTTGAAAATGGCTCTTTCTCTCAATTTGAAAGAAAATGAATCTGCTGAATCTGCACAAAAATGAATGTAAATAACCGAATGCAGACGAATAACCTCCTTGGCTGAGCTAATTAATCTTCTGTCGATTGGGTAATTGTGTATAAATAGAAAGTCGCATTATTATTTTAATAATAATAATGTTTATATAGCATCTTTTAAAATAGCTATTACAAGTTCCTTTGAAAGGAGGAGAAATAAAAACAAGAAAACAACTACTAGAAGCAAATTAAAATTGCCATTTAAAATCAAAGACAGCTAATTATATCATGTCAAATGTAAAAAGTAGCAGATACAATAATAAAAGGACTAAAGAAACATAAGTATTGCAAAATCTCAATTAAGGTACTAAATGTACAATGAGTAGATACAGATAGGTAGGGCAGCATGTGGAGTGGTCACGCCCACTCTGCTGCACGTGAAGCAGCACACTGTTACATGAGTGATGTGTATACTCGGGTCTTTATGCAACGTCGTGTTCAGTACACTGTGTACCATACGGGTGTGTTGAGATTTACCACAGTCACCGTGCAGAGTCAGAGTCCTAAACTCGATATGTGTGGCACAGAGGTGTCATGAATGTGGACCGCATGGAGAGCAGTGCATTCTGCGGTGCGGGAACAGAATGTACCCGCTGACCCCGTCCTTTGTGTGGGTCCTGTGTGAGACACACGCCCCCTGCAGCACCGACCTGCAGAGCAGCACTGACACAGGCAACTTCGCGACGCCACCGTGCTCCTTGTCAGCGTTGCATCTTCTTGGCTCCTCCATGGCTCGGGCGGTCCAGTGAAGTTCAGCCGGGAGAAGAAGCGCACTTCATGGCTCTCCTCTTCGTGAGCGTCGGGCCCTTCCGGAGCCGAGTGCGGTCGGTCCGGACGTGGAGCCGAGACTTGTTCACGATCCCGGCTACTTTCCACTCCAGCGGCGCCCTGGAGGCGGTACGGTGACACGCTTGTTTATTACAGAGCCTCTCTATCGTGCATTGTGTTATTCACAACCGCTACTTGTATATGCACGAAACAGTGGTGTTTTGCAGCCCTAACCCACTTTGGTCCTGTTCAGACCGGATGTTAGTGGACAGAGCAAATCTGGAATTACTGCAGCACTGTTTGAGTATCACTCATTCAGGATACTTCCGAGCTATCACCCCTTGGTTTGCATTTACTTTTTTTTAAATGGGTCATGCAAACGTTTGCAATTTTGCAGACATGTAAACTGCATCTTCAATAATAACAATGAGAACATGAATAGTTATAAAATAATGTGCATCTAAAACTCAGTTATTTGTGGGGATTAACAGCTCAATGGACTTTTTCAATTGCAGGTTGGATTTCTCAGTGACTGGCCTTTTCATAAATAACCAAAATTTTCAAAATAAGATGTAACAGAGGTTTTTATTGTCTGACACAGACTTGACTTTCTTCTGTGGACTGCTGAAGTGGAACAAACCAGATAAAGTCCAGACAGTGTATTTACCTGATCATTAAAAGAGCTGCTGAATGTTTCTTAATTTATTGACACGAGTTCCATTGAAACAAAAACATGTAACACGCTGACACACAATCTAACAAACTGTTCTTGGCTTCACCACCATCCCTGACCTGTACCATTATAATGGGAAATGTCTCTGGCTGCTGGACTTTGGATGGTAAATGTTCAGCTAATATTAGCTGTAACTTTGGGTTATATAGGGACAGATATGTAGAGAAATTAATAGAATCCTTTTGTTCAAAAAATATATCCAATATAGATGAATTGTATTATTATATTTGTTAATCCTTTATTTGTTTTTCATATATTCCATGATTTAAAATATGTAAACATGTATTTATAAACATCTTACCAAGATGTCTGTCAAATATTTTGCACTTTTCATTCATCTTCATTATAGTGGTCTGCAGAAATAACCAATATAATAACATGAGAACTGTGTAGCAGCTGCTCACTGTCACGTATACGTGTGTTATCTGCGACTGTGTTATAACAACTTTATGAAAGTGGGTTGATTGTGACACAGAAGAGAAAACCCAGGTCATAGTAAGATTTCACTAATCCTGTATATAATGTGGTTTGAGGAAACAGGTGGAGGGACAGATTTCAAAAGCTAGTGTGTGCGACTGGTTCCTGTCAGCAGTAGAAACCAGCAGCACTGCCATTTAGATTAGGTCTATCTTCACCTATTACATTAATGTTTGATGTCTCTGCTGTGCAATTCTTTTCCTGTCATGCTAATATTCATCACACACTGTTGATGTTATTTCAGACGTCACTAATCCAAAGGAAACATGCAGGGCGTTATCAACACAGAGTCTCGCTTACTCGGTTACTCAGCTCCAACAAACCACCAAGAGGTAAACCACCTCCTGTGTGATGCGGCTGAATGAGTGACCTAAAGCCTGTTTCTTCTATTTATCTAATTCTCTTGTTCTTTGTGTTTGTCGTTGCACTGGTTCAGGTTTTGAAAAGTTTTTCCCAAAGAGGGAAGCGAGCGCTGGCGTCAACAAATCAGTGGAAGGTGAGTGGAGGCTGTGATAATTGAAAACACCATTTGTACATTGTCTCTCTCTTCAGATCTGCTGCAGTTTACAGTTTGGTCCCTGTCACTTTTTAGATGAAAGTCCCAAAGAGCAGGAGTCTCCTGGAGGCGACTCAAACAACGATGATGGCGAAAGAAGAAAAGGAGGAAAAAAGGAAGAATCACATTGGTGGACGAGATTTCAGGTGCAAGCAACTGACTCTTTTTCAAGTTTTTTGACGCATTTCATTTATATACACAAACACAAATAAGACAACATAGAGCTGATGCTTTTATCCAAAACGACTTCCAATTAGTTCATTCAACATCTGTGAGGGGCCATCTCAACATCCTGCAACATGCTGCTAATAGAACAAACAATGTTATAGTGTATATTTAGAAAACAACTTCATCAATATGACGACACATGTGCTGCAAGTACAGAAACGCGCTGCAGATTATCAACCGATCAGTCCAGCTCTTCTTCTGACGACACTTCTTTCTCTTACAGGATGAGTTCCCCTTGGATAGAAGAGTGCTGCAGAACGTTGCCCTCGGTGCAGCAGGCATGGCCTCAGCTTTACTCTACTTTCACTTCAGAGAGACGGGCGTCCAGATCTTGTGGCGGGACTTTGTGCATCACTACTTGAGCAGAGGCTTGGTAAGTTGGAGAAGAGTCTTGAGATCTTCTGACTCCGAACTCCCTGTCTCTCTGTGTCTCATGTGGACAAATTGGTTCTTGATCTTCGCAGGTGGATCATCTGGAGGTTGTCAACAAACAGTACGTCAAAGTTTATCCTGCAGGCGGAGTCAACGCATCAGAAGTGGTCAGTTGCAACCGAATAACATTTTGAAATGGTTAGGTGTCGGTCATAGATTGTCATAAAACCTGATTGTATCGCACAAATACTAATATATGTAATATTGCATAAGACGTCTGACCTGAAAATAGATGCATCAGCCAGAAACAATATAATAAAGGAGAAGTAGTAACAAATAATAATAAAATCACAGAAAATGCTTGATTAAACTCTGCATGTTTCTTCTCACATGTTCCATATTTGTTTGTGTTCACATCTTATATTAAAACAATGATTGCTCTATGACAATGTGGAAGACCCTTAAAGTAAGTAAGGTGTTTTGTATTGTCTGCGTTTCAGAGCTATCTGTGGTTCAACATTGGCAGTGTTGACTCGTTTGAGCATAACTTGAATATGGCACAGCAGGAAATAGGCCTGAACCCCCCCCACAAAGTACCTGTGTTCTACAGCACTGAAGGCGATGGGTGAGAAGCTACAATTTTCATATTAAAGCAGCTTAACTTCTATGTATATAATTTTCCCCCCTTTGGATCCCGGTGTAATTTAAGTTCTCTTTCTTCCTCCACAGGACACTTCTTGCCGCTGTTCTCCCATCTATACTTTTGGTTGGATATTTGTTGTTTGCCATGCGGCGGGGGCCCATGGCAGGTGGACGTGGAGGTGGGGGAGGAGCAAACCCCTTCAGCATGAGTGAATCCAAAGCCAAGATAATCACAGACAACATCAGTGTGCGCTTCAAGGACGTTGCAGGCTGCGAAGAAGCCAAACTGGAGATCCTGGAGTTTGTCAATTTCCTGAAGAACCCGTCTCAGTACAAGGATCTCGGAGCCAAGATCCCAAAGGTGTGAAGTATTTTCATAATGGTTGAATCAATGACAAGCCCATACATTTGGGCTACAGTACATAAAACATTTTTTTAACATCATTATTCTCAGGGTGCTGTGCTGTCAGGGCCACCTGGAAATGGGAAGACGTTGCTCGCAAAGGCGACTGCAGGGGAAGCCGATGTTCCCTTCATCACCATCAGCGGCTCCGAGTTCCAGGAAATGTTTGTTGGTGTGGGCGCAGCTCGGGTCAGTCCTCAGCTGCAGTACGACTCTGCCCCCAAAATTTAACATAGATCAGTGTTATAAGTACTACCGAAAGTTACAGAAAGCAACATGGAGTAAAATGTATTAGATATTGTTCATTGCCTTTTATTTTGGTTCATGTCCAATCTGGAGGAGGAGGTGACTTTTCGGACTTATACTGCATCCAGCCACTAGGTGGAGATTGAGACGCTTTGGGTTCACTTTTGGGGAGCAGTCATGTCTTCCATCTTTATGTACAGTCCATAAACACACCTTCCTCTCTGTCTGAGTATCAACATGACATTTCTGATTTCTATTTGCCCTGTCCTGTATTAGATAAGGGACATGTTTGCCAAGGCTCGAAAAAACGCCCCCTGCATCCTGTTCATTGACGAGATCGATGCTGTGGGCAGGAGGAGAGGGAACTCTGGTGACCAGAGCGAGCAGGAAAACACACTCAACCAGCTGCTGGTGGAAATGGACGGTAGGCTGTCATTTTTATTTCAGTCTGGGTTTGAACTTCTCTCCCGTTACTGGTGTAAAATGTCATAACACCTCAATCACCACTCTCTTCTCTTCAGGGTTCAACAGTAGCACCAACGTGGTCATATTGGCTGGAACCAATCGAGCTGATATCCTGGATCCAGCTCTGATGAGGCCTGGACGCTTTGATCGACATGTCTACATTGGTACAGTGACGCACTTAGATCAATTTCTTCCTCTCTTTGTGCGTCTTTAAACTCACAGTGTTTAAGAAGCTGTAGCCCCCCTCTGGCAGCAAGGGTAATAACACAAACTAAGATATTGCCACATTTCCAAGTTAGTATTTCATTGTGTGCTCAGAGTAAATGTTATTTACCTTGTCCAAGATAAGACAAGACACACTGCTTGTCCTTTGAGGGCTGCAGGGCTGGAGCCAGTCCCAGCGGATATTGGGCGAGAAGTGGGGGACACCCTGGACAGGTCGCAGTTTGTCCTCCCACATTTCTTTAAATGTATTAATACTATACATATGAATATGCTCTTTACATAGTTATTCTCAAGAGACTTCTACAGTCCAAGGATTTGCAAATTTGGGTTTCGGTTGTTTGGAAACTCTAAATTGACCATAGGTTTGAATGTGAGTGTGAATGGTTGTACTCGCTGTCCAGGGTGTATCCTGCCTCTCGCACAACCTCAGCCCTGATTTGATCCTCCGACCCTCAAAGCATGAGTAGCATAGATAATGAATGGATGGACGGATGGAAGCAAAGGGATGATCTGAAATCCTGAGTATGTCTGTGTGACCTCTTCCTGTCATGTTGGGACTTGTTATGATTCTTTGCTGAAGCAGGAATATACAAAATAACCTCCCCAGTATTTAAGCTCTGCATATCAGGCGTTTTGCAACAGCAGCCGGTGCAATTCAGTAGCATTACTGCACATGTAGACCAAGATTTAACCTTTTGCTTTAAACTTGACTTTAATATAACTCATGCTCTTACTGCACTGGTTTCCCATGAATATTTGCATCAAGCCTATTTCCTTATGTTTCAAGTTTTTGGCACCTTTTCATATGTTATATCAGTTAAAAGTTTGTATTACACACTGTGCACTTTTTATTTAATGGTTGATGTTTTTCTGCCTGCAGATCTTATTTGCTTTGCACAGGCAGGGCAGGATAATGGTGGGCAGGGCGTTTTTCTCTCTAATAAAGAATCTGTGTAAAATTGAGAGAGCTGGCTTTTTATAAAAGAGGGATTAGATAAGTGGAGGCCAACGTGAGGGAGGGATGGGACACAGGGCGGGCTCCTCTCTCTATCATTGAGTTTCTTTGTTCCCTCGGTGTTGGTGAGATAATATTTCCCAAAACACTTTGATGATTAATGTTTTATCAGTTGGTTAAATCATTTGACACACCATTATGTGACTTATTTAAAAATAAAAGTGTGGTTTTCGCTTGCATGAATAATGCAAACGTAATCGATGCTTCCAGCTCAGATCTGATTGGTCCTTTAGTAACCCCCCACATTCTTTCCTACCCTGAGGTTATTCTCTGTTATCAGTTTTAAAGAAAAGATCTATCATTGTCATTGACTCTATGACTTTTCCTCGTCGATGAGAACAGTTGTTTTGCTTTCAGAGCTGAAGCTGCTGAATGAGGATTTGCTGTGTCTTTCAGTTTGATCCCCAACTGAGCAAGATGAGTTTTAGCATTTAGCTGTTGATGCTAAAAGTCCTAATTTGATCTGACCTACTCTCTTATGCTGCTGTTGACATGAATGATCCACAGAATACTTTGGTGTCTATGGTTGTTGTAGCAGTAGCAGTTCTTTTCATCTCACTTTGCTGAGTACTTCAGTACGTATCGTTCTTCTGTTTAAAAAAAAAGCAGATACTCTGAATGGCACATGATACAAACGTAACCATATTCTTGTTTTCTTGTTTGTTTTCCACAGGCCCACCAGACATTAAAGGAAGGGCGTCCATCTTTAAAGTGCATTTAAAACCTCTGAAGTTGGACTCCAGTATAGAAGCAGAGGCTCTGGCCAGAAAACTAGCTGCACTAACCCCAGGTTTTACTGGTAGGAACAATAGATATTTAATCATGGTTACACATATTTACACACAGCTCAGTCTCTCCCTCAATCACACAGTGGTCGTACAATTCATCTTCTGTGCCGGTTTTTGATTTTCCTCTTCACGTCACATCACCGTCTAACTTGATTGTGATGTCTTCCTGTGTGTACCAGGGGCTGACATCGCTAATGTGTGTAATGAGGCGGCTCTGATCGCTGCACGACACCTCCACCAGCACGTCAGCACCAAGCACTTTGAACAGGCAGTTGAAAGAGTAATTGGAGGTAAGTTAACAACCACATTTACAGACTTGATGTTATGACAATGCTCATAGAAGGACTGTGTGATGAGGGGTATACACATTAATCAAGTCAGTCAGCAGGGAATGCAATGGTCTTAAAGTTTTGATCAACTATATGCTCTTATATTGATTATCATTTCATATGGATCCATACATATGAACTTAGTGCTTTAATTAAAGACATAGGCGGTTAATGTCTTAACTTACACTACATCCCATACGTCACATATTATCACATACAGGCTTCTCTATTAGGATTTGATTTGAAGTTCTTTACTTAACT
Organism: Pleuronectes platessa; assembly: GCF_947347685.1. Taxonomy (NCBI): domain Eukaryota; kingdom Metazoa; phylum Chordata; class Actinopteri; order Pleuronectiformes; family Pleuronectidae; genus Pleuronectes; species Pleuronectes platessa. The sequence continues at coordinate 18,073,101 of NC_070626.1, forward strand.
TACAGTGTGATTTCATTTGAGCATGACTGGCCACTAGATTTCATGCATGTTTGGCTCCATCAACCCAACATCTTCTCAACTGTGTTCAGTAAAGCACATCAGCCCTGATAACTTACTGTGTGCACAAAACAGACAGTGAAAGACTTTTTCCCTGTTCTCAGGTTCCGAGAAAAAGACTCGGACCCTGCAGCTCCCAGAGAAAACCACCGTGGCCTATCACGAGGCCGGACATGCTGTGACGGGCTGGTTCCTGGAACATGCAGACCCTCTGCTTAAGGTAAACAGACTGATTCACCAGAATTTTTGATGTCGTCACCCGTAGGGAAAGTAAGATCTCCAGCCTTTGATTATACTGATTATTGGATTGATTGTAATGTTCTCCCTCAGGTGTCCATTGTCCCCAGAGGGAAAGGTGTAGGTTATGTCCAGTATCTGCCTCAGGATCAGTACCTGTTCACCCAGGAGCAGCTGTTTGACAGGATGTGCATGATGCTCGGCGGCCGAGTGGCTGAGCAGGTTTTCCTCCGTCAAGTCACCACCAGAGCCCACAATGACCTCAGGAGCGTCACACAATCGGCCTACGCACAGGTAATCAGCATGTTCCAGAGCAAACCTGTCCATAGAAACACAAAGCTGTAAGGCACTGGGGATTCTGGATTAAAAGTCGTTAAAAATGAAGCAGTCGGATAATGTAGTCAAGACATATATATATTGATACCTGAATAAAAAATAAATGTGGAAACTAGCTGTTTCATTATGATCAGGTCAGATTTGTCTGAAACATGGATTCATGTTCTTTCATAAGAACTTCCTGTGCTGCACCTTGCCGACAAACAACTGGAAGATCAGCCTATAGTCCTGATTATCTCTAGGAGCTCGGTTAAAAGCCAATCGACACATTTAGCAGGCGCCCCTCAAAATAAATATAGAGGCCTGAGTCCCCCTGCAGCGGCCAAAGGGTTTGGTAACGAGCCCGGTTCTTCGCTGCGTGTCCTCCCCTCTGTCTCTCCCCATTTCCCCGCTAAGTGTCCTATCAATAAACGTGGAAATGGCCAAAAGTATCTTGCCTGGAAAACAAGGCGCATAACAAGTAGTGGATTTGAAGTGAAGCAGCACCGTTTGCCATTTTGCCTAATGATGAGCTTTCAAACTGATCTTTTCTAGTCATTACCTCTGGGAGCTGTACGTGAGAACTCATATGTCTGAATCAGATGGACCGGACATTAAACTTACTCCCCCTGTGCAAAAGTCTCTGTCGTGTCTTATTTAGTGGATTTATTCATAATGAAAGAGGTGGTTATTGTCCAGGGAAATGTGAATGGGCGTAGTGATTTCTATCCTGCTTCCTGCCTCTAAACCAAACAGAATATTTCCATTAAGTGAGGAGGTGCCTGCCACAGATTATCTATTGTTATCTGCTACATGTACACAAAGAGTCTGAGGCTCTGGACATTAACCTAAGTTCATCTGAGAAAATGGCTAAAAAGAGAATTTTTTTTGGCTCCGCCTCATCAGTGCTCTTTCCTCTTTGTGTTTTTAGGTCGTACAGTTTGGGATGAATGAGGCGGTGGGTCAGGTCTCCTTCGACCTCCCTCAGCAGGGCGACATTGTGACTGAGAAACCCTTCAGTGAACCCACAGCCCAGCTCATAGACCAGGAGGTCCGCCTGCTCATAGATGCGGCCTTCCAGCGAACAGTGCAGCTTGTCACTGAGAAGAAAGAACTGGTGGAGAAGGTGAGAGCAGTGTTCTCACTCTAGGAACAGATGGAGAGAGGTAAAGCTGAGTAGGCTAGTGTGTTCCCCTGAAGCTGCTCACAGAAGAGAATGATGCAACAAATTACGAGGGCAAAAAGTGAAAGAGAATTGCGAGGAAGATGGATAAGATGTCGTTGAAGAGCAAGTTGTCATCATATACTGATAATATTAGTTATATATGGCTGCTACTGATGCGTCACAGCCTGTTTGACATTGTAAGTGCAAAAGAATACCTGCTTTTCGAATTAGTTCCTCATTAGTACCACATGCATTTGAATCGATGATGGAGCCTTAATTGATATAGTTTCTCTATTATGTTGTACAATGTTTGTTCATTACTGTTGCAGGTGGCAAAATGTCTTCTGGAAAGAGAGATGCTCGATAAGGCGGACATGGTCGAGCTGCTCGGACCTCGTCCCTTTCAGGAGAAGTCGTCGTATGAGGAGTTTGTTGAAGGGCTTGGTGAATCTGAAGAGGACACCTCTCTTCCTGAAGGACTGAAGAACTGGAGCGAGAACAAAGGGAATGAAAAACACAATAAATCCGCCCTTTACTTGTAGCCGCCTCAAGCCAAATATTCCACTGGATTCTGGTGAATATAACTGAAGATAGTACGCCACCGTCTGGTCCAGCCTGCAGCCTGTCGGGACTCTAATCATGCAATTTTTAAATTGTAGTTTTTATACTCCAGCAGGAATTCCAAAAGAGTGCATAATCATTATAATCTGGGGAACTTAAACAAGTGAGCTATAGCTCTTGGAACAGTGGACTTTGTAGTGTACGTTTCACCAGAGGTGCCTTCTGTTCCCCCGCTCCCACAGTCTGATGCTGTCCTATAGTGTGACTACACTGATAAACATGCTACAGAACAACTGGGAGTTATGGACAAGAGAGTTATTGTGCTCAAGCAGAAAATAGAAGAAGAATTCAAATGTTTTTCTAAGCTTCTGAATCATCTGCTGTTGTTTTGGTCAAGCTGCTGTTCTTCTTCAGTCAATCATTCTTTTGGTCAGTCGTTGGTATGTTTGAATGTTTTCCTAACTGGTGAGATAAGCAGGCTGGGCTAAAATAAGTGTTCATGAAGCCTTGTCATTGTCATTGAGAATGACCCCTCGATGCATCTGTGCTGAGTAAATAGGTTTAATAATGAAATTACTTGAACTTTTCATTTTGTATTGTGAGAAATTTGGGCTCCTTTTTTTAAATACGTCGACCAGTGTGATGCTGGAACATTTTGTCCTCCAAAAATCATTGGACGGATTTTTTTATGATTGTGTTTTCTGCCTATTTGACCGTGCATGGTTTTTACTTGATCGTTTTTACATCTATTGTCACTTAACTTTGTCACGGTTACTCTTGAAGGAAAATGTGATTTAAAAAAAAAATGTAAAACTTTATACTGCCATTACTGTACACTTTTCTTGTGTGATGCCATTAAATAAATGCTGTAATGTCACAAAAGCCTACTTTTGTATAATGATTTTAGTTATTGATTCCATTGGCTGTGTTCAAGCCACGCAGCTGTTCTACTATTTTAGTGCGTGAATACAAAATCATTTGGAAAATCAATGAATAATTTCATCAGGGAAACATTTGAACAGTATTTGCTTATAGAGCAATGATTCACTCTCTCAGCTTGGTTTTCCTTGTTATGTAGAGAACACAGTATCTACAGTGCCCACATGAAGATATGATAAATGGCCTGTATTTATCTAGGAGCTTTTCTATGCTTGATGACCACTCAAAGCCTTTCATGGTACAGTTTTGGCCCATTCACCCGTTTCTTCCCCCATTCACACACATTCATACAGTGCAACTCTGTGCAAACATCACTCGCCCACTGCTGTGAGGGCTCAGTGTCTTGCCCAAGGACACTTCAGCAGGCGGAATGCTAAAGCTACTCATTGTGAACTTACCACTGTCGTATGAATCCAATGTAATTTTTGCAGCTTGTCACATTCCACATGTGCCTCATCACTTAGCGATACAGCGCGTGTGTCCTCCACAGTGATTTAACATGATCAGTCACACAGACACAGGCTTTTTCAAGACTTGTATTTATTCTTCTATCATCCCTGTAGTCTCACTTCTCAACTGTGCTGTGTCAGCACCATCCTCGTGTCGCCATTGATCCGTTGTGTCAGAGCGTTCAGAATTATTGGCACGGCTGGTTTAGACAAGCTCCACGTGAGATAAATAAATCGAGGAATCAGCTGTTTTCCTTTGCTCAGAAAGATCAGAATTATTGTCATGAAGTCAGATTCAGCTGAGAACAGATGACAAAATGTTTGGCACTTTGTATTTTGGGGCATTCCCGTAAATGTGATACCTTCGTTCCTGACGACTCCAAAAACTAAGGAATTTGATTACCAGAAGATTTTTGGATTTGCAACTTGAGTTTAGCAGCTGTGACTGGCAGACCTAATTTTCTAAAATGAAAATAGAAAGAATTTGATCTTAACAAAAGTCTGAGCTGCTGCTTGGTCTGTTTATTTTTTAGTTATCTGCACCTAATGCCAATAATTCTGGAGCGCACTGTAAATATGATTCAGTGAGAAAAGTGCAATGTTCATATTGATCCATTTAAAATAACATCTTTATTGATATGGAGAAGGTCTGATGGATAGAATTTGGCCTCACTGAAAATCCACCGTATAAGTCGCCTTATTTACAGGCAACAGTAAACCCTGTCACATTGTCAAGCAGCACATGAAGTAACGGCCTCAGCGTGAAATTGAACAGCTTTATTGATATGTTTTTTTAGCTCATGTCCTGGTGTTTCAACATGAACCCCAGCGTCTGAACGTCACATGGAAGATCTGGCCTCTCTGGGCTGGGGGCGCTACTGTTAGAGCCAATCGCAACTCTCCAGCCACTGTTTCCCACCCTGAGAGGCTGTGAGGATGGAGATTACTCTGCTCACCTCATACCCTGTTATATCATTAAAAAACAAAAACTGAAAAATCTCCTGACAGCCCGGAGTGGATCGATAACCCCATTGCATGAACGACTCCATGACCCTGTGTGTTTGTGTGTGTGTGTGTGAGAGAGAGAGAGGGGAGAGGGAGAGAGGAGAGTGTGTATTGCACAGCTCAACATCTTTAGTTAAAGTGCAGAGCACAGTGTCCAGAGTTCAACCTGAACTAATCCATTCAGCACCATGAAACATTATGGGAGTGCATGGTGGCAGATGGGGGGGGGGGGCTCTCGATCCACCTTGTGTTCCCCCTCTGGCTGCGTCTGTCTAGCTTGGGCTTGTCTCTCTCTGCAGTCCGGCCGGTTCACCACAGACGTCCTCGTCATGGCTGCTTGGGCCGCTCCAGCTTCATCAAGGGCTCCACGGTGTCCGAGTCGCTGTGGTGTTTTCTCTCTCGTGGGGGCTCGACTTTGCTGCAGCGCGTCCATGAGGGGGAGCGCATGTACCCACCTCTGGGCAGCATTGGCTGTTGGGAACCTGTGAACCAAACACACACAGTAACTGGTCACTAGACGTACAGTAAATACAAACGCAGTGATTTTATTTAACATGAAAACAAAGACACCTGTCGTGTTTCCATCTGCTTGAGCTTCGAAATCCTTATGTTTACTGCCAACACAGCTCCATCAAGGCTAAAAGCAACTATCTCCAGAGCTCAGACGTATGCCACTGAGAGAAGACCATAGCATCATTTTACTTCCTGTTGTTCATTCAAAAGGGCCGGTATCACATTGATTATGGCCATCTTGCAAACTCTGAAAGTGACAGTGATTGGTTAAGATGGGAAAATGAGACCAGCCCTTTTTATTAGGGCTGGTAAATATCAATAATTATCGCAATATAATTTTAATCATTAGCAATATAGCAAATGATTATATGGATATATAGCACAGGGAGGAGGTAAAACGCATATTTTATCACCTTATATTTTCTGTTGGTTTTGTCATTCTCTGCTCATAAAGAAGTTTGAAGAGTTCAATACCACAACAAAAATCTTAATACAAAGTCTGTGTGGGTTTTCTCCACGTACTCCCCCTCCTAACCAATATCAAGTGGGAATGGCTCCAGCCCCCCTTGTAACCCCTCGATACTAGGCAGTATAAATGAAGATTGGATGTATGGATGGAAAAACCAGTATATAAATATATACCACACGTTATATCACTGCAGTGACTCACAGCAGTGTCACCATTTTTTATAATTAGTGTATTTTTGTTGTGTTTTCGCCATACAAAGAAACATATTTCTAGTTTTGTTGCTAGCTCCACTTCACACCACTTGGTGGTGGTGTCCAACCAAGCGAGACTAGGACAAGGCAGGAGAGGGAAGAATGACTGACTGATAAAGAGTCGACACCTCTCTCCACCTTTCACTGCCCACATCACTGGAATCTTGGCTCTCCTAAGTGAATGTTATACTCAGTACGTGGCTCATTCATCTCCCCGAAGCCTCATCCACATCCTCGCACACACTGGAGAGAGGAAGAGGAAGGGGAAGAGGGAAAAGACATATTGATCTTGGAAGATTGATGGCATCTCGGCTGGGTTTTAATGAGGAGGACAACAACAACCTCCTCAGCAGCACAAAGCAGTCTGCAGCATTTGGTGTCACAAACACCTGCTGATGGTGTCTGGTAATGTCAATATTAGTGTATGGATTCATATCTTCAATGTATTTATATTGAGGGCTCTATAATGCATATATTTCTTCTCTCCCTTCATTGTGAGCTTTGTTCAGACTGCTGTTGGCCTGTTTGTATCTAATAAAAAAAAAACGACGAACAGGAATTCACTAAAAAATATATCGAGATACAAACAAGTGTGAGCACATCTAACAACAAACCTTTCCACAGTATAAATAGATTTTCCTTGGTTTTCTGTTTCTTCTTTGTGTCTGTGGATCTCTCTCTCTCTGTCACATACACTGAATACCCTGAGCTATGTGGTGCTCTGCTGTGTTCCGTCTGTGCCGCTGGCGAGCAGCCATCCAGATTCTTCAGTCAGCGTGTTGCTGCATAACTTATCGTCTCAGAAACACTAGACGCTGTGAAGGCGCAGACCAAACATGCTGCACAACACTACAGGATATGTTCATCTATCTGCACAAACAATCTCTTTCAGCCCTTTATTTTGGGTGCATGCTCATCCGAGAACAACCCAACCAGACTTGGTGAACTGGGGCATATATCTTTCTAAGACACTGATATGGAATCTCATTAAAATCCTGCTGCGGCCCCAAAGGCAGCAAGTTGAGCTGGAATCTGACCTTTCACATTCAAAGGAGCTTTACAGAGGGACTATAAAAGACATTGGTAGGTTCCCCAAAGGATAAGTCACATATGAGACAGAGACGGCCTCTCTGGGCTAAAACTTCCCAGCATGCTTCAGTTATATGTTCAAATCGGCGACGTTAATGCAGGTTTTTGGGATTGGATATTCATACTTTGACATCAATAGGGCAGTTGCAGTGATAATATTCAAGTTTTTTTGTATTTTTCTGCTTGATACTGCCAACAAACAAATACGATTACAACATAGCCCCCTTGGTGTGGGTAATGACATCATATTATTGATTGAGAGTAATACACAAATGCTGTGGTCATCAAAACTCCATGGACGGACCACGAATTTGATCAGATTTAGTTTCTCCTATTGGTGTCCCCAACTTCATTCTTTCCCCATATTTCCATCCCTCCATCATTCGTCTATGAGAGAGATCCTCGTTCAAATCCTCAAAACAAACACCCTCTCTAAAGCACTTGACCGTGAAAACATCCACACAACAGACACACAATAGGTCATAGTTTGCCATGTCATCTGTTACTGCTCCAACAGCAAAGAATAGGAGGTGAAAGCCGTGCCTGGTTGTTTGATGATGTAACTTTATGGTTCATCAAACTCATTTGAGCCTAAAAACAAAGAGCAAAGCAACTGGACAAGGTCAGCCTTTTGTCCAGTGCCTCTGGAGCTGCTCTAGAACAAGTATGTTCACAGTATTCTGGAGTCCAGCTGTGAAGCACAATTAATCACATTCACTAGTTTTGCTTGAAATAGTAGTTTAAGCTGAAAATGGCTGAAAGTAAAGGGGAGGAACATGGGAACTGATCGAGCAGGAAAATGGAAAACTGAGTAAACATAAACAAAACAAGACACATGTATCTATCAATAATGCAGTGAAGTGTAGTTATGCAAAAAGTGTGTAATTGGCTTTTGAAGGACTTTGTTTCTGCAGGGAAAAGTAAATTATTTAGGGACCTACATTTAGTATGAACTCACTTACCCGTCTCTTGTTCCTCTCCTCTTCTTCTCTCTACTTCCTTTTAACCTCTACTTCAACTCGTACCTTGCCCTCCACACACTCAGCAGTTTCCCACAGAGTCCAATGCTCACACAGCTCAGCTATAAATTACCTGACCCACATTGACTATACAAACTTTGACACAAATGAGATAAAGTAAATACTCTTTCACAACGACTCTAAGACGGCTGGTGACCTTATGAGCAAATAAACCAATTATATCTTCTGAAACTGCCTTTGTCAAAGTTTAGTTCACAGTATTTCAGGGTTATAGTTATAGCAGGTTTGTTCAAGACAAGAAAACTTGCCCTTTATGAGATTACAAGGTCTAATAATGAAGGAGGTTTTAGAGAAAACGGATGAAACAGAACAGCTGGTACACAGCTGAGATTTGTGCAGTAAGTTGCTGTTTGAATAAGTCCTCACTCTCTCTTTCTCTCTCTCTCTCACACACACATGCATGCACTCTCTCACACACATACACACACACAAACACATAAAACACACTCAGTTTACAAACTACAACAATTGTATCCAAAATTACTTACACAGCACCAAAACTTAGGCCAGGTGTTTTTCAAACCACTGACCCTGGCAGTTCACATGTTTAGATGTGTGTGTTGACACAACTGAGTGACACAACTGACTGGATTTTAAGAGTTCCCAGTTAAATAGAGGTTTAACATCTAGTCTAGTTTTAGTCACATTAAACTCCTTTTCTATAAAAACATATAGCTGCAGCCTAATAGCTTAAAAATATATATTTAGTTTTAAATGTGAAAACAAAACGTGAGAGCAGGTCAGGCTGGAGGCGGACACAGAAACTGAAGCTCGGTTCAAACCAACTGCAGCTTCTGCTCTGATCAAGAAGCTGCGGCGCTGATCTCTGAGCAGCTGAGACCAGAGAAACTCGATAATTTGTCCATCATCTTATTGTGCTTAGTTCGGTAAGAAAACCATCAGCTGCGGTGGCCTAGTCGGTAAAGCGTTCTGTCTCTAACAACTGCAACCTGGGTTCGAATCACACTCATTCCCATTTTCACGCTGGCAATATGTTACACTTAAAATTGGCAGGACTTCTTCTATTAATTGCAAAATTTCTTACACTATGTTAATTTAAATTAATTCAATATAAAAAAAGGAAAAAAAAATAATTAAAAAAAAAAAAAAAAAGCTGCGCGCCCATTGGGCTTTTGCGCAGGATGTGCGCAGTGGACTTCTGCGCAGAATGTGCGCAGTAGACTTCTGCGCAGGATGTGCGCAATGGGCTTCTGCGCAGGATGTGCGCGCGCAGTTTGTTTTTTTTCCCCATTTAATTTAATTAAAAAAATATATATTTAATTTAATAAAAATAAATTATATTTAATTTTATATTTAAAATTTGTATATTACATTTCATCATCATTTCTCCGCGCTGGTTCAGGGGTAAATGATGCTGGTCTTCACAGGTGACTGACCTACGCAAGCCTGTAGCCGCCACCCCCCCACAGGAGATTATGTGCTTGTGTGTGTGGCTGCGGCGCTTCCTGGTTCTTCCCGGCACTACGCTGCCGGTGCGAACAGCCAAAGTATTTACCATGGGCGAGGAAAGGAGGCGGAGCGCTTTTCACAGCGCTTCTACCTCCGGTGCGTCCCGGGGTTAGAGGATGATGGTGTGACGTTAATGTATTGTTTTACATTGCATGTGTCACGTCTAAATCATTCTCCTATGTCGCCTGTACCAGGAGCCGCCCCTGTCACTGGTTGTCTTGGCTCGCTGTCTGGCCGGTAACCAGCCGTCCGGACCGCTCCGTGAAGAAGGAGGAGGAGATGTTTCTTTACTTGGAATGCGGCCACTTTATTTCTCGGATATACAGCAGGAGCAACACTCGCACCACCTCTACGTGCTCCGTCACTTCTCCTTATAAACACACTTTTAGCGTATTTTCCCACAATACCCTGGTGCACTACGTCACACACTACAAACTTTCCTTAAAGGGGCAGGCCATACCTGCAACACAACAGCTCTCGGTCTCATATACAGATGGAAAGAGAAAGCAGAGACGCAGACTCAGCAACTACATCTGAGATCCGATGCACTTTATTATTATCTGAGGGTTTTTTACACACTGTCTGATAAACATTCCGACAGTAAAGGCAAGGGGTAGTGATGGATAAGGTTTTCTTTAAAAAGTTAAGTCTTTCATTCTCACTTTCCACCTTAAAACTATGAAATGAACTGAAATATGAACTAGTTCAGAATTTAAATGGTGAACTATGAACGTGAACTATTCATGTTTACTTGTATGAACTGAACTTTAAACTTGTTCATGAGAGTAGTAAACTTGCACAACACTGAGTGTGAGACATAGACAAGTCAAGAAGTAAGAGTTTTTGACAAAATGCTACGTCTGGTTAAAGATTCAGCAGGAAGACATATTTGCTGCTTTCTCAGAAGACTGATCTATTTTTATTTGTGATTTATTCAGGTAAAAAATAGAAGAGCGAGAAGGCGCTGCTCATTGTGATAATTAACAAAACTGATAAATACAATGTGTCATTCTGAGCAATTTAATCGTTACAGAACTCTTTCTCAGATATAAGGCAGTGTGAATTCAATCATGTCACATAACAGTGAATACAGCTGTCCATAGATGACAGCAGAGAGCAGAGCAGCAGTTGTGTTCCGCATCTGTAGTGTGTGTTCACAGCTACAGAGAGGGGGGGCACTACAACTGTTAAATCTGCCCACTGTGGGAACATGGACTCTGGAAAAAAATGTATGCTATAAAATGTATATATTATCCACTAACCTGTTGTTTGAGGAACACATCATCAAAAATAGATCAAATTCTCTGAGAAAGAGTTTTGGTGTGCAATGTGCTCAGTCATTGTAGAATTAATCAAAAGCCTGACGATTTACGAATATGCATCAAATCTTAGAAGGATGAATCTAATTGGTGTTTGGATTAATGTTAATAACCAACCAACCAACCCTAACCAACCACCAACCAACCACCACCAAATCACCAACCAGCCACCAACCATCCAATCAACCAACCAACCAACCAACTACCCTACCACCAACTTACCACCAACCAACCACCAACAAATCACCAACCAACCACCAACCAACAAATCACAAACCAACCACCAACCAACCAATCAATCAACCAACCAACCAATCAACCAACCAACCAATCAACCAACCAACCAATCAATCAACCAACCAACCATCTCTATATCTGTCTATCTATCGGTTGCAGTTTAAATAAATATGTCTGACACCACAGTTATAATATTACTAGCAGCATGATTGGTGTACTTTTTTAAATACTGCCTGACATTTTACTCGTCCACTCTTGAAACTAAGGTTTTATGAAAAAACGAATCCTTTCTAGCACATAAGCTACGCCTCTGCATTAAATGCTGCAACCATCTTTAATTTACATTATTGGCTGTGGAGCTGGAGACAACAGCATGCAGTGCAGATGGTCCACTGGGATCATAACTCACACCTAACAAGCTGTGCTGTTATGTGGAATATTAGTATTGAAACAAAGACAGATAGGAGGAGGTAGGGAGAGGAGGATGTTGAAGAAAGAGGAGGGTTTTATAATAAGAAATCTAATCGATATGAGGAAAAGCCTTTATAATAAATCATGTTTGGCGTGAGAGGTACGTCTATTTGACCTGATCTAATCTGTTTTGTGCAATTCAGTGAATTCAAACAAGTTGCAATCTCTGCATATAGGTCAACATCCTATCACCATGAGAAAGACCATTATGTGTTCTCAAAGTAAACAGTACAAACAGTTGTTCACAGCTCTTGCTGATGATAAAATCACGACTGAAAACCTGAGTTTTATTTATCATCCATGCACAGTATAACCAATATATATGCGACATTGTCTAAACTGTGTCAGAGGACCTTTAGATCCTGAGTTGCCCTGAGATCCTGTGTGCATGCTGAGAGGCAGCAGTGGGGGAGAGAGTTCACTGTCCGCATGCAGAATGAGGCAGGATGAGGCTCCGATCATAAATAAAACATGGGAAAGATTTTGTCTTAATTTTAGCAAATCATGTAGAGAGAAATGTAAGCTTTAACCCTTATACCTTCTGCTTTGACACACATGCAGAGTGAACTGTCTCATTACTATGCAAACATGTGCATGACGCCCATATATTGAATTTGATGACTATGTGTAGTGTGATCACGGCTCAACACAACATGCGTTTATTCAATTTTTCAGATCCTCCTGCTCTTATAGATCATTGACCTTAAACATGCTCATGCTCTATATAGTTTTGTGTTTTACTCCTAATGAAAATCTTACCTTTCAGAAAACTGCTAAGCAATCATGTGAGCAAAGGCAGTCTTCTTTAATATTTTTGTTGGGCATATTAAAATCTGTGCGAAGGCCACAGATTAGCAGAGCTGACTGCACACTAGCAACACAATTCCTGTGTTAATGCTTCAGTCTTTTGCTAACAATATGTATAAACACAGTGTTTACACAGTGTTTAACGACAATGTTTACATCTTTGTGTTTTCCACAATGTGCAGTGTAAGTCTATTAATATGTTAGCAGTGTCTTCTACACAAACCTTGAGTGAGTCAAAGTGTGGTTTTTGAAAATATATTTATTTCTACTTTTATTTGTTACACTCATTTAGGTTTAAATCCATCCATCTATTTGTCCAACCATTTATATATTATTTATCATCCTCCACCCCTGTTATCTTTTGAGGGTCAGGGTCAATCCCAGCTGAAGGGTTAGATACGTATGTATTTCAAGTTTTAGCAGGTCCTACCTGTTGGGAACTCGTTGTGGTTTTCCTCATCAGAGTCAGCAAACACTTCAGCCAGTTCCTGGTCAGACATGTCAGTCAGCTCAGTCAGGTCCAGGAGGTCAAAGTGCACCTCTAATGAAGATACACTACTCAGTGGTTCTATGAGGCAGAGAGGGAGAGAAAACACCATGCTTTTATTCTGGAGGGAAATTGAGAGATAAAAATCATTAACAAATTTTTGCTGAATGAGCAACAGAATATATTTCTTTGTGGTGAGGGTTTTTTTTAGCTTCTCTGTTATGGACACTGAGTTCATAACTCCATCGTTGTAATGTTGCTCTTGAATATCGACGTGCTCATTATTAGATCTATGGCTTTCTCTTACACATCTATTGTAAAATCAACTCCAACAAAGATAATTTTAACTCTTTGATCCACTAATCTGCAGGTCTCTCGTAAAGCTGAGTGTTGACCTCTTCAGGAATATTCTGGTTTCAGTAGGTTTCGTCAATCTGCCGCTGAACTTGCTTGAAACACGTGTTGGACTCGGTGCATCTGAAAATAGCCCCTTCTTAAATGCACTGTGAGCTCCATCTCTCCTGGGTGTGTCTCACTTGTTCATTTCTGCACAAGCCTCTGACTCTTTGAGGGCAGGCCTCTCTGCTGCTGCATTCATCAGGGGTCAGCATCACGTACGAGGTGCATCAATGTGCCAGCCCGGTCATTCCAATCAGGCTGCCACCAACACTGACATTCTAACACAAATGTAAAGTATAATGTATTCAAAGATTCTGTAAAACCTAAATAAAGCCATGCAGGGGTCCAAGAATACCTGCATTATATCTGCCTCCACCAAGTTAGGAGCGAACTGTGTGTAACAGAGCTCAACCGATCCTCCATTATAGTGAGAAAAATGTTTGGACTCTTCACTTAGGGAGATGGATGTGTGTTTTTTTTTCCTGATGTATCAGTGGATGCTGGGCTGCCATGCTACATGAACTCTGAATGTGTGATGGAATATGTGACAGGTTGAAAGCTGTTTTGTCAGGTGTTGTTTTCAGGCGACGCCTCAGGCCAAGAGAGCCCACTCCGCTGCCACTGCTCTTTGTCTGCTCCCATATTTGATTATTCCCTGCATCACCCTCCTGATAGAGCGCATATTGATTTGAGAAGGGCTGATCATCATGCTGAAGCGTTGGTAGGTCACGCTGTCTTGTTTGAAATATGAGTGATAACACTCATCACCTCAAATGCCAGGAGACAAGTGGGATGACATTTTAAGGAAGCAGGGACTGGGTGAGAATACAAATAAGAATTGAGCAATGAGCATCATGGTTCTTTAACTAGAGATGAAAAAACACAAAGACCCACTTAATCTGCTTAATCATGCCAAAGAGTGTGTGGCCAGCACAGAAACACTGCACAGGAAATGATATTGACAATTCCATTTACCTCTGCCAAGGAGGTTATGTTTTCTTCCATGCGATTGTTGGTTATTTGGTTTGTTTGTTTGTAAGCAAGATAATCAGCAACAACTGGACAGATTATCACAAAACCTGGCGAAAGGATGTGATATGGGTCAGAGAAGAACTACTTACATTTGTAGAAGATTGGGACAAGGGGGCGGAATTTTCAGTTTCAATAACAATTTGAGTTTCTCAGGGAATGATTATGGGAATCTGACATAATTATGGAACTGGTACAATATTCTATGGATCCGAATAAAAATTTAACTTTTATGAATTTAAATGTGGTTTCATAAAGGGACTGTTCGGTGTAAGGTAAGGTAAGATATAGTATGGTATGGTATGGTATGGTATGGTATGGCATGGCATGGAAATGTTTGGTATGGTATGGGATGGTATAGGATGGTATAGCATGGTATGGTATGTTAAGGTAAGGTAAGGTAAGGTAAGGTAAGGTAACGTAAGGCAACGTAAGGTAAGGTAAGGTAAGATGGCATAAGTTAAGATAAGATAAGGAAAGGCTAAGGTAGGTAAGGTAAGATAAGATAAGATAAGATAAGATAGGGTAACAACATAAGCTGTCAGGAGCAGTACTCATCAGTCTGCACTATTTTCTAATCCAAGCTTTTCTGTCTGATGCCTGAAAGTGGTTGTTTATATTCAATGCAGAAACACTGCAGAATGCAATGTGGTGACAAGCATCATTTACAATCTGTTCTTTTATTGACTTTGTGAATATTGTTTTACCTTCCACTCAGGCTGCAAGCACAGACCCCTTTTTCATGAAGAGTGAAGGAAGTGGAGGCAGTGAAACAGGGAGGCAGGGAAATGTGGAGGAGGAGATGAAGTGACAAGAGAGAGAAAGGCAGGGAGAGATGAAACGAGGTAAGAATGTAAAACAATAAGAGAGAAAGAGAAGAAAGAGAGAGTAGATGAAAAAGATGGTGAAAGAAAGTGTTTTGTAAGAGGTTCCCTTACATTTTGTTCTTATTTTGAACTGGTTATCTGATTATTCCCACTCTACTGCACTTGTTCCTACCGCCACACCCCCCATCTCCCTTCTTCCTTCTCCCACACCCTCTCCTTGAATAATTGATCAGTGCGTTTTCTCTCCCAGGCAGAAACAACTGCCTTCATCTGAAAAGCCAGTCAGGGAAGGAATGAGATGTCAGCTGGGACGAATGGCAATGGAGAATTCACGCTGAGACAAAGAACAGAAGACTTTGTGTCTGAGGCAGATGAATGACGTAAACTTCTTAAAGCAAACACACAGCCTGGTTCCTGTGTTCCTGCTTGACACCTCTTCACTTTTTAAGCATGTCCTTAATCCCACTCCCTTGAAATTGAGTGAAATTAAGGTCCTTTGATTACGAATATCACATGAATAAAAAACAATTGTTTGTGTGCTCTCGATTTGATGTGCTTTCATTGTCCGTCCCGTTCTTTCCTCTCTCTTCGCTCAGAAAAGTACAGATGGATTAACTGCCGGAACAAAGGCTTGGGAGGGAGGGCGGGAAGGAGGAGTTCACGCTTGGGAGAAAAGGAATAAGGGAGCAGAGAGGAGGTGCTTGCATGTCAGTACGTAATGACTAGTGTGTAATCCCCTTCCCACTCGTCAGGGCCCTGAGGTCAACAAGCAGCCTGAACAGCTTCATCATAATGATGTCGTCTGGACCTTGTTGGAATGAAGACGACTGAGACAAGGCTCAGCTACCGAGAAAAACAGTAAACACACATTTCCCAAGATGTACATTAATTTCTTTATAACCTTTTCTTTTCATCATTTAACTTAAACATCTATTTAACCAGTTATTTTCTGTTGCTCTGTTTATTAATCAAAACCTTACAGGTAAATAATGCAAGGCTTCTATGCAAATCTATCAAAATGTCACACAACTCTCGTGGAGTTCATCATCATCATCATGCTATGTTATTTGAATCCAACATTTCTGTTCAACCTGTTCAATTCAATTCAATTTTGTTTGTATGGCACTGAATCATAAAATGCTTTATCTCAAGGCACTTAACATATTAAGGTTGAGACCTAAAAATGTATCAGTTCCAACTAGCAGCACTTTGGTGACTGAGGAAAAAATAATAATAATCTCCGTTATCTCCAATCTGTGAAAGAGTTTAACTTTGAAATTGATCTCTTCTGATCTTTAGATGATGCAGAATGAGGAAGAGGTTCCCGTCATTTTGTTGAAATCGTGCCTCTAAACAGGATTTACCAGCTTTGTGTAAATATTTTAACCACCAATGCTTTTTCATTGTGTTGGTCTTAGCCCGTCTTTCTCTCCCTCTATCTCTCTTGCCACATACTATTAGCTGACCTGCCAGGTAGAATGGCTGTATAGTGGGTCACATTAGCCTCTGGGTGAGCTGTCTGAAAAAAAGTGTTGGGTTGGTGGAGCAGATAAAGGCTTCCTTGTCGCCCATGTAGCCCCAGTATCCGTGTTTCTATGCCCTGGGCTCCGAGTCTGCCATGTACAGGGAAGCCTCTGTGTGGGACTGATGCACAATGAGGCCTTTCAACCAAGGCTACGCTGCACCAGCCTCTGAGACTGTGGGACCAGAATACCCAAAGCAGGCAGTGATCGTTCCGCTGGTTTCGGGATCACTGAAGATCTACCTTCAGGATGTCGACTGTTGTTAATGCATTAATGCCCCACAGGCCTATAAACTATGAGATTCATTATGAGTGAGATTGATCCATTATGGTGAGTGTTTACAGAGAGAGGACATTGTCTGTCGACCTTCCTCATCTCCTTTGTTGAAGTCGACTCTCGCTATTGATTACCTTGCTTGTGGCAATTTCCACCAATAATTAGCCCACCTCTTTACCACTAATGATTATTCAAGACTGTTAATAACTCTCTCTCCGTTCCCATTTCCCTGGTACTCACGTCTCTTCTCAGTGATGTGCAGCAGGCTCGCAGTGTGCCCCGACAGGCTGCCCTCCTCCTCGCCTGCTGCGTGCTGGAACAAGTCCTTGGATAGGTCGGCTGAGCTGGAGGGCTTCAGCAGCTTCTGGATGTCTTTATTGGGCTCTATTAGCACCGAAAAAAAGAGAGGGAGGGGAGTCAAAGGTCGTGATAATGGGTTTTCCATAGAAGATGACATTAGCTTATTTACTTCACTGCAGATCTGAGGTCTAGATATGACCCAGAATAATTGAAGGCATCAATTATCTGCAGAAACAGACATTGGACTAATGTGGACGAACTGAGGTATGGAAAGAAACCAATGTCTGTCCATCTTGATCTGTGATTATCCTCCCTGTGTGTTTTCCAACTCAATAACCAAATCAAAACCTTACAGTAATCCTATACTTTCCACCGCTGAGCAGGGGTGAGCACGCTCAGTTCTGAATGGCCCCCCTTTATGGGGGCGGCTGAGGGGGTAGGGTGGTTGTCCTCTAAGAAGGTCGGCAGTTTGATCCTAGTCCTTCGCATCTGCATGCCAAAGTGACCTTGGGCAAGATACTGAGCCCCAAGTGGCCCCTCATAGAAAAAGTGCTGCACATACATGCACTGTATGAATGTGTTTGAACGGGTGAATAGCCTGTACTGTAAAGCGCTTTGAGTGGTCGTCAAGACTAGAAAAGCGTATTTTAAATACAGAACATTTACTGTTTATCTTTCTGCGTTGGTTTTCTCCAGGCACTCCGGCTTCCACCCAAAGTCCAAAGACATCCAGACGGGGAATAGGTTAACGGTCTTGGTCTGAGTGCACATGGTTGTTTGTCTCCACATGTCAACCCTATGATGCACTGGCCCACCTCTCACCCAACATCAAATTGTAATTGGCTCCGGCTAACCCCTGCAAAACTTGAAGAATAAGGTATAGATATTGGATGGAATTTCAAGATATGTTTCTCCTTTTTAAAATAATTTCTTTAGAGCAGTCTTCACACTCACACTGGTTTACATGACTGTTTGCAGACATCTTTTTCAACAGTCATCCCAGTTGCTGTTATTTCTATGAGGAAAATGTTCTCTAAGAGCCTGACTGTGCTCTTCGCTCAAGCCAACTGAAAAACAATCTCAAACATTCATTCCAAATAGAAAACCACACAGGCTGTTGAACACAGGCTGTCTGAAAATAGAAACGCACTTTAAATAGCATCTCTCCAAATGCGAGAGTGTGCACAAATTCTGAATTGTTTAAACCTGATCAAAGTTTAATGTTAAACTGTTTGACCGAGCTGAGGTTAGCACAGAGGCATGAATCCTCAACATTAGTAAATAGCTAGAACTTTCAAACTAGGCAACATAAAATGTTGGCGGACGAACATGTACAATTATAACAGTGATCTTTAAAATATACACGAAAAGAGACAACATTTGTTATGATGTCAGCAGTGAGGCTTTTTTTTATGAAAGTATGCAGATTGGATAAAAGCAGTGTGGGAGTACAGCATGGTTTCCTGAGGAGCCTCACCAGATGGCTGATACAATCTCTCCTTGCAATATGTCCCAAAACTTTTGAATTTCTCCTTTCAGAGAAGAAGTGTGTTAAATCCAAGGCCAGGCCCAATTAACGATGGGTTTTGATTTCACCCGGAGAGGCTCATTGCTTGTTTGATCGATTTGCCCTGCGAGGAGAATTACCTCTGTTGTCATAATGAAATGTTCTGTCAATATTTAGACTGTCTGCCAGCTCCGCATGGTTTCCCCTTTGCCTCACCTTCTTCAGCAAACACTAACTATAGAAAATAGATCCTGCAGATTTCTGTTCCTGGCCATTTAAATACTCCATTAGTGGAGCACAGAATGATTACCCAATAGTGTTACAGGCCTTTTTCTTTATGTTTTAACAGGAAGTCACAAGGACGGCACGATGGTGAAGTGGTTGTCACTGTCGCCACAAAGCAAGAAGGTTATAGGTTCAAATTTTTAATAGATTTTTGGGAGTTTGCATGGTTTCTCTATGCCTATACATCGGTTTTATATAATCCGGCTACATTTCATGGGAAGAGCGTGGCCTAGGGGATAGAGCGGGTGTTCTGCAACAAGAAGGTTGCTGGTTTGAATCCCACTCTTTCCCATCGGCATGCCTAAGTGTCCTTGGCAAGATACTGAACCCCTAAAATGGCCCCTCAGAAATGTTGAGTGTACTAAAAATGTAAGTCGCTTTGGACAAAAGCGTCAGCATGTAGATTAGGGTTATATTGATGAATAGGTGTGAATGTGAGTAATGATGAATGTTTGTCTCCGTATGTTGGACCTGAGATACACCAGGGTCCAGGGTGTACACCACCTTTCGCCCATTGCAGTTGGTAACCGACAGTGGTGGACTTTAAGTAGAAGCAATATGGATGTCACATTGTTTTGGTGACAACAGATGTAAACTCCGTCCTAGACGTGCTTGTATTAAAACTTGGAATGACTAAAATAAATCTCTCAAGAATGCCTGTGTATTTATACTGGCTCTCACAGAGAGAAGAAAAAGGGCATTCCAGTAAGTCACGGTATAATAAAGTTTACACAGATGGCCTGATCCAGCTGCCACCTGCTGAGCTGACAGTGAAGAAGCTCTAGTCAACCATGAGAATATAAGACAGTGCCAGGAAAGGACAGGCAGCTATGGCACCTGTGCCCTTTCCAGGCGCAAGGCTAGGACCCCGTGCTGAGCTGTCAGCCATGACTGCCTGTGAATCAGCTATGCCATAGAGGGACAGACGGAGAGAGGGGGGGGGGGGATATTTGAGAAAATGAGGTTCTGTACATTTGCCAAAAGTTCATTCAAACTCAGTGTCTCGGTTCAATAAACCAATTTCACTGTGTAGCTCAGACAGAATCATCGTGCTAACTCAACACCCTTTTCGCCAAGTCATTGTGCTGCTTGTTGATTTATCGCTCTACCTTGCATCCTTCCACAGTTTATCAGTTTTTTGGTGCATTAATATTAATATTCATGCTAATCCTCTACCAGAGTAGCCACTCTGTCCGAACACTTGCTCTCCCACCTAGTGACCTCTTTCTGTAATCCATCATAATAATGATGACCCCTCTAATTGAATCTTATCCTAATGAACGATTGTTATTCCACTTTGTCATGGGCAGGTCATTCAGGCCATGTCTGAGAAACCACATGGTTTATAAACTGTGGTGGAATGCACACTGTGGACTCAGAGGAAATAAACTCTATTACTGCTTTACCTCACTTTGCACCTTATGAGATGCATATCTTTTTATTTATCAAGGCAAATGTTGTTATCCATCAAACCACAGGAAGGTCAGATGACTTAGAAAGCTGACTATACTTTGCATTGTGAAATTATCAGCCTTTTCAGTGTTTAGCTGTTATAGAACAATAGAAGCACTGAGGCATTGTACAGTGTCACCAAACATCACAGCCTTCACACACAAAAGCCATATACGTCCACTGTTGTATTCTATCAGTCCAGCTTTTGTAAGGTTGGTCTACAGTGTGTGCAAATACAAATTATCTGCAGATTGGATGTATTATTGGTGCAGGAACCATTCACAAAATATTTCCCATATTGCAAAAATGATGACAGAGAGACACATACAATTAACAGCACAAGTCATGCACAAGGCAGATACACCCTGAAACAACCATGCATGGTGTAATGTAACACAGGGAAATAAAGAACAGAAAATGGCTCTTACCTGGGCTCCCTGCCCCTCCCTGTGCCTCCATGCAGCTTAGCAGAGAGTGTCCTCCTGTTCACCACACCAGCATCGGAGAGTGCAGGAGACAGACAGGGAGGGAAGAAAAGAGAGGCAGGGGAGGCTGTGTCTGCCTGTGTGTGTGAAAGTGTGTGTGGTGTGCGCACACGAGGGGGGAAAGCAAGGGTGGGTAGACACAGCGAGACCCCAGCTTTCCAAAGACTGCTCCTCCTCCTCCCCCTCCTCCTCCTTCTTCTCCTTCTTTTATATTGTGCTCTGTAGTTCAATATTTCCCAGACAGGTGATGTTGGTTTCTTCACCTGCTCCTCATCATCAGTGACGAGTATGTGTGTGTGTGTGATAGAAAAGCTGCACCACCTCACTGAGGACTGAGGACTGCCAACAGCCACATCCCTGCAAACAATTTCTGAGCCACTTGGTGTAGTGAGCACAGCATTGTGAGGTTTGGCTTGGTATGTACAGAATACACAGAGAGGGATCCTGAGCGAGGGAGGGTGAGGGAGCATGGAGGGAGAGAGAGAGAGAGAGAGAGAGAGAGAGAGAGAGAGAGAGAGAGAGAGAGAGAGAGAGATGGGGGGTAGGCAGAGAGGGAGATGGAGGGTGAAGCTGGCAGTCTGCCCAGAGTAAGAGAGAAATGGGGTGTCAGGGAGGGTTATGGGGTACTGCAGGGGGCAATTGTGTGTGTGTGTATGTGTGTGTGAGAGAGAGAGAGCGAGAGAGAGAGAGAGAGAGAGAGAGAGAGAGAGAGAGAGAGAGGAAGAGAGAGAGAGAGAGAGAGGAAGAGAGAGAGAGAGAGAGAGAGAAAGAGAAAAAGCCTGATCCTAGTGAAGGAAAACTTCCTTTCTGAGGTCCTGGTTAAGGTTAGTTGTAAGATGTGAATTGAGGTTAGGTTAAGGTTAGCGTTAGGAATCAATTGATCATGGTTAAGGTGAGGATACAAGGTGTTGGTCAGGCTGTCCGAAATGAATGGAAGTCAGTGCAAAATCCTAACAAGGATGGCTGTGAAAACTTGTGTAGGTACTTGTACTGAGGGCATTTTGGGTAAGTTATGACATTTGGCCTTTCCCTGCAGGCAAAGGCTTTCCAAAAGGCGGTTTGAGTTATACGACTTGGTTTTAGGGTTAGATTAAAATTTAGGTTAGGATTGGGCATATAGTTGAGATTTTCAAAGTTAGGTTTAAATGTCATTGCTAAAATAGAATTAAAAGAATATACATGAGTGTGTGCATGACAGTGCCATATTGACACATTTATAGGAAAGTTGTTAAACCTGACAATGAGCCAATTGTTCAGATTTTAAAGTGTAATTTAGAAGAAGTGCACTGGGTATAAATCCACTGATCTTAGATACTTGATGTCAATCTGAGCCTTCAGAAAAGCAGGAAACTGATCTTCAAACTGCTGAGCACCATCTGCTAGAAGAGATCGCCCTCTAGAGGCGCAATGTGACACTCACAGGTAGAGTCACGCCAGAAAACCACCAAAAATCATAAACTACACATTCAACAGATTAGATTAAAAGCAAACTGTCTACTCCGATGTCATTCTTCTTTTCATAAAATAAAAATATAAGTTTATACAATTTTCCAGTAAGAAACGATTATCAATTTGTCCCAAATTGTTTACGTATTCCGATATAGTAATATTGGGTTGTTTTATGTTATGTTATGTTATGTTATGTTATGTTATGTTATGTTATGTTATGTTATGTTATGTTATGTCATGTCATGTCATGTCATGTCATGTTAGCAAACATAAAACTTCGCAAGTAAAAATCCTGCCAACTCTAAACCCGCCCTCTGCTTCGCGTTTCGTTAAGACTGGTGATCCCGGGCCGCCGTAGCAGTGATAAACACTGACAGGCAGCTGTTCTCTCAGTATCATGTTACCGAGCGCACATGTGAGGTTTGTCTGTGTGATGTGAAGCGGAGACCCGAATAGAGAATCATCTGAATCACCAGCGACACGATGGAGCCTGTTATCACCATAAACCCCGGTACGTTCCGTCGTCACGTGGTCTGTTTTGTCTTTAGAAGTGAATCGACACATGTCGCAGCGGAGCACATGTAAATGTTTGTACCTCGGTTGAGGCCGATTCCTGCTTCAGTCGATCAGAAATGTGTTTAAAATGTGAGTCCCGCCGTGTGTTGTGTTCAGGAGCGTCGAAGTGGGACATCCGCCAGCGCGTGTGGGACTACATCGAGGAGAAGAACCTGGCCAACTTCCCGAGGCCTGTACACAACAGGATCCCCAACTTCAAGGCACGTTGAGCCCGTTTTCTCCCGAGAGCCACGTGACACGTACCGGTTAACGGTTAACTCGGATGCACCGCCACGTTCATGTCCGCACCGTGGATGAGTCCTTCACGCGGAGCAGAGGCACACGGGCGGATCGCCCCATGTGCCGTTTGTACGGAGACCACGTGTTAGCTGGAAACCATAAGCAGTCACGTTACAAACACAAGCTCGAGATGAGACCCACATTCAACACAAAGTTCATTAGAACGACACGGACTAAACAAAGACTAGGAGATCAGTAGTATATCATGATATTTTATTTAAAAAATATATATTTTCATATTAATATTCAAGTGCCTTAAGTGGAGTGTGAAAGCGTTTATCAAACAGCCTAATACTGTATCATATTTTCAAGAATTCAAACAAAGTAACTGTTTATCAGCCATCATCAACTTGATGATTTTAATGATAAAGCTAACAATAATAATACTACATTTATTTATATAGCATCCTGGTTTATATTTTGTCAAGTACATAAGCATGTTAGTATCTAGGTTAACATGACGCTTATGAATGTAAATATGTAACATCACTCTTAAAATAAGAGGCTGGATAGTTAACCAGATTCTTTTTGAAACCACGTTTAAATTAACTGGGTCCATATTTTTTTGTTATTCAAACAGCACAGACTTGTAATCGTCAAAGTCCCTGAATTATTTCTGAGAAATGAACAAGTGTTAAACACTTGGATCAGCACCCCTATCCACGTCAACATTTAATTGGTTCTTTCTAGGGTCATATTGCATCCTTCAGAATTTCCTGGTAATCCGTCCAGTAGTTTTTGCGTAATCCTATTAATTTAAAGACAAATGCCGATGAAAATATAACCTCCTTGGCAGAGCTAATATGGCCCCAGGGTATTTTATTGATTTTGTTGAATTTTCAAAGACTAATTTCACTGCTATTTGTACATCCATGCATCTCTTCTGCTGTGCATTCAATGGCCAGGGTGCAAGTCAAGCATGTGACAGGCTTGCAGACCTGCAGGAGTTCAAGTCCAGCCAGACAGTCAAAGTAAACCCAGACACACCCCAGAAGCAGGCGCGCTTTGTCACACTGGAAGTAAGTGAACTGTGTTTGTGTGTGTATATATATGAATATCATCCTCCTTTCCTTCCAACCAGGGGGCCTTCACAGCCTGTGCCAAGGTGTCTGAGCTGGAGGAGTTCACCAACACACCTGAAGTGAAGGTGGATCCGGACAAACCTCTGGAGGGGGCTCGTCTGGCAGTGCTGCAGGTAGCACTGCATTCTGGGAAGAAGCTCAGATCCACAGAGCCTCGAGCTATACAGCAGATTTAGGCTTTCTTATCTGTTTTGTAACAATGTCAATTCGACCCACATGTAGGGGTTTAAATTGGATATTTATTTTTTGTTATAGAAAAGCATCTGATTGACATTTAAGGCACAGCTATACTTAGCATCTGCTGAAATCTACCTTTTTTGTTTTGTTTACCATCACTCACTGAATAACTTACAATCCTTTATCACTCTGCGTGTTGAATTACTGCAGATGTTTGTTCGATCATTTTTGAATATCCTCTGCAGGCTCAGAAGACTTTACTGGTCCCGACACCTCGGCTGCGTACAGGTCTGTTCAACAAGATAACTCCTCCTGAAGGGGCCAACAAAGAACAGCTACGAGTTTGCTCTTCCTCTCAGGTTTGAACTCATTTTGAACACGTTTTTTAGGATTCATAAACCCCAAACTTTTAGCCTGTTTCCATTTTCATCTCTCTCCATCGGTTCTGCCCTTGTCCTTCAGGGTGTGAGAGACTTCAGTGTGCCGGTTGGCCTTGATGCGAAGGTGAAGGTAGATCTGTTGGTGGTTGGCTCGGTGGCGGTGTCGGAGAAAGGTAACAGGTCGGCATTTCTCCCAAGGTTTCACCACCTCAATGTACCAATACTATGAAATACTGCAAGATTAAACATGTTACCAATTTGAACTTTAAATGGGAGTGGTGCATTGTGCAGGGGTTAGCACTGTCACCTCACAGCAGGAAGGTTCCTCGGTTTGAATCCCAGCTCCTCAGGGGTTTGCCTGTTCTCCCTTTGTTCCGGGTCGGTTTTCTCCAGGTACTTTAGCTTCCTCCCACAGTCAAGGACATGCACATGGGGGTTAGGTTAGGCGGAGACTTTAAATTGACTGTAATTGTGAGACTGAATGGTCTGATACGTTGGCGACCGGGCCTGGGTGTAGCCCGCCTCTCGCCCAATGTCAGCCCTGATTGGCTGTAGCTTCTGTGACGGCTCTTACAGGATAAGCGGTATATACTTATGGATGGATCACTTAATTATAATGATAATGACCAACGTAGTGTATATAACCCCTTTTCAAAAGACCATTAGAAGGTGTTTTCACATACAGATTTATTTCTGTTTACGTATAGTGGTAGCCTGTGAGAAGCAGAATCATCAGTGTTATTTCGTGTTTAATGTGTAATATACTGTCATGGTGCAGTGAATATGACTGCACATTCACTGTCTGATAGTAAAAACAGACTCTGATAAACCACAACTTTGTCAGTTTGACGTTAAATGTTCCAAAGGTTGTTTAGTACACTGTGGAAAATGACATTTTAAAGGGACTGATTGAAGTTGTGACAAAGGTCCTCATGTTAAATGGCAATGCAGATGTTGCCACTTTCAGCTTTATACACATGAAATGAATCTGTTACACTGGTCAAGAGAAAATCCTTGCCACTACACAATGCAGTTAGGAAAAAATACAGAATATGTGAATAGACAAATGTACAAACGCAAATATGCAAGGTAAAATGTCAGAATTATTCCACAGGTCTATCTTATGTGTGCACTGCTGAACTCTGTATACAAAGACCGACTTTTAACACATTTCCTTGGCCTCTGCTCATCTCGTAGGCTTCCGCATTGGGAAGGGAGAGGGCTACGCTGATCTGGAGTATGGCATGATGGCTTCAATGGGAGCTGTGGATGAGTCAACTGTGGTGGTTACTGTGGTTCATGACTGCCAGGTCAGTGGACCCTACTAAACAAACAAGTTGTTTTTATCATACTTGGTTTTTATCTTATTATCAAATGAAAAACATGACAAACACCATAGCCTTAAAAAAGCACACCCTTTTTTACAAAACAAGTCTTCACTTCACACAGACATGAGTAAAATGTAAATGGTAAGAATACATTTTCTAAGAAATCATAATTTCAACTGACAAATGTCTTCTATCTTAAATGTTGAAACTGTACTGTACCGGTTTGGTGGAACACATAAACCATTGTGTCAGGGCTAATGTGTATATATGTGCTTTAGGTGTTGGACATTCCAGAGGAGCTGATGGAAAGTCATGACCTGACCGTGGACTACATCCTCACACCCACCAGAGTTATCAAAACCAATTGCAAGTCACCCAAGCCACAGGGAATCATCTGGACTAAGGTACATTTAAGTCCCTTTTCTTTGTTGTGTTATCTGCTACTGTAAATTTACAGGATAGTTAGTTGATTCAAATGTGCACCATAGTAACCAAAGAGGTGACCTCTGAACCCTGGTTTCTCTGGTTTCTCTTCCTCCTTTATTTCTTGTCATCTATCCAATGACGGCAGACACAGCCCAAAACAGAAATAGAGAACATGTATAGAAAAATGTACAAAATCATTAACTTTACATTTAAGTTAAAGGCAACCCATCATAGTTTCAATACTTTAGTTTTATGTTCCTAAAATGTGGAGCAGTTGCATAAGTTGTATTGGCTGTGTATGAGTATGCAAACAGAGGAATATTTTACAATGATAATTAAGAGTATCTTGTTCATAATTTAATAGTTAAACAAATTATCTGAACTGTAGCGCACAGATGTTTAACAGCAGGTGGACAGAGGCAGATGTATAGAAGCCACATCAAATTGTAGACATTAAAAATACCTAAGTCATAGGAGTAAGCAATTATAAGATTGAGGGCTGAATTAAATTTACTTGCTGTAATTTCAGGGTCCTGGTGTCGTGCATGCGTTCACGCAACTGAGACAGTTTCTCTTTAAAGGCTCTACCACATTTTAGAACCTCTGATTTGGATTTAACTAAAATTGGATGTTATTTGTGGTTTATGTGAAAACATTCAGGTACACTTACGTCACTTCAACACTATATGATGTATTTGGTGTTGAAATGTATCAATATTGGGTCGACTGCTAAAACAAAATGATCCTACTGCAGGAAAAAAAAACCTGTCTGGCAGCACAGCATTTTGTTTATGTAGTGTGTTTTATATTGTGGAGCAGTTTCAGGTGTCTTCTAATCTGATTCAAGGAGCAGCCTACTCATCTTTATGACTCTTTCATGAGATCACATGTAAACTGGGAGAGCAGCTTTATACAGAGATGCTCCTATTAATACTGTAAAGTCCCTCTCTTTGGTAGACACTGCCCTCTATTGGACATTATAGCACACTGCAGCAGAGGACTTCTACATTCAATCTGTTCAGTTTTTTAAGTGGGTGTATTAATAATGCATATAATTCACTGTATTTTTTATATACAGTATACTGCAGTAAATATCAATCTATAAAACACAAAAGTGATAATCATCCAGAGAAAAATGGCCTAAATAAATATTTACTACGAGTGTAGTTTTAAAACTTAATCTTAATCCGCTTCTGATTTACTGACCCTGGCAGCGAGCTACCATGTGCTTTTCCACCTGATCATTTGTCTTTTATTGGACATTGCTGGGTGTTATTCTTATCATGTAGAGAGTTTGTGTGTAACCTCTTAGTTTCCTTCAGACACGCATGTAAGTAAACAGGACCCAGTGACCTCACAGGCAGGAAGGCCATGTCTGATCATCAAAGCCGCCCTCTGCCCAGCCAGCTCGGCTCTGCAGGGGCAGGGGAACGACGGGTCAGGCAGGCCAGTGTAAAAACAATAGCCCCGTATATCCTTTACAGGACTGGTCAGCATCAAAGGCTGCCGACACACTTTAAGACCCAACAAATCAGGAGCAGACTTTATTTTTAACTGCTTGGGAAATGTAATGTCCTGCTGCTATAAAGAAAGTTATTAATGTACCATGGGCTGGGACCAGGATGGAATAATGGTAATTAATTTGTCAGCTTTCCCCTTTTTGTTTTTCTAATTTAAGTAATTTGTAGGTAAGCAGCAATGGCTCTGAGCAGGGCTGTTTGTTTGCTGTGAGTGTGTGAGAGAGAGAGACTCCTCCCATTTCAGACTCACCGAGCTTGTTTTTGTGTCTTCAGCTGGACATTGAAAAGCTGGAGAAGATTCCCATCCTGAAGGAACTGCGTGATCTGGAGGAACAGCTTGGAAAGGATATAACGCTGGGGGAGGTGCCCGCTGCTCCAGAGCCTGGTCTTCACGCTGGTCCACCAAGAAGACAACCCAGGAGGAGGCCAAGGCAGAACCCTCAGCAGGATGATGAGGGGGAATCCAGACAGGAGAATAGAGCCGAGGGAGAACAGAGAGCCAGACCACGTCCACCTAGAGTGAGGAAAGAAAACAGAGGAAATGGCAGGAGAGAGGATGAGGGAGAAGGCGGTGAGAGAGGAAAGGGGAGAGGTGGATGGAGGGAGAAGGGCCAAGAGGAAAGGGAGGGCGAAGTCGTGTCTCAGCGTAAGCTCCCCCTGAGTGTGACCACAGTTTACCTGGGGGGGATCCCTGCAGGGATACGTGTGAGTGAGCTGAAAACTGCCCTCAGAGAGAGGGAGGCTGCTCCGCTGAGGCTCACCTGGCAGGGAGCTCAACACAGGGCCTTCCTTGACTACAGCGACCCCCAGATTGCTGAGCAGGCCCTGGAGGCTCTGCAGGGTCTCAGTCTGAATGGTCAGAGTCTGCAGGCTGAGCTGGCAAAGAGCCAACGAGGGGGGAAGAGGTCCGGACAGTCCAATCGGAGACCAAGACCATCAGCAGCTGAGAAACCGATAGCGGCATCAACAGATAGCCAGGGTGACGCAGCTGAGGAGGCTGAGCAGTAATAACACAGGGCAGGAAGTATTAAGGATGGTGCAACCTTTAACACCTTCACAAGAGTTAAGCTGGGTTTTTAATTTTTCTAGATTTATTTACAAGAGGACCTCGTTTCTAAAGAAAACGTTCAACACAGACTGCGAAAGTGACAATATGTGAATATATCGTGCAACAGCAATATGTAAACATATAACTGCTGAATCGCAGCATCAAAGTATTTCACTACATATTTGTTTTTGTTCTTACTTAACCAACTCACCTGAGTGCCTTGTCTTATTGACACACACTTGGTCTGTACCGAGAGCCCTCATTTTCCGAAGGTGAAATATATTTTTTTTCCAGTAATTCATTGTAAAAGGCTTCCTCTCTTTTATTTCCACAACCAGCTATCAGTAGTTCCTCCTCCAAAGTCACGTTGCAGACCTGTTTGTCTTATTTTCCTGAATCTCGATACATTTAAAAAAGAGCCAGCCAGTTTTTGTTGCAGGTAGCGCCACCCTGTGGCCCCTTACTCAATTTATATAACCTGGATAATGCCTGGCTCATGAGGCCTGGCAGTAAAAATTAAAAAAAATATTTGTCTACTAATAATATACAGTATATCCATATATACCACAGTTTTTGACCACAAAAGTTTTGAATTGACCATGACCACTCTATTCTACTTTTTTTCAGCATTTGACACAAGTTGCCATAAATCACAAGCAGTTTCAACCAAATGTGGGAAAACACCTGCAGAACTTCAGGCTACCTCCTAATTTGATTATAGACGATATAATGCATTTCATTAGCCATGATTTAAGGGTGCATTCGAATTTTGTTTTGTTTAAGTTGTATTTGCACATTAGTCTGAATTTAGGCATTATCTAAAAATAAACATGATTGTCTATGCATATTATATCAATATCTTAAGCTATCTTATTTTATTTAAGAATAAGACATTTGGAGGATTGTTAAGAGCCGAAGCTCCTTGATTTTTTTGTTTTCTGTGCTTTCGACTTTCTAAGTTTCTTTTCAGTGTGCATTCGAGCAGTGATTTGTACCGTTATTGATAAAACTGTCTCCATGACATTCTCTCTGGTTAGTTACCATCAGTTTGAGAGGAGAGATACATGGCTGCACTGTTACTATCTTCATGAATCTGTTTGTAATGCATTTCACAGTAACACTCTCCACTAAAGAGTTTGGCTGTACCTGTCGGTCTTTGTGTCTTTTTTTTTAAATTTTTTTAAGCAAAGCATGAAAGGGATGGATGTTAAATCCTTCACTGTCTGACCAGTTGTCACAAGAGCCTCAAACTATCATGATATCACAATTACCCTTCTGATGAGGCAGTAATTTAAGGTGAGATGTTAAACTTAAACATCTGAGATCACTAATGAAATTTTGATTAAACACAGAGGGATGATCATTTGGAAAAAATAATCAAAATTCTACTATTAAACTTTGAATTGCTGTAACTCTGCCCTGAGACTGTTTTACCAAATCATGCAGCAAATGTGACATCAAAGTTTTGCCTTGATTTTGAGATCGGCAATATCCGTATTAGAAGATTGTTTGACAGTATAATTAAAAAATCCAACCATTTCCGATGCACAGAATGCAAACCACCTATCCAGACTTTGGTGCCTGTGTCTTGTACCCCTCGTGTTTTTCTTCTGCACAGGCATTACCTGTTAAACTGCCACTCTCGTGTCGGTCTGCAGTGCCAGATAAGTGTCCCCTGGTTTCTCTGAGATCTCGTTTGTGTTGAAGCACACAGCATGTCTGTCTGCACAGGGCAGGTCTCAGGCTTTTTATGGAGCTGTCATCCAGGCCTGGCTGGGGAACAGCTGTGGAGCCCCATCGCTCTCTCTCGGTCCCGCCAGAGCACTGAACCTCGGTAAATGTCATCAGTTAATGTGCCGTCCCACATGCTGCTGAGCCTGCTGCCCCTGTGCTCAATGGCATTTCACTGGGTTCAGTCGGTGGTCAGTGTTGTGTCCCGATAAGCTTCACATGTATCCAAACAGAGGACGTTACATCCTTTTATATGTCTGCACATAAACCTTTACAGCATGACTTACAAATTGAAATTAACAAGAAAACTCGTCTTAAATTACATCTCAGTGACTAATCTAATTTACATGAGGTGGGGATCACTGTAATCCGAGTGAACCATGTTGAGGCTAAATAAAATACATCGCTGCCTGCCATGTTTTTAACTGCATGAACACCTGTTGCCTTCATCAGATTCTCTGAAACTAAAATTATCCAAATTCTAAAATGTATCAAGAGTTCTATTCATTTGTTCCAGTTTGGATTAATATTTCCTCAATTTGCCTAAACTATATGCAGCAATTTAGTCATGCTAATCTGATCAAACTAACAGTGGATTTTACAGCTGCCAAAATCAAGGACTCTGACAAAGACAATTTAGTAAAAGTCAATCTTCTGCCTTTTGTAAAAAAAATTTAAAAGGCCATATTTCCTGGATGTGATCATGTTTTCACTTGCCATTTCTGATATTTAAGCTGTAAAGAGCGTTTTCTCTCAAATAGGATAATAGATTTGCCTGCAGCATTAACGTAAAACCTATTGAACTTAACTTATTTTTTATTTAAAGGTTGTTAGTTTATAAGTTTTACATTTAGATTTTCTTAAAACCCTGTCAGTTTGCAGGTTGTCAACAGTTAATCCATCTTCGACACCCCTTAATATCATTTAAGAAAATGTACTTCTATCAGCACCATTTATTATCATCCACACAGGATATTATGCAGAAATATATATACATTTAAAAATCCCCAACTGCAGAACAACTTAGTGCAGAAGGATTTCACTCTGTAACTAAACGCCTGAAAGTGTCGCCTGAACTCGCACATATCCAGGAATTTACAGTTAACTTTTGAAACCATGATAAATGGTAAATCTGCATGAATTACGAATTGTTTTGTGGGAAATCCGATTTCTACATCTAAGCAGTTTACAACAACAGTCTCGAGTTGCTCCTACAGGTGAGAACTGGACCGTGAGAGCACTGTGAAAACCCTCCAACAGTGCAGACCTCGTGCATGTGAACATTGGGTTTTTACATATTCTTCAATATTGCTCCTGATCAGACCCACGTGAACGGCCACATTTTAAAACAATATGTTAATCAATTATATCACTTGTGTAAAAATGCTGCTAATTTATTAAGGAAATGGTACAAATTGCCCCACTCTTCAAATCTTTCTCATTTTACGTTGATGTTGTAATAGTGGTCACATGTCCAAAAATCTACAGAGATTGCCCTTTTTGCGGTACCACCAACCCCCACACGAGATTAGGGTGTGTGAAAAAAAAATCGAAATATGCATTTTTTTTTGTGTGGATGCAGGCTCAAACAGCCCAACAGATATATTTTATTTCTTACAAATCATTTGTTGTAATATATATAGCCCTAAAAACCAGCCCTCACTGATGGACCCTCGCTAATTTTCCTAACAATATATAATAATATATACAGTGCCGAAAGTAATGGATCTATATGTATCTAACACAAAAACAACAGAACAGTGCTTACAATATATCCTCAATTTTCATTTTTCAAAACAAATAAGCGTTCTGACAAATATTGCCAATAAACCATATACCTCCTTGGCCAATTCGCCTGAATTTAAAAATACGTAGGCCTACAGAATAAATAAAAAAAAGTCGCGCTTATAGGCTATTCAAAAAGTGCCTTCATCGTTTTTACAAAGTATATATGGACCTACAGTATATGCGTAATGTCCATAAAAGTTCAAATTCAAGAGCAAGAGAATTCAAAGAGCCTCAGTCTAATTTGTCAAAGAGAATAAAAGTAAAAACTTCAGACAGAGAAAAGTAGTGTGCTTTTTTTTTCTTTTTTTTTTCTTTACATTGGCCTATTTTAACAAGAGGAATAAACATGGAGAGAAGAAGTGTGAAGTGGTGGCTGTAGTCATCCGCTCTGCAGGACTAAGTACCAAACAGCAGCAGGGTGTCACGCGCCTAGTCTTCACCCCGCTGGTCGATGATGTTGATGACATGACGTTTTTCTTTATTTATTATTATATATTATTATTATGTGGTTGTTTTGTGATTGGCCTGTCCCCGTGTCTTTTACGCTGCGTAAAACAGCGCAGAGGAGTAGTCCGGTCTACTCGACGCAGGGAGCGCTCTCCAGGCCCAGCGGCGCCATGCCTCTGTGCGTCTCTCAGTGGTTTTTCTTTTTTTGTGTGTTTTTTTTGTTTTGCTCGTTTGTTCCCTCGGCTGCGTGGTTCGAGTCCGCAGACGTGTCCGTGTCCCATCACATGACGCACGGCTTGATGTCCTGGTAGGAGACCTGCTGGTGGTGGTAGTAGGAGCCGCTGCTCGGGGAGTGCATCGCCGAGGACGCCATGGCGTTGAAGGAGAAGACGAACTCCTTTCGGTCACACATGCTGGGAGACTGGGAATGGTACCGAGGAATACCTGCACACAGGGGGTTGTAAAACACGGATTAAAAACAGCTCAATTCTATTGGGAGATTTAATTTAAACTTTAAGAACCTGGATCTTCCCAAGAATGAGAATATATATTTTCAGTCTATTATATTGTCTAAAGTTCTGGGAGGAAAAAGTAATACAATTATTTTCATATGTTTATATATTTTTTACAATTACTGTCTGCATTACTCTTTTATGTTTTTTTACTTTTACACACTGGATGTACCTTAAAGAAGCCATAACCTTGACTTTGATTATAATATTTTTAATAAAAATTCAATAACAAGTGGTGGCAGTATATTATAATTATTATCACTGTATTTAAATAAATGCTGTATACACACAAATGGATATTTTTCTTACCCGCGTCTACCGTAATTCAAACTTTATATTTTAACATGCCTGTCATATTCTATTTCTTGATTAAAGCTGTGTCTTTCCCCCTCCCCCCCTGACTCGCATGTGAGTGTTTCTCATAGAGCTGAGGCCCATTTAGCAGGCACCATTAACATTGTCAAAGTGGAGGCGGACTCTGGAGAGATAATTGACATCTGCCCTCTTGCACGCCAGTCCCGGAGGACTTGTGGGGCCTCGGGGCGAGACTTGCTGGACTTAACCGCGCTTGTTTGTCTTTGCCCGGAGATTGGCACGGCTCTAAACTGTCCCGGCAGACCCTCGCTGCCCTTTAGTGCCTGCATTCTCTCTCTCTTTCTCCTCCCCCAGAAACTTGAAGGAAATGCATAGTTTCGTTTGGTTGCATCATTTTCCTTGATGATCTTGATTTGAATTAACCTTCCGTTTTGTGCAGTAGTGATAAGCCAGTGTTTAGTGATTTACAAAATAAATACAAGGCAAATTAAAACCTCCGGGAACTCTATTTCCATTATATCCATGTTGGCATTAGACCATACAAACCTGCAGGCTTGACAAATAAGGAACTATTCTTTTAATTATCTACAGACAAATATATCTACAGACAAATATATCTACAGCAAATATATATAAATAAATATTCCTGCTCCATATTTGTCCCTTAGTTTTCCCCTTTCTCGAAAGTTTTTTACACTTTTACGCAGCACTGTACAGTTTTGTTTGCATAGTACATTTGGACCTACCTTGTAAATCTGTGGTGCTGTGCCCGTTCTGGTGCAGGTATGGCTGCTCTAGGGAATGGGTGGGCAGGCTCGGCTGCAGCGAGTTCGCCCCTGGGTTACAGGGAGACAGAGGCTGCTGCTTGATGTAAGAAGCCCCGTTATTCAGCGAGGCCGTGGGGGCCGGAGCCCACGCCGAGGCCGAGCTCGAGTAGACGGGGTGAGGCTCCATGACTCCCCCGCTGGTGAGCAGAGGGGAGCCGGAATTGTCGTGGTGGGAATAGTCATTCCCGGTGGATCCCGTACAACTTCCCATGTAGGAATGTCCACTGTTCGTCGACAAGTGTGACATGGAGTGCCCGGACAGACCCATCCCCTCCATGTTACCTGCCAAGTGTCCATTCATCATCCCGATCCCAGTGTCCAGAGACAGGGTGTTGGGCGGACAGGACAGGCCCCCACCGCCTCCCTGGAAGTTGTAGGACTCGGGGATGTGGTTGAATCCCAGGCCGTTCATCATGCTGTACATTGGCTTCAGCGCCTGGCACTTGCGCCTAAAACCCCTGGGTCTCCTTCTGAAGGAGCCCTCCTCGAACATAAACTCACTTGCCGGGTCGATAGTCCAGTAGTGGCCCTTCCCTGGCCGGCCGAGGCCCTTGGGCAGCTTTATGAAGCACTCGTTCAGGGACAAGTTGTGACGCACGGAGTTCTTCCATCCCTGGTACGAGCCCCTGAAGAACGGGAAGCGGCTCTGCAGGAACTGGTATATTTCACTGAGCGTCAGCCGCTTCGTTGGAGAGCTCTGGATCGCCATGACTATCAGAGCGATGTATGAATACGGAGGTTTCTCTGGTCGACGGATCCCTGCGTTTGTCTTTTTGGTTTTCGTGGTGGAGGAGGCGGTTTCCATCACCGCCGTCTGTCCGTGCGGCTTCTCCGGAGCAGACATGGGGCTGCTCTGGGCAGGAGTCTGTGCTGGGGGCTGCTGGATCTCTGCCGTCATTAGTTAAACTTCGTATTCGAGTTGGGAAACAAAACAATTGCTTCTTTCCGCCTATAAACACGTTAAAGTTGGCTACGTATTAGATGGCATACACAGTAAAAAAAAAATACTGCAAAAGCGAACGTTAAGTCAAACTTAACGCACAAGTCAAAAGTCGAGACTTGTCTTCTTCACCGTGTCTTCGTCCCCTTGGTTCAGTCCTGCAGCAGCCTGGAGCCGGACCGCCTTGTACGGGATGAGGAGCAGAACAGGAGCCGCTTTCCACTTCACTTGGTGTGTTGTCGTGCGTCCGAGGAGCTCACTTTTTACTTATCTGTTGCCATCAGCGCATTGGAAGCTGGATGTCTTGGCCATCCTAATGTTGGGACCCGCCCAGATCCCTCCTCCTCCAGTGGTGGGCTGTGAGCATGCACATCTGTGTGCGTTCACTTTTCAGGGGAATGTTTTCCCCCTTCCTTACATTTAAAGTTAGGGAACATATATCCCATAGGCCCTGTAACAACTTATACAGCTTATATCATTTACATTAGAGTATTAACATTGTTAAATATCCATATATGATTAGACAGTATTAATAGTGAATACACCGTTATGGCCTTTTGATGCAAATTAGATTTTCTTGTTTTCTAACAAGACTTTATTTTAATTTTCTTTAACATTGAGTATTATAATATAAAATGTGTGTATTCATAAACCTGCGGGCTCGTATCTCTCCACTGCAGGTTCCAAGGCTGTGGAAATGGCAAATAGGTCAAGTCTCAAGTCGTGGTTATTAAACCAATGAAATATTTCATAAAACGTTTTGGTGCGTGAAAAGTTTAGCAGAATACTTGCCCCTTCATATTCCAAACCAGCCTCCCGCTTTCTGTAAAAGATAGACAGGAACATGGGCAGGATGTTTATACTGCAGAATGTAAACATTTTCCCTGGCCTTCTTTAAATAAAAAATCAAGCAAAAGCCCCGTTAGATCAGCTAATACTCAATCTGACGCGATATGTCCGTGTGTTCGCTGCGTCTTGTGGGGATGCAGGACATTTTTACGCATGAATATTGTTTGTGTAACGCAGTCATAATATTTACGCAGGGACGCAGGAGGAGTGAACAGCGAACATGCCGAACTGTGAGCGCAGAAACTCGGACTGGGACCTGAGATGGAGGCAGGCAGTTGTACCATCGAATGATCCGGGATATAAAGTAAGGTGAATTTAATGTTTTTCTGTCCTATAGCCACCAGCAGAACTGCGGCCCTGCTTTATTTCAGAGCCACGTTGGAAAATCTGAGCAGTTCACTTTGTTCCACGTGACATAATACGTTGTAGGATAATTAGAAAAACGAAGCCCATATTATGCCTTGAGCTCTGCGATTTTTTCCCCCTTTTAAAAAAGTTATAATTCGCTCAGAAGAGCATGCGCACCGGTTTGTTTATCTGCTTGTCGTTCCAAAGTCCAAAAGCATGATTTTAGTTCGATTACTGGCTTTTCTACAGCTGTGCAGTGAGAGCTACTGAAAGACGATCAGTCCATAACCTAAAACTGTTGACAGTAGGTTGCTTATTGTTCCCTGGAGATCTCGATCGCTGCAGCCTGTAATCTTTTGCCTCTCCGTGGCTTCGGGTTAGACGAGCTGACTGTGTCTATATCTCTGTCGGCATTACTGTTTAGTGGATGCTTATGATGGTGGCTAGTATGGATATTATGGAATATAAAGCTGGAGTAAACCGCGCAGGTACAGCTTTGCATGTTTTGCCCTGTGCGTAAAAGTAGAGTATGTTCAGCGACTCCATTGCCTGTGCGTAAAAGTCTCATTTGCGCGTAAAATATACATAGTAGTTATGTTTTGAAATTCAAATAAGCACATTAAAATAGAAATATCAGTGTAAAAGAGCGGTAGCAGATGGTTTATTGGTGTAAATTTGAGCTGTCAGTCCCAAAACAAGAATGGATGGTTGTCCTTATTTGCCACAGGGGAAGCGAGAGAACAATTAATTGTCAAATTTTCTTTGTGAACCCAAAAGGTGACAGACGTGCCACTGTTAGTTTTCGCTGTTGCAGAGGAGATTTAAACCTTCGGATAAATGAATGTGAGTATTGTTTTAACCGGTGCCTGCTCGGCCACTCGCCTGGAGTGAGGGCCACACATTTATCAGCGTAAGGGACCACCCAGCGCGCACCAGGGGCAGGCGCGCTCCCGTCCTCCCTCTGCCCACTGCATTTAATTACCGATGATGACTTCATTCCATTATGGCTCTTTTTTTCTCAGTCGCTCTTTCGCCCCATACCATGTTATTCTTTCCTTGTTTATATATATATATATATATATATACCCTATATTGAGGTGTACACATTTTTAGCTTGACTGCCAATAAGCTGCAGTGGCTGTAATGTTTATAAATACCAGCAGCTTTGGATGGAGATGCGCTGCTCCCTGCTGCATTTTTCTTCACCAAATAAAAAGCAGTGAAATCAATATTTTAATTTATTCACATACTGTTGAAGTTTGATTTGAAATAGTGATGATCAATTGACCAAATACGCATTCTCAAAAAATCATATACATTCATCAATAAAAAATTGTTTTGTTTACTTATGGATGTATCCATATATATTTTACCATTTAACTCCTTCATAACGGTAAAGGCAGGAGGAGTTCCCACCAGAGATTTGGTGGCCGATTGTGTTAGACATTTCTGAGGCTTGAGTCCCGAGGTCAGAGCGTCCCTGCTGCCGCATTGCAGACGAAGTCGTGCACTTTTCCATGACGTCCCATCATGAAATATTTGACAGCGTTGCATCCTCAGGAATGCTCGGCCACTTAAGTGGAGGTGCACCGCAGCGCGCACGGTCCTGACAGGTTTTCCGGACAGTACTGTTTCTAGGTTCACTGGAGTTTTAGCCTCGGCCCCCCTCAAATCCACGATGCTGCAATATTCTGCATGCACAAATATCCCTTATTGGTCACAGTCTTTTAAAATGGCACACGGCCCCAACAGGACAAAACCTACAAATTTAGCCATTTTCCTTGTATTCCACAATCTGACCATCACTGCGGTGCCTATTCCAGTTTTTACGACGCATCCATTATGATTATGTAACAAATTTCTGAGGATTCATTTCTCTTTTCTACATTTAATAAATATTGTTGATATCACTGCAGGCGCTGCGCCTCCAGACGCTCCAACACTTCATCAGAGAAAGTCACAACACGGTTACCGTCGGCAATATTCCTGATTCATACCAATTAGACGAATTACACCCGGCGGATTATGGATCCAGCAGCAGTAGCGGTCAGCATGTGGTCCAAGCAACAGAAATAAGACTATTTGTGATCTGAGGCCCCGTCCAAAGGGATTATGAACAACATAAAAGAAGAAATCTGATTGTTTTTTATAAACAAATGATCTTGTTTAGAAAATAAGTCAGTTTCCCTCCTCGGTGGTGAGAGAGGGCCGCTTGAGGGTCACCGAGAGGCCGAGGGACTTTGTTTGGAGGTGATCGATCAAGTTTATCCGCCTTGAACTTGAGTCAAGTTTTATGGCACGATCTTTAAAAATAAATAAATAAGACTAAATACAATTATTATATTATGAATGT
Source organism: Pleuronectes platessa (assembly GCF_947347685.1). Classification (NCBI taxonomy): domain Eukaryota; kingdom Metazoa; phylum Chordata; class Actinopteri; order Pleuronectiformes; family Pleuronectidae; genus Pleuronectes; species Pleuronectes platessa. The sequence continues at coordinate 18,112,440 of NC_070626.1, forward strand.
TTTAACACGCCAATCACGTTCTTCTACAAATATATATATAACGCACACATTTCTCGCTATTGCCCTTAATAATGTGGTGATACAATTTTTTTTTTTTTACTAATGTTCTTTAAAGTAAATTAATACTATAGTATTGTTTAAAAAACACACAACAAGAATTAACATGTGGAAAATTAATCAGCGTTTTGGATTTAGTCTGAGAGCCCGATAATGATTTTGAATTGGAAAGTAATATATATTTTTAAAGGCCGATACAACACCTAGATCTGTCTGTTTTTATCTTGATTTGATTTTCTCATGGTATGTATGGTTTAAAGTGGGGGAGACAAGTATGCAAACAATGTAAACAACTCTCTGTGAGGCGACAAGCTGTCGGTTTTCTCCCAAAATAAAAAAAATGGTGTAATAGAAAAAAAACTGCTGCTGTTTTATCTATTCTTTATATTATAAGAAACCTGAAAGTAATAAACCTGATTTTTAAAGATGATTTTGATCCACATTTCTTACCTACAATAAAACAATACACTAATCGTATTTATAGATATGTATGACATGTTTTTTAAAAGGACATTTAAGGGTGAACGAGAAATCTTAGTGTCTGTGACTGAGGTGCGTCCTAATTGGACTGGACTCATCTGGCTCTTGGTGTCTCCAGTGTCGCCTGCGCTTCAGACATCTCTGTCGCGTTAATTGAAAACAGTGTAACAGGGAGAGGTGGGCACCCCCTCATCACTTTCCCTGCGCTGTAGGTGGCCGTGTATATTTTCGTTGAAGTGGTGTTTATGTGAACGAGAAAGGACGGGATTGCTCGCAGACCGCTGATTGCGCGCACTGGGCCGCTCCGTGCGTCTGAAGCGCCTCTGATGGGCACCACCCTCTCCAGTAATCAGCCGCAGCACAAGTGCGCGCTATGGCTTTTTAATCTCCTTGGCGCGATATCTGTCCGGTGCCTTGTTGTATGTACAGGCGCGAAGTAAAGTAGTTCCCCGGTGCAGACTCCCACATGTATTCATCTGTTAAATATTTACTTCCATGCAATGTGCATGTGTGGTATGGAAATATGGAGAAATCATTGAAATAACCATTCTGCAAACATCCACACTGCTGAAGTGTCCTCGAGCACAACACTGGCCCCACACAGCGTCAGGTAAAACCGACTCATCTGAGTTTAAATCCGGGGAAACCAGAACCAAATATCAGTCTATCTTTCCAGTCTGTGGTTCATGTCGCAGGTGCTGCAGCCTGGTGGGATGAGGACGGAGTTTATTAACCTGAACTCAGTTACTTTAAAATACAGGTCTGATATTTTTCGTTTGTTTTTATTTGTTAAAATATCTCTTACATTAAGATAGAGCCTTTGTAATTTAACATTTGCTTGATACAAGGACTTTATCGCAAAGATCCACCGATTCCAAAAATGTTTGGACCGGTTAAACACAGTCCTATTTAAATGTAACCACAGTTATCACCATATAATAAACACCCCTTTAATATTTATTTGATACATTGCAGTGCATTTTACATTCATCATTTTAATACGTCCATATTGTTTGCTGAATAACTGAATGCTTCCCATTGGTACAATTCACGTGTCACATCTCATGTCTCTGCTTCACACCTGCAGTAACAGCAATGGCCAATAAAGCAGCTTATTACTGACCATTGGCAGTATTGGATATTACTGTTATAATTTTCTTATTCATATTTTCACATATTTAAATGTAGCTATACAGTTAAATTTATAATTGAAAATAAAATCATTTAGCTATGATACATATTGTGAAAATATTCTCAGACCTTGTTCTGCAGCAGTGATACAATCATCAGCAGTTGAAAGTTGCTTTTTGACATCTGTTTCTTCTATTATGGAGCATTTAGCGCAGGTAATAGGAATTTATTTTTGGTTAAAAAAGGCCACAGCGCTTCAGAAATAGAGCTCATCATAAAACACATGAGTCATTAATGATACAGTGAGAATCCTCCCCCGCCCTCCCACAGTAGTCTCTGGTGTCTTATTGTCAAATTAAAGATAGTCCGCTCAAATAGTCAGATTACCTCTGTCTTATTTCTGCATTCACTAATTTCCCTTGTTACACGTTAAAGCAGATTTGGTTTGGTTTTCAAAATCGTCTCCCTTTGACAGTCTGATGTTGAGAAGAGAACCTTTCAGACAATGGGGAAAAAAAGAATAAAGGCCTATAGTCAATGTAAAATTCTTTCTGGTTTATTTTGTGATCTTAGGCTGGACCACATAATTTGACATGAAGGACAGCAGTTGGGAGGATTTGGCAGGTTCAGAGGTTTTACAAATTCCAAACTGTCCCAAATGTGGTTAGCACTTGCAGGGAAAATGTTCCATAATTTTAAATACCTATTTAAACAGACTGTTCGCTGAAAATTTGTATTTTCAGTGAGTTGGTAAGCTGCGTTTGGGTAACACAGGACGAAAGACACACAAAGCACGGAGAAAAAATATTAAAGCAATAAAAATGTGCAGATATAAATTGCTTCAAGCCTAGACTTCAAGGTTGATGCGTGAACAAAAAGGTGTTTGTGGGTTCAGTGTTGGTTTTGAATGGCTGGTGGACAGATGATCTGTCTTTGAATTAAAGCTAATGTGATGAAATGTATAAAACATATATAAGCTAATGATATTGCTAGAGTGTTACAATGATATGCATTTGTGGAGATTTTAAGGACATAATTGGTTTATTGATAATATATATATTTGTTAAATATAATATGAGAAACATGACAGGGATGAAATGAAAAAATCCCTGGTGTGTGTGGTCATCTGAGCTAATGAAAAATATTTACACCGAGTCCTTTTGACTAAATATCAAATGTTACATGTCCCTTAAATTTAAAGTTTCCATAGTTGTGTTTCTGTGTGGTCTTGAGAAACATGGAAAATACTGGATGTTATATGGAGATAACAGAGAAACTCTTTTTTTAAGGCTTCAATGTGTGTTGATGTTGAATATTCAAACACTGTGAGATTTACGGATCACATTGATCATCTATTTCTCCAAAGTGTCGTTCTATCGTAACGTAGAATATATAAATCCCAAATAAAGTACATTTGTATTTCAAATCTGACACAATTCATTATATTAAATCGAATTCCAACATTGCACTGTTTACGATGTGAAAGCAGTTTTGTGTAACCACCTCTGCAGGTACAACGCATTAATGACAACAGGAGGGTTTAGATAAAAACCATTGTGCACTGCTGCCATATAAGGCCAAAGCACACAAGGAGACTTTCCTTCAGACACTTCCTTGGCGCTCTGCTTCACTGCGCTCCACTGTAGCCTTTTCTAAGAAGAGTCGGTCCCACACAGTGAGTGGGAGCCTGTTTGGTGCCCCACCCTGCAGCCCTGCACACCTCCCAGGGCCGCTCCATCATGGTCTGTGTGATGCAGGGAGAGACATCAATAATAAGAGCTGAAGCAGAAACCACAGTGGAGAACACAAAAGAGAGAGGGAGGGCAGACGCAGGCCACAACCGGCCCTGCTGCAGGTTAGCCCCTTTTGATTTAGCCCTGATGGCAGTTTGATGGGTGCATATAGGGCGACATGGGTTTATACGTATATGTGTTTACACGCGTGTTTAGATAATATGCATGGTGTTTACACGCAGCTCACCAGCCCCTTTTTTTCTTCACTCTGAAGGGGGATTTTCCTGTGGCAAGCTGCTTCGGAAAAAGCAATTAAGAATTCCCAAACAGTCCACCACAATGGGAGATATCATTTGTGCAATGTGTGTTCCATGTCCCATGCAGTTCTAGTCTGGAATGGCTCTGGCTATTTTTAATCTGTGCACAACCCGAACCCACCTACAGACAAACCACAAATTGAATGAAGGGGAGGGGGGAGGGGGGGTGAGTGGGCCTGGTAATTGTCTATTGTGGAGCTCAAACTCCCCTGTCCTGCCATAAACAGCCCGGTAGTTCACAACTCGATACCCAGCGCTCCAGCCAGTTTGAAATGAGGGCATATCCTCATTGTCTGTGGGAACCCAAAGCCAGGCCAGTGGTTGGAATCAGTCAGGAATGCTCTGGGATGGTAACTGGATTCGGTTGTAATGCCCGGCTCTCCACAGCGGAACACTAGGGTGGGAAAAAGGCCGAGAGCATTTCCTGAGTGGAGGGGGGTCCCAGTGAAGCATCACACGCATGGGCATCGTGTGACAGGGATCCTGCCAGGTTTTAGCCTATGATCCCGAGTGAAGAGAGGAGCGGAGAAAGAGCACAGATGTGGGAGAGGTGTGGTGGGTGAGGCGGGCAGTGCCAGGGAGAGACATGAGAGGACAGAGCCGAGACCGAGAGTCAAAAATACTGTAGATGTTGGTGAAGCGTGAAGGAAGAGCCGGTCAGAGGTTGAAGAGAAGGAGAGAACTGTGTTGTGTAGAAGTTGTTGAATGTATCAGTTTATTTCACACAATTGGACTCGCTCGGCATTTACTGAAAGTTGTTAGAAATTGTCAGTAATGCTTCATTATCTGTGTTTAACGTATTTCCTCCTTCTTCATATACAAACCTTTATGTTTAGCTGTGCCATATTAATGAAGTGAAATAATATGTAATAGGACCCCTCCTTCAAAACAAGTTTAAAGTGACTTTAATAGAACTGGTAAATGTTATTGGTTCAGTGACAATAGTGAACAGAGAGAAAATTGTATATTAACAACGGGTAAATATAAGTCTGATTTTCACTGAGCCAAATTATAGGATTTGGCTAAACAATAAAGTGTCTCTTTTATCATCTATACATTTTGCTTGCACCTGCCTGTGAGATGCTCCCAGGTGTCCTGTCATGAGGTAAGACCTGACTTATATCAGTCAAACTTTATCCTGCACAACTTTCATTAAAACTCATTAAAACTCATCGAGGATGATTACCTGAAATTTCAAACTTAACACTACACTACAATGTAGCTTTGGATTATTTGTTTGACTCATGGCAGATCTACAAAACAGAAAACCGAGCTGCTTTGGCTGCAGATGGTGATTACCTTGATGTTATAATCTAACATAAAAAGAAATAGCAATCAGAAGATTTTCTTCCATTACTTCGAAATGGATCAAATCTCATTGGGGAAAATTGTACGTTAACTATTGTAGAAGTGTGTGTGTGTGTGTTTGTAGTGTGTGTGTTTTCATTAGACTGAGTTATGACTCTGTGTGTAAGGGCTTTGACGTTTGTGGTAAACTGTGTCTGGCTGACACAAAAAAATATAATAATATCACAAAAATTTAGATGCAGTGTCTCTTCAGGACACATTCTCTCTTCACACTCATTCGCATTCCCAGAAAATAATCATGTTTCCATCTGCAGCAGGAGTTGCTGACTTGATTGCAATAGACCACATTTTAATCTCATTTCAATGAGTAGTGCAGCAGACTGTATATCATTGGAAAGGGGAAAGGGTAAAGAAAAATACTTAGCTTGTGATTTTTGTATGTCCATAATTATAATGGTAGGGCGTACATGAGTCCACCTTGTGCACATTTACATGTGTGTCCATGGCTGCATTGTGTGTAATAGGTGTGTATGAGTCTTTGGTTTGTGTGTCTGTAAGGGGCTGTGCGTGGCTGCGGACACCGACTGCAGCTACTAGTTCAGGTATTGGAGCATATGAGAATGTTGCTGACTAAATATTTGTTAGTGTGTGTTTGTGTGTGTGTGTGTGTGTGTGTGTGTTAGTGTGTGTGTGTGTGTGTGTCCAGACTCGTGCTGGCAGCCGCAGGTTGCTCTCTTTGGCTTGTGTAAATGTTGTGACGATTTTGGGAGGAATCTTACCCTATACTTGTCGAAGGGCTTTTTATTTCCACCTGCTACCGGCCTCCTTTCCGTTGCTCTGCTCTATAACAATGGTAGTGGGAAAGCTGTGGAGTGCAACGTGATTGATGTTGCACTGTATTTGGCCCTTCTTCAGATTGGGGCCTGGGAGGAAGTGGCTATTCCTCCCTTCCACTGACTACCCCTGCAATAACTCAGGGCTCAAGAGGGCAGCGTGATGATCAGGACTAAGACATCCCATTTTTATAAAATGCCAATCGGCCTAATAGACAGGTCGACAGGTTTATATAAACAAGGTTTCTCCACGTATAAATCAATTTGCCACAAGATAAAACAGAAGGTAATTTATGCCACACAATTGAATTCAACTTTATCCGCTCCATCTTGTCTCCAACCATCACTCTTTCTCTCGCCCTGTCTGGGGGAAAAGCGATAACAGGCTCATCACGACTGCATTCTTTCCATTTTGGTGAAGAGCAGCGTGGCATAGAAGGTAATCTATCATCCACATTGTCTGTCTCTCCCTCTCCCTCTTTCTAACTGTGTTTCTCTTCCTCTAGGTTGGAGTGGGCAGGCCTGCGGCTTTGGCCACAGGAAGCTGCGAATTCTTAGCAGAATGGAAGATGTCTTATGGGGAGACATACTGGCCCCCCCACCTACCCACTCACCACCTCAAAACGACCCCTGACCCCTCCTTGTGTTTATATCAGACCATGGAAGTGAGAAATAGTGATGAGTCACTCTGGCTGTGTGTTTATACTCCGGAGTCACGCAAGGAAGGAAATCAGCCACGGTCTGCTAAAAGTGGCGAGGTGACAGAGAATAGCTGCAGTCCCTGAGCGCTGCTGTGATTTACCTCTGCACAACCAGAATTCATTTCACCTCGTCTCTGCTGCAAAGACTTTGAACCAGGAGGAAATCAGGGCTGTGGACTGTTGTCAAGGAAAAGGCGAATCCAATGGAAGTCAATTAGGTTACTGTGTTACTGAGTTACATTTACAGTAAGTAAGTGCATCAATGTCATACTCAATATTATTCATCAAGAAAATTATCTGTACATTGAATTTGACTAAAGTCTTGATAATCAAGGCAGGAAAACGCACAGAAAACTGTCAGAGGGAAAACATGTATCTCCACACATTCCATGATTGTTATTATTTCTTTATTTTAAACAAAACAGTTTTTCAGCTCACTACTGAATTAATCTTGAATTGCAGAATGTTTCTCAACTAAAGGGAGGGTATCTATCAAATACAACATTTTAAATCACAAGGTTGTCACACTGTAGCAATGATACTGCACGTAACTTTGTTTAAAAAAGACGTAAATCCACTCAGGTTCTGCACTGATTATATATTTTGTTCAACATAAATACTCCAAGTTGAATTTTGTTTAAAATTCAACTTGGAGTAATAATGATTTCAAATACTTACTCAAATACTCACCTTCCCATGATCTTATTCAAAAGCAAAATAGACATATCTGATATTCTATGTCTGACATTATGTTTATTACCGGTATATGTATAGCTCAAGCTAAATCATATTTAAGAAAAGTTTATATAACTAGTTTAGTTTTTAATATGATGGTTTATATTTTATTTAAATGGGTTTTATGGAATGGTTCCAAACACTTCATTGATAAGTGTTATTATGAAAAAGATTTTATAAAAGGAGCAAACACATTTAAGTTTGTAGAGATCCTGAAACAATGCAATTAAAATAAAATAAAGGCTTTTTTCCGATGAATTAGACACTATATTTAAGAAATAGACATGGTGTTTCAAACCAGTGGTTCTCAAATGGAGGTCCGTGATAGCCAGGGAATCTGTGAAAAGATTCCAGATTCATTAACCAAAGTTATCATGATCATGTGTATTCTGAGTTCTGTATTTTTAATACTATTGTTGTTCGTTTACATAACTTAGTGTAAAAACATAGGCTTTGTCAAATTATTCCAAGGGTCCTCCATGAGGGTCTTCCACGTTCTTTGGTTGAAAAAAAAAGGAGAATCTCTGCCATCTGACATTACATTTTCATCATCTTAATAATAAACATAAAGCAACAGTTAGTGCATTGGTTTATATTGAAAATAATGGATATACCTCGTAGGTTTAATAGATTCTTTATATTATAAAGGGAATTTTTGTGTTATAAAATGTGTTTATTATATACGTGAGTGACTGGTCGTATAGTATCACCGCTGCATGATCCACACTGGACACGTTGCGTGGCGCTCTGCAGGACGTGATGCTCCATGTTCTGTAAGGTGTGTTTACTGAGGCCTCGTCCAATGTTTCAAACATGCTGTCATTGTTGTCCTCCCCCACGAGCCACTTTCAGATTGCACAACTGTTGTTTTCTTGAGGGACAGCAGCTGTAGTCACTGCAGCTACGCTCTGTAAATAAAAGTGACACCTTATGTCTTCCCGTCATTACACTGGTGCAAGTAACCTCATTGCCGAGTGTATAGCGAGTATCCTGTTACCCACCCCCATACACACCGCCACAATGAGAGAGTCAGCGGCTCTTATTTTGGCTGATCTCTCCTGAATTGTAAGTCCTGTCAGTGGCTTTGATTGATAGTTGTGTTTATCACCATATTATTAAGTAATCAGGCTCACCACAGCCGGGCCTGAAGCTCCTTAATTCCAGTTGAAGCACACGGCTTCGAGCTAATTAAAGGTTTGGTCAAAGTGTTTATTTTCATGAATTTTTAAAATACAGTTGTCTGTGCTTTTATGAGAGTGCACTGATTGTTGCATTTGTATCCTCTCTAGTACCAAACCTTTACTGTTGTGTCCTCTTCAGACAGATCATGGACTAAAAAAATCTTGCCTTTCACGAATGTGCTTTTTCACATTTAACCGGCAAAATGATGAATAATGTTCATACAACACAGCGTATAACACAAGGGGGGTCAATCAGCCTACGTTGTGTGTATCAGAGGAGGTTTCTTCTCGCTTCGTTAATAGAGCCTGCGGCAGGCTGCATTTGTGTATTCCTGAGGTAAACACAGTCATGGCAAAGTGGACATGCTGCTAAGTGTGTCCTGACTGGAGACAGAGAGCACTGTGGCACTGTACTGACGGCAGACACTGGCTGCTCTCTAGATGCGGGGTTCATGTGATGAATGGCCATTTGGTAATGGGCCATGTACTGTATTAGGGTGAAATAGCTCTTTGAAAAGCCAGAGCTGGAGCCACAGCTATGGGCAATTTGATTCAGGAATCGGTCAGGTGGCAGGTGTTTCATGTCGGATCAGTCAGCTTGCCCTCGCGCTCTCTTTTAACTCGATGAAGGGAAAAAGATGTAAAACCGCACATGGGAAATAAAAACATAACTATAAATTATACTGCAGTCATAATTTTCATTCATGTCTTTGATGTTTAAGTCTTCTGAAATGTACTGTATAAACAGGTTGATTCTTCTAGAAATGAACATAAATATCTGTACCACTCCGAGCGGTGTGTTCTCTCCTGTGTCGACAGCGCTGTTCTTGCTTTCTCTTCAAACCAGTGTCAGTCAGTGGGATTGTAAACTATCAATGTATTCCAGCAGTGGTTATTACTAGTTTTACACAAGCTTGAATTGCAGTAATACAAATACACCAGTCTGTTTGTCCTGTACATGTTCTGATGTAAATTTTATTAAATAAAACTGCATAATGTGGAAATGATTTTTCATACATCATAAAAATAATAAATGTGTTAATGTAATTAGGAGGTTTTGTGCAATAATTATCCAATTTTCCCCCATGTTATAGCTCAAGCCTATTCCCAAAGAAATAACTTTCCATAAAATATTTTTTTTTGATATTTAAAGCAATTTGGAAATTTCTATTTTGAATTGTTTTACAAATTTACATCAATAAATTTCCATTTAATCCAAGTTGTTGTTGCCTTTACCCAGATTTCTTCTGTTCTCAGCCTAACCTGTTTAAATTTGATGTACTGATTCCTTATATATGCAAGTAAAAAATTGCACAGCCGCTCTAAGAGTCTATAAACTTTTGTAAAAAAGAGCATGCAGCTAAGCCAGCAGACAAGCAAAATAATACTATTTAAATAAAACTTTTTTTAACGTAATTAACTTTAATTTATATGAATACTTTAACGCCAGTGATCTCTTTAATATAGCTAAATTTAGCTTCTTGAATTTGGCAAAGAAGAAGATTAAAGTGAAAAAACACTTAAGAACTTTATGATGAGTACAATGTTTTTGTGCGGTGGTGATGTGCAGACTCAAAAGATAAACACTGTCAGAAACAAATCCAGCTCTGTTGGTGGTCCGGCTGTTCACTCCGTTCTTATTAGTTTTCGCCAACAGGTTACCGGGATCACATTTTCATATCGGCCATTTATCTAAATAAGTTGATGCAACTACTGAACGATGCTGTATTTAATCAATGAGTGGCCACTGTGTGTGATCTATATCCTTAACGAAGGAGTCGTCTCTGTTTGACCTTAGACATCTGCTTGGCCAAAAGTGGCTTCACACTGGTTTATCAGTGGTTCTGAAAAGGTCGTGTGAACCAGAGGAGCTTAAACTTCCATAAGAAAAATCTCCATCTGAGCTTTCCCAGCACAAAAAAAAGTAGAAAAATATCTGAGTGTGCTTTCCGCTGTTGTCTCTTATGGCGGCATTTGGATGTTTTAATGGTTTTGCGGCACAGAGATGGAAACATTTAAAAGTTGACATGGGAACGCAGAACTACTCTTTTTTGTTCATGGATTGACTTCATTAATGTTTAAGGGTTAGGGTTAGGGTTAGGAAACGGGTAAATAGTTGATTTGGCATTAACATGGGAACCTCTTGAGTTTACCCTCTTGTTTGTCATCACTTATGTCTTCAGTATTTAACAGTCACCGACACTCAAGAAGTAAACCATCAGGGGGCTTCATAATAAATGTGTTAATAGCCAATGACAGTGATTTCTCTGTCTCTGAAGAGCTTTATCACAGGTGTCGGCACAGGACAGAGGGATGGACGGACAGACGGCCACATGGTTCCACTTTGACGTCTGCTAATTCCAGGGAATCAATCCTAAATGACACCTATGGGATACACAGAGTGGATTTCCCTGTGATGCAGATTGGTGGTGGTTTGCAGATGAAAGACAGTAAAATAAATAAAGCTGTGGCGAGCAGGCAGAGCTCTTCTGTCCGCACTGTACAACCATAATGGGATACATACTGACATGAGAGAAGTGGAGGCCTGCTCCTGTTTTCACCGCTGTTGCCATAGAAATGATAATGGACCTCTGGTTTAAGCCTTTAGCCCTGAACGTGTTTGATATTTGTTGTAAAAAATAAAAATGTCCCCAAAAATAATTTCTAAGAAGGAAAGTGACCTAACAAGAGGAGCATTAGTGATTAGTCTGTTCTCCGTCACCCATTCTGTCTGCAGATACTGTTTTAATCCTAAAACACATAATTAAATCAGACCCTGCCGTATCAAATGACTGTTTAACCTGCTCCAATTAATCTTTTCATCAGCTGCAGTGTCTGCGGTTGGCTTGGAGTAAGAATAGTAATGGTAAGACAATACTGGCTTGTCTCATCCTGGCTGGGATCATGCATGATTCTGCTACAAAGTTTCTCCTTCTGTTCTCTGCAGAGCCGGAGCAAATTCAACCCGGTATTGTGCAGCTTTCCAAATTAGTTGGGAAGTAACTTCGATTTTCTCTGTATCTTGAGGATTGTTGACCAATAAAGTCTCACAACATGCAAAATATGTTCCACTCACTCTGATGTTTGGCCATCTCTATGCAGAGTGATGTTGAGTTGGGAACAGAAAAATAAAGCTTTTTTTTAAATTATTCATTGCATAAGTGGCAAAATGTCTGTCTTCTTGCTCACCTTAAATCTCACTGTAAGACATGCATCTAGAAGTATTATTTTTGTGACATAGGGACAAGGTCTGACATAGTTTTGAAACTGATCATCGTGTTTGTGGAAGCTTGAATCCTCCAGTGAATGGATGCAGTAGTCCAGATGTTTAACAGTAAAATACAAATGTTTGCAAATTCATGTTCAATGAGGGAACATTGTAATTTAATTATTAACCATTTTTGTGTGGGAAAACCATGTCGGAAACAGTATATTATTTTAAGCATTATTTTTAAAATATATATAACCTTGTTCAAAAGTCCGTACAACTTAAACACATGTTAAAAGACTTAGTTAAAAGCCAACATGAGGTATTATCCATAGGTTTAGCAAAAGCAGTTCCTGAATACCGTTGAAGACGTTTTTCATGAACCAATAAAAGTGTACATTTTATTAAATATGTTAAAAAAGAAACTGGAATATAGTTCTGAATATTTGTTTTATTGTGAAGAGTCGATTGCAGTAAGCGGAGGTAGTGTATGAGATCAGGAGTAATGCTGTTCTATCATTGGTCGGTGGTAACCGAGAGGCGGAGACAGGAAGTTGAGTGAGCGTGCGATGTGGAAGCTTCACTCGTGATGGAGAAAGTCAGTGTAAAGTTTGCTTAAAAGTTTGCGTTTTTACTACTTGACAATGTTTTCAGAGTATTCTTTACTGGAGATATTTCTGTTTGCATTGACTTCTCATGTGTCCACTAGCTCATTAGCCCACAGTGTGTATTTGTTAGCATTCATTAGCAAGGCGAATGGACTCCTAGCATGTCACAGCTAACACAACGCAGCGCTGAAAGTGACAATTCATTGTTTTCGAGAAAGGAAACCGTGAGGATTGAATAGACTGTGAAGGAGTCATCGAGCTAGCAGCTAGCAGCTAACAGCTAACACTCAGAGTAGCCTACCTGTGACGGCCCAGGACGGGAGAGATGACGTCATGTCCGGACACCTGCTCACCCTCCTGTTCGTCATCTGAACCAAGGTACCACACTGATTTTACTTTACTGCTCTTTGGAGTGAAAGTTCGTCTCATCAGGTTTTGATTCTATTATTATTATTCCACGATTTGGCTGCTGGTGTGTGGCCCAGCTGAGTTGTATGTATTTGAGTCAGTCAATAATACTCTTTGCCTGATTCAGGTTATTGTTTTGTTTCCATTTAAAGACCCCCATTAGAAACTTTTAGTTTTTGTTGATTTTGGTTTCCACCGTCTCCTTTTGCAAAAACCTTGTTCTGGCCCGAATGTGCATTTGATTTTGGAAGGAGTAAATGTAGAGTAGAGTAGATTGATAACTGTAATAGCACAACATTATGATATTGTTTTAATAATTTTCATACACTGACACTGACCCTGACCCTGACGTAAATCGTTTCTCCTCACCTCTTCGATGGTCCGACCCAACCAGCACACTGACAATAGTTTTACATAAAAAGCCAATGTTCTCCTTGATTCTCTCCTTTGCTGTTGTAGGTCTTAAACAGGCAGCAACATTCAAATGAGACCGTTTCATAACCACTTAAAAACTCCTGGTAGTAGGTTTAACTCCAGTTATTAAAGGGGAAAGGTGAATTCACAAAAATACTAAATATAATTTATTTATCATTGATTTTCATTTAATTACATTTTCAAAACAAATGTACTATTTCTAAACAGACATCTATGTGATGTTGGCTAATAAATCAGTTGGAATATAATGAATCATAGATGTTGGTGTTTGTTGACAAAGTTGTTGCCTCAGTGTTTTCAATACAGTTTGCTAAAATAATAATAGTGAAGCTACAGTTTATTTAAGAAGACTACAATAAGTCAGGACAGTCTGTAGGTCAAAGAGAAATAAGATAACTATACCTTAAACATTTACTATTGTAGATAAGCGAACTCCCTGACCTAAATAGGTGGATGTTTAAAATATAAAGCTAAACTCTCTCTGGAGAAGGTAAAACCCACACTGATAATCAAAGTTTTGTCCGTGGTGCCACTGAGGTGATTTGTACAGATTCTGGTTGACTCCCGTCTGATGCACTTTAACAAATCACTGCCTGAGGTCTGGTGAACCCCACACCACACTCGTCTGTCTCCCTCTCTGACCCCCACACAGCTCAGTGTGACTGGGTGCAGCGCCCAACACAGATATCACCCAGGGGCCGTTAATAAGGCTCAACTGACCCGATGTCAAACCATGATGCCCTCTGGACTCCCTGTTACTGAACATTGATTTAATGTCAATTTATAAGTCATACTTTGGGCAAATTATATAGTATTAATAGGTATAAAGTCTATAACATGCTGTGCTTAAATGGTGATATAAGATTTCAAGCATCACTTAAACAGCATATTACCACGTTGATCAATTGCACTTTTAAGAGAGATAAAATGCAGTTTTCCTGCTGACACAGCTCTTCATTCACAGCAGATACCTGTTGGCAGAGTTGAGCTGTGTGATTTTGTAATGATTAAGGAGCTCTGACCACCAGAACTGCTGTGTGACCCAGGGGCTCAGGGTGATAAGACCTCCATAACTCTACTTTATCCCTCTGCTCATTATCATCCTCAGTCCCAGATCTGCCCTGAGCCCTCGGGCAGCAGCACGGGGACAGGGAGCTCTCCACCTTCCACGGCTCGCAGTGGCCTGAAGATTATTGGGGAGACACGCAGGCTGCGTTTATCTAACCCACGACACTTCACAGTGTCTTCCTGTCTGTCGTACTCAGACGTTTGAAATAGCACATTTATGAAATTAAAGATTAGACATTTAAATAATCGTTATTCTGATTGGTATTTTATTTATATGTTGGGCTCAAAGTCTATACTCATGTTCGCAAATGGAGCGAGTACAGAGAATTTTAGCGGGAGTTTATTTGCTGTAGGTTCTTTGTTTTACAAATCCGTGAACAAATCCTCAAATCAGTTCAACAGACATTTATTTCTTCAGTGTGAAAAGTTGAATGACTTTTACAGCCGCAGGTCTGGGCGGAGGCCTGACCAGCAGAGCTATTCAGGCTGTCAGGTCGTCAGCCAAGCTCTCGCTCTCTCCCAAATTTGGCTTTTTTGGAGGGAAACTTGTAGCAGTCTGTAGTTAAGGCCTAAGAGATGTGTTAATATATGAACAGAAGAGGTATTTTCTTAACCTCATGTTGTTATTCCTGGCCCTCACTATCTTCCACATGGCCACAAATTTTTCATCAAGTTCTTTGAGCGGCAAAACACTGGACTGTTTTCATTTGTTTAACTTTTATGTCTCTGTAAGAGTGTTTTTATGAAATAACCCACTGATCCGCCAGTGAATATGACTGATGTATTTCATATTAACCAAATAATAACTACGTGGTCTGATGTAAATTAAATAAAATGATTCACATTTATTCAGAATGTGATACATCAGTGTTTGTGTTTTTTATTTGATTACACTAAATCCCACTTTACCTCAATGATAAATTTTGAATATTTGTATATTGTATTGTAAATGTTTTGATTTTTATTTTCTGTCGGAAACAAAATGAAACGCTTTCACAAACAGTTTAGGATTAGTTGAAAAAGTTTACTGAATGGCTTTTAGATCATTCAGGACGTGTTGTAGAATTAAATATTTGTGTAGATATATATTGCAGGGGAAATAAATATTCTAAGATAACCAAGAAAAAACTTATTTGGACTCCCCCTCTATAAACTAATAAGCTAAATCTATGTTGCATTTGCTGTGGGGCTGTAGAGTCACCAGAAATTTCCGAACAATATGGAAAAACAGTTTTCAGATTTTCCTTTAATTGTGAAAGTACAGTGTTAGGATGAGGTTCTTTTACAGTTTGCAGTTGTATTTCTGAGGAGACGGTGTCAGTCTATCTGTCAGACACAGAGACGTGTAATTGGAGGAGGCTTGCTAGAAAGTGCTTGGCAGGCGCTGTACAGCAAAGTAAAACCCTGGACAATATTCCCGCTTCATGCCTGAAAATCAATAACCCAGACCCCGGCGTTGAACCCACGCAAGACAGACCCCACACAGCGGTGATCTTTCCCCGTCCACTCCCCCACCCCCTCTCACACCCCTTCCTCCACTTTCTGCCAGAAACCCCCAAACTCAGTTCTGTCAGTCCGGTGGTGTGCAGCCCTCTTACTTCTCCAATGTTTGTTCTGTTTCTCAGTTTATGTCTTTCTCCTCTCGTTTACCGCTCTCCTCAGCCGGCAGCGCCACAGAAGTGAATGACATAGGAAAAAGCTGTAAAATGATTCGTCATCTGGCTGACCTTTAAAAACTTGCACGCGTTTGTCAGTCTGCAAGTGCATCTGTACGACCGGGGAGCAAAGAGCGGGGAGGGGGCGGAGGCGTGCAAATTTCTTGTTTTAATTTCTCAATTGGCTCTTAACCAGCGGGTCAAAGGTTGGCTTAGCACAACAGCCATGACAAGATAAGCACCTGTTTCTCTGCTGGTAGAGGCCCGAGTTATCCTATTACCCTCAATGTGTAAACCTCTCAAAGGACGGGTACACACACACACGCGTGGATAAATACTGACGTAAACACAGGAAAACACCAGGGCCGCTCTCGGGGAAAACACTAAAACACTGTCAACACCTTCCGCCCCCGTAGCGTCCGACACATCCAGGATTACCTGACTACAAACTCCTCATCAAGCGCTTTGTTTTGAGCTGCGTTTGATGCTTTGTTTACCTCGTTAGTAGAAAATCTGTAATTGAGCGTTTCAAGATGCTCTTTACGCCTCGTGAGTTGAGGGAAGGCGCTTTGTGTGAAAGGTCCTGGCACAGACACCTCCGTGGGCACCCAGTCTTCGGGTTGGCATTGCCGTATTTTTAGACGCAGGGAAACCACCTTTCTCCGCCACATTTTAGCACCCGTAATTTGGCCCACCTCTTGTTTATTCTCGCTGAGGTTTGCCTGATCTTTTTTTGTTTTTATGCTGTTGAATGATGACTGATTACTGTCACTGGACGGACTCACAACAGCTTAAAAACAGAGCTATCCTCCTACATCGTCAACAGTGTACTTTTCTCCTTCCCCTCCATGTTTATCGGTGACAATGTGACAGGGTTTCAGGAACTTAACAATACAGATGATCAGGCAGTTTACCAGCTGCTGCATGTGGACAAGAAGGCAGCTCTGAGTGAAGCAGCTTTACAAAAACTGAAGTGAGTGATTATACTTTCTGACGGCGTCTTTCAGAGCAAGAATGGATATGGAGGCGTTTTCCACTTACTGGAGCAAACAACGCCAAATCTGTCTCTTACCCCGGTGCGCTCAGAGATCTCATAAGGCTGAGGCTAGCTTGTGATGGCATGGTATATTTTCACACTTGTGAGATGAGGTTAGCCCGGAAACCTCCAAAACCCAAGACCCTGTGAAGCTTGTGAACATGATGTGGACAATAAAGCAGTGGTTTTCAAACTTTTTTTCAAAAAGGTTCAAACCCCCAACCCCACAACTGTTTAAATCAATCTTCACCTGCGATAGGAGAAGCAATTAATATAAAAGGGTCCAAATTGACTTGAATTGAGGTTAACACAACTGCACCATCAAATTTTTTTTCCTGCATAAGTTATATTAATGAAACCAGGTGTTTCTCTTCATTCTCCCTCATCATGTATGCCCCCCATGCAGTTGCTCGACGCCCCGAGTTTGAGAACCACTGCATTAAAGTGTCAGGGAAAAGTGTCACACTGTGGGTTTTCTCTACCACTTGCTCAGCGCCTACTATACAGTGAATAACACCATTTGTTCTAGGTAGTGTGAGTGTTTTAATTTTCATTTCCAATTTCAACTTGAATTTCCTAATCATTTTAACTGTCAATGCCGAGGATCTGTAAGTCAGTACCGAGCCAACATGGTATGTATGTGTGTGTGTTTCCTGGCCAAAGAGCAACTGTGTGTATCTGACAGGCAGTACTGTTAATCCATACATGAGTAAGGGGTCATATTGCTCAGGAGTGTGAGGGTGTGTATTTCACAGCTTCACTTGCATGACCAGACACTGTGCTGATTGTGAAATCGTATTGTGAACAGAGAAAGCAGTCTCAAACGCTGTTTAAGCAGTTGGTGTGTTTATGTCTGTGTGTGTGTGTGTGTGTGTGAGCATCGTCCTTCCAAGCCTGGCGGGAATGCTCTCTAGATGCTGTGGCTCTACACTAATCTAGGGCTTTCTGCTGGGTATTAATCACCCACCACAACGTCTACTTTCTTGGCCTCATGCGCTGGATCAAAGGCCTTGACACTCGGCTCTGCTTTGTCCACGAGCATCGAGTCAGCATTGTTGCCAGCGGCATGTAGTTTCAGATATGTCTGAATGAATGAGGAGGAAACTAGGGAGATTTGACAACATGTGTATGTTCGGAAAGGAGAGGAGAAATGAGGAGGGGCTGGTTACACACATCTGTGTGCGACAACCAAAACTGGCAGAGCTGATAAGAAGGGTCGGTCCGATTGAATGGGGGGTCAAAGCTGGAGTGGTGTCGTAGGGACCCAGTCTGGGTAGCGGAGGCAGTGTGGGGCACAGGGGTCCCACAGGTCACTGAATCACACAGACAGGGTGTGTAGCCTTACATTGTTCTGAGGCAGCCCGGCAGTATAAATGACGATGTGTCACGATGAAAGCACTTTCTCACAATTGTCTGTAAGAATGTGTGTTCTCATGAATTTCACTTCTCATGTATGCTACAGTGTCTGTCATAATACAAAGCCATGGACTGACCAAAGATATATATGTAGGTTTATTAAGAAAGAAATCCAAGGACAGAACAATCAGGTAATGTCCTAAGATGTAACTTACACCTTAACCATCCTACATTTAAAGACGAGGACGGAAAAGGTCTACTTTTACATTTATATAAAATTTATTTAATTAATGGTGCCATTCTCTATATTGTTTTTTTTATTCTTACATATATCTCTGGGTTCCTCAGAGGTTTCTTATCTCAAGTATTTGTAAAGATTCTAAAACAGGGGTGGGGAATCCTTTCTCTGTTGTGAAACATTTGAATTTGTGTAACATGCTAAATTATTAAACACATCTCAAGCTACAGACATGAATCCCCCCCTCATATCAAGCTGATGCCCCTTTAAAAAATGGCTGGAATTTATTACGTTTATTTCATCGCAGGCATCAGAGAAAATCTTACAGTGTCTCCTAAGTATCTTGTCCCATATCAGTATATTTGTTCTGTCACTTTTCTTCAAGACAAAGTGACACTTTGGAACAATTTTACCCGCGAACTTCATATACGAGTTTTCTTTTCTTGACAGTTGCCATGATGCTTGTTAGCGTTGACTCGTAACAGATATGTGTGTGTTTCGTTCACCCGTGACCTGACAGACATACAGCCAGAATGGACCACCCTGAAGGGCACGTTACTAACTATTTTATGTTTGTATCTAAAAGGATCATTGCTGCCATTTTTTGTACTTCTGAGATGCAGATTTTTGTATTTATGGATTATCTTGCATCGATATTTAAGACACACACTCTAAAGCCTTTCATCCACATTTGTGATTTGTTATTTTGGGACTTCACAAATACAGTATAAGGCTACAGTTTCCATTTGGATGGATGTACTTTGGAGCAGGCCTCACACTGGCTTACTGGCTTCCTGTATAGCTGCTTTCGGACATCCACTGGATTTAGCAGATCCTCCGTAAATTCTCCAGAGGAGGTGTATGTGTGAACCCAAATGTCCGAGTGAGACGCTGTGCACTTTCTACGGACTTTCACAGCATGGCCTCATAGTGTAAAGTCCATAGAAATCCAGGAGTAGTCGATGTGTGAACACAGCAGGGATCACCTGCTGGATTCACTGCGGACGAGTGGGGGGGGGGGGGGGGGGGGGGGCTTGAAGGGACAGACGCTTAAATGAAAAAACAAAAGGAAAACAAATATCTCCCGGGGAAAAAGCGGGGACACACACGTGCAAGACTCCGACAAAGATGTCAAGAGAGTTTCTGGTGATAAGAGCTGACGCCGGTGTCGGGCTGCTGTAAACAAAATCACGTGATCTATGCAGCTGAGTTAATTCCTGTCTCTGTCTGCTGAGCCCGGCTGCTCCACCTCTTGTCTGAATAAAGCAGAGACTTTTGTACTGTTGTGAATTGTTCTGTGCAGAGAACCTCCTGCTGTGTGTTGTGCATGTGTGGAAGGCAGACTACGGGTAAACTTCTAGGTTTCACCCGGAGGTCATGACTGATAACGGTTTATGTCTCATGAGGCTGCAGGGACCTGGGATTCCAGCGATTGTGAATTAACCGTCAAACCGCCGCTGTATCTTCTTTGGTGGGTGCATGATATCACTGATGAGTTTTTGCTGACACAACACAAGATTTTCCCCTTAAGACCGGCAAATTCCTTGTTGGTGGTGCCAAGGTCTGACTCTACATTCAAAAACTGTGGATTGAAAAATTCAACCTCAATCAACATACACTGCACTTAGCTTCATTCTCTGCATCACATTGTTATTAAGAGTTGCCTCTGGTTTTTTCACATGTGAACCTTGATCGTTTTAGTACGTTGTGATTCCTGCTGAGGCTGCTGCTTTAATGGATCATAAGATAAAAACACCAAATCTAAATCTGTTGAACTCATTCTTCAGCTCTCTTTGTGTGTGTCCTTGTGTGAGTGTGTGTGATCTTTGCTCAGGGTTGGCAGTGCCAGTTTAATGACCTCGAGCTCCCCGGCCTTAAGCCCGGGCTATTTTGCCATTAAACCTCTGTTCCTCCTCTGACACAGAGCCTTTGCCTGAGCACTCTTGTTACTGGGGGGAATCTGTCAGTGTGACGCAGCGCTGGTTTGTCTTGGCGGCTACTCCGCAGCTATGGAATACAGATGTTAGCGGTCTGTGTGTGTGTGTGTGTGTTTCCCAATTAAAGCATTAATCCAAATCAACCCAAATGATCGCACACGGCATAATGACGATCAGGGAGGCCCCAGCAGTTACTCTCTTTTTACCTCTCCTTCCTGCTCTCCCTCTATGTCCTCCCTTCCTTTCTTCTTAAATGTCCATCTCTTCTCACCCTGTGGCCTCTTTAATTGTCTCCATCACCTTCTCAGTTCATCAGTGTAATCCACCTCTCTCCCCCCTCACCCCCCCCTGTGATTACTCACCCTACATTCCTTCAGCATGCATCAAAGCAGCCAATGCGAAATGTGGAAAAAGTGAATGTGAAGAGGAAGACAATAGCGCAATGAGGCTCCGCTCTGTCGACCATTTCATTTTTCCACTATTTTCTGAGATTCAAACGTGTGTACTTTCCTCCTTTTGCAGCAGCTATGCTTTACTGTATATTACACAACTATAGGAGGCATGTAATTTAACACAATGACAGATTTCAAGCTCCTCGATGAAAGCCTTTAATTTGCCTTGAATTTGGACTTTTAAGGGCATTGCTAGCTCTCATGGTAATGCCTGGGTCCAAACAAATGCACACACCAACCGTCCTCCCACCCACACACTGATGTGCACTCTCACACATGTCGAGGTCCCAAACATCCTGCTGCAGCTAACACTAACTCATCATGTGTACAAACAAAATGTCTCGAAGGAGGCAGGACGCGCTTCGCGAAATGACACCCACCTGCGCAGGTCAAACAGTTCACAAGTTTAGAGGCCTCGCAGATATGTTTGGACACCAAACACTTGCACATTCATGACCCATCTCTTATTTCGCTTTCACCCAAAGCGCACAAACGCACACACACAGTGCTTCTCCACTGGCACATGAAGAACACACTATACTCCCACTTCAAATATGTTTCTGAACATACTCATAGAGCCAAGCGGGCTTAACAATGGCCAGATATGGAGAAATTCCGAGTAAACAGTCAAACTATGGCTTCGGGCAGGCACGGGATGAGCTCCATCTGGAGAAGCCGATGCCAGATACGCATGAGTGTGTGCAATGTATGTGTGTGTTTTAGCATACTCCTGTAAAATGGCAGTCCTGAAAATGAAGATGTCAATGTCCCACTGTATGTGTGTGCATCGCAGGGCGTCTGTATGTGTGTGTTCCCCCTGTTCTCCCAAACCAAACACAGTTAACAGTAGCCTGCTGTCATAACACCCTGCCATTCTACAATGGGGGCCGCTGTTCATTCTAAACAGGCAGAGAGAAGAAGAGTGGCAGAGAAATGCCGGAGCAACAGCAGCATGGTGAGAGACACAATAAGAGTGTGACCGGGAAAAGGTGGAGATAAGGTAGGAGTGAGATACTGAGCATGTCTTTTATTTCTTCTATTGTGAGCTGGAGGCAGGTTCCCGAACTTTGCCAACAGGAAGTTCGACACATGCATAGAGCCTGAGAAAATTGTGACGTCACTTGCAGGGGTCATAAAGCATCTATGTGTGCATGTGGGGGCATGTACCTCTGAGTGTGTGTGCGTGTGTATGTGTGTGTGTTTACTTGCAAGCATAAATGCATCTGTATTTATGCTGGCACCATAGTATTTGTTTTTATTTGTGTATGTATTTTATCCTTTAAAATGTCATATTCTTGAAATGTCATCATCTTTCTGCCATAAAATTCAAAAACAAATTCTCATGCGAATTTGTCTGTGAACACTGGACACAAAGAAAACTTGACAGCAAAGAACCTCTAAATTGGTCTCTGATGGTGGTGAATTTCTAAAATTTCCTTTGAGGCCGACTCACAACAACACGCAGCCTAAACAGTGAAAAAGGTGGAACACACACAGACCTTCAGATGAGGGGGTCCACTATAAACAACCGTGTCAGGATGTTATTTTCCTATTTTCCAGCATTCAGCAAAACTGCTTTCACGCTTCTGCTTTTCTTTCCACTTCTAGTTCAATATGTAGGAAGACGAGAAGGATGTTCAGCTTGGGATCCACATTTTACTGCAATATGTTGTTGAAATACTTTGATTTTGCTCTCATGTGAAGAAACAGAGATTAATTCATATATTCACAATTAAGACGCCCTTACTACATCAATGTGCACAGGTACCAGAAGAATCTTAACATTAAGTCCATCTAACGCAGTCACAATTTCATCTTCATGATATGTTATATTGGAGATATTTCATTTTAATGCAGAAAACAAAAGAAAATTATATCTTTGCATGTGGTTAATTTAAAAACCAAAAGTCTGTACTGGCTGATTTTTAAAGTAAGTTTGCTAAAAATGAACAATTGTAAAACTTTTCTTCACAAAGTCTTTAATTCTCTTTGTCCATAATAATATTTCATATTAAATCTTTTTAAATGGAAAAAGAACTGCAGAGAATTTATTTTTACCAGAGTACAAACAGCAACTAAAATCACTGAATATACAGAACTATCAAAAATAATTTCAGGTCTACCTACATTGGATACTTTTCATAAAGTTTTTGATACTTTAATAAGCTTTTACAAAATTTCATTTTTTTTATAGCTATTTAAATTGATCAAACATGCTTTGTGCCCATCACACTTGTGATTGCATAATTGCAGATACAAAGCGGCTCAGAAACTGTGTGAGGTGGGTTTTTCTCTCTTTTGTCTCTCATCCTGTCTTACCCCATCACAGTGCTGCTCTGCTGGATTACAGGGTCTGACAGGGCCACCTAATAACAGGTTGCAGCATGGTTTCTACTCCAGGCCGTTTAGTGGATGGATACCTGATACCAAAACTCATCCTTTCATTGTCATCTCAGATGCATGGCCCTAACTAGCTGTAAATATAGGTGATTTTTTTTCTCCCATCCAAATTATGCACATGGTCGTCTCTCATTTGAATTGAGTTAGAAATTAAAAACACATTGTCAGAAAACGAATTGTTGTAGAAAAAAATCTGCCGAAAATATTAGCGAGGAACACTGACCAATGTGCAACCTGCTCAGTGAAAAGAGGCATGGACCCGAGCAGATGGATTTTTTAGCTTTTTCTCTGGTCAGGCTGAACTTGGCAGCAGTATTGATGGACATTTTTCTCTGTCAGGCTGCAGGAGTCAGTACAGCAGAGCCAGCTGCCGAGGCTCACAGCCTGGTCTCTAATTAAAACAGTGGAAAATGAGATAACTCCATAGATCCATCATGGCCGCCGTTGGCTGTCAGAGCGCTCGGGGGCTGCCACCCACCGTATGTTTACACCAGGGCCACTCGGCCTCTCTGCTCTCAGGGTGTTTTTAGAGTCCCGGCCTGATTTCTCTAATGGGCCGAGAGGTTTTTTTAGCCTCCTTCCACCCTTGCTTTGCTACAAACCTCTTTCTACTCCCACCCGACCCTCCTTCAAGTGTTCCTGATGGTGCTGACCGAGGCTCGGGGTGGCAGGGCGACCCCCTCCCCCCCCGACCACCCCTCTTCCCCTCCTCCCATATTTCCCACCCACTCCGCCTCGTTAGCCCTTCATTTATTAGGCCCTAATGGAAGCTGGGAGTGCTGTGATGTCATGTACTGGTGCGTGGAGAGGAAAGCTTTTCTCCGTTTTTTGCTTTCTTCCCTCATCCTTTCGCTCTGACTCAAACTCTTCGTTTTCACCCTTGTCTGCTTACAACATTGTTCTCGCTTATGTTGTCTTTCCCTGTTTGTCTAGAACCCCATTTATTCTGATTCGTTTGAGTCAGGTGTTCACCACAACTTTGCACAGAAGCGAGTCTGGCAGATCTGGGTGTCAGGGAGGGCAAAGAGGTCCTCGGCACGCCACGGTCAGCAGTTCATTTTTGGGCAGAGACCTGAAACATATGTGGCCTTCCTGACTATTCTGTGTTAAAAGACCTATTTTGACAGCTGCCATTTAAAAGAGAATAAAACTGCCGCTGTGATTAGAGTCAGACAAACCTGTCTTCGTTTGTGCTGAATAATGGCAGAGTGTTAGCAGATCTCCTTCAACCTCTCATGCCAGCCTCACTAATGATCCTAAGGCCTCTTCCACAGCCTTTGCCAGCACGCTGCAGAGGAATCCAGCTTCCAGCCCTGTTTTCCTTCCACGGGCGGAGAACAGCCGCCTTTTCACGTTGGAAAGAATGTGGAGGTAGAGTTGAAGGACCCGTCACAGCTGGAGACATGTTAGCACCCTGTTAGTGGCTATGAAATGTCAATTGTTGAAAAATAATCCACAAATTGTTTTTTCTAATGCAGTCTTGACAGCCGACGTGTTTTCTCTGTTACTGAGATTTTAATGATTTAACAGTCAGTTAAATGAAAATGGACTCTTATATCTGATGACAGGTTTCATCAAAATATACTTGAATTACATGATGGGTTTGTTTCCTTTCATGGCATATGACTATTCTTATAGCTGTAAAATCATATTGATTTCTGATCCCAAAAAGCAATTTTGATCAATAGATTTATTTATTTAGTCATGCTTAAAGTCAGTTTTACTCAGCTGATAACTTTTATTGGACACGAGTAAGAAAACACAAATGGATGCAAGTAAGATGAGCAGTGTGTGTGTGTGCGTGTGTGCGTGTGTGTGCTTTCAGTGTCCAACGGGCCACCCAGCTGCAAAGCTCATTAGTTTCAGCAACACATTACTTCATGTTTCGGGCTAAATATCATTACACAAACGCCATTGATCTCGCTGCTCTGAACACAGCTCAGCTGATGACGAAAGACCACAAATGTGATACTTTGTCTTGTAACTGGATCTGTGTTTTTGTTCTCATTTCAGAGGCGTGCACACCCTGCCTGGTCAGTGGCATGTGCCTCATTTAGAAATCAAGCAGGGATCATTACAGCATCTCTCTCTCTCCCTCTGTAGTAGCTAACACGTTCATTCGCAGACGTCAACAGATGTCAAATTACTCCACAATTAGCCCAATGGGCCCCCTTGCACGACTGCATTGTGTGCTTTTGCTAGAAGTGGGCTTGGCAGATTGGGCTTTTGATTTCTATAAGATGACAAGTCATCCATCACGTTGAACGCTCACTTCTCTCTTTCTCCACTGAAGGCTTTCTCCTTGCTCCCTCTCTGTTCCCCCTGACCTCACTCTACGCTCACTTGCTCTCTTTCTGCCCCCCCCTTGTCCCCTCCCTCCTGTCACTCTCAGTCAGGATGAAAAAAGGTCAGTGTGAGTCGGCCGAGAGAAAGAACAGGAGAGTAAACAGGGGAGAGAGATCAAGAGCGTTTTACACCCGGTATAAATATTTGCAGAAATGTGGCTGGAACACGTGGAACACACATGAAGGAAAAAAGAGTGGGGAGAACATTGTTGCAGTCGGATTTCTGCACACATGAACACAGGACCCACATCCAAGTGTGCACTTATATACAAATCTACAAAGTCTTTCTTAAATCTCTCTCTACCGACGGCATTCGGGCTGGCAGAGTGGTGCAGCAAGCGGAAAGACCACCCCTCAACCAAAGGGCTTCTGGTACGAACCCTCATGTCAGTAATAATCTGCCCTGCTGTAGTGTCCTTGAGCACGGTATCGGATAGCTCAAGCTCCAGCTGACCATGTGCTTCATATAAAAAACTTCCCGTGTGCATATCGCCTCAGCTCCGATGATTATTACTCTAAGAGGCAAAATATAATCTTAGCGCTCATGTGGAATTACACTGGATAGTGTGAGCTGCAGACATGTTGAAGAGCCCCTACTCACTCACTGTTGTAGAGCCTGGTCAAACCCGTGTCAGCTGACTGACTGACTGACTGCAGAGTTCAAATTGCCCACAGCTGCTTTCGGTTTCAACACCTCCACTCTAATTGCTGATAAACATGCAAACGCCCACTGATGCCACCGAGCATCTTGGCTGTGATGGATGGACAGGTGAGAAGACCCCAGTCGCAGAGAGTGTGAGAGCTTATATGAAGCAGCCGGGTGTTGACAGAGAGATAAAGTCTCTATCTCTGGACGGTAGATAACGTGACAGGGCAAAGTCACACCTGATCTCCGGTGTCAGAGGCACGGACAGATGGTGAGATGAACAAGATTGTTTGTGTAGAAGCATGGAAATCGGCTAAGTTACTGTTTGAAAAAGTTATGACTAAAAACACATTTTGCTGCTATAACTCTTAATCACGTTCTTATTCATTTTCCGCTGCTGCGTCACTGGACAAAGTGGAGCATCACTGCAGCCTTAAAAGGAGGGAAACAGACGTGACAAGGGATGGAAGCTCTGTGCTGTCCTCCCCTCTCCATTCACCACAGTCACATTCTCTTAATGCTCAGTCTGCCTCTGTTTCCATCTCTGACTATCTCTGTTTAAAAGGCTGATTCATGCAGACCTGCGCTTAGGAGCAGGTTCGAGTATGCTCCTCTGCAATATGAAAGAAAACATGTACAAAGAAATACCAGTCAAATTCTGCGTACATAATATGGAAGCGGACTTGGGAGGTTATTAGTCCAGACCTGCATTGGACACAGCAGGGAAATTATGATGTACTTATATTATGTTGGTATCAAAGATTTATTTAGAAAATTCAACAGTGATTGCAGAGCATGCTCCTTGTCATTTTATAATAATAAAAATAAATACATGGATTGCTATACAGTAATGATCAATTGTACAATAATTATATAAGTTGAAATATTCCATCTTATTATACGATTATCCCTTATCATTACAATAGGGAAATGTGCTGGTCTGTGGAGCACAGATGTTACAAGAGCAACACGTTAAAAAAATACTAACTTATGAAAGCAAGAGATAAACAAATAATTAGCTGACCCTAAATGAAGCTCCATCTTGAAAGCATTTTATGATTTTGAAACAAATCAAATCACCTTCATAATATATCATTTACCCAAATTTATTGAAATGTCTTTATTTTTTATTTTCAGTATTTGTATTGTCTGATACACAAAATATGTTCACTTCACTATTAAATGTTGATGACCTACTAATTTTGAAAATGTAAATTTGGTAGGCCATATTCACAGAAACGTGTTAAACACCATTAGTCAGGCTTCACTCAGAATCAGCCAGCATTCCATCATTGTCTGAGGGAGGAGCATTCCAAAACTGTAACTGAGACTCACAAACCCAGTTCTGTAAAACATCCTGTGCCAAAGCTTCACTTGAGACAATGAAAGTCCTAAAAAAACATTGGATGTGTTGTTTGAAATTTGTTGAGCGGCTTCTGCTTATTAAACACTTTTTTTTTACAATTAAGTTAGGTAGATTTAACTCCTTCTACCTCTGAGCCACTAAGTCCCATTCCTTAATTTGTTATCTCTGTGTGTGGAGGGTTAAAAGGGCATCGGCAGCCTGAGCTTCCTCCCAGTGCAGCCCACTGTAACCTCCAGGCCACTTGTCTGAGGCTTCAAATGCCCTCAGCAGCACAGGGAAATTGAGTGGTGAACAGATAAGGATAGTAGCTGGGTTGATCTGCTGGTATGAGCTGGGAGGGGCACAGGGGGGTCCCAGGAGCACCAGGGTCATTTGGCTGCTCTCTCTGGATTGGCAAAGGAATGTCAGAAACAACCAGACACATTTTATAGAGCTAGAATACGTATTATGAGGAAAATGCAACATTTTCCGTGTTAGAAAAAAACACAATTATATGTTAACATGTAAAGACTGGTCATGTTTATTTAAAGGAGTACTTCACTATAATGTTAGTGTTATTCTAGCAGAGTAACTTAGCGGAGTAACTTAGCTGGTAGCATATGACTGGGAAAGGGGGAAACAGTTAGTCTCAGCTGTTCTACAGTAACAACTACAGTTCATTTTCATATGTGTAGAATCTTATCCCTGAATCCCTGAATTATTCTCTGACAAAATCACACAAAATGTTCCATACATCTTACCTTGCTATGTTAAAGAAGGCAACAAGAAAAACTCATACCGCATCCTTCCACCAAGTCTTGTGGAAAGCTGTCCAATTTTTTTTGCGTAATCTTGCTAATTAACAAACAAACAACAGATTACCCCCTTGACCGAAGAAACTAGAATTGCACTCAAAAGAAAGCACACATCCACCAATTAAGGCCCCAATAGTCCTCTTAAATTCAATCAAGCCAAGATATCAGATCGACATTATTCCCATAAATATGTTGATATTATTTTATCCTCACGATCCAAACATTATTCAATGTTAAAGAATAGGGGGAAAATTCCTGGATCTGCCCCAAAGTGTGAATGGATTCTTCCATTTCAAGAAAATCTGTTTAGTAGTTTTTGTGGAAACAGATAAATAGTCAAACAATAAGGAGAATATAACCTCCTTGGCAGAGCTAACAAACAAGTTAAATAATTTATTAAATGTAAAAAGCACTAACAATTATTTAAAGTAAAAATAAAAGTGACTTCAGATCACTGAATCTTGCTCCTGCATGTAATAATCACTGACATACTTCTCTCTCCCTCTATTTCTGCCATCGCTGTACTTTCTCTGCTTGTCACTGTCAGTGTTGCTGCTGAATGCTTCTTGTTGCTGTCATCTCCAGCTGCTCTCTCTCTATCAGCTGTCATCACTTCCACATGACCATCACTGCCAATTAATGTGTCTCGTCCCCGCGCCTCTATTCAAGAGCTGCAGCTCCATGTTTTTTGTGTACTATTCTTGGGAGCTACATCAGCGCCGTTCAAGGCTGTGACGTCATCTCAGAGGCAGCTGTTTTTATTCTTATGTCCTCCACGCACCCACTCACAGGGCCTGACCAAGTGCTGAGTCATAGTTTGGGAACTTTTTATGTTCTCTTTACTTGTTTCCCTTCTATCTTTTTGTATGATTTAGGTGAAACTAGGCTTTTAATCTGTCCTGTATTTGTGCAAGAGGATTTTCTTTCAGCTATTTTTGTCTGAATTAATTCCAGACATCAGAATCTTCCCACATACCAGATTTGTTGTGATTCAATTTGTGAATTAAATGAAAGTTAATATAAAGTCAGGAAGACTAATTCCTCTCCAGTATCATAACCACAATTTCAGAATGAATCAAGCCCAAAACTCTAGATTTGATAACGTAAAGATATTGAGGTGTGTTGGGGACTATGTTGTGCTGCTGACGCGGGCTGAGATTATAAGCAGGGGGGTAATGAACCCTGGGGTCCTGCGCTGGCCCAGTAATGGCCCAGTTTTTATCATCCTACGACTTCCTGTAGCCTCCTCTCTTGGGAAGCCTTGCTGGAGCTCTGCTGGAAGCTCCTCTGATAAAAAACCCTGGCTAATGTTCACATGCTGCTGGGAACAAGAGAGAGAGAGAGAGGGAGAGAGAGAGAGAGAGAGTGTAGACAGTGTTTTAACAATCATAAAATAACAGAATCACACAATAATCTAACATGCAAATACTGACTACGCCCCTTAACATTCTTAAAATATATGTGATAATAATGTGGCGTGAGGTCGTGGTGACACAGCTCATGGGAACACATCCCAGAGATGTGTGCCACATGCGGGATCGCTGAACAACAGTAAAAACAAGACCAGAGTGTAAGAGTGAGCGGCCGAGGGGAGGAGCGATTGTTATTTTGGTGTTTTTGGCCTCAGATGAGAGTGAGTCCAGTCAGAGGACAGGCATGCTGGACGCCAGTCATGAAAAGCCATGGGAGCAGGGACCAGGAAGAAGAGCAATGATGATGATGATCACACAGCCTCAGATGATCCCAGGGTACCATGCTGGCTTCCTGTGTCGGGAAACAAAGAGCCTGATTTAGAAATGGGTCAGAAGTGGAGAAAAAGGTACAGCAAATGGAAATGAAGTGAGGAAAAGTATCAGCTAAACGACATGAACACTCACTGGAGATTACAGTTGGGAGAGAAAGGAGGGGAGAGAGGACCTGATAAGGCCTCTGCAGGACACGCAGAGCTGTGTGTGTGTCTGTGTGAGTGACCTCGCGCTCACAGAGGTTGTAAAGGTCTCCAGTGTGTGACAGCACATTAGTTAAATCTTACGGCAGATTCTCTGTTTGTTCATGTGTGACATTTTCTCACATGTCGGAGAGTATCTGCTTTGCTTTAAGATGAACCACTGTCGGACAATCCATCACTTTCCTTTATAACTATGCTGTAATTTAGAGTTATCAAACTCGCATAACTCTGTATCTAGCCCTCAATAAATCAGGCCTCAGTGACCTGCACATTCACTTTTTACTGGTGTGGTTTCTGGACACTACCATTAGGCAATGTTGTTGAAGCTGCAAGTGCATCTGCCAAAGTTTTACATGATTATTTTGTGACTGGTTAAGCACTAGTTCTAGGCTGCAATGCTGCTGCTGTTTTCTCCTTTTCTGTGTTCTAATCTGATTCTTTCACTTACACTCCTCTGATCAAAATTGAAAAGATGGGTCAAAACGCATTATTGTACTGGATTGAATTTAGCCTAATGTGTTTTTAACTTTCCAAACAGACATATACTCTTCACAATTGCTTTGGTGTCTCCAAACTGGTCTGAATATCAAAAAGTGTGCAGAGCCACAGAGGACAGGCAAGGAACCAAGTGGCTATCCACTGTCACGTCTGTCAGTGGTTTGTGAAGTGTCGTTTTGAAGTCTTGAGATTGGAGCAGGGGTCACTGCATGCCAATTTACACCCCCGACCTGTACCCACTGGACGGCACTAGCTGTCAATCATATATATCCATGCCCCCAATGCATACCGTGCTTTATCGCCTATTTGACTCTAAATGGGACTGTAATTAGAAGTCTAGAAAACTAGAGATTTAGACCACAAGCAACATGAGAAAAATGTTTCCTGATGTTATAAATCAAGTGAGAAGTTGAGTAATTTTCTCATAGAATTCTATTGGAACAGCCAGTTGAGTCCCCCTCTGCTGGTCATTCCAGATAATACAGATTTCAGGCACTTGCTTATTGGCTTCACTTTCCTGATAGAGAGTCAAACTCCATTTCTATATACAGTCAATGTAAAGAACTTCTGACATAGCCAACAATAGCCGTATGAAATACACAGGCAATGTTTAATATGGGAAATTATTTATTTATGCAAATGATGTGGCACCACCAGAAACTGACTCCGACTGCACTTGAAGGAGACAAGAATACTAACTGTGTAAAGTTTGGATACAAAATAATAAAATAAATGTCTTTGTTTATGAGTAATATAAATAAACTGAGATATTACATCACTAACATCCACAGTCTTGTAACCTGATACAGGACCACAGAATCCTTACACTCCAACCACAACCTGCTGCCACTGCTGCAGTTGCAGCTCACACTACATTAGTAATTTAATAAGAAAACAAGTTTCAAGAGTAACTCACTTTTCATTTCACAGCTTACCCAATAACAAAATGTTAAACCAGAAATTGTATTTTATTTCTCAAATTAAAGTTAGGGCAAGCTTTATGGTTCTCATTTCCTATCTGCATGTGTCTGAGCAAGTGTTCTTGCTTCCAGTAATAGTAAGAAGTTAGTGTGAATACATTTTAATGTGTTATGATCTGAACTGTGGTTCAAAAATCAAGGTCTGAATTTACATTTACAGAATTTATCATTTCTCCATCATGGAAGGACAGTTTTCAGTTGTCAATATATTTTTCAATCGTCAATTTTCTGCCCCAACTATTTATCTTTTACTATCAACTTCAACATTCACATTTTATGTCCATAGAACTAAATCTAAATACATGCTTAGCTTGAGTGTAGAGAATAAACTAATTAGTCATTTTGACAACAACCATTACTAATTTATTAACATTCCCCTTCTCTACTGCTGTGGCTACCAAGACAAACTGATAGTAAAGACGATGAATTTAGTTGAGACCATGAAGAGAAAACCCTAGGGAGAGGTGATGTGATGGGAAAATAACTGTGTTACTGGGATTAAAGTGGAACACAGGCGAACAAGAAGAGGGGGCTGGTATCTAACTCTGCAGCATCTTTCATAATATAAACTCATAGGGAAAGATGAGATGCTTTCTTAATATCTGCCACAGGAAGAGTTGTTTCTCCCCAGAGCCGCCTGGGTGGGGCTGATGCACAATGTTGAATGAATTCCATTAGGGCCTAAATTACCTTTAATAATAAAACAACAGGCAATTACTGGGGCGCCATTAGCATGGTATTGGGGTGCCTGCTCGTGCGTGTGGCGCGGGCCAGACATATGGTTCGGCTCACAGCGAGCCCAACGTTATAAAGCTAACATTGTCATGACTGATGTATGGTGGCGTGGTAGTGGGCTCTGAAAGATCCATTTGTCTTCTCAATTAAAGCTGAGAGGGGGAAGAGAGGAACGGGATATGGGGGCAGGGAGGTTAGGGGGCTACCCCCTGTGCGGTCCGCACTTAGGAACATGTGGTGAGGGCGAAGCAGTATGTATTTGTGTGCTAGTAAGGGAAAAAGAGAGAGAGAGCCTACAAGTGTGTGTCGGACAGTTGGATGCAGGCCAGATGAAGCCTGGGAGTTGTTTTGGCAACTCCTTTTCACCTAAATGCCCCGACTCTCCCACTTCACTCCCTTCTCTCATATCTTTTCCTTGTCGTTTTCTCCACCCCTCTCAATTTTGCCATGTAGTCAGGAATCTCTTCCCCGGGGCAGAGGCTACTTAAATGTGGGAAGCCTGGCAAAGGCAATCTGAGACCCAGAGTCTCCTACGCCGCACACACAAAAACACACACAAACAGACACACGCACACAGACAAACACACATAAACTTGCACTTAAACATAGAAACACACTCTGAGTCGTTTCTTATCTGACTTGATGACATGGCAAGCATGTTCTCCGTTTCCCTCCACGATCTGACACTGTTTCACCACCAAGCACTACAAGCAAGATAAGACCAAATGAGGCAAAAGGAGGAAGAGGGAGCTATTATTACAAGTTCCACACATCAGTGTTTTTTATCCATTAGGGTATAAGTCTTACCAACTAGTTAAATAATTACACTATCTACAAAGACATTCTTTGATGCTTGTCAGCTCGTCCGGGTCATACATGATGTTTAATCTTAAAGTTATCTGACAAATTAGGTTAAGTGCAGCACCACTTAGAATGAACTATTTTGGTGGTGTATTAATTGTGGTAGCTGATGAATCAGTTGCTGTGAATTACTGTCCAAGCGATTTTTCAACTTCCCCCCAAAGTTAATAACGTCTCAAATAGGATTTATCTGTGAGAGAAGCAGGACATTTATCAACTCCCATTGTGACTTCACCTATGGTATAGTTGATATATATTTATAACTGACACTTATATAAATCCATCATTTACAATACTAAAATGCAACATGTTGAGGAATTACCATCATATTTACTCACTGTACAACACATATGGAATTAATGATTTAAAAAAAACCAGACATCACCATCAAACTGCTTTTTATATGACAAGGCTGATTATTGTACAGGCATAAGAAATCACTCACCCCAACCCGAATCTCTCTTTGTCTGTCATTCAGGGCCTGAGGTGGTCTGCACTAAACAACCTCTGAGACTAAACAACTCTTTGTAATGTCTCATTTGTTACGTGAAGTAGCCTTTCATTAGCCTGGTGGCTCAGAAAAAGAATAGATGGCTTCTCACTTATGTCTTTGTCATTATATTCATAAATTATGTGTTGTGTGTAGAGCAAAATGCTCAGACTCAGGTGTGGACACTGGTTTAAAACACGCTTAAAAGCAACGTAACACATACAATATCCATATAATTATTAATTATAAGGGAAATCGTGCACAGTGAACTCTGACGCTCAAATCACTTATCAGTCAAGCATACAAATGTTTCCCTTATACAGAATATGCTTGAATGTTTTCATGTGAGGCAAATAGACGCAGGAACAGAATCTAAACCTGTCAGACAAGTGTTGGAAAGTGTATTTAGATACATTACACAGATAAAATCGCCTTTAGAATATCACATAATTAAATAGAGGAGTAGCCTACAAGCTTTTTTTAGGGTAAAAAAATGTCTTATAAAATATTTATCTTTCATTAGCAGCATTTAATGTTAAATTAGAGGAGCATTCATTTTTTTATTTAAAAACTTTATTTAAAGACATATCACATATGGAAATCCTGATTAAAGGTTTTGTTTGACTATGAATGTAAAATACAGTATTTAGTAATGTAATCCTCTGAAATGTAGTACAGAGTACAAATATAAAACGAAAATACCAGTGAAAGTACATTAAAACCTTACTCTATAGCCCTTGATTAAATGCACTGCATTGTAACACTGCTCTTTGTTACAATGTGGTATAAATGCAACATTAACAAAGCTGTACTACATACTAACCATCAAAACATTCAGGTGATAAATGGAACCCTGTGATCCAATATAGGATTTCCCCCTTCATTATCATCAATAATAAAAACCGAAATTCCAAAGACATTTTTAGCAATGAACGCAAGAAATTACAATAAAGGCCGTATTGTTCGGAAACTTCTCGTCCCGTCCAACAGCTCCTAATTGGCCCTTCTCATTATCCTGCCTCAGTACTACACTGTTGGTGGTATGCAGTGAAATGGAATAGCACTTCTAAGAGGCACAGGGGAAGTGAACTATATGCTCTGTGTGTGATGCCTTTTAATTCAAGGTCTCATCCAATTCCCTGTTGCTGCTTGTGCTGGAACATCTGGAGCAGGCGTTAGTCCTCTGTCCGTGACTGTAATAACCGCTGGCAGAGAGCGCCGACCCGAACAGAGCTCGTTGGTGTCCGGAGAGGCTGCACTCCTCCTCGCAGGTTTGGAGATATTTCATGGAATTGAAAACCTACCTGTTATAACTGACGACGCGGTACCTTTGTTCACCTTATTTAAACTCTTGCAGCTGCCAAAGTGCACACACTTCTCAGATGGCTGCCGTAGGATTGAGTTGAGGATAAAATCGGATTTAAAAAAAAAGAAATGAAGAAAATAGTGACACACGCTAAAGACAGATGGTTCAAGCTCTTCAAAGTCAACACATGACACGGAACCAACAGGAACACGCCATGTGGGTCGACGTGGCTTTGGAGCTAACCTCCTCTAACGAGACGCTGGCCACATTCCCCTTCATATTTATTGTGAAAAAGTATAAAAACTTAAGCAAGCGGTTTACGGTGGAAATGGTTGGAGCGTGGCCCTCTCGTGTGAAACTGAATCCCCTGCTGCATTATGGAAATGTGAGGCTCGGAGCGAGTGCAAAGCAAACTGAGGCGGCTCTAATAGTGTGGTGCACTCTAATGAAATCAGCAACCCCAGGCCTCAGGAATGAGATCCATGCACGGCTTTTCATTCCCTGCATCCTCACCCAAGCCGTCTTCTCAATTGGGCGTTCCAGCGTCGGTTTTTAAGGAGAAGAGGCCTCATGTCTCATCTGGCTAAAAGGATGGAAGACTATCTTGGAATCAGCAGCACTTTAGTATTTCGGAGGCGCTGTGTTTCCTGCCTGGGTCAGATTGAGAACAGAGAGGGCAAAGATGTATAATGCACTGAATCATAGGCTACTGTCGTTATGTACTTAACACACAGGCCGAGGCAGAGTAAAAGACAATGCCAAAAGTTGTAATTTGAACTTTATATGGATGGTCTGATGAGAAACGGGACAGAATGACAGAAAACAGGGTTTTTCTCTGGTCAGATGTTTGTCTCTTTCTTTCTTTTCTGTCTCACCGCAGTGGCAACACTCTCCAAACGCAGACTATCATCTTTTACGCTGCAGTGTCAAAATACACCATGATGCTTTCTCTGCACCATAATTAAAAAAATTCTTATATTAACACTCTGTAGTTTCAGTCAACCCTTGACACTTATAAAGCCGATTGTACAACGTGGGATGAACATTTACCGATACAAGTCTTCATCTCTTTCACCAAGACCAGAGTCAATGATTGATATATCAGTGTTTGAGTGGCCTAACTGACGAGTCAGACCCCTTTAGGGAGTTGAATTGGCGATGTAAAAAAACACCCACGCAGCCCTGCAGACGGAGGAACCCTGAGGAAGTTGTGGGTTAATTAGATTTGTCCTACAACGCAGCACAGCCCATTCCACTTCAAATATTTATGGATCACGCGTCAGGAAAACAGACATTTGAGACCAGCTCTCTGAGAGCTGACTAACATGAATTCCCCTCATATTGTGCTGCTCCCCCAACCACCAGCGCACACACACTCACACAACCATAGAGAGGGAGGCAGGACACGCAACACAAACAGAACACTGGAGTTGAAGTGCTTGAACATCACCCACATAAGCACCGCTCCACTCTAATGAGTGCAAAGGAACGATGGTAAATTTGAATTTAATGGCTGTGATTCATAATCTACTCGAACCTAATAGTGAAGTGGCTACAGCACACATTTTAGTTTCAACATTATTTCAATTGCACGTAAATGTGACGTCAATACTGGATTTTGTTTGTAGGCCTGTACGTGCATGCAAGTTCGTGTCTTTTGTAAAGGTCATGTTGATGGATAACAAATAAAGTTGGATAGTTGCGTTTTTTGTTCCATAGCTCATGACATGTGTTTCCAACAGCTGAACAGAAACTCAAGGAAAGTCTCATTCCTATGCATGTGTGTGTGTGTGTGAGTGGAGCAGTTGATTTGTGAATGACAGTGCGGTGTGATAAGAACTCTCTGCCGACGGCTCTGCACTACGTGATGGGTCACAGAAGACCTCTGATGCTCTGTGACCCCATCCTACACTTGAGGGACACTGGTTTCTGTTCCCCCCAGACCTCAGCCCTAACAACTGCCAGTCCAGACACACACAAACACACACTCACACACACACACACACACGCACACACGCACACACGCACACACTCACTCACATACCTTTAAATAGCCCTGTCAGACCAGTGCTCGATGCTCATTATATGGAGAGAAGTTCAGACACAGAGAAGCCTCGCTGAAAGATGTATGGAGGGGAAAGAGGCAGAGAGAAAAAGAGTAAAGGACAAAAAGAGAAACAAAGAGAAAGTGAGATAAATAAAGAGAGAGAGAGAGAGAGAGGCAGAGCAGTGCTGAAGGCAGCCAGACGCCTGTTTGCAGCCTGAGAACAGGCCTGTCCAACTATCTCTCTTTGTCCTTTACAGCTCTACAAGGCCTGGGAGACGTTTTATAGTAGCAATCACTCAGATCCTCTTGGCTTTTATTCCATCTCTGGATGCCTCAGGATTGTATTCCATCACTGTTTCTATAAATAGATGGAGCAAAGAGTTGTGCACATGAGAAAAGTCAGCAATTAAAATATTCCTTTGTGAGACAATAAATAATAATAAAAAGAAAGTATTGCAAATGTGTTATTTTCTATACACAAAACTTTGGAGCTTGGAATCACGGATGAAAACCTTTCACTCAGTGAAGGTGTTTGCACATTGTGGTGACCCCGACCTTGTAAGTTGTCTAAATGCTTGTCTCGGCTTGATACCGAGTGACACAACAGTTCTTTTGTGCCGCAGCGGGATCTGATGTCGACTCGAGTGTTGCGCTGCTATTTGATCCAGAGAATGAATGTTGTTTCTGTCCCAGAGGGGGGGGCGGTGCTTTTCATTGAGCCTGCTGTGTGTGCTCAGGACCACACAGCCATGGAGCCTGAGACCCTCAGACTCCAAATCATTAGATATAAGGGGTCTGTGAGACTCGGCCTCATGCACCCAACCCAACCTCGCCCCCCCGCCCCTTGCTCTTTTTCTCTCTCTCCGCAGGACTGTTTTAGCCCAATCATGTGCTGCCGGCTGACAGACAGATGCATCAATT
This sequence comes from Pleuronectes platessa, assembly GCF_947347685.1. NCBI lineage: Eukaryota > Metazoa > Chordata > Actinopteri > Pleuronectiformes > Pleuronectidae > Pleuronectes > Pleuronectes platessa. The sequence goes on from NC_070626.1 coordinate 18,150,654, forward strand.
ATGAGCATTAAGTGCAGCCGATATGTGAAAATATGTGAAAGGGCAACAGGCACACCAAAGTGTCTGAATGATGACCGGGTCAGTGTGTGTGCGTGTTTGTGTGTATTGTTTGAGAGAGAACAAGAGAGGGAGAGGGAGGGAGGGAGAGAGGGAGATTCTCTAAGTTGCAGATTTTTCTATTTTCATAGATAGGTTTTCTTTTATTCATTTCCTTCACAGCATTTCTTTTGAGTTACAGCATTTATTCTATTAATCATATTTTTATGCTGCACTGCTACTTTTGTCAGCGTAGCAACTTACCAGCCACGGTAACATGTTCATGTGCAACACCGACATAGATATGTAAAATAAAGATACTGTGCATTAATTTAAATGCATTTTTTTTTTCTGTTTCTGTCAAGTGTCTGTTTTAAGATAGCAGACCCTCAAAGCATGTTAACGCCATCTAGAGGGTCATATTTGTAAACCCTTCTCTAACACTGAAACGGTGTTAAACAGTGAACAGTCATATACTGTGAAGGTGTTTCTTATTTGTCTGTCACAGTGTTGACAATCAAAGAAGGAAGTTCCTCACAAAAGACAATAACTTGTTGGATTTGTTGACATGCTTTGGTGATTAAACCAAAATAATTTCCGACAAAGTTTTAATCACCCATCTCCCCTAAAATACAAAGTAGAAATATAATTTTTCATAGTTAATCAATGTGACAAAATAAGATTATTGTTATTTATTCTAAGCCTGTTTGGGTAGGATTCTGTGATTACATCAAATAAGAAATATAATCTTTATGGGCTAAACATTTGTTTGTGTTCAATTATTTTTCATGATAACAAAATGATTATTTTCTGGATGAGACGTGCACAGGCCCGTTCCTTTCTTCATTTCTTAGACAGAGCGATACTGCCGTCTGTTCCTCCGCTCCAGGTGCTATTTTAAGAGCAGACTTTAATGTTTCATGTGTAATGTGTTTGGTCAGAACCCGAGCAAAGCGTCGACAGTGCTGGACGTGTTCGTCAGCAATACTAACAGAAAAAAACAAACATCATCTGGTGAGCAGGGAATGCTGGGGGGGGGGGCTAAATCTCTAGAAACAGAGGGAACATGGAGTCCATAATATGGATTTGACCAGTGACCGCTGCTATAGTGCAAACAGCTTTAGGTCTTAAAATACATAGAACATAACAACAGTAACTGTCCAATCACCGCATATTTTAATATTATTGTCAGTTATACTACTAGTGATAATAGCCTTATTTCCTGTAGACTTATATTGATTTTATATGTAAAGAAAGGTAATAAGTAAGATAATAATAATAATAATTAAATAATAACAATAACAATAATAATAGGATCATACCAATTTCAAACTTCTAAAACCTTGACGACATCTTGGCTTTAATATTTGAAACAATTATATCATCATGTAGAGATGTTGGATTTTTCAGAGGTCACCATCTGCACACACACACACACACACACATTGTTTGTCCTGCCTAAATGACGTAGGACTTGGCAGCCGCTCTGACGGGAAGTGTGTTGTTACATTTCAGGACCGAATGGCCATGTTTGAAAAATCTCTAGCTCTCTCTCTCTCTCTTTCTCTCTCTCTCTTCCTCTCACTCTCTCAGCAAGGTTTCCTCAAGCTGCTGGTCCTCCTTTCCGAAGAGGAACCGAGGGACAAGCTTGGAGATGTCGGGGGTCAAAGGGAAGTGGCCTACGTGCAAGTCTCATTAAGGACCAATTTAGAGAGCAGAGGACCTCTCCACTCCGATCAAACAATAGAGGAGTCAGAGCCAAAGTCTTTACACTTTCAATCAGGCTCCGTCTCACCACAGCCTCAGATCTCTGAAAACCATGGGCTATATTAATGTTTTGTCCTCTGAGGTATTTGGACCGAGGCTTCCGCAAGTCTCCATTTATTTTTACCCCATACAATCTGACATAATGGCTGATAATAGGCACAATAAAAACTTGAATATTTTCTTCTGTCAGTTCAGTTGAACAGATAATATAAGACACTGTGATATCTGAAAACAAATATTATGTTTGTAATACCATAAACGATTTTATTCAAATCAAACAATTTTCCTTTCGGCCACAAAGTCAATTTGAGATAGAAAAAATCTTGATTTATTCCAATCATGCAAACCATTAATTGTTAACATAATCTATATAATTATTTTTATTATTATTATAATTTGAGAAATGTAATTACAAGCTGATCTTTACTGCTGTTTTTCTGACAGCAAAATCTTCTCCTTGTTTTTATAGTCTCCTCACTTTATAAGTGTCTCCCATGTATCGAGTTGCGTGTGTGAGAGACTCCTCTCAGTCTGCACACAGCGTGTGACCCCGCCATGTCAGCCGGTGAGGGCCCAGACGCTCTTGTGGCAAGTCAGGAAGGACAGTGTCTGTGTTATTCTTCCCCTCTACCTGACAGCCATATATTACTGCTCTGTGACCTTCACCAGCTCCTCACACTGCAGACAAGTGTCCAGCTGCCCTGGAATCCCACTCCTCATTGCCACAAACCCCCTGGACTCCCCATAACTCCGACATAATCTCACCATCGCAAACATTAAATCATGTTTCTGCCTCAACAACAGCATTTGCAATCTTTACTGACTGCGGCCACTCCGTTTCCTCCAACATGCATCCATGACCTCAAATCACCGCCACTTCTTATCCCCCCCTGACCCCGGCCTCCTGCCCAGACACCGAGCACATAACCATATCCTTGTCAGGTCAGACCCCCAGACATAAACCGACAACTTCTGCTTAGCTCAAATCCACCGTGTAGCAAGCGTCAGCATTAATTCAGACTTTGTTCAGGAGTCTTTCCTTTTGCTCCAAAGGACCTTGAATCTCTGGGTCAGCTCAACAATGCATCTCGAGACAATACTCTAGTTCATGCTGCTTGTGCCTCCTCCCTTTCACATGCACAATGCTCTCACTCATACGGCATCTAACTAAAAAAACATGTGAGTTATATATTTCATTTAGAACTTATTTCTCAACTACCCTCTTTTACAGCCAGAAAAACTTTTAGCCAGTGGTTTGCCCACCCTGCCATCGGGATTTATCAAGGCTTGCAGGGCCCCGTGCAAGAGGGAAGAATGCAGCTCGTACCATTATGAGATGAAGGCCAGATGAGGAGGGATCACAGCCCAAGCTACCTGTCATTCGTTATCATAAATGTGGTATTAAATGTGGAGATAAGCGATGAAAGAAGAGGGAGGCAGGGTGCTGAGGATTACTGATACACAGGAGGGTGTGTGTTGTAAGCAGGCAGATGGTGCAGTCCGGCCCTGCTCTGATCCCCCTGACAGCTGCACTAGATCCTCGATGGAGGTGAGCTTGGACTTGCTGCCGAACTCGGAGTACATCATGTCTTTCCAGTGGAAACGCTGACCTTGTGTTTTGTGTGTGTCTGTGTGCAGGTGTGCGAATGTGTGCGAATGTGTGCGAATGTGTGTGTATGTGTGCGCGTGCGTGGGTAAGGTGATTTGAGGCAGGCGGCATGACTGGTGGCAGTGGGGAGTAATTGTGATTGAGAGCATTACTCCACACTCCACCCTATGTCAGGAGCGAGCACGCACACACATTCACACACACATGCACGGCCTCTCCCATGGGTCATTCTGACACTGTCCAGATAAAGAAAGAGACTGATAGTTATGTGGAATGGTGGAAAGAGAGCTGGTGTGCGAGAAAGAGAGAGAGAGTATGTTTAGTGTGTTTGTGAAGTATATATTGATTTGTGCTCTCCCTAATGTGTTTGCCGAAGTTCTAACTGTGTGGGTGAGAGAGAAAATTTTTTTTTCCCCAGTTTTAACTGATTAATATTTTTTTTAAGGATTAAATATTAAAAACAACATTGTTAGTTCACTGACTGTTTCTAGTGTATTTGCAGGGATAGGAATTTGTGTTGTTTTAATACACATGTACAATGTCTTTTTTTTTTTATCCCCCCGACCACACAGACATTATTTTATTCGAAAGAACATATCAGTGAATTGAATATAAGATACTTCAGGTATATGTACTGTAACACAAGGTTATCCGATGTTACCTCACACCCATTTAAGATCAGAAAAGTCGAACTCACATCCACTTATTTGTCCTAAATCTTTATGTTGAATTATAAATATAACAGCTTTTATAATATTCAATGTAACAAGCTCTCAATGTAACCTTATAAAATAATAAACGAGTTCCCTTTGATGAAGCTGATTTCACTTGGAGCATATAACTCCAAGTCCCAAAAATAAATCTTGTCATCAATTGTTTATTAGTCACCACTTTGACTTTTGGTTTATCAACATGATGTGATTTCCCAGCTAATGTACGTGTGTTATTTCCCCAGAAGAGTGTGTGCGTGCCTCCGACATGGAGGCACGCACACTTTCCAGCCTGCACTTTAAAATTTGGCAGTGGAAAAGTAGCGTACTTATGAATCTCTTCCTGTTTGTGTTTACTCTCCCTTACAGCCGCTCTGCTCTATAGGAGGATTATGTGTCCAGTGACTGGGTCAGACCTGTCAGTTTCTCTCACACACCGAGGTAAAGGTTCATCCAGGCTCACGGAGGGTCCTGAGCCAGCTCCATGCCAGCCTCTGTTCTCCCTCTATGCTCAGTGTTTCTCCGCCCTGACCTGCAGCATGCTTTTGCCCACAGGGGATCCCTGCCGATGGGGCGTGTGCTTGCGTGCATAGGCCCCTGAGCCCCGGCCCCTGTGTGGTCTGGCTGTACATGTATGTGTGTGGTCTTCCCGGCCCCCTGCTCATCTGTCCGAGGCCTGCTAACGGCCTGCCCAGTGACCACGGCTGTTTACTTTACTTCTGTCTGCACCAACTGAACTCTGATCACCCGCTTCCTCCAGCTGGGCCAAATCAGGCCCCAGCTCCGACACTCAGCAGCCCATGGAGAGGCCCCAGAGCCTGGGACAAGAGAGGACATTGGGTCCTGGTGGATTAAGACACCCTCAGACCCAGCCCCTATTCCGAATCTGCCTTCCACTCATCTCCTTTTACAGAACGCTGGGTGACTGCGAGCCATACCCAGGCTGCACAACAAGGCTGCCTGTAATTATGCTGTCAGAGGCCTGTCCTCATTGGCCAGGATAATTGGCCTCTCTGTAACATTCAGTATCAGAAACAAGTCACTCAGAAGCAGACAGTCAGGCGTTGGAGGCTACCTGGGTTTTACCAAAGTACAAGCTACACCAGCCGTCTTAATTGAGGGTAGCTGTAACCCTTCTTATTTTCTCATATCCACCTCTACCCCCTGGGACTTTGTATTTATTAATTTACTTATTTACAGTTGAGGTCAAGGAGTTAAGCACCCTAGTGCACACAGCGCACAGGGCATATGATCCTACATAAATCCACTAAGTAATGAGGTGGAGATGGCGGCATACCTGCTTCCGCCTCCCGCCTCCCCTTGTCTTCTGCCCCTGCCTGGGGTAATTCCTCTTATTAAGGATGGACTGGTGTTGAGTGTGTGCACGCACGTGTGCTAGACTGGTTCTAGGCTGGGGGAGTCAAGGGGAGACGAGCGAACCAGGGGGAGGCTGGTAGTGTTTAAGACCTGTGTTTGGCCAGGGAAGCCAGAAGAGGCCCTCTGGGGTCACCCTCTACCGCTTTACAAATTGAGGGCTGTGCCGGCAGGCGCCAGGGCAGAGCCGAATGAGCGAGCCCACTGACCTGTGACCCTGCCCCAGCCCTTTTGCATGAGCCCCTGTAACCCAGGAGAGGGGACCGCTGACCTCCAGGGGTCACATACCTCTTATTCCTCCTCCAAGGCTGCAGGGGATTCCTGGGTCTCCCAGCACTCATCCTGCGCAAATTAGATTTGGCGCAGACCATTCCAAAAATAAACAGCTGCTTTATGCTTGTATTTGTCTCAAATACTGTGTTGTTGAAAAGTGATGTGCCGATGAACTGGACGATGATGCCTTGTTGACAGGAGAGACAAAACAAGTAAGTCTTGAACTTAGTTATGTAGTGGTATTATTAAAGTCTCAAAATAGAGTGGAATAATTCAACACAGCAGGACAACACAAATTTTTGCACAAATGTTTCTTGGATTGTGTTGTTTCTGAATTGTGTGACCCATTTTTACCATGCGTAGTGTGAAAAGGAGAAAATCTTCCAAACTGATGTGGATGTGAGGATCCTTGTTTTCACTTCTCAACCTGCCTCTCTTCATCTGACCTCATTTCCTTGTTTTTCTGTTTTCATTGTGTTACTACACCTCCGACCTTCCACGTGAAGCTGAAATCTGTAATGGAAAGTTTCCTAATATTTCATACCATGCAGGTAAACTGTTTGGTTCCCCCTCTGTCCCAGACACTGCTCTGCCCCCACCCTCTTTCTGCCATCCCACTGAAAACACCCCTGGCTGCTTCTAGTGTGGGTGTCACCAATCTCCTCGCTGGGCTCCGTATAAACAGCCTCCTGCCTCTGGAGCTCACTCCGCGCCGCACTCTCTGGCCACTGCTGCTTAATAGTAATTGCTTCAGGAAGTTTGATCACCATGGTTCAAGGACTCTCTAATTCTATCAGAGGTCAAGAAACTGGGTTTCAGGGCCAGGGAAGAGAGCGCGGATAAGTTACAGAGAGGGAGCGAGATATAAACACCGTGTGAGCAGAAAGAAAGGGCAGAACGAGTGGAAGGGTACCGTTTGTGATTACAAACGTGTGGCTGTGTAGTGAGACTCTGAAGGATTGTCACAGTCCATTAAGCACAGAAGCCATTTATACTCCTGTCAGAGGAAATCAACGCGTGGTTCAACGAGAACAACTAAAACCCCAGATTGCTTTTGAACGTCAATGACTGGCTTGGATTTATAGAGGGCAACAGGAAGAAGTCATAATTTCCACAGCTGAACTGGAAGAATCACTCCAAGTAGTATTATTAAGCTACTATATGGCCACCAAGGGTCCTGTCACTGTACTTCTGGGTTGTCAGAGTCTATTTAGCATGAGAAAGTACATTAAATGCCAAATAGCAAGAAATATGTCCCGGGAAAATTCACTTGTTAAAAGGTGAAACTGAGGATTACATATAGGTATTCAGTTTCATGGTGAAGGAGCTGATTTTTTTTGCGGCTGGGCCACACCGCTACTAACACCCACTAAATGAAGAGGCCAAGGGGTGTTGAGATTTTCCTCTACAAGCCTCCGAGCATGTCCACATACATGGTTAAACCTCACCACTGGAAACACATCCTGCCCCATCACGTCACCCTCTGGCCAGAGCTCTCCTGGGCTACAGTGTTTCCCATGGCTGACAGCGACACAGACGGAGAGAGAGGTGTAAGACCACAACCCTCGGCTGACATTCCTGATGGTCATACCCGGACCCTGCAGCCGATCCCACACATTCATCCCCTCTGGATGTGCCTGTGTGTGTGTCAGGCATCTGTGTATGCTTGTGTATATTCAAGTGTGCGTGAGTGTGCAAAGACAAATCTCTCGCCAGCACGGCTCCCATAAGTGCCCCCCTCCGAAAGGCCTGGTGACATATATAGAATAGCAGGAAGAGGGGACATCCGAGTGAGGCCACTAGGAATTTTACCATCACATGCGACTTCAGATGCTCCTGCTCTCCCACGTGTGTCACCAAAGGACAGAGAGAGGTGATGGAAAAACCATGTAGTGTCTCTTACAGTTTTGATTGTGTGCAAAACAAGAAGTGCTTGAGTCAGAGGCTTTACTGACTTTGAAGAAAATATAATAATTTGTCATGCAACAATAGCAGCTTTCAGACACGCACTGAAGTTTGGAAAATTTCCTGAAATCTTCCAGAGTGGCTTTTTGTGAGCGTAACATTTTCTGGAACTTTTCCAGTCACCCAGCTTGTAAAATTTCGGACAGAGCCCATTAGAGAATACTGAAGGAACATTTCCAGAAGTTTCACAGCAAGCAAGTAGGGATGTTGATAAAGTTTCTAACATGCAACAGACGGAAAACTAGAAGAATACTAATATCTCACAATGGAAAGGAGCTGCCATACAATTAAGAGATGCTAACAAAGATGTCATCCTGGAAAGAGCTCAGAGAGCGTCTAGCGATAAGGGCTGATGCTGGTGTCAATGTGCTGTAAACAAAAACACTGAGCTTTCAGCAGAAGAATTTATACGCCATGTGCTGCCTCCTACATGCTCTACCCAGGCACCACCCCTCCCCTGAATGTTACGTTCACTTTCCTGTTGTTGTGAACACGTCTGTCCCGGACAATCTCCCGCTGCGTTCCTCATGTGAAAGATAAAACTTTTTTCCAAGAGTTCATGTCTGAAAACGGTTAAATGCGCTTTCTGGTGAACACGCAAAAACCTTTCTCTTACCGGTGAAACGCTGTCCTCCTGTGTGGTGAAGCATATGGACAGAGAGGTGAAGACAGTGTGTGTGTGTGTGACAGACAGTAAGTGAAGAAGAAAAAGTATGCCCCTGTGTGCTATGTGTGGTGAACTGTGAGTGGCCTGCTGGTAGGTAGACCATAAGAGACCGCTCTGCTCCATATCTATTAACTACCCTCTAACACCCCAGTGAGGCTCCTCACATCATAGCTGCTAACCCACAAACCCCCACACATACATGCACACCGACACGGGGGCACATGTAGTGAGCTAAAGGTTTTGTGCTCCTGTATGTGGGTGGTGGTGTAGTTAAGGAAAAATCTGATGCTTTGTGTGCATAGTACAGAACATCCTTACATAACAGATGGCGTGTTGTGTATCCTAGCTCTTCTATCACTGAAAACCATATAACAGCCTCTGTCCGTCCTTCCTCTTGGGCCTATGAGACCTTGTGTTGTCCTCTAATACTCTCTGTGATGGGCAAGGTGGTGCACATGCCTCAGCCTCAGTGTTAATGCTGACGGTGGTCAAGTCCAGATGTGGGGCTTGTTGACCTGTAGTCACGTAGACTAAACCTGTGGAGAGAAGAGCTCCAGACCTGGCTCAGCTCTCCACTGCAGGGCTGGGTCCCACATGTGCACCCTCCAGCCTGGGCAGCACACTCCGCCTTACACACCCATTTACAACAGAAACTACATCATTAAAGCTGGTGTGTTCCATCACGTGTACGACAGCGAGGAGTGAGGACCCACCAGACTATTTGATGACAAGTGAGCCCCTTGTTGTGTGGGTAAAATAATAGCTAACATGAAGTAAAGACAACATTTATTGTTATTGTTATTATTAGTATAGTACTAGTAGTACATTTAAATGTTTATAGTGTTTAGAAATAAATGAATAGAATAGTAGAAATAATATGAAATAATAATAAAACAAAAATATGGGTTACAAGAATGCCATTGTATAAAATCTGAGTAATGAGGGGACTTAAGAAATAAAAGAAAGTTTAGTAAAAGTACATTTATAAGTAATAATTGTGTAATGGAAATGTATTCATTGTCTTTTAATATAATTTGCTTGAGTTTATCATATGTTTTTTTTTTTTTTACTCACAGTTGGCAAGACGGCCATTCAGTAAGGACATCTACCATAATGAGTGTGTATTTTTAATAGTATTATCATCAGTACTTTATTAACAACTTCTCTTGTCTCCCTGACTCTCTCTATCAGACTCATCCATGGCTGTTACGACGAGCAGCAGGAGCTCGACAAGCGCGCAGTCGATTACAACCCCAGTGCTACTCCTCTTCTTTTCAGTGGCCTTATGTCTCATGTTACCGAGCAGTGATTAGATACAGTCTGAGCAGAGTTTCTGTGATTCTCTCTTTTAACGGTGAGCATTAGGGAAAATAGAATTCAACGGTAAATTGTTCAGTTTAAACATGCAAAGCTCAGGCAGGTGAAAAAATATCTCCACTTTGACAGCACTTAAATCTCATAGAAAATAGTTCATGGTGTCCTACAAGGCTCTATACTGGGAGGAGTTCTTTTTCACAAGATTAATAAAACTAATGTGTAAAGTCTTCTACTACTTTTACTGTATTTACTTAAACTGCAAATCATCATCACATTTCTGGAGCTGCAATCACTAAGTGTTGCTTCATGATGTGAAGAGACTATTGTTGTAACGACCTTACTCAACCAATTAACAAGAACCTACAAATTGAGGAAGTGAGAGGAGGACAAGGTCCTGTGGTTTCTAGTTGTTGAATTATCAACCACTATGTGAGCTCCTCCTGTTATAACTCTAAATGTTACACAATGACGATGAGGTCAATTCTTTGTATACACTAAACAATAAACACTATTGGATTGTAGTTACTTTACAGTGTGTAAAGTAATGTAATAATATTTTTGGGAAACTAAATATGAGTCAGGTGAATATGTGTTGTGTGGTGGCAGGATGCATCACTCTGTCAAGTAAACATAAGAACTTTTAGAAACATGGATACTATCTCAAGGAAACCTCCATTTACTATTTTACTTATTTTAAAAACGTCCAAATTATATATAAAAAAACAACACAATCAGAGGTAACTTCATGAAGATGTCTATATTTATATTTAGTTTACTGAACTCAACGTCTACCCCTCTAATGCATTTGGAATTAAAGCTAAGCATTTTGTTATTTGTCTTCACTGTATTGATACTAAATGTACACAGTTACAAATACAGTTAAAACAAGAGAGACAAGATTTCAAACGCTTCAGCATCAATGTGCTGATCGCTGATAGCTGATCTTACCCAACACCGGTTACTTGGCATCAAAATGACCACCTCTTTTTTCTGTTTGTTTTGTGTAGGACAAAGTTCGCTGCCGCCTTCCTCAAGTTGTTCATGGTCATCGTCATGTTTGAACCTGGAGAGTGTTTTTTTGGGATGCTTTTTCACGGGGTCCACCATGGAAGGGTCACGGAAGTAATTTGATTATTGCATGCCAAATATTTTAATGAAACATACCATATGAGCAGTCGTATTATTTGGACAAGTAGAATCACTTTGATTACAATAGTAATTAAAAATATACAAATACATTGCCAAGAAAACACTGATTGGTGCATTCTGCCTGAAATTGTCAGTGGGAAAGAGGATTTTGATTCCATTTTCTTATAAGCTGTACATGCTGTGTTATATTAAAATATAAACTGTTACTGACATGGACTCACATTTACTGACATCAATTTCTCAAAATTGTCCTGAAGAAAATACTGCATTTATACAATTTTAGATCTGTTGGATAAATAAATACAATGTACCCATTCACTCATTAATCTAACTAACTATAGATTTGTGAGTACCCAGGACAGGTATAGAGGCTAGTTGTTGTTTGTACTATTAAAACTGTAACTGTTATGAGTCCTACTTTAAGCACCTAATAGACTATAGAATCAGCCAAACAACCCTTTATCTGTCTATTTCAGGCATGAATATACACATAAAACAAAATTAAATAAAGCCCTGGTACAAATATATCAAATTAAAAATGTGGCATATAGCCAAAATGGCCACTAAATGCAAAATAGCAGGCTTCCTGTTGCGTTTTTCCAATTGAACCTATAGACTTTTTTGTTTGTCTGGTCATGATACACCTGTGTATCGATTTTTGTGAAGATCGGTCAATGTGAACACGTTCCAGGGGTCTCGGGGGGGCACCATTGAGACATTTTGCGACGCCCATTGGAAATTCAAATTTTGGTAAGAATTTGAGCACGTTAAAGCCCTCAAAAAGCCAATTCACTTGCCTGAATAAAAATAATAATAATAATCATTACAATTTCAATAGGGCCTCCCACTGTCAGGGCTCGGGCCCTAAAAATATGTTCTCCTCTGGGAGTGTGTTCCACTAAGGTTATAAGAGCATAGAATTAACTCTTCTTTTTTTCTAACTGATTTTGGTGCAGCAGTTGGCGAAATTAAAATGCACCATTTTAAACACAGAAATTTAAGTTTTTGTATAATCAGGCACAGACGTGTATTTTATGCAAATTCATGGCCATCAGTTAAGATAAAACCTGCATCTGTTCACTCTAACTATCTGTTTATACTGTATTCTACACGGTAACAGTCACATGGCATCACTCAATCTATTTTGGGAACCATGTCCTGTTCAGCGTCATGGGGGAGTTTACTCACTCAACAAGCCTCTTCGTACAGCAGCGTATGTTTCACAGTGAACCGACAATGTTCACGCACAAAAACCTTATACACTCTCATTTAAATCGACTCATTGTAGATTCACAAGCTGCCATGGCACTCCTTCCTTCACACTGTGAAGGAAGGAGTGCGTCTTCAGTCACATGTGAAGTGTTTTGGTCAGGGGCGGATCCAGGAGCACTGGCTCCAACTGAAATCTGATTAGCCCCTGAGGTCCCGCTGTCCTCTCAATAGTCCTATTTTCTTATTTTCTACTGATAATATTAACAATAAATATAACAATTTGTGAAGAATTTTTATTTTCTAAGCTTTTTTTGAAGAATTCAATGTGCTTGAACAAGGACATTAAAAAAAATATATATATATATATCCAATGATGTACTGCTTAGCTCAAAGCTAAAGAGCTTACAGTAAATAAGAAATGACTTTGGACATTACTGAATCAGGGATTGTGCTTGGATGTTGGACATTGGTCACTCTGTGAAAATTGCGGCCGCTGAATTTGAAAGATCTGCCACTGTCAGTAGTCGAGGCTCCATAACGTGTGCCAGGTGAGTGTAAATTTAACATGAAGCCTAAAACCTTGTGGCTCTGGTCTGTAAATTAATTCTGCAAAACTGGATTAGGAAGAATTAAGCATTGATTCTTGCTTGAAGTGACACAGCAACAGTTTTGGTGTCGATGAAACATGATTGAATATGTCATGTCCCGGAGTGGTAGCATAGTTTGCACAGCTACGATAGCGTCTTAAACTGTCCTGAGAGCTGAGTTACGGCAGAATCAGCAGCTCTCATCCCTCTGGACTTAAACATTTCCTTCCTCTTAACAATTTATTCCTATCGCTAACTTCCTGCTTGGCCTCTGCCTTCATGCCAGCCAGCCCTGAGAGAGATACATGATATGATATCTCAATCATGACTCTGCAATTTAGATTATGATGCTGCACAAGAAAGTGCTGTCTCCGGGGGAAATATTCAACCCGAGGTCAGAAACTCCTCTACACTGAGGTGTATTAGACTTTTCAAGGACAGAAACTGCAGGACTGGTCAAAATGGAAAGTGACCATCCTGCAGTTTCCAGTCAGCACATTGTCGCTGACTTGGAGGTGGGGGAGAGGAATAACCCCTCGTGTAAATACTCTTCCCCAGTATGTCATTGTACCACCTCTGTGTCCTCATCACCTACGCAGTGTGGGGTGAAACCTCTTCCTGTTGCCTCCCCATCCTTCCATCACCCCTGCCATTGTACTGTTGCCCCTCTGTCTCTTCTTCTTTCCTGTCCTTGGCTTTTGGGCTTTTTTTTTTGGACACTGTAAATATTTCAGGAGACTTTTATATATCTTCAGCTGGTGGTCAGAGTCAGGGGCTCAGTCTGCCCCGGGTAGAAAGACTCTGTTGTGTTGCTGCCCTTCGCCCTGTGGGGTTATTGGCTTGTATTCACGCCGCTGCGGCTGACTTTTACAGGTGAAATGCAGCCGGTGCTTTTCAGGGAGGTCTGTCAGTAAAGCAGGTAGAGTGCACACGGCTCCTGTGATCTGCCTCCCACTGGGGAGAGCTGTGTTGCCTTAGTGGCCCCTGGACATTTGACGACCGAGAAATATTTTCATAGCTGATTGTCTGCGAGAGAGGGAGAGAAAAAGAAGGTGGGAGAGAGGGAGAACCGGGGGTGACATGTTCTTCAAATTGACACGGAAAAAATTTAGCTGCTCGATAACCCCCACCCCGCATCTCTCCTGTGCTTCTCTCCCTCATCGTAGTGTATTTGTATTTCATGCCAGAGATATGGGGAGCGGGACTGGAATGCACGGCGCTCTGGTTTCTGAGTGAAAGGCGTTGTAATACTTCTGACACTAATCACGGAGTTCACATATTGGTTTGATTTCTGTAGATCAGGCTCTAATGGCTAAACACTCTCAGGGTTAATCAATGTGTGAGTAGACGGGGGGAGGTCTGGTGTAGGGCCTCACAACCACACAGGTCGCCAAGGGTGTGTGTGTGTGTGTGTGTGTGTGTGTGCCCGGTAAAAGTGAGGACTTAAACACTGGGAATAACTTGTTGATCCTGGTTTACTACCTCCCTCTGTGTGTGGTTGATGTTCACGTGAGAGGTGGAGCAGGAGGAGCTGGTGATGTGCTGTGCGTCGGGCCTGTTGTCTGACAGAGACACAGCTGGATGTACAGAGTGCTAATGGGCTGAAGGCGAAGAGACTCCAGCTGGCTCCGCAGGAGAAGGGAGACCGCCGCAGTGCCTCCCACAAAGAGAAGGTCACAGGTTCATTCTCTGAGAAAGAGCATAAAACATAAGTCCCTGCAATGCAAGAGGATCTGCAACGCACATAAATTAAAGAGAAAACATATAGACATGAGAAAGATTTGGTCAAAAGTGTATGATTAACATGTTCCTGGTTAAGAAATCGAAATAAAAAAAGGATTCACTTTATAAAGCTTGCAAAGATATAGTGGAGGAAAGTACTTCAGATACTGCATTATTGTACTTAAATATTATGTTTCCTACTTAAAATAAAATAAAATAAAATAATTTTCTGATAGGACAGATACTACAGGACAGATTACTACGAAACTTACAGGAAAGAATATATCCAATGTAGGTGCAGGAGGGATTTTTTTACATTGCAAATCGCGGCATTTTTTTACATTTTCAAATTTGGATTTTGAAGAAGACAAATCAGACATGTTTAGTGGATGGATATTAATTTCCGATTAGGTGAAGATCCTAATACAAATCTGGATCCGGTGAATTCAAGTTTCTGCTAGTGACCACTCTGGACTGGTATTATTACTTTTGAGTCCTTGAGGATATTTCCATGATAACACATCTTCTACTGGAGTGTTTTTCCACTGTGGATCTCTGAATTCTTCTGCCACCGCTGCTTTCAATACTGGTCCAGCTATGCTTACCCCACCATCATCATGTCCTTCTCCAGTACAACCAGAGCTGTTCCTGAAAACCAAGATCTGGCCTGTTGTGGTTGAGACTTGGACACTGCGTTTGCCAGGTTGTGTGTTTGTTACACCGGAGGGTAAGCAAACATTTCAGTGATTGTCATACGGTCAGTCTGATAGGAAATATACAGCATGGCAGAACAGATCAACTTGACAGACAGCAAAGAAAACACATTTAAACGTTTTTATTCCGAAATGTTACAGAATTGACAACTGATGCACCGTCAATATGACCAGTATCAGTGTGATCTGAAACACAACAGTACAACAGACTCTTTTTGGCAGTTTGAAGTCGTCCAACCACAGACTGGAGACTTGATACAGAGATGGAAATTTGTAAGTAAGCTTTAAAAAAATGTTAAGTATTACAGATATGAGAGGAAGGCCAGATTGTGTAAGCTGAACCAGGCAGTGGGCCTGCTGTGTGGCCTGGCTGCACTGAGGGAGTTTAAACAGATAATACGTCTTTCTTATTTGACTGATGCGCACACACACGTACACACTCACACACAACCTTCTCGTGGCATGCTGGCTGTGTTTATCTCAGCCCAGACACTGGACAATAAAGCATGGTTGCTGTCAGCGCCCAGGCCAGTCATGTACTTCTGTTTGCCCGACAAACACAGATCCAGTCTGGATGGAGATGCTGGACCAAGGGCCCCCTCCGCTGGAGAGCCTGGAGAGGTTTGGCCGACGGGCTGACGTGTGACGGTGCGTGTTTATGTATTACAGAGCGGACTGTATCTTAAGTGACAATGAGGATGATCCATTATGGTCGAGCCGAGGTCCCAGAGAGATAAATACTGGGGATGGCCATGTGCCATGAGAGCGTTCAGTTTCTGGAGAAAAGAGCAGATCGTGGCGATCATACCTCCCGGTCCTTTGTGTGTGTGTCTGTGTGCGAGGCTGTGCGTCGCGTCTGTGAGCACTCAATGCAAAACCTCAATGCAACGAGGAATATCTGCTGATCGAGCCTAAAGGTAGTTGTACCAAAAGTGAAAAAAAGTGTTTGGTACAAACTTATATACATGATAGTACTGTGAAGAAAACAAAATCCTATGTTGTAATGATTCAGTGACAAATTATCACAATTTAAGGACAATTGAAAAATAAATTTCTGTTTCATTAAACTTTACCTTTAAATTATCTATGTGATCTATATTTAGCTTATACTTGCGCTGACTGTTGCATAATAATTGGCACCATATACTACAAACATTTTTACATCTAGACTTTATGAAGATATATTTAATATTGACGTATTTTGTCAGGAATCCGTTTTTAACATGAGGGAAAGTCATTGAACTTGGTGGAGAGCCCTAGTGTCAGTAGCATTAACTTCCTTGGTTTCTATCCTTTATCAGAACATTTTGTTGTACCTTATCAGAAGAGAATTGTAACAACCCTCCATTTATCTGCAGGTACTTTTGAATTGTGCTAAATGTGTAAAGCCACATTAATATCATCTGAAAATGATGTCAGAGTGGCTGCAAACACCAGTCGCCAGTGAGCGATCTGGGCTAAAATAAATCCTCACCTCACCGCAAATGGCTAATGAGAAGTCTGAAAGCCAGACTGAGTAATGAAGTGGTAAAAAAATGACCTTTATGAACATCAGGTAAGTGGGATGTGCTCTGCTCCATGTATTTCTGGCTCTCTCACTGAAATGATGGATGCTTCTGTGGGGGTGCAGTGTGTATTACATCGGCAAGTGTGTATGTGTGGCACTCCGCTCGCATGTATGTGTCCTCACAAAGGAGATAGTTACTGTGCATGTGCACTTGGTCCTGTGTGTGTGTCTGTGTGTGTGTGTGTGTGTGTGTGTGTACTCGTTTTGAAGCGGTGTTTATGTTAAGCTGTGATTAACACCATCCAGGTGCTCTTGTTGGCAGAGCCGTCCGGCCGCAGTTATAGACGCTCACACATTTTCCCTCTGCCTGGGCCCAGTCATCCATATTTACGGAGCTGGACGAGCCAACACGCTGAACTGCTGACCACCATTTATTGTAGGACTGTCTCATAAACGCTTCTTCTCCACGGAAGGACAGAGCGCATGCGTCAGAGCAAAAGAGACGAGGGAGGGAGGGAGGGGGGGTCGCAGATTCCACTGTGACAGTCAATGTAAGTTATTGGTGGAGGATGGAGGGTGGAGGCAAAAGAGGCAGGCAGTGGAGGGGGAAGGGACCGAGGGGGTGGGATGGAAGAAACAAATGTGCATGCAGAGGTGTGATGGTGCACCTCGGCTGGAACGAGTTGAAGATGGACGCCGCAGCCGACGTCCAGACAGCTGTCAGACAGAGCTGTGCATTTCACCGACCCTATCTCCACTGGTCTAGACAGGAAGGCCGGGGCTCAGGCCGCACACAGCCACTGCACTGTGAAGGGAGCCGGTCCGAGGGCTGGATCCGTGCTCCCTGGAGGGGCAGGGGTCTGTTGACTCTGTGCTGGTGGTTTACAGCGCTGTCTATTCACGGCCTCCTCTGTAGAATTGGTCAGTGCGGTCTTAAGATGAACAGGACATCTCTCTGTGTGTCCACATTGCGCCCTGTACTGAGAGAATCCATAACCAAGAAAATGTCAGGGAGTGAGGAGAAACAGGGAGACAGGAGGAGGTCAGTGGAAGGCCAGTGCACGAAACACAGCAGAGAGGTGGAACTGAGAGGAGGAAAAAATCAGTTATTGTAAAAGTTACTTTGTGGACTGGAAGGTGTATAGATATGGAGGGTAGGATCGGGATCAGTGACAATGTTTGTGAAGGGAAAAACAGAAGAGTTTACCAAGCGGTCCCAGAGGAAAAAACCTGTCGTGTTCACTGAAAAACGTTGTGTAATTGTTGGCAGTGCTGAGATCAGTGGTGTAATCACTGACATTTAACACTGATGCTTCACTCCTGCTCTGTATCAGCAGAATCATGCACCTGTGTTTCAGACTGTTTACTGGACAACCACGCAGATTTAAATTACGTGTTCGTGTTTTTATAATTGTACCAGAAATGTTCTATAAGATTCAATTGTAACATTTAATTACAATCCTGCTTGATATATAACGCAGGATCTTTACATTTTAATACTTATATATTCACAACTAAATATGCAAAAATCTTTTTAGCCAGCATTTAAAATCAGTATATAAACTTCGGTTGTAACACACTCAAATAGTAAGCATATTGTCTGTTGTGTGCCTGTTAACGACTGCTTGAAAACAATGAAACTTAGATTTTTATATAAGAAAATATAAATCAAGTAACTTTACACAAACTTGAGATTTTAAATTATATAAATGTGATTAAAAGTCATTTGGACATATTTAATAATATTTACAACTATGCTGCATTATGTTATAACACATTGGTTATCTGATTATAAATTAGTTTTGGTTGCTTAACAGGAGGTTTTGAAGTTGTTGACAAATAAATTGACCAACACTTGACAATATTTTTCATCTGCTTACTACAACAATATAATATGTTGTATAGAATAGATTGTTTGAGTATTGCATATTATTTGGAACCATCATGATGAGATAAGACTTGAATACATAATGGCAGCACTCAGTAGAAATGAAAGGATAAAAAATATGCAATTAATAATTCCACAAACAGAAGTACTCGGGTACAAACAGGAGAAATTAATTAGCTGAAAATCCAAAAGTTGGTCAAAACAAGTAGAGCTGCAGCTCTGCTCTAAACGCAGTGAGCTGAAGGAGCCACACGAGTGGTCGGGACTTCCTTCATGTAAAACAAATATGATGAGAAGCACATGTAGGTTATTAGTGGTGTGGGTTTTAATTGCTGAGCACGAAGATTGGATCTGATTTCAGACGGAGATATTCTCAAAGATGAGTTGTGCTTTTATACCCGGCTATCTATAATCATTGAGTAAACACATTATAAAGTGAGCTGATATACAGGAATCTCATCTCTAAGTATTGAGTCAGTCATGAAGAAGAATTCCACCACTCGAACCAGATGTAAATGTGGATGCTATTATTGAGACACATCCAGACCCAGTTAAAATAATACATTCACTTTTTTTTTTTTAAATAGAATTTCAGTTTTAGTTTAGTTTTTTCTTCTCCTCCACATTTTATAGAAATTGTAAAAGGCCCATACCTCGACCTCCCTACACTCCCATCCACGGCCTAAAACAGCCAACAACCTGTTTACAGCACTCCCATAACCCTGCTGCTCCAACAGAGAGAGACGAGCGTGCACTTTTGATTAAACTACCACAGCCCTGTGTTTACTTCTAGCTAAGTGGAGGTCACAACCATTTTTTGTGTCATACCCCCACCACCACCACCCCAATAAATCTCTTTCCGGCCGGGGGAGAAGAGGCTTAGGGCAGAGGGAGAGAGAGACCCCGCGCTCGGTGGTCCTCTGCAGCCAGCGCTAGGGAGAGCAGGAGCTAAAAAAATAAACTCCCCGTTCTGGCACTGAGGGTGGGCGATGCCACTCTGCGACAGGGGACGGCTGGCTCTGGTGAGTGTTACTGAACTGTCACTACAACCACCCCCACCCCCGACTAGCAGTCCCCCATAACTCCCCATCAGCGTCCCTCTGGAGTGGGCCGGGCCAGCAGGATAAGGGGTGGGGTCAGAGCCGGGAGCATTCCCTGCATTCCCAGCCAACCGTGAGGCGGCAGGTAGACGCACACGCACACGCACACACACACACACACACACACACACACACACACACACACACACACACACACACATACACCATCATACCTCCATGACTTCAGAGGACATTACATTGATCAACATTGTTTTCCTGGAGACTCACTCTAACCTTAACTATCGCTGCTACTTGCCTAACCTTAACCTTACCCTAACTCTAATCTAACCTTGAATAATTTTTTCACCCTAGTAACACAACATAAGTAATACCTCAACCGCACACACACACACACACACACACACACACACACACACACACACACACACACACACACACACACACACACACACACACACACACACACACACACACACAAACTCACACACACACACACACAGAGGCATTCAAGGTGTACACTCTGCCATGGTGCAGGCCACCGGGGCACACTTCACTGTTGTCAGATTGAACAAGACACAGGGCTAATCCAAACCAGCCCCCAGGCTTCAGTTGACACACACACAGAAACACGCACACGCACACGCACACACACAAACACACACACACACACACACACACGCACACACACACACACACACACACACACACACACACACATATACACTCTCACACATGTATACTCACATTCTACACAGTCCATGCACGGCAATTTATTTGTGTGGATTTTTTACGTAAGCGTGTGTGTGTATGTGTGTGTGAGAGAGAGAGAGAAAGAGAGAGAGAGAAACCAGCTGCTTAATGTTTTACTGGAGCAGCTCTTAGTGGACTTGGCGTGCTCTGACAAAATCCATTTTGTGATGGAGCTGTGATTACAATGATAGGCCTGGAATTATGATGTTGGCTCTTCCAGGCCCTGGTTAGTTCACAGCTGTAGAGTGCACCATCTTTACTGCTCTCCTCCACTTCCCTCTCTCGCTCTCTCTCTCTTCCTTCACCTCATTATGATGAAGGATAATTTGCTGTAATAGTTTGCTAATTCCACTACTTGAAAGGAAGAAAAAAAAAGAGCCGATTGAAGACATAACATGACTCTGCAGCCAAAAGAGTGGTGTCCATATGTGATGGTCCGGACTGGACAGGGCAGAACGTTTGTACGATTCTGTTTGTACGAGAAATAAGCCAAGATTTGGATCTTAAAGGCTTCACTGAAGATTTAATAGATGGATAAAGCTATTAAATAAATGGTCAAACAGCCATCTGGAGTGGCTTTCTGATATTCTCTGCACTGTTTTGGTGAAACCTCATCTAACAGTGAGCAGCGAGATGAGGCTGACCTTGTGAACCCCCTCTCCAACGGAACACAAACCAAATGTGCATTTAGCACAAAGCTCCCGGAGCATAAATTAGACTCATTTGAGATACTCTGAGAAATCAAGCCCCATCACGCGGAGATGCTGAGATACATTTTTCCATTCCTCCTCGTTCATCCAGCTCAGATCTAATCTCCTCACTCTCCTCTCACAGTGGTGAATGGACGATGGCAGTGCGACGTCCACACACTTACTCTCTCTTTTGTCTTTGCTTCACACACACGCACACACACACACGTATACCAAAGGAAAACCGAGGGACATATTGGTTTGGATCTACAGAGGTCCTGAAGAATGCTGCAGTTTAAACGGCTGTGGTTCACTTAACCATACGGCTACTATAAACACTCCTGTATGTGTGGCACTCCCATTGTGACCCTATCTGTCCTTTTGGTCCCCTTCAGTGAGGATTTACTTTCTTCTCATATGTGTCTCTGTGTGCAGCCTACTGCTATGGAAGAAGAGATTTGGATTCCCGTATCTTCGGGACTGGGGAGCTGGTTATCAGGACTTAGTGGACACATGTATACATACATCTAATAGAACACAAACACACACACACTCATGCACACGTCTCTCCCCACTCCGTCCAGGATCTGGGTGTTCCACAGCCCGGCCCTCTGCGCTCCTGCTTCAGCCTTCCCCTGCACACTAAATGTTATCCTTTGGGCTCCTAATTGCCTGTAATTTGCTCGTTGAAAGAATCCCCAGCTTGTCTGGGCCAGTGACGCGTGGTAACCTGAGAACCCCCGAGGGCGAGGCAGGGGAGAAAGAGCCGAGGAAAGGAGGGAGGACAGAAGAAGGCAGGGGAAGTGGGTGGATTAAGAGGGCAGGACGTGAAGGTGAGGAGGAAGAGATGAGGAGAGGACAGTAATTAAAATCTGAGGTTCTTTTCCCTCTTTGCTCTGTTAAATGGATATAATCCCCAAATGATTACCCATTTTCTCCTTCCTCCCCAAATGGTATCCAAACATGCATTTGGTTTTGGTTGTATTTGCTCACATAATACTAAAGAAAAGTCTAATTCCCAATCGATACACATGCTGGCAAAGGGGTTTGTGTTAGAGTTTATAAAAGTATAAATGAAAGTGAACTATGTGCTAACCAGGTTTTGAAATATTGGCAGTATCATATTATACTGCAGGGAATTGTGTCTATGATGTGAGCATTTACTCTATAATTCTGTTAATTTGTATTAATTTATTCTGTTTAAACTTGATCCAAACTATTGGCAAAGTGACAAATAATGTAGTAAATGATCTGAACTCCTGCAGCATCGGGCTATTTGCGAAGAAGAGTAACGAACAACAATAGAATATGCATCTGATATTTAATTCTGAAGTTTATCGAACACTTTATCGAACACAGACGGGCTGTCCACAATAATAACAATGTCAGGGACCAAGCAGTCGAAGGACAACCGAGCACAGGATCACTTTTCAAAAGACGGGGATTTATTCCACCTAAAAATATTTTAAAAAACAAAGGAATCAAAAATAAGAAAATTAAGTAAATAACTGGACCCTTCAGTTAAACAGAACTCTAATCAGTAAACAAAGCAAATAAAAAACAGGACATCAAGTCAAACAACTGACGTATATGAGACAGAAATATAAGATGGCTGATCAGACCATTTGGAAACGATAGGGGGGAAATAACATAGACAACAAATAAAACAAATTATCAATTGAAATAATTGAACATGATCCTTAATATGGGCACTTTTCATTGGTACTATAATATCATAAAGATGTATATTATGATAAGTTTATTTATCTGTCTTGAAATGATGATCCTGAAATGGTTGGGGCACGCTGGTCCACATGGCGCACATGCAAATACACACACACACACACACACACACACACACACACACACACACACACACAAACAGTGATCAGAGCATAGTGTGGTCTCCTGCACAGGAAGGTCTTGATTGTTTGCTGTAATTTCCTGTGCTGCAGGATGATGAGTGCCTGCTCTCCTGTCTCTCTCAGCCAGCTCCACATACCTCCTCCTCTCAGACTATCAGACATGCGTGCTTCCCCACAGCTCATCCACAGGAGAAGATTTGTCACCATACACAGTCCCAGAAGCCTTTAGGCTCCCTCCCCCATGTTTAACTGGCTCGACCCTAGCCTTCCAGCCCCCCCCCCCCCCCCCCGCCTCCACACGACTCTGTGCTGCTGCTCACAAGGTAAACTGCTGGGCCGCGGCTCCATTTAAACATACAGTTGATTGCTATGAGATTACACTGCTCCCTTTCAGCCGGGGTCAACGTCCTCATGTTTGACAGTTGGAATCGCAAGCAAATTGTGTCATTTCCTACTTGTTCTAGCTCTCAGCATGCATGTGTGTGTGTCGAGCGTGTATATGTGTGCGTGTGTGTGTGCGTGTGTGTGGCTGTCTGATCTCTTCAGTCAGCCGACGGTTTCCAGGGAATTATAGAACGTTTGTATGTGAAATTCTCTACAACAGCAACTTCTCTTCTTTTCTTCAAGTAACTGTGTTCATCCCTCCGCCCTTCTTGCTGGCCTCTGGTGACTCATCATATTTGTATTGTTCAGCATGTTCCTCGGCTCGGTTGATTTATTTATTTATTTATTTTTTCCTGTCATTGTCTCATCATCTTTCCCTACATGTCAGTGCAGTCATCTCATGTTGTTTCTGTGGCCAGTGCTCGCAGCAGTTTGGGCCATTGTAGCGCAGGACTGGTTTACAGTTTACATCTGCCTGTTTGCTTGTCGTCTATACTCCTCCGAACTGGGACCACCCAGGAGAGCGGTGGAGTGGTAACTGCTCTCATGTTTTCTCAGTCTCTCATATTTACTTTTTTCATTCCCGCTTTTTCTTTTTTAACTTTTGGAAATGGTAAAGTGGCATTCTCTCTTTCTCAAAACAAATGTCTGAGCTGTGTCGCCGGGCCCAACTTTCATGTGACTGGATGTAATTAATTTTCAAAGAAGTAGATTTTCTCTTATACATATTCTGCAGGCGAGAAATCTTTCTCAAAATGTAGTTGATTATACTCTTCGGGTGTGTTTTATAGCAAGAAAATACACTTTGTACTGTTAGCTGTGAGGTATCTGTGTGTTTTGGTGAAGTTATAAAGGAAAATAATTGCTATGCAGTATAAGAAAAGACTCACATAAAAGATATCGGAGCTGAAACAACTGATTGTTTAGTTGAACCATAGAAAAAGTATTTGGCCAACACCTGTTTTTTCAAATGTTCTTATTTATTAATTCAGTCTTTCTTGCAACAACAAGATGTTAATATTTGTTTTTTTTATATGAAATTGTATTGTGTCTTTTTTATTGACAAAGACATTGATCCAGCATTTGAGCAAATAATTGGTAGTTTATTAGATAAACAAAATAACCATGAATTGCAGCCACCCAGAAAATATTTCTTCATAGTAGAAATAAATACAATTGAACATTTAATTCATATGCTGTATGATTGTCCTGTGCATCTGATGGGTTTAAAAATGTATAATTTATCCTCACTTTCCCTGACATGATCACTTTTATGCAAAAATACATGGTCTCTCTCTCTCTCTCTCTCTCTCTCTCTCTCTCTCTCTCTCTCTCTCTCTCTCTGGGCCAACAATATTTAAAAGGAGAGGAGAGTGGCATTTCTTTGGCAGGAGCATGAGCCCTCTCCTGTTCCGTCCTCTCTGTCTTATAACACAAGCCGCTGTTTACACACTGGGGTCGTGGACTCTGTAGTTACAGATACCGCTCATATCTCTCTGTCAGGTCCCCTGAGGATTGACCATAATAGTCATAGTAACGCCATACATGGCACACAAAGAATGACTCAGTGCTTGAGGCGGGGGGAATCAGATCTGTTCCCTGGGGACCTTTGATTCCATGTGTGACATGACTGACACTTTATTGACCAAAACCCTCACACACACAGAGGAGAGTGACTGACTGGCTCACTTGTCATCTGACGCTGCTCTGATAGTGTGTTTTGATTCGTCTGGGAACAGTTAGAGTACTTAACATCGCCAGATCCTTCTGACATGGCCAAACTTTCCTCTCAATTGCGAAACATCCTGTCTCGTTCAATGTGGGACACTTGTTGAGCGCATCACATGAGGCTCAATCATCTGTAAACGCAAACACACAAGATGCAACACCGAACGCTCACCCAGTACACATGGACTCAATCTCAAATTAGTTCTAGAGAACGAGGCGGGTGTTAGCGATCAGAGCTGATGAGAGGCCAGCTCTGTGAAGTGGCCGGTGCCAGTGGAAACAAAGACGTGCTGTTTTTGGACCGGCTTCCATGTCTGACTGCGATAGGGCCGGATGGATGAGTGGAGGTGCAGGCGGCCCTAATTGGACACCTACTGAAACGGCACGCGATTGGACTGCCGGCCCCTAGTGATGTCATCTTGGCTCGGGCTTCTGCTGTTTCGCCTGCAAAAAAACATATGAAACCAATGTTCTGTCTCAGCCACAACCCGACCATATGAGGTGGAGGATTCTGCAGGTTTTCAGTCCAGCTAAATGTGGGAATGAACTAAATCCTCCTATGATGAACTTTTACCCAGAGAGGAGGAACTAATTAAGTGGTTAATTAATTGCATATTTTTGGTCTGTTGTATCACAGCATGCTATTTGCAAAGTGGCAGTTGCAAGAATGTTTTTACACACAAAATTCACCAGTTAACTTAAAGCTGTGTTTATTTGACTGGAAAAACAAAAACACTTTGAAAAAAGAAATGCAACCGATACATCCCACCCCCTCTCATTGGCACTATAATTAAAGCTACGCCCCCAAAACACATGAACGCGCACTGACTGACAACTGCTAGAGGCCGACTTCTCTGTGACTCGCTCGCTAACTTCTGACTATTGTCTGTACTTCAGCAGTTTATGTGTGAGCACGGCTGGTGAGCACAGGCTGGACGGTTAGTGACAGACAGGAACACCAGCCAATCGTTTCATTATTAAGGTCCTGCCAGGGCAACAGACAGTTTGTTTTTGTTTTTTTTCTCCACACAACCTTATTTATTAATGGTTATCAGACAAGAAGAATATTTCAAGGAATAAGAAAAATCCTTTTATTTTATTACATATTATCTTTAATGATACATGAACAGATGAGTTTGCTATAAATACCAGACATGTTAGTGCACCAACTGTAAAAATGCATGTACAGGATAACCCATGAAAAGCTCAGAGAACATTCAAGTCTAACTAAGTATTTCTGATGTGCTTGCATTTGAATGAATTTGTGTTATTGTGCGTGTTTGACTTCTGTGCAATTAAATAATAGTAGTAATTGCACATTTTGTTCATATAGTGCTTTTCAAGACATTTTCAAAATTCTCAATATATATGATCAATGAATGATTCTCACCCCTTTAAATTAAAAAATTCTTCACGGACTAATCCCTGTTTAGCTAAAATACCCCAAATCTTGAATCCTTTCATGTTGGATTTGGTTTTACGGACCTTCTTTGACCACACACATTGATAACTTGACTCCAGAGGAGGAGTAGATGGGGCAGAGGAAGATACGAGAGGCTTTTCTGAGAGAGCTCTGCCTGTTAGTACGTCACAGCCAATCTAATCAGCCTCCCAGGACAAAAGAGGGCAACAGAGGAGCTCCCTAATTGCTCATTTGTTCTGTATCTCACAAGCACTCAGCAGCACTAACTGGCCACAGTCTCAGCCCCCGAGCTTTGCCGTGCTCTCCCTAACTGCATGCACACACGCAGATGCCCACACAGTAGATGTTTACTTGTAATCATGGTATTTAGTTACAAAAACGTATTTCCTCAAGTACATGACATGGAAAATATAAATCATTGCAGACCAGGGACCTTTGAGCGGAGTACAATTTTTGCTGTGCGGGTTATAGAATTACAAATCTGCATCTTAGCTCACACTGTTATAGAAAATGAGCTGGCAGGGAATGTATCCCGACTTGTTTTATTAAGAGGTTAACTAACCACCACACCAGTGTTACAGTCAGTAGATGACATAGTTAAGAGCAGAGTGAGACTGATTGAACTGGACTTGGCAGGACAGGGAGGCAGCAGCTTCAGCACTGAGGAGGATCTGATGCAGCCACTGGGCAGGAAAACACAACCGTCACACAACTGCTGCTCCATGAGACCTCTGCACTAAACCACTCGTTTATTTATGTATCGCTTTTGTATATTTTTTCATCTTTACTGAATCTATGTGTTTACAGGCATTTAATTATTTTATCACTGCAATATAGTCAGTATAACACTTCACATCCTATTTTCTACTGCTGTGTCAGAGAATTGTTGCAATGCGACAACATTTTTTAAATTGCTATGGTGAAAAAATATATCGCTAATGTACTGATTATATTTTTATCATTGCTGTTCTTTTGGTAAGAATATACACAGTACCAGGGTTCATACCAGAATTAAGCTCTTTAATGTGATGCACACACAAATCTCGAAATAAGGGCAAATCAGTAAATCGCAAGAATTCAAACAAAAGTATGATACAATTACCAAACCAGTTAATATTATATTATTGTGAACTGCTGAATGTTAACAATTGGCATTAATTCTTCTCTTAAATATTCATGGACACACACACACACACACACACACACACAGCCCGGGCCTGCAGTCACTGGGTCACAAGGTTAACACAAGCCAATTACCAAAACAGTTAAGGAGGAGACAGGAAACACAATATTTACCACATGAGTGCCACAGTGATGTACCACACACAGAAACAGGTCGTTTATGCCTCGCTCTTTAACTCAGCCCTCAGGTTTCACTGTAGAGAACCAATTCTCCTCTCCTCTTTTTCTTTTCTTTTGGCTGAGCCTCAACCCTAATTAGGGACTCTAGGATGGACCGACTGGAAGACAGTGGTGGATGGATTTTCTTTTAAAATTGTGTCTAACATACTGAAATTATATTGAATATGAATTGATATCCAAACAGTTAAAGCCTCCGTCAGTTAATCCCACCGACACTGACCACTCAGTACCAGTTCAGTCTCAGTATCCGGTCACACGAGGCCCTGGATTCAGTTTTGGCACTTCTCTCTCTCTCTCTCTCTTTCTCTCTCTCATTTCATGTAACCTGCTAGGTTTTTGGAAGGTGTGCAGCTGTCAGGGTTTGTGGGTCACACTCGTATCACAAAATCAGTTTTTTTTCTGGTGTGCAAGGAGACAATGTCCATGTAAAGCTTTGATGTTTTGACAGTGCAGATAACTATAAATGTCCGTGTATCACACATGTTTATATTGGGGATGTTTGGTATGACCCTGGCGTGTGGCTGCGGGACAATGCGGGGGGTCCCGCTGTTTCCTGTTTATCACATCTTCCACGTGAATGTCAAACAGTTTACCTAACAAGGTACTCTCTCTCTCTGTCTTCTGTCTGTCATGCACGTGCATGCACGCCCACACACGTACACACACACCCACTCACACACACACACTCACACAAACATGTACACACATGCATCATCATGCACACTTAGAAACACCTGAAGACTCTTATAAGTACACACACACATGAACGTGCATCTAGCAAACACTCGAAAACAGAAACACATACACACAAGTGCACAAACATTGGGTGTAAATGAAGCAGGAAGTGAATAGTTTCATACATATACGTGGGAACTGGAGTCATCCTGAGGCCACAGCATCTCATCCTACAACAGCTGATATAAATAAGTATGTACTATTCATATCTTTTCCTGTAGTTTATATAAAATATTATGAAACTGAAAATGATAAGCAAAGGAACAAAAGCAGAGCAAGTTAACAGAAGTACAGTTGCAATATTAGTAGTAGTATTTGTCAGAGTCGCATAATTTGTGGGTGTAAAGTAATATTGTAAGTTGAGGATCAGTTTATATTCACACTGATCTGATCAACCAGTCTGTCTCACTTGGTTAACTGATACCTTTATAGCTACAGTATGAAATCCTGCAGTATGATGTGGTCCTACTAGCACTGCTTTTGTACAGACAGAAGGTTTGTGGTTCATCAACAAAAGTTATAGTTCCTCTATAGAAGTATACAGTCTTTTTGTTTGTATTCATATTTTTCTGCTTGAAAATCAAAACAAATAAAAAATCAATAACATCAAAACCAAAAAGCAGTGTACAAGGGAATGGATTCTTGGTATAACATGCATTTGCAATGTAGGTTTTATATCAGCAGCATTTCTTTTCTTCCAACCAACAGGAAAAACAATGACACTGAGAAGCCTTTTCAGGGACAGCGCCGGTCTTCCTGGCGTAGTTGCAGGGCTTTCTCCAGACTTAACTGTCTTGTAAACCATGTGAAAGCTACACAAAGTAACATGATAGCCTACATGTCAGAGTAAGCGAGAGAGAGAGAGAGACAGAGAGAGAGAGAGAGAGAGAGAGACGGAGGGAGGGAGAGGCAGGAGGAAAGAGGGGGATTGAATGAGAGGAGGCACGGGTATGCATGTGAACGGCTGGAGGAGGTGGTGGTAATTTGCAAGCTGGGTTTTAGAGCTTTAGAGGATCTGCCCTCTATCTGATATCCAGCATGGCTCTAAACCCCTCGGTGGGTGGCTGCGTGTTTCCTCTGGGTTTTGACCTTGTGCTGAATAAACCTACTGAATAAGGAAATGAGAAGTGATCCCTTTATTTATATAAGCACTACTACTACTATTAACACAAATACATACATATAAAAATCGATATATCTTATATTTCAAATCACAAAATCCAGAAAAAATGACGGATATCAACCAAATAAGATAGAAGAAAATAATAATACATAAATTGTAAATACAGGTGAATACTGTATTTCATTTGTGATACACAAACAATTTGCCTCGAACTTATTTGAAGCTGTCTTTTTTGTTATTGATCATTTTACACTGAAAGTCAAAAATGATGAAACCCACCCACAGCGAGATCTATTCATTATTGAATAACTGAATCTTTTTTATAGTACAAGTGGTGGTCTGCCTACGTTATCCACACCACAGCTAGTGCTCATCTCTGTTCAGGCCTCCAGGTGATGGTGGTGAGGACCTGGGGCAGCGAGGGGTGTAGATGGATGAGCCAGACATTTTAAACAGATTACACTGCGAGGGATTAGGAACCAAATGGAGTCCAGTGAGACTTGATGTCCCCACACGGATCAGACTGACAAGACGTACATCCACCAGTTCAATTTGGAAGGAAAAACACAAAGAAAAGTATCTTACACGCAAACTTTCCTCTTTCTTTTTTTCAGATTTTCCTGTTTTCCCCTTCTATATGATTTTTTTCCACCATGGAGACTAAATGCAAGAATGATGATTGTTCTGTTTGGATAGTGCACTGTCTAATAGTGTGTGTGTGCGTTCGTATAAAAGAGACAGACGAAAGGAGGGAATGAGACAGCAGATGAATGCGTGTGTGTGGGTGGTCTTCTAAAACAAGCGCGCACGGCCGTGGAGGTTCTACAACTGTTAAAGACCGCAGGAGCAGCCTGAATGAAATCACAATATGCCGGGATGAAAAAAAGAGAGCGAGAGACGGGGGGAATAGTGTCCCGCCGAGACGTGCTGAGGGGTCGTGGATGGGCCTGGCTGCTCCGCTCTACAAAGCAACTCTTTCACGAGGGGAAACATACATGGGTTGGCCGTTTCACCCAATAAAGTTTCAATAGATTTAAATAGCTGGACAGGCAGAAGGCAGGTCTGAGTGTTGAGAAGCAGGAGGCCTTGAGTCATCGGAGCCTGCTGCTTCGACTGCGGCTTTCAGATCCACATGCGCACGGAAACTGGAAGATTAAGAGAATAAAGAGATAAATGAATGACGGGAACTGGTCAGACAAAGATTCTGTATCTAAAAGATGTGACAAGTTTCATCAGACAAGTTTTGTGTTTCCTAGAAAAAATGCTGTAACGGTATAAAGATGCAGAAGATGAACAGCTCGTCCAGCATTGAGTATCCAACATCACATCCATCAACCTCACATCCATCAACATCACATCCATCACCTGTTGATTGCACACTTGTCTGTTACCATTTGTGCACTGATGCTGGAAGACAGACTAAACCTGACACTGACCCCGTGTGTATATTTAATTAGAAAGCAGCAGACAAACTCTCTCTACCTTTATTTGCCCCACTTTTCTTCCCCCCCTCCGTCTCTCTCTCTCTCTCTCTCTCTGTCTCTCTGTCTCTGTCTCTCTCTCTCTCTCTCTCTCTCTCTCTCTCTCTCTCTCTCTCTCTCTGTCTCCTGCACTCACTCTGACAGGCTTCACTCTCTCAGTCTGTCTGTCTCTGTGGATTTCCTGTGGCCTCAGGCTCCTCTATATCCACGTCTCTCTAGGGACACAGCTTGTCTTCCACTCGCACACACCCCAAACACACGAGCAAACTTGGACACACACACACACACACACACACACACACACACACACACACACACACACACACACACACACACACACACACACACACACACAATCAGCTCAGTGTCTCTGGGGCTGCGATGATAGTGATCTCTAGCCCAGTCCACCACTTCCCTCTGGGGTCAGAAAGGAATAGATGCTGCCAATAAAAGGGATGTTATTGTGTGTGCGTGTGTGCGTGTGTGCGTGTGTGTGTGTGTGATGTCAGTCACTCTCCTTTGTATATGTGAGCCTGCTGTATCCCTCTGAAGGTTTAGACCTACTTTTATTTGGTGAAGGTTTGTATGCACCAGAGAGATGGATGGAGAGATGTAGAGAAAAACAGACAGAGACAGAGAGAGAGAGAGAGAGAGGGGGACTTTGCCCTGTGAAAAGAGGATAAGGAGGGCAGAAGCTCTAGTAGCTGGAGGGCTTCAGCCTATGCCAATGGTTTCCAGATGGTCCTCATTTGCCCTGCGCTGCACCAGTACATTATCGACTGTCCTCCACTAAGGATGTCCACAAAAACACACACAAACACACTAACATGCACATACACTAAT
This sequence comes from Pleuronectes platessa, assembly GCF_947347685.1. NCBI lineage: Eukaryota > Metazoa > Chordata > Actinopteri > Pleuronectiformes > Pleuronectidae > Pleuronectes > Pleuronectes platessa. The sequence goes on from NC_070626.1 coordinate 18,182,594, forward strand.
ACAAATGAAAAGACACACATAGACATGTAGAAAAGAATGCAATAGTAAAAATAGAGAAGATTTGATGTGGGAAAGAAAATGATTTAGGCCCTTTACTTAAACTGTAGTTTTCACAAATATATGTAACATGTGTGTGTCTGTGTGTGTGTGTGTGTGTGTGTGTGTGTGTGTGTGTGTGTGTGTGTGTGTGTGTGTGTGTGTGTGTGTGTGTGTGTGTGTGTGTGTGTGTGTGTGTGTGTGTGTGTGTGTGTGTGTGTGTGTGTGCGCACTGTATCAACCAGTGATCATGGATAGATCCATTGTTTGGCTTTAACGTAAAAAGAAAACAATAGATGTAAAGACAATTATATTTTTTCAAGAACATTTATTTGTTTATTCATAAAACTTTATTTAGGCTAATAATTTTTTTTTCAAATGTTCTCAAATAATTATCTGCCTCAAAATTCCACTATCACTCAGATTTTAGAAGAACACTTTATCCTGCATCTATATTTACTTAAAAAGTACACATTGTGCAAACTATCCCATTTTTTTGTACTAACAATAATATTTATTTCAAACGATATATTACAGGATTACTAAATAACAAATCAACTCAAGCAAACATTTTTTAAGTTGCAGCTGATAAAGGTGGAGCTCAGTTTAAATATTTTTAGGCTATCGTAATTAAATTCATAATCTTGTTTGTAAAATCTTAATGTGCAAATGAGTAACTGGTGTGAACTAATGTCAAATCCATGTTATTGAATAAAACACAAGGTGCAGTTTGTTACTTTCCACCAATGAGAAAATGAAATGTGAGGTGAGAGATGGACATAGATGAAGGTGGTGTGTGGCAGGAGGTGCTTCCCACGCGGTGCTGTGCCCATACAAAGAGTCAGTGTTCAGGGGCGTTTCGGTGTGGCCATGCGTGACTCGGTGGTGTGAAGCTGCCTGTAAAACCACAGAACCAGGCACGGGTCAGGGGCAGCAGCATACACGGAGGGTCAGCCTGCGCTTTCTCACTGTGTCTGCGCGAGTGTTGGGCTATGTGTTTGTGTAGGGTGGAGGTGGAGGGGATGGGAGTGTGGGTCCATTCCTCTGTATTTTGGGAATCCACATGGTATGAGACAGCGTGTCCTCTCGCACACATGGCACACGCTTTCACGGAGGACTGTGATGTGTGGCCTTCCTCAGCCATCACCTCACACACACAAACACACACACAAACACACAGATTCTACAAACAAAAACACACAATCTTCTGTAGGCACCTCTCACATACACTCATCGAACTCTGAGCTCTACATATGGTCCCAGTGTTAACCCTGTCCCTCCTTTGTCCCAAACCAGAAGTTATCATCAACCAATGATAGATACATCTGTAAACTAAGGATATATCATTAGCAATAGTTAACAGCCTCACAGTGTTTACATAATTGATACACAGCTCTTGAGGACTGTCAAACAAGCGGTGTGGATAAATACGTCTTCCAGGTGGAGCGATTGATCACGAGAGGTCTGACCCCCCAGCCAGCAGCACCTCGACCTCAAGATCGATTGATACCTTCATTAGCCAATTGGGTTTGGCCCCAGCCTCAATATAAGGACTGTGTTTGTTATCGTGTGAGAGAAATGATTCCGGAGAGATTGAAGCAGGCCGCACTGATACAAAGAACGGGAGCGATGGTGACAGAGGGAAAAATAAAGAGAGGGAAGAGAGAGGGAAAGTGGCGCTGAGAGGAGGGAAATGTATAGAATTGGAAATGTTGAGGGGGGTTCAGTCCCGACTGAGAGTGAGAATGAAAGAGGACGAGCGGCAACTCATCACATCCACAGTGTACATGTGCATTCATGTGAATGTGTGCGCCTCTGAGTGCAGGTTGCGTGTTGCCCCCCCCCAGCATACGTTAGATGGTGTATGAATGCGCTGGCAGGCTGAAACATCTGGTTTCCATGAGAGCCTGAGTAGGTTGAGAGCAGCCAAGTACAGCACAGAAGGTATTAGAGGTAATTTACTTATTAGAGAAAAAAGACTCAATCTCAGGAGCTGTGATTGTAAATGGAGATTGGGCTTATCTGAAGGACTATCAGTATCCCTGCAGGGGAAATGCAAGCAGGCAAGCGGTGGCAATTTAACATACACCCACACAAACACACACACACAAACACACACACACACACACACACACATACACTATGTGATTCATTGTAACAAACACACATGCTGTAATGCAAACTCAACAACGCACAAACACACCTAACCTTATTTGGCCTCATTCTATTACAATGTTTGAACTCGTTCTTATTAACTGCATTATCGTAACTGTTAAAGCGTCGTGTCAGCACAATGACAACACAGCTGATAAATAAGACATGCAGTATCCATGACAAAATATGCAGCACAGTGTCATGCTGAAAACAGGGGTGGCCATGTAGTGCAAATCACAACAACAGATCATGAAACACAACAGCATATACGAAAACACTACTACAAATTACAAAACTTAACCAAAGATCACAAAAAAAACGATGGCAAAAAAATGTGTAAATGTAAAATTAAAATAAGAAAATACCGCAAATCAAATACCATTACGCACAAATAAGAAAACACAATGGCAGATTACAAAAAACAATGGCAAGTGGGATAGCATTACGACAATTAAGAAAAAACAACAACAACCAAGAAAATACAATGGCAAAAGAGGAAACACTTTGCAAAACATGTTTCTTCTAAGCATTTCCTCCCTGTTAGAAAGACCAATCAGCGTTGAGCCTTCTAATGGCCTTTTGTCATTAGAAGTTAATGCCATGAGTTACGTGATTTTGCGTTTCAGGGCCACCTCCGAAAAACTGAGTTATCGTGGATTTGATAGGCAAAATTTATAAATTTCTATATAATAAATCATTTAGCTAATTTAGCAACGCTGGGCATTAAACAATCATTTGAATAGAAGGTACCCAAGTTAGTGTATGTGCCATTACAAAACAATAATAATTTGGCAGGTTGTGATCATAACGTCAATCACATAACAGATTTAAGATATAAAAGATCATGCTGCTTTATTTGGTTGTGGTGAAATAATCCAGACTATCCCCCTCACCAGTCCCTTGACTCCCCAAACACAGAAGCCCTTTCTCTCCTCCCTCCTCTGTGCTGCCACACACAGACACACCAGAATAAAGCCTTTTATTCTTGCTTGTGGTGTAACAGTGGTTTCTGGGCCAAGCTGGTTCAGCTGCTGCACAATATGTGGGTGCACTGCAGGACCCAAATAGTTACTTGGAGAGCTTGGGGATGACACCACGGCAATAAAAAGAGGCAATTATTTTCCCAGTCATTTCATATGTGCGTCACACTCGACCCGAGCCGTGTGGAAATAAACCAGAAGCCGGGCCTGAAAACTGGACGGGGGACAGGAAGGCAAGAAGAAATGTGGCTGATGTCTCACGTTGATTTACCTCAGGCAGTGTGAACTGCACCAACTCCCCACAGTGGCAGGAGGCTGTGTGTTCACCATGCTGTTACAATAATCCAATCACCATCAGCGAATACTTTTACTCCATCACACTTTGTGTTGCTTTAAACCAGGCAGACCTCGTGCTTTATTGTTTGTGTGTTGCTGCTGAACACTGTCATGGAGAAGTTATTCCACTGAGGGGCACCAAGAGATGACATCAGTGTTCAGGGATGTTGACGCTGTTGACGTCGTTAAACGGTTGCTTCTATCTGTCGGTAAATCTGATGACGCTTGTGGCTGGTGAGTCATTGTGATAATACGTCTGCAGCTTGTTGGAGACATTTTTAACTCTCTGTTTTTTTACTGGTAGTTTTGCAATATTAGAGTACCTGAAGCAAGTAACAAAGGGCAAGTAACAAAGTACAAAATACTTTGATACTGTACTTAAGTCGATTTTTCAGGTATCTTCACAAAAACTGTACTCTCTTCTCCTCACGTTTTCAAAACACGCTTGTTACTTTAGTTTAATGCATAATTACACACGATGCCGTTTCGAGACTAATATTAATGTCGGAACATCCGTACATTCGTATGACACCACACGAGCAGTATGGAGGCATGTTATGTTTTTTTTCCTGTTGTATTTGTACGTCTGAAAATAGTTCACTAATTTCTTCCTTTGTATTGGATTTGGCTGCAACACTGTTTACCCGTGAACTTCCAAAAGTGTTTTGTGAACTCAAACACTTCACCCACCCCTCCATCAGCCGAGTGCTGAGTAGATAATGAGTGAGATTTCATTTCTGGGTGAACTATCCCTTTAAGTTAATGCAACATGAGTCTCAGTTTGCTTTGCCAAGATACTGCCAGTAGAACTGTCTTTCAGTATTTGTACTTCTACACGAGTAAAGAATGTGTGTATTTTTGCACCTCTGACCTGAAGTACAGATGAAAACCAATGTGTTGTAGGTGCTTGGGCATCGTTGGTATAACCAACCAAACAACCTGTCCCTCCAACCCCCATCACCCCTCACTCTTTCTCAGACTGGCTGACCTGCTCTGACGGCTGTCGAGCAGTGATCTACGTCTCTGATGTACTCCCCCAGAAAAGAAGCCTTCTCCCCTGGATTCTGACTCAAGCACTTACCAGCCACACTGAGCCTTGACTCAGCCGAACCTTCATATGCCAAAAAACACACGAGAGACATTAAACTGAACAACGCACTGGCCTCTGACCTCTGCGTATCACAGAATCAAACACGTAACACTAACCTACCCCGAAAACACTCACAAATGCGCCGTTATTGCGCACATCAGCTGCTCTTTATCTTCCAGCTCCCACTTATTTACGTAGGCGAGGAAGAGAATAGCGTTCCTGCGTTGTTACGCGTGTCAGTGTGGATTTATGTGCGTGTTTGGTCATCAAACAACCATGTTTGGCAAGAGGAGCGAAATGAACAAAATCGGCCTGAACAACTTTTTGGTGTGTGGGTTCAGCCCGGATCTGTTGTATCTATCTCCTGAACACATTTGCGATTGTGTGTCTGTGTGTGGTACAGGGAGAGCTACATGTAAGCTGATGTGCGTTTCACTCCACCGTCCACCCTCCGATTCACCTTTGCTCTTTGGAGGTGGGCTACAGCGTGGTCAGCAAGCGGTGCAGGAACAAACGCGAGATGTGTTGTGATGTGTTTGTGTGTTTGGGGTGGGAGGGAGATAGGTTGTTGGATTAAGGGAGAGAAGTTTTGGCACCCAATCCGTTGATTGATGGTGTAAATTGGGTGGGCTGGGGCTCACTGAAAGCAGGAGTGTGTGGGTGACGTCTGCCCCCGACTGTCTGCTCCCTGATCGATCCCCGCTCGGTGGTGGACAGAGGAGCGCTGCTACTGATAAAACAAGCTCACACACGTAGATTCACCCACAGATTAAATTCCCATCCTGCACTCTGTGTGTGTGTGTGCGTTTGTGTGTGTGTGTGTGTGTGTCTGTGTGTGTGTCACTGCATGTTGGTTTGTGCCAGACTGCTGAAGCCTCGCTGCAGATTTTTACAAGGCAGAGCTCCTCGTCTGTTCTGTGTCTCGGTGTCAGGGTGACTTTACCACAGTGATCTGGCTCATTTCTAGTTCTCCGTTGTTCCAAAATGTTTTTCTCTCACTTCTTTTCCCTCTGTCTCGTTGTTTCTGTTTTCCTGTTTACGATCACTCTTATCCTCCAGTGCTTGGGCCAACATTCCCAATGAATGCTGACCTGCTAGAGATAATAACATATAACAATTCTAGATTAAAATGTGGAAAAACAACTCGGCCTATTTTATATATTTTGTTGACTTGTGTACTTGCAAAATGTTTCAAACAATGTTCAATGGCAAACGATGGATGACGAGGGAGAAACCCACTCGTAGCCAGTTAGCCAGTTGACTGTTTGTGTTGGTCACTCATTTTCGTTTTCTGCTTAGCGTTAGAATACATAAACTCAATCGTGCAAATGATTTTCGCCTGAGACGTGTCAGTAAGATTTTCACTGGTAATGGTGGTGAAGACATCTCCCATGATCCCATGGGTGCTTCACGATGTCATAAAACTATCGGCCTTGTGTTGTTGTTTTGATTGAGAAACCCCTCGCAGCCTAAAGCTACAAACTGGACGTTTAAAGAGTTAACTTATACACAGTAGCCCATTTCATGTCCACTTGTGATTTTGCTTGTAAATAAGCACGCAGTCCAACGTTTGGAAGTTAAAACATAAGCCTATAGTGTTTCAGCAGATTGATTGTACTTGGCCATGATGACGGTCTTTCCCAGCATCCCTCTATCCGTCCGTCGGTCCATGTCTGGGTCCGGAGAGATGCTCTAACCACCACTGTCTGTGTGGCCTCCTTTGTTGTAATGTTAGGCTGCTGTTCCCTTTCCAGAGAAACCACAGTGTGTCATGGCCACAGAAATAGATCTGTGTTTACATCACCTTAAACCCAGCTCAGTTTTTTTGTTGTTTTGAAAGATGTTCTGTGGTGAACTCTGTGGAAAAATGTTTCTTTTTCTTTGGGTTGGAAAAGGACTCGCCAGGTATACATATAATATCGACTACGGTTGGATGAACGCGGATTTCACGTCATAAAACTTGGGCCTACTTTTAGACGGCTTTAGAAATGTGATTAAAATATCTTTACGTTGCATTTAGATGTTAATTTATGAATATGCATTTCCTGATTTTATGTCATGACTATTGTTTTAACTACAGGGGGATTGATGATGGGCCACTGTAACCCTTTAAGTGGGGTATTGGAGGATTGTGGACGTTCCATTGGTTTCATAGCATTGTGCAGGACTCCCCCTACAGGATACAGACAGCACTGCTGCAGAGTGGAAAAGTAACTCCTGAGCCACGGTACATACTGTACCTCCGTCAAGGCCCAACTAGTCCCATGGAATCCAATCAAGCTGCACCAAATAGATTTTCAATTTCACACACTGATAGATATGTGTACCCTCAATGTGCTAGTTTTTTTTTCCTTCAGGACCCATGAATTATTGCCCGGGAAATGGAAAATACCATATCTCACAATGTAAAAATAAAAAAAGGTCCTAGATCTGCCTTTTGATCTTGATCAGCACCAAAATGAAATGGATTCTCCCCTGACCCATGTACCGCATCCTTCCACCAAGTTTCATGGAAATCTGGTCAGTTGTCTTTCTGTAAACTCGCTTACAAACGGACCTCAGTGGAGGTAGGTGAGGCACGTAATAATAAAAGCCACTTAAGTTACATTTATGAGGAACTGCTTGTATATGGACAATGATTTAAAATTGTAAACTCAACTAACATAAAGAGAGATTAACCAAGGAGATAAATACATGTGCTGTTTAATTGTTACTAATTTTACTACGTGCGTTAACTCCTATGACTAACTGCGGTCTGTGTTCCTGTGCTCACGGTTCGGATGAGTCAAAGACAATAAGTCTGAGTGTCCTCCGCTTCTTGATGAGTGGCTGATAAGACGGCAGAGGTCAGATCTGAGTGGTCATCTCCTCACTGCTCTCAGAGCACGCCATAAATCACACGATTGTGTCTGGGTGCTGTCGGGCCTGCCTGCTGCCCACCGGGGTTAAACCAACAGAGCTGAGAGGGGAGGCTGACAGACAGAGGGAGGCCTGGGTAAATGCTGCTCCGTCTTCTTCACTCAAAGCAACACAACCGAATCTGTGGTGAAGGGAGTGAAGACACACTCTCACTGTAGACACACACTCACTGTTGCTGCTAATATGGTTTCTACCCTGCAGGTTTCAGTAGTGTCAGCGACTTTCCTCTGTCGTCCTCACATCTTCCCCACTCCAGTAACATCTCTTGCAATAACATAGGTGACTTTTTTCCCATAGTGACTCATTTTCACTCTTCATCTGCTGCGCCGTCTTTTTCCTTCCTCATCCCTCCATCCTTCCCTTAAGAGCCGAGCGGAGGCTTGAGTAATGGAGGCCTTACCAAGAGCTAAAGATAGAGCTCCTTAGAACATTCATCTGTCATTCCGTGACAGTATTGTAATCAGGCCTACAAGATCCTGCTTACAGGCCCAACCCGACCCGACGAGGGGCTCGAGCAGACCAGAGCCCGCTGGACAATTTCCAACCCAGGGGAGGTGTGCGAGTAAACACAGCATGACGCTCATACATCTAATCTCGGAGCACGGAGCACAAATTTATACAACACTGCTGAGAGCTGTGGAAGAACACGATAAATAAGTTTTAACGTGGAGTCGAGTGGTGCCACCAAGGAGAAGACACTGTGGGAATAAGAGTCAGAATTAAAGTGAAACTGACGACAAGGTGACAACTCTTAATATTTCTAATTCGATAAAAAACTGTTGTTGAGAAATTTACGGACCAAACAACCAAGACTTTATTTAAGAGTATGACAGAAGGCTCAAAGTTTGGATATCAGTCTGAATTTTTGAAACATTTTAAAGAAAGGATGCACAATATATTTGTAATACTTCTCTGAGTGCAAATATAATGCAGCCTCAATAATGCAATGATACACACAAATAATTAAAAATTATTTTTAAATGAGAAATTTCAGTGGAAAACCTGACCTTATCTAATGTTACCGTGTGTACATGTTAAGTAATTGTTGGGGATGAATGTCCACCCGGGAGAAATCTATCTTCCTGAAATCTCAAATCTGGGCTTCAGCAGCGCTGCTCTGATTGATAGGTTGAGGTGTAATATGCGGCTTTGCTTCATTCAGATCTCATTATTTTGGATTACATGGGAGTGTATGCACAGTGTAAACCGTCAGAGCGAAACTTTAACATCTTAACCAATGGTGGGATTTTCTAACATTTCCCAACAATAACAAATGAGTGTCGTCTGCTGGAGTGAGTGGGACCAGAAGTGAACGACACTGGATGATTCAGCAAAGTGTGATCAGTCACGTAAATACCTGGTCCAGCGTAATATTCCGGTGCTTCAACCTTCTGGTTTTGTCATGATGAATCTGTGTCTGCAAATGCAGAGGTGGAGGGAGACGGAAAGAAAGAGAGAGAGAGGTGGAGTTTTGCTGGATGTTATCAACATCCTGTCTGTGTGACCTGGTGCTAATGCCCATGTAAGACGGCAATCTGATGGCTCTGCTAATCCCTGTGAGACTGGAGACAGTATAGAGATCGGTCAGAGACACACACACACACACACACACACACACACACACACACACACACACACACACAGATGGAGGGAGGGAGAGAGAAAGTCAGAACACTGTAGTTTTATATTATTTCATAAAAAACAAGCTAGTAAAATTACATGATATGACACTCATCGTGGTGTTTAACCAGGTAATTCGGTTGTGTGTGCTATGCAGCCTATAATCCTTGAAGGGACACAAAGTTCTGTTTAGATCAGCGTGGCAGCAGAGACGGGAACAAAACACCTCTCTTTCCAAGAAAAGTCCTCCACCCTCCACTATCTCACACACTTGCTCTGAGTAAGAGGTGTAAATAACCCAGAGGATCACTACTCCCCAGCCAAACAGATGGATGGTCTCACCGTGCGTAAGGGTTAGCAGAGCGAGTGGAAAAAAGGAAAACATTGCACGCAGCCAGAGATGGAAGTCATTTCCTGAGAGAGAGAGAGAGGGAGAGGGAGAGAGAGGGAGAGGGAGAGAGCCCAGGAAGTCAGCTAATGTGGGAAAGGTGAGAGAAGAACGAAGGTTGGGTTTAAGGTTAGATGAAGGGTTATGCATGCGCCCGGAGATGCAGTCGATGTAACTAATGATGGATGGACACCCCAGAAAAGGAAATGTAAGGTGGATTTGGTGTGTGTGTGTGTGTGTGTGTGTGTGTGTGTGTGTGTGTGTGTGTGTGTGTGTGTGTGTGTGTGTGTGTGTGTGTGTGTGTGTGTGTGTGTGTGTGTGTGTGTGTGTGTGTGTGTGTGTGTGTGTGTGTGTGTGTGTGTGTGTGTGTGTGTGTGTGTGTGTGTGTGTGTGTGTGCGTGTGTGAGAGAGAGGGGGTGTTCTTCCTGCGTTTTAAAGTCAACCTCAACAATCACGTCTCAGTACTGAGAGGCGTCTCCCCGCTCACATACAGTGCACACACATCACGTACATATATATACATGCACATACAAAATCATACACACCATACGAATATGAGATTTTAAAACCAAATATGAAGCATTTGAACCACAGTTGACTTTGTGTGATGCGGTTAACGTCCGTCCAGGTCAGAACATTTTACAGCATCAGACGTGAGCAGGATTCCCAGGTGTCCAGGTATCAAGAGCTGGCATCAGTTCCCTCAAGCTGCTCTTTTATTACAGGAAATCACCGGAAGCACGAAATCACCAGAGGAACGAGCTCCTCTCTGTCTCCCTATGAGATGGAAATTGTATTTGCTGATCTTAACTTCTCAAAAGGGCTTGTTAAGAGTTTGAGTTACAGTAAAAAAAAGTTGACTTGAATATAGGGCAGCACGGGAGTTCAAATTTGGCTCAGTGTGTTTAGGGGTAAAGTTATAGTGAAGAGATAACAACTTTTTACCGCCAGATTGTGTATGTGTGTGTGTATTTGTGTACGTTATGTATGTGTGTGTGTGGTCCTGCTGAAATGATAGATGTGTGGAGAGGGCGGAGCGAGAGGCAGGGGGCCGTAAACAGTGAGACGTGCATGTAGGAGGTCTGGGTGCAGACTAATGCCAGAGCTGTCAGGAGCCCAGACAGAGATACAGATAGATTCCATCCCTCATACTGCCACCTGGTCTGCAGAGACGCCGTAAACCCTCCCTCCAGCAGCCCGGTTTAATGACCGTCCGACCAATGGATGATCAATTCACCGCAGTGCTGGGGTCACCAATAGGCACCAAGGTGTATCATCCACCAGAATTTATTGATACCCAGCCTCGTTGTGTGTTTACTGTGTGTTTGTTATCCTTTTTTTGGTTTTACAAATGACGATCACAGATATGCCACTATCGTTATTCTTCTACCTAATGCACTAGCTGAGTCTTTTAGTTAAACAGACTCTAAGATATATGCAAGATAATTAATTCCTTATTATTTCAGTTATTAACTTTATAAGATGTGACAGCGACTAAGAGAAAAACTGAGATTTAAGCCTCTAATTGCAGGTTAAAAATATTTTTAACAAAGGAAAAGAAAGTTGCAAAACAATAAAGAATCTGAAAATTCAGCTGAATATATTTTGTCATTCTTCTCTTTATGTTTTAAAACTTTTTATCTTCTACATAGAACAGTGATGCACAAGGTATACTAATTCAATCAGGCTTAACTTGTGATGTTTGGCTTGATGACTTATCCCTTTATAAACCACATTAAAGTTCACTAGAAATCGTTTTTTTTCTTATTTGGATCTGCACCAAATTGCACACACTCATAAATATCAGTTCCCTAAACATGCCGGATTTATTTTGTCAAGATAATTTTCTGAGCAATCTAGTCGAATGTTGGAAAACTTCTTATCTCAAATCTTAAGCAAACAAACACAGATGAAAACATTACCTCCTTGGTGGTGGTGATAAGTCATACTACTAACAACATAATGAAACAGAAAACTAATAGAAAAAAGCCACCTAATCATGTTAATTAAATGCAATGAGAGAACAGAGGTGAATTTGCTTTCAGAATGAGGAAACAAAACTTTTGCCAGCTGGTCATAAGAACGACTTTTGTATTGTCATTGTTATTGGTCCATTTCTTTTGACGGGGCATTGGAATACAGTGTCTACTGTTTATTAGGCTTCTATATGTTGTTGCAGGAACCTAATTCAGCCATGTGTAAAGGGAAACTGAAATAAAGACCTGAAACAGACAGTAGAGTAAAGAGGTGAAGTGGTGTTATGTACTGGTGGGCATCGCAATGCAGTTTTTATTGTTTTAATTAAAAAAAAAAAGAGATTTAATCTGCAGTCATCCTGCTGCAGGTCCTTGGTGATGTGTGTGAGCCTGTTTGAGTATGTTTGTGATGTTTGCGTGTGTGTGTGTGTGTGTGTGTGTGTGTGTGTGTGTGCGTGTGTGTGTGTGTGTGTGGAGGTGGAAGTCACCCCTCTTCTGACCCTCTCTGCGCCCAGAGGTCACACATTGTTCAGGAGGACGCAGACACGCACTCTGATGGATGGCCGTTCAGGCCGTTTCCCCAGGTTCAACTTTACTCGGGAAATCGTAATTCACCCCCTGGGAGAGGCTGAAGGCGGACCGGGTCCTCGTAGACGCTCCAGGCTAATTTTCTCCCAGAATCCAGGATGCGATGAAGAGGCTGAGAGCTCTGCTGCCTTGGCTAAGCTTCACAGAGAGTTGGAGTAAATCTTCAGTTCACAGTTGTCCCCTTTGCTGCACTAAGGACCAACGCCATATATTGTTCCACCAAACATATCGCTTGTTTTTTTCTTCACGTACATTCTACGTGCCCAGTCATGCACATTTACACACAGTCTTCGTCATCAGATGGTGTGATGTCATGCACTCACTGACCCAGTGTTGAATGTTAATGTGATTGTGGCGGTGAGTGTGTGTATGTTTTTGTAAACTTATTCAGTCGTGTCACTGGCATTTGTTGTCTCAGGATGACAACATGTAGCTATAACCTTGCTCTAGGGTTCAAGGTCGAGTGTGTTCATCATCTTAAACCTCGATTTCACATACCCTCTACTCCGGGTTTCACAACATCAAAATTCAACTAAACAGCTCTTTTCACGAGAAACAAAAAAAAAAGCCCCTCTCATGAAAACATGCTTGTTGAATCCACAATAAGTACTCTCACATCCCCAAACTTTGAAGGAACTCTCTCAATTCCATGCCCAAAATAAAACTGTAAAGCAGCTTTGACTTATTTTCTCACACTTCCATGAAGTGGACTTGCGGCGTGGACATGGAGCCGAAGCCCGGCTCTGAAGAAAGTCTGATTCTTCAAAAAAAAAGAAAGCACCATCATTGTTATGAGGCACGTTGTCCATTAGTTTCCAGGACTTTATTCCATAATGACATCATAGGTCACTCAGGCTACCTAGTGGGGGCCAATGACCAAGACTGATGATTCCTCAGCTCGGTGCACGCCATCGCCACCCGCACTCTCTGCCAAGTATTCAATTAGGGTCGGTGAGTAATTGGGTGTAGATGAGGTAGAGATCATTGTTGAACACAACATGGAAGGTCTTGGAAAAGTGTGTGACAGAGAGTGAAGGAGAGAGAGGGAGGGATGGAGGGTTGCCTGTCACGCTTTGAGCGACTCGTTGATAATAAAAAAAGGACTTTCTAAACAATCCGCATAAACACTCGGGCGGACGTCTGAGGAGCAGGGCCTGCCTGCCATCTGCCTGTGTGGATCATCAATTCAAGGACACGGAAAAAGACAGGAAAAAACATTACAGAAAGAGTAAAGTAGTAATACAAAATGTAAAAAGCTTTAAAGATATAACCACTAAAAAAATATTGTTATAGAAAAATCGAATGCATTTTTGGGGAGAAATGTTATCAGACCCTAGCCTCAAAAGTATTTTTTCAGTTAGCGTGAAAGTATGAATGTTAAAACCTAATGTGTGTTTGTGTCAGTGTGCAGTGGTTTTATGTGGTGACTGGTTTTCAGATAAGATCAGACCTCAGTTTATGTATTCAACTCCCCGATGACTTTCCCTCAATAATCTCCACCAGACTCTTCAAGTCTCTTTTCACAGCAACAATCTCTCAACGTATCTGTTTGTTCCTGTTTGCGTTTCCTTTGTACTCGAGTGTAATTGTTGAAGCAACAGACATGACTGACAGAGAGGTGTAGAGGAGTCAATGTGGAAAAAAGACACCACCAACTCACTGTCACACTGAAACTATGAGAAAGAAGCTCAATGCTGCAATACAAAGTCACTATAACCTCTTTTATTGTATCATATTCTTGAGCAACTTCTGTCGATGTTATTATCATAGCAACATCCTCCATGCAAAGTTTAATATGCAGGGTAATTCCAAGGAAATATCTTTAATTGTGGTGGTCACGCGCGTGTGTGTCTGTGTGTGTGTGTGTGTGTGTGTATGTGTGTTTGTGTGTGTGTGTGTGTGTGTGTGTTCCATCTTGGTTTTAAATGTAGCAGAAAAAAAACAAATAAACAGTTTCTCAGATAGAGATATGATCTGCTTCTCCTGATGGAATCTCTTGTGGAAATGAACGAATGGAATTGTCTCTGTTGAAAACGGATATGAGCAGCAGTGTCGAGCAGACCAAGGACTTGTGTGTTCTCAGTGGCACAAAGGCTGCATGGGCAAAACAAATACTACCTTTTGTTTCGGTCGACCTAAAGCAGCTCACATTATAAGAAACTGTAAACCACAGATCTTAAACAATGTTCTGCTGATGCTGAGCCAGTGAGAAAACTTACACCCATAAATGTACCACATAAAAGTCTTCGATATGAGTGTGTAATATGATCAGAATTTAATGATTACAAAAAACTTGTTTAGAAATAGTTCAGTATTAACATAAACCGCGGCTTTTGCTAAATGTGGTTTAAAATGTATATTTCAGAATTATGCTGTACTGCCTTTCAGCAATAATAGTCCTTGGCTGTTTTCTGCCACTAGATGGCAATACAGAGTTGTAATAGATTAGTGTGATATGGTCTTAAGTTAGTTTTCTTTCATTCAGTGCTGAGAACGTAAAGAAGAAACATGCACATAAAAATAAAAAAATGTAGATAATATAAGAAAATAAGATTCATTTCAGCTCATGTCCCACCGATAAGTTGTTTCCTCTTTTTCATCAGTTTCACTATTTCCTTCTCAGGCCCTTCAGCCCTCTTATGACATGAGCTTAGGTTTTTGTCCTAAGTTACATAATTAGGATTTTCCCCCACGCTCTTTCTATTGATGTGACCTGTAAACTGGGCAAACCATCATGGTAATACAGGATCTGCTTCAGTGGTTGCCTGTACACGGTTCACAAACATGCAAAACCTGTGACAAAAATACACTTGAACCTCTCGTCAGATTTCTGCTTTTAAACATGCAAATCATTTGCAATTTCTCTTGTCTGCTGGACGTAGTTTGAAGTTTCCCTCCACCGACCCAAGTTTTATTGATATTGTAATAAAGGTTTCATGTTCATCAATGTGCAGCCTACCAATTCATTATGAGACGACCAAACAACTGAGACATGAACCAAACAGATTCTCTGTGTGAATTATATCGGCTCTGCAGTAACAGGTAATTCCACTCGGTTATATGATGGTCATGTCTGGAATCTGGTTTTTCAAAGGAGGAAGTATGTACTGTCACTGTACTTTCTACTGAAGCATGTGGTCGACAGACAGCTTGGCCCACCGGCTCCTTCAGCTGCACTCGAACCATTTTAGAGCAACTTTAAATAATCTCCATCCCAGTAGCACCTGCTGTCTGGCCAGTGTGTGGCCTCTTCCTCAAACAACTGTTTTGTCATCATCGTGACTTATGCAGTCGGTTAAACGGTATAGTTGGAAACAAGATTTTGTTCCTCAATCAATAATGGAGAAAAACATCATCAACAAAAAATTACAATTCAAAATGCTTAGGAAGAGTGTGTGCCATGTGTTTTCTGCTTGGCCTCAAAAAATGAGGGGATCACACACAAGTGGTATTGTAATGGAGTTGATAAGCATTTTTCATATTTCTGTCACTTTTCGATATGTGTTGAGAAAGCTTTAATTCTGCTTCTCAGGTAACACATCTATCGCCTCTCTGGCTGCCCACATCCCGTCACCTCAGTGCTTTGCATGTACAAACAAACACACACACACACACACACACACTCAAAGACGCAGAGTGAGCACTGAGCTGTGATCTGTCAATACATGCTATCATGTTCCCCTGGCACCGGATCCCAAGGGACTGTCACCCCACCCTGGCCTTCCCCTCCACCCTGGGCAACTATCACCACCTTTTTACAAGTTTTGTTTTACTCGAATATGAAACCGAATCACACCATGCATAGTTTTTACTTAAAGCTCACTAACTTGTAGCTTAAGAATGTTCCTGCCTGTAAATCCTTGAATTGTAAATACTTGGGATGTTTTTATCAGTTTTTTTTACAAATTCTAACTCACATTTCACGATCCCTACTTCACTTTTGCAAAAACTCTTCACACTCTTGTTCCATATTTTAAAATCAGCACTCGCACCAGAGTTTCTCTTCCAACAAAAGAACAGTGTCATTCTTTACATTCTTTACACTTTTACCTAAAAACCATTAATGACAGGTGGCATATTTTATTTCTTTACTGTTTCTATCTGTTCAAATTTAAAAGCAACATTAAGGTTCACATGTCTTTATGTTGCTGTGGAATGGAGATTAAGGTGAAAAGTCACAATATTCTTGGATTAGCTGCAAATCTCTCTGTGGCTGGTAGATGTTAGTAAAACATTTCATTGTCTAACAGATTTACAAAGTGTTCAGTCTGTTTGTTTCCTCTATAGCAGAATTTAGCAAATCTTATCAGTCTGACAATAATCTCTGTTAATGTTTAGGGTTTTAAACTTAAATGTGAATACACAGAGTTTTGATTGTGGCTATAAATGAGAGCAATTTTCAATCATAGCTTTGAAAAGTGAGTTTTGTCCACACTGCTGTTGTACTGACATTGTGGATAGTTTTGAAAACGTTAACTTGTTACTCAGAACATAGAGATGTGTGTAAACAGATGTTTAAAAAAAAAAAAAAAGATAAAGGTATCTTTGTTTCCTGCTATCTAAAACATTCAAGGCACTGAAATATAATATTTTATTTCATTCTCCTCTCACCACAGCCGGGTGGATTCCCTCCCATTCATATTTCACTCCCAGACACCAAAGTTTACAAATGGTTTGAACCGTTAACATGTTTTTCACAGCGGGTCTGTGTGAACGACTGTTCCTCTTTTCAGGGGAGAAGTTGTGTGCTGGATCATCTTCCTTGGCTCCTTCCTGTGTTTCCTGTCCAGAGACAGATCAGGCGGTCAGGGATCACCAACGAGTGCCGCAACCAGGACACAGACTGACGCAACTCTCCGCTGTCCCTTTCCCTCATTCAGATACAATGTATACTGTTAAATGTTGCAATGGAGATTAAAGGGTAGTTTATTCCTTCATTATAAGTTTACTTGTTAACTGATTTGATGGAGGTTCATTGTGAACATGATGAATGTGAACTGTTGACGTAGATCACCACCAGATCAGTCACATGTGATGAAAGGCTTGGCGGAAATGTTTTGCTTTTATGTTGTTGTAATTTTGCGCCGGGATAATTGACTCATCTAATAAATAGAAAAGTAAAGACATTGATTTAAAAATAATCAGGTTACAAGACACAACAAAGTCTAAAGAGTTGACAGGTTGTCGAAAAAACAACATTTCTTTGTACAACCTATCTTCTAGTCTATAACATCTAAATTGTTTTAAACCTTAAAGTAGTCATCTCTAAAGTCACGACATTTTTTGATCGTCATTTGACAGAATGAACAGTTAAACCTGAAGAGGACCTCCGTAGGTGCGAGGCCTCAGGGACGTGTAGTTTGAAGGACATGAACTGATACTGATTAGAGGATCTGAGCCTTGATCCGTGGCTACCGTAGTGTGTGTGTGCATGTGTGTGCACAACATGTGTGGTTTAGCGGCTTTCTCCCTGCATCCCATGATGCGGCCCCCAGCGTCCACCTGTCTCTTCTCTGACAGTGTCCTCAGTTCTCTCCCAGTTCCTCTGTGGTTGACTATTTTCATCTCAGCCGCTCTGATTCTAAACCATCAATTTCCCCAGAGACACCACCAACGCCTCTAACGCCACTGCTCGTAGAATACAACCTGCTCAGGGAAAATCACGTCTTTCCACCCGAGGGTTGTTTGCATATGTTGTGTCCCACTCAATTGTGCATGTAAATGTTTGTTCGTCTCTGTATGTTAGTCTTGTGATTCGCTGGCAACCTTCCCTGGGTGCAACCCGCCTCTCGCCCAATGTTGGCTGGGATTGGTCCCAGTCTCCGTCCGCGACCCTCAAAAGATAAGGGGTAAAGGTAGTGGATGTCTTAGTTACCTGGCACAGCCTTGATGATTGTGTTTGTATGAATGTATAGGCCTCATTGTGTGTGTGTGTGTGTGTGTGTGTGTGTGTGTGTGTGTGTGTGTGTGTGTGTGTGTGTGTGTATGTGTTTGTGTGCGCACATGTCTTTCTTTAGTTCCGAAGGCCAATTTTGGTCCAATACCATCATTGTGAGGATATTTTTGCTGGTCCTCACTTTTTCAATGGGCTGTTTGAGGGTTAAGAATTGATTTTTGGGTTAAGGTGAGAATTAGGTCAGGGTTAGGGTTAGGGGCTAGGGAAAGCATCATATCAATGAGTGTCCTCACAACTACAGAGAAACGTGCATGTGTGTGCGTGTGTGTGTTGTGTGTGTGTTTCTGTACTCATGTCTTTGTGAGGACCGTTTTAAGTCACTACAAAGTGAGGACATTTTGGCCGGCGCTCCCTTTTTCATTGGGCTTCAGGATTGAGACTTAGTTTAAGGCTTAGGTTTAGAGTTAGGTCAGGTTTAGGGTTAGTCATTTAGTTTGGATGGTTAAGGTTAGGGAATGAATAATGTCAATGAGTGTCCTCACTAAGATAGAAGTACAAACATGTGTGTATGGTGGGGGTGGGGGGTGTCTGGGTGTTTTTTTTTCATTTTGCAGTGGAAAGCAACAGCATAACTGAAAGGTCAGTGCTGAGCAAACAACCACACTATTAAGAGGAGTGAGGAGTCAGCAGTACAGACAAATCAAGAGACAAAAAAGTGATTCCTTTTAAACTTCAAGGAAAAGCTTTCATTTGCAGTTATTCCTCTTTTGCTTAATTTCCTTGAAGCGCTGCTATTTCACGAAACACATGCTTCTTCTTTTAAATGTCTGTGGGTGAACATTGTCGATATAAATGTTATGGAGAAGATGGCCATGGTTCCGTGTGTTGGCAACATCAGTTGTGTTTGTCACTTGTCTCTAATGGGTAATTGTGGGAAGCCTCAGACGCCCACAAAGAGGTTTTGCAATACAAAGAGAAGCGGAGTGCAGACATCGAAAATGTGAGAAGAAAAGAGATGGCCTAGGCAAAAAACTGCACATGAGCATGTGTCTCCTTCTCCTCAGTCACACTCCCTGCCGGGGACAGGAGACAAAATCAAATCATGTACATAAGTTCAACAGTACAGTATTTTTTTTAAATTAACTTTTTACAGCTTTAGTAAAAGAAATACAAAATCAGAAGTAAAAGTAGTCTTTGTGAAAAAAAAAGGCCTTCTTCCTCCATCAGCATCCCAGATCTGTTTACTCACATATCACAGTGAGGGATCAAGGGTTTTAACTGAGAGACGTACAGTATTTAACAATTGACATCACAATTCTATACTTTGCTGAAAATATAAACTATTTGAGTGTCTTTCATGTGAAACCCTAACCCTAGATTACATGGCTGAAGCTGTTTTTGTATATATTTTCCTTTTTGTGATAGAAAAGAGCAGAAATTTTGTCCCCCACAATGAAAATATACAATGGTTTGAAGCTGCAGAAAAATAACGTTGGATGTTAATCTATAGTGTTGAAAACCCTAAGGAAATAGCCCAAACCAACAATATTTTATTACGTGTCTCGAACATTTCTGGATTTCCTTTCCTGTCTGAGGTTCTCAGCGGCAAACTCATTCTTATATTTTAAACACTTCTAAAATAATAGACTTAGATTTTAGAAAAAAAGTTAAATGATATATTAAAATAGCTGAGCGCTGTTGTTTTTAAGTTAATATTTCTCAAACAAGAGTCAATAGAACTATAGATAATAACAATATAGTAAATCATTAGGCTCCCCTGTTGAAAGTGGAACTTAAAATGGTAAAGTAAAATAATCATTAGGGCTAGGGGTTAGGGTTAGGGTTAGAAAATTTAAAAACTGATTTTAAATATTTAAATTCGACTTTATTATTTACCCGTCAAACTTTGGCAAGAATTATAGGACAAAACGAACAAAATTTGTGTTTGTTTCCTTGTTTTGAGGTTTGCCTTTATTCAAACCAACCTGAACCCAAACCTTATGCAAGCCTGTGATTCCTCATTCACACATACAGTAGTTGCATCCTTGATGTATATTCTATATGTATAAATACATGACGATTATCCATTCTCAGGCATATTTGAGGAGTGGGGGTAGAGTCAGTTTCCTGTGACAGTTTTTGAAGTAAGTTCCTGTTCTGTGGAACTTAGAACTCCCCTATATAGATAACCACATACACACACCTGTACACAGACACACACACACACACACACACACACACACACACACACACACACACACACACACACACACACCTGTGGTTTTATTCAGTGAACCATTCATGTAAAAATTACTGTAGAATAATTTGAGTAAGCGATTTTATCAATTACTGTAATATGAGGAGCACATGACATCTTTCACTATACAGTATTTGTATGAGTCATTAAAACTTTCGCATTGGTGAAAAACACTACAACACATGCAGCCAAGCAGTTTCTCAATAATATTTAATACATTTATTTGGGCACATTCTTCTTTTCTGTCTGTTTTATAAATCTTTTGTAGAACTTTCACCATTCAGGTAAATGTGATCTAGAACTAGACCTTTATTAGTGATACATGTACAGTATGTGTAGAAGTATTTACAAGTACCATTGAAAACACGTGTGTTTTGTATTGGGGAACTGAAATCGAATCATTGTGTGTGTATGTGTGTGCTTGTGTGTGTTTGTGCTTGTGTGTGTGTGTGTGTGTGTGTGTGTGTTTGTGTGTGTGTGTGTGTGTGTGTGTGTGTGTGTGTGTGTGTGTGTGTGTGTGTGTGTGTGTGTGTGTGTGTGACTCTGTGTGCGAGTGTGCGAGTGTGTGTGACTGTGTGTGTGGTCCAGGTATTTCTCAGGTACAACCGTCTCACTACATAATTACAGGATTACTCAGTATTCAAATGAGCAGTTATTACTAGAGTGTGACATTGCATTACATCACATTGTGTGAGAGTAGTTTTAATATGGTGACACTGTCCCGGCTGGCAGACATATTTTATTACTAGAAGTTGTTGACACCTACTGAGAATTGTTTACTGATTCTAAACAGTTCTCATTCATGCTCCATTACCCTGTTGATTTCACCCCATGCTTTTAACGGAGCAGCCACATGAGACATCAGAGATGATGAAGACTAAGAGATGTCATCGTCTCATCTGACGCATCCAGTCATTCAGAGTCAGCTCATCACTGGAGTGATGGTGAGGGACTTGTCCGAGAGTTTCCTTGTCTCGGGAAGCCAAGATCCTTCTTTTAGTTTCACATATTGTTTTAGTTTCATCATTCCTACACAGGAGTAATTTATAGTGTTCAGTCAGGGTGGTGGAGCAGTTCCCTCTATACTACTTTGCTATTGCCATTGAAGTGACAGAACCAGGGTGCTCCTTTTTAAGATGTTCCCGACAGTTTTGTTTTTCTTTTAATATTGTCTATTAAGCCTTTGGTAAATCTTTCATCAAAGACGATATGAAATGTTAAGTTCATATAATAATATTTTATATATGCAGAATTTGAGATTAACATCTTTAAACTATTCCAATCCTACCCTTAATATTTATCAACATTCCTAATGAACTGGATGGCAGTATAGTATTTTGTGTAGTTATGTTGCTACAGGTTCCTAGCTCTACACATTGATGTTAATGCTGTGTTGATAAATGAAATGGCAATGGTGTGGTTTAGAAAAATATTACATAATAAAAATATACATATGATTATAAAAAGACAAACTCATTCAGTTCAATAGAAACTGTTTAATTTGAAATGGAGTTCATACAAAATTAAGTAAAATTAGGATCACATTAAACAGTCAGATAGTAAAACCTATCCTCGATATGATCCCACATTACATCTAAAATGCTTTGCAGTTTTTTATCAATGTACATAAAGATTTATTATTTACTTACAAAAGAAAATATAAAAATATCAGACACATATGTCCATTTGTTTGGTTCATCCAATTGGCTGCACCATACAGGACATGACTCAGCTGCGAAAACAGCAAAAAAGGATAATGACACGAGTTGACATTAAAATGCTGTTTAGAGAACAAACAATTGTTTTGAGGCTTTCAGTAAAAGATATAAAAGATTTCTTAATACAATCGACAGAATGATTCTGTTCAATTAATCCAGCAGGTGAGTTGTGTGTAATTTCTGAAGACTGTACAAATATGAACCTTACTTCTATATTTATATTAGGGACGTCCTAATATTGAGCTTTGCCGCACTTGAGAGTGTGTCAGGTAAAACAACGACTCTCCCTAAGATGTGATGGATTTTTGCCTGGTACATGCTGAAGAGCTCCAGTCAGGTGTGTGACTGCTCACAGCTCAGGCAGTGATCGGCATGTTTTCCCTGTAGCAGGCGGAGCTCTGGGGTCCACTGTAGCTGCACAGGCCCTGATAGATGTGGGCCATCTGCTCATTGGTCGCAGCATCAGACAGGTCCAGGTTTGGGTTGTTGCAGTAAGGCTGTGAGCGACGCATGTTCACGGCCTCCAGCAGGTGCTGGCAGTTCACCGCAGTGATCTGCATCGGGAGAGAAGACACAGAGGTGTGTGCTGTGAGAAGGTGTCGAGACTCCAATATCCAGGTGGAAGAAAATTCATTCCTAATTTTTTCATTTTCTCAATTGTTTGAGTGAGACACGTTTTCTGTCTTGACTGGTCTTACCTGCACAATGAGCAGTTTGCTTTTGGCATTGTTGAGATTGTGGAGCTCTTCTCCAAAACACAGAGTCACTGTCGGATCAGGAGCAGGAATCTGACCCTCCTGGTACAGCTGTACAGCTGGAACACACAGTGCACGTAAACAGTTAGTGGGCAGACCATGCATTGATTCAGAGTCTTACAAGCTTTCAAATAATTAAATGTTTACCTTGAAGAAACCTTCCTGTGTCGAATATCTTGACCACAGCATCCCTCTCGAGCTTACAGGGCACTGAGCTGTACGGCGAGCCCACCTCTCCCAGCCCGCTCCAGAAGACTCGGCTCTGGCACAGCCTCTTGATGAAGATGCCCTCTTGGTTGGAACGGACCAGCACACCTCTCTCCACGTGGCCCAGGAGCTTGCACGTCACGTGGCGCTGGCGGTCGTACTCGATGTGCTCAGCAGGGGGAAAGTGAACATTCTGCATGCTGTCTGAGCTGTAGAGAGTGCCGCGGCCCAGGTGCTGCTGTGGAGAGATCCTGCAGCCTTCAGGGTGAGTTACCAGTGTGTTCTGCATCGGTTTCCCTCCATAGTAGAAACTGATCATCATCTGGGAGAACGCTGGAGAGGAGAACATGTAAAGATGTAAGGTTAGGCCTGTTGCACTCCATGTTTTTTTTATTATTACTATCAATACTTAATAGTGGATCTGAACCAATGCATACTACGTACCTGAGCTGACAATACTAGGTGGCAAAGGGTCCTGGTGCACTGGGAAAGCTGTGAATTCAAGAGAGGAAGACATGACTTAAGAACCTTTTTTAGCACAGTGGACACAACCACAGTGTCATGTCATTACTCTGCTGCATCATCAGAAATAATGTTTCTCTCCCAAAGAAATAATCGCCACAGTCAGCAAACCTCAACAGGATGTTAGTCAATCCTTCCATTGCAGAATTGAACAGACGAGCAAACAACCTCTATTTAGCACCCACAGTCAACACTGAGCTTTCCACTGTGGTTACTTTCAAACACATTAAAGCTCAAATCTCACAAAGACGGAACTAAGAGTCGTGCTTGAGAGATGAGACCAAAGGCAGAGATGAGTGGATAGGAAACAAACTGCATTACCATTGATGCTGCCTTGGGACCAGTACTCTGGACTGGCCTGGATGTTACAGCATTCGTCCTGCAAAATACAACAACACAAAAAGATGTCAACAAAGCACCTTTCTACATTTCATAGCTGTGGAGATGAAGTGGGTGTTGCTGGAGGAGGCAGCGGAGTGTGATCACATAAAAACAGTAATACTGAGGTGAGGGGCAATAAAGGCAAAGGGCATCAAAAGTGAAAGAGTGCAGCAGGAGAGAGGTAAGAGGTAAAGTTCATGTTTGAAGTGAGAAGCAGCCCTACCTCTTTTATGAGCTCCTCTATTTCTGCAGGGCTGCAGTCAGTCAGATCACCAGAGCTCGTGGGAGCTGCCATGGCCATCACTGAGTTTTTACCTTCTGTGGGCGATAGAATTACTCACTGTGATTTCTTCTCATGGTTCAAACACAGGAGGTTTTAGCCGCTGCACTGATCCACAGTTTTCTCATGATGAGTCACAGAAGAGCAATGCTGGCTCTCAAGACACCATTGGTTCAAATGTCATAGGAAATTATTAATCGAGACTTGGATTTTGACTTAAGGTGAACACGAGAGCCACGAAAACAGAAACACTCACGCTTCTGCTCCTCCTCGGGTACGATGCGGTAAACTTTATACGGCTCGGAGATGTCCAGCTGAGACCTTTCTGTCACCTCCTCAAAGTCAGGACTTTTGTTGAGGGCACAGCGGAGTCTGGTCTTCCATGTTGCAGGCTCGGCCTTTTCGCCCTCCTTAAACTTGCCTTTAAACACAGCCCAGGCCTGTGGAGTGGGGGGGAAGATTCACACATATTAAGGATAGTTTTGTGAGAAAGAAAGAAAGAGAGAGAGTCTGACTTTCTGTGAATTTGTCAAATATATTGGCTAAATGCTTTGTTTTTGAAAATAACTACACCTTTATTACTGTATTAAAAGTAAATGTATCAAATATAGACCAATTAAAAATATGTCTTATACTTAAGACAAATCCAACAATCACAGTTAAAGGTCCATACTATCCTTGGACCACAGAAGCAGCAGACTTAAAGAGGTGAGATTCGACATGTAAGTACAATCAATCGTTCCTCAAGGGAGATGTCAAACCTTGAAGATGGACGCGTCCACTTCTTGGTTGTAATCCTGTTTCCCCGCATGTTTCCATGGAATCCGGAACATGGTGTGGCTGTCGTCCTCCCACTGCAGCCCAAAGTACTGGCCACTGTGGATCTGCTCCACCAGCCACTGCTTCAGCCTCCGGCCTCCCGTGTTGGACATCTTGAGGTTTTGGGATCTGTATAATAATAATAATCTGTAAAAGCACCTAAATGATGATGAAAGGAGGGGGGGGGGGAACAACATTAACTTTTCAGATCTTATAATAATGAATATTCAGTCAATGTAAAACACAAGTAGAGTCACTGATAAATACCTGAGCTGGCGTCTCTCTGTGAGTGTGTGTGTGTGTTATCCTGACGTGATGACAGACGTCCACAGAGTTTATTGTGCTCCGCGTTGATGAATGAAATAGCTGAGCGGTGATTCGTAGGCGACACCGTCCGTCTGACCAATGGAGCGCGCTGAAGCGACGTGACGGCCCCGCCCGCTCCGGATGTGATGTTCTGCTAAAGTCTGAGCGTTTACAAGAAATGGTCTGATGGAAGCGATGGTTGTAAAAGTCTCTGCCCACGCTGCGGGACGTGAGGGGGGGGCTGAAAACGCAAGTCACAAGTTTACCCTGAGCTCCGTGTGTGTGGGGGATTTCTGCGCCCACTCAGCCCACTCGCGTCAGAGAGATAGTGCTGTGCAGGTGGAGCAGGAGCAGTGTGTGTGTGTGTGAGGGTGGAGGAGCTCCATGACACCCGATCGTGTCCCTGACTACATGTGTTTATGATCGGATCTTAATAACAGTTCAGATCCATGTGGTGACCAATACCTTAAGTTATAGGAGGGAGAGGGGACTTTCGTTTTCTATCCACTTTCCTTATCGCTGTTTACTCAGGGCTCGTGGTCACATAAATGCATACATCTACATTACAGTTATTAGTCAGGGTCCTCCTCGCTATTCTAGCCTTTCACTTTATCCACCATAATGTCAAAGTGTGACGGCCTGTTGGGGCTGGAACTGAAACAGGAGTTGGTTCATTTATAACTCAAATATCAACTTTCATTTAGAAATGTCAAACATTCCCACTTGTGCTCAGAGGACCGATTGTTTTAATTTGTTTTACGTGAAAGTTATTTGACAATTGAGGGTTATTTACAAAACAACTTCCCTTGAACACATCAGCTCAAGGGTTGGGAACAAGTAAGAGATCATTAGTCTTCATCTACTGACCAAATAGAGATCTAGTTATTAGGCCATTAATGAAGACAACAATCTGCTGATTAATTGACAAGAATAATTATTATTAGTTGTGAACCTGGAGTTATATTTCAGTTGATACAGGTATGCCTAATGTCACACGGAGTTAAAAGCTTTAATTCGCATTTAAAAAAATTCCAATCTGCAACAGGATTTATTAAATGATTTTGTTTTATCAGTTCAGTTCCTCTGCATCTGACAAACAAAAGTAAAATTAGCCAACTCAACTCACTTCAAGTATAAGTATTGGAACTGTACCGACTGCATTACACAGAACAGATACAAGTCTCGCCCTCAAATTCCAACTGCATTTCCTCTTGCTGTTACCTTTTGTTAGATTTACAGGAAGCCTAACTTAATGCTTTCTGTTTATGATAATTGGGTGAACACCTTCTTGGAATCTCAGCCAGGAATTAGCCTGCCTGAACATGTATTACCCGACCAGACATACATCAGAAAGTCGATTCACTAGGCAGCCTCAGAAATAAAGCAATGCAAATAAAGAAAATCTCAGTTTGAGGCAAATGCAATTAATTGGCCAAAACCAGGAGATTCACAGAGATGTCAATGCACCGCCTCTCAGAGATTAGTTACAAGGAAACCTGAGGTAGTGCATTTCCTGCTTAGTTTGATGAGAGCAAGTTGCATTTTTGAAAAATAAAACCTTTAAGAAGAATGTCTGATAAGTTTCAAAAGTCTGAAAACTGTTCTATATGCATATCCTTAGTACAAAGTAAATTAAACCACAGGGCTTACTTGGAATTATGTTTATGAGGGAAAAGCTGATCTACGGAGAATATGTAGTTCAATATTAACCATGTTAATATTCGCTTCATTTATTTACACACAAACACCATGGTGTTGATGGTTATTTATTACAGATTTATTCCCATTTCAATATTTTTAACAATCACTGCATCGTATTATAAACCAAACCAAACAAACGTGACATAAAAACACACACAAAAAAACTGAGGATACTCATGAAATTATAAGACAAATCAATTTAGTCACAAAAAAAAAAGATAAATCAGAGCTTCATTAACATCAGGAAGACTTGCAGAGATCCTTCATGTGTGGTTATAGATTGATGCAGCTGTGCTTCATGTAGCTTCTGTTTAACCCGTTATGTATTACTTCAACCTTTCTCCTTCATATGTGTGTGTCTTTACAAAGCCACAAAAGATGAGCAACCAATACTCTTTACATTATAGTTTATTTTAAAAAGTTTTCCCAGTGTAATCAGATATCAAGTACAGTAACTAACTAGGTGAGAACAAACACTGTTTATTACATGGCAGTGATGTGCGGCGGGATTGTATTTATGGTTGTTGTAATCTCTGTAAGTGGCCAGCCAATCTAATCCTACTTGGTTATTGCCTCCTATGAGAGTGTGCAGTTTGGTCCAGCTTGATTGAATTTAAAGCCTTGGGGGAGGTATGCACTCCACGAGTGTATCAGTATGTTCCTTTAGGACTCCAGTAATAATCAATCACATCTTTAAGGCTACCAAGCTCAATGCTGCAGGTGTGATGTGCCCACATGGGAGTGTAGTGTATTCATCATGGCTAAGGTGCTGAGGTGTTGAGAATAAGGCGTCAGTGAGAACTGATATTGTGGCTGTACTCATGTAAGTGAGCATGGGAAGTACAGCTAGTGAAAAGGAGTCTGTTGATCAATTCGAAATCAACCTCCATGGCGTCAAGTCGACTATGAGCGATTCAAATCAAATGTCCCAAAAAAAAAAGGTAAAAAAAAAGGCTCATAAGGGGGCATTCATACAAATGCCTTGGATCTAATTATATTTTAAGGGTTGATTTGGAATTGAGAACAGAATAATAGCTGCTGACTTTTTCCAGGCAGAACCGGGCAGGAGGACTTTGGCGTGTTTCAGCTGCTGCCCTCAGGATCATCAGCAACAGACGGCAGAGAACAGACAGCTATACCACGATTTATCGAGCGCTGATCGTCTCCGCTCCTCTGGCTCGCCTGCTGCTCTGTGTACAGGCTCAGGAGGGCTTCCACCTGCTCCTGGTCATTGAATGGACTGGGACGGAAACCGGACTGTAACCATGTTCGGTACTAAGGAAGAGAGGAGGGACAGACAAAAAGAATTAAAAAAACAACAACATCTCATCATTGGGTTAAATCCAATAACATCACAGTGTTCAATCCTTCAACTTTAGCTGCACTACCACAATATTCCACTATAATATACACATCCTCCCAATTTGGCGGTATATTCAAGCTGGTAATATTTCCCCATATTACCTGTTCCTTCCGTATTTTTCTACTTAGCTTGTGTACAGTATGTGCACCTTTGTGGCCATAAATATTGCAGCTGTTTCTTTTTTTAATTGTAAATTGATATAATATGTGCCTGGTATCTTGGGTCTATTCCACAAGACCTGAGTTGAGTTTTTGCCGTAGACAGACAATGAAGAATCAGTCACCATTT
Organism: Pleuronectes platessa; assembly: GCF_947347685.1. Lineage (NCBI taxonomy): Eukaryota > Metazoa > Chordata > Actinopteri > Pleuronectiformes > Pleuronectidae > Pleuronectes > Pleuronectes platessa. The sequence continues at coordinate 18,211,174 of NC_070626.1, forward strand.
ACTTAATTATATTTGAATGAGCTCCAACATTACTTACCCTTGAATCCCCTAATGTGTTTTATGGAGTTAAACACTTAACGATAGCAGTATAAATTGTGTGTTAAAAAATTATATGAATTATTTTGGTATTTTAAAATTTATTGCCACTAGAATGTAGAGTTTTCAGAGACTGCATCTGGTCCAAAAAGCAAGAAATTGCACAAAGGATGCCCAGGAATGGATTGTGCAATATCTTATTATTTTTTCGAAACACAATGTGAATTGAAAGTCACTCTGAAAGTAATACATTCATTTCACTCAAATTTGTATTCTCACTGGCACCTGAAAGTCCAAACAGTACAGCTCTGATTCATAGGATCCAGATAACTGTAACAATGAATAATCAATCTAAAGCACAGTATCAAGATAACACTGTTGTAAAGGCTGTGATATCAGGGGTTGTGCAAGATGCTGACCACTGTAAATCTGTCATCATGAAAAAGAAAATGAATCCAGTCATCAGCTACAAAGTCTGTTTGAGTGTTCCACATGAAGCTGACAAAACGTTTTGATTGGATGTGCACTGTAGTATATTTCAGCCACTTTGTTAAGGTTATACTGTAGCTGTAAACACGTTTGTTACTTTGAGGCTTATATCTCCATAACTGTTTGTTTGTTGGTTGTTTGTCCGTCTGTCTTTCTGCGGGATTACTAAGAAACTACTTACAGGAAATCTTGTATGACCCGAGGGCGGGACATGACCCGAGGAAGAACTCGTTAAAACTTTAAGCAGATCAAGATAAACTGGAGGATCCCGGAATTTACTTTCACTTTCTTTCACATGGTGAGAAAGGGTGTTAGCCTTAGCGTAGCGATGTGCTCTTTGAATGCCTGTATAGTTACGGTTGCATTTGCAACAAAAAAACATTATTGTCCTGAAGGGCCCATATTTTACACCTTGCTGGGATTTAATGCAAGGTATTAGTACCCCTACGATGATATATCAGTGGTTTAGAGTAAAAAAAACTGCTGCAATGTGTATTTCGATGTCCTCTCTTCTGCCTCGCCCTGGTCCTGCACATGGAACAGGCTGTTTTTGCCTGCGTCTCTTATTATTTATGAGTCCTTCCTCTGATTGGCTCACTGCAATTTAAGTGACACGCGACCAAGGCTATCACTGGTCTCATTCTGGCACATTGACGAACTCACTGGTAAACACAGCAGAAAGTCACGCTGTTATGTTTTGATACAGCTATAGCTATATATAATTATTTTGTATTCACTGTTCATTTCATTTATTTTATTGATGTTTTTGAAACATTGTTTTTTATGTTGTCGTGTTTTTTATCTGCCATGTAAGGTGACCATGAGTGCTCTGAAAGGCGCCTATAATTTTTTTTAATTATTATTAATATAGAAACCAGCCACATTTTCACAGTCGGTTACAACAGGATGTTTCTGAACGGTCAGTTACACCGTCCTCATGTTTGTTCAAGTTTTCACGAAGGAGTTTCAGTCCTGTGTAATGTCCACGTTACTACTGAGTAACGTGGACGTGGTGGAACAGCTGTATCCGTGAAGAGTTGCTGCTTGGATCCCTCCACGCTGCAGTGTTTATTCATTGTTGTTTGTTGTGGTTAGCCTGTGGTAGCTAACAAGCTGCTAGCTCAGCCACATGTCTGCTCTACCTTGAGGCTACCTAGTATATACTGACCCCGTTCAAGTAATTACGGATAGTAAAAGCCCAGAAAATTTATTTTACAAAATATGGGCCCTTAAAGGATTCCTTCCTCCCTATTTGAAGCTTATGTGAAATTCAACATACAACATACAGATTTCCCTTAAAATCCTCGAAATCACTGCAAGATCTACAAGCAACAAGTAGTTGTTTCAGTCATGTTATGTTGCAAGGTGCTGACAGTAATGCGAAACACGTGATGAGCAGAACCAACCTGATGCAATCCCAGCAAACCCCCTGCAGTTCCCCTTCTGTAGTCAATGGTTAGACAAGTGCCACCGTAATGAAATCACGCACAGGGTGCCTTCAAGTAACTACAACACTGCAACATTTTAACAGCTGTGAACAGCTGCCAACAATGTGTTCCTATACAACACATCCTGTCAATGGCAAAATGCTGTGGAGACAATCACTCGAAATAAAATCCAAAAAGAAATTCACTCACTCCTTAAAGTGTGAAAATACAATAAGTAAATGAAAAAAGCAGCAAGCTTTCTGATAACTCGTCAGTAAGGTTTAAACCAGCTTTTTAATTCAAGCATGTGTACCTGTCATATACTCAATTACACTCCCTGATCTTTTGTCTTTGTGAAAACATTCTCCAAACCAGAATGGAACTAAAACCAAGAAGCCACTTAATATTTCCTATAAGTGGTGACATTCTTCAAAGTGGAAGTAGACAATTCAAAAGTATGAGTGTTATAAGGCAGGATCACGCATTATGTACCCAAAAGGCTCCTCACCTGTCAAACAGCAGAAACCTACTTGTGTAAATATCCTCACAAAAGTGCCCCCTGATAAACAATAGCATTAGATTAGGACCCCTTGCTCTGTGCTCAGATTTTAATCTCAGAATTTAATCTTCCGACATCATTCAAATTAATAATATGAACCTTACACAAATAAATTACCGATCAGTGCTATGTTCTTATAAATGTATTATCTGATACACAACTTTTGTTTCAAACCATCTCCCTGATGTGAGATGTGATGCTCTCTGCTGCTGTTGACTTTTGGGCTCATGCTGTGAAACTCAGCAGTTTCCACACAGGCATCACAGAAATAATGATCTACTGTTTATTTACCTCGACAGTAATTACACATATACAAACATTAATGAAAACATACACAAGACAGTCCACCTGTCAGGTATATCACATTCCATGACAACATGAGAACCACAATTAACGGTAGGGAGGTTAACCACGCACTGCATGTGGAGCGGGATGCACACATCCTGTAAATTCCTCAGCAAATCACCAAAACAGCACGTAACACACAAATGCATTTGTGCACTGAAGTGATGTAGAGCTGGGGGGGGGGGGGGACGTGCCCTAATTTCTGATGTCTGAGACTTTTCATTCATGTAATTATCATCATATGAGTCAAGTGTATTCCGAGGATGACATATATCATACCCTCAAAATGTCATGCTCGTTGTCTAAGCTCTTTCCCTTCAGTTCTTTTCTATGTTTGAAATTTTGGGGTTTGAAAATTGTTAATTTAAATGTTTGTATTATTTGAGTTCGGACTACACAACTTTCAAAGTTGTCGCATCCCTGTGCAGTTCACAATAAACTCTTTGGTCTCTGGTGATCAGGAATCTTGCAGTAGTTGTAAGTTCATACTATATGACAGTGGGTCCATACTACAGGATCTTCACAAGGAGAAACCCCAGACTAGTATCTCTAGTCTCCAAACTACGTTGGATCATGAAAACACAAGCATGAAAAGACACAGTGAATCTAACTGATCTTTCTGCTCTCTTGTGTAATAATGCTCACAGAATACATCAACCTGGAGCAGACGGGGAGGACGTCATATCAAAGTGCCCCCCCAGCCTGTGTAAGAATTCATCATGTCAGTGTTCCTCTGTGTGTTATTGTGTGTACCTCTAAGACTTGCGTCTGCTGGTACTCCTGCAGCTGCTGCTGGAAGCCGTAGTTTGGGCCGACAATAGAGCGAACGGCCTTGACTGCAGACAAACACTCATCCCAGCTGCAGTGTGTGACAGTCATCAGGTAGGCCACCACCATGGTGGTGCTGCGGGATACACCTGCCAGACTACAGCAACACATGGGATCAGTTTGGTCATCGGCATAAAGCTGTTGGGTCCATAACACCATTTTTCTTCCAGATAAATGACCGGTTAATGTATGCTGAATGCTTCTCACAGCTGAAGGCTTACATGCACAGTCAATATGAACTGGTGCACTTTCAACAAGGAGCTGGTTACAGCATTAGATAAAAGAATACCAGTGAACGAGACACGATCCACCATCCAGGCGACATTCATGGATGAAGCTGATGCACCTTTTAAAATGCTGTGATCTGAAAAGAAAACAAAGCACACATGATTCTGTGGTGTATAGTATGGAATATAAAGACAAAAGCTTTGAATTCAGTATAACATCCGTATTTTGGGCTCAGGAAAGTAGTTTGCTTTTGACTAGGCAGAGTGTTGTCCTGGTTGAAAAGGTAAAAATAGAGTACACATAATAGGATATGAGAAAGAACACCTCGAATTGAAACCTGGGGCCTTAACTTCGTCTGACAAACAGTTCTGCCGAAACTGTGATGTGCAGTTGTGATTTTGACTGTCGAAACTACAGGTAAATGTTGACATTAGTCCCAGAATGAGAAAGGTAGTTTGGACGGATTTTTATTTTTAAGTCCTAAGAAAAAGACGTATCGGAGACTAGTGATTTTTCTTTCCACCACTCCAACTAGTCATGTGAGAAAAAAGGTCTGGTGTGCTCAAACAGAGAGTTGTGGTAGACCAGAGCACAGACTGTAGTTACAGACAAGGGAAGTACATGTGCTCCTCTTTTTCAGGCCAGCATTCGTTAAGTCTGTGTCTCAAAACTAAGTTAATATTTTGAACCTTTTTTATCTTAAAACAGTAATTGTGCTTTCATTAGGTGGACCATGTGTGTTTTCATTACACACATCAGATGGCCATCTCAAAGACACAAGCCAACCAAGACAAGAAATCATTAAATCCAAACTCTATTGTACAACAACAACAACATAACAAGAGGTGCTTATGATACAAGATCACACAAATCCTCAGAATGTAAATCTTTAACACAACATAGTGCAACTGCTCCTCAAATCTCCTCTTGCAGTGTCAGGAAGCACTGATGGTGTTTTGCATAATCAAGAGCTGTGTGGCTGATAGCAGCGTCTCCTGAGGAGCAGATGCTGGTTACTCAACAGCAGACAGAATAACAGACAGGGGCCAAAATAGATCGACTGCCACTTTTCTTTTTTACTCCTTCCTGAGATCCAAACTCTTCTTCAGAAGATGTCGCCTCAGCAGTTTTAACCTCCGTGCTTCTCTAGCACAGAGGTTTCCGGCCAACTTGTTTAATATGCCAAAAAATTACCTTGTGACAAAGTTTCGACGTTTTGACCAATTGAGGCAAAAAATTAAATAATAACCTACAGTTAGTTTGACCTAAAGTACATCCAGTTAATTGTGTTTAACATGCAGAGTCCTTGCACTCATGCAAATCTCCTTCCCTTGGCCAAGTAGACTATCATTAAGTACGTTATTACGCAAAAACTGCAGGACCGATTTCCATGAAACTTAGTATGACATCTAGTGTGCGTCACGGAGGAACCAAATTTGCTGTGGATGTGGATAACTGGTCTATCCAGGATTTTTTTCACTTTCTTTAACATTGTGAGATATAAGCTATTTTATTTAAATGTGGTTTCATAAGGGGACTGTTAAGCCTTGGAGGATGTATGCTCTACTGACTTTAGCTTTGGAAGTGGTTATTGTGCATCTTTATGCAGTGCAGTGTGCACAAAGAGCAAATAACCCATAGCACACTTTTCAGGAGTGTTCACCCTGGCCCTCGCTCCATTTCACCTTTGTTCCGCCACTCAGAGTCATCGCCCACTGTAAGCCTGACCATCAGATGGATGATTCTAAGGCTGATTAAAGGTCCAGTGTGTAAGATTTAGGTGAAAGGGATCTATTGGCAGAAATTGAATATTAAATAATCCTAGTGAAGTTTACACTATTGTGTTTCATCTAAATTGTACAATTGTTTTTTTCTTTTTCCTAGAATGGGCCCTTTATATTTGAAAACGTAATAGTAACGCTGGGAGCGGGACCTATACGGAGGTTTTTATGAAAACTGAAGCCGACATCAGGTTCTCTTTCATGTTTGAAAAGCAAGGGTGAGGTGAGGTGTATTCATGCAACATGCAACTCCACCACTAGATGTCACTCAATTCTACACACTGAACCTTTAAGACTGGGACGGGACCTTTTATTTAATCTAATAAGGTTTTGTGAGCTTGTCCTTGTTCTTGTAAGGGTCTAAGGTTAGCTGTAATTTTCAGAACATTTCTCTCTATTGTTACTAATATGTAAGTGATAAAGCCAATTGAGGCAGTAACTGTGGGTTACATAAATGGCCCCGACTTCCTCACATCCATCATATTTATAGTTCTTTTACACAACTTCCAACTGCTACAGTTGCTCCAAAAAAAACTTTGTAGGAAAGACCATCCCTGCTTTTGGACCATACAGAGGGGAGGGGCCATCGGAGCTGGTCATAGGGGCCCCTAGGTGGTGGCGAGCATGGTGTGGCGGCAGTTGGCCTCACCACTCCTATCAGTCAGACCAGTGATTGTGACAGAAGGGGTTTATTAAAGCTCTGGGTGGTCGGGGCCAACAGCCAGATGTCACACTAAAGTTTCCTTCCTGTGCTGCCTGAGGGAGAGACGCTTGATTGCAACAGTGGAGGTCAAACACCTCCAACAAACCCAATCAGCAATATCCAACCAAACGCTGAACCTCCAATCACATTCACTTTCACTCTGCTCCATTTTCTTTTTCACAAGCTAAAGCAACAGCGACTACAATGACTGCAGAGCACAAAGTCACAACTTGCAGAGTTAGAGCTCCAAATTTAGGCAAAAAAACCCCAACATTTTGTGTATAGACATATACACTATATATATAACTCTACAGTAATAGTCTAAAAGCTACTCTGTACATTCTTAATTGTTCTGTTCATGGTCGACTGGTTCTAAATTAACGTTTTGACACCAAGAATCAGTGTCCAGCCTGCATTCAACCAGGCAGAGAGTCACAACTTGGTCTACTTGTTTTAAGCAGGTTAATTGATGATCCCCATTCAAGCATGATGAATCCCCTTATTCTACAGTCCAGGGCACCGCAGACATGGACCTGTGGATGGTAGAGAGGGCAATGTGCTTCCAATAAACATGTATCAAGTCAACAGCAGCTTTTCACCTTTCAACAATAGTATAATGCATTGGGGATATATGCCCACCCTCCACGATCCCACCTCAGTGCAGGAACCCTAACTAACCAGTAGAGGATGCACATCTACATCCACTCTCATTAATGCTTTAAAACTGCAACCGGTGACTGTCGCTTCGGTTTCGTGCCTTTAGCCCGTGACAACTGTTTAATCCAGAATAACTACAGCTAGGGTGTGCGTGAGGTCACAGATCCTTCATCAAAATTGACACGCTATGACTAATGTGTTATGTTAGTGACCACTGCAAGGGCGGAGGGGGGGGGGGCAACTCATCCCTCTTTCAACACAGGTTCAGCCTCCTTATGAACAGAGACTCATCAAACACACACTTTTTCTCTGCATCTCCTTCTCAAACTAGCACAAGTACGACATATACAACACAGAAAATCTAAAATTTTAGTGCTCAATATTTATGAGTGTCACAGAGTTAATTTAATACTACTAATACTTAATTTAAAATCGTTCACGTAAATTTTCTGTTAAACTCTTTTAAAAAAAATCATATAATCTTAGTAACGGTTTGTGCCTGTGTCACACCCAGGGAACACAATCCGGTGGGTATTGGTGTTGAAACCATACTGCATGACTCATTTTAGGACATTTAAAATCCATGTGTTTGTGTGTGTGTGTGTGTGTGTGTGTGTGTGTGTGTGTGTGTGTGTGTGTGTGTGTGTGTGTGTGTGTGTGTGTGTGTGTGTGTTACTCACAGGTTCTGGCTGGAAGCATCTGCTGCATGAATACAAAGATATGTCATGTCCTGTAAAACATACATGAAAAACATTAGCACAGCTGAAACCAGACACAGACCATGCATGTTATATCTGAATTAAGGCCGGGCAATAAAACAATATCAATAATTAACACAGTATAATTTTTGTCAGTTGCAATATGTCAGAGTTCCAACATATATTGATATATTGCTTATGTATTGTGTAAGCAGAGGGAGGAGGTATGACACATAATTGATTTTCCTCATATTGTTGAACGTTTATCAAGTGTTTGTCTTACTCTGTTTATAAAGACAATTTAAAACCACAACCTTCATTCAGGACCAAAAATAGGTCTGCAAACTACTTAAAATAATTGTTATTGTAAAAATTATTGATACTGACTGATATGAAAAAAATTGGATTAAATGTTTGGCCATTTCACCCAGCCTTAATCTGCATTTACCTGTGATTCTTACCTACATTTATAATACAGGCAAAAATCATGGCCTATTTTTACAGATGAACATCTGTCACTCAAATCTAAAGCGAGCCGTAGTTCTTCAAAGACTTGCTCACGGAGCAAACTCTTAACTAAATCTAAATAGTAACAGGATAACAGGCGTTTATTAGCACTGTGGCCGTCTAATATGAATGTTTTCTGGGGTATAACTTAATTCTAATAAACACAGAGTAAAAGATATTTTTTCCTACAATGAAGGACATGTAGTGGATTCTACAAAATACACAGTGGAGAGCAAAGCCCTTTGAAACCAATCACTGTCATCTCATATATATGTACATGTATATGTATATGTAGAATAAATGGATATGTGTCTGTAGTAGGCAGTCTGAACTAAGACGGTTATAGCTAAAGATTCTTCATATTATTTCTGGTTTTACTTTCCCCCCATCTCTTAACATGCTTATTAATGAGCATTTAAGGGAATAGAATAGAATAGAATAGAATGCTTTTAATTCTCATTCTACAGCGACATTTTCCTTGCATTTTTCAAAACATTCACAAGATAAGTGACAACAAAGAAACGAAAGAAAGAAATAACTTCTCCTCCTCAGCCATAAAAAAATCCCCTGCTCCAACCATAACTCATCACCACCCCCTGCTGGCTGACAGGACACATCACAATATTAAAGAGGCGTGCATGATAGATAGATAGATAGATAGATAGATTACTTTATTCATCCCCGAAGGGAAATTAAGTCGTCATAGCAGCCGGTACATTTGAATACAATAAAATACAATACAATAGAATAAAATAAAAAATATTGAGGTAGAAAGAATAAAAAACAGAAACACAAGATAAATAGGTAGATAAGGTGCAGTGGCAGATGATGGTAATAGTACTGATGATATGATAATGTTATATGGTAATGTTATTGTTAGACAGTATATAAAAAATAGTACAGTGTATATAGTATATAATATAACATAATATATATTTATATATGATAGTAATTATACCAATATAATAGCAGTATATAGTAATAATGGCAGCAACAGTATATATGATAATAATAGTAAATATAATAATAATAATAATAATAACATGTACACATGTATAAATATGTGTATATAGACTTATATATAAAAAGAATATACAAAGAGTATGATATAATATATGATATATAGTACGGGTATAAATATAAGTATTTGACACAATAGATACTATAATATACTATGAGTGTAAGAATATGTAGACAGAGTGTGCAAAAGACAGTATTATTGTATAAAATGATATATAGTATCAATATGGTTTATATTAACGCATATCACATATGCGTTAATATGGTCTCAGCATGTCACAAACTGCAGGCCAACCTTGATAGTCCACTTACCTCAAACACAGGTTTGGCATTGTTGTACACAGACAGGATGTGGGTGATGCCATTCTTCGACAGACTCTCCCTGTTCTCTGAATCTGGAACCAGGAGAGAAAGGAATAATCAGTGATTATCAGACCACTCACTCAGACCAGTTAAGTTGTAAGCGGCTGCAGAGGCCGGCCAGTCAGCTGTTTACTGTCCTGCATCATGGTTTGGTACCGTTTATCCTGTGGTCACTTAAACTATTCATAAGCAAAATACTTGTGCCCTCGTGTGGACTAAAGATAGAAAGCTTCACATGCCATATTAAGTGGGAGGGGGCTGTTACCGGCCAGGGAAAGAACACACTAATAACTGTTGGTTATTTTATGGGACAGAACAGAAGAACATCTTTTAAATTCATATGTTTTATGGCTTAAAACCTAAATACTGTATAAGGCACAGCATTTAAATTGAAGCCTTGAAATGCAAGGTTTAAAATACCCTAATAACTCAGGTTGCTATAATCCACCACTCATTCTTTTATGCATTTGTGCCCTATTATAGTGACCTTGTGCCTTTTGGACCGAAGGCCTGACCCTGCTCTTCTGATTCTATCACATATAGGAGAACCAAATCAAGTCACATCATGTTTCTCTTACCTCTTATATTCCCCAGGTAGAGTCCGTCAACGACCTGTGAAGCAGCAGTCACAGACATCTTGGGTTTTCGAGTTAGATATTCAACACAGTCCAGCATCAAAAACTTCACATGAAAGCAGCAAAGGGTGGTGGGTTGAGCCAGATTGGATTTAAGGCTTAGGGCTTAAGAACCAAAGTACCAGCAAATGAAGCCTCGGCTGCAGCCAAACAAGGCCCGAAGCAGCTATGTGTGATTATCAGTGCCGGGAGCAGGGATCAGCCACTGAGTGTTAGAACCTAGGCAGTAGTACCACGAGAGGTCGAAACTCCAGCAACACTTACAGTATAGACCTATATTGTCAGACCAATGCATTTATGTGTTGACCAATCAGTCTCCAACATCGGCCTAGGCAATAAAGTCATGTAAATAATTACATAATATTATTTTTATCAAGAGCAATAAAACAGAAGCACAATATATATTAATATAATACGTATGCATTGTGTCAACACAGTGAGGAGGTGTAACACTTAACTCTTCCACCTCACAATTGTTAAATATTTAGCTGTTGATCATTCTCTGCTCATAAAGAAGTTTGAATTGACAACCTTTACCCAGGAGCAACAATGTGTAGGAAATAATAACGTGACATTTATTGGGATATTAAACGATATTGACAGATTTAAAAAAAAAAAAAAAAAGTCCTCTGTGCTTGTTAGACGTAGGTGAATTGTGCCAGAAACCTTTTCTCTGTTTGTTCTAGCACTATGAGGCAGCGGCTGTCTAAAAAAATGTTAACTAAACATGAAATAAAAACTAATAAGCACAGTACTAATGAACAATTTATCTGCTAATGTAAAGTCTGTTTAATGCTAACTTCTCTTGGTTTTACTTAGGTGCATGGTTTCAAAACAAAATGCAGCTGAACAAGTGTTTTCACAAAACATAGTTTCACTTTATTTCCGTAATAATAGTCTGGTCCTGTCAGCTTCAATTACTGATTTGAAACTAAATGCTTGGAGCAGCATAAATCTTGTTTTGAGCTGTTTACACATTTTGGCAACATTGAACGTTTTGACATAGTGTCAGGATCAGAGAGGCAGAGCAAAACATGTGACGTGATGGACTAAGATGAGTCAGGCAGGCATCACACACCCACACTTAACATACCACTAAACAACAACAACAACAACAATACAACACCGATAAGTAAAGCAGCACGAGCAGAGCTTACCTTATTCATGCCATTGCCCATGATGCGTCTGGACCAGTCTGAGCTGTTCACATGAACTTTGACTCTAACAACAGGAAGCTGAACTAGGCACAGCAGAGACCAACCTCAGCCGCTACGTTTGTTTGTTGATCGACAACATCATCAGGTAAAGTTACACGATAAACATCATCAGTCCTGAAACACTGACGTTATGCAGCGGCGCAGACAGCAGTTCCGTCACAGTGACTCGTCTTCCGGATTGTTTGGATCGCTTCATCCGGTAAGTGACGTCATTAAAGCGTGTCGCCGCCTTCAGACACCGGCTCATATGTAAAAGCTTTAATATAAATACATATATATACAAAACGTGTGTGCATTTAAGCACGTGTGTTAAATTCTTACCCAGCGAGCAAAACTGAGGATTTATTTATTTTGTCAACATTTGCTGCTTTCTATATTTATACTGTATTTTTAACAAGATGAACTTAATCGATCCTCGGCCAGATAAAAAAACAAGAGAACATATAAAGGTATAAAGCAGAATAAAAAGTGGGCTTTAAAAAGATAATGTATACTGTATTTGTGCATTATGTATAATTCAGTCAGACTATGTATTTGGCACTTTTTTATATAAACACATCAAAACAACATATAGAGAAACCATTAACTTTGTAAATGACAATATTCGGACTGGGAAATGTTGAGAGCTTTGGGTGAAGTGTTTGTGATGATGTGTAACTTTGCAAATGTATGTAGTGCCCCCTCCTGACAGATATAAGAACTTGCCTGTGTATATACACTAGCTGAAATTTACAGTAAGATTCAATGGGTGGAAATACCATCAGTCAGAACACAGGGTGACACCAACGCATGTTCAAATGTCTATCATGAAATATAGTTAGTCTTTTGTCAGTTAAAATGGCATTTGCCACTGTTACGGCAAATAAATATATTTATCCTTTCAAGTCAATGCACTGTTGACAACACGATTGAAACTTATTTTCATCACTGACAAAGAAAAATGTCAACTTATATCATTGAATAAATCCAAATAGTTCTGTAGTCGTCTTGATAACTGCATGGGAAGGTCTGTACAGGTGTTTGTCAGCGATGGACACTGATGGGTTATTTTCAAAGCCCATTGTTATTGTTCATAGTTTGTGTAGTATGTGGTTAATTTTAACAATTTAAATGACTAAACCTATGGAGACAAACACAATGGTACTAGTCTGAGATACAAGTTTGGCAAATGCCACAAAAGCCTCCGTCGTTAACTTTTTAAAAGTTAAAGAGTAGTTTTTAAAAAATGCAAAGCTACTGCTTCTTTTAAGGATAACTTTTTGGGCGCTAAAGGTACCAAACACTATACTATTATTCCATCAAAGTGTCCATTCAAAAATACAGTATTTTTCAAATAACAAGCATTAAGTAATATTGTGTTGTTTCTTCTAATAGAGCAAATTACCTCAATAAAAATTGCCTAAATCTACTGCCCCAAATTACTGATAAACTTATTTAATGTAAAAACGTTATTAATGCAGAAGTCAAACTCCTCACAACTGTGTTTTATCATTTTACCTTTATTCTCATTTTTATAATACACAACGACCTTAAGAGGAAGAGGTCTTCCAAATCCACGATCTGAGGTATGTGGACAACTGATAAATACAGAAATATAAGTTCTTTTGAATTGAGTTGGTCTGCCTTTGTTTTCAAGTATGTGTTATTGTCCTCTTGGTCCTTCACTTCTTCCACTGCTTGTTTTCGTAGTCCCACTTGGCAGAGAATCCCTCAATCGGGTTGATTCTCATGTCGAGCATCCTCTGCAGCTCCTTCTCTTTCCACTCGGGTGCGAATGTGTGTGGGACTGGTCCATACACTGCAGACAGAAAATAACACATGTCAAGCAATAAGCCTTATCAGTAGAATAACACAGATAACTACAATCCTCTGTTTTTCAGCCATATTTCTCATGCTTACCATACTTCCTCTGCCAGAGCACAACGAACCCAGTGAAGCCAGTTAGGAACAACAGCCCTGCGACCACAGACTTCCACTCTGCTGATCCCTGGTTCATCTCTGCAAAGCTCTGGTCGAAGCTGATGCGGTACACTAACAAGTAGAAACACACAATGACAGGTGGTATAAAAATTGATAAAGTGACAGAAGCAGAGAGATAAAAATCAGTTCCACTAAATAATGTGAATATTAGAGCAAGTCCTACATGCAATCTTCTCCTCATTGGAGAGTGTAGCCCAGGAGCCCATCTCCTTCTCCTTCAGGGACTGCTGCTCTACAGTCAGGCTCTGCACAAAGCGGATGTCTGGGAGGGGGTTATCTGGCCTGTCAAAGTAGGCAGGCATAGCGTAGTCGTCAATCTTAGCAACACCTGCAGAACACAAAAGCAACTTATTAATTTTCTGGGACATAAGAAAATTTGCAGGTGTGATGTTTGGGCCCCTGTGCCTGACCTAGTATCCAATATACACAAAAAAATGACATCACTCAATATTTCAAATATATTAGAGAAAGATTACAGTATTAATAAATATGTGTCTAGCAATCTCTAATTAATTCACTGTAAAATAATCAGTTACTTTTCCAGAGTACACAGCTATGGTGCGATACTGAGTGAATGAGAGGGAAATTAGGTCGTTTCTAAAGCACCAGTCAGACTCCCATTGAAGGATGGACAAAAAACATTTGATTTTTTCCTTTCGAGATAAAAAAAAAACAACCATCTGTGCTTTTGAAAGGTCACCAGCTTCCAGAAAATATTAAACCTACATCTGGGACACATCAGTGACTATTAATGTCCACATTTCTCAAGTACACACAGTGACTATTAGACGCAAGCGGGATCTGTTGTTATATCACCCACCAGAAATACAAAAAGGACCAATGTCCGTTGGAGTGGTACTCACCATGTCCTCCTCGTAGGCAGATAGATGTGGAGAGGGCACGTTTGCCGACGAGGCTCAACGCTCTGGTGGCCAGCATTCTGCTGAAAAGGTCACAGGACAGATTGGAAACTCATTAAACATACTATCAGCTAGCTTACACATAATCACTACATGTAATATTGATCTCACAGCTACACTTTTCTAACATCGTAAATAAAAAATGATCCCGATCCTTCAGGGGACGTGATAATAAGGATATAAGGTGCATTTTCCTTCAATGGTAAATGAAGAACTGCTGTTTATAAATTAGTACGTTCTAACATTTGATAATCTAAATCCACTATATCAAACTGAATGAGTTCACATAGTGAGAAACATCGCACTATCTGTAAACATGTCAGTAGAGTTGTTGATGTTGAGACAACGCATCCGCCGACAGGTCAGCTAGCATTAGCGTTAGCCGCACACACAAGGTCACAGCACCAGAGAAAAAAATAGCATAGAAACAACGGTTTCTCCGGGACATTCGACTTTAACTCAACCTTACACAACCAAGCAAGACTAAATCCATGTGCCATTATAATAGTATCTGTCTGCGCAGTGCACCTGCCTTCGGGAATATGATGCTACAAGCTAACGACAGCTAGCCGGTAATTTAGCTCGTCCTAGCTCCGCTCGGCGCTGACAAAGTCACCGGGACATTTCTGCTCAATTCGGTTAAAACTACCGCTTCGTCTTACATCTAACGTGTGTGTAAGGTCCCCGTGTGTGTAGGTGACGGTGTGCGGTGGGTTTCCAGCGGCTGAGTAAGATGCAGGTGTTGTTTAATAAAAACGACCTACTCTGTCTTCCTCGCTCCGTCCGCTGATGATCAAAAAGGAAGTGTGATTGCGACCGGGAGCGGAAGTACGTCAGCTTCAATAGGTCATACTGGGACACAGCTTGAAGTGTGTCCCCCACCACCCGAGATGGACCAGGACCCGGCTCTACCTTGCCCCACATTGGTTGAAATTTTGACAAAAACCGCAGTGATTTGTTACAGTAAGAGGATGCCAGGATAGTAAGCCAATCAGAGGCAGAGTGGGGCGGATCTTCGCTCATCTCGGGTGGGAAAGAACCCATACGGCGAGAAGGAAGTTCACCTCGTTTTACGTCTCTCCACTCTGGTCTACGGCACCACCGGGGCTGCAGAGCAGAAGATAGATTAGCTTCTCTCCTCCTGTTACATCCTGGGACTCCTTCATTTCTAAAGAAGAGTATAAACAGACAGGTGTGGTTGCAACGCGTTCGTGTTCACGCTACAAGGATCAGCTTCCACCACGTGTTGCGGCAGGAAGCGGTCTCTTCTCCGGGCATGTTAGGATCCGTCAGCTAACAGCAGTACTCCCTCCTCTGCGTGTAGCCTCTTCTCTGCTGCTGCTCCGGCTGCATCCGTCTTTGTTTTTCTCTTAATCAGCCATTCTGCTCATCGTCTTACGAAGATGCCCATTCAGCTGACAAGCCAGGCTTACTGCAAAATGCTGCTGCATGCGGCCAAGTACCCGTGCTGCGCGGTGAACGGGCTGCTGGTGGCGGAGAAGAGCAAGGAGAGGAAGAAGGACAGCCACGGGGACATGGTCCTGTGTGTGGACTGCGTGCCGCTTTTCCACGGAACTCTGGCTCTGGCTCCGATGCTGGAAGTAGCTCTAACACTGGTAAGTGTCCGTCAAGTTAAATATATACTCAGCTGCAAGTGAACTGGATAGACTGGTCTGCTACAAGAGTCCTGCAGGGTCTTGCAACATGACAAACTGTCATGCGAGACGAGACCCTTTTTATTTTGTGTTCAACTTTTTGGGTTGTAGATGAATAAATGTCAAGGGTCACCTGCTGATCCAATAAATAAAGAATCAGCACTACAGGGATGATTAAGTTTAATCAACAGCTTACTAAAGTAGATTTGACAAAAATGTAGAGATTATAACTGTTATTAAAGGTTCAGTGTGTAGAATTTAGTGACATCTAGTGGTGAAGTTGCACGTTGCAGCTGAATACCCCTCACCTCACCCTATCCTTCCAAACATGAAAGAGAACCTGTGATATCCTTGAGTTTTTATAAAAACTCAAAAGATGTCTAGTTTGGGCTACTGTAAAAAACATGGTGGCCTCCATAGAGAGGACCCGCTCCCGATGTAAATACAAAGTATTTAAATATAAAGGACCCATTCTAGGTTTAAGAAAACAACATTTCATTCAATTTAGGTTAAACACACTGAGTGAAAACATCACTAGTATTATTTTATATTAAAATTCTGCCCATAGATCACCTAAATCTTACACACTAGAACTTTAATCCAGAGCAGTTTTAGATTACAATCAGCTACATGTACCTATCACCCAAAATAAAAGAAATTGGTAACTTTTTACTTTTCAAATCAAAGTTATTAATTATGTTATAACTGGTTGACTTTAATTTCAACAAACTTGACTAATTGAAGTGTTTTCTTTAAATTGGTAAACAAATGTTTTTATTAAGTGCAACTGCAAATTGAGTGTAGGTCTCTGATCCTGTTTGTCTTTACTGTCCTTCATGTTGGCTCCACATCTCCTCCTCTTTCAGATCGATACTTGGTGTAAAGAAAACAAATATGTCATCGCTGGATATTATCAAGCCAACGAACGCACAAAGGATTCAAGGTACAGAAAAACAAATCTAAACTTACATCGAGCTGATTTGGGAAAACAACCAGTTAAAAACTTTGCCACAAACTCCCCTGAAATGTGATGGACTAATAAATGTGTGGATCCTCTCTCTTTCAGACCCAACCAAGTAGCAGAAAAAGTAGCTGCCAGGATTTGTGAGAACTTCCATGATGCAGCAATTGTCATGGTAATAGCAAATATCAACTGGTGTTTTTTGACTAAAATGGTGGTTTTACATGTTTTTGTCCATTTACCTCAAGTAGTGTCTGTTTCTGTCTCCCAGGCAGCCGCTGCTTTTATCTCTTTCTTATATAGAAATATCTAGAGAGTTTGAAAACCTGAAAAAAGTTATTTGTCCCAACAAGCACGTGGCTCAGCAATCAGAAAAGAAATGTTTAGCTGCAGTGCATCATTGATTGAAGATTGTGTACAAATAATCCGAAAGGGACCACATGAGTCTGTTGTGCTCCTGCACTGAACAGACTGCTCTTAAACAGCTTCTTCACAAGTTTGGTGATTCTCACTAGTGCCTCCATGAGGCAAGACTTTTTTTAAACCGGATGTTTTTTTTACTTTATCACCAGCTAATAATGACATAAACGAAAAGCATCATGCACAGGGTAATGGGTTGGATGCACAAAGCAAGTTTTCGAGTTTCTACAAAATTAAATGTCAATGTACAGACAAAATTCATTCATAAGCTGTCTGTAAGGTGCTAGAATGTGTTACTATAAATGGTTAGCCAATGGCCAAGTACACAGTAAATGAATTGTAAATTATTTCCCTAAAACAAGCCAAACACTTGCGTGTTCTTATAAGGTGGTACACACCAGTTATTTAACCAACATAAAGTTGCCTCAAACTTATTCTTTCTGTTTTTTTCAGGTGGACAGCAGTAGATTAACAATTAGCTGTTTCGAGCCCATTGTGCTCATCTACGATCATCATGAAAACAAGTGGAAAACCAGAGAAGTGACTTCGTAAGTTTGTCTCTGTCTGGGAACTTTTTCACTTCCGGCTTGTATGGTCTTTGTGCTTCTGACTTCAAAGTTTCCTGTGTTTTTTCATTCATTCTTCCTATTTAGTAAAAATGTTATATGTTACATTGTGTAGGAATCTTTTTTGGTGTCAATTTCCAAACAGATTTGTCATCTTTCTTCCAGTGAAACTTTTGAGGACTGGAGCGAAGCACAGAAGATCACGTCTGCACTGCTAGAGGGCAGGTCCTACGAAAATCTGATTGACTTTGATAATCACTTGGATGATCTAAGGAACGACTGGACCAACCCTGTGATCAACAAGTCCGTCCTGGATCTCTGCTAAGACCCTGAGTCAACAGCAACCTGGACACACACACACACAAATATTGCTGCCATTTCAGCGTGCATGATGCTACTTGCTGTGTAGCACAGATGTACATAAATGCTGAACATGTCGTCTTTGTTCCATCAGAAGGTTCCAGCTCTGATGGGAACATGTGGAGTCCTGACCAGTCTGGCCAAAATCTCTTAAGGGCAAGCACCATATGTGCACTGTTTGCATATGTCCGCCTTTACAAGGTGCTGCTGAGGCGGGGAAGGAGATTCTGTTTTTGAATGGAACTTAATGCATTTTTTTCCAGCAATGGTTTGTGTTTATTGAATGATAGTTATGCGCATAGAGTTAAATTCTAGATTATTTGATCTATTTATCCTCTCAAATTGCACGCACAGTAACCATAGAGATTAAGTCCTAAATTATCAAAGAGATAGATTATTTAACTACTGAGAAATTAGATCAATGACTATGTTCTTTATTAAATTTTCATTTTTTTTATAAACCTTAGACAAAATCCCCATGTCAAAGTGTAGTCTGAGGATTTCTGTGTAAAATTTGATCACTAAAAAAAAAAAAAACTAATAAAGAAACATAGATTACATAGAAACAAAGAGCCAGGAATTGTTTAAGGTTTTGTATTATTGGACTTAAAGTAACATGGCAGCTGGATGCATCAGCACTGACTGAAGGTTGTTGAGTTAAGATATTTGAGTTTTAAATCATTAATGCAAACATTTCTATAATGCATGTCTCAGAACATCAGTCTCAGTGAAATATTATCAAATTGATGATTGTTGCTTTGAAGATTCGCTCACAGCTCCACTGAATCAGATCTCAGGGATGGGTGCATTTTAGTTGTTGGCTGTTTTAAGAATTAGATATAGTAATATAATTTATACTTAATTGACCACTTTAAATTCATCTAGTACAGAAGTAAATTACTATTTGAGATTGGAATAAACTAGAAAGAGCTAATTACTTATTAAATGACTGTGGAAATCACATTTTACAGGGACTTTATAAACTGAATGTAAAATGAAACTTTTTTTGTGGAAAATTATAAAAGTCTTTGTTGAGGTTGTCATTAAGTAAATTATTTTGTTTGTATTTGACCACTGCCTTGACACTAATGTTGATACAAGTTGGAAAAGATGTTTGGTTTATTTTTTCTGTAGCATAAAATAGCTGGACCAGGATTAATTTAAGGATACAAATGTACAATTGTAATCTTGTAAACTTAAAAACTCATTGATCACCAACTAATGAGGTTAATTACAAAAAGACAGTTAGCAACTCGATATATATTTCAAAACAACACTTAAACTTAGTGCATGAACAAAATTTCAGTGGGAAACATTACTTTTTTAAAAAGATTTTGTATACAGCAATGGTCAATAACATACAATTACTTTATTAAATGTGATCGTACAAATTAAGCCACAGAAGAATATATTAAGCATTCAACAACATGAATCCTACTTACACAATAGTGTATGTAAATACTGATGCTTCTAAATTTGTAATATTAGTTTTCTAATTTCAATCAACAGTACTTAAAGGTTAACTGTGTGTTATATAAGTAAAAGACATATATATATATATATATATACATCCACGTATGAATAACTAATACTGTCTAAAAACCCTCACTTATTGGTTTATAGAATCAACGTTGCAATGCTCTTCATCACTTGGTCAATGTGTGCCACCTAGCGGTTATTATATGCAACTGCCTTACTATCACATGACCCTCCTTTGACTTTCCGGGCCGGACCATTTAAGGAGCGGACAGTGTTCTCAAAGGCAACCGGTTCCTTAACAAAAAGCCTTTAAACTGTAATAATGTAGAAATCAGATTTCCAGTGTTGACGTTATTAGAAACATAAAGTGAGACACGGAAATAAATTGTAAAAGCGCGTTAAACGCCGCTCACTTTTTTGACGACATCTCACTTCCGGTTGATGACGCCGCCGTGCTTCCGGGTGTCTCGCAGCGCGGGAACGTTTCTCAGTGTTGCGGTGAAGTTTGTGTGAAACAGTAAAAACACACGGACGTGATGGATCCTGCAGAGGTGGAGTTCCTCTCGGAGAAGGAGATCGTGAAGATCATTCCAAACTTCAGTCTGGACAAGATCTATCTGATCGGGGTAAGGAAGTGCGTTGTGTTTGCTAGCACCTTATTTTACACGGTTCCACAAGTGAGCGTAAACCAAACTGAACCATCTAATGGCTTGTTTATATTTACCCTGAAGCTCAGTGTTGTAGTCACACGTGAAGCTATAACCCCACAGGTCCACTATACACAGCTTGTGTGTTGGTGAAGGTGGAGTCAGGAGCTTGTATGTGTGAACTGGAACCTTTCTGCTCGGTAACGTGTGTCCCTGTGTCTTCAGGGGGACCTGGGCCCCTTCAACCCTGGGCTGCCAGTGGAGGTCCCGGTGTGGTTGGCTCTCAACCTCAAACAGAGACAGAAGTGCAGAATCGTTCCTCCGGAGTGGATGGATGTTGGTAAGAGTTGAAAACAAATAAGTAATAATCTACATGTACATCTACATGTTTTCCAAAGCAGAGGGTTCCAGCTAATTACATTAAGAATCTGTTACCCTGTTAATATGCTTTTAATTTTCTAAAACGTACTACTATGATGCTACAGTCAGTGTTTGTCTTACTTTATTTCTTTTACCACACAAATACGTTTCTATATCACTCTATACCTCTCCACACCTTTTAGACACTTCCACACAAACATCATCTGTCCAAAAGTAAATCCCTAGATGCATAAAAAAGCAGTGACTGGGACCCTATTTTTCTCTGTTTGAACTAGACATGGGATGATTTGTAATAAAAATGAGATTAGGGATTATTTAGAATCATACAAAGGCAGTTAAGTAAGATTATTTCCCTAAAGTTAATGTTAAGATTCATGTTGATGTTTATTTACATTATCAAGTTTTATAGACTTATAGGATAGGGCTGGTGTTATTCTATATATTTCTTGTTTCCTATAAATCCCAAACTTTATTTTTTGTAGCCTTTGGAAACTATAGCACAGAGGAATATGTTATACCAGGCTTTCTTTAGGATGATGCTTTCATTGGTGTCTGATTTCATGGAAGTATCCTTATCCCTCAATAATTTCTGACCTTTCCTATCAACCTGTCCTTTGTTGTTCAAATGCATCAATACATGGCAGGAGGATTAAAAAAACCTCAGATAAACCTATATTTAATAACACATACACAGATTGGCTTCATGTGGTGATTTGGTTCATGGTCTCTCTGTTTGGGACCTGGCTGTTGATGCTCTGCTCCACTGTGCAGAGAAACTGGAGGAGATACGAGAGCTTGAGAGGAAAGAGGGAACGTTTGCTCCTGTTCCCAGTCCGTACTACATGGAGCTGACCAAACTGCTGCTGAACCAGTGAGTCGTAGAAACCCGAGTCACGTTCATTATCATCCTTGTATTGGTCACTGTAGCTCACGTAATGGTTTGTGTGTTTCTGCAGCGCGTCAGATAATATTCCTAAGGCAGATGAGATCCGCACGCTGGTCAAAGACATCTGGGACACGCGCATTGCCAAACTCCGCCTGTCCGCCGACAGCTTCATCAATCAGCAGGAGGCTCATGCCAAGGTACCATTTGACACCAATTTGTTTATTTGTCAACATAAACCTAATTTGATTTAAACATTTAAGCAAAAATACTTGCTGGTTTTCTTTCTCGGCTGTGATAGTTAAGTCTTAATTTTTGGGTTTTGAGATGGAGGTCTAAGAAACAAGCAATATGAAAATGTTGCTTTGGGAAAAGGCATTTTTTCTGACATTTAATTGTATGCATAATCAACCTGTGAATCACTGATACTTAAAACATATTAGTTAGGATATTTGTAACCGAGCTATACACACATGGAATCTGACAAACAGCTCTGAACATTCATGAGGTTAAGTTGAACCTTGGAACGCTTTCATTCTTTCTTAATCTGAGCGATTGTCTCAAAATATTTGGGATTTCCCTCTTATTCTTTATTTCCTCTGCTTCACTGTGATATTTAACAGCAGGAGGACATGAGCTCAAACAATCATCAGTCATTAGAGAATAAATGTAATATGCAGGGTTCCTACGGTCATGAAAAACCTGGAAAAGTCATGGAATTTTAAAATTATATCCCAACAGTTGTGGAAAACTGATGGAAATTTGTTATATTCATATTTTCATGTCGTTCATTTACGCTGAGTTTAAAATAATTCATATGCTTTGAAAAAAATACGCTCAAAATATAAGCAGGCATACTTGGGTTTGTGTCATTTAAGGTATACTGAATGCTTTGGAATTCTCTTTGTTAGTTTGAATGCTGCATTTTGTCACTTTTTTGCTTATACACCGAGAGTTCACAAAATGTTCGGTCATGGAAATTTAGTTAAAAGTTATTAAAAGTCATGGAAATCCATTGGTCAAAATGTGTATGAACCCTGAATATGTTATCTTTGCTTGTCAAAGAACTAACATTGTCCTCTGTCTCTCTGCGTCCTTCCCTCTGTAGCTGGACAACCTGACTCTGATGGAGATCAACACCATTCGATCGTTTTTCCTCGACTCTCTTAACTTTATGTACAAGCTACGTTCCAATATGCAGCCTGCTTCCAGTAAAGGAAAGGCAATGGACTATTGATCCACTAGTTTAAATCATGCTGAAGTTTGAATATTGTCCCCTTGATGTGGGACAGCTGAGGACAAAGCCTTGGACCTGTGGATTTATTAAGAAGAAAGGAGAAGAGTTTTCCCCCTGTGTATTTAAGGGTTACACTTCTCAAGGGGAAACTCATCCATCTGTACATATTGACAAGCATATAAGCTTTATATGCGTCTGCTGTTTGCAATGTGCTTATTTAATTTAATGTCAGTAGTAAAAACAACCACCTTGCATTTGTGTTTCAAAATGTAAGAAAATAAATGTTTTAATGTGTATGTGGAGTCGTGAACGAGTGTATATGCTCTTCTTTATTCTTTTACATTTCTTATTTATGTACATGTATAATTGTACGTGGACATGTTAATCGTATATTTTGTGTAGTATACATAGCAATCATTTATTTTTAAGAATACTAGTTTAAGTCCTAGTTAAGAAATTTGCCTCTTTATCTAGAAGACAGTGCACCATCCTCAAACCAACTCCAGTTTGAGGGTTAGTGCATAAGTGGAGGGTAAGTGAATGTCTTAAGTTGGATGGACAACCACATAAATATAGTTCTAACCAAGGATCACTGTATTTCAATCTAAAACCAGTGATTAGATAAGATCAGGGTTAAACCATTTATGAAAACGTCCAGGAATCTTTTTGCTTTTTAATTTATGCAGCACTCCTGATTTGTTGTCTCGCCCTCTGTGAAATTGTTAAGTAACTACCAGCACCCACAAACGGACAAAGGTTGGTATTTAACATTTTTGAAATATTTTATTTTCTTTTTTGTCTGAAATCACAGCCATATATTCATAAATACCTAATTACTACATTCAACAAAGAATATATTACATTACAATGAATTCAAACAAGTACATTTTAAAAACAGGATTTCACAGCATCTAGACATCCTCCACTGAGTAAGGGGGGGGCTATTGCATGGGCGTGCGTGGGATGGAGACACAGGGGATGCTGGGTAAGCGGGGCTCGCTGTACGCCACCGTCCTCCCCAGCTGATTGGCTGCTTCCCTCAGTGTGCGTGCTCCTTCATTAACTGGTGGGCTGCACTCTCGGCTCTTTTCTGCTCTGTAAAAATGACAGATTATACTGTATCCCTCTGATCCTCATTCATAAAAAAACGTGTTATGATAAAATTGATTTCTTGGAGATGCCTTCGGATAAAGGGATTCTGTACCCGTTGACATGCACAATATCTGAAAGGAGACAAAGACAATATGAAATGTCCCTAATCTATAATTTTATGTGTAAAATGTCCATGAGGACTGCAACTCATTCACATGCTCCCAAATTCTTGAGGCACTTGTAAATCCTATGTTTTAAGTATGGGGTACGTCTCAATTAGTAACTAATTGTGCTTTAGTCCTTTATAAGTTAACTTTATGCACATTTTCAAATTCGTTTTACTTAAAAAAGAGGAAATCTGTATAATCTATACCCGGAGTAGATGAGCTCTTGGGTTTACAATCCCACATAGGACCATGAGGTGAGGGGACAGTGTCAGTGTGAAACGAGCAGAGTCAGGAGGAGGGCAGGTAAATCAAACCTTTCTGTTTTTATGTGTACTAGGAAAACCCCAGTTTGAAATGACTTTGTGATTTCCAGTTTATTTGTAACTTGTTGGCAACTTTGGGCAGCGAGGGTTCTACAAAACGGGGGATATGCGGGAAGGAGGAGTGTGATATTCAGAAGTGGAAGATGGCCGTTCTGGTTTGAATGTTTGGCTACCTAATTTCAACTCCGTTTTAAATAAAAAATCCGAGATGCTACGATTTTATTTTAAATTTTTTATTTTGGCACTACATCCTGTCATGACGTTTACGGCTTGATCTTAAAAGGCGGAACATTATGCAAACCCTCATGTTGTTTCAGTCCAATGCTACATTACGTCGAAATGAAGGTGAAGGTCGGACATTAAGAGAAAGCATCAAGAACCAGTTTTCATCAGGCGGCTGCTTAAAGAGACTCTTCATGTCTTTAGAAACTAAACGAGTGAGTGAAGAACTTAATGTGTCACTGGATCTCGAGTTGTGTTTGTGGAGCTAATGTCAGCGGCAGTGAAGCCGACAGGAGGAGCTGTTGAAACGGTGATTAAAACAGAGACATGTTGCTGTGAAGGAGGTGGTGGGGGGGGGGGGGGGGGGGTAACAGGGCAGGAGCCATGTCTCGGGACCTCTGACTGAGCTTCTCTGAGCTCACGGGTCCGGCTGAGGCGGCTGTGGCGGGGTTTCGGCTGCGCAGAGCCGGGAGAGAGTAACGAGAAGAGGAGGCGTGTTTCCTGTTTGCTCTCACTCCGCTAAATGTCTCAGAATGAGCTGTTCTGGCCAGCAGCAGTACAAACACTAAAAGCAAGGCTTTTCTTTTTCCAACCCAAAAAAGCATAAACATATAAAAATGGCAGGCTTTCTTTTAAAAGAACAATGATTAAAGTAATAAAAACATACAAAATTCTTTTTAAGTCTTCATATTATATACAATACAAGGCTAAAGCGCCTTTTAAAATTCATAATTCTCAAATTTTCTATTTCGAAATAAAACATTTCCTTAATTCTTTGCAAAAAAATGTGCATTTTTCTAAGTTCCTCCCTAACGTTGAGCAGTTCTTTGTTGTAACACAGTACCACCAGGTAGTTCTTCAGCGTTTTATTCGTAAGTGCATTTCCAGTTCAAAAGCTCATGTGGCCGCTGTGATGAAAATCCGTCCCGACTGGCCAGGAGCCTTCGTTTGGGCGTCTGTTGACGACACCCCTCCTGGGGCAGCTGCTCCCTCATTGGCAGGATTGTCTGTAGATGTGGCAGTGAGGGAGGCAGGGACTGAACAATAGAGCCGCAGGGACCGAAGAGTGTGTGAGAAGCAGGTGCATGTGTGTGTTTGTGTTGAGCTGCAGGTACTCCTGCCCTGGAACTCCCGCTGATCTCAGGGGGTTGGCTACATTGGCACACGTTTGGTGGCTTGTGGCTCAGGCCCTGGCTGTTCACAATCCAAAGACTGCCTGCCCTTCACTGAACGTTCCCGTCTCCTGTGCATTCATCAATCCATTCACTCCGTCCATTCATTCATCTTATCTAGCCTGCCACGCTCTCCGCTGCAGAGCCACGCGGGCCAGGCTATGAAAAATAAACTCTGGGTGTCAAGTCTGAAAAGGGAGGTGGCCGCGGCCCGGGAGCCATCAGGTCGGCGTGTCGGGGTCACCTGGGAGGGTAGCCTTTGTAATGGCCGCCTCTCGGCCAGTGTGTCTGTGGCAGCGTTAAACACTTCCTGAAGTGCTCCAGCTCTGTTTGTAACTTCTCCCGCTCCAATGCCAACTTCTGTCTCTGGGACATCAGCTCCTGCACAACCACAGAGGAAGAGAGGGACACATAAGATTACAAAGAAACCAACAAGAATGAGGATGGGATTTCAGATATACAACAGTGAAAAAAGTAATAGAATGATGAAGAATTGTATGTAGGTATTTTTAAACAGTGAAAGCCTCTAGTTCTGGGATTATACACATGATCATATATTTATATGATTTCATCCTACATTACAGAGCAGCACCTTCTATTAGTGCAGAAATCGTCCTGCTATGCTGCAAATCAACATTCAATCAATGACTTGCCAGTGGTGCAGTTACTTCAGTTAGTATCTTTGTAGTTGTTGAGCTGTTTTGTTCACTGAGTGCATGTTGTGTATGCACATAGACACCGCTGACAACTTGCTACCCAATGTTGTTTGTGTTCGTGTTCGTGTGATGTGTGTGTGTGTGTGTGTGTGTGTGTGTGTGTAGCTTACCCCCATGCTATGAGACAGCTGCTCAGCAGTCAGACTGAGGTTGTAGTTGTGAGCTTCCAGTCTTCGACACTGGCTCTGCAACACTTGCCGCTCCAGACTTTGCTCTAGAGAGAAAAAGAAAAATCAACAGGGGTTAGAGAACTATAAGAAAAATGAAGACACTACAAACGGTCTGCAGCAAACTGAATATATTGAAATACAACAGTGACGGTTTTACAGATCAAATCCATTTTCTTAAAGATGGTCTATGTCCTTGACTTATATACTTATTGTGAAAAATTCCATTATTTTACCTGAACACATGATTATACATCAGTTCCTAGTTTAAGTAAATGTTTTTTTTCCACCTACACAATTATAGAATTAAGTATATTTCGACAAAACTGATCTGTGTGGAAAGGATAAATACCACCCTCTAGTGACAAGAGAATGATGCAGCAACCTGAAAACTAGTCTTTTAGCTTTTTTTAAATATTACTTTTATGAATTACATTTTTTTCATTTTGTGTATTTAGTCTCCAGTTATTTTTACATCTGTGAAAGCAATGTAAACCATTAGAATGTCTTCTGATAAACATAAGTAACAAAGTAACTGCATATTCAGTGTGGCTGCTTACCTTCTACATATTCCTGATAAGCTTCAAATATAGATTCAATTCCCCGCCACTTGGAGGCAGGAGCCTCCTCTTCCTCCTCATCCTCCTCTTCCTCCTCATCCTCTGGACCAGAGAGGTCTTCTCTCGCTCCCGGCGCCTCCCGCTGCAGCGGCACTGAGAAGTGCTGCCCGTTGGGTTGAAGGTGAGGGTGCGAGAGCGGATGTGGAAATGGATGTGTATTGGAGTGAGCCTGCGAGTGTGGGGGTGGTGGTGGCGGCCGGCCAGGGGCGCTCTGCAGCTCTGGAATGTTGTAGTGAACTGACGACTCCTGGAGGTGGGACGACTCCGACATCCCTGGGGCTCCACCTAGAGGACAAGATGGAAGAGAGGAATGGATTTATCCTTTTTATATATTTAACACAGAAAACTACAATCAAGACATCAAAACAGTCAATTTGTTGAAAAAATATATTGATTGTTTAAGCCTTTTATTATGCAGAGCCTTTTCTTTGTGGTTTTTTAATATATTTAATATTTGATACAGAAAATTGTAAAATCTATTAATTTACAAAATGATTGATTAATGATACAAATAATTGCAAGTTAGATCCTTAAGGACTGATACGTTTGATGCTTATAGAATAATTTCTTGAAAACATATTCAAAACATAATCAACAAGGAAAATAATTGTTATTTAAAGCTCGAAATTTGTATTCAATCGACCCTATAAGAAAATTCTCTTTTTGTTTTAATCAGAATCAGAGAAATCAGAGAACCGTTAATGAATGACATGTTGAACTTTAAAACATTTCAGTAGATACTGGCAGACCTGGAGGTTGCACCTCGGTATCATTCTGCTGCTAATTAGTCAACTTTGCAAACATATTTCTTACCTTTGTGTTTCTGCAGCGACTTCTGAGTGGACTGAAGCACAGAATCATGGAATTGCTGAGCAAACTCTTCCGGGGTGAAGCTGTCCCAGGGTTTGGTGCGTCCGTTGATGCTGTGATGGCCCTCTTTCGCCTGGTGGGGGAGCGCGGGCCGCAAGCTGTTGAGCAGACTGGAGCTCCTCTTAGAGATCGGTGCTTCGCTGGGCCCCCGGGCCTTGTCTGGGTAGACAGCTGGAGAAGGGGGTTCCTTTGGTCTTAATGTGTCCCCGAGGGGTTTCGGGTGGCCACTGGGGGACGCTGGGCAATGCGAGGAGGGGCTGTGTGGTCTGACGTTGTTGAGGTCCTCTGATTCAGAGGGAGGCTGGGCAAAGGTAGAATCTGCAATCATTTGAACACATGTTGAGTCAACATGAGGTCAAGATCTTCATTACCTACAAACGTTGCAATTAGAAACTGTTGCTCCTTAGATGCACCTCCTATACAACTGAATAAACCTCTCACCCAATAGACTACTTGAGCAAGTGTGCATGTCTTATGTTCCTTAGTAAGTGTCTCACCTGTGATCTGAGCTGAGGGGCTCTTACACAGTGGATGAGTGGCATGTCTGATGGTATCAAGGGTTACACTCTTTTCTTTAATGGCATGAAGCAGCTCCACCACTTTTTCATTATCTGAGAGACAGAGATAAAGAACAATATGTAAAACCTTGGTAGCATTAGTCCTGTCTGCAAGTATCTAACAATTCCATAAGCAGTGATGCTTCTTAGTTGCATGTTTGTAGGTCTGTGGTCTGAGCACTGCCCTCTGTAGGCAGCTAACAGTAAATCAAGAAGGTTTAGATGGTAACGAAACTCACTGCTGTAGCTCCCAATTCCTCTTCAGTGAAGTGTGTGTGTGTGTGTGTGTGTGTGTGTGTGTGTCTGTGTGTGTGCGCGCGTGTGAGTGTGTGTAGCTGCATGCTTGACACCACCTCAACTGCAAAGCATTATATCACAAATACATTGTTTAACACAGGCTGCCCCCTCTATGTTTTTTTTTCCAAAGCTTGAGTCAACATGCTAATGACAACATGACACAGGCACAGCTCTGAAGTGCAGAATCATGAAGCTATAGAGCTGAGGAAGGAGGCTACCAACCCATTACTTAAACAGTGAGTAAGAAGCGGTTTATTTAATTAAGAGTAGCTAACAAAATCAAAATGCTGAAAAAAACAGTCCACACATCACGTCACTATAAAATCCTTTTACCTTTTCTCTTCTGCACAGTGACATGGGACAGTTTGAACATGGTGAGGAACCGCTTCTTATCCTCCAGCTCCGGCGCTTGGTCCATCTCCTCCGGGGTGAAGCGCGTGCTGAGTTGGGGGGGAGGAGGAGTGCGTTTTGATTGCGATGCAGGTGGAGAGGGGCTGCGCTCCCTGAGCATCCTCCTCCTCTTCCGTTTCTTCTGCTGCACCAGCTCGTCCCGCCGGCCTGCTGTGGTCAGGCCAAACACTCCCAAAAAGTCCACTTTCTGCTCAGAGAAGCAAAAAGAAAAAAACATCACCTTACTGCAATGTTTTATCACGAGTGCTTGTTTGTGCTTCCATCATGGAAGACACAGGAGACGTGTGTGCTGGCAGCTGTGCTTTACCTCGCTGGAGTCATCCAGTTTGAGTGGGGGCTGCTCTGCCACTCTCCTGAGATGGGCTTTCACCTCCTCTTCATCACTCTCATCATACGAGTCATCCAGCTCATAGTAATAACCTGCAGCAGACACAAACGCATTTACTGATGCTGCACTTAAATTCTCTAAAAAGTTGATATACCACATTAACCTTGCTGTGGCTAGAATTCCAGAGGGTAGTTAACAATAGACCTATTTTACCTTTGTCTCTCGCCTCCCTTCTCCTCTTCTCCTCCAGGTCCAGCTTGCTGATTGGCCTTCGGTGCTGCTGAAGGTACTCATCGTAGATCAGCATTGTTTCTGGGCCCATTCCCAGTGTAGCTACCTGTCCCGTCCCTGACCCAGCGATTAGTCCTAGCCCTTGTCCGTGTCTACTGTGCCCTGGGTGTCCCTGGAAGCTCTTTTGTCCAGCGTTGCCTTTCAGAGCTCCCTCCAGCTCGTACTGGCTGGACAGCGACAGCGATGACCTCTGTTGGCTGAAGAAGGACTGTGTGGATTTCTCCAGATCAGCAAGGAATGTGCTGGGCTCCGTCAGGCCAGGAGGACCTCTCATTTGGGTGTACTTCTCCATTGCTCCCCCGTCTCTCCTACGGGCTCCGTCCTCAAATTTGGAGAGCCCCAAAGGCAGCCGACTGAGCTCGTAGTGTCCCATCCCTGAGGGCTCGTGGTTACGTCTGGAATCTGAGGTTGTTTCTATGAGAGAAGCGGGGTTCCACAGGGTGGTGGGAGGTGGAGGGTGGTGTTCGCGTGGTGGTTGTGGAGGTTTGGGGGAGATGAGGGGAGGAGGTGCACCTAAGTGAGCGTGCAGGTCACGGCTTCCTGGTTCATGGTGATTTGTTATGGATCTGTGGAGACACAATGGAACAGGGATGGTGCATAGCTGTTAGACATAGAGCACAATGCCCATATGGAGAAATTGTGTTTCCCAATCACACATTCTACGCAATGACACACACCCTGTGAGTAAGTCTGTGGGTGTGTGTGTCTTTACAAAGCAGTGTTATCAAGCCCAGACAGAGTAGCCCAGAGCAGACTGAGGATGTGGCCAAGGCACACACTGTCCTCCAGATATACAGGCCTGGTTTGATCTGTTAGGCCCTTGAAGTGTGGCGCACACACACACACACACATAGAGAGAGGGAGAGAAGGGAAAGGCGAGAAAGTTCAGAAGGGCCAGGAGAAATGTTTTCCTGACAGACAGACAGGCAGAGAAGTATAGGACTTACATTGGAGTGGTGAGGAGAATGATGGATTTTTAGAAAGGAATGACATTTAATTATATTAGACAGAAGAATAATAAATCTACAGGGAGAATGAGGCTGAAGCTGATAAAAGGTATGGTGGATAAAAAGAAGAAGAAGAAGAAGAAGCAAAAATGAGGAAGAGGGAAAAGCAGATGGTTGATAGGTAATGTCTGGAGCATCTTTCCAAATGAAACCTGGCATGAGTGCAAGCTGCATGACCAGTCAAATTATCTGTGCTTCCCGTTTGTGTTTGCATTTCATAGTTGTGTGAGTGTGTGTAAGCAAATGCGTGTGTTATCCGAAATCTGCAGAGAGATTCTGCATGAGCTGTGATTCTGCGATTATACCATTGGGTTACTGATAGCAGACGTGCGTGTGTGTGTGTGTGTTGTCGTCCTCAGAGTTCAGCATTAACCACAACCTCACTCCTAAATCGCACACAACAACACAAGCACAGTCACAGTAACAAAGCAGGGTAAGTCGGGGGCTTAGGCCGTGCAGGGTTGAGAGGATTAGCTAAGAATTAGCCTTTGTGTATCTTAGCCGTCCTACCCTGCTGCCTGTATTAAACCGCTGCCCACTTCTCATGGAGCAGCACTCATCAGGACCCTACGTCGACATCTAAACATAGCTGCCTGTTTACCTACGTGTCAGGCCTGGAAGGTAGCAAGGACAGAAATAGAGTGGATGTGATGCTTCTGACAGGGTTCATCTTTTCTTTCCAGCCCTGCCTGAAAACAAACTTCTAAAGCCTGCCAGCTTCTGAGGCTTCAAAACAAAAGCACAACTGTCCCCATCAGGCGAGCAGGGACAGACGAACACCCCAAGAATAAGGTGTGCACCGAAATCATGAACACCTTTTTAGTGCAGCGCGTCTCTATCAACTGCAAACCAGAAATGAATGCTTCTGCATCGTATGATTTACTGAATCTAAGTAGGTTTGAATTATCAGCACATTTCTGTCTGACCCACCTGTGTGCGTCTGCTGCGTCAGCCGGCCGGCCCAAGTCCAAGTGCTGCTCCAGAACCTGCTGACGGAACTCAGACACCTGGTACTGACGATCCTCCTTCTCCTGCCGCAGCTTACGTTGCCGCGCCAGCCACCTCTCCTCCTCGTTGTTTCTCTGAGCGAGCAGGGCCGCAGAGAGCCCCGTCCCGACTGCGCCGGGCCCCATGAAGAGTCCGTGACCTGAGATCAAACCGGGGATGGGATGATGCGATTGAACCATGGAAGAGTGGAGTCCTGGCGGGACGGGTTTGGGAGCGGGGAGGGCGGGCTCTTTGGTTTTATCTGCAGAGAGAGAGAGGGAAAGGTCAGACACTTGGTTATTTAAGGGTTCCAACCAATTATTTTCCTTTGAAGATTATTTTCTCATCTCATCAGGGCATGGGTTTGTATAAAAATGATAGAAAATAGTTAGAAATGCGCATCGTAAGTGTGGATAACAAAGACTTCTAAGTGACCAACAGTCCAAATCCCAAAACTTTCATAGGAGAGTAAGACATATCACGGATCAGGTAATGTTTTCAGGGGAAGAAAAAACAGCTGACTGGCTATTAGTGTGTTTTTACAGATATGATGCGATTAAAAGATACCTTGAATAAAAGATTTTCCTGGTCTGAACATTTTGGAAACATTTGTCATAATGTACGTACACAAGTCAACAAAATATATAATATAGGTCTCGTTGTTTTTAGGTATTTTAATGAAGAATTCTTTCAGATTATATCTATACATTATTAACCTGCAGCAATTGTTGCAGATTCATTTTCTTTCTATTAATTAATTTGTGGACAATTGTACATGCATTTTTTTTTGTTCTGTTATGTTATTATATGTTTGTCTTTATGTGAGGCTATGGACATCTTGGGATGCAAGACAATTTTCAAAAGAGACTCTGACAATAAAGGGTTATCTAATCTAATCAAAGTGAATCGAAGCTCCAGGGGAAGCCACACACATACCAGCCCGATTCGGGGTGAGTCTCTCAGGCTTGGTTCGGTCTTCCTGCCCCCTGATGGCGTGGAGCTCAGCCAGATAGTGGCTCTCCATGGCCTTGGATGCCTGCAGCTCCTTCTCCCTCAGCGCTCTCTCCTTCTGCCTCTCCAGCTCCTTCTCCCTTTCTCTCTCCTTCTCTCGTTCCCTCTCACGATCCCTTTCTCGCTCCCGCTCTCTCTCCCTCTCCCTCTCCAGCTCCTTCTCCCGCTCCCTCTCTCGTTCTCTCTCCCGCTCCTTCTCCCTCTCCACCTCGCGCTCCCTTTCCTTTTCGCGCTCCCGTTCGCGGTCCCTCTCTCTATGCCGCAGCTCATCCTCCAGGTGGAGCCTATAAAAAAAGCAGTGGTCAGGGGAAACACAGGCAGAGAGAAAATGGACGTTAAATTTGAAATTAAATTGAGATATTCATAATCACAGCTGATATCTAAACATGTTCTTGTATGTGTGAGTGGGGGGGCCTTTACCTCTCAGACTGCAGTGCTGACAGTGAAGGGTGTGTGAAATCTCCGGGGTAGCGGACCCCTTGCAGGTGCATGTGAACAGCAGAGGGATGCATGGGGGGCAAAGCTCCCCCTGCTGGCAGCTGATAGAAAGGTGACCTCAAAGCAGAAAGGCAGAATGGATCATCCATCCTGGTAGATAAGGATTGCAATAAAAAAAGAGAGAGAAAGAGAAGAGGTTAGTCTCCCCGTGTGACGGTGCAGCGTTCACTTTCATTAACCTGTGTTCCTCCATCTCCCAAAGAAGGGACATCACAGGGTCGTCCATCTTTCAGGAAAGCAGCCGCGCCCCTCGGCAAACCTCAATCACCACCACCCAGCAGATACAGCGAGAGACTGCACTGTGTGCTAATGCACAACTGTGCGTTTCTGTGTGTATGTGTATGACATCCACCACTCATCCCCTCATTAAATCCATTACAGCGCGGTGTGTGATGGGTGCTGCAGTCCTGTGATCTAGCTGTGCTGACAGACCAGGGGCACGCAGCCTGTGTGATGGCCCAAAGCAAGAAGGGCCCTTGTCAACACACACACATACACACACACACACACACACACGCACGCACGCACGCACGCATGCTAACACGCACGCACACACGCAAACCAAAATGTTCTACTGCTGGTTATTTCAGTATGATCCATTTTTGTATGATTACTACGCTGAAAAGAAGGATTCTGTCCCCTTGTATATGTTGCATGTTTGGATCGGGTTTATTTAATAGGTTTTAATGTGCAATTGAACCATACATATATTTATAAATGAACTTTAAATTACTGAAACTCTAGATTTAGATACATTTATTTTGTGCAGCCACTTGACACAAGAAGATTAAGTAAATCCTACATAAAAAATAAATGTCAGTGTATGCTGGCATTCC
Organism: Pleuronectes platessa; assembly: GCF_947347685.1. Taxonomy (NCBI): domain Eukaryota; kingdom Metazoa; phylum Chordata; class Actinopteri; order Pleuronectiformes; family Pleuronectidae; genus Pleuronectes; species Pleuronectes platessa. The sequence goes on from NC_070626.1 coordinate 18,245,728, forward strand.
GATGAAAGAAGGTCCCCATATAACCTATAACAAATTCTTATTTTCTGAATTGAAAAATCCACAAATAAAAGTGGCAAACAGGTCAAATCTCATTTCAGATTTTTGAATTGTTTTTTTATGGTCATTTGTCAAAAAGCATTGATAAGCAACCTCCAGATAAACAGAGTTAAATGGCAAATATTTCGGATATTTTAATTTTATCCATGACTATAACAAATTAAGGCAAAGTAGAGGAAAACTGCACATGTTATAAATTGATGTATCTTCAAAACATACGCAAACTCCATCTCTCTTAGGCTCAACAAAACCTCTTCCTCAGTTAAATAACATACAAATAAAGAAAATCAACATAAAATATTACAACCTTGGGAAAATCTATTCAAGGTCAGCTTCACACAAACGCATTTACTGCTGAGTCTAAGCAGTGCAAATACTTAGTTCGGATACATGCACTGGTTTGCACAATTTGCTCTCAGAGGGAAATGGGTGCCACGTCAACAAAAAAGACAGAGTGGAGAGGCCTACCTGTATGGTGTGAAGGAGGGGTGGGGCAGGTAGCTGGGGTGATAGTAGGCAGCTGCGGCGGCTGCAGTGGCGGGGTCCAGGCCAAGGGGCAACGAGGGCATGCGGAGGGCATCCTCGGCCGTGGCGTAGGGCCGGAAACCACGGAGGTACTCTTCTGGTATAGGACCAGGGGGCCCTGCGTTAGACATCTGTCTGGGCATACTGAAGATAAAGAAGCAGTAGAGGAACAACAGAGATCAGAACATATTAGTTGAATGTTTTGCAAAAAAGAAACAGGATACAAATATTTGTTCAGCAGAATCAACAAGACAAATGATTGTTGTTGCAGCTTATTCCAATGAGTTTCATTAATGATCATATACCAGAGCGTTCAGAATGAAAAAAAGAAAAATGGCAGAGCAGTGTGTGACTCACTTGAGGGGCTGGAAACGTGAATCCTGCATGACAGCACCGGGGTTGAGACCGAAGGCATAGGGGTTTCCCAGGAGGTGGGCCGGGATAGAGGGGCCACCCTTCTCCTGGGTTAGGGTCCCCTCGGCACTCAAACGTTCCCTGCTGGCCCCACGAGGCCCTGAGTCAGACTGGGGAGAGAGAGAGAGAGAGAGAGAGAGAGAGAGAGAGAGAGAGAGAGAGAGAGAGAGAGATTCTTGGTCATTGTTCGTTGGAACCTGTGACCGTCATGGTTGTCAGGTCTCATGAAGCCCATCCTGTGAGGGGGCAAGGATGGGGGAGGTGGGGGAAAGAATAGGCCTGTGTGTGGCGCCGCAGCCTCCCTCACTCGCCCTCTATTCCGACCTCAGGAACTTTCAACCACTTTCTCACACATGCAACAACCCCTGTAAATATACATGGAACGCTTCTTCGAGGGAAATCTGTTGTAAAATGAAGGAAACAGGATAAGAAGGGTTTAAAACAGCCTTAAATTGAAAGAGAAAGATGCCGTCTGTATGATCGATGAGGATGTGGGAGATGCACAAAAGCAGTGCTTCCACAGAGAATACGATTTTGATCTTGAATGAGTGTGTATGTTTGTGTGCGAATATAACCTGCCCACCAACATGTACAGAGGAAGACAAGAAAATCTAAAAAGCAACATCCCTCTACCTCGCGGTCTCTCTTTCTTTCTTCTTCTCTTTCACCTCCCTCTCTCCCTTTGGCAGCGAGCCTGGTCTCACTTATTCGATCCCCACAACAAACATACACACACTCAGCAGGCACACACACACCGTTTCAGAGCTACAAAGGCGTCCTGCTGTGCGAGTGGGAGAGCATTTTTTTTCTCGAGGTTTGGTTTCCCTCGGCCTACAAATGCAAAAACGCAGAGCTGGGGAAATTCATAACTCAAATTGGAGAAGGGGATAGGGTTTATATAGGGGTGTGTACAGTTGAGGAGGATTTTTTTATTGGAGTGGCAGAACAACTATCTCATCACCGGCCGAGCGACTGGAAAGAATCAGGAGGGAAGAAAGGGAAGAGAGATGAAGCCGTAAAAAGGGCGAGAGAGAGGAGAGGGCACTTCTTGCCCCGCTGAATTAACCTCTGGGATTAGAGAGAGACCTTACAGCGGCACTGTCCTCTCTCTCACTGCAGCCTGATAAAACAAATCCTATTTAGTGAGCCATTACCTCCACTCCCTCCTCTGCAGCCACTGACCCAGAATGACACTGATGCGCCAACATCCAATCTTAACTGCCTCTAATGTTCAGACTCCCCGCATCCCCCTTTGTTTCCCAGCCCTCCCACTTTCTGGTAGCTTGCTCTGTGTTGTTTGGTTGCACTTCACTAGACAGGGAGGCACTTTATTCCCTCAAACCCCTCTGTCCCTCCCCGCAACCACCCCTGCGCTCACTCCATCCCTGTGCTTTCAAAGCTTTATGAGCACAGGGGAGAAGGTGGACGGTCCCTCCCAATCAGCAGCCGACTGGAAAACAGGTTCATATATGTCAAAAGAAGTCAATATCAGACAGTAGCATGCAAACCACAGAATGCACGGCTCTCGGTTTGCACACTGCTGCTTCCTCTTTTCTCATTTCTTTATCTGCCTTTACAAACAAACGATTGCCGGCTCTGTGGAAGTCTGAGATATTTGTGGCAGGCAAATATACATCCACCTTTATTCAAATTTCTATGTTCAAACAACATGAACTTTACCATTGAGGCCACGCACACATATACTATCAAAAAGATCTACTGCATGTGAGTGGTGACTGGTATTCTATCAAACTGTCTGTCAGGTAATTAACTGCTTTACTGTCATCATTCCTTGATGGAAAGAATTGCACTTTACTCAAGTACTTTTCTCTACCCACAATGTTCTGTATAGTGAAAGGCTTAATTATGTACATTGATTTTTATGTCCTACTTTTTCTTATCTATTTTATACTTTCACATGTTCTCTTGTTTACCTTCTGCTGCCCAGCAGTAAAGTTTACCTTATCTCATCTGATGCTACAGGTTGATGTATGTTTACACCATGTCTCTTGTGTTTTATCACGAGAGGCCAGCACCTTGGCCTGTATGCTCAACTACACCTTGAACTCTGTATGTGCTCTAACTTCAACCCTCAGGCTGCCACAGCAGAGAACAACCAAATCTATTCGGTACTTCCGCTAATTACTTTTAATGACGAATTAAAGCACGAGAACCTGCTCAGCACATAAATACATCAGAGATCTGCTATAATCTATTCAAATCTCGATGAAAACTGACCATCTGGTATTAACCTGGTGACCAGCAGTTGACATCAATCAAATGGGGTTGTTTTTTAAAGTTTTTAAAGGTGCAGTTGGTAAATTTGATTTCTGAAACACAGCTCGGGGTACCTTCCCAAAGACTATTCTCAACATAGCTGACAATTGCTTCAAGTCTTTCTTTGTAAAAAAATACTAACGCTGCCTTTTGTTTGGAACGACCGCTACAATTAATTGGACTCATATTTACTCTTTTAAGTAGCTGCTTCAGTTAGCACATTAGCTCCTACAGGATTCTACATGATAGGCCCATCAATTACTGCCATTATCTTCACATACAACATTTGTAGCTTTGCAAGATGATTGACATATTTCTTTTGTTAACATGATTAGAGTCCCTACAGATTTCTACTGAACTGCAACATTTCACAGGAATTCCGTCATAAGACGATAGAACAAAGATGCTGGTAAAACAACAAAGCATTGCAATGCTTCTGCAGTTTTACAATTGACTGGCTTTTCATTCCTCATATAAAAAATGAATACTCTTATTGAAAGCCAAAAATCCCTCTTCTATAGGAGATGATCAAGAAACATGAATTTAGAAGGTTTTTGTTAATGATTACGAGTGCATGTGGCAGCCATGTTGCATCTTTATGGTGTCATCTTTTTTGTCAGAGCCTGATCCAGGTCTGTGTATAGAATATATGCCACAAAAAAACATGCATAGGTGTGGGTGTAAGAGGCCAGAACCTTGAAAAACCTCACACGCCAGAGACGGAACGCTTTGATCCCATTAGAGAGGCACCTTAGACACTCGGGCATCCAACCAGCCATCCCATTCTGACCCCTCACCCCAGCAAAAAAAGCAGCCTTCCATTCTCAAACACACACTAATAAACAGCAGCCGGCCATATACACACTACAGAGCACAAATACAAGCACTCAGACTCAAAGACACATCCATTAACAGGGCATCTTCCTCTGTGCGAGCCAGGCTCCTGTAACCCCCAGTGAGGGTGGGAGACCCCGTGCATTGTAGAGTTCTCGTTTACGCCTCTCAGATGGAGCCATGAATCCAAATTGCCAATTAAAAAGCAATTACAGGCAGCAGCGGGAGCAGACTCCTGCAGTCATTAAAGCAAAATGCCAACACACCAGGCCCTCCCCCCTTCACTGACTTGCACATCACCCCCCTCTGAAAGAAAGACTAATATCTCAACCAGAGAGACACTAATCAACCCTTCTAACGCACAAACTAGGACACACACACACACATGCAACAGACAAGCTTTACAGGGGATCCAGAGAACAGCCTCTGTAGGTAACTATTTATCCTCCCTCTGTCAAAATCTCCTCTTGTCTTCATATCTTCATTTCTAGTTATTCTGCATCACACTTTTTGTCAACACTGTGCATTTCCTGTAAAACACAGGATTGGCATGAAATTGAACACATGTAACTTAACCCAAACTAAAGAATTGCATAAATATTGGAGACACATGCTACATCCACACTACTACGTTGTCATACGCGAACACATGAGCTCTTCTACAGATACGTCTGCCCTCCACAATGCAACAGAGTTTTACAACAGCTAAATCAGAGTGGTTTGCAAATGCTGCCGGCTGTTTTTCAGTCTGGATCGGTCATGACCTAGCCTTTGCTAATTAGTCAGGTTCCTATCACATGACCCCCTTCCGGATGATAACAACCTGGATTAGCCTCGGCCACCAGTGTAGAACGCAACATAGATAATCAATTAAAAGCTTTACTGACCCCGTTGTCTTTGCAAAAAGCTTTTGTGTAGTTATATTCAGGATCTTACAATGATGTAGGGGACGAGCTATAATTCGTGCAATCTGTGACAATTCCCTTGTCCAGTGGGACGAACATGCCTCCCTGTTTACACCACCAGGTGCATGTCAAGTGTAAGTGAGTGGTCGTGTAATATGTTTTAAAACGGAGATTAATACTGATGCAGAGCCAAAACGCTTGTGTGGATGGAGATCATTTTAATTTGAAAATGCCATTTTCAAACAAAAACATAGTAGTATTGATTGTAGCCAGAGAAGGTTTTAGAATACTACAATTGTAAAGGGCAATGACAGAAGGTAAACGCACTGATGCATTCTTCCTCATCAACCATTAGTGATGTTAACAAAGCTCCAGACAGTATCCTCTTTGTTAAAGACGGGCCTTTTGATAGCTGCATACATGTCTTTTATAGCCACATAGCCCTTTGTTACCAGAGTTGTAAGTGCTCCCTGAAGCAGCACCACAGAAACAGAGGAGATGCTATGACATCAGCTTGCGCACCACATCCCCAACCTCTACCCCCAACCTTTACCCCCTCCATCGCAACCTCTTGTCCACACCTTAACCTCCTCCATTCTTCAGCTGGGTGGCCCCAAGCTGCTGTAGGCACCAGAAACTCAGTGACACAACCTTTTGGAGTCATGCTTGACTTCTTGCACACACACACACACACACACACACACACACACACACACACACACACACACACACACACACACACACACACACACACACACACACACACACACACACACACACACACACACACAGAGAGAGAGAGCCACCATGCAAAAGCACTTAACCACAGTATACATTTGGGATTAGCTACAATATATGTGGAAGGTAGAGGCGGAAGCTTCTGTCCCTTATTTCTTCTGTGGCACTTTGAAACTTGTTATGCAGAAGGAATGGCGAAGAGAAAAAAAAGGGGGTGACATGATTGGGAGAGCTCCCCTGTTTCTGCAGCCCCCTCCTACTTCTGGTTGACCCTTGAACTACGGAGGGGTCACTCCATAAAGGGAGGGGGGGGGGGGGGGGGGGGGGGGGGGGGGGGGGACAAAAGCTTGAATGTTACCACACTGACCTCCTCGCTCACCCTTCGCCGTGCCCCTTCTCCCCCGTCTCAGGGGAACCGTCAAAGTGTCTCACCTAGTTTCTGCGTGTTGCCGGGTGCCGTTCATAACTGTGTGCTGGACCTCGACCACTAGCCCTGAGCTGAGATAACAAGGCTTAGAGCGAGGCCGTAATCCATAATCCACTCCTTATCAAAGCAAGCAGCTCTCCTCCTCTCTCCCCTCTACGTAACAGAGAGCGGGTGTCGGGGTGACGAATCAGAGGATGCACTTGGCTGCTTGAGTGAATAGGGTGAGGCTGGACATGCTGTTGGGAGGGGGGGGGGGGGGGGGGGGGTATAAAGGCTGGGGACTTGGGAGGGGCTCGTCCAAGGGCAAGAGGGCCAAGTAGGAGGGGGGGCTGGAGGGGCACAGATGTTAGCTGCCGTTGAGGCCGTCACCTCCACGTCCCAGTGGCAGCTGGCATTGTTTAACGCATGGCGCCGTGGGGGGTGGTGGTGATGAGGGGAGGGGGCACACACTCATAGACCCGCTATGTCACATGTACATATGTCAAGTGCATAATGCCTCACTACTGGTTCCAGGCCAGATAAAAAATCCAGTAATCCCTCGAGAGCCTGTCTGTGCTCATGTTTGTGCTAGGGGGCAAGCTGAAGAATGAGATCACTAGAATGTTGCTTGGACAACAAGATAAGACACAGAAAGGAAAAAATATGAAAAGGAAGGGTGAGGAGGTGTCTGGATGTGGTTTTACCTGGCGTCCCTCGTTCCTCCAGAGGCCGTTGCTGGTCTTTGTTGGAGCAATGGTGACTACAGGTGGAGTGTTTGGCACGCTGTGGCCCACCGGGGGACCCAGGACTGGCCCTTGACCGAGGGGGCCCCTCTTGGGTGTGCTGACTGGAGAGCTGTGGTTGGTGGCCGGGGAGGACACTGGAGAGGACTCACTGCTGATGGAGGACGCAGCTGGAGAAAGACAGAGAGTAATCACATGAGCAGTGTGAAAGAAAACAGGTATCTATAAAAGTGTGTGTTGTTTTGCTAACAAAAGACAAATAAAACAACGCTACGATCCCATGGCTCCTTCATAAGGGAATGAAAGGAGGTTGCAGCCCTATAACAGCAGTGCACACACACGCATAGAGAGAGAGAGAGAGAGAGAGAGAGAGAGAGAGAGAGAGAGAGAGGCAGATGGATGGCCCTAGGCCCCTATTATGAAGTGACAGTGATCAGAATGAGCGGCCCTGTGACAGTCACACAGCCTTGACATGCAGGACACACACACCACAAAAACACGCTGCTTGAGAGAGAAAAGCCACACTAGACGTGTATACAGTCAGTGGCGCTTGCAGCAAGGCACAGCCCCCCCCCCCTCAACATACACACAGCCACACAGCAGGTGGTGAAAAGCCGGCCCAATGAGCTTCTCTGTACTGTAGCGGTGCCACATTAACAAAGCCCTCCGGGGAAACCCAGGGTCACGGTCTGGTCGCATGCCTCGCTTTCTGCACATCTCGCTTTCTCTCGCAAAGCTATATGATATGCTCACATTCACATACTTATATCATTGCAATTTCATCTTTCCTAATGTCTGTGTTTGCCTCACCCCCTGCATTATGCACATTCTCTTCCTCTGTCTGCCCTTTCCTTCAGTGTTTTTCTTTCCTCGTCTAACCTTATCTTTCTCTTCCCTCTTTTTTAACCTGTGTGTTACACATTTCCCATTTCTTCTCCCAGCCTCCTCCTGTTCCCCTGACAGTAGAGTCTGCTGTGAGTCTCCTCTGCTCAGAGCGAAGCCCAGCATTACACAGTCAAACTGGGTCACAACCCTCTCAATGGGACACACACTTCAGTGCTGCATCAAGGACAGCAGCCAATGTGTTCTTTGTTGTGTGTGAATGTGCAGGTAGTGTGCTTTTATGCATCGTCAACGTGCATGCAAGCAGCCATGAAAAAAAAAAAGGCAGCTGAAACCTCAGGCCAGTTTCAGGTCTACTTCCTCTCCAATTATCACCAGCAGAAAAAAGAGCAACCACAGATCTCCACCCAGCCGCCATTTCTTCACTGTTCCCGTGGCAACACAACCCTAACAATGTCCGCGGATTGGTCGGTGCAGCCGGGGTATCGACCGATTTGAAACACCTCATTCTGACTAATACTACTAAATAATGGAAGGAATCAATAGTGGCAGCGAGGTGACGCTTTAGAGAAAATCTGAAAATCTATGTGTCAGTGTGTGTGGGGGGGGGGAAAGGAGAAAAAGATGTGTGAAGAAAAGATGGTGATGATACATGTGAGGTGAGACATGAAAATGAAAAATTATAGGGAGATGGGGGAGCGATGGGGGGGGGGGGCGCAGCAAGTGAGATAGTGGTGCGGCGGAGGTGAGGCGAGAGACGGGAGCAGAGGGGAGAGTGGAGAGATAAGGGGTGCAGACGGGTGAGTGGGTGGCAAGGATGGGGTGAGGGATATGGTGGGAGTGTGGGTGTGGGGGGCATATCTTGTCTGCACATTGGCAATTAGTGGCCCAATCCCCCCCCCCACACACACACACACACCTCACCTCGGAGAGCCATTACTCTGCCCTGCAAGACTAGGCCAATCAATAGCAGCCCACTCAGCCTGGGGACTGGGTGTACACTTAATACAGCTCTAGTGTCACAGCCTATTCACTCACCTCACACACATACACAACATGCATACACGAGGATGGGGGAACAAATAAGGCTTGAAAGAAGGGGGGATGTGGAGAGGAGAGGAGGGGCGCTGATCACAGTGACTCTGAACTGCTAAGCAACAGACCTCTGTTCCCATCTATTTCTCTCACCCCCCCATCTTCTCCTCTTCCTCCTCGTTTTCCGTGTAGAGGCAGAGCGGACTGGCAGAGACTAAATAATTAAAAAGAGGAAGAAGAGAGAGGCAGGTGAGTCGATGATGGAAGGAAATAAAAGTGACAAGGGGTCGCCCGACTGACAGTTTCATTCTCTTCTTGCAGCCTCTGCCCGTACCTCTCAGCATCCTTCCTCTAAATGCAGACCACACACAAACAGCTATTATAGCTCTATGGTTCGCACCACCACACAACCACCCACCCACCACTTCATCTCAATAAACCCTTGTTCCATTTCCCCTCTGTTCTTTAACACAGTACCAGCCGGCCAGACACAGATCAGATTCCAAACGCACAAATTTCAAAATCCCATTTACAAGTCGTCAATACTTAAGGGCTCAGGGAGACGTTACATGGATGCATTTGTGGTTCTTTTCATGTTTGGCCCTCATCTTCCTGTTTAAACCACAGACAGCCACGTTGGCCGTAAGCCTCTTTCCTTTATCAAGACTTTATCCCTCTCTCCCAAGATTCCCTCTCCTCATTTTCAACCCCCTTTGCTCCAATTTCCATACCAATCGCCCTGTCCCCTCCCTCATTTCATCATACCATCTGATAGGGAGAAAAATCAAATATGAGGGAGGTGATTGGCACCAGGCTGGTGTCACTTCTGCCACATGCTCCTCCCACCTTCCATCTACACAGAGAGAAGATGGCCACACGAGCAGGCGAGGAGGATGAGTGAGGAAGAAGCTTTCATCCCCAGAGTCGAAATGGGCTCATCAGCTCTCGACCTGCACTTCATTAGCTGTACTGATTGTCACTCGCTTTGTGTGTGAGGGGGGGCTGGTTGTGTGGTGATGGGGTCGGGGGGGATGCAAGAAAAGGGAGGGAGAGAGAGCAAAGAGAGAAAGAGGGAGAGTGCACCGTCTTAGTCCCAAGCTGTGTGTGATTTATGTGAGGCTTCTTTCTCTATCGCCTCCTCTATTACCAGTCCCACTCTCCCAGGCTGCCTCCACACTTGACTGCTCAAGCTAACACACACACACACACACACACACACACACACACACACACACACACACACACACACACACACACACACACACACACACACACACACACACACACACACACACACACACACACACACACACACACACACACACACACACACACAAACACACACACACACACACACACACACACACACACACACAAGATAGAACCTGCAGCGGCAACAAATAAACAATCCACACTGTGGTCAGAGGCTGTGGCCAAGTGTCCCTGTGCAGATGGCACCTTTTACTTCAGCCAATGACCCAATCGAAAAGCCAGAAAAAGTCACCATGGCTCTTCAGCAGCCTCTTTGATTCACTGACAAGAGTCCAGGGGCTGGAGCAAGGAGTCCCCCCGGATCACTGAGCCCTGACAGGAAGACATTGCTGCACCAAAAAATGATTAGTGTTGCCAAATGGTCCCTTCCAATCCTCTGCTACCACCACCACCTTTGCCAAAACAGCCCAGCACAGCCAGAAGCAGCTCTGCCAGGCAGAAGGTGCTCTCCTCCACCCCACCACACACACACCCACCCTGCCCCTTCTCCTCAACCCTCCTCCCTCCCAGCATGCATTACAACAACATCAGCACTTAATTAAACAGTCCATTTCACACCTGGTGTGCATAGCAGTGCCCAGCCAACCCTGCATCCATATGCCACCCCACCAGTACACACAAGCCTCAACATGTGCACTCACACACACATGACAACCACTGATGCACGCAAACACCACACACACACCTGCTACTACAGTCTTGGCCATGCACTGACAACACAACACAAAGCCTGAAATTTGCATCACTGAGTGGGGGGAGGGGAGAACACACAGTGTGTGTTGCTGTGCCAGCGAGGGAAAAGGAATACGGTACAAGATGGCGGTTGGAAGTAAGGGGCACATCTCTGTGCTTTCTGCTGATTGTACAAACTGTACATTGTGCTTAAATTCAGCTTCCCCACTGAACAGCGTCCTGAGAGGTGTAAGGGGGTTGTATGTGTGTGTATGGAGAGAGGGAGGTATGGAGAGAGAGAGAAATGGGGAAAGCAAATGAGCTTGTTTGTGAGCGTTTCAGGGACAGTCACAGCCTGAAGGGTTTTGCCTTCAAGACAGACACACACACACGCACGCACACGCGCACACGCACACACACACACACACACACACACACACACACACACACACACACACACACACACACACACACACACACACACACACACACACACACACAGAGAGAGAGAGAGAGAGCTCCAGGCAGGCTCCAGATGGAGAGGTCAGAGACACACTGCCCTGCTGTCCCAGCATGCTCTGGGCTCCCATAAACAAGGGGAGCCTCCGGCCACACACACTCGCGCACAAACACTCACTGACTCACATACACGCACAGACACATCCTATCTTACAAACACCTCAGGTTTTCACAAATCTACTAATTACTTCAGATTCTTCTTTTTTTCCAGCCAATTCATCCCATCTATCTTGTTCACCTTTCTTCTCCCTCCCTTCATTCTCTCTCCAGGCAGTGTAAAACAGTTGGTATGAACGCAGTCATGAAATTCTGCTGGTGTGTGTGTGCCTGAGACTTTGTGAGAAGAAACAACTGAGAGGATTAGACCCAGATCTGCCTAATTAATCAGATATCAGCAGGGCTGCCTTTTTGAGGCAGTGTGTAATCTGTGTCTTTGTGTGGTGTCTATTTGCTTGCACATGTGAATGGTACCGTGTGTATGTGTGCTCATGTGCGTGTACATGGGATGAGAGTGTGTCCTTTGCACTGCTCAGATACTCATTATACATCACCTCCCCTCTTCAGCACAGCATTCAGTTCACAGAGCTATTCATTATACTCGCCACAGACAAGTGACAACGTATGTGTCTGTGTGAGTATGGGTGTGTGTATAAACAGCAGCCGTGCTCAGGGTCTTAAATCAGTTCAGCAGCCTGTGGCGGTGATACTAGTGCTCGAACCTCACTAATTCCCCCAGGCCACTGAGTCATGGCACATCACGTACTGTAAATACACGACTCACCTCAAAGCGTCAAACAGAGCTTGAGGGAGATGATGGGGTTTGGCCGGATCGGGTCGGTACACTGAATGTGAACACTGGGTGTTGTGTTTGATTCAGCAGAGGCTCCCGAGGGGACGACAATGAGACTGAAAGAGCCAATAAATGAGAGCATGGAGACTCCAGTCCTGTCGGTGGCTGTAATGCACATGCAAACCGAGTAAAAAAGAGGAAACAGATTTAAGCAGGGCCCCACTCAATGGGACTACAACCATTCCACTTCAAATCCAATATGACAATGTAAGTTGCAAATTATTCTACAGACACTGGTGACTCCGTTAATCACTGCAAAGCATTATGTTCACATTGTCATATTGCTTTTTAAAAATGCAATACAACTTGGAGTTAGTGCTGTGACGCCATCGGCACAGGTTGCTGATGTAAGCTCCTTTTTCCTCTTTAATTTGCCACAACCTGTCATACTATAATGAGAGAGAGAGAGAGAGAGAGAGAGAGAGAGAGAGAGAGAGAGAGAGAGAGGGGGGGGGGGGGGGGGGGGGAGTCAAAGCAGCTAATGATAGGACAGCAGGCTTCAACATGCTAAGAAATCACGAGGCCTACCCAGTTGCAAAGACAACTGTTTGTATGTGTAGGGGTGTTGCCTATAAATACAGGCTCCGCAGACAGAGAGGTGACTGGAGCTCCGGGGGTCTCATGCCTCTCTGCCCACCCTAGAGCCGGTGCTCCTTACACGGGCAGCATCACCTCTTACGGTATGATTGATGGCTGACTCACCCACACACATAACTGCCTACACCAGCCAGACTCTAAAGTAAAACATTTTAAATGAAGCTGGTGTAAGCTTCTGGTGTCTATATGGCATACTCAGGAGCTCTCGGTCTCTGTAAACATGAATTACAAGCACAAGCAGCACATAATGAAAAACAGAAAAAGAATAAGTTATACAAAGATGACTAAGAGAGAACTATTACTATAGAATTGTTATTTTTTCCGGCTACAACTGACAAAAAAAAGAACAGAAATAAGAAGGAAAATATATATGCTGGACGTGCAGATGGATGCTGGTAAGCAGAGGGAGAGAAAAGAGATGATGAAGAGGAGAAGGTTTGCGAGGAAGTTGAGGAGGAGAAGTTGGGGCTGAGCGCACGTTCAGTCTCCCTCTCTCTCTGGGTAATAAATTATTTGCTGGGTCATGGGTCCCAGTCTGCGGTGGGCTTTGGAACAGGGTGTCCAGGGAAAGATAGTAAGGAGGGGACCTTCTGATTTAGGAGCAACCACAAGGGTGGACAGCTGTGGTAGCTTGGCCTGTGTGGAGCCAATACACACACACACTATTGTGCAGATTCTGCTTTGTTCGCTCACATTTTTGTAATTAAGCGTCACTGGTCACATCTTTGATTTTATCAAGTATACTAGAAACATATCTCCTCTCTCTGAGCATCTACACAACAACACTTGCAAAGATCTTTGAACAAGCAGCCTTAAAGGGATAGTTTGTATACGTCAATAACCAGTTTTTCAACCACCTCATGCTTATTTCATACCCACACAACCGCAGCGCAGAGCTGAGCACAGTGAGGTGAGAATTCTGCTGTCTGTGTGTGTGTGTGTGTCTGCGCACACACACCGAGAGGGTGGAATGAATGAGGGATAATTGGCGAGCCAACACATACACACATCGACAAGCACACCAGAGCACATCTGCACTCATATACAGTGCATTAAGTGGGTCAGCTGGAGTGGCTCCTCTTCGTCCCTTCATCTCCAGGGACACCAACTAATTCAATCCTGTGTGGATATCACTCTTTTGCCATTAGCAGCTCAGTGCTTAGCTTCACATACTGGAAATGGAACATACATGTGAGCACACACTTCAGCGTAGAGAAGCTACAGAGCACCTGGCTTCCTCAGATTTACAGGTAAGGGTCAGAACGGCTGGATGGAACAGTATATTTAGCCCTTTTCTAGGATCCTTGTTTGATATTATAATATTTTTAGCAAAACAGAGAATCTAAAACCAATTGCAAACCATGACCTGTAAGCTTGTTTCAATGCATAATAAATGTGATAAAATAAACGTAATATCATCAGCCAATGCATGTAAAGTAAAAGCCACAAAAGAAAACACACACGCTTGCACAACCAGCATACATCTGTCTATTCAATCAGACTAAAGACAGAAATAGTGACCATTTCATCATCAATCAACAACATCAAAACTATGCTGTCATTCTTTCTGGGATTAAAAACTCTAAAACTCTACAGTGCCCATAGGCAAATGTTTAGTGTCCCATCCCGACAGGCTGTGTGGCTTTACCTCGAGGTTCTTCAGCCTGTTTTGCCAGTTTACGAAGGGCTGCAGCGAATCCGGAGTGAGAAGACTGTGTCGCCGGGCTTCCATTGGCTACAATAGAACCGTTGAGAGGTGACGGGGTGAGGGGGCTGACCGTCGCCGTGGTACGGGTTGCCGTGGAGATCATTCCTAATGATGGTGACTTTGGCTCATGGCTCATGCCTACAGAACGGACAGTGGAAAAAAAGAATGGGAGAGGTTTAATATCCAATGCTGCCCTCGGGCCTCTGTAGAAACACACATGATCTACAAGACGTGGAAAAGACCAATGAGGACAAATGTATGGGAACAGATTGAAGTGCACGTAGCTGCTCGCTCAAACACATGATAGTGGGGACAGAGTGTGGTGCTGGGTATCTGTGTGTGACAGCTGGGACGGATGGGGATTGGTGGTGTGAGGCGCTGAGGGTCTTTAGTTGTATGGCTGAGGGTCAGAGGTGAGAGGTGAGAAGGGCAGGTCACCCTTCCCTTGGTCAAAGAGCTCCAGTCTGGCTGCGTGTCTGCCAGAGAGGACCATGGTCACAGAGTTTACGCAACACCTCAACTGCGCATGCTCCAACACTACCAGAGCAACTCTTTCCTACCTAGTGTTTGTTACTACTTCTGTCATCACACTTAGTCGTCACTTTTTTTTTTTTTAAATGACAACTCGTGCCAGCTGGGTATTTCTGAATTTCATCTTTTGACACTTGCAACACATTACAACATTTTGCTGAAAACTTTCTTGTCATCCTATTGCCTCAGATTTATCAGAGCCCAGTGATGGCTGGGGGGGGGGGGGGGTTAAGACGGCTGTCCCTTTCCTTCCTGTGTATGTGTGTGTTGAAAGGTGACACCGTGTTGACAGCCCCTCGGCCAGTGGAATCCCCAAATGCCAGAGTGTTGTGTGATAGTCCTACATGTTCATGGAAAACACATTAATTCATCCACTCATTCAATCAGACTTGTTTCGTTTACACAAACACACACCCACAGAAACACATACACATGCTTGGGTTTGTTCAGAATTCAACTTAAATCGGATTTCAGAGAAAACAGCAGACTAACACAATAACTTCTCAAACAAACAGTGCATCAATAGCACAATGAGATCAGGAGGAATTATATCTGAGAATACCAAAGAGTGTAGCAGGGGTATAAAAAGAGAATGTGCCCTCCCGAGGAGAGAGCGGAGGACCCTGTATGTGTGTGTGTGTTTTAGTGGGGACAGACACACACACACAGCGGCACGTCAGGCATGAGAGAGTGAACAACATTCCCTAACACCTCTTAAATTGTCCTGCCTGTACCCTCCCTGTAACCCGGTGCACTCTGAATGAACCCAGCACACAATTAATAATGGAATTAACAATGAGTACTGTCTGAACAACACACACTGCACCATTGAGAGTATGGCAAATGAGCAAAACACACACAAACACACAGAGACACAGATTGCCCGGTCCAATAATGTGACTTTGTGGGGATGTTAAGAGTGCTGCTGCTGCCGCTGCTGCTCCTTCTCTTTTTAAGAGAAAGTCAGAAAAAGTGTGAGAAGAGAGTTTAAGAAATACACATGAAACTTTTCACAAAAACACACTAAAGAGACAGAGCAGAGTGTCTTTCAAGTCTGTATCAACCACACACACAAACACAAAACCACAATACTAACAGACACACATGCACGTGAGAGAAGAAATAGACGAGTACAAATACACACAGAGGCACACATCCGGAGGTCTGGCAGTGGTTCATGACCCCCCCCTCATAGATTAAAGCGTGGCCAAAGCTCCTTACTGCACAAAGGAACGGAGCTGCCTGGATCCCCCACGGCTGCATCTTCACGTTGAGCCCAGCCCAGCACACACCGGCAGCCAGCGACAGGACACAAACCATCTTCCTGCTCCCCTCTCTCTCTCTCTCTCTCTCTCTCTCTCTTCGTCTATCTGCTCTCGCCCCGTCCACCCTCTTCCCTGCCTGTCTTCCTGTCTCTCCGTGCCGCTCACAAAGACCGTTTAGAGCTTATCTAACAAAGCAACACACCACACACGCTGCCTATCTCTCCCGTCCTTGCTCTCTCTCTCTCTCTGACTGAGAAAACAGAAATTCTTAGCCTAGCAGCTGCTGCGATGTCACATGACCTCAGCACCCCCCCTCCTCACACTCTCCCTCACTCCTCCTCCTCTCTCAACCTATAATTCCTCAGCCATTTGTAGATAACAGACACAGGCATGCATACCCTGCCAAGGCAAGCTAGAGGAGGGGGAGGGGTGAGGAGAGAAGAGGAGGAGAGGAGCCGAGGAGGAGGGGAGGGTGTTCAACCGGTCACCACATCTGACCCCATTGCTGAGGAGTGACAGGCAGTGTGTATGCATGTGTACAGACGAATGGCAGGGGTTAGGTTAAATATGTAAGATACCCTTCGCTTCTTGAGACAGAAAAAGAAAGACACTGGAAGAGAATGAGAGAAAACATGTCCCGGCCTGTGTCAAGCCCTACAGCATCAGAAAGACAAACCTTTTGTGTTTGAGTATTTCACTGAATTAAATCAATTTGACTTTATTTACATTGTTCTGTAACTCCTGAAAATGCTCAATGTATTGGAACTAGTAAAAGTAAAGAAAGCCACTCGCTCTAAATCAATCACCACCATCTCACACAAACAAGGAAGTTCGGCCAAAAAACGTGCATGTGCACCTTTACAGTAGACACGCAGAGACGCTACATGCTAACACATGCTATACAATAACAAGAAGTTGTTATTAGGGTGGAGGAGGCTATACTGCAGGATCGTGGTCGGGGGTGGACTTCTCAAGAAAAGGATAAAAGCGTGGGTTTGGCTTCCCCTCTGTCGATCCTGTTGTCATCGCAGGGGTGAGAATGAGTAGTTTCTTTAGTCACTTCCTCCTTCCGTCACTCATTGCTTTTTATTTTTTTCAGATCGCAGAGTGAGTGAGCAAGAGCGATGACAGCGAGAGAAATGATCTCGGGGTTGAAGCTGCACGGTGGCCAGCCATGTTGCCAAAGGCCACCTTTCGACAAAGCTCCTTTATGGTCTGGACCCCCCGCCCGACTTGAAACGCAGGGCCGCCAACTTCTGCCCACGTGTTTGTGTCTCTCCTCTACCCCCTTTCCTCTTGAGCATCATACAGATCATCCTGCTGCTTTTGGAGAAAGGGAGTCTCTTTGCTGTTTGAATTGATGGCGTCCGTCTCAACTGTAGCCGCGGACCATATCACGCCACAGGGGTTGCAGGTGCTAGCGTTGCCTCATATGCCCCTTAGGCTGGCCCTCAAAAGGAGAAGTGCAGCTCATGGGGCGTCGTGGGGTTTGACCAATCTCACAGGTTCAAATCTGACATTGCTGCTACAGTCTCTTTAATCGCTCAGCCCTCAGAGATGTCTCATGTTGCAAGAGGCTAAGAAATAAAGGATTCAAAGATACTAGGAGATATTGCAGCTTCTAACAAAGGTGTCGAGACACTACACAAACAGCTGAAAGCTCCAAGAGCTCCAAAAGAAAGCTGTTTTCATTTATCCCCTACAATAAGAATAGTTTGGTTTAACATTCCTACTTCAAGGGCCTGTAAATTAAAATAAGCCCAGTGATATTAAGTGAAAATCAATGACAGTACTAAGGTTTCGCTGGTGCATGTTGTCGACAAGCAACAGCTCTCTCTCTTCTCTTGTTTCTACTTTTCTTTCTAAACTGAAAAAAACAAAAGACATGCAAGTCTAGCTACTCGTTTTCTGAATAACTAATGATAAATCGCATGATCTACGCCACCCAGGATGAGTAACGTCTTATGAATTTCCAGATAAGTGAGCCTGCCTCCGCCTCTCAACATCACTCAGTTTCAACACACTCACTAAGTGCCTTATCCATGTGGGCTCAGACTCTACGTTCTTCAAACATCCAGCAGATGGCATCGTCTCCCAGTTAATCACAAGGGAGACCTCGGTAATGAAACAGCATATGCCAAAGTCGTTTAATCCAGCAATAAACAAAAAGAGGAATTTCATTTTAAATCGATGTGGCTGCGCATTATGAAAATGGACAAAGCGTGCATCCGCTTATAACATTTAGGAACCTAATGCAAAGACCTCAGGGACAATTAATAAATTACATCAACTGGATCGCAAAAGTTGAAATTTTTTGCTGACAACCCTGAGAAGTCAGTTACATAGCAAACTTCCTGATGCAATTAACCCTTTGAATGCTGTTACGCCCTGAGGAAAAACAAAACAAAGCCCTGACAAAAAAAGGAATGCAGATTACAACAAACCACATACAAACATGATCCGCCCATACTCGCACACGCGAACAAACAGCACGCACGCACACGCACACACACACAGACACAAACACACAGCAGATTGACTGCTAAATGGCATAGAGTAAAACACACAGTTTTAACACCCTGCTGGGACTAAAGCCGATCATGAACTCTATAGTCAAACAAACACACTGACACACAGTTCCACCCTGTGGCTGGTTGGAATGCAGATTACTCTCTCTCACACACACACCAGCGTATAAAGTAAATCCTCTTGGCTCCTGTATTCCCCGGCCAGTAGGGAGATAATGCAGCGGCAGCTCTAGCGATTGGTTAATCTTTAACCAGGAAGGGATTTGCCTATCAGCTCGTTAAAACTAGCTGCACAGTGCTGCTGGCCAATTTATCGGATCCAGCCACCAACCTGGCTTGATCAAGTCCAACAGTACACTGCACACTGTCCTGCCTATAACTACACTGAGTATCCATGCCTCTCTTCACTGGAGCAGCAGATGTCTCTTTTCCAGTGGCCTGGTATAGCACACTTTAGGCATGCCACAATATTGTGGTCCTTAGGAGAGGAGCCAAACCAGTCAGTGTCTGCCCTCAAATGAGCAATGAAAATGTCATTGAAATATAGTGGTTGGCTCCGCATGTGCGGAGCAGGCGACTAAAGCACCATTTCTAAAAGTGTTGCTGAGCTGTGAATAGCAGCTTCTGAATACTTCTGTACCGTCAGTGTAGCCGCGGCATGGTTCAATGTTTTGCTCCAGTCTAACTAATTGCATCCTCATTGTTTTCAGAGCTGTTATCAAACAAGCACTTAATGCTGCATCACTTTAAATCGTTTTCACCATCAGCCGACCGGTAGGCTTTTATTGTGAAGCAGCAACCAGAAGATAAGCCCAATCTGTGATGATGATAACCAAACAACTGATGTTACGTGTTGTGATGTGGATGTTTTATATATTTTGGTCAGCAGACCAGTTTTAAATACTGCCAGGAAGAAGACTAGAAAACAAGATATGGTGAGTTGAGAAGCTGGATGTGATGGAAGTGTGTGATCAGCAGCCCCATCAAATCATCAAGATAAGGGACATATTTTACCATGCCTGAAAACCTCCTTATTATTCAGATCATGATCTCCGATCACAGTCACCGGTAGCAGCACAGGACAGATCTTCAGAAATGAAGGTCGACCATCCGCTCAGCTGATTCGGAGTAAGTAGCTGTACCACTGATACAAGGGGAGTCAGCCTGAGGGAAACTTCTGACTGAAGGCAGAAAAACGGGGGTGTCTAAAATGCCAGTGATGCAGCAATATGCATGAAACCAACCCAGCAAAACAGGATGTAATATGGGAACAATAGCCGCTACCACATCCGTATTACTGTGCTTCAACCTTAAGTGAGCTTTAAAGAAGACAGCAAGTACAACGGCCTGCACAAAAGCAGGAAGCATGTAGAGTCTGTGGCTGACAAGAGCAACACTTTAAAGCTGTGTCTCAATTCGGTGGCTGCATCCTTCCGAAGCCGCATTTGCAGACCAGAGTCACGGCAGAGACACTAAGCTGTACCAATTCGAAGGCTCTTCCAAATACGGCGGACATATGTGTACTTCTACCCCCGAGCAATGGAGGCTCCACCGGGTGGATCCTTCCCAACCCAGCTTATCCCATGATTCCTTGCGCTACAGTGACAAACAGTTTTTCAGCGGTAATGGCGGCAAGACGAGGCTAATGTTAGTACTCAGCTGACCAGCTAACGGTACACATGTTAAAAACACATGTTTTCAACATTTTCAATTAACCGAAGAATGTTTTTGTCTGTAACTTTGTTGCTCGGCTACGGCTGTAAGGTCAGGCTAAGCTGGTGATGCAATAGAAAGACCAGACTTCTCAATTTGGTTTCGACCGACGCGTATGTGAGGCCGTCAATACAGCCAACGTAGGCTGTGTGGAACAGGTCCCCCAAAGGACACGGCCGCTGAATTTGGACACTTCTTAAGTGATATACTGTCTATAAATAGAGCTCATGTACAGTATCCATAAGAAGCCTCTGAAGGTGGGATAACAGAATAAAAGATAGAACATCGTCTGATAGTTAAAGAAAAGGTGGTTCATGTAGTTTAAACAAGAAGAACAGTAACCTGGCTTCAAAAAAAGCTATAAATGCCCTTACACAAGAATGTTAGGGCCTAGACTTAGACTGTGCAAACAGATGTATGGCATACTGTCATTCTTGTGGATGCACACACACACACACACACACACACACACAGACACACACACACACATACACACACACACACTCGCACACACACACACAGTATCCAGGACCACAGCAGGATAAACCTGCCTGGGTAGTTCCAAGTTTGTTTGACTTCTGAGATGAGATGTCAGAGCAATCTACCCCGAGGCACCGTAGAATAAGATGTGTGTGTGCCTGCATGTGTGCACACCTGCTAACTCCAGCCTGTGCGCATGCGTGCCAGCTCTTTTACTTCACCCCAAGAGAAAATTTGATATCAGAGAAACCCTGAAACGGCAGCATTAAGGCTGCTGAGCTGAAGAATCAAAGTGAACAATTCCACTGGAGAATGAGGGAATGGAAAGACTAAAGGAGAGAACAAGAAAAGGGAGACAAAGAGGCACAGATCAATGAAAAAGCTGAGACACACACACGTTATTGCCTCTGTCTGAGATGTCATTATACAGCAGGCCTCCATTATAGAGCTACAGCAGAGAACAGAGTACATCTCCCTCTGACCTGGCTCACTCTCACTGTCTTGACCACACACACACACACACACACACACACACACACACACACACACACACACACACACACACACACACACACACACACACACACACACACACACACACACACACACACACACACACACACACACACACACACACACACACACACACACACACACACAGAGGAAAGAGAGCAGCCTGCCTCTTTTACCTTGAGCGGCTTTAAATGATACGGCTGTGTGTGGGTGTGCATGTGAGCGCACACCTTATTATTCATCCCTCACCTCCCGCTTCTCTTCCTCTCTTCCACTCGATCTCCAACCTGCCTGCCAGCAGCTCGCAACAAAAACACTGAGATTTCAAAAGACCAGCCGGCATCGCTCTCCCCCTCTCTTCACCTTGCTCTCTTTCAACACACAAACGCACACACTCACAAAAACAGACACAGCGTGTGTCTTGAGGGTAGGCACGAGCCAGGATTATTTCCCCTGCTCTCCTCCTCCATGCATCCGACTCATCCACCCCAGCAGCACAATTTCCTATGTCTGTTAATTACATAGCGACTGTGGTGGGGGTTCCTTGTGTTGCGTGTGTGTGTGTGTGTGTGTGTGTGTGTGTATGTGTGTGCACGCATGTCATCTGCCGAGTGTGTGGCTGTGTTCTCTGAGACACCGGTGTGGGCGTACGACAGAACAGTCTGGTTACGCTTCACAACGCTGCTTGGTAGTGTGTGAACACACACACAGTCACACAAACAGACATACGTAAGTGCCTTCTGTCTGCGTCTCTGGCTCTTTGTGGTCCATGCCCCGGGAGTCAAGCTGCTGCCTGTGAGGCTGTGCCCCTCTGTAGCCTCTCGCTGAGGGGGAAGCAGCCCTGCCACTCCCCCGATGTGAGGGCCAGCCTCAACCCCAGCCCAGCTGTTCCACTGGCAGAGGAGGAAGCTCTGACTCATTATCATCCTCATCATCCTCATCATCACTGACTCTCTCTTTTAATCACCTGCTACAGAGAGACAGGAAAAGGCGGCAGTGTTGCTCTCGGAGAGGATTGACAGATGACTTCACGTGAACCCAAAACACAAATAGAAGAAGAAGGCACACATACAAAAGAGGGGCAGCCATGGAGCTTATCATGGTTTTTTGCACCTGTGATAGTCTTTGGTGAACCTTCAGCCACACCAACGTGTACATACACACAGACAGCCTTTATGTCATGTCCCACACGGCCAGATAAACCCTATTGTTCACCACTGTCAAACTCTCCGCGCCTGTAGACATCACTGCATGTAACATATTTCGGTTGTTATCGTCTTTCAACATCCTCCCTTTCTTCCCTCCTCATCTCTCACTTCGCAAGCCACCTCAGGAGATGAGCGCTGTTTTTTGCCGGCTTCCCCACACACTCCTTTCTTCATCCTCTCTCCCTCTCCCCTCTATTCTCCCTGTGATGTACTCTGCTGGGTTGTGGTTGCCTAATTAGCACTCCAAGTACTCTGCATGGCTCCCTACTCCTAAGAGACTTCATCGCGCACAAACGCAGATACACACACACACACACACACACAGGCTACAGACACACGCACCGCACACACTTGACTTTCCATTGCAGGGTCCGGCTGCTGTGAGTTGCCCTGTTGAAATCTTGTAATTGGTATAACGAGTGTGTGCTCCTGCTCGTACATGTCTGAAGGGGTGGATGTTGTTCAGTCTGATGAGTGAGCCTCTTTTCCTCTGGGTGCGCTGGAGACAACCCACTGTCGCCATAGCCACACATCTCAGCGAGTAGCCAATAAGACTGAATAGAAGCTCATTGAAAATTATATAACTTAAAAACCTGTTAAGGGTCAAAACAGTTAAAATAAAGTGCACAGTGGAATCTGTGCCGTTCAAAAATAAAGAATAAGATAAATCACTGACCCATCCTTGAAAAGGAGCCTAGGCAGGAAAATATGAAGATAAAAAATGCACAGATTCAAAGAGTAGAAGTGAAATGATTAATTAATTAATGGATCAAACAATCAACAACTACTTTGACAGGCATTTGATCGTTGAAGTCCATTATGTTAAGTCTCATTTTCATCAACAGACAAGGGCTTAGGCTCTAGGATCGGGAAAAAAAACGTATCTGCCTAAAAAATCAATAATGGAAATATTTGCTAGTTGCAACCTTACTTAACAGTTTCCAAAATTCAGTTCCTCAAAAGATTTTTATCTACAGCTAAATTGCATTGCATTCAAATTCTATTGACTTAATTGCGAGGTATTGTCAGTCAGTTGCAGTGCAAAAAGGAAACGTATATGGTTGATCTGAAACTGAGAAAAGAGACAACACGTGGAAGATGTGAAACCGTGATATGAGCAGAAATAAAAAAGGGACCAGAGCCCAAGATGGATACCCTGTAGTTGTGCAAATACCAGCCAGATAAAAACAAATCTACCTGGCAACGAAACCTCCTGTGAGAGCACTTTTTCATATGACAACTGTGGCCTCCGCCGACACAGGCCCGCAGCTCCGTCCATGAGCCGATTAAAACAAATGACCACAAGACCCACTTCGCTTCTTCAGGCACATATCTGACCTTGCTCTCATACACAAGGAGGCACGCTAACAAACAGACACACACAATATGACAGTCAGCTGATGTAGCTGATATTTCGGAGAGAGAGAGAGAGAGCGAGAGAGGGAGGGAAACGGAGGAAGCGAGAGAGGCAGACGTCCTCTGAGAGACAGAAGCAGACAGATAGAGGCAAAGAGAGAGATGATGATGTGATAGCAAAAGAAAAGGGCTTTGTTGAAGAGTAGCCTTTAGCACAATGCTGGGTTATACAGTGAGAGGATGACACGAAAACGCACAAAGACAAGACAGATGGACACAGACGCACACTATATGATACGTGCTGACACACACGCAACACAAAAATTCTGAATGAAAGAGGCCCTATTTGGTGAGGGCAATAGTCAAGTATGGTCTGAACAGAGTGTGTGTATGATTCGCTTATCTGCTGCTCTCATGTTGCCTGTGTTGTGTTTGTTTGGCCAGAGCTTATCAGGCCCTGCGGTATGACAACGACAGCGGCAAACATCAGCTACGCACAAACACACACACACAATCTAAAGATATCTAGAACATGCTTTGGTCTGGTAAATGTAGCAAGACTGACTTGAGTGAATAGGAAGCTTTTTTCCTTTTTTTTTCTTCTTTCAGTTCCCCTCAGATAATTTAATCAAAAGTGGAGATGGAGAATACAAACAGAGTTAACATTGTGGAAAACTTGCTGCTGATTACTCCAGTGGCGAGCTGCTAAATGAAGTCACACTGGCTTGGAGAGCGTGTCTGCCTAGTTCTGGGAACCGGGTCTTGAAGCATGGGACCGGGCAATACAGAGAAAGAGAAAGTGTGACTTGAAGAGCTCTTATCATCGGCCCCTTTAAGAAATCGAGCGAAATTACAAGAAAGAGAAAAAAGCTGATTCATTTGTGTGTCTATTGATGGGAATAGGTACTTGTTGACTTCTGCTTGCTGCATACACTTCTACACCTACAGATAGTTGGTTAGTTTGTTGTCCAGGAAGAGGAAATTCAGTTTTCACAACACTGCACATTCATATCTACATTCAGCCCTACAAACCACGACCAATGATACAAACATCAGAGACACACTCGTAAATCTAGATTCAAGCCAAGCCTGTTTTCTTTGACGGCCTATCTCTAAGTGTCTCTACGTGTATCTCTACACGTGGAGGTAAACGTTGAGATAAAGCTGAGCGATGTTTCATGTACGCAGCTCGAGTCTACACAATGGGGTCAAAATGCATTCACTTTCTGTGAACCAGCAGGTGTACAGAGACTAACTGTAATAACCGTCTGATTTTGAACGCAGTTTGGGACCAGCCCTTGTTTACATACCATCCCCACAACCCCCTCCTGCAATTATTAGATATCAGGCTGATATTTGATGCAGTTTCTAACAAGTTTTAATGTAGTTGCAAGTATTTTCTATAGCCATACATTTCTGTAGTGTGTCATTTATGACAACAATTCCATATATAGTTAAAGTTTGAGAGATTAAAAACCTTGGTTGTGGAATGGGTTCAGGGAATATTTGGTCGTGCAGATCGGAATGTGAGAGCGATATCCAGGGGTTTGTTTTTTGACATTCTGAGATAGCACATTGTTATAATTTCCATTGATTTCTCAGAGAAAAATTCATGGGTCCTGATGAAACTAATCAGGCATGTTCAGGGGACTTTAGTTTAAATGTGTTTACATAAGGGGACTGTTTGCCTTGGTGGAGGTAAAAGCAAGTTTTAACCCTCGGAAAAGTGAGAAGCGGCCAAAATGCCCTTACTCTGTACAGTCTTCACTCAAAATGGTCCTCACAAAGAAGGACAAGCTTCCACACAACCACAAAATACCTTGTGGTAATGAATTAAGTACTGTTTAATGGCAATGCGGAGTGACATGGGGACATGAGTCTAAACAGGCATGGCTTACGGAGCAGGTTAGGCTTGCTCTCTCTCACACACACACACACAGAGCAAACACACACAAAGTGAAAAGCAGCTTTATCAGTTAAATATGGAGCAAAAAGCTGCAGGCCTGAGAACAAAAGTCCGGAATTTCTAGTTCAGCAGATATTATCTTCTCTGCAACTTCTTCCCCTGCCTGTGAATCCATCTGTATGTCCACCCCACTGTCTGTCTGTCCGTCTTCCCTGCACATGAATTGTTTATGACCTGTTTGTTCAGCTGTCTTCAACGGTCATCACATTTACAGCTTACCTCTGCTACCAGTTTTTACACACCGCAGGGGATGCTTAGACACACACAATCACTCACACCTACTCTGTCCATCCTGAGGGGAGATGCCGTCAAACAGGGCTTAACACGAAACCGACACAGACACATGGAGGGAGTTACAGCTGGGGAGACAGGAGGACAGAAAACCGAGACAGAGACAAAGGGAAGGGAGAGACAGAGGCAGACGGAGGGTCCAAGCAAGTCCGACCACACAACAAACCCTGCTCTGGTGGTGACACACAAAAAGAGTGGTGAGCGCGGCCACATTTTCATACCACCCCGGGACATTGTTGTAACGCAAGTCAAATCCAGGCCTCGCCCATTTAAACGCATCCCATTCTCTCTTATAGGGAACTATGTAAACCCAATGCAAAGGCCTCCCCTACACTCTGTGCTATTCAAAGCTATCAACGTGGGCTGTTGATAAGGAAATGCAAAGTGGGTCACCTTTAACTCCAGGCTCCCTGTGTAAACAGTATGGGGAGCTGCTTGGGACTCTCCTAATCACTCTCTAAACAGAGCCAGGTGCTGTTGCCACAGACAAACTGTCACCAACACTCTGCTCAACACAGCTGCTGTCTAGCCCCCAGACACCCACAGCACTGCAGGCTACCGCGGCACGACACACAGCACCACGACACCTGAAAACATGCCAGCCCTGTATAGGTTCCACAACTTCTTCACCAAAGAAAAAAAAAAGGAAAGGCAGATCAGAAGCGAGAAATTCGGTTCCCGAGAGAAAGATTTGCATAAGTAATCTTAAACTCTTATCATGTGCTGACACATAAGACACGTGTAAGTCTTGACGAGGGAGGATAAGTCCACCTCAAATCAGCTCACTTACAGTTTCTATTGCTTCTGCCAAGGAGGGTTTGTTTATTCCTGTTACTTTAGTCCGTTTCTCTCCGTAGATAGAAAACTTGCCTTTCGTGAAATCTGGTACACAGATAAAGAACGCACGTTTTTTTTTAAACTGTCAACCCTCTCAGAGATGAAAATGCCTCTAAAATCCTTGTGATTTTTGCAGGGTCAAGAATTCAATAAGAATTCAAATTTATGAAAGAAGTCTCGTCTTAATGTGTCAAAGCAATTTGGAGAAATCAATACTTTTTGAGATTGTTTGTTTTCATCAATTTTGGTGGACAGAGCGGATTACTCCTTTAAGGGTAAATCACACAGACTATGTGTGCATTGAGTATGTGATTTACTACTTGTTGCAACGTAACAACAACATTGTACATGACCACACACTCTACACTGGTGTCTGTGCCATCAAAATCACAATTTGACTAAATAAGGGTCCATTTAAGAGGCAGTTAAGTGAAACAATAAAGACTATCACGCTGCCTTCTTCTACAATGTGTTCAAGACAAAGCTGCTGGAAATGCTGGATTTTCCAGGTGGAGTTCTTGTCAGATCAATTCTGGAATACCACATATCCAGATTGGATTAGCCTACACGTCTGCACAAACACTTCACACACTTCCTCGGAATTCACTTCCATTACTTTGATACATTCTCACGTGACTTCTGTGTAGCTCTTATTCAAGTCAACTTCCATGCCAGGGGTCAGAAGCACCTTAAGCTCACATCACAACAAGTGACTGATCCTAATCCGGCAGATCCTTGACATGCTCGCAGTTCTAAAACACAGACTTTCTCGAGCTTTAGACCTTAAATGGGCACATTTCAAGCCTCCCTGTTTTAGGAAGACTTGACACCGTGAAGGCACTGGAAATGATCTTTCATGGAATCAAACTAGGAGATCTCGGATGTGAAAAATAAAGCCTCCCCTTGTGTAATCACTACCAGGACATCAACACATAATTTGTGATCTCAATCAAAAAGCAGAGGATCCTAAATAAAGACTAAACCCAAGAATAGAAGCTACTTTTATTCACCAATAGACGGGCAGATCTTATTAAAGGGAAAAACTTACGCAACTGATCTATCCTCTTAATGTTTTCTGAAGGTGTACAAAAGAATCTTTACATCAGTATGATATTTGCAAAAGGTGGAGTTAAATGAGACACATAAAGCTGAAACGCACAAAACCAGAGATTATCCGGTGACAGCAGCCTAATATGAGCAGGTCAAAGGCTGTGTTGGGTGTTAAGTGTGTGTGTGTGTGTGTGTGGGGGGGGGTTGTCCTGCATCAAAGAGTTAACAAGGCAGCAGTAGCACTGGCTGCCATCAGCGGTGGAGGTGAGAGTTCAAGCTTTGCTTTGACCTCAACTGAAGATAAAGCAAAAACAGAGAGCACTCAGCGCTCATCGCCACCGAGGCTTAATCTGGATCAAGATCCTCATCACTGACGACTGTAGAGATCACACGTTCCATGTGTCAGGCTGGTTTTTCATTTAGCTCAACTGTGCTGGAGATGAAGAGTAAACATTTTCAAAATCCCCCCATGAAAAAATATTTAATCCTCAAACAAATTCCCATATCTACACCATATCATGTTTTAAACACTGGGCACCTTAAAATCAGACTCTTGGTCACGTAGAGAGATAAGTATGGTTACAACTAGATCACAACTAATATTTATCATCATGTTATATAAAAAATTTAACAATTCTCTTAAAAGCGTAACAAGATGATTTCCGTTGGTGAGCAGCAAACAAGGAGGTGAAACTTAAGACCACATCTATGGTGTCAGAGACAAGTGAAAAAGGACAAAGACATCCCCTATTGTCAAGTCCTGAAAATAATTGTGTCCCCTCATTAATTGTGAATGTCCGCAACATGTGTTTTTTCTGTACCTGGCCCTGCTGCCGGGGGCCAGCTCGGGGTCATGTGTGATAAGACTGTAATCTGTGTGAGGTGCAGCGAGTGATAATGGCACTAGACACCACAGCGATGGTCAAAGTGACACCATGCAGGTATGTTACATGCCTGACAGGTGGCTCTGTAATGAACGACCCATCCCCAGCACCAGTCAGGGGCTGTTAAAGACACCAGGGGACAGTGTCACTACAGGACGCTCTAATTCAGTGCTTGTGTATTTGTGACTAACCTTATCCGCAGCTAAAACACACACGAAGGCTCCTTGTGGCTGCAGATACACTCAATGTGTCCAGAAAAGCCTGTTGCTCCATCGTTGTGTTTGTAGTGCATGTTTCAAACCCCAGATACCTGTGCATGTGTGTTTGTGCTCCAGGTATTACTCATGTTGTGGGGACCTAGCTCTCGACAAAGTCACAATAAAACAGGTCCCGATAACGTGAATGATTAGATTAGGGCGATGACAGGTTTTGAAGTAAGGTTTGGTTAAGTTTGGTGTTAGGCAAGTAAGTATAGTTCAGGTTAGAGTAGGTACCCAGGTTTAAATGAAATAAAGTCAATGTGATGTCCTCTGGAGACAGGACTGTGTGTGTGTGTGTGTGTGGTCCAGGTATTACTCATGCTCCGGGGAACTCATTCTGTTTACACTGTCACATTTTGGGGACAAATCCAAATAACTCAAATGATTGAATTTAAAGGTTAAGGCATGTTTTAAGGTTTAAGCTATGGTTAAGTTTAGGTTCATCTTAGGTTAGGCACGTAGGGACTAAAGTTCGAGTGACACTCCAGGAAATCAATGTACGGTCCTCTGAAGGCCATGAAGACATGTCTGTGTGTGTGTGTGTGTGTTCGCGAGCGTTTACTCAGAAGCTGCTGCTTAAAGAGAAGTGAAGGAGCGCGTGGGAAGTGATTCAACGCGCTCCACCTGCCACGCGCACACATGCACGCGCGTGCATACATAAACACACCCACACAAAGGGTCAAACCCTTAACCCGGGAGCACCAAATGGTCAACATGTGTCACTGTGGGAGTCACACACACACACACACGCACACACTGATAGGGAGAGAATGGTGCGTTCAGGGGACGGCTCGCCGGCGTCAGCTCAGCCAGACGCCCCAGTGATATTAATGGAGGCAGCGTGACTGCCGACTGAGAATTAGCAGACGAGTAAAGCCAACAACACAGTTTTACGTAAAAGGGCCTCCAGTGGACGTAAATGGCTTCACGCAGAAAAGCCTCCGGGCTGCGCTTTACATATTAATCACAACAGCGCACCGGTAACAATGTTACAAGAAGTTCATTTGAAAAAGGGGAGGGGGTTGCCCGCCGCAATTCCTTTCACTCCTTCAGGCTAATCTGCATTTTAAAACACGATTATGTGAAAATCCCTCAAACCCAGTGACACATTAACACTGGACGGATAAAAGAAAGCGCTTAAACTGCCGTCTCTCTGTGGAGCGGACTCTTTTTGTCCTGTACGCGCACACAGGCACGCGACCTTCGGATACTCAGAGATATAAATACAATCAAAATAACACGCAGCCGCTTCCTCGACACCGGAGCGACTTCCTCAACACAATAAACCCTCCGCTGGGCGCTCGCTCGCTCGCTCGCTCGCTCACACGAACAACCTCCGGGTCGGAGAACACAACTACACACAGACACACAACCACTCACCGCAAAAACAAGTACGGGCTATTCCAGTGTTTATGAATTAGTAAGAAATCCTTCTCCTTCGGTCAGCGGTGAAGACGCGGGTCCATCCCTCGCGTCCAGAACGCAGAGTCCGCACTTTTTGTCAGGAACCTCCGACCGGCGTGGCCACAGGGACGGAGCGGAGCGCAGAGCCGGGCAGAGGAGGAGAGAGGCGGCCGGCTGCTGCTGCTGCTGCTGGGAGCCGGGAGGTGGGGCTTCCTCTCCGACGGGGGCCGGACACACACAGACACACTCACTCTCACACACACTCACACTCACACACACACACACACACGCCAGAGGGGGCGGGGGGTAGAAGCACCTGCTCCCAACCCCCCCCAGCCCCCCACCTCCACCCCGTCACGCCTCCAGTCCAGAGGGCTGACCCCGCATTGTTCCCCAAATGGGATAAAGAATGACCCCCCCCCCCCCCCCACACACACACACACACATCCCTGACCAGGATGGACAGAGTCACTTCCTTCCTTAAATATGAAAATATGTGACTAAATTACATACATTCTTATTATGTTGTAACATAATTATTACTAATTATACGGAACAGTATTTAATAGGTAAATTTGCAGGAATAAGTATGCATAATTAGTGATGTTTATTTTATCAATTTCTTATTAGATATATCGATTATTAAACATATGTTATTGATTTTATCCACATTTCCTGCAGGTTTGTGAAGCTACGTTGCAAAATGACTGTTTTTTTTTAAACCTCGATCGCTCTGATGATTGCCCTTGTACTGTCTTTCTCTTCTCTACACCAACCTCTCTGCATATTATTAACCAAATATGTATTATATGTATATTATATGACTATTATTCATACAGAAGATCAGCTGTGGGCCAAGAACAGTTGCCGGGCTACTATAACATCGTAAAGGTCAAATGGCTTATTGTTAATACCGGGGAATATTTAAATCGAATGAATCTTAAGCTTTAATACATTTTTTCAATAATCAGCAGATTTTAGGGTACTAAACTTTAATGTATTTATAATTACTAATATGCATGACCATACAGTGAGAGTAATTCCATCAAGTGTCCACAAGGGGACAGCCACCTACCAAAAGCACGGAGAAGCCTCAGCTGACAACCTCTCCCCCTGTCTGGCTTATCAATGGTTTTACTGTGGATTAGATACCAGCGGCTGCACCGGCTGTAAAATCAAAGCCACACTTGTAAGCAGCAAAGACCGGGTTGTTCTCTCAAAGCCAAGGATGAAAACACGAATTAAGCAGGTGATGGCAGGGGTGGGTGGGGTGGGGTGGTTCATGGAAGTGGGATGAGGTCTCTCTCTCTCTCCCTCACATTGTGCTGTGTGTGCTGCTAATTGCTGTGATGCACTGGATCAAATGCGAGCCTCATTATGTATTGTGAGTCTCTCCTGCAGCATACCCACTTGTCCAATGCTATCAGGAGCCCCGGCAGAGCAGAGAAACACGACCCTGATGCATGCACACCGCATCCCCCACATTATACTGCCCTCCTTCCTGCATGTGAGTGAATATATAATACATGTGATAGCGGCCTCCTCACCTCTGTTTGACCTGAGAGCGAGCGAGAGTAAGTAGACAGGATATCCTGACTAACGATGCAGCTTCAGGACCTCGGCTTTTGATCCACCATGCTGTCTATCCACATGCTGCTCCCACACACATCTCTGCGAGGATCCCCCTTCTGTTCAATTCCTCAAATCACAAGTCCTTAGAGTATTAAAGCGCCTTAGTTGACTCGGAAATCTTTAGTCAATTACTCCTTTCTACGGTCTACATCGCTAATCACCAAATGACGTATTAGTCATTTCTGGCAATTAGTCATTGTTATTAAGAAAAGTCATTACCGATGTTCCACAGACACATCTCGTGCATCACAATGATATTCACAAATACGTCTTTAATAAGCACAGGAGCCCTCAGCATGACTGCATTCCTCTGTGGAGTGACATGAATACTGAGAAAAACTACGATTATTATTTTTCAATTAAATAGACTAATGGATTTGTCAAAAAGAAAATGTTTTGACTATTTCTACGCCTACTTCTTTCAAGTCAAGAGCAGCACGTCAACAATGATCGTGTATATGATTTTATCACCTCATAACCTTCTCATCCATTGTAAATAACGACAAAGATTCAGCTTTTTGGGCACAATGTTATGAACATGTATGAACTAATGAGATTTAAAAATGGGGCCTTAACCTACTGATGCATGAGTCCTGCAGCAGCCGCAGGTTGGACGACAGCGATTTCCCCCTTAGAAGGTCTTTTCATTAAAAAAAGAGTCTTATTCATCTTTAAAAAAGTCTTATAAAGAATAAAAATGATTGCCCCATCATAAACTGTATTAGAGATATTAAACATGTATGTTTTTCGTCACCGGTTCTTGGCACACGTTCACACACACTTTCAAAAACACACTGTTGCACTGTGTATCTCCCACAATGAGGCTTTACCTAATTACCCGTCCTCCTCTCGCCCCAGGTGCACTATACTGTTCAACGGAGGGAGTCTGCAGAGTATTCCTCTGCTCCTCCTTGTGTCCTCTTTCCAGCCATCCTTCTATACCTCCTCCAGCTTCTTCCTTTTGATACTGAACACCCCCACCCCGCACACATTCTCGCTCTTACCATTGCCCCCTCCTCCTCCTCCTTATCTCTGCAGCCTTTACTTCCTTATGCACAACCTCCCTCCCTCTCTCACTTTCTCTCTCTGTCTCTGTCTCCCTCCTCTCCCCCTCTTCCTCTGCAGCGGACCTGGCCTTAGGCATCGTTAGCTTAATTTAATAAAGGAGCTTAAGCTTTTGAGAGGCTTTTGAAGGATCTGACTGCTGTTACATTCATTACAATCTATCAGCCACAAGAGACACAGCCTTGTTGCATTTCTGAGAAGGCGAGCAAGTGTGTGTTATAAAAGTGATTTGTTAAAATGATGGAATCGCACATCTTATAAGGTCACAACTCACTGCTGCTCTACACAGTAAACTCCTTTGTGCAAATTTGGTGTGTCTACATCAGGCAAACACTGTATGTGAGGATGCATACACTTAATATATATACTGTATATATAGTGACTTTGAGGAGGGTCTGGCAGATGAATTGCCCGGCTTTTTTTATTTCGTGGAAGCATGCACTTTCCTGCAATCAGCATCTAAAAAAATGTCTCATTCACCTCCAATGTTGAAGTCCGCAATCCTCTCAAAGACAAACCACACACACACACACACACACACACACACACACACACACACACACACACACCTTCTAACACACACACTCCTGCTTCGCCTCTGTTATGTGGATCACAAGTGGCAGGTCTCTGAGCCTTTGCCATGGGGAGACAAGTTATGGCAAAGGCAAAGCAGCTCCCTCTCTGACCTTGTTTAATCTCCACACTGTTTTGACTTGTACCTCGAACACTTAAAAATTCTGACGCAAACCAATGTGCATATGTGCATGACTGAGTGAGGGCTACAGGGCATATGCTATACCTCTCGGGTGTGTGCTGCACGTTCTTCACAGGCAGATATGAAATTAAGGTGATAGAGGTACTTAACATGCAAATCAGACCCCACACAGAAGGCGAGACGAGGGGCTACGCAAAGTGACAGTTTAAGCAAGAAGGAGACATTGGAGTGTAAGGAAAGAAATTTCCAGAAAAGGGAGAAATAACGAGGAAGAGTGACGCCCTGTGTTGTTATTTACCTCGCTGACTGACACGCTGTCATCACTGTTACCACCCAGCTGTGCACACCTTTCTCATTTCGAAAGATAATGTCTTTGTTAACCAGTTTATAGGGCATGAATTTACAATTTAATTCAATAGTAATAAATGTCCTTGCAACAAACTATATCTTAACACACCTTAAAATGTTATGTACGTCATTTTCAGAGATACACAAGAAAATCTCTATACAGTTCTTGTACGCAGCATATGAAAAAAAAAATAGATAAGTCACATAATATATTCTGTAATCCTGCAAAAATGTTATATTGAGATCTAAAATTGTTAATCTAACATATACAGTCAAATTGGAAAAACAGACTGAGCCATATGCTGCTTGCCTGACCCTTTAACCCAGACCCCAGCGTCACAGCCAAACACTACGCCACACACATTTTGACTGGCAGCTCAACAGGACCAATCGCAAGATACACGTGCATCCTCCGGCCTATCAGAAATGCAGGGGATGGTTGTCTTTACAACGCTTGTGCGAGAATAGACTGTGAGGAGATGTGTTAAGGGTTGAAGAGAAATCTCTTTCACAGTTCCTTCCATTACTGTAAATATGATGCTTTTCTCCCCCACTGCCCTTAATTACATACATACACATGCAGCACATGGTCTGGCACCATGTGATGAATGGTCTGCCCCCCGCCCTCCCCCCCCAATGGTCTGGTCTGGCTCCAAAGCTAAAAACAGAGGAAAGGCTCAGAAAGAGGGAAATAATTAAAGTAAAGAATAAAGGAGAAATGTGGAAGCTGTATGGGTTAAAGCAGGGAGGTCTTTTGATTTTGTTCCCTCCTAACTATGCTTTTACTATCTGGGCGTTAGTGTGTGTATGTGCGTGTGAGTGTGAGTGTGAGTGTGGGTGTGAGTGTGTGTGTGTGAGTGTGGGTGTGTGGGTGTGTGTGTGTGTGTGTGTCTGAGAGCAACAGGGGATGTGTGGTGAAGCCTATTAACAGACGCAGTGGTAATAGGCATGGGGAACCAGGATGTGTCTGAGCCACTGACCTGCCCATTAGCTCTCTCCACTCCGCTAAGCCCTCACATCGATCACCCAGCCACACATCATTGATCTGGAAAACCAGGCACGAGCGAACTACTTGGACATACCCTCTGTCTCTCACGCCTCTGAGTGTGTGTGTGTGTGTGTGTGTGTGTGTGTGTGTGTGTGTGTGTGTGTGTGTGTGTGTGTATTTTGTTACTATGAATGTAAGGCAGACCCTTGTGTCTGATTGGACGCACACATCTACCCACATCTACACACACTTCACTTAACATACAAAAGGGCCAAGGAATTTAAACCTGCTGTTATATCATTTCTCCCGTTATTCAAATGCATTCCACCTTCCCACCTCTCTGCTGTGACATAATTAAGAATGTACACTCCTCTATTAGCCACGCTGGCGGCAGCTAATTGTTAGCTGTCAGTTCAGAGCACACAGACCCTCTTAACCCGCTATGCACTGCGCCTGTGTGCAAACGGGTGTAAACACACATAAACATAATTGAGCACAAAGGAGGTATGTGATCATATAATTGCCCACACCTCTACACCTAGTGTACCTCCGGTTTATATTCTCCTGTACATTTTGATCAGGATGCAGGAGGATTTAGTTAAGACTTGAATCTTAATGGACGATATCTCAGCAGCTAATTAGGTTAAATTGTTCCCACATCACTCTCTTTGTTGAGTTCTCCCTAATACAGCAGCAGGCAAATGCACCAGAAGAACTATTTTATACCCTGACAAAGAAAGACAGCAAGAAGAAGAAGAGAGGGGTTAAGGACCAATGGGAGGCTACTGAAAATTACTATTTTATGGTCAAGCTTAGATCAGATAAAAATAAACAAAAGGGAGGAGAAGACTAAACGTGATTGAGGATATAAGTGGGTGAGTAAAGAAAATCAAAGTATCAGTAAAGATAAACACATGTGCACCCAGTCAGAGCGTTTTAACACATATAATTGGTCTAATCTAATACAAGGACACAGCATGGACGACATGCCGTCTCCCCAAAAGTTATTTTGTATTTTTTTCTCAAAGATGGTTTATGTCACTTTAAGGAGTTGTCGTTACACTAATTTAAGTTAAAGATCAAATTTTTCTGTTTATTTTGGTTTTTAAATATATTTATAAATGTGTTGAAACATCAAGATTGACGGCTGAGTCTGGCTGCCGATTGGTCGAGAGTGTAGATCAGCGATACTTTGCTACCACGGTGCCATCCCTTGTTCATTCCTAAGCAGACTCTACCTCTAAATGTGCAAAGTAGCAGTGTTTGTATCCGTTTGCCTTTAGTTCTGGATAGTGGGAGGAAGAGGGGACACGTGGCCCATCTTTATGTACGGTCTATAGTAGCGATATAACAGATTCATTATTCACAGTAATCAACTGCAATGGGAAGAGTGGGAGAGTTGTAAATCTACGCGTATTTTGTGATTTGTTGTATCTTTATCAAGTTAAAACATAACCCATAATAACCCTGGGATCTTTTCCATTATCGCTGCCCACTTACACCCACTCCCTCCTCTATCCTCTCACCCACACCCTCCCCCTGAACACACACACACAGCCTAAAACAGATGGCAGCGGGACAATGATAGTCAAACCAATTATTTATCTAATTATGACTTACCACTTAACAGCATTATCTCCCCATGCAATAGTTAGGTTCTCAAATAGGGGTGAGGGGAGTCTAAACAGAGTCATTACGATTGCAGTTACCAGGGAGGACCCGGCATGCCCACTCGACCGGTCCTAACGTACACCAACTGGCGTGTTTTGAAATGCTGATTCTTATTCATTTTACCACAGACATGCCTACAAACACACAATATATTATGATGCAGAGGGGAATGGAGAAAGGGAGGGAGAGATGCAGCAGCAGGCAGTGTGAGTTCAAACCCATGCTAATAGGGTAATTGCATTGATTTCCATTTAGCTGTGCTCTCTGATGTTATTTACAGCATTTAGTCCGACAAACAAGGCCCTGCTCTCTTCTCCCAGCTTGCTTTTAACCAGCCGTGACATGCTGTCAACCCCTCTCCCTCTACCCTCTGCCCCCCTTCACCCTTTTCACAACTGCCAAAACAGCCAAATACATTATTAGGCCATTAATAGCAGCAGCGCTTACACATCTCTCCCACCCCCCCTGCGTGATTCATTCCGGTATTGCAGTCCCTCCCCCCCTCCCTCTCTATCGTCCTCTCGGGCCTGTTGGCACAAAAGCTGGGCGGCTTTGAAGTGGCCTTGTTTATCCAAACAGTCTGAGATGCGGTTGTGTGTGTGGACGGGGTGACGGGTGAGAGGGTTCAGTGAAGGTGAAACCCAATGTCAAGGCCTCACAAGTGTTGAGGCCAAAGTACAATTTTTCAATCAAGGCGTTCTGGGCCCTTCATTACAGATGACAACTGATTACTAATGATACAAAATGCACAACACTGTCTTATGATCCATCAATCAGCATGACACAATGAGCAGGTTGAACTGAACCAGAAGTCTGTCCTCTCGCACCTCGATGTCTCTTAACAATAGACTATATATAAGAGAGAGAGAGAGCCTGGGAATGAGTGTGGAGGTGATTAGCATGGAGCAGACAGAGCTTTGTATTAGTGCTATATTAATATGGCGGTCACGTCCGGGACACAGACAGACTGCATTAAGCTCATCACCACTCTTCTGCACACATCAAGGACTCAGCCCGAGACCTGCCACCTAGCACACTGGTTTAAAAGCAGCTTGAGGTGGGGAAGATCTTATATGTCAATGAAATGTGAGTTCATTCCCCCCCGCTCCATTGATGTGTGAGTTAACAGAGGAACCGGGCAGGAAGTTGGTCTGCACAATGTATGTAGGGGGGTTGTAAGCATGAGGGGAACATATGTGTTCGGCTTGTTGTGTTTGTGAAGCGTCCGCAGCGCACAAATGATTCATTTCATTCACATCCAAGGGCTGAGTGGGTGCTATAGTGGCCTGGCATTGACAGCACAGACGCACTAGCATGTAAAAGTACGCGTGTTATACATACATATGAATTTAACATATGTCATGGGGTTTTATTCAAAACATGCAGCAGTACCATCAGTGCCCACACATTTCGGCCTAACCCCGCTTTACCACTCCCTGTGGGATTCAAATGAACAAAAAACAAATCTAGTTTCTGCATCAAGTAAAAAAACTAACAATCCACAAGCCGCTCTTATAAATAATTAAACAAACTAATTAATAAATAAAATAAAAATGCAATAGACAGCCAATTAGAGTTAGTCTGTTAAAGGAGTCAAACTTCATTCATGACAAAGATGTCATCCTCCAACTACAACCAGTATGTGTCTCTCTGTCTTTATGTCCCTCGACGAGATCCCGACCCTGACGCCCCCTATTTATTAGACACTTCATCCGCTGTGATGTCGAGTGGAGCGTCGACATTGACTTTCTCTCCCTCCTCATCCACCTCTTGTCTCATCACTGAGGGCCTATTAGCTGCGGTGCGTCTCCCTCCCCGTCAATGCAGTCGTCTTTTAACCGTGCCAGCTCTCTCTCTCTCTTTCTCTCGCTCTCTCTCTCTCTCTCTCTCTCTCTCTCTCTCTCTCTCTGCCCCTATGAGGCACTGAATTAACTTGGCTGATGAGTCTACCGTATACACAAAGCTACAGTGATGTCATTCCTCCATTGTGCTATTTGTGCCGTGCCATCAATCACCGTGTCCCATTGCTGGAAAGCCACTGATCTTCCAAGGAAAAAGGTTGTTTGTCTGAATGGCTCCAAATAAAAGATTTTGACACTGAACTGACTATAAATACAGCAGGTACATTTCCCTCTCCCTCCATCACTTTCTTTCTCCCTGCAGGTGCAAAGTGGAATAGCGAGCACCCCACTGTAAGACGATAAGGGAGGCTAAAGCGCTTCTATCCCAGCAGAACACACACACTCAGAGGGATAAGCTTTGGACTAGCCCGGATCCTTGAAACACACAAACACGGAGAAGCAGACGTTACAAAGCAGAAGCTCTCATCTCACCGCTAAGCAAGCAGGGGAAGGAGGGAGGGAAGACGAGGAGAGAATGAAAGGATTTAGTCTTCATCTGCGGATGAACATGCCATCTCCTCCCCCCTGTTCGCACAGATTCCCTTGCTTCCCTTTACCTCTAATTGCCACTTCAGCCCACTTTTCAGCTCCGTCAGCCTGCCCTCGGAACACCCACTGTCTTCGGACAACTGGGTTACCGAAGACCGATACATTAAGTGTTTGGTAACACTCTTTACATTCCAAAGCAACATAAGCTGTGGCTATGAACATTGGAAACACATTCCTTGAGCCAAGCACACGCTTCACACTCCTCCGACACACTTTCTCGGCGTGCAGATGGTGTGTGTTTAAAGCCAGCAGGGCAAGGCAGCCCGTGTCAGTGAGCGTGCATCCGCAAAGTGTCTGTGTGTGTGCTAATGTGTGAGTGTGCGCTTGTCTGTGTGTGCGAGTGCTCAAGGTCTCACCTGGGGGACGAGGAATTAACACAAGCAAATTTTACTGCATTCATTTTCATTTTGCTGGTAACTAGACCATCTGTTAGCCATGCTGCTCCACACAGGCAGAAAAAAAAAAGATAAGTGGGCCGCACTGCAATCACTCCCACAACCCCCCCCCCCCCCCCCATCCCCTTCGCTGCACTCCCTCTACCCCCTCTCCAACACAGTGCGGGGCAGAGATAACACCTCAAGGCCATGGAGTTGCTGCCAGCCTTTAAACCTCTCCGTCTCCCTCTGCCTTGCTCTCAGTGTTTTTCGGGATGAAAGAGCGGAGTCAGATCATAGGGAAACATGGCAGCCCAGAGACCTGTATCCACCGCCAAGGCTAAAAACCAGAGCACGGAGTCAATGCCCTCTGCTTTCACCTGCTGAACAGACTTGTGGACACCCACCTATGTACACGATGCACTCACGCAAGCAAACCTACACACTTACACATATGTTAAGAAAGCTTAATAATTACAGTTCTTTCTACACACAAATTAAATAATACAATATTTAACCACGACTCTAGATAAGATAAGATAAGACTTTATTGAACCTCGCCCCAGGGGAATTGATTTGTTTCAGCTGTAGATAGTCAGAATGAGGTAGACAAGAGAATCAAAAAAAGGCAATAGAATAAAAATTAAAAAGTAAATACAGAATATGTACATGATATACACCCTTTACTATGGAAATATTGTTTCCGGAATTCACTTACACCCTCTCACATCTGGCTTTTGTCCGCACTGGGACTGGATACAATCGGCATTCACTACCAGCCTGAATGACTCTGCAGCTGACACTGGTTTGTATCAGCACTGATTGAAACATGACACCTGGCTGAACATGCTAATTTCTCCTCCTTCTTTATTCTTATTCTAGATGCTGATGCTGCACTTTTTTTATACAATGTTATGACGCCCATTGAGCTGCCGGGCATACATCCTGTACTGACAATGGGAGAGGATTCAATGGCCTTATTTGAGCAGGTTAACCAGCATAAAAAAAAAATGAGTACCTGCTAATTTTGGTGTAAAAGAGGTATATGCTTGCACTGCCATGAGCTCATCGGTCTGTGTGTGTGTGCACGTGCATGTGTGTGTGTGTGTGGTAAGATACAGATGGGCTCCAGTGGGCTGTTACAAACCCTCTCTGACAACGGCTTAACGAGGGCACTGGCCTTTGGCTGCCGCATCTGTGTCGGTGTCGGAGCAGCCAAAACACACAATCACTCCGATTAATATAAGCTCAAATGTAAAAAGAAAATACATTCAACTCAGTGTGTCCTAGATGTCCAGTTATTGTCCTCTGACATCTGTTATAATGACCGAAAAAAACAACACACCATCTCCTCGCTTCCCACACACACACCTGGGAGTACTCAGGACTTTTTAAGTAAAACACTCGGAAGTGTTTTGTTCAAATAATGACACAGGAAGAGAGAGCGGCAGCGAGAGGAATACACTGATCTAATTAGCAGCTAGTTAGCAGCAAAACAGTTGAGTCCAATTAGGGGGTGTGCTGTAGTGTATGTCGAGAGGCGTTTAAATGTTATCCTGATTATCAAGACTGTTTATTTGTTCCTCTACCAGGAGACACACTTAGTGCATCTGACGGCAAGATTTAGACAAACAAGGTACGAGTGTCGGAATGTTTATTTTACACTGAGAATGTGTTAAATACCGACGTGTGTGTGTGTGTCAGAGGTTTTAGTGAGTTTGAGTGCTTGTATTTAGTGTATCTACCTGAGTGTGTGTGAGTGTGCATCTCCACTGTATTAGTGCACTCATTAATACACTGTATAGAGACCATTTCCACGTAGCCCTTCACTCCTCTTCACTGTCACATAAGACGCCACCGTCTCTCCCCATCTCTCCCCATCTCTCTCTCTCTCTCTCTCTCTCTCTCCATCTCTCAGCCCCCCGCTCCCTCCCTTCCCTTTGGCAGACTGTCCCATTGTCGGCAGGTGCACGCTCCGGTGGCAGCCAAAGTGCCAACCTGCCCTCCATATGCCCGCCTCCGCAGTGCCAGCTTACTCCTGCCACTCCCCACCAGGATTCAGCTGGCTGACCACCCCAAATCTGTTCCCCGCTCCCCGCCACCAATCCTCACCCACACTCATCAGTACCCACCCCTAGCCTTTCTTCTTCTCCCACACACACACACACACACTCATGCACGGACGCACACACGCGCCAGTGCTCCCTCGTCTTGCACTAGTGGGGCTCTCTCGACAGCCCACTAGCATCCGCTTGTCATATCTTCCTGTGTGCTTTATCCTCCCTCCTATAGCCCTTTTCTCACCTTACACAGCATTCCTCTGACCTTCATCAGCTGCTCTTCAGCCTCCTGAGCATGCCCGAGTTGTCCAGCCCTTTTCTGAGATCCCCCCCCTTGACATGATGCCGAGAGACCAGGGCAGACACTCGCAGAGGCAGGCGCCAGGCCACATCAATCAGCAGCGCGGTGCAGGACGACTGCATGTCAGATCGATGCGTCATCCTTCAACTGGTTATACTCTGGGATTTATAGGGAAATCCGCCCCCGGACCAATGGTGTAGGGCATATTATGCCACTAGCAAGTTACTTTCAACGTCATAATGGGATCGGGGCATCGATGCCTAGTGTAAGTGTGTGAGAGGAAATGTGTGAGAGTGCGTTCATGAAGAGCCTCTGATGTAACCTTGTTTGACCTCTCAGCTTGTACAGTTTCTCCTGAGGGTGTGAAACCACAAGTAAACACATAAACATAAACACAACAGCCATGGGGCTGGAAACGAGAGAGGACAGGATATACAAACAAACCCTATGCACCCTTTTCGTTTTTTCCACTTCATATTGTAAACACCCATGGACAATCATAAACGTGGCGTGTGAGATTTATACTGAGCCATAGCCGCCGTGCTATTTGTTATGCGGTTGCCTTGAGACCTCTATAAACACAAAGTGATGGAGTGCTAATCCCGTGCCCTCTCCTCATTACTCCTCCTCCTGAGGAAGCCATCTGACCGGCCCGGGGCAATCTATTCAGGTCACAACCATCATCTATCATCCATCATCAAGTCTCTCCTGTCTCTCCGCCTCACCCTCACCCGCACTCACACACACACACACACACACACACACACACAGAAATTCAATGTGTGACACTAATTTTAATAGGATGCTTTAGACCCAGTCACCGATCACTTGCCCCGTGCCAACCCACTGTCTTCGAACGACCTGCAGCGAGGAAAGTAAGTGGAAGAGAGAGGATATGGA
The DNA here is from genome assembly GCF_947347685.1 of Pleuronectes platessa. Classification (NCBI taxonomy): domain Eukaryota; kingdom Metazoa; phylum Chordata; class Actinopteri; order Pleuronectiformes; family Pleuronectidae; genus Pleuronectes; species Pleuronectes platessa. Next base: position 18,288,913 of record NC_070626.1, read on the forward strand.
CGGGGGGTAGAGGGACAGAGCGAGGGAGAGAGGAGAGGGAAAAATAGAGAGAGGGAGCGGGAGAGAGAGAGACCTTGCCTTGAGTCATCTCCAGTCTTTAACAGGATGTGATGAGCTCTCGCCATTCTCTTAATCTGCCTCCCATGATTCATTTCCATTTCCTGTGCCCCGACAGGCTGGCGGCTCAGCACCAATCAGCTCTCTCACCAATTGCACCTCCTGTTGACACCCTGAGGTCGCCGGCCTCTAATCCTTAACCCTTCCAGCCCTCACATTTTCGGAGGAGAAGAGAGAAGCTTCCTGTAGAGACAGGTATTTACAACCTCATCTAAAAATACAGCGGCACTTCACGTCTCTGCACCGTGGAGACTGGCCAGAGGAGCTGAGTGGAACCCCGGCTATTAAACAGATCACGTGGGGCAACAGGACGGAGGAACAAGCACAGACGATATTACATGTCTGCATAACAAAGAGAAGATGCCTAACAGATTGAACAAAGAACAGGAGATGGGATTGGAGACGGGCAAATTGCATTTTCTCCATTTCTTGTCTTAAGTGAAGAGGTTGCTTTAATGGCTAAGCTCCGAAATCCAATCGACTAATGATTGGAAAGCTGTCGGCTTAGAAGCCCCCCCTCACAAGAAATGTACACAAAGATACACATAAACACACACTCGTCTACAGAGCTCCAGAGTAGAAAAAGTGCGGTTGCCAAATCCTGTTTACCCTCTCTCTGGGTGGTACAGTTCTATGTTTTCTCCTCCTCTTCCCCATAAATCTTAGCCTTGCACACTCCTAATTACCCCAGGAAGTGAGGGAGGATTACTCGGCTTCTCCCTCTAACCTCATCTTTCTCCTTTTTTCTGCTCATACCCGCTGTGCATTTACGGTGCAGTTAAAAGGGAAGGGGACATTTGAGATCAAAGGAATTTGATAGTTCTCAAGTATGTGCGTGTGTGTGTGTGTGTGTGTGTGTGTGTGTGTGTGTGTGTGTGTGTGTGTGTGTGTGTGTGTGTTTGCTACAGTGCAGTGTTTGGAAGTGAGGCTGTACATGTTCACCGAAAGTGTGAACCTGGTGGTGTGATCTTCTAGGGAGAAACTGGACAAATCAAAACAGAACCTCAGTTGCCCTGCAGAGGAGGAATCACGCTGTAACAGATGCTGCCGATCCTTATTCACTCTGTCGGGCTCCGCATGTCTGTGAGTGTGAAGGCTTGAACATTAACGTGCCTTTCAGGAACACTTCTGCTCGGACGGTTTTACATTACAAACGCACATTCCTTGTGGTTTCTCCCAGTTTAGAAAGCTATGAGGAGATCGGTCCGTGCCACCGAAACTTAAAAATGACATCTGAGTCCACTCAGCTTTGTAGGAAAACTTGGCCAAACGTTTAAAGTGATTAAATGTGATGTCACTTGGAAAAATAGAAGACAAAAAGATTGAAGTACGTTACGTTCAGTGCCCGGCCGATATGAGCCTTTCACAGATATATCAGTATCTGCGTTTGTGTTATATATATTTTCTTGATTTTCTTGTGTTGTATATGTTTTTATAGGTATCTGTGATCGAATTTACGGTTAAAATATAACAATTCAAGCCTTAGTCACATTTCAAGTGTTAGATAACACGCATTGCCATCTTTAAATGTACATGAATCATCTGATATATCGGAGTCTGCATCAGAGTCAGCCCCAAAAAATCCATATCAGTCTGGCTCTATTCTAATATTAAGACATTCCTCTGAGACATGATCCTGTGTATTTATATGGGACGTACATATCAAGTCATCTTATGCAATGATCCAGGGGATTGATGGAGGTGAGTCGACATCTTTGCATCAAATTGAGTTTCTCTTCCTCTCTCTGATCAGACACAATAACTAAGTTTACACAAGTCATTGCTCACTCTGAACATCCTTCCTCCAACATCGTGTTTCCACATTGGAACAAATCTTTTACGCAAATAATCTCAAAGAGAGCCGCTCATTCTGCTGGTCATCTGCTGGAGAGCTTGTGTCACCACTCGGCTTTCTAATGTTAAACCCCTTCTCATCAATGCTCACATATGAAAAGTAATACTGACTCTGTGTGCATGTGTCATTGTGTAATGATGTACATCCAGGGTAGTGTGTGTGTGTGTGTGTGTGTGTGTGTGTGTGTGTGTGTGTGTGTGTGTGTGCCTGAACCCAGCACCATCAGATGCAGGCCGAGTTTAATTAGAATTCTCTGTACTCTAATTTGATTAGATGAGGCAAAGGAAGATGAAGGCAATTAGAACTTGGCTATTTCTGCGAGAGTAATGTTTCAGTAGGTGACACACACACACCCACACACACTCAGACAAACAAAACACATACACACATTTAACCACAAAAGCATGCCCACATGCTCATTGCTCTTTCCAAATAGGGTCCATGTAAGTTCACAGCGACTTAACGCAAAGGGGCAGAGGTGAGTGTCCGTCATGACTGCCGAGTGTTTGACAAGCACCCAGAATGTGACACACAAGGCCAGTCAGCTGATATGCACACAGCTCAGCTGTGAAGGAACCGTTTAACATCCCACTGCTGCCTCTGTGTGTGTGTGTGTGTGTGTGTGTGTGTGTGTGTGTGTGTGTGTGCGTGTTTGTGTGTGTGTATGAGGAGTCCACAGCCGCAGAGGAGCAGAACAAACAAACCCACGTACAACACAATGCACTACACAAACAACACTGCATCTCCCTGGAGCCAAACTGACGGGGCTAGCAGAGACGGAGAGACAGAACTGACTGCAGTCTATAAATCATAGTTGTGTGCTACCGTGATACCAGCAAAGCCCCCATTACCCCCCTGCACCTGTTAGCCCACCAAATGTCCTTTGGAACAGTGTGTCAGAGTGTGAAGGCTTGTGTGGTTTTGCTTTGTAAATGAGTGTGTGTGTCCCTGTCTTTCAAGGAAGAAGAAAATCCTCCATATGTGACTTCATATAAAGTAACAGTTCAACATGTAGGGTCAAACATTCATTAGCTATATTTTGAAGAGTTAGATGATACGGTCGATATCACGCTCCGATGGTTATAAACTTTATATTTGATTTAGCTTTAATTCCGAGCCAGACTACATGTTTCCTTGGGCCAAGTCAGTGGCCTGACTCCAGGCTTGTTTTTATCGTGCACACATCGTCTCACCCTCAGCAAGAAAATGAGCGCACACATTTGTTTCAAACTATATTCTCAGCGTTGATTTATCAAAATTGGACATGGCAAGAAAATCTTAAGCGAACAGAGCTCCTCATAATAGATAGAAACAGAAACATTTAATCAATAACAAATACAAAACAACCATAATAATACTAATAATCCTACTACCATTAAAAAGGACTATAAGATGATAAAATAAATCTCAGTATCAAAAATATTCGACCTATTTATAAGACAATTTCAGAACATGAGGAACAAACTAGAGGTCACGTCCTCTAGTTCTGCTCGTGGGCACCATGTGCTTCCTGTGTTGTATCTGGGCGTTAAGGCTACATGTCAAATGTTTCCTTTACGTACGGACCTGGACATGTTTAGCTTTCCTCGGCATAAAGAAGAAAGGCAGCGGAAAATTAACTATGAGCGGTCTCTTTACGTTATGAAGTTTGCATACTGAGAAATACAGTCCCCACAAGTATGGTCCTACAAATGTGTGATTGTCTGTGTATTTCTGGAACTCCCCAGACACTGTTGCTGGCTGTGGCGTGCATCCAGAGAGCAGTGGAGGCCACAGGTGCGCAGGGTCAGGGTTTAACAGCCCTGGGTTTACGAGGAGACTAACAGGGCAGCCAGCGAGACGCTCCACGGCCGACCATTACAGCCATAACCGGGGCAGTGCCACCTGCGGACTGGCGCGGAACAGATGCCACGCCGCGAACAGGTCAGGCCTTTTATAGCAAGGGCAGAGCGAGGGAGAGAGAGAGAGAGAGGGCCAGGGATCCAGTATAGTCTATCATTGTGACTGCTTTACTGCTGCTACTACCATCTAATGACAGTGCTGTCAGAGCCCATGAAGTGGGAGGGATGGAGGGACCGAGGAGTGGAGTAAAATAGATAAATGGATACCGCGATAGAGTGAACCGGGGGATAAACGCAGAGGGGGAGGAGCAGGAGGATGCAGAGAGATGGGTGACACTTAAGAAGAGGCGAGCATATAGACGCAGAGGGCAGATTTGCTGGAGTTGATTGGAGGGGATGGCCTCAGCGGGGAACAGACAGAGGAAAGATATTGTAGTTAATTGGATATAATTATTACACGACTGCATCGATAATCCCCTAACACGGTATAGACTCCTCTGCTGGTTTTTATCAATATGTGCTCTCCTTTGGCTAAGTTAACACACACACACACACACGAGCAGATGCACAATATGCATGTTTATTGCAAGACGCTCTAATCACACACCGCTCTCGCCTTTAATCCGAAAGGAGCACTCAGTAATCACCAGTGATTAGTCCGCAGGCTGATCCAGGGCTCGACAACAGCATGCGGCTCATGCACTTATTGATCATCTGATGTGTGTGTGTGTGTGTTTGTGGAGAAAGGATTTTTGATCCACGTCGCTGCGGTTTCACATTTGGATTTTGAGTGCCAGCGTGATGTGAAAAGAGAAGGCTATGCTAGAACAATCATCAGGCTGGTTTGGTTCAAGATTCGTTTTTTTTTTTGGTGATAATCTTGAAGACGGAGAAAAAAAGAGGAGACCCTGAGAAACATGCCAGTAAAAAAGGTTTGGTTGCCATATCTTTTCCCAGATTGCAAATCTTGTTGTTGCCTGAATCAATCCCCCTCTGAGCAGAGGTGAGCTCCTTTGAGGTGAGTGAACTTCACCGTTGGGTTCAGGATTAGCTCTCAACACCAAGACACAACTAAACTCTCGCCCCTGCTGCTTTTTAACCTCACTTCCCCTTTGTACTTGCCTCTGTGGTTTGCAGTTTCCGTTTTCCACCATTGACGCTCTTGTTCTCCTCTTTTCTCTGATGGCCCATCCAGTTTTCTCCCCTCTTCTACTCTCTCACTTCCCTGCCCTCGGGCTACATGCACAGACAGTTTTGCGGGGAGAACAAACAATGGCAGAGAGTGCTCCTGTAGATCTGAGCACGGCAATCAACTTTAACACACACATCCACACACATACATCCCAATATAACACACACAGGCACGTATACCGAAGAGAGGCATTGTGAACCGAGCATAAAAAAAAAAACACACACACAGACATGAAAGGTATATAAGAGGTTTAAACATGTTTTTAAGTATAAGATCACTTGGATGGGGGGTGGGGGGGGGGGGGGGGGGGGGGGGGGGGGGCAAGATAGTAAGAAGTGCTATAAACAGAAAGAGTGACCATGAGCCATCCTCCATTAGTTCCTCCCAACCCCTGCTCCACCTTGGCTGTGATGTAAATGCAAGTTCAAGTGCTCCTTCTCTCCGCCTTTATCTCGGCCTCTGTTATTCTTTCTTAATCCATTTCTTTCTCTTCTCTCCTACAATTATCCCACCCATCCACCCCAACCCCACCCCCCCCTGCCCCCCCCCCCCTCCTCTTTATTTAACCCAACCTTTTTTTTTGGGTTGTTGTCAAATAATCATGGAGAACGAGCATGTGTCTGACATGGTCTCCAAGGCAACAGCGGTTAAGACGGGAAGGCAGGCAGGGGCTCATTGAGAGGCTGAATGAAAAAAGAGGGGGGGGGGGGGGGGGGGGGGAGAAGAGGCAACCCACAGTGCTGGGTGTGTGCGTACACACACACACACACACAGATTCAACACAGAGAGGGAGAAAGAGATGGACACACACTCAGGCCAAACTCACCGGCTTTGGCCAATACTGAGAACCTCTCTCTGTGTCTCTAATCTGTGTGGTTCCCCTGCTGTGAGCTCGGTTGGTGTGGGACGGTTAGGAGTCTCAAGGGGCGACACACACACACTCACTCACACACACACACACACACACGCACAGTAATGGAGAGGGATGAAAGGGTCATAGATGCCTGGAGACAGGAGTCAGAAAGTCAGAGAGGACAGTGAGGAGGTGATTCAGCCAGAAACTGAATCCCTGTATGTTCCTGTCGTTCCCCTGATTTGTCTTCCTCATCTGTCCCATTCCTTCTCTAATTTCCTTTTTGCATCGCTACTTCTCTTTCCTTGTCCTCGCTTTTTCTTGCATTAGTATGTGGGGATCAAATCGTCCAATTGAGTTTAAAGGGCACACTCTGATCAGAGGCCGCGACACATGGAGTGAGGCTGTCCTCCTTCTGTGTGAACTTGCTCACACACAGACACACACACACCTCTGTGTTTCTCTTTATGTCTTTTTTTTTCTCACACAGCAGGCATTCTGTGGCCTTTACCAGCAGATCTCCATTTCAAAACCCAGCTCCTGAACAATAGAGAGAGGCTCGCACGACAAGAGAAGATCACTGGCGACATGATGAAGAGCGAGGAACAGGACAGTGCAGCAGATAAACAAGCTGTTTCACATTGCCCATCTAAAGTATTAAAAAAAAAACACTGAAAATTATTGCAAATACATTAGCTTGTTTAAACATTACATTTTGTGGTCATCACTGGCCACATCTGAATTGGTTACACACAGGTTTGCTGCTTAGGGAACTCACGACAACAAACACATATAATCTTGTGCATATGAAAACACTGCAATCGGGAATCCATTTAACAAAGAGCCTGTGTACTCATCCGGAATACTTGTGTTATATCACTGTTAGCCGTGCAGTGTAGAATTCAGCATAAAACAGAAGAGAGAAAGAAAAAAAGAAGAAAAGAAGGAAAGTGGGAATGTGGGAAAGAAAGAAAGAAAGAAAGAAAGAAAGAAAGAAAGAAAGAAAGAAAGAAAGAAGGAAAATAAATCAATATTTAATACAAAATAATAATGTTTAGGTGAGGTGACGCTGGGACTTGTACCACATATAAAAGCATCCCTGTTAATTGGCAGGTTGGCAGCTGGCAGGTAAAAAGCACTAATAGAAAAAGTGTGGGGTTGTAGAATGAAATGTGAGGGGGCAAAGTAAAGCGGTGTCGGCTGTGGTGTGACTGCACTCTCTACCTGCTGACTGGAGCTCTTAAATAATTTAGCTGCGCTGTCAGGGAAGTGTACCTACAGCTCCTGCAGTCACAAGAGGATGAACACACAGCGAGCAAAGGACAGGCACCTTTGTGCGGATTTTGAATATCAATTATCAAATTCATGCAAAAAATGATGCCCAGTATTTGTATTTTTCAAGTGGACAGTGTGCATGTGAGATATATTGAGATATATATTAATGGACATTCCCTTTGAATATACACGGGGAAATAAAACAAATGAGCCCAGAGTAAAACATTACATACAGTATCTTCAGTTCCCTTCTCTTTCTTTCTCCTGTTTTACTCCTGCCATTCTCTCTCCCTCTCCCAGTGCCCTCTCTTGGCTGTCCTCTCCACAATCAGTGCCCAGTGAGCCGTGAGACGCACTTAAGCGGTGAACGGCGGTAACCTCACGCCGCCTCGGTACTCACTCCGTTTTCACACACAAAGCCACAGCCGTGCACATGCGCGCACACACACACACACACACAGTCACCTGCACACACACACACACACACACACACACACACACACGCATACACACGCATACACACACAAACAACACACACACACACACACACACACACACACACACACACACACACACACACACACACACACACACACACACACACACACACACACACACACACACACACACACACACAGTCACCTGCACAGATACACACATAAAAAGATGCGGATAGACTGATCCCAGATACACAAAACTAGACATTTGCGCCTCTCCTCTACTTGCTGAGTTGTTGTGTTGAATAAAGAACACATAGGTTGCCTCCTGTGTGTTGTTTACCTGTTGGATTCAGTGCAGATAAAGGGCAGAGAGCTTTAGTGTAAAGGAGTGAGAGCTGCTGTCACACAGCATTACTAGTGTCGGAGCTCAGGTTCCAACTTCAGGACCAGCAGCACAAAGACAAGCGTCTCCTCAGATGCACTCCAGAGCTAACCTCAATCCCTCAGTGCACTTCCGCAGAACACACAGACGCACATGCACACAGTGCTGTGCATAGACAGAATGGATTTGCAAGCATGAATGAAATACAAAAAATATGAAAATGTTCACATCGCACACAAATTGCCATTAGCTTACCTGGCAGGTAGTAGAGAGGTGCTTTTAGTCCGAACATAGTTACTGATTAAGTGTCATGAAGAGAGAGGAACTTGTGTGGAACGCGCAGGCAGCCGTCCTGTCCTGGATGACTGCACCAGAGAGGGGCTGTGCCCTCGCAGCCACCCAGAAACAAGGCTCTGTGTGTGGAGAGGCTGGGCTGGGACTCAGCCTGTCATCCCCGCTCTCTGGTCCTCGCTAACCAAGCGTGAGGCTGGGACCGCCCAGCCAGCTAGGACACACACATGCACAAACACACACACAGACACACACACACACACACAAAGACACAGACAGTCACACAGATACACACAGACAGAGCGGTGCAAGGGGTCAACCCGTGAGCACGCCCTCGCTCTCGACCCCTTTTCTCTTGCACAAGATCCCCTGGGCGAAGGGTCACTAGCTCTCCGTTTCCAAACAGGAGCAGGAAACACGCTCTTTCTTCCACACAAACACACAAACACACTCAGAGAGTCTCTGGACAGCCGGAAAAAGATGTAAAAGCTCGCTGTCCAGTGCCAGGAAGAGGTGAAAAGAGACAGCAGGGAGGATAAAATACAGACTGGGTAAATCCTGCAGACGAGAGCAACGACTGATTCCCGGGACTGTCTTTTATCCCTCTATCCAAGAAAGATGATCAGAGGAGAGTCAGCTCTGCTTCCTCCGCTACTGCTGCCACTCTCTCTCTCACTCTCTCTCTTTCTCGCTCTCTCATTTTCGCACCCTCCCTTTTTTCTCCCTCTCTTTCACTGCCGATACAGAGAGAGGGAGGTGGAGGCGAGGAGGAGAGAAGGAGGGCAGAATGAATTCCCTCCAGGCAACAACACAGCCAGATAGCAAGAAAGTGTGTGTGTGTGTGTGTGTGAAAGAGAGAGAGAGAGAGAGAGAGAGAGAGAGAGAGAGAGAGAGAGGAGAGAGAGAGAGAGAGAGAGAGAGAGAGAGAGAGAGAGAGAGAGAGAGAGACACACAGAGAGAGAGAGAGAGACAGAGAGAGACAGAGAGAGAGACAGAGAGACAGAGGGGGATGGTGGTGTTGGAGCGAAAAGGAGATAGAAGAGGCCGGGGCACAGATGAGAGGGAAATACCGGCCAGTGCTGATGCATCACCCGAGCAGGAGAGTGGTCACAGTTCAATGTGGAGTCAGGGTGACAGCTGATCGGACGGCCCCTGTGACAGTGAGAGGCCAACGACTATCAAGGGAGCATCTGTTCACACTGTATCAGACGGCAGGAGAGCATCAACCAACAGAGTGCAAAGAGAGAGAGAGAGAGAGAGAGAGAGAGAGAGAGAGAGAGAGAGAGAGAGAGAGAGCGCTCTGTGGGTCTTCAAGGGCAGCTCACAATAGAACAGCTACGTGTTTGGAAGAGGAAAATATAAAAGATCCCCCGCATCCCTTCTCGTCTCTGAAAATGAGAGTCCTCATCTCTGTCTTTGTGTGTGTGGGTGCTCTTGTGTGTCCGTCTAGGAAAGTTGGCTTATGCAGCCTTGTGCACAGACTGCTCACCATGCTGCGCCGACAGCAGACTTCCCCCCCTTCTCTCTCTCTCTCTCTCTCTCTCTCTTTTCATCACACACACGCACTTTCAGTAGCCTGCTCTGCACACAAACCTGACTGAGAGCGGTGGCAGTCAGGGTGAGGAGTTAACTATCTGCAGGGGAGCCGCCAGTAGAGAGAAGGGGCCAACAAAAGAGAAAGAAGAGAAGGCGACGGGGAGAGATGACAGGACGTATCCTAGCAGGACAGTTTGCCCTCGGGGCTGACTTGCTCTCAAATCCATTCTATGAAACTCACAGTGGGGGAGAAAGAGAATTGGGTTGGGGGCTGGCAGGAGTTTAGTGTGGAAGGAGGGGAGGGAGGCTCACTGTGGGGACCTGCGTCTTCAGGAAGACTCAAGAGGACAGGAGACAAAACTCTGCAGCGTCTAACCAAGCACAGGCACGGCCAGAATGAGTGGGAGTGGAACAAGCATGCTCACAGGCAAATAGGTTAAATAAGCACTAATAAGGTCTAATGATTGAAGGAAGAAGGATAGACAGCAAGAAGAAGAGAGAAGGCGTGGAAGGAGAGAGGGGGGATGTATTGAGTGAGATATGGAGGGAGGCAGAGAGGAGGAGTTATTCTCAGAACAAAGGCCTTTTTATTAATGCACAGACAGAAGATCAGTAAATGTTTAATTAAGACAAGACTTGCCAACAGTGTTTGTCTATGTTATAGTGATGCTGCTCAACATGTTTACACAGCCTTCATTCTGGATCGCACGGCTGAATGTGTGTAAACAACACACTTAAAGATCCCTGGAAGGCATGGTGCGATCTTCTGGGCTGTCCCGGCTCACAGCGGAAGTGTGTGTCTTGCACCTTGTGTGACGGGTCGAGAGGAACTACTCCACCACGTCTAATGATGGGCTGGCGGACAGAGACATGCAAAGAACTAAAAATACAGAATCAGATTTCCTGGGTGGTGGATACGATGAAGATGAGGTGCAAAAAAATATCCATTCGTTTTGCCGCATTTGACTACAGGTGCATCCTGATGCGTTCTCAGTAATTCAAGAAAGGGTATATAAATGTTCCCAAAAAAGTACACATTTATCAAAAGAGCACATCAAACACTTTAAATACTGCAAACACGACGTGCTGCCTCCTACCTGCAACAGCCGCTGTGTTCAAAGTGTTTCAAAGAGAGACAGGTTAGCCCACATCCTTGAACTCAGTGCCGTTTGAACTGCCTTTGCATCGCACTATAAGAAAACCATTCAGTAAACTTCCCATTGCACTCATTATGATGAAGGTGTAGGTCTATGAGTTACTATTCTGAGTTATTGCCTCTGCCAAAGGGGTTATGATTTCAGCTTTGTTTGCTTTTTAGTCGGTAGAATGAGGCACAAATTACTCAAAGTAATTTCCATGAAATGTTGTGAAGGGGCGGGGCATGGCCGTGAAACCCAATGAAACCCAGTAAATTTAAGAGAGGATCCAGATAGAGACAGATTTTTTGTTCACTTTCTCCAACAGGACGAGATCGGGCGTTAGCCTCGGTGGAGGTATGAACTCTCAAAGCACCTTTCTGGTTGTACTGATTTCAGACATACTGTTATTGGACACACAACAAATGATACACTGTTCAGATCAGAGGGTTGTTCCTAACAGAGGTGTAAGAACCCATGAGTTATAGAGCAAACCTCTACAGTTTTATATCTGACAGAGGGGAGAGAATTTTACAGCAATAAAATGTTACGTTAATGTGCGTTACAAAGTTCAGCGATGGAAGGGGACGTTGACATTTTTTATGTTTATTTATAAAGGACAGGAAATGCTATAGAATCGCAGTTGTTCTGTATAATTTAATGTGGTGAGATGAGTTACATTTGACAAGTCTCTCTCTCTCTCTCTCTCTCTCTCTCTCACTCTCTCTCTCTCTCACACACATACACACTGAAAGGCTATAAAAGCTCCCCCGGGGACAGAGTTAGAATGTGTGACTGAAAACACTGTGATCAAGAAGTAACAGGAAGAGGGAGAGGAGATGGGAAGGGAAGAGAAGAGAAGAGGCGAAGAACAAAAAACAAGTGAAAAGGGGATGTCAGAAAAAAAGGAAAAAAGAAAAAGATGAAGGTTGGGGATGGGAGGGAGAGAGGGAAATAGAGAGGGGGGGGGGAACCAGAGACAGCTAAAGTGTTCTCTCTCACACACACACGCATACATACCTGCCATGCCCACTTCCTGTCAACCCAGTATGCAACTGTCGTCCTTATAACCTCCCCCCTCACCCACTTGCAAAAGATAATCACTTGTGTATGTGTGTGTGTGTGTGTGTGTGTGTGTGTGGGTGTGTGTGTGTGTGTGTGTGTGTGTGTGAAGGGGATTGAAAGATGGTCTGTCTTCTTCCACAGCAGGGAAAGCAAAGATAAGGCATCACTATAATCTTTCCCTGCCACACACAGCCTCTGGAGGTGCCAGAGTACTCACCCACACACACACACACACACGCACACGCACACGCACACACACAGTCTTATCACAGTGCTGAACTCTGACATGATTGCAATAACAGGTTGCTTCCTATACGGCAGGTGCTGGGTTCTCAAAGAGAAAGACAGCGGGTGGAAGTGAGCAGGAAAGAAAAAGAAGGAAGGTGTTTTTGTGCTGAACAGGTGAGAGTTTGAGAAACGTGTTTAAATGAAACATCTGGACAGAGGTGAGTCGCCACATATCAAACAGTGCAAGACATGAGATCTGGTCACCCTTCACTCACCCCTATTTGCCGCGACCCGCAACCACTCCACCATTACACACGCCCATTTAACCTGACCTCTTGCCGGTGATTAGAAGCCTGTGAAGTGTGTGTAAGCGTGCGTGTGTGTGTCGGCCTTTGTGTGTGAAATGCTTCTCTCCGTATGCTAATCACAGCCTAACACTGAGAATTAATTTGCAAATGTGTCATTACCCATCAGGCTCAGCAGCAATAACCCTGCAATTACACAACTATCGCCTGACCAGCTGAGCACCACACACACATGTAGGCAAATATATGCGCACATACACACACACACACACACACACACACACACAGAACTGAACAAAGCAAGCTCTGATGTAAAGACGCTCCGTTATGAAATAGATTACATTCTATTCCTGCAGGAGTTATCCAGTGTGTTTATGTTGTAATCACAGCTCCTCACCTCAGTGTCAACAGGACAGTGACCAAGGTCAGTTGTGCACTTTCACACATTTCTGTTTCTTAGCAACATTTTCCAGGAGTCTGGCCTCACTGGGAACTTAAACGCTGTTGCACAATGGCTTCAGAACACAGATACACTAACTGAGCAATGTGCAAGAATGTGTGTGTGTGTGTGTGTGTGAAGCACTTACCTGTGAAGTGAGAGGTCAGGATCAGAGGTTTGTTTTGAAGCAGCCACGAGGAGGAGGAGGAGGAGGAGGAGGAGGAGGAGGAGGAGGAGGAGGAGGAGGAGGATTGACATGCGGAGAGAGAAAGAAATCAAACAGTTAAGTATAGATATTTACTGTATTTTAACTGAGCAGACATTTATAACCTCTAACATAAGTGTTTATAAATGAAAAAGATACTTAATTAAAGAGTTGGGAAACATGACAAATCAACATGATGAAAGAGATTTGAACCATCTGCTACAGACTTTGAATTACGTATCTCAATCCAACACCTATAGGAGAAGTGTGTTGAACAGGGTTTTGCACCTTATAGATTCCCAAAGGAAATATAATAAAGAAACTGAGCAGGGCAGCTGTTTTGGAAGCTTTTGGCAGCAAATTTTTTTTTTACTATATCCTCTAACATCTGGCTTTTTTCTCCAATAAGAATGGATATAGTCAGAATTCACTCCCAGATCAAATGGCTCTGCAGCAGTCATGGGTTTTATCGGCTACAGGTCTAATTTGCAGTGATGGAAACATGACATCTAGTTGGACGTGCTTATTTCTTCTATATTTTTGCGGTGTAAACACTGTGCATTGAACTTCCATGCGTTTGACGCTTACACAACCATGAATATTTGTGTACTGTTTTGTACATTTTAGGAACAACGTGCAGCAGTGACATTTTTCTTTATTTCGTGCAGGATGCGACCCACGCAGGACAGCCAGGTGAGAGAGCTTCTCAGTTTACGCGAGCTCATGATGTCAAACATGACAGGGGAAGAAGGAAGGCAAAGTCCTCCACTGGCAAGGAGTAAGGAGTCAATCGAATGTTCACTTGCATTTAAAAAACTGTGATACCCGCTAAAGTTGGTTTAAAAGAGGTATAAGTCCTATCACAATGAAATTGTACTGTGATAATGTGTGTATTACAAACAGCAGAGGTCTTGTTTAGCTCCTTAACCCTGAGGTTGAGGAATGATTGACGCAGAATACCAGTAGAGCTTGTGTTTTGTTAGCCTGGCGAGAAGACAAAGAAACGGCACCAACGACAACCTGACAGTTTTTTCTTTTCAGGTCATTACCTCAACGCAGCGTTTTAGGAACTCGTCTGAAATTCAAAGCTGAGGCTGAAAGTAAATGTTTGCTCAGTGACTGGATGCAAATCAGCCACCTGCTCTCAACGTGCACGTATCATCACATCCCCTAAGAGTCCGCCACAACAACACTAGCCACAGCGGCGCACGCACATCTAAAGCATGTCACACACCTGTCACTCCTCGACACACTCATGCCTGGCACCGGACCTGTCGCCCGGCGCAGTGAAGGTAACGGTGTGTACATGCACGTGCATAATGTGTCAGTCTCTTCCCTCACCGAGAGCTGAACCTGCTCGACCTTGAAATCAAACAGGAGATGTTACACAACTGACAGCTGTAAACACTCCACACAAAAGGAGTCTATTTTTTTAAACCTAGAGAGAATGTCAAATACTAAAATAAGAAAAAAAAAATTGTGTTTTTCCTAAGATCAGGCGTTCGTAGCAGATAAAGGGAAACATAACCTGACATGACAAACAAATCAGAAAACCAAAAACAGAGAGAGGAAAAACTGCTGAGAACTGAGGGTTGTGTTGTAATTAAAGGGGCTACTGTCCAACAACTGTTGAGGCTTGAGTGTTGCTAATTCTGCCTGTAACTCACTTTCTATAAGACAATAAACAATTGAGGCCCAGGTTAACAGATACATGGAGTGGAGACACAGCAAGAGAGAGTCCTTTCTGACAATTCACTGTATTCAGACAAACCAAAGTAGATTGTCTCCATGAGAAACCCAACACACAACAGAGTCATGTCACTTAGTAAGATAATAGCTCCTTGAACTTTTACACACGATTTTTTTACTCAGTAGTAATACTAAGGCGAGAGAAAACAACTTTCCACATAGTAACTTTACTTCAGACAAACGTGTTCCAGACTCATCTTCCGCAAACGTCATCTCAAGTCACTAAAAATGTTGTTACACAAGTTATAAACAAAATATTACAATCTGCTCTAAATAGAAGCTTCTGATGTCAGCTTGTGTAATGTTACTTCTGTCACTTGTAAACCTTGTGTTCATCGCTTACAAGCAACTTACTACACTTTGTTACACATACAGAAATTTTTATGATTGAAATTTCCATATATCTGTGAAACCTGATCTCTTTTCCTTGCTCTTCGTTATTATGCAAATAATGGAACTATGACTCAAGGTGGTGTTTAAACGCTCTAAACACATGAACACAACACATTATGTTTTACAGCACCCATGTTTTTCCACATTACAACTTCTAAGCACAGGAACACACCGAAGTTGGACCTTCCAAGGAGCTAGTGAAAGCACAGTCGGTCACATATTTTTTTTAAGCCAGAGAAGTGTTTTCAATGTGGGCAACGTGATCCAGCTATGATCCTTGTTGCCTTTCTGCTCCACCTGAGATGACAAGTTGCTGTTTGAACTACTCTTCATGCAAAGTGCAAGATTAATCCACACACTCCAACAAAAACAAAATGGAATCATACGGAAGTGATCTGAATGGTAAACAAACAAAATTATCATACTGTTTGCTTCTACTTTGAGGAAACCAAGAACGTGCCAAAGCCTTAAGTCGATTCTGGATGAAGGCTGAAATGTTGTTTTTTTTGCAAGGTGGATCGTCCTGTGAACACACTCCAGAATTTCTCTTGATGACATCTTCAGGAGGCTCTTGGCAAATGCACTTCTTGCTTTGAGAGTCACATTTTAATATTCACAAATCAAGCTTGCACCTCTCATTTCCACCAGGATACTGTCACACCTGATTTAAAGTGGATTTCCCTTTCAAATGGCTGCTAGCCCTTATTGTAGCAGACACACACACACACACACACACACACACACACACACACACACACACACACACACACACTCGAGGGAGCCAGGTGGGGGGAGCTGGCCAGAGCTGACAAACTGATGTGCAATCATATCATATCCCTCCCACAATGCCTTGTGGCACACCTGCTTTCTAGCACAGACAACAGAAGCGTCCTTGTTCTCAGCCGAGGGAACGCATCGCGCCACACGTCTCTGCTCTGATGAGGCTTTTTATAGTCACTCAGCTCTCTTACCTGCATCTTCCAACGCTTCATCTGTCTCCATATCAAACACATTGGATCTGCTGCCTCTCCGCGAGTCTCGGCGTTATTAGACAGAGGAGCAGAGAAGAAGTGAACCAGACAAGGAGGGAGGGAATCTTTAAATGTACTGCTCATTTGATTAACAAATACATATGCGTGTTAGTGTACGTGTGTGTGTGTGTGTGTGTCTGTGTGCGCATGGGGCATAAGTGGGCGTCTGTCTGTGCGATCGCCCAGGGGCAGGTGTGTGGTATGCTAACGTAGCTGAGGGATCCTATCAGACGCAGCAGGAGAATACTGCTTTACAACAACACACCACACAGAAGCTGACACCGGGCTGACAGGGCGGGATCACACACACAACCTACACATTTACATATCTACGAGCATGTGCACAAATTGGAATGGCACACACAATCCAAGGTAGTTGACTTCATATTTAATTGAATCCATGCACAAGACTGCATCCACAAGCACAAGGCACACACTCACAAAAAGCTTCCGGCAGTATGTTTTACACTTGACTTGTGCTCTCCTGTGACATTTCCTCATTGGCTTGTTTGTCTCAATTATCTCTGCTTATTGGACAGAGATGGTTAACCCATTAACTTATACCCAGCGAACGAGGAGAGGAGGAGGAGAGAGAGAGAGAGATAGAGAATGACTGGAAGGAAGTAGGAGAGAGGAAAGAGCCGGATGATGGTTCAAACCTGCCGTAGGCGTGTTGTGAATCACACAACTGTACGAGGCCACAAACACACACTGGCGTGGCCGGGCGCCAAGCAAACACACAAGTTGTACACACGTACACACGCGGGCGGCAGAGTGCAGCTGAAGGGGAAGCGGAGCACGGACACCTCGGGGCCTGTAGGAGGGCCGGAGCTGACCTTCTCCACTCATCGTTGTGCTTCTAGATTTAACACACTATCCTGCATTAGGGCCACAGCTCTGTGTGCGTGTGCGTGTGTGTGCGTGTGTGTGAGTGAGAGTGTAGTACCAGTGGATAAGTGCGTCATTAGATGTCGCTCTCTCTGTGCCCGCGAAGTATGTATGTTGATGTATGTGTGTGTGTTTGTGTGTGTGTGTGTGTGTGTGCGCGCGAGGAGGCTGCCTTGCCCTGTGTCAGGCCTCTGCTGTGTTCAGTAAGTGAGGCGTGCTAATACTGCGTGTGCTCAGGTTTCACGCATCAGCACACAGTCGAAGAGCCTTACCCGAGGTCACAGACTGTCAAACCCTCCTCCCCCTCCGCTCCTCACCCCTTACCTCCGCCTCCTCCTCCTCCTCCCCCCGGTGACTCAATCCCTCTCTTTCTCGCTAAATACTTTACCTTTAGCCAAGCTTCGGCACTCTGGCAGTTTCCGTTTTGCCCCCCACCCCCCTCCCTCCTAGTTTCTCTACTTTGCCATCAGTCCTCCCTTCTTTCTCTCTCTCTCTCTCTCTCTCTGCCTCTCCTCCTCCCCCATCTCCTTCCTCCCTAGAGGATTCCATCGTGCTCAGTCTTTTAGTATCTTTCATGTCTTTTACCTGTCAACAGAGGAGAGAATGTGCGAGCCGCTCCCCAACAAAGGAAAAACACCATCCTGTCATCTCAGAAAAAGCTACAGGGGGAGAGGGGGGTGGGGGGGGGGGGGGGAGGCAGGCAGGGAGATCGACAGGGGGACAGAGTGAGCTAGATAACATGGAGAAGCAGAATTAAAAAAACAGAAGGGAGATGTTGAGGGATATGGAGAGAAACTCGAAGGCAGAGGGAATGTTGTGTTGCTAATATTTGTTGAATAAACACAAGCTGTGCGGTTCTTGGAAAGGTTAGTGGTTTGAAATTAGTCTATAAAAGGCAACGTGTCATTTTTTTTATATCTTAGTACAATCGGAGACGGCATGCACTATTTGTTAACTAGCTTCATAGCCCTGCATGAGCCCTTGGTTTAATGTCAGTGAGTGATTAATTACAGACAGGGTGAGCGTTTTTAAGTCAGTACACTTTGTCAATATCTGTTCATCGTCTCTCTACGTTCTGTGTAGGCGCTGGAACAAAATTGGCTTCCACATCCCTGTCTTTGCATTTGTAAAAAGACCCAAACACTCCAATACTATTTCAGCCAGTCAGTAACAATTTATGCTCGTGCACAAGATTGGTGGGAGCAAGAAGCAGGTCTCCGAACAGGAAACAGGGATCATCAGTACATGCTAGCAGTACGCTAAATCTCTTTCTTAGAGGGATTTGTCAATAAAGCACGTGGACTCATCACACGCTCATCACAGATCTTAAACAATTTAAAGTGATCATTCCTCTGCCCTCTAATATCGATTGACGGCAGGATGACCTGACAAAGGGTCCTGGTCGACTGTCTCAGAACAACTAGTGTCAGCTACTGGAAAAGTGACTGCAGCCGTCTCACAGGACATCATACCCACAACCATGTTCACAGTAAGATTCCAAATGCTACAGCCAACCCGAAGAAGGTAAAATAAGAAAGAAAAGGCAAAGATCTGTGTGATTATCGGTGAGTGATTTCAACAGTGGACAGTCCAGCAAGAGTTGAAAGGGATGATACGTTGTTTACTTGACAGGAGGGTAACATCGTTTTCTTTAGCTAACATTTGGTCAGTATTGTGTTGTCCCATTTGCTTATGTTTGTGCTGACTAATTCTAACTCCCGTGTTTCACCGTGGTAATGCATGGATGTGGAGGGCGGAGCTTGTGAAGGACCGTCGAAGGGTGTGTTTGTTTTCTCCGATCCCAAGAATTGCTTCGCTCAACTTTAATGAATTTATAAAATCTAAAAACGCAACATAAACATGTGCACACATGACCTCTCCAGCTCGAGACGACTAGAGCCTGTGCATAACATTCACACAGGAAAACGATTAAGCCATACAATCCAATCGGCACCACACTCAATGGCTGTCTCTCCGTCCCATGCCCAGTGTGTGTGTGTCTGTGTATGTGTGTGTGTGTGTGTGTGTGAGTGAATCCTTTGCTATAGCACTAATCTGCAGGCACAGCCCCCGTCCTCAACATTGCCCTCGTCTCCATATTATTCTGGGATTACCTCGTGTGTTAGCCTAGCTGCAGCCCACAGCCCGAGCTGGAGACAGAGAGGCAGCCATCTTAGAACAATGCCTATTGATGAACCACTAAGAGGTTCGATTGGATTAATCATCTCTCCCTCTCCTTTTTGTCACTTCTCTCCCTTCCCTCTTTGTTTCCACTCCTCCTCTGCCTTTCCCTTCTTCCATCGAAAGCTGAATAGCACCGATTTTTGTTCCCCCCTCCCCCCCCCCGGTGAAGAGTGACGCTGATATAACGCCCCCCTTGTTGGATAACGAAGGCAAATAACAGGCTGCCGGTTTACGAGGTCGCTTCAGTGTAAAAAGTAAACATCTAATTAAGAGGAGAATCAAATAGCTGCTAACTGCTTTTGTGTGGTCGTACGTTTTACATTACAGTGCTCAAGTGGTAGGCCTCGCCTTGAAGAGAGAGAAAACACAGCCTCTGATAAAGGCTAATTATGATAACGATGATAAGTATAATCACATACAAGAGATTGAGAGGAAGAAGGCACAAAAAATTGAGGTGTGAGTTTCTCCTTCTTACTATGAAATAGATCAACAAATACGAGTGGCCAAACTGGGAGCGATCTGACAGCACCAGCAGCAGCAGCACACAGAGACAGCAACACGGGTGAATCTCTGCTGATTTGGCCTGTGTTTAGTTGGGGCACTCTACCAAGTGGCAGTCACTTGCCTGGGCGGCCTTTGGCCCAATGTCCCCACCAATCACATTTCAGCCCCAAGCACGCCAGCGTGGACCCACAGCAACCCTCCAGTCTGGTGCCAAACACACACACACACACACATACACACACACAGGCAGCCACAGCTCATACAAACACTGCAGCCAACTCCATTTTCAAACATGGATAACAACTGAATTAACACTGTGATCCTCTGCCAAAGCAGAAGGATGCCCCTTTATACATTCAAACACATACACATTCATATATGCAAACAGCACACACACACACACACACACACACACACACACACACACACACACACACACACACACACACACACACACACACACACACACACACACACACACACACACACACACACACACACAAACATGTGTGAAAGGGGCTGTTAGGCTGGACTTATCTGTGGTTGGATTTTTTTAAATGCATCATTCTTTCCTTGTGTCTGCCTCTCTGTCTCTCTCCCTTCCTCTCTCCCTCCATCTTTCCTGCTGCTACAATACATTAAAGCGAATTACTGTCTCATGCTGGTGTTGTTATCGTTAAAGCTATTTAGACGGCGGCACCTCTGTGTGATGCTCCAGCATTTGGGATGCAGAAATTGGATTGAGAACAAGGCCGAGTCTAGTGCTGGTGGATGAGGGCGGCAGAGGCAGATAAATGAAGCAGCTGGGACATCATTTGTTTCCTGACCTGAAGCACAAACCACTTACGCGACTCATTTATGTTTGGTAAATTAATGACCAGAGATGCACCTCCTCCTTCCACATCTCATCACTCTGTTCCTCGCTCTATCCAAGGCCGAAAATGGTCGTCTTCCCCTCTATAATCCTCCCATCACATCGTCTGTAAAATCTGACTACGGATCGCCTCCCTAATTCCTCCTTCTTTCATGTCCTCCCCTGCATTTCCCATTGCCATTTTCTCTTAGCTTTGTTTGAAGATGGAAACTGCGCGATTAATAGTGTTGCATACACATCCACAAGAAACTCACATCCACACACAAGCATGCTCTCAGCATCTGAGAGTAGTTTTCTTTTTCTTTTTTAAGCTAAAGACAATTGTCACAGCTATGGTTATTTAAGGATGTTTTCTCTGTTGAAAATCTTAGAGGGGAAAAAAAATGGCAACCAGCTAAAAACAGAGAGGCAATCACCTGACATCACAGCAATTCATCCCGCAGCGAGGAGAGAGTTGTTTGGTCCTCCACCAGCATGAAGACGAGAGGCCTTCCAAGAATCTCTCTCTCTCCTCTCTCCTCTCTCCGTCTCTTTCCGCAGATTAGTCTGTCCAGCAGCCGTATAAATCCCTCACTATGGAGAAATCCTCTATGTGGATCAGTTATGTATGACACCAAAAGGAGATGAACCTTGGTAAACCCCTCGAAACGAGAGCGAGAACAGAACGGAACACGGTTTAAATTGGACTCGACGCGTTTCTTTGAGAGTTAAATCAACTAAATTGACCTCATGGCGAACACACACACACACACACACACACACACCGCGTCCAGCACCTTGTGGCAAGAACGACAACAATGTGAGATACTGTGCTATATGAGTGAGAACTGAGATAACCCTGAACTGTTTGTTTGTGCTTCCCTCTGAGCTTGTATGGTTGTACGAGCGCGCATTGTGTTGGTTGTGCTGCTTGTTAAGGTGTCGTGATCGTTTATGGCGGAGGTCAAAACAAGTCCCTCCTTCACGAAAAGATGCAGCGAGAGGAGGGGGGGGGGGGGGCAGGATGAAGGAAGGAGAACTAGAGCAAGAAGGAAAACACTGGAGGAGGGGCTGAGATGGCTTCAAAGGGTCCTGCCGTAACCATGGTGCAGCTGAGCCGGGTCACTGTGGGAACAGACCTTCTGCTGAGGAAGAGGAGGTGGGATGTGTTCCTCCTCTTTCACAGTTCACTGTTCTACCACTTCAACAGGAAATATTCAAGTCACTTGTAATTTAAAAATACAAGAAATCAATATTAAATGCTACAAAAAAAACGTATACGCTGAATAAACATTGAAGTAGACTTTGAAGCCAAATAATTAAACTTCAACACAGAGGACTTTTAAACTTAAGACAAACACTACTAGTAGTAGTATGGCTGCCAACATTTCCCCAATCCATTAAGATCATCTGGGACAAGTTTTCTCACCGACCAAACATGCACAAGCAGCTTTCAGTTTCTATGCACCTCAGATCTGGTATAAACTTCCAGCACACTTAGACTCTGCCCCAACTCTCTGCATTTTCAAATCAAGGCTTAAAACTTTTCTGTATGCCATTGCTTTTCCTGAGGCCACTTAAAGATGTTACACTGTTTTACATCTGCTCGTCATAACCTTTATATTTACAGTCTATGGTCATAACATGTTTTAGATCAATTCTGTTTTCAACTGTTCGTTTTTGTGTGTAATTTGGTGCAGAACCAAATCAAAATCTGGATCTAGTAACTTTAAATGATTTTTCATAAGGGGACTGTTAGGCCTCTGTGAAGTGATACGCTACTGAGGGACAATCTTGTTTTTCTAACGATATGAACCAATAATAATTAATAAACAATAAGCTTTTTTAAACTTGATGAAGAATTCAAAAACATCAAATATCTTGACCTTTCTTAAAAAGCTTCAAAGCTATGGAATGGAAATGATTGGTGTTTTACTTGATGAATGGACAACCTTCTTGTGTAATTTGTGCACTTTATAAAATACATACAAATAACCAGATTTTCTTAAAAAATAACAAGGCTTAGGCTTTAACACTTTAGACCACAATATGGAAATGTATCTGTTCCACTTCACTGACAGCATTTCCAGAGTGGGTGTAAATCCAGTTTGATGGAAACAGGTTGTGTCTCCTATCAAACTCTCCTCCTATTAGACACAGATGATAAGCAGAGTTTTTCAAGGATTTTATGAGGAGGTAGAATTCCTCTGTTTCAGGACACTGTTAAAAGCAAAATTAGCTTCATCAATCTCACCGGCTGCATTGGCAAGACCAATCCCTCTGCTCGGGCCTCATCTGTGTGTGTGTGTGTGTGTGTGTGTACGTGTGTGTGTGTGTGTGTGTGTGTGTGTGTGTGTGTGTGTGTGTGTGTTTCTCCCAACACAACCCAATAAGCAGGAGCTGTGTGATTTAGATCAAATTTGTTAGCATGGATAAAGCACAAGCTGCGATGGTGTGTGTGTGTGTGTGATTGATTTCCTGTCAAACTAAACAAACCAGCTGAATCTGTCATTGTGAGTCAGGCACTTTTTAGCAGTGACCACTGCAGGAGGATTTACAACACTCCTAACGATCACACCCGCAATTAGACCTGCACAATATTGTTTGTGTGTGTGTACGTGTGTGTGTGTGTTTTACTAAGTACCACACAGAAAAGTAGGATGGAGGGGTTATAAGTAAGTGCTGTAACACTTCGATTTCACCTCCCGCCATGATGTCACAAAATGTATCACCAGTTCTTGCTGAAGACCATGGTCGGCATATATCAGACACACACACACACACACACACACACACACACGCACACGGAGACACACACGTCGCTGTCTGTTTGTGTCGGGGCTTATGATGAGGAGCAGAGCAGAGAGAGGGACTGTGATGAAGGGGAAACAAACAGAGCGTGGAGACGGATGACGGATGGCTCCTCTCATTCGACGAGCCAATCTTCTGAGATGAACGTACACTTAGGCGATGCGTTCCCTCAGACTCGGCCTCCATCTTCCTGTCTCCTCCGCCGGGACAGATAACTTACAGTGTGGCACCTTGATGTGCTGATAGTACGACTGCAGACCAACAGCGGAAAGATGATTCCGAGGGCTGATATAGGGTGAACGTCTCACACTGGCGGTAGTAGAGATGTGAGTCATGGGCTGACACCACGAGCAGAGTGATGACTCCCCCTGTGTGAAGAATGGGGATAATAGAGGAGGGTCCACTTAAAGTCGGGCAGGGAGAAGTGTGGGGGGGGGCGCTGGAACTGACCAGAAGGGAGAGTAATTGCCTCACCACACTCAAGGTGCTTGAAATTACCTATTCTAAGTGTGCGTGTGTATGTGTGTGTGTGTGTGTGTGTGTGTGTGTGTGTGGATGCAAAGGGGGGGAGGCGAGAGGGGGCACGGAGCAAGAGAGAGGGCAAGAGAGAGAGAAATGACTATTGCAAATGCCCATTTCCTGCTGCTGCCGGGTCATGCCTGAGCGCCGCCAGGAAGTGTGGGATGGAGCACAAGGTGGAATAACAGAGGGATAATCTTGTCTGAGCTCCAGCGAGAGAGGGCAGGGGGCTTGTTTGGTGAAAATGAAAGGGGAGAGGTGGAGGAAAGGAGAGCCACAGGCCATTAGAGTCACCCCAGCTGGACATAATGGCAGGTAGTGGAGAGGCGGACACAAGTAGCTCAGTGGAGAGGAGGTAGGGGAGGAACAGGGCAGATATTTGCCCCATGAAGACACCAACAAATACAAAAACTAAAGTAGATGTGTGTACATATGTCAAACACGACATTTCTGACCAGATGCCGTGATATTGTTTATTAGGGTTGGTGCTTTCAGGGGAAACAGAGCTCTTTACCAATGAGATCATGATGAGCTCTTACACTCATTGTTCATTGGCTACAGCGTGAACAGAGCAGCTCATGGAGTCACTTACTGAATGCACAGTGACAAATATTACAAATAATTTCTAGGCTTTTGTTTGATATAATTATGATTCACTCATAGTCAGCACTGCAAACCAGTTACTGATACCAAAGCCTACAGACCAATAGTTATCTTTCACCATGTTGTCTTTATAACTGTCTCTCGTTTTCAAAAGCATTTCAGACATGCACTGAAGTCTGACATTTTTTTCTGACATTTTCCAGAGTGGCTGCATGTGAGAAAGCAAATGTCCATGTCGGCTGTAAAATATCTAGGAAATGTTCGAGCGAGCCCAGGTGAGAATACAGCAGGAACATTTGAGAAAATGTCACAGCAGGCAAGTGGGTGTGTTAATGTTGTTTCCAACACATATCGGACACAGAACAGGATGAATGCAAATATCTCAGGTGAAAAAGACGAGACCAGATTTGAGAGCTTTTAGCTTTAAGGCCAATAGTGGCCTCCACGTGCTGTGAACAAATACGTCAGTTCATGTCCTGCCTCTCCTGAATGTTCCTGATATTTTCCTGTCTGAGCCGAACACTTGCCTGCCACGTTCATCATATGGGAAAGGCAAACTCTGGGAAATGTCCAGAAACAATTTCCCAGACATTTTCCCCGGTTGAGTGGCAGGGAACCCCCTGGACAGGCCGTCAGCTGATTGCAGGGCCAACATACATCCACTCACACTCACATTTAAACCTACTGTCAAATTAGAGTCTTGAGTTAACTCCAATCTGCATGTCGGAGGACCCACAGAAACCCCCATGCAGACACAGAGGAACAGCGAACTGTAGGAGTCGAACCGGGAACCTTCTGGCAACAGTGCTAACCTAACCACCACTTGGGTAACCTTAAAACAGCTGGTCAGTAAGTGTGCAGGCTGATGAGAGCATAAAAGGTACATCAGATTGTGTAGGGAAAGAAATAACAAAAAAAACAACAATATTTATGTTTTCTATAGTCAACTCTCAAATTTCTCCTTCCTCTCCCTTCTCATCAGTTTCTTCCTCTAACTACCTCTCGGTCACACACCCTCTAATCACACAGTATCTGACGGGCAATGTTTGGGAAACATTGAAATAACATATCAACGATCTCCACTGTGAACAGGTCCCTATGACTCTCTCTTCCTCCTTTCTGCCTCTCCCATTCACCCTCTCTCTTTATCCCTGACTGAGTTACATGCTTCACTTCCCCTGCTGTAATCTCTCCAGCATTTACTGAGCTAATTAATGGGGCAGAGGGTTGAGTCCTGCTCAACTGAGACAGCTCCTTCTCTGTGTTTCTCTCACACATGGATACCTACACAGAACACACCATGAAGCAGTGGTTGTAAAAACAAAAGGCAAGAGGGTGAAAAGAACAGAGACTAAATAAAGACTCGACACTTGAACTCAAGTTTAAATATGTTGATGGTATCAAGTTAATCATCGCACAGGTTTTCTTGATCAGAAGTAGCTCAGTCCACTGCTGTGAGATGAGGTATTTATCTGTGATAACATTAAGGGCACTTGGACTGAGATCAGATTCATACACCATGTATAACTTGTTGAAAGGAATATTTGTGAATGCACAATAACTGATTAAAAATCCCCCTCTTAAAAATATTGAATTTGATTGATAAAATTCAGATGATTATCTGAGCCTTCACCAAAGTTCTTCTTTCTGTTATACCCGACATAGGCCTGATTTTTACATCCACCAAAAAGTTATGATTTCAACTGTGTTTGTTTGTTTGGCTGTTGTTGTTAGTTGATAGAAATACGCAAAAAACAGTGGACGCATTACCGTGACTTTTGGTGGACGGATGCAGTGTAGGTCTGTGAAGTGCCATATATTATTAATGTGGATCCAGGAATTTGTTTCACTTTCTTTAACATTGTGAGTTAGGGTGTTTTTCAACATTTTTGTTAATTCTTCAGAGAATTATTAATGAATCTTGATGTTTTTTTTATTTTTAATCAGGTATGTTTAAGGGGACTGATATTTATGAGTGTGCAATTTGACCCTAACACCAAGTTCAGACAAAGAGCAAAGAACACGTAACATCCTTGAAAAAAACAGGATTGGAAATTTATGATCAAAACTCAAGTTTAAAAAATTGTCCTTCGACTATTTGAGGAGGCACACAGCTCGTTTTAAATCAATAGATACTTCAAGTTAATAATGGCAACTATATTTTTAATTAGAATTTGAAGAAGTGCAAATGAATTCTTCAATATTTCCTTAATAAAAGCCTGGGTCAACGTTTCAATGTCGGAGAAAGAAAGAGTCTAGACATTACTGAGCCGCCTCTGTCTCAACGGCATCATATTGTTTCCAGCCCACTTTAAAAAATCATATTTATTTTCCTATTTGCGTTCTCTAAGAAGTGGAAAACCTAGACAACAACAAACCAGAATATGTAACATCACATCAACTCGACGCTGGATGACAGACAACAGAGGAACCAAGCTGGGCGACCAAGAAAATCCTTTAGTAACAATCATTAGCTACAGATCCAGAGCTCTCTCATCCCGACTTGATTTTCGCTTCTGTTTAATCCATCTTATTTTCTGCCTCCTAACTCCATCTTCTTCTCTCTTTGGTTGCTTTTCTTCCCACTCCAAAACCAGACTCAAACACCCTCACTACATTTACCGGGTGTCACGGTACAATTCTTCCTGCTTTCTCTCCGTGCTCGACCTGTTCACTTGCACCGGCTTTGGACACACACACATGCACAGACTACAGAGTGTCGTGCTTTTTGTTGCGGCTCTAGCTGTGCACATATTTGATTGGTCGAGCCAGACACCGAGAATAATGAACTCATCATGACGAATTCTGTTTGTAGAATCACAGAGCAGCAGCTGAGCATGGCCGTCGCTGCCACTTCCTTTTGGGTGTTTTTGTTTGTCTGAAGCTTCAGTGGATTCACATATACAGAGCATGCTTTATTAGCTGTGAGACCACCAAGCAATATGTCTCCTGTGCAGGCTCCACAATACAGTGTTTTCTAAATTAGATTTTTCTACAGTACAGTGAGCACTTTGTTCTGCTTGTACTTATTCATATTCAAAAAATTCAATCAACTGCTTGTCAATATATTCTTCAAAATAATTCCACAATATATATAATTTGGTGTCATATTTTGGCAGAGAAATGTCTAGTGTTATTGAGCTAACTACATAGCGTCTGCAAGCAGGGTTTAGTTAAGAGCCTTTCATCAAACGCAGCAGCTCTGAAACTCTCGATGCAAAAGGGGAGTTTTTTGCAGATCTCTCAAGCGCCAGGGTCAAAGTCCGTCAGCTACGTGCTGTGATGGAGAATGCACAATGGAGGAAAAGCTGATAATAGAGTGTAGCTTGGACCATATTTTCGTTTTCAAAATCATCCCAGCCAGAGAGAAAACCCACCGAGCCTGACAGGCCTTCTGTTTTATGAGTTTACCTGTATATCGAGACCTGGGGAGGAAAAGCATAACACAGTTCTAAAACGTTGGGAATCAAGTTGGGATGTTGGGTGTTTAAACAGTCCGGTTGCTCGTTGTACGTTTTGTGTAAATCTAAAAACTACGTCTGTGTTTTCCTCTGAACCTAACTGAGCAAACTGCTCTCCATCTGAAGGGCCCTTTGCAATGTTCGTTCAATAGTTGACAGTAGCTCAGGTTCGCCCTCGTTGGTTCTTTTATTTCCTCACCCTCTGCACTGGTAGCCATGTTAAACTCTTTTTTAAGAAACCCACTCAACTAAAATGGGTCATAGGATAATGCAATGGTATGATACAAAGAGCATATTGAGGTTTGGTCTTGCCACTCTCTTGCATTTTGGAATTCAACCATTTGTGGAGCAAAGGTGTTGATTCAGAGCAGATCAGGGTTAGAGATCAATGCTGTGTGTCATTTATTCCCAACCTGCCCCCCTCCCCTTACTGAATCATTGTCACCTAGCTACGCACACACAGAGAGAGAGAGAGAGAGAGAGAGAGAGAGAGAGAGAGAGAGAGAGAGAGAGAGAGAGAGAGAGAGAGAGGAAACAGAAGCATCCAGGGGCCCTATGGATGCAAGTGGTGCTGCAGGCAGACCTGGCCGGGGGGAGGGGGGAGGGGGGGTTATTGATGTTCGCTCTCACAAAGCCAAGGTCTAGGCCATGAATTTCGAACTCCAGCCTCCACTGGCCCCAGACATTAGCAGCCTCAGATAAGACATGAAGGATTACCTGCATTATAGGAAAAACAGCTCCACTACATTACAACCCCCTCCCCCCATCCCCACCACCAAAAAAAAAGCATTCCGATATAAAAAGCATTCCCATACACACTCCATACAGGCGGATACGTGTACATCCACAATAGACCAGCATTGATTTTGAATAAAAGTTTATTTTTATTAATAGAGAGGAAGGGATGAGAAGGAGAGATGAAATGTTCTGGTATTGTTTGCAGGATCAGAATTGGGGATGAGAATGACCTAAACTTTCCTTAATAATCCTTATCATAGATTTTTGTAACATGTATGCTTTATTTTATCAAAGATGAACTGTTCCAGTCTCACAAGTATATAAATTATATATTTTTTTATATTTATGGGGTATTGAAACTGTAAATAACAGCTGACTAAGCTGAAGGAGCTGATTCAGCAGAAGCTCCGTGGCAAATACTGAGTGATGGATGGACCTGGCTCTGAACTGGCATCACTCAACATAAAGAGCAGCTAACTTGGTCATGGATGTTACATTCTCTGTCACCAGCAGGACCACATAACGCAGTTTTACCTTTGACCTCTGCTCCGTGCTGATCGGAGGTCAGAGGTCTCGCTCTGGTGCCTTCCTGCTGGTGCCTGGACCCTTTAGGTCAATGGGGTTGAAAGGTCGAGCTGCAGCTTCTAAAGGCTCTGGACATGTGGTCTACAGCCATCCATTACTATCTGCCACCCACAGGCAGCAACAGGCTTTAATAGCCTCTGACCTCTCACCCCACTGGCATGGAAACGCTGCCCTGCACCTGAACCATGAGCAACACGAACACAGCTCTGAGCCAGAGGTCACTCAGACCTGTGACATGCACGTCTTCCTCCGGGAGTTTTATTCTATTTGTGAAGATGTGATGGTTTGAGTAGCTACTTGAGAAGATGTGTTGCAAAGGCTGAAGCTTGAAAAACTTGAAAAGACGTGACAGCAGAGACACAAGGTCAGAGTATGACGCAGGCCTGCATGTTGCACTAGGTGCATGAATTTGAGTGTGTACAAACACAAAGCAGTTCTTTGCTTTGTACCTCAGCAATGATGTTTAGCCCTTTTTCTTGTCATGCGGATGTGTGAAGATCAGCCCTGCTTGTGGTTATTATGGGCTGGGGTGCAGTCCAGGAAGAGATAAAACTGGTCCTCAGCTCCAAAACACACATGCACACAATCTTGATCATCAATGCCAACCTCCTTCATTATTTAATCAGACCCACTCTTTGCAGTGGCTAAATAATTGAGAGAGTGTATGTTCACACAATCCCTCGCTGAAAGGTAGTACAAGGGTTTTCTGAAAACCCAGCACTCCCACACACAGCAGCCGTGCAACACACAGTGCCGAGCCTCTAACAGTTTTTCTTTCACCGCTTTCTTTTCCTCTCAGCTCCTGATCTCCAAAGTAAAACCTTTTTTCAAACCGAGAGAAATCTGTCATTTTAATCAAGGCAGCAGTCTGTTCCGTTTTGTTGCCGGTCAATGGTGACACGGCCCCTTTGTACACGGCTCAGCGTGGTGTTTGTCTGCCATGAAGTGGTACTAAAGTGGTTTTTACAGTAGACTTTTAAGATCTTGATCATTTTTGATAGAAACAAACCCTGTGTCCACAGATCAG
Organism: Pleuronectes platessa; assembly: GCF_947347685.1. Taxonomy (NCBI): domain Eukaryota; kingdom Metazoa; phylum Chordata; class Actinopteri; order Pleuronectiformes; family Pleuronectidae; genus Pleuronectes; species Pleuronectes platessa. The sequence goes on from NC_070626.1 coordinate 18,319,419, forward strand.
CTCTGATTTTAAGGTGAAACTTCTTTAATCAGTGTTTTTACTGCGTTTAATCAGCGGGCCTCTTTGTTTTTGAGAGGAGAACACCTCTGTGGATAATTTAACTCTTGGTAAAAACCTCCAGAAAGACGGAATCCTAACCAGGAGATGAAAACGGCGATGGTGGTGAAGACATCAACTCCCATGATGCCATGTTTCAGGACCTCACCATACCCTGTTTTTAGTTTTAATTGAGAGAAAACTACACATCCTGTGTTAATGCAGAGCAGATGATGCACCACCTAGCTTTGTGATGTGTTACATATCTCAGGACCTGATTTGCTGAGAAGAGGAGAGGGAGGAGCAGTGTGTCTCCCCTCTTCTCTTCTCCTGGCATCATAAGGGGAGACACGCAGTCAACGACACCGAGACATTAATTCAGGGTGCAGATGGACAGGCAGACAGACAGATGGACCGAGGGAAGAACAGACAGATTCTCATTGGCTCCTGAAGGTAGCAGCGCCCCGACTACACCGGGGCGGCCCCCAGTCGGTCTCTGCAGCTCAACCTCTTCCTGTGGCAGAGCTCTTGATGTCCAAGTCACCAACGTTCACCCCGCTCCCCCCTGGCCTCCTGTCCTCAAAACCCCACATGTCATGCACACGCAGCACGAAGGACACACATGCACACACCGCCATCCCCGCCCACCGAGGAGCCCCCCCCCCCCCCCCCCGCAGGAGCCCTGTGACTCTTCCAGGGACCAGACAGGTGGTGGGAGTCGAACGGGCACGCGAACACCAGCCCACTGCCAAGGGCTCGGTGCCAGTTGGCAGAAACATAACAGGAGCACTCCCTCACTGTGGAGCACAGTGCACACATGAAGATAACAGGCCTACACACATGCTTGTCTTAATGTTCTTGTGAGGTCCTTTCACCACTAAACCATTATCTCCATGTCACTTCCGACCTTAAGCAAACCACTTGAAGAGTTGGGGACAGGCCACAATAACCTCAAATCAGTTACGTAAGAAATCAAAAACTCAAACTAAAGAAGTCAGATTTAAATCAAAAATAAAGCCCATATTCACAAATCCTATTTAACCTCATTGGCCTAAAATATCTACAAGGTGCAACAACCTCTGCCCTTAGAAAAACTAAAACTTTGAAACCTAAGCGTAAAGTGAGGGAGTGTAACAGACGGCAAGTCGACAACAACATTCACAACATTAATGAGAAAAAGAGATTGTCTATAAATGGAGAGTAGCATCAATGTGTAAAGCATTTAGAAAACCCCACAATATAAACTTAAAATTAAGAACAGGAAATATAACAGGACTACGATCGGGGAAAAATATTTTTCATGAATGAATGTCAAGTCAGTTGTTCTGTGACAGACCGTTCATGAAGTCACCCACACAGTCCACAAATAAACACTCAGACACGAAGATATGCAGCATGATTCGTGATGCCATGCAGCAGCAATTCAATTACATCTCCATTAGACATCGGGGCTCCAAACATTACCTTGCAAACAGAATTAAACCAGCTCCTTTTTTCCCCCCAGAGATGCAAGATTTATTTAAGAATCGGAAAAAACAAGCCGATTCCCAGCCATTGTTTGAAATGGTCTGTTTTCTGTGCAGCAGGTTAGATTGTACTAGAGGAGAACAAATAAATAAATCCCTCCAATGTGGTGAGCTGACACAGAGGGGTGCAGGTATACCATGACTCGATGTTAGAACTGAGTAAGGTCATATTCAAAGATTCGTCTGCAGGAAAACAAGATGTTGCACTCTGGAAATTTATTACAACAAAAAATTGTTGTAGCAAAATTCATTTAGACTTCTCATAACACGTTGGTGGTGTATTTGTGTTCTTTTGTGCCTAAGATTTTTGGGAGTATTGAATTTACCAAAGGAGGAAAAAACAAGATAAAACTTTAATTATTATGTCTTAAGCACTTGGCACTGCAGACTCTGGTAAACCGTTTCACTATGTCTAATAATTATTGCTGGGAAGTATTTAAATTAAATCCATCGCAGAGCTTTTGTAATTTTCACCTCGAAGCCGTCTTAATTTCTCTGAGACAGTGATCTTAAAATAGCTTTTTCAATATTAGAAATACCTTCTTAAACACTAAAACTGTAAAAATGTAATTTTCTTTCTAAATTCCATGTCTAAAATATTTAATTTCCCCGATGAGTGAAAAGGAACCAAACACATCTTTGCAATCCTGTTGAGTGGCGGCACACAGATGTCCACACCCTCTCACACATGTCACTGGCAGATTTTGCAGGATGCGCGTTGATCACCGTATAAAAGAGGCCTCGTGTGTTCAGCAACAGACCGGCTCTGCATTAGACGCCCACACAGCATGGCGTCCCAATGAGCGCTAATCTTTTCCTCCACACTACAAAGCCCAGTCTATAAACACAAGTTATATTTACACATGCACTCATACTGCACCGCTGAAACAAGCAGGGAAGCACAGTGAGTCTGTAACCTCCTTGTGCACAGTGACACCTTTTAATAGGAATTACAGCTTGGCACATACTGTATGTTTATTTGCATTTGTGTGTGTGTGTGTGTGTGTTTGTGTGTGTGTGTGTGTGCGCGCAGCCATGCAGCTGAACCTGGCCGGGATAAGGTAATGAAAATTCTATTGACTGCAGTGCACGGTGTCTAATTATAAACCGACGTACTTCTCCATTCTGACAAGAACGGTTGTCTTCCCCTCCCTCTGGGGACATTCTTCTTTGATAAAGAGAGTGCTCTTCCTGCCCGAGAGCAGAACAAAAAGTGTCATAATTCCATTCCTCAGCAGCGCAACATCTGACAGGACACCTACAGGAGATTTTTTTACGAGGTGGAGGGAACTTGTTTTGTCGCTTTACTAATTTATACGCTTCTTCTACACTGATACACTGCGGCGGGGCGGAGGAACCTGGCATGCCGTGTCTGGAGAAACATGGCGGCGTGGACGGAGCCGTGGCGATGTCCTCCAGCAGACAGGCAAACATCTGAACACGCAGCGAGACGGGCGTTCCGACAGGCAGACAGGAGTTTTTAAAAACCTTTGTCTCTCGCTGCTGCAGCTGTCTTGTACTTTTCCCTCCTGCTCTTCCTCTCGCCTATATACCTTCACTCCTCTTCCTCTTCTCATTCCACAACATCCCTTTCCTGCAGCACTACTTTTTTTTTACCCTCACAATTAATTTATTACCTTTTTCTCTTTGAACGATTAAAGCTGCTTTTGGATTAGGGAGTGTCACGGGCTTACCAACGAAAAAATGCATTTACATTCTTAGTCTAGCGTTTAAAGTTTCCCACCTGCATTTCCTTCAAACACACACACACACACATACGCGCGCACATACAAACGCACACACTTTTGGCAATAAACATGTCGACATATGCCAGCAGGGGGAGAGCCGGGAGGATAACCGTTACAAAACTAACACTGCTTAATGGCTTTCTATTCTCTCCTGTTTCAGTCCGGAGCCTCCTTTAGCTGTGCTCTTAGTCTTTGCTCTGTAAAAACATTCCCCTTTCCTTTCTGCTCGCCTCCCCCGCTCCCCCGGCCTCCCCCCCACTCTTGAGAGAGGTCCTGTCCCGGGCCGGCAGAATTGTGGCCGACCTTTCACCCCTGCCCGCTAATTACAGCACCATGGCGACACTTCAAGTACCTCGTCGCCCCTGGTACCACAAAAGTGAGCGCGTGTGCGCACACAAAGAGGCACGCACGCGCACACACACACACCAGACACACAGTTTAGAACAACATTCCAAAATATATCAGCAATGACACTCAATCACACACACACACACACACACACACACACACACACACACACGGAGAGCGATGAAGTCACATGCAGAACAACAGTCACTTGTGCACGCAGACACACACAAGCTTGCACACAGTTCCAGTTCACTTGCTCTACAAAGTCATTTAATTGGGGCCTCTTCTGGATCCTGAATGGCCGGGATCCCTCTGACCCAGCTCACACAATAGAGCCCCGTCCTCCTCATCACTCCCACTCATCCACTAAGTCCCTTGCTTCTCCCTCTGCCCCTCTCTCAGTTCTGTTTACGGAGGAGGAGAAGGATGAGGAGCTGTCTCAGCCACCCTGTCTGCCCCCCTCCTCTGGCCTGTGTACACTGCACCCCTCGGTGTCAGCAGGGCCCAGACACATTGACACCTCTGTGTTCTGACCCCAGCCCCGCTCCCTGAGCCCGAGATAAAGCTGACAGAGGGCGGGCGTTTGGAGCTGCTTCTTGTGCTGCTGCAGGGTCAGATTATTCATATAAAAGAATTTGTTAGCAAACAGGTCTTCAATAAAACATTCCTGTCAAGTCTGCTCCTTCATGTGACTGAGATAGTGAAGAAGATGACCTGATTTCTGCACTTTAATGAAGCAAAATTGATCCTTGGATCTTCTGTCCTCTGTTGTCTTGTTGTCTCTGTCTGACTTAATTATTCACCTGCCATTTCATTAAGGGTTTGAACTATTTTTAAATATTTTCTGGGATAAAGTTCAACTGGGATCAAAACAGACCTTTTTTTTCCATCGGTGCTGTTCCTACAATGCTGGATCTATAACTGTGACTCCTCTGTCGCTGCAAGAAGATATTCGTAGAAGTCAGGTAGGAACAGCACGGAGGTTACACAGAAAAGCATTCCAAGCATAATATTGTTTCCTACAAGCTCAAAGAATTATTCATAATAAACAGATTTTATTCGTCTCAAATCATGTAATACTGTCCCAGTGTTAAAAGACAAAGTACACCTCGAGGTAACACTATAGCTACGGTGGAAGATTTCTGTAAATCCTACTCAAGCCTTTGCCATGAAACTGTCTCAGATAGAGAACCAACTCCCACTCCGGCTCCTACGTGTCTCTGAAATGGAAAGCTCCAAAACATTTACAGTTCAGGGGGAATTAAAGAAAGGAGCATGTACGAGACCAATAGGACACTGCCCTTAAACTTTGAACCTGCTCCACCTGCAGAGAGCAACGAGCCACAGGGTTGAATAGAAAATAAGCTTTGGAGACAAAAAAAACCATACAAGGGTGTGTTAGTGTGTTAGTGGGTGTCACATGATGACGCACGATGTTCAGGGAGAACTGGACCGAGTATGTTTGTTTTTGTGTGCATGCGCTATCAGTGTCTGACAGGTAGAAGAGCCTGGCTGCTTTTCTTTGGAACAGTTCAGGAAACAAATGGCATTTCCACTGTAAAGGGAGGGCACAGGCAGATACACCACGGTCTGTTTGAAGAGCTGAAGACGAAATTATACAAAAAAGGAGAGACGTGGTGTGTATGCAGGGGTGGAGGAGAGGAGAGGGTGAGAAAACCCCACAAACAGAGAGATACACATATGTATGGATATAAAGCATATTGTACATGAGGAAAGAAACGAGTTGAGATACAAGTAAAAAATGGTGGAAAATGATTTCGAGGATGGAACTAAGTTTGCCTCATGGCTACATTCTTTAGGATCAGTTATGGATGTTACCTTCTCTTTCTATTTTCTTTTTCCATATTGCTCTCTCTCTCTCTCTCTCTCTCTCTCTCTCTCGCATTCACACACATGCCAACACATGTTTTGCATGCAAACACACATATAGGCAGGTTCAAGCTGGGAATTCTCTCACGGCACTGTGCGCTCTTGTGTGCAGCAGGCACAGCATCCATTATGTATGCCCCACACACACACACACACTTACCCACACACAGTCTGTTTACATTGGGTGCCACATACACACAGGCATCCGCGCACAGACTCACACTTGTGCACACACACTGACAAATGCAAAGAGGGACACATGCACACATACACAAAGTAGCCCACAGACACCCAAGCCTTTAGTCAAATGCCAGGAAAGCTGCCTCAAGGGCTAAAACTGTGTCTCTCTCACTCTCACATGCACCACACAAAGACACACACACAGACACACACCCCTTGCTATCAGAAATGATGTGTCTTTCAGAACCGTGGTTGTGCTTACACCCTGCCGCCTGTTCTTTCATTTTTTCCGATAGAGAGATATGAGAGAGGGGGAGAGTGTGAGATATAAAGATAGAGAGGTTAGCATGGAGGTAGAGAGGGTAAAGTCGTGCTTCAACAGAAAAATGAATAATTGCTGAATGATTCATCCTAAAAGAAAGAGAGGAGGGAAAGAAAGGGAAGGATGAAGCAAGAAAAAAAAGCCACCATACCAAAAAAAAACATTTCTCTATTAATCTAACTCTACCCTTCCTGGCTTTTTTAAATCCTTTGCTCCTTCTGCTTCTAATAACCAGGTATATCGCTCTCACCCTCCTCTCTTTTATCTAGGTTTGAGCATATCTCCCCCTGTATCCTGTGCTCTCCATTTTTTCTCTCCCTTATCTTTGTAGTTTGTTGTGACGCTGCTCTCAGTCTCTGGCCCTTCTTCTCAGTTTGACCCCACCTCTCTCTCGCAGCGTAACTGAATGCCCTCTTTCTCCTTCTCCATTGTGCTGACGACAGAGCCAAAAGAGGCACATTGTGTATACGTGTGTGTGTGTGTGTAGGTATGAAAGAGTGTGTGTGTGTGTGTGTGTGTGTGTGTGTGTGTGTGTGTGTGTGTGTGTGTGTGTTGCAGCTCTGACCCTCTAATCAGTGTGAGAAGAAACAGAGGAGAACTTGTGCTGCCCAGCAGGGTCAGAGGCCGTGTAGAGTCAGCCATTACCCTCTTTCACCGAGACACACACACACACACACACATACATACACACAATTCCTGGGCTTCACGCCCAGTGAGGCATCTGCCTCCGAACAGACAGTCTTGTGTACAACAGCTCTGCTGGAAACACACACACAGACACACACACACAGAGGAATAGATAGGAAAGACCGAGCCACTCTGCACTGTTTGACTGCTCCAACCCCAGGTCTTCTTATCAGCTGTCTCTCATCTATCACAGCCTTAGACACAACTCTCACTCTCTACACAATAACAATAAACACACACACACGCACGCACGCACACATGTATCCTACATACACCTCTTAGGAGGCCATTTCAGTTTGCCTTGACGTGGCTCCAGCTTCTACTGATGACTGACTGTACAGGCTGAGGATTGTGTTTAAATAACATCCAATATGATTCATCCACACAAATGTATGGGTGCCTGTGCGCACACTCACACACACTAACACACACACCCCCACACACACCTCACATCTCTAAGAGAAATGTATGTTAACTGTGTCTGAAATCAATATTATATATCAATGTTTGAATAATTCATCATTTTGGGTTCACTGCAGGAAAAGCACAGATGTAAATAAAAAGATGAATGTTTCATTAACTCCATTCACGATAAAAATGGCTGCTTAGTTTTTAGGGTGAATGACTGTGGCCTCAAAAGGCTGGGAGCACCACCAATTAATTACATTCATTCTACACTGAGCTCAAAGCAGCAGCTTCCTGCTATGATGACGAGAGCAGAGGAGCGTTAATGTCAAACTGTAGCATGAGCTGGCAGAAGGAGGAATGGTATCAGTTATGGAAGCTGCCGTTGTCGTCATTGTCGTCACCATTGTTGTCGTCATCGTCCTGCAGCATGTATCGTTATCAGTCGCCCATATGTTCATGTTGAGAGTCCAGTGTATCCCTTTGTTCCCTGTTTAATCCTATCATCTCTCCTGTCCTCTGCTCTGCTCTCCCTCTCCTCCACCTATCTCCTCCCTCTTTCAAAATCATTCCCCTCTCCTCTCCTGCTCCGTGTGACAGTCCCACACGGTTCCCTATAGACTCGAAGAAAGGCCAGCTTAACATTGTAGCAGCTTGGCAACCAGTCACTAAAAGAAGGGGGGGGTGGAGTGAAAAAATGAAAACGGCGCGGTGTTTTCCCTGGAGTCTCTTCTTCCCTCCATCCCTGACCCCCGTCTCTCCACCCTCTCTCCGTCTCTCTGATTCTCTCCTCTAAACTGGCTGATGGCAGTGGGGTCGGGGACCCTGGCTGAGTGGAACTCATTACAGACTCCCTTCATTTCCATTCTGAGTGGGGCCTGTAGAGAGAGAGTGCACCAGGGCATTGAGGTGCATTCGCAGAGGGAACAGGGCGAACACATTGAGCGAGACACCACTTATGAAGAGTGACGGCCAACAGAAACAGCCTTTAATACCCCCACAGAGGAATAAGAAGAGAGTGTGGGGGGAGAGGGCGGGCGAGCACACCGACCGCAGAGAAAAGGGAAAGAAGAGAGGGAGAGAGAAGAGAAAGAGCAAAGCAAGAAAAAATAGTGAGACAAGGCAGAGAGCAAGGCAAGCTGTGGGGCTGACACAACAAGAAGGCTTATTTAATAAACATGAGCTGGAGCCCAGTGCAATCGAGTGCTACAACGGAAAGCTTATGCAGATGAGAGCCGACCTAATGACTAAATGGAGTGGATAGAGAAAAGAGAAGAAAAGAGAGGAGGGAGAGATTAGAGGGAATGGACGGCAGAGGCAAGGGAGTAGTGTTTAAGTGTGTGTGATGGAGTGTAAACAGAGGAGTTTCTGTGCGGCGCAGAGAACGACTGTTAAACACAGAGAAGGAGGAGAGCCGGGGAGAACACGGCTCTGCCCTTTGTGCAGCTGTGCAGGTTAACACCACACAATCAGGGGCAATGCAGCCGCCGGAGCTCGTATGGCCTCGTGTAACCTCATCAGAGGAGGCACTGTTTTCACGTTAAGTGCATTCTGCTATTCTGCTATTTTAAAACTTCACCATTTTTGTATTCTCACATGTTGGGCGATAGAGATACGGAGCCACACAGCCATCCCTCACCTCCCATGGAGTCATAACAAGGGTTGAAATGGCAGAACAGACAAGACAATTACACTCTGATGTTTGTTGAAGCACCTCATCAGCCACAAATCAACAAACATAACGCTAATTCGCACCAATTACAGAGCAGCATTTGTGCATCATTGGGTCCCACCACAGATAAAAGGCCCCAAGCTTAAAGCTAGGATGAGGTTTTAAAGCATACGCAAAGGAAAGCTATTGGATGGTGTGTGCTTCTTTGTGTGTGTGTGTGTGTGTGTGCAGGAGATGGGTCCAGACTTTTGGAGGAAGAAAGCTGTTTACCTGGAACAGAGGATTATGGGACCATTCCCTGTGGCATGTTGGAAGCTGTGGGGGTCTGGGAGGACTGGGCCTTAAATCAGTTTAGGGAACAGTCACACCTCTCAAAGTCCCTTACCGCCACTGTCTCCTCTTTCTCTCTGTGTCCGTCTGCCTCTGCCTTTCTCACCAACAAACACCCAAACACACTCTTCATCACCCCCAAAATATGTATCCCCTCTCCATTCCCCCCCTTTTAAATGTTTAAGTCGCAGTTGGTTTCCCAAACTTAATCCATTATTTTTCCAAGTTCTTTTTGCTTCGAAGAAAACCCAATGTTGCAGTTTGAAATCCACAAAGTATAAACATGCAGAAATTAAATACCATATGTTGATTGTGAGTTTAATATAAACGTATACAAACATATATATCTATATATATTGGTGTTTGCTATTATTTGGCTTTTGTTACAGGTTACTGATGTGTTTTGTCCAACTAGATTTGTTCTTTTGAGTTTTTAAACTGAGAAATAATGCTTCATTGCATTAGGGTTCAGTTTGATTCCCCACAAATTTGTTCATTTTTCTATTTCATTCGCTTATTTCATTAACAATTGGAGCTCGATTAGATTGGCTTGGATTGTCTGCACACTGTATGAACACAAGACTTAATCAGAACCTAGTTAGTGGTGGACACTAAACTCTTTAAGAGTCACTGTTTCACCCGTTTATCAATTTGCACATTGTCTCTGTGGGACATTACACAGAACTCTAGACAGAGTGTCTCTTGTCCATCCCAAAGGGCACAGTCATGGTTTAGGTAGCAAACTTCTTGTCCATTGAACAGACTCACAGGGAAGTTCTTCCAACACTTCTTTGAAAAAGTAGCTAGGGTTTATTCAAAAAGTTGCTGGATTTGTTGCTCTGTGCTTTTTTGTTTAAATAAGTTGGTATATTAATTGTTTTCACCAATTATTTTTAAAAGAGGTGGGCACATGGGGAACCTCCCAATACTTGGACAGGCTACTGCTTCTGTAACTCAATTATAGACATTTATGGATTTGTCGTATAAAGTGGGGCCGGTCCAGCTTTGTGTCCAAAGTAACTGAGGACTTCATGACCTCAGGGACAGATTTCTCGTCCCTGGTGCGTCGAGGAACCACGGAAAACCCTGCCGTGTGATCAGAGGAGGAGAGCTGTGGACAGACGCCAAATAGAACACTCCTACTCTAAAGTGGGACAGCCTGTTGGCAGCATGATGTCTGCGTGTGCGCCTGGGTGTATTACAATTGTTTCTGTTATCGCATTATAAAATGTTTGCATTCCACACTTCTCCCCATCCAGGCAGTGTGGGTGGATGCTTCTTTGTGTGTATTTAGTGTGATTTAATTCACATAGTGGATATGAACTGCCGTGTGTGTGTCTCTCAGTGTGTGTGGGAGGAAGAGTGTATGTGCATCACGGAGCTCGCGGGGCAGCGGTCAGGCAGGGCTGTGGAGGGGTGAACGGGAGCAGGTGGCCTCTGCTACGAGGGGGGAGTCACAGTGCAGAATGCAATCCCCCCCCCCACCAGCCCGAACCTGCCCACACAGTCGTGGCCTTGACTCATGGGAGCAGAGGGCTTACCTGCATGCCTCCCAGAGACAGGCAAAGGCTGGAGTAGGTACTCTCTAATCGTTAACAAGCTGCCTTTTTGCCTCTTCACCCCACAACAGGGTGGACGAAGCCTGAAAGGAGGGGGATTCTCTGCCCTTTAAGTCTAACTGGGAGAAACAGGGCTCGGCTTCCTCGCTCCAGTGGAGGAAGACCAGGTCAAGAGCTGATAGCAATATAATGTCCCTGAGAAAGAACAAGGGATGGAAAGAGCCAGGGGAGTGAGTGCCAGGTGGCAGCAGTGGCATGTCCCTGCCACCTGTCTTGGGGAATATGAACCCTCGTCGCTCCTCCTGCTCTCCCAGTGTGGAATGACACTGGCTCCCTGTCTGCCTGGTTGGCTCACTGGCTGTCAGCCTGTCCATCTATCCGTCTGGCTGTCCTTTAGCCTCACTACTAGTCAGTTAGTCAGTCTGTGCCTTTGTCAACCTGTCTGTTAGCCCATTAGTAATGCCTCTGGCTGCTACCTGCTGAAACAGCTTGCCATCACCACCAGTATTAATCATCCTCTCTGCATTTCAATGTCTTCCTCTACCCATCCATTTCTCTGCCTCATCTCATTATCGCCTTGGTTTCTTGCCACCTCCCTCACTTGTCTCACTGATCCATCTATCCTTCATTCACCCCCTCCCTAACTCTTCCATTCCATTTCTGCGCCCTGGCCCTAATTCAGCCAAGTCAAGCACGCTAACAAGCTTTGGTTATGCACAAGCTATCATGGCAACCAGTCATTTCAATTACAGCCACCACACACACACACACATACTCTCAGACACACAAATATGTGCATGCACCGTGCAACAGAAAACAACACCCCCAGCAAAACAGATATACAAGAGCTTGTTTCATTCACTGGCAGTTAGTTTCAACTTCAAACAAGCCCTCTTTCCTTAATATGCACCGTCTCCTCTCTGCAATCTCCTAGAGAGGAAATTACTCGTACAAAACTGTCACTGGATTGAAAAACGCTTATGAAGACGGGGGGGTTGTGCCGGGGATGACTCTTCCTGACACCTAGCTTGGCAACAGGAAGCAGAAAGGAGGGGCACTGTTAGCATAGCTTAAAGCTTCCACTCCGCTGGTGTGTGGAGTGCAAAGTGATGTTTGAAAATGCACAAAGACACAGGAGAATGCACGAACACACGGCCACGGATGCTCATAAACAATCAGTCGCACGCATGCATGTGCACACGCTGAAACACACACACACACACACATACGCGCACAGAGGACAGCAGAAAACTCCCCCTGCCAGCCCTGCACCATCTGTCTCTCTGTCTGTGCTTCACAGCCGTGCCCAAACAGGGCCCCAGCAGAGTCAGTGTGAAATTAGCTGCCTTTGTGGGGCTTTGTCTGCTTGTGCATGTCTGTTTGGGTGTACCAGCACACTTGGTTTAGATGCGTATTTTAGAACATATTTGCTGCCAGTCTGTCAAGAGGTAACCCAAGCTGGAGTGCTAATGTGTGTGTGTGTATGTGTGTGTGTGTGTGTGCGTGTGTGTGTGTGTGTGTGTGTGTGTGTGTGTGTGCACGCACAAGAGGGGCGGAGGGACCAAGACAATCCACTGTGTGATCAAATGGCCATTTCCCCTGACCTCTGACCACTACTGACCTCATCCTCTATTCACTTCACCTACACCAGTCTGCAAGTGACGTGTGTGTATGTGTGTGTGTGTGTGTGTGTGTGTGTGTGTGTGTATGTGTGTGAGTTTACATGCTATTGCCTGGTCAGTCAGTCCCTGGAAGCCTATCTGGCCCTGGTCGGTCATATCCAGCTCCCAGGGCACTCTTTGATATCCACTCAGCACTCTGACCTTTCGCGACCTTTGACCTGACCTTGCAACCCCAGGCTTTTGAGAGCCGTGTCCTCCGCCTCTCTGCCCACTAATACGTGATAAATCATGTCTGCTCTGACACCGGTCTGGATGCAAGAACACACACACAAACACACCCACGGTCACACACCGCTACACACACCAGTTATGTGACTGTCATACCATCACCCCACACTCCTCACATTAATGAGTCCAGAGGTTAGAGGTGGTTGACATTCCTCTCACGCTTCTGTCTGAATATTATTGTATGGCCCACACACATACATCCACAAACCCTAAAACAAAAGAGGGAATTAAACTACTCTGTGGTGAGGACAAGGTTTATAGGTGCTCCTACAGGGCCAGAAGAAGTGCAATAGTTGTATCAAGCCTAAAGTAAACATGTAAAACCAGATTTCACCCCCACAGACAAAAGAACCAATAAAGCATAATGAGAGTTTGAGACTTGAAAAGGTCCTGAGGCTGATTCAGTGTGTGGTCGGAGGCTTGTACAGGGTTGTCTGGGCTGTTGCTAGTCAGACTGATGAAGAACGCTTCTGCGTTGTGACAGATAATCATTGTATTCTTCTCTGCTGCTGAGTCTTGGCTAGAAGACAAACCGTCTGGCAAACAGACAGCTTTACGGCGCAGAGCTCAATCAAACTGTCTCCCTACCCGACATTAAACACACATACACAAACATTCATACGAGCAAGCCTCACACACACAGACACACACGTAGGCACACGCGTATAGATGAAGCAAGCCTTGAGCCAGCAAAGCCTAACCCAGATTGATAACGCCAAACAAATCAGTCTGTCGATTCCCCCGACTGATTACTGAAAGATAGCTTTATCAACAGTGACACTTTAAGTGTTGCATACTTTACTTACCTAATTAATTTAGAAGTGTTCTAATTCAAATGCCATTAACATTGTACATTGGTTGATTTCAGCTATTATTCCTGCATAGATGAGCAGTAAAGTCAGCAGACATGACAAAAGGAAGGAACCCTCTGCTCCACTGTGCCAAGTGCCCTCTTCTGGACAGATGACGCATAGCAACACTCTCTCTGGTCCACTGCTGTGCGTCCCAGCAATTGGTTACTGGTGAGGAAATTGGCAACGGTCAAAGTCAAAGCTGATAGGCTCTGCTGCCCCTCTAAGAAACCAAATCCTGTCTCTAAGGAGAGGTGGGCTCCTCACCGACAGCACCAAAGGGGAATAAAGCAGGGAGAAGGGCTGAGCCATTCCACTGTGGATGTATGGTATATGGCGTGCCTGTGTGTGTGAGCGTGCATGTGCGTGCGTGTGTGTGTGTGCAATGATGTGAGGACAACCTCGATTCTTTACTGTCTAGAGAGAAAAATTGAATGAAAAGAGGAAATGTGAAAGAACAGATCAGATAACAACGGTCTGTGTGTGTCTGTGTGTGTGTTAGTGTGTGTGTGAGCATGTATGTGTGTGTGTGTGTGTGTGTGTGTGTGTGTGTGTGTGTGTGTGTGTGTGTGTGTTTGTGTGTGTGTGTGTGTGTGTGTGTGTATGCCCAGGAATGCCTGTGTCATATCTTTTCTCCTCTGATGGCTGACCCTCACCCTCACTGTCACCTCTGGACCATGCAACAATGGTGTCTTTGTGGTCCAGGGGCCCTTGTGTGTGTGTGTTTGTGTGTGTATTTGGGGGGGTGCAGTAACGGCAGTTGAATCATGTGCTGCGTTAACAGGATTAGAGAAGCCAGGGCTAAGAGGGGAGGAGTCCCCAGCCTCTGTCTGTTGGGGATCAGAATTGACACTGGGTCTCAGCAGAGCTGCAGATGACGCAATGCAGATCCAAAGGTGGGAGTGCGACAGCAGCAACTGATCTACCTATTGTAGGTTGCCAACTTGAATCCTCAGAGTACCAGTGAGAAGTGAAAGAAAAACACACTTTACTCCCGTTTCTACTGCCAAGGCCCCCATGGCCCAAAGTATTAACTCAAAAAGTGAAAAGGGAGATTTTCTTCAAATAGTACATTTAGGGATCTCATAGCGATTGGAGTGATTTAGACCAGCAGAGCTCACGGAGAGAATCTGATGCCTTCGATGAGCTGAAACCAAATCAAACCACTTCAGACCAGTTTACATGCGGCTCTAATGACAGCTGGCTAAATCACATTGGGTTAATAAATTTAGGGAGTCTCTAATTAAATCTGTGTGATCTGACAAACAAGACATCAGTGTGTGTGTGTGTGTGTGTGTGTGTGTGTGTGTGTGTGTCTGTGTGTGTGTGTGTGTATGTGTGTGTGTGTGTGATTATGGATGTGGGTATTGATAACAAGAGGAAATAGATCCATATGGAGCCAGGCGAGGCAGAGATATTCTCTCTGCAGGATGGAACAGGGGTGTCGAGATTTTGCTGAAATGTAAGAATAAGCATGAAGACATCAAAGTGAGGGAGGAGAAAAGAGAAGGAGCGGGAAGGACAGAGCGGGAGAGAAACGAGAGGACCTGTGTGCATGTGCATCAGGGGGCACGCATGAATTCATGATTGCACATCTGGCAGCCCAAAGAGTGAGGTGCCACACTGACCCTATTAGCTCTCCATAATGCACAATACTCACACTCCCATTATCACCCAGTGTGTGTGTGTGTGTGCGTCTGCATGCGTGTGTGTGTGTGTGTGTGTGTGTGTTATTCTAGCTACTTCACCCATTATGCTGCGTTTAAACAAGAGAGAGCTCTTTGAGAAAAGAGAGAGCTGCATGATGGGATCAAACAACCACACACATACACAAACAGAGTCAAGTGCAAACACAGCGTGCCTGTACACACACAATCTCACACACAAACACACAGGAACGAAAAATCCCCCCCTCCATTGCTCTGATTAATAAAGGTCAATTAGCAATTATAATTTCCATATTTAATCAGTCCCCTGTGGTGTTACTCTGTGGCCTGAGCTTTGACAACTGCCCCCCCCCCCCCTCTCTCTCTCATGCTGCTCTAACTCTCCCTCTCTCACTTTATGTCACGCTCCTCCGCTCTTCCCATCTCCTACGTCATTAACATCTGAGCATCCCTCCCTGCTTCACCTCCTCCTCCTCCTCTCCCAACCCCTCCTTCCTTACCGTGTCATCCCTCTATCCTCCCCTCCCCCTTCTCTCCTCTCCTCTCTCTTCTTGCCTCTATCTTTACTCCCTTCCTCCCTCGCTGTGCCCCCCCCCCTTTCTCTCTCTCCCTCTGATGAATGCCTCCCCTCATTAATCTTGATGTTTTTCCTCTTGCTGTGTTCTTCCACAGGCCTTCAAACCTCTCGCTAATTGCAATTAATCACCGAAGGAAACAGATGCTGGGAACAAAGGCAACCTGGGGGGGCCATGAGTCTGTACATGCGCCTGTGTGTGTGTGTGTGTTGGTATCAGTGTGCACTTGTGTGTCCACGTATGTGTACAACAGGGTGGGGGTTTGATGAAGCCGTCAGTCAGGGTGCCACACAAAAGTTGGGGTGCCTTCAGGGCTGACATCAACCCTACAGGCTGTGTGGACGGGGGGGGGGGGGGCGGCAGGAGGAGTGGACGCAGGTTGTTTGAATGTGGGAGGGTCTTGCGTGTCCCACTGTACGCACCTGACCCCGACACAGTAGCATCTGTCTAACCCCACTGCGTGCTGACGACAGCGAGAGCTCGGGGGAGAGATAACGACATGAGTAAGTGGACGACAGGAAAACGACAAGAGAAAAGGGAAGAGCAGGTTCTTCCTTCTTTCCACCGCTGCTCTGTCCCTCTTGTGTTGCACCTGCTTTACACTCATCTGTCATTTCCGAGTGAAGACCACTGCGAAATTACAGGCAACATTCTTATTAAAAAACAAACAAACGCCACGGAAATTATAATTCAACATGTTCCCTCCATCTCCTCCGAATGTTTACTTGAACGTGGTGATTACTGAGCTCCGGGAGGTGTTATTTTATTCCACCTGCAGAGAATAATCACAGCCTCTCTCTTTCCTTCCCTTCATCCTTCCACCTAGCCCTCCCTCCATCCCCCCTTCGGTCGTCTGTCGTCACCGCAGGGCCGTATGTTTGGAGAATCCACATAACAGCTCACTGGGATCCTGTACTATGTTTTCAGGAGAATAAAGCACTATGTGTAAATGTTCGCCTGAATCAGAGAGAGGAAAGAGGTTTACTGTGCGTGTGTGTGTGTTTGTGTGTTTGTTAGGGGGGTATTATCCATCACAGCTATCTACATCACTTATCAGCCACAAGGAGGCGGAGAAAAAAAAGCTCGAAATAAAATGGAGAAGAAATGAAAAGAAACCACAAGTCAAATATTCCACTGGGTACACATATTCAATAATGCATGCACACACACACACACACACACACACACCTGAGGAGTAGAGTCGCAAAATATGCTAATCGAACCAGACGTTGAAAAAAAACCCATCAAATGATCGGTGGGAGGCAACGCGATGAAAAGATGTGTTTTAACACGTCTGCTCGGCTCGAGATCCACAATGCAGTGTGAGTGAGCGTGCGACACAATAGACTCCAGCAGCAGACAACAGCTTCAGGATCAGAGGGAGTAGCTTTGAGCCTCTGCGTATGGGGCATCGCAGGGACAGTAATGAAATCAAGCTGATCTGATATGTGCTCTAGGATTAACCCGGTACGCTGACCCCTGTACGACCCTGTCGTCAGCCTCCAACTGCAAGATCTGAGAGATAGAGGGGCTCAAGAGGGAGGGATGCTTCAGATGGGGAGTGTGAGATGGAGGGAAGGAGAAGGAGGCAGAGTAAAAGGCTGTAGCACCTCATAAATTGCCAAGGAGATGTGAAGCGGGTGCTACATTAATGTTCCTGGAGGTGTGGGCCGGCCCCCTGTGCCCTCTCTCTCCCCCCTGTGCTCTCCTGCACCCCTCACACAACAGTGGATTCTCTCGCCAGAGGAAGGTGATGAGCAGTCGGAATAAAATAAACAAACACACTATCGGATAATGAGGATTAGAAAAGGTCTATGTGTATTCCTCTCTCGGTCTGTACATGGGTGTGTCAATGAGTCATAGATAATGACAGTGAAGTATAACACAGCTAGGCCCTGCACCTCTGTTTTGCTGCAGCTTCATCTGTCACTGCCGCTGTCACACTTCAAAGCCCAAAGCGTATTGAGCTGTTTTTCATGTCTAGTAAAAGTGCTGTGGGAGGAGATCTTTACTGAGAAGCCTGGAGGAAGCTCTGTTGAGTCTCAAATGTTTTTTTACCTGTTCTTTACAATCCCATAACTTCAAGAAATGACAAAGCCTTCCTCCCACAACACAACGCCAGCCCCCCCCCCCTCCGCCCCGCAGTCCCCTGACAATTCCTTCCCAGCAGGCTCCACTCAGCCTTTATTCATTTTTTATACATCACCTCCTGCGAGTCTATTCCTCGGCACACTGCAATTGCTGCACTTAACCCATTATGCTAGGTAACGCTCCCCGCAACAGTCGCTCACTCCCCGGGATGAATTATTAACTTTCCCCTCATCCCGCCATTTATCACCGAGCCCCATAGAGCAGAGCGGGAGAACCAGGGCTCATTTCCATGGCAACAAGGGTCCACGGGTGCAGCAGTTGGATGCTGCTGATGATGAGGGGAGAAATGAGGAAGAAGAGGAAGAAAGAAGACAAATAACCAGCTTTTATCACGCCTTCTATTGTTAGCATCAGATCCTGCTCTCCTCTTTGCACTTGAGTTTTTTTTTTTCCTCGACAGTCGTTCCTCAATTTACAACCTCTGTACGTGCCAGCCCTTGCCTCTTCGTCTCTCGCCTGATTCACGCCGCCCGGCCCTCTCCTTAAGCCTGAGATGACAGCAGTATGGGTAATTAGATCAGAGCCTTTCTCTTGTCTCCATGGAGATGAATCATACAGTCGGGGTGACAGTCGGAGCTTTAGCGCCGCACGGTAACCCAATCAGAATGTTTGAGCCTCAGCCAGAGCGGCGACATAACCTAATCACACCAACATGAACCTGCGGTGACCTGCGTCCCAGCGCACAGCAGTGCACACAGACAGGCCTGTTTAAACACATCGGGTCACATCCCTGGATGGGCCTCTGTGTGTGTGTGTGTGTGTGTGTGTGTGTGTGTGTGTGTGTGTGTGTGTGTGTGTGTGTGTGTGTGCATATATGCAGGAGTGAGTGTCTGAGCTTGAGAGGGGATGCAGGTGTCCTAATTCATAAGCAATCGCATCTCATGAATAATTAAATGCAAAATGCAAATGTGCTGCTTTGATCAGTTACATTCATGTCTAACAGCATTAATTAATCAAACAAACCTTTTCATCCCCGGGAGAATAAAAACAACAAAAAAAGAACACACACAAACACACACACACATTTGCAGAAAAAGAAAATTCACACAGCAAATAAATGTACTAATCACACCATTTAGCCACATCTGAGCGCTAAGCAAGTTAGCATGACTCCACCTTGGACCAACCACATGGTGAAGGTGACTTAGTATCTCTTCATGTGAGATTACTCTAATCTCCTCTAGTCGCTAGACACCTACTGACTGCTAAAACAGGGTGCAGAAATGAAAAATTAGAAAAAAAGAGAGATCCGAGCAGAAGCTGCGCGCTGAGTGATGACCAGGTGGGCTGCTCTGATAGCAGAGACGTTGTGTTGTTGTTGCGTCGCAGCAGTTGTACTGTACCGTCTGCTGCGACGTACACACGAGCGCTCAGAGATGTACGCACACGAACAAGCGCTCGCTGGTGAACTCACACAGTGTAATACACAACGCAAAGAGAGTCGGGCTTTGATTCTCCTGTTCACGTGTGAGACAGATGGTTGCTAATGGCTCTGATGGATAACACGAGCACACACACATTCACACGGAGGAGATTGCACACACACACACACCACACACACCACAGCGGGCCGATCGGGATTTCATAGGCTCCATGATATGCTCAGTTGGAGAGATGGACCTTATAAACAGGCACACTTCAGCTGACCTCTTGTTTATAGCAACAGTATCAGGCACAGAGGGATGGCTCGTAAAGAAGGGGACAGATCTCCTCCTCCTCCATCCGTCCACATCTCTGCAGTTTCCCCCTCGATCAGTGGTCTTCTCCGTCGCTTAACCTGCTGCTTTGCCAAACCAGCCGCTCTCGTCCCCTTAATAAGTCTGTTTGTATGCAGCGCACACTTGTGGAGGCCTCATTTCACACAAACACAGACTCTCATATATATACACACAGCCAAACTCTCACAACTCCCTGCCAGCTCCGCTCGGCTCCTGTCACACCTCTCTGTCATCAATTTCTCCTCAGTAACAGAGAGAGGTTTCGCCTGACTTATGGAGGATATCAATATCTCTGACATAAAGGGTGGGGGAGGGAGGGGCACACATCTCCAGCTTCTTTGAGGACACCTCGTAAAGCTAAATGATAGTTGAAGGGGACGAGAGACGGCGGGGGAAGGCGGGGAGGGCGAGGCGGAGGGAGGGAAAGCAAGTGCCGGTTGTTAACGTGATGGCAGGGGGCCGTAAATAACCGAGATACAGATCTACGGCGTGTGCGTGACGTGTGCGTGTCGCGTATGTCTGTGTGTCCGCGGTACCATTAACAAGGTTAAAAAGGACTGAGTGATCCCCCGCTGTATACAGCTGTGGGTATGTTTGGAGATTTATGTCTACGGCATTGTCGCCAATGTGACTTCTCCACGGGCTGATCCCGCCGAGGAGGATTTATGCTAACTGCCAGTGTCCGAAGTGTGAAGCGTCGGGCTGTAAATAGCTGTCCGTCTCAGCTGACGTGGGCAAACTGTCCATAAACCTGTCGCCTAGGACCGTTTGAGTCACACGGGGGATCGAATGGGCGCGGCAGCCATTCAGTTTACACCATAGAGGAGTTCTTGTGTGGATGTTGGGGGGGGGGGGGGGGCTGTATGCCTGTTTGAGGTTGTGGAAGGATTTAAATGTTATGCAGGAAGAGTGTGTTGCGAGGGCGGGCCAGTTTGTGCGTCTAAATATTCATGATGCACTAAAAGCAGACAGGTTGACACCAGTTGAGATTCTCTGCGGTTATTGTAAACAGATACCTCACACTGGGTTACGCCTTTGATACACGTTCAGCTGCACACACACACACACAGACACACACACACACACACACACACACACACACACACACAGAGGTGCTTCAGAATGAGGTCAAGGAGTCAGCGTTGAACTGTGGAGAGGATCAATAGATCTCTGAGTGTCTGCGAACCTCTTGCATCCCTCCCACATGTTCGAAGCCTTTTTGTGATCTCTCCATCCATCTCTTCCTTGCTCCTCTTCGCTCTCTCTCTCTCTCTCTAGATTTTCTCCACAAACAAACCCCCGGCACACACACAGTAGAACTGCAGCCTTCACACTGAGGTGTTCCTAAAGGCCCAGCATCTCCCACGGACGCACAGACATGGGAGAACTTGTCTGGATTATATACTATCTCTGCTGTGGTATGGCATAGTGGTCATCACTGTAGATGCACGTGTCTGGATGTGTCCCCGAGGCTGTGCTCACCATGTGTGGTGACTCCAACTCACTGGCACCCCACCGGCAATCGCCCGGATGTGATGGGCAGATGAAAAGAGAACAAGGCAGTGACAGAACGGCGAGCGGAGGAGAGGCAGAGAGAACATGTAAAGGACAAAATGCTTTCTTCCCCTGGATGGGAGCATCTCATCTTTTCTCATTAGGGGAACTCATCTCAGCTCAGAGAATAAAAGGAGGGCTGATAGCCGATATTTCTCTCCCTCTCACTCCATCTCTCCGCTCGCTCTTTTTCTCCAACTGTGCACACGCCACCTAATTAATTACACCCTACCATCGCATCGCTACAACAACCACTGCCGGCTAATTAACAGCACGCCTCAGTCGTGACCCCACCTCAAGGGTTCTGGATGTGTTTGTGCACTCGAGAGATAGAGAGATGGAGGAGGAGGAGGAAGATTATATGTGTGGGATGCTGTGGAGAGAAAGAGAGAAGCAGCAGGAGTGAGACAGTGAGACGAGGAGGTGCAGGGCAGGGAGCCGGAAACGCAAACGGAAATGCAACGAGCAACGCAGAGAGAAGGAGGGGAGCACTATGATGTGACAGGAGGGATGCTCAGGAGAAGAAGAGGAGAGAAAGAGATGGAGCACCTCCTCTCCACACCCAGCTGGACTCGATCAGCCAGGCTGGAGCCGGGGAGGCTGGTGGGGAGTCCCAGCTACGGGGGGGCTCACCACGGAAACGTCACTCCCAATTCCCCTGGAGTCTGCGTGAGCCTGGCCAGACCTCAGTGCTGCTGCAGCTTGCTGTACGCCAGCCTCCGTGGCTCCGACCGCCCCAAACACACTCCAACTGATTGTATCGGGGAGAAAAATGGAGTCTACGCAAGCACACACACAGGCTGTACAAGCTGGAAACCACGTAACCCACATGAAACATCCACACGGCCGGATTGAGAGTGAAATAAATGGAGAGAGAGATGTGGAGGGAGGGAGGTATAATTTGTTTAGTGCATGTGATTGCATTAGTGTGAGGGACATATTCTTTTTCACCCACGTCACACACAATGAGAAGCCAAGCCCAGTGGGGCAATCACAACATTAATAGTGCTTGACTTGACCGAGACAGACAGACAGAGACAGACAGACAGAGACACACATACACTCACACAGACACACAAACACTCTCACACGCACATTTCCTGTGTCCCTGTTCAACAGTTTATGTCCAGAATGTGGACAGAAGGGTGGGGAGTGAAAGGATGAGCTGTAAAACAGAAGAGGGGGACCACAGAGGAAGTGAAATATACGAGAAGAGGAAAGTCATTTTAAGATACATTTCAAAAAGGTAACTGGAAATCGTTTATTTTATTTAGTCACATGATCACATGTGGGGATTGTTAAAAGCTTAAGAAGAAGCCATTGAACTGGAGGAGTCAATATACATTACTGCAACCTTAAAAAAGTTGAATAATGACAGAGAAGAGATGAAGGTCATTCAGTGTCATTCCCATTCTCAGAGGATCATTCGACAATGTGATAATAGTGGGGAAATAATTATATATAATTGTATATCCTCCTTAAATATTGACTAAAATGCATCTTCTATTCTCTAAAACAATAATGAAAACCCATAATTAGAAAAAGTGACATTTAGATGCTGTCACTATGACTGGATAATGGAGAGGAAGAAAGGGACATTGAAGAGAGAGAAAGAGTGAGAGTGAAACAGAATGTACTAGTAATGGGCCAACAGAAGAGTGGAGAGGCCATGTTCGCTGTCAGCCATTAACATGGCCAGGACTAAATTATTCACTGCACTCTGTCACCTTACAAGCCTGGGCTAACTCATTCTAAAGAGGGCTGTGTGTGGGTGCGTGCATGTACGTGTGAGGGTGCATGCGAATGAACAGCAGCTTGCCGAGAAAGTAGTAGAGAAGGATTCCTGTGACTAGCGGCCTCAGTATTGCCATCCTGTGGTCAGAACTAGTAAGATACCAGCCTTTTCTATTAGAATGCCCAAACACGCACAGGTTTGCGCAGCTATCCTTATTAGGACTTTGCATTATCTGTGATTCACTGTGCACAGCCAACCAAAACCTTATCCCTAGGCATGACCAATTCATCTTAACCTAACCAAGCACCAGGCTTCGGTCTCCATGCTGACTACTGGTCCTGACAAAACCAGTCTTTATGCTATAAAAGGTCCCAAAGAGGTAGCAAAAACAAGTACAAACACACACACACACACAGCTACAGGCATACTAAAATAATCGTAGTATTTAAAAAATGATAATCATTATCATTAAATGGGCTTAATGTGTAATAAGGACACACATACACATACAAGCACATGTAATGTGTGTGTGATCATAAAAGAAGGAGGAGGACGAGAACAGAGAACTGTTTTGTGTAGAGGAAGCTGATTTCCATGCAGCCTGCTGGTTTACTATGGAACAGGAGAGGCTGGTTAGCAGGAGCAGCTGGGCAAACAATACAACCTCACCTGGAGTCGTTTACATGGATTGTGTGTGAGTCTCGATGCATGTGTGTGTGTGTGTGTGAGGCTGCTATGTTGAGAGGGATGTCTCCTGTTGCTGCTCTTCTTCATCATGTTCCTGAAAGTGCCGTTGGCAGGGAAACCAGAGTGGAAGAGAGAGAGAGAGAGAGAGAGAGAGAGAGAGAGAGAGAGAGAGAGAGAGAGAGAGAGAGAGAGAGAGAGAGAGAGAGAGAGATGGTAGATGAGAGACAAGTCAAGGAGCACAGTTTCGGGTAAGAGCAAAACGAAATGGGGGAAGAAAAGGCAGACAAATGAGAGGGAAAAATAAAAGCAGAAGATCTTGGAAGAGAATGGCACTAGAGGCTCTGGCAGGGACGGGGAGGGGGGGGGGCGGCGGTGGTGGCAGTACAGGAGAGCGATGGAGGAGGGAGTTAACAGAGGGGAGTCAAAGAGCATGCGACGGTGTGACCCATGCCTCCCACTGACAAGCTTTATTACAGTCCCACCTGCAGAGAGACAGCAAAAAGCACTTAGCCTCAGCCAAGTCGCCTGACAGTGGAGGACAGTCAGAGAGGGAGGAAAGGCAAGAGAGAGAGGGAGAAAATAAGGATTCGAGGGAACAAAGGAAGGAGGGAGAGAGGGTGGAGGTGGAGACAGGCAGCTGAAGGGATGATTGAAGTGATGGGGTTTCAGAAAGGGAGGAAGAGGAATGGAGATGTGAGGGGAGAGGAAGAAATTATGATAAGAACTCACAGAAGAACAAAAGGATAGAAAGGGGATCCAGTATTACTCAGTTATTAGATAACAGGACTGATTCATCCTTTTGTTCAGGCTTATGAATTGACTCTCTAGATCTTAAGAGGCAGCCGATTGTTGTATTATTTGTTATCTTGTTATTGTTGTTATTTTGCTGGAAATAGAGGGATAACTAAACACAGCTTTCAGCCAGCTCGAAGCGTGCAGGGCAGTGAGGCTTAATCCTGCTTGAACACCTGTTTCCTGGTGAATGTCAGGTCAAAGGTCAGAGTCTGGAGGTCTCTCACTAAGTGGTCATCTCTTTGAGGGCTACTGCTGAAACATGTCTGTAATATGACCTCGCTGAGCCTTGACCTCCTATAACCACCAAGACCTAAAAATAGTTTATCCCAGGTCCTAAAGGGGAATTTGCTTGTACCACGCTGCACAAAGTTAAATTTCATATATAGATGCACACATATATATATGTATTCTGAACATTCACCCTAACTCAGATGCAGTTTGCGGTCATCATTTAGGGCAGTCCATGCAATCCGTGAGGAGGAAATAATTATGAGGATGAAATTAAGAGAGGTTTATTACTTCCTGAACGGCGACAGCTCTCATCTATTAGCTGCTCCAGCCTGCTAATGTATCCGCTGATGAGCTATGGCCAAGTAATGACGTGCTCGGCTGGCTGTGGATCTATAGGTCTCTCCCCAAATCTGCTCTCTCTGGCTCCCAGGCTCACGGGTGGAAAACCACAGTCACTAAATCAAACCCATCAGGGGGGAGAGGGAGTGATGGAGAGAGGGGGGGGAAAAAGGAGAGAGAAAGAAAGAGAGAGAGTGTGTCAGGAGTGGTGGTGGTGGTGGGAGGGGGGGGGGGGGTTGAGCTAACTGTCTGTTTCTCAGGCTTTCGGGGACAGGAATGTGTTGGAAAGGGTACAAATCAACCGGGAGTGACTGCACAATAAGGTCAGTGTGACCAGAGGAGAATCCTGACTCAAATGCAAGACACGCACAAACACACACATGCACACAAACAAACACATTAAACCCACTAATGCAAACACAGCGAGGGATTGAGTCGGGGCATAACCCCGTGCCCACCCTGTGAGTGGCTAATAACTGTGGCACGGTGCCAAACCCACTGTCTCCTGACTGATTCCCCCCCCCCATGCCCGCCAGGACTGGCGCCACCCTGCAGAACAGAGCTCTGTTTCTCAAAGACCCTGTGATCATTACATTACTGAATTACTCAAATAGATGAATGAAAATACAGCCACGCATGCAGGCCGTCCAGCTTGTCCAGCCCCCTGAACAAAAACATTGTAATGGGAGAGACAATGGGAACGCTGTGCAATTAATATTTGCTTCTTGAGACTGCCTCCATTCATATAAATCACAAACAAACACACCTCAACGCCCACTGAGGGCAGAGAGGTGGCACGCTGCCAAACATGGTGCTGCCAAGGGACTCCGTATACCCCAGCCTCCAGTGGCATGTTGGTCACACACACACACACACACACACACACACACACACACACACACACACACACACACACACACACACACACACACACACACACACACACACACACACACACACACACACACACACACACACACACACACACACACACACACACACACTTCCATCTGCCGTGCTTCATGGGAGCAGTGGCAAGCCTGTCACTGTCAACCGAAGTTAGCCCACCCTCCTGCCATCCCTGCAGAGACGGAAAAGAAAATAAGATAAAAGCAGGAGCAGTGGAGGAGGGAGGGGAGCAAGCAGTGGCATTCCTCTCCATGCCTCCTCTGTCACCCTCCAAATCTCTCTGTCCAAACACCCCCCCCCCCCCCCCTCGCCTCAGTGTCCTTGTCCTCCTCTCACCATACCTTCCCTCCCTCTCTCCACATGCTCCCGTCATCCCTCAGTTGTATTCTTTCTGGCACTGCTCCTCTCATCCCTCCACCTGCTGGTCTCCTCTCAGGACAGCAGATACAGGGACGGACGTCTATAATCACCCTCCATCGAGTCAGACAGCTCCTCCTTAATAATGTGCTCTGCTAACATGGCTGATGGGGATTGAACCTGGCTGCTGTGTTCTCCATGCGAGACTCCTAATGCGAAACGTTAGCCGCAGAAGAAAAGCTACGGCTCCGACATCGATCCTCCTCCCCAGAAAAATGCCGGATGGCCGATATTGGGAATCAACCCCCCTCTGAGCCCCGACCAGCACCCACACTCTGTCCTCAGTGGTGCTCCGTGCTCCCACGGTGGGTGATTGTAATTGTATTGAACTGGCCAGCAGCCAGAGGCACAAGCTTGCCAGGTCCAGCTGTGCAGCGGCAATCAAAACACACTCCAGAATCTTTTTTCTCATGACAATCACATCAGCAGCGTGTGTAGTCCTGAGACAAGAAAAACATGCCAAGACACATATATATGCATTTGAACAAACGTATCTCGAAATAGATTCGCTCTAAACGACATCAGTAAAGAAAAAATACTTTGATTAGTTAGTGGAAGGGAAGTAAAAGGAGCTGAATGTGTTTTAGCATTGACGATAAAGAGCATCACATGAATTTTCCTCTTCTGCCCGTTATATTATTCCAGTGTGTCCCTCCCTCCTTGGCCCTTCACCCCTGATAATGATGTATTGACTGTGTGGTTTCTGTGTGTGAAGCTTTCAGCGAAGGTGTTCATGGGTCAGCTCAAACGTCACATTCTCTCTTCATACCCCTGATTCCTGTCTGATGAGGCCTCAGGATGGACCCCAGTGGGTTTAGACACTTTCGATAAGAACTGGTTGTTGCTTTCCTCCGTTTGTGAAGCTGCGTCATCTGATTACATCATAAAAATGCTCTCTCTGTGACAAACTCACATTCATAAAAAACCCACATCTAACCCATGGTGCAGTGTGAAAGTGCAGCCCGCTCTCTCTCTCTCTCTCTCTCTCTCCCTCCATCAAAAGAAAACATTTAAAATAGAGCGACGGCCATTTAACCATTAAATATTCACACATTGAAAGCCCATGCAGAGAGGAGGCTGCAGTGGACAGCAGGACTGCAGCTGTCCCAGCCGATCAGCCTCCACTCGAGCTGTTGCGTCGGGACCCGCTCAGTGCTCTAAACCCAACAGTCTTGAGATCATGACTGATTGTGCACCTCTCTCCTCCGCCCTGTGTGAACACCGCGAGCGTGTCTCGTGTCACGTTCCCGGCCCCGAGCGGGGGAAATGGCCCGTGTCATGTCAGTGTGAGCCGCGGCGCAGCGCATGATGGAGAGCAGTTAAATAACTCATGAAAACCCTGTTCTCAACCCACACTGGGCCACCGGGAGGAACGCCCAGTCCTCTGCATGTACGCGACTATGTCTGTGGGTGTGTGTGTGCGGTGGCCCCCTGTGTCATGACTGTTTAACCAAATGCCTTTGAGTGTGTTGTGGTAGGGATAGTGTGTGCGTGTGTGTGTGGTGGGGGGTGTTCAGTTGGAAAGAGAGTAGGAGATGAGTTTCTGTAAACGACAGGGGGGCCCTCACGGCTAAACAGAAATAGCCTCAGAGAAAAAACACAAAAAAGCCTGTGTGGCAGAGAACTGTGAGCAGGAGGGACGGAGAGAGAGAGAGAGAGACGAAGAAGTGCAAGAATTCACAAGAAGGGTGAAGAAAAAACAAGTTTTTACAAAACTCCTTTGTTTATATGTGTACATTTTGGGATGAAATAGACAAAGGGGGAGGGAGTAGAGAGAGCCCAGTGAAAAGGCAGCGTAGCTACACTGATAAGAGCAGACAGCAGCACTTTCCACATAAACGCACTGAGCTCCAAAACCCAGTGTAGTGATGGCCTCCCCTGGGGCTCACTCTGTCTCACAAACTCTCACACACACACACACACACAGACACACACACACACACTCACATGTGACTGCCTCATCGTGACATCTTCTACCTCATCTCTCAGTCTCACTTTGTCACTACGCTCCCATCTCGCCCCAGCATCCCACAACCTGGCTAGTCACCTCTCCAGCTCCAACACCATGTGAAGGAGATGTGAGATGACTGCAGAAGCCACAGTTCACTGATCTGAGATGATGTCGGCAGTGGTACTGAAACTTCATATTAACAAGAGAAGACTCCAAATATTGGGTAAGTTTGAAAGTATTTGTGTGTGACTTGTGCAGGTTTTCTTGCTTTGCTGATAGTTAATCTCTTATAACCTTTTTAGTACAACAAAATCAAAGTTAAGGCAAAAGATAAAATCCTCTTCACATTTGCAAAACAAAATCCTTATCACCTCCTATCATCTATTCCACACGGTTTGTAACACCAAGAGTCTGAGATGGTGAAGGGTGGTGTAGGTTGGTATATATAGATGAAATAAAATGGTGATGCAGGAGTGTGGTGAGTTACAAGAGGAGGAGGTGTAAGAAGACATGACACAACAAGGCCAGGAAAGAAGAACTAAAAAGGAATTTTACCACACTTCTCTTGAGCCACCTCATCTCAACTCATTCAATCCAGGGGTGTCACCCCTCCCTGTATTGCCACACAGCAGTTCAGGGGCCCCTGCTCAGACCTGGGATCTGTCTCAGATGATCTAATCACAGACGGACAGCTCTGAGTACAGGTGGGAAACTAGTGAGGGCGCATTGGAGATCTGATCAATCAGACCACATTCGGAGGTGGTGGCCAAATTATTTTCGCTGTATGAACCCAAATGCATCCTGGGCCACATATTGAGGACCGCCTACTCAACTGACGTCCTCTAACTCTCTACTATTTTTGTTCCTGTCAATGTTTAACATGAATGTATTTGTGGACACTACCATATTACCACTGCCCACGACTATTTAGATTTGAATTTTAATATTTAAATTGGTCCAATCTTACTATACCATAAAGCTGTGTATGGCGCAGTGATACACTCAGTCACTTCTTGCCCCACTCTCTGCTCCCAACAAATATCCGGTCGCACAGAGTGACAAGATGAAGAAATGCAATATAAGCCATAATCAACATGTCGGATAACACTGCTGGTTGTTGGAGAAGAGCGAGAAGAGAAAAGATAAGAGCAAAATAAGCCAACACTGTGAAGAGCAGCACTCACTGGGATGTGGGCGGTCGGCCTGGTCAGGTTTCTCCTGCTCCGAGGTCACCGGGCGAGAGGGAGTGCGGTCGCCTGCAGGCTGCGAGGGGCCCGGACCTGAGTCCACCTCCTTACTGGTTCCAGCCGTCCCCTCAGGCAGAGCACCAGCCTGAAAGACACAAAACCTCATGATTAACATCCATGATTGATCTTTGTTTAATTTAAAAAAAATTTAATTGAGCTATCCATTCGTAAAATAGAGACAGAGTTAATTATCCCCCACTGAATTAATGAGCGACGTCAATAAGAGTCTCTTCGATCAATTAGCAAACCCCTGACTTACTCATTCTGATTTTTGCTAAAGTGTTACATGATAAAACTGTTCCACCATTTCACCATTAATAATAAACAACAGAAATATATTTATATTGTAAATATAGCAATTAACTGCTGATCTGACTCAGTCATTGGTGAGGCTATTTTTAGCTGCCGTCACAGTGCTCAGATTTCTGCTATAAAAAGACAGCAGCTAAAGGGGACGCAGCGCTGGGTGAAGAAGTGTCCCTTCCCTGAAGTGTCAGAGCCGCAAGGAAGACAGACACACAGACAGAATCAAAGAAGGAGAGGAACAGAGGGAGAGGGAGAATCTTCCTGACAGCCAAAGTCTGCTTGGATGTGCTCTATACTCTATGCTCCCCTCCACAGTAGAATAATAACGGGGGAAAAAAGAGGAAAGAGGGATAAGGCAGCTGGAGAGAAACAAGTTGACCATGAAAAGAAGAGGGAGAAGCAGAGGGTGGCTGTCAGTGAGGAGGGAGGGAGAGGAGCGGGGGGGAGAGTTTAAAAGAGGCTGTGATGGCTCCCTCCATTGACGAGTAGCAGAGAGACAGGCAGGGGAGGTGCAGCGCATCTTAAGACAAAAAGGCACCCTGGGCTTATGAAATATACATGTGTCTCAGCCGGAGACAGAGACACAGAGCGACAGAGCAGGAGGGCCCTGAAGACTGATGAGACGCCGCTACCCCGCCTAAACACACACTGCTAAAAATAAAACACACAGGCACATTTCTAATGACTTCTCATGAAGAGCCAGGGGGAGGTAGTTAGTTTTAGTGGAAGCGTGCGCGTGTGCATGTGTGTGTGAGAGTGTGTGTAGTCTGCGCATAAGTGTTTGTGAGCATCAACGTGCATCCAGGCTTCCTCCTGCAGCGAGAGACTTGAGAGGGACAAAGGCCACTCTGACACAAAAACCAACAAGCGTTTCTGGCTGTTGGCCTGAATGTAAATCAACCTGCCTGTCAAGTCTTTCTTCCCCCCTTCTTTAGATAGAAGTTAGTTTCAACTGCCTGTTCTCAGACCTGCCCACCTGCCCCCTCTTCAGGCCCAGACAGCTGCTTCCACAACAACAGTCAATGAAAAAGCATTTAAACCCACCTCCTCACTTTACAAGAAAATCAGCCTTTGTTAAAGCTAACGATTCACCTCTCCCACACTCCCAGTATGTGTGTGTGTGTGTGTGTGTGTGTGTGTGTGTGTGTGTGTGTGTGTGTGTGTGTGTGTGTGTGTCTTTGTGTGTGTGTGTCTATGTGTGTTTACTTGCAGTTATCTTTCTTTGTCAGGAGCATTTCAGCATAGATCGCACAGAGTACATTTTGAGGAAGTGAGAGCATATTGGTCAGTCCTCACTATTTCAGAGAGCTGATAAAGTATTTAGAGGTATGGTCAGAATTAGGTTTAGGTAAGGGGTGTGTGTGAGGGTTGTGTGTGTGTGTGTGTGGTGTACAGGCTTTATTCATGTTGTGGGGACCTCAAACTATGTAAATAGTCACATTGTGGGACATGTCTTCCTTATGGGGACAAAGAAAGAAAAGAGGGAAGAGAAGAGGAACTGTTGTGTGACCATGATAATTAAGCTCTGTGTGACTGGTTGTGAAAATGAAAAATGGTAAGAGATATAGATGTAATTATGTATATAATAATAATAATAATAATAATAATAATAATAATAATAATAATAATAATAATACAACCGCATCAGGAATGCAATATGCCACTCAGAAGAGCATATGCCTTCACCATCACCCAACACATTTATAGATAACAGTCATCTAAATATGCTTGACTTGTTTAACTAGATCAATTAATTATACACTAGGAAATTCCTATACCTGCCCCTGATCCAGATCAGCTCCAAAATGAAATGGGTTCTTCCCTGACAAATACCACAACCTCCCACCAAGTTTCGTGGTTGTCAGTCCAGTAGTGTTTGTGTAATGCCGCTAAGTATGAGACGGTGATGAAAACCGAACCTCCTTAGCGGCTGTTACAAGTGTCCTCAGTAAGACAAGAGTACACAACTGTGTGTGTGTGTGTGTGCGTGTAGCATACATCTTCTTTTCCTCATCAGACACACTGGGTGTGCCTCCGCAGACTGAATCCTGGACATATCATGTGTAAGTCAACAAAACGTGTGCAGGTAAATAGTCGTGTCTGAGCCTGGAGATTACGTCCACTGCAGAGAACATACACAACCACAGCTGTCCCTGTCTCTTACTCTCTTCAGCCTCCTCCCTGTCTAACTTTTGGAGTAAAGTGCACATTGTGAGGGACCTTACAAGGACAGATAGAGAGAGGAGAAGAGAGTCAAGGGTCCTCTGTCAGGTCACGACCATAAGCTCTCATTTAATTACTGAGATATTGTTGATTGTCTCATCCAACAAAACAGGTGGCAGAGAGTAACAGTTGGTGTATTGGTCTTAAGGTTCAAACCTGAAGCCAAGATGTGATGGTACACATGAAGCAGTTGTTGCCATCATTGCTCTCAAATGACTCATTATAGCTCATATAATGTCAAGAGGTATAATTACTTAAACTATGTTATTGCTCAACAGAGTGCTGTGGGTGTAAACACTGGATTGTTCTGCAGCTAACGAGAATGAGAGTCTACAGCAGGGGTCAACGTGTCAATTGACTTGTCAGACTCTGTGAAGCTCAAAGTGGATTGCAAAGAATTAAGGGGGAAATAAAGGGGGACCTAAAATAAACCACAATAAAAATGAAATAAAACACCTCCTAGAATTTGCATTTCTATATAAGGGCAGCAAATGTTTTTTTTTTTTTTACGGAACATAAAGCCTTAGATTTATTAATGGCAGCAGAGTTTTCAGTTGGTGGTCTGAGTGGTTGGTGGGCGTACAGAGAGCCCAGCTGTAACAGCAGGCCGTGGTTCACAGTCCTTGCTGTGGTCACATTAAAGCTGCAGCTCTTTGCTAAAGGTTAGGGAGAGATCATGGTTTCGGTTAAATCTACATTAACACCTTGTTTCCGAAGCCCCTGTGAACTTTCCTTTGTATTAAACTAGACGACCCTCTTTCACCTTCGTTCATCATGAGCTATAAGTGCATAAAAGTAACCATTAAAAAAAACTTTAAAAATACGATGTGGTCACAACAAGTGGCTGTCCTGCGTATTTTGTCAGGAACAAATAAGTTCATTCATACAAACCATATAAAGGACAGACATTTTGGGGGAATCATGAGCACCACTTCTTTCAATGTCACGGCCTTTTTACTAACAAAAATAATCAGAACAAAGTACAGGATCCTCCAGACTGACACTTCACTGACTGTGTGTTTCTATCTCACCGTGCGTTCATGTGGTGACAAGATAATCTGACTATTTAGATACCAATAGGGAAAATTAGAGTGAACTCCACCTCAAGTCGGAACAACTCGGAAAAACTCCACTTCATCAGTTTTCAAACAATTACTGTTATTTTACCATCAGCTCTACACAGTAGCCTCCAATGTCAACTTTTGAAGACGTTTATATGATTAAAGTGAATATATTTAAGGGTTAGGATTTAATTATTCAAACGCCTGTGACGCATGATCCTTTTTCTCTGCTCTGCATTATTTTTAATAAATATTGAAAATATGTGTTATCCATGTTTTTTCATGTTTTTTCCGTATTCTCTCTTCAAAGCAAACGAACACACTAAAGTCAGAACAACGACTTAACAATTCAGTAAATGAGACCTACTGGGGAGCACGTGAATGTAACGCCAAGCACAGACTGATCTTACAGTCACAGCAACTGAGGAAGTTTCAGTTCACAGGGAAATAGAGTGAACAGCTCCATTTTGCTTCTTTCTTTTCTTTTTGCTTGTGTCATCTGGTTTGATGTGCAGGTTTGAGCTGCTCTCTTTCTAGTTCAGCTGCATGTCATGTGTTGCATATTCATTCATATTTAAATTTCTGCCTTCTAGGCTGATTTGGGGACTTTCAGTTCATACTGTGCCTGAGATGATACATACTTGTCATGGTTATAATAACAAACACAGTTATGCGTGCAGAACATTAACGATGTGGTTAGGTATAAGCACAAACTCCTCTCCCTGATCACCCAGCTAGCAGAGCAACACTAGCACTTATTACCTCTGTAAGAGAGGGTTTATTTTCGCCCATGGATTTGTTTGTTGTCAGCAGGATTACGTACAAACTACTGCAAAGATTTCCAAGAAAATGTATGGAGGAATGGGACACAGGCCAAGAAAGACCTCTTTGAATTTAAGTGTGGATCTGGACCAAAAAAATGCAGACCCAGGATTTTTTTTCACTTTTCTTTACATTGTAAAATGGAACATTATTATTATTTCCCAGGGCATAATTTGTGGACCTAAATGGAAACATATTTAGGGAAACGATATCTGTGAGTATGTTGATATTGTGCAGTTTGATTACATTTTAGGGGACGGATGGGCTATTTTCTAATTTCATAGAATGCCCAATATGAGAGGATACAGCTTTATTATTGCTTCATTTAATTCATGAACCGTGTCTGGCTTTGCACGGGGGAAATGTAAAATACAGAGTCAGGAGGTGAAATGAGAAAGATCTACAGAGGTAGTACTAATTGAGGTTAATTCCAAAGTTCAGCATTATCATCTCTTATCAGTGAGGGGGGACGTTGGTAATGGATGATGTCGCCGGACATGGAGAGAGCCTGCAAGCCTAAATCACAAGACAGTGCAGAGAACTGTGTGCCCTCAAAGGATCACAAGACATCAGCGCAGATCATGATGGGAAGCCGTAGATAAGTAGAGGGTGGGAAGGGCCTGCAGGCCTGCACAGGGAGGAGTGTGAGGGCTTCTGTGTCTGTACGAGTGTGTTAGAGAGAGGGACTTGTCAATCAAAACAGTCACAACCTCTCTAGTCATCTGCCTGTCTCCACCCACACCTCACCTGTCAGCATCTTAAAGTAGTGCTGACACACACATACACACACCCTGCTCGGGTTTCGTATCCTAGTGACACACAGTGAGTGATACACACACAAACACACATACACATCACCCAGAAACGCACACATTCTCCAACTATTACTCACTTTTTCTGCCTCACACACACACACACATATATACTCATGACCTAGCTTGAGCTCTCTCCTCGCTCACAGCCATGCCAGTCGATACTTGAGCCCTGCACAACATCTGCGCACGCCTACCAGATTCATTAAGGAGGAGGACGGAGTCAGAAGCTGGAGGATACATCAATAAACAGAGGAGGTGGCCCCACATGTGTGTGTGCGCACGTGTCAACAGGGGGCAGGGCCATCCATAAACACCGCTGACAGACTCGACAGGAAATACACTTGAGGATGTCGATAAGTTAGTCGGCCGAGGTGAAGAGGGATCAATGGGAACACAGGATGATGTCAGTGGCTGCAGATGAGATCACTTGAAGCAACTATGGATCAACATATGAGGTAATTAGACATTTCACGTTACGTATTATATAAAAGCAATAATCTTTGTTGAATAAAATTATATTATTATGTTTAAACCCTCAAAATACTTCTATCTTAAATGGACTGATATATAGCTGCTCTTCTTATAGATAACTCAAAGCGCTTTACAACACAAGTCCACATTCACACACACATTCAAACAACACAACTATATGCTGCACTTTGTCTACCACACACCATTCTCACACTGCCACCACAGCTGTCGGGAGCAATTTGGAGTCCAGCAACTTGCCCAAGGACACTTCGGCATGCAGACTTTGGGAAGCAGGGATCGAACTCTCTGTCAAGTGGACGCTCTTACTGCTCAACCAACAACTAAATACCTAGAGAAGCACACACTGATTCTCCCCTGAGATTCGGGGGAAATCTTTATCTCTATATCCTAGTGCCTCTTACTGCCTATGGTTTTGAGCACAAGTTCCTCAGTTTATGTGTGTGTGTGTGTGTCTAGTGACATTTCCTTAAACGCGGATGACATTTCCAGGGGATTTGAAGATTTGATCCCTCCTGTGTTTGAAGAGCTGTGTGCTGGCCTCCTCACAGCACCGAGGGAGAGGCTGCAGCAGAGCCGACAGCATGGCCTGCCTTCAGGGCCTCACTCCACAGCGTTCAGATCAGCCCGTTCCCACTCACCCGTACTGTGGTCAGGAGAAGACCTGCACTATGCATTGCCTGGAATGACATGTTCACTGCTTGTTTTGTTTTTTTTACTTAGTCTTGCGGTTTTCCCATGAGCTGCGGGGTGTTTCTGCTTCTCAACTGAGGCAGAAAAGCTATCACCAAAAAATATGAGAGAAGAAAGTAGATGGAGATGGTGTGGGATGGAGCGAGAGGGAGAGAGAGCAAGAAAGTGCGAGAGAGAAGGAGAGAGAGATCTGTTCTCCTGCTACAGGCTGGTAAGTGGAGCGAACTGACACAGACTGACATCTCTCTTCCACGGAGACAGAGTTAAAAAGAGCCTCAATACTCTTTGTCCATTACTCTCTCTCTTCCTCTCTCTCCTTCGCTCTCCCTCTCCCTCTGATCACCCTGGGGCACCCATGTCTTGCTTTTTCTGCCTGGATGGAATGTGCAGCAGTCCTGTCCAAGCCCGGGGCTTGTATTACACCCCACCACCCTGCACCGGCCACACATTCACAATTAAACACCCACACACACACATACAGTAGCCATAAGCAGGCCCAGGGCCCACACACAGGTCAGGCTAGGGTCATTCAAGGGCAGGCGGACAGAAACAAGCCTTGCACTGAGGCTGATCTGAGGGCAGCTGTATAGACACAATAACACAACTGATGCCATACGATGAATATAAACACTCACACTCAGATGCTCAGCCACGCACCAGTTATGCTATCGGACATCTTTAATTTGTAATGGTCTTTTAATATTTACTGAGAGAGAAAAATTCCGTGTGTTACTTTAATACTGAACACACAAAATACAGAATGTAAAATCAAATAAAATTTCTCTTACTTCACTCAACCTGATTTCAACCCAAATGAAACAATTTGTAATTACGTCACAGTTGACCATCATGCGTAGGCAAATAAAACAAAACTGTAACCGATGCTTGACCCTGGACCTCGGAGCAAACAACAATTTACCTCAGTGCTTCGGTGGATCCAGGGTTGGGGCCGGGGGGGGGCACCTTAAATGTGCACCTTACAGGAACTGTGCATGAATGTTGGATATATAATTGGCCCCCTCTGTGTAAACTGCAGCCCTCACCGATTTACAAAATTCCTTGATCTTCCACTGGCTCAGTGTCTCGCACAAAGATAAACCTCAGCAAACATTACAATTGCTAATAAGCATCAGCCTGAATCAGCAACATGAATTATCATTTCAAACACACCTGCTTGATGCGAACATAACAACCCCCCCCCACCGGTGGTCAGTGGATCAGCCAGATTGGATGCTGGTCCAACCTTAGTGCTCGGAATCATCCTGTCCTTCAAATGCCAGTGTAGTTACAGCTCTGAAACATGTGCATCCTGCTGGAGAACAGAGCTCAAAGGACAGGAAGCGCCCCAGGATGTATCACAGTAAAGATTTTGGCACTCGAGTCTGTTTGTCCCTTGGAACAGGATGCATGGGTACAAGTGCCTCAATAACTATGCAGTTCGTTATTGGTCCCTTTAGGATACTTTTTCATCCCACACTTCAATGCATGTCATCGAACAAAGTGCAGGAGCAGGGACTTGCATGTCTATTACATAACCTTCCTCTGCCTATATAATATATGCATGAATATGAGTAGTGTATTTTGCTTTTGTTTGTCTTACCCTTTTAAGGTTATCTACAGAATACAGATTCAATGTTATCAGACTTTCAGAGTGGTTTGAATTAGAAAAAGATGAGCACTTGCTCAATAAAGAACAGTCGATGCTAAATTTTGTTCTAAAACCTTCTGCACTTTTCATAGAGAACATTCAGGCGGGCTGGAGAATGTTAGTGAGAAGTTTTCTGAATTCAGACT
The DNA here is from genome assembly GCF_947347685.1 of Pleuronectes platessa. NCBI lineage: Eukaryota > Metazoa > Chordata > Actinopteri > Pleuronectiformes > Pleuronectidae > Pleuronectes > Pleuronectes platessa. The sequence continues at coordinate 18,357,062 of NC_070626.1, forward strand.
CTGCTCTCAAACCAAAGGGAGAAGTAGCTCAATGCATGTAAATGAATCAAGAAAACCGTGCCTCCATGACACCACGGTGTGTGCTCGGGCTGGGACTCCACATACACAAATGCACTCCATCTTACTCAGTCACAATGCTTTTTCACAAAAACAGAGTGCAGAGAGGTAGTCGCATTTGTAAACACACACACACACACACACACACACACACACACACACAAACACACACACAGACAGAGAGAGAAAGAGAGAGAGAGAGAGCTAGTGACTGCAGGGCTGCGTCTTTCTCCCAAGTCTGTTGGGAGCTCTAACAGGAAGAGGGTAAGTGCTATCGATTGACTTCTTCCTGCTTGGCCGGGTTGTCAGAGGAAAAACAAGCTGACCGTCTGACCGTCTGCGTCTCACACAAACCCACAACAACACACTCATTAAACACGCACACACATACACACACTCACAGTGATTGTCTTCCAGGTCCTTTTGGATTTGTGGATACAAATGAAGGTCCACTATCAAGTCCAATCTTGTGTGTACGTAAAAGAGGATAGAAGCCATAAAGAAAATATAATGTAAACATTTATGAATTATTATATAAGTATTTGAATTTAAAGGAAATATCCATGTTGTCAAGCTGGCAATGATGTGGAATTGCATTCAGCCCCTAACCATACAATATTTATATATTAGGCAGGTAGAGAAAATAAATGAAATAATTTAGTAAGTCATGGAAATCGTGTGACTATCTGAGTGCTGTGTTTGCAGGTGCTTATGACTAACATGCATGTGTTAAGCAAGGAGGTTTACTATGTAGACACATGGGTCGATGTAGAAATCCTCCTCTGGGCAGCACAGTGACATTAGGAAGAGAAATCTCTGCTGCAGTCATCTCTTTTGGATGGCACTTAGAAGTAAGGCAGTGAAGAGATGGAAGGAGGAGGGATGAGTGGAGATAAACAAGACTGGAGGAGACAGTGAGGCAGCTCATTATGGTTTAACAAATCAAAAGGAAGGGATGAACAAAGACAGTGGCACAGGGTGGATGAACATGTGGTGATGACATTAACTCTCCTATCCAGACATACACAAACAGCTAATTTAACCGCCGTGATTGGGCTGTTTGCTGGAGTCTCTGTCACTGTCCAGGAAGTAGTAAAAAAGTAGATTCTAAAGCAGACAGGTGCACACATGACTTTTCAAACTCAAAAGGACATAGTAAAATCCTGGCAGACAGAAATAATGTGTCTTCTAGACGAACTCGGAAAATGATGAATGAAATATTAGATAGTTAAAGGTACAATCCTGAAACAGAGAAAAAAACTTAAAACATTACATTGTCAGTATTGTTGAAATTATTTCACTGAGTGTTTGCCAGCCAAAGATTACAGTGGTTGTAAAACTCACTGTGATTCAGTTTTATTGACCTGATTTAGCACATCACATCAAAGGTGCTGTGTAAATATACCAAAACCTCCAATATTAGCCATTATGCCTTTTTTATTATTATTTATGGACAGACTTAATTGCTCCATTTAATGCTAAATGAGAATGAGGATGGTGTCAGCCAAAAAAACACTGCTGCACTCGTATATCTGTGGTCAGGGCCCAGGAAAAAATATATACAGTAGGTAATATATACAGCAGAGCACAGCAAAACAACTCTATTCTCCAGAGGGAGAAGAAAGTGGGGAGACAGCGAGAACAAGATAGAGAGATACAGAGATAGAGGGATAGAGAGATAGAGAGAGAAACACAAAGGGCTGTTTTCTGCTGGGTGGGTAAAGTGTGTCCAGGGGGCAGCTGAGTGAGCACACACAACACACAGTCTGTCATTAGTCCCAGCTTTCTGCAGACACAACAAATGGTGTGCCTGTGTGTGTGTGTGTGTGTGTGTGTGTGTGTGTGTGTGTGTGTGTGTGTGTGTGTGTGTGTGTGTGTGTGTGTGTGTGTGTGTGTGTGTGTGTGTGTGTGTGTGTGTGTGTGTGTGTGTGTGACACAGAGAGGATGACGTTGCGTACATGTTCGCCTTTGGGTGTGTGTAGAGGTTATGCATGTGAGGAGTTTCAGACATTGACAAAAGGATGTGTTGTTGTGCTCGTCTCCTCTGATGCACAGCTCCTTCAGGATCACAGTCCCGTGCAGTCAATACTTTCCTGCCTGCTTGTGTGTACCTGTGTGTATGTGCTTTTGTGTGTGTGTGTGTACTTGTACAGCTATCTTGGTGAGGACAAGTTTGAGTTTGAGTTTGAGGACATTTTGGGAAAGTGAGGACATATTGGCCAGTCCTCACTTTGTGATGCCCCCTTACCCTCCCTCTTAATGGCCTTTTTAGGGGTTAGGACTTGGTTTTAGGGTCAGAATTAAGTTTAGGTTAGGTTAAGGGTTAGGCATTTAGTTTTGGGGGGTTAGGGGCTATGGAATGTATTATTCCAATGAGTGTCCTCACTAAGATAGCTGTAAAAACGTGTGTGTGTTTGTGTTTGTGTTTGTGTGTGTGTGTATGTGTGTGTGTGTGTGAGAGAGACTAGTTGCAATGTATAGACCTTGTCCTCCTCCTCTTACCACCCCGCTCTCTTCTTCCCCGCCCCTCTCTCCATCCTCCTCCATGTATCCTCTGACACCGCCACACACACACACACACACACACCACCTCCTGTCTACCAGCTGCCACTTTGCAGCCATTCATCAGAGCTATGATTAGTGAGTGGAGGAATGTCATGTCACTACAGCCGACTCTTCACCTCAGCCCTGACCTTTCACCTCAGGTCGACCCCGGATGACCCTCAGGCTGCAGCAGCTGCTTTTACACTGTGCCAACACACTCCATTAGATCTGACACCTGCTTCTACACTCATTGAACTTCTGTGACACACACACACACACACACAAACACACACACGTAGAAGATGGCAGCAGAAGGAGGATTCAGAACGGTTACTTATGCACCAGCACACACACATGCACACAAAACAATGGCCTTTACACATGCTAATGCAGGAAGGCGGCCCTTTTATGAGATTACACAGTCATTACAGGGAGAGGGGTCATGAGGGGCACCTGTAGCTGAGCGGCTCCACAGTCTATCAGGAGCCTGAGTGTGTGTGTGTGTGTGTGTGTGTGTGTATGTGTGTGTGTGTGAGAGCGAAACAGGAAGAGGATAATAGAGCGATAATAGAGCGGTATACTGTACGCACTGTATAAACTGAAGTATGAGTACAGCTTAAGGACTATTGCAAAGCCAATACAAGCGTCACGAGTGGGCCATGTGCATATGCTATGTGTGCAAGAAGATATTCTTTGAATGAGAGTGTCTCTTTGTGTGTGTGTGTGTGTGTGTGTGTGTGTGTGTGTGTGTGTGTGTGTGTGTGTGTGTGTGTGTGTGTGTGTGTGTGTGTGTGTGACTGTTTGTGTGTGTGTGTGTGTGTTTGTGTGTGCCTGTGTGTGGGCCCCAGGCCGAAAATGACAGCTCAGTGCTAGCCATCTGCTGGCAGTCACACCAGGAGAAAGCAACCGCAGCCAAACAATGGAGAGCAATGACAGGCCAGGATTTGTGGGGAGTTTTGTATGTGCGTTTCTGTGTGTGTGTGTGTGTGTGTGTGTGTGCGAGCGTGCGTGCGTCTGTATTTTTGGTGTGGTGTGGGTTTTTTCCCTTCAAAGATCCAAATGAGCCCTTCTCTATGAGCATGTGCGGAGGGGCGTGGCTGTTGTTGATAGGCTGTCTCTGTTACCAGGCGATAGATTAACAAGCCCAAATGGCCATCTGAGGAGGATAGATAGCATGGGCGAGTGTGGTCTCGTTCTTTTTTTCTTTCTGTGTCACCTGCTGTCTGTCCACCCCTTCTCTCTTTCATCTTCTCTCTTTGTCTGCCTCTCCCTCTCTTTGTAAGATGGAGCTGGATTTGAATATACGATCAGAAGCGAGGTGAATGTGCAGTCCTGAACTTGGGTTTGCACACGAAGTATATCTCTCTGTGCGTGTGCAGGCTATCCCTCGTTCCAACACGCAGTATGTCCCCATTCCTCTCCTATATCTGCAGGTAGAGCGCCATCATGGACGCAGACAGATGGTCGGATGTTCAGAGGAAGCTGGCTGACTGGATGTGGCACACCAGCCTGACACCAGCAAGCACCATCCAGCTGGGTAGAGGCCTACAGTGCCTCCTAGAAAGAGCATGCCAGGTGGCCGAGAAACGGACTGGTGGTCTCCTGCAGCCTCGACACACAGCCCTCTGGTCTCTGATGTTTTACCACTAAACACAACACAAGGCTGTTTCCAACAAAGAAATACAAAAAAAAAGTCAAGACCGCAATTGAGAAGCACAAGGAACTAAAAAGGAAATGGCCAAGCATGGACAGGAGGCAAATGGCTGAATATGAAAAGAATTCTTCGCTCAGCACTCCATTTAAACAAAAGTGTGCCCATGTGCCTTTGTTGTGTGTGTTTGTGTGTGTGTGTGTGTGTGTGTGTGTGTGTGTGTGTGTGTGTGTGTGTGTGTGTGTGTGTGTGTTGCTTTGGCCATCCATGGCCTTGTGCTGCCTTTGCATGGCAGCGCTTCAAAGGCAGTCCTCACCAAGTTTCTGCTCTCCAACCCCCTTCTGCAGTGAGTATATGTGTGTGTGTGTGTGCGTGCGTGCGTGCGTGTATGTGCGTGTGTGTGTGTGTGTGCGGAGCAGTGCCTCCTGTGGCTGGGGGCTATGGCTGATCACCACCACAGCAGCGAGGTTAGGAATGGCATGCCCACTGGCACACTAACAGGGCACACCTATTTACACAGGCTCAGACTGAATGGCAAGCATTGTCTGGTGAGAATGCAACACTTAAGCTCCTGATTAAGGCAGAACAAAGCCCTGAGGGGGCAAGAGTAATGAATGCATGGAGCGAGCGGAGGGAGGGCGGGTGGAGGAGATGAAGGGAGGCAGAGAGGCGAGGCTCTGTAAAAGGGGGAATTCTGATCTGCTGTTGCTGTAGGAAGGTGAGACGGGAGGGGAACAGTTGGAGAGGAGAGGAAGGGGAGGAAGCGAAACAGGTGAGAGGGCAAGAATTGGCAATGATGTATAGGACTAAAAAAGGGGGCAGGTGGAGAAGTGAGAAAAAGAAGCGGTGAGAGGTGAGCGGCAGGTAAAGAGGAAAAAAGGGAGGTAGGAGAGAGCAAAGAGAGGGAGGGTTAGAGAGATAACAAAAAGACAAAAGAGGGAGGGCCAAGCAGAGAGGGAAGGAGGGAGAGGAGGGAGCTGCTGTCGAGGTTTCCCCACTGATGAGGAAGAAGTGATGATTACAGCGATGAGGTAAATAGACAGATAGCACCCTCTAATGGTACTTGTGCAGTAGCCATGTGTCCTCCATCCTGCCCCCTCTGGCTCAGGCAGTTAACAGCAGGCAAGAGGAAGAGGCCAAGCACTGACACACATTCAAATCCCTTTAAATTTAAATTAACTCATTTGGGTTCTGTTATGAAGCTCTGATTACAAGTGAAGCATGTTCCCCACGTGGGACCAAAACAACTGTGACACTGTACGTATAACATCAGTGGACAGTTTCCTCTCTTGATGTAGACAGGGCCACATAAGGTTCAGCATGTGTGCGTACATGTGTGTGTGAGTGCGTGTGTGTGTGTGTGTGTGTGTGTGTGTGTGTGTGTGTGAGTGTGTGTGTCTGTGCGTGTTTGTGTGAATGATGTGCGTACACTTAGTGGCACCTCCCAGATTGTGTGTGTATCCTAGCAACAAGACAGACGTGCTAGCTGTGCGGTGAGCAGCTGGCAGAACGGGACATAGAGGCCATGATGGATTTATCACAATGTGTGTGTGTGTGTGTGTGTGTGTGTGTGTGCGTGTGTTTGTGTATCAACAGCTGTGAGAGATTAAGGTGTGTTTGAGCACATGCTATGCATCCATGCATGTTTAACGCTTAAACACTCATCACCGTGTCGAGGCTCCAATTGCACAGATAACAACCAAGATACAGCCACTGACATCACGTGATTACAGTTTCCACATAAAATGCATTCCTATAATGATCACAGTAAAATATTTTGTAATTGTGTAGCCGTTCTATTGGTCTTGAGCCTATTTAAAGAGAAACACCATATTTGTGCATTAGTGCAAATAGATGATTGACAGGCCGAGTCTACTGCTGCATTCCCTCTTTTAATCCGGCTACTTCCATATCAATATGCTATTTTTTACTGTGCCAACGAGTGAACAAGTGTTGAGTGGACAAGGCCTTCTCCTTAGTGCTGTGCTCTTCTGTGGAACATTTAAGGACAAGTGGGTGCCAGCTCAAAAGGAGCATCCTGGGTCCTGTTGAAAAGATTATGCTTTTTCATTTTGAGAGTTTGAACCATAGTAACCAATCAGCCAACCACGCAATCAATTCTTTAATATGGTTTGGAACAGAATAAAAATCCCTGGCCTATTAAAACTTTACATCCAATAGACCTAGTCATGAATACACAAATAGCTGCAGCAGAGAGAGGTTTAAAAAAGTATTATTGCCCTTACCGCAGTGATTTGAGCATCTATACTGTATATATAAAACAATGCCCTTCTAAATAATATTGGTTAATGTAAACAACAATCGGCAAACAAAATTATTTTATTATTATTATTATATTAAAATAATAAAAATAAAACGGCATGGTGATTCAGTTGTGTGTCCTTCATCAGAAAGTACTGTGTGTTTCAAAAAGTACAGACATTCATTAAACTGCCTTTCTGATGGAGCTGTGCCAATTTCACTCTAAATCTGTTGAGTGGTCCTGGGTGATAAAATATCCTTTGTGAAACTAGAATGGCACTCGGCTTCAACAGTCAAGCTGCACCGCATTGCACACGCTGAATGAAATCAGTTCCCTAAATGTGGCTGATTCTTTTCTTTAAGATTCAGAAATGGAAAATATTGAAAAACACAACGTTACAGAAAGTGAAAGGAAATCCTGGATCTGCCCAAAATGTAATGGATTCTTCACTGACCCACACAACATCCTTCCACCAAGTTTTGTTGAAAACCATCCAGTTCTTTTCTCATAATCCTGATAACTAACAAACAAAAAAGTCCCAACAGTCCGCTAATGACACCACATTTAAACGACAGGATCTGGATTTTGTTTTTGATCTGCACCAAACTCCACACTCGTAAATATCAGTCCCCTAAACATTCCTGTCCTGTCCAACCCCTCCGCAGAATTGAATGGAAATCGGTAGTGGTTTTGTATTATCCCGCTAACAAACAAACAAATGCAGACAAAATCATAACCTCCTTAGTGGAAGTAATAGTCATGTGACTTGCATCCGTTGGGTTTGAAGACGACAAAAATGAAAATGGAAAAATTCCGAGGTCTAAAAAGCCTACTCTGCTTGAAGTCAGTGGTTTTAATGCTACATTAGCCACAGCTAGCATAATCTCCCACCAAACTGCTGGAGGTCAAGTTGCATTTTGGGTTACAGGGTCATACACACCTTTTCATTTTAGGAACCAAATGAGAAAATGCGGTATCCAGTTGCAACTCACTGGTTGATCAGAACATTCATGTTGTCATCAATCTCATCAGACTCATCAGCCATACAGAACAATCCCTGCTTTAATCTTCCTCCATCTAAAGACAAAAGCAGACATCGGTTGGAATGCCAGTGTGCACCAGCGACTATGGAAGTTCTCAATGGTGAGAAGGGGCTGGCTTCCAAACCCCAGGCCAGGCGGAGGGCCCTGGCCTGGGCAGAACTCTGTCTCCATAGGCCTCACCGCCTGCCAGCTTCTGCTCCACGAAGGAACATCATGCTACAGATAATCACCAATTCCAAACCGCTTCTGCAGAACAGTGCCAAGCCACAATAAGAAGATAACACATTTCACTAACACTGCTGCAATCATCCGACCTCATACCATATGTCCTCGTGTACTTCTCTGTCTCCGTCTTTAGATGCTTAGCAGTGGAGCAAAAGAGCCAGTGGAGAAGACTCCGAAAAACTAGACGACACATCACTACGTATCCACAGATTTAAACTTCCACTGAGGACAACTGACACTGACATCATCTCCAGTTCCTCATTACAGAAAAAGAGAACTGTGAGCTGTGAATGGAGCATGTTGTGTGTGTGCACGTGTATGGATCTATGAAATTAAAGTCATGATTAAGAATGTCACCTATCCGTGTTGTTATCACTGAGAGCAAGGTAGACGTATAAGAAGAAGAGAGAAAAGAGATTCCCTCAGCCACGCCCCCCCCCCACCCTCCTCCACCATCCCTACCCCTCCCTCCTCTCTGTTTCTCTGCAGGCTGTCTTGGGAGGTATGATGTCTTTTTAAAAGGCGCCGGCTTCATGTGTTTTTATGTCTGCTCGTAAAAAAGCGGCTTCCTTTAAAGGCTTGGCCCGCCAGTGACTTGCACTCTTGCTGTCAGAGGATGACAAGCGGCACTGGGAATGACAACAGAGAGAGGGACTGAGAGAGAGAAGCAGGGAAAAGACACCGAAAGGGACAGAAAAGAAAGAAAGAAAGTCCTCTCGTGCAAGAGTTTAAATCTTTATTTCTTGTGACATAGGGCAATGCCTGGTTGGGGCCACTTGCAACATTTTATGTCTCGCAGTTTAACTAAAGAATGATTTACTCTCAAAATTTCTCAAGTGATTCCTTTAAACCTTAAAAAGCCAAGCTTATGCAAAAGTTTTAAAAAGAATTAAACAATGTGCAGTGGAACTTTTCTTTCCTACCACGTTTTATTTTTTTCCTACCACATTAATCGTCTCACGGAACCCCCCGGATTTATCCTGGGGCCCTCGGTCGGGAGCCGCTGCTTTAGAGCCACACTCGCTTTGCTAAGGGACGTCTTGACATCTTAGGATGTTGAAATTATTGTTCACAGGGAATTTCTCATCCACGCTCTTTAATCCAACTATGAAAATTCAAACCATCAACCCACGTCTCTTAACATAATGTAGGAACAGTCGGAACATATCAAAAACAGTGACAGACCCAGAATAAATGGGGAAAAGTAAATCTGGATCAACTTTTGCCACAAAGTAATTCTACGTCAAAGTCACCACACTGACCAATCCTGGTGCTTTAGAAATGTTTCGTCTTTACCTTGAAAGTGTTCCAACTTAAGTCTAAGAGCGTTTTCACTCCTGAAAGTCCAAACCATAGATTTTACCATAGTTTGTGTCTTTGTTACATTGTTTACATATGATCCCATAAGTTTTGGTTTCATATTACAATGTAGTGAGTGCACTATAGTAGTATACTTTACTTTGAGTGACACCACCGTCAGTTGGTCCGAGGCATCTTTCACAACAGTTTTTTTAGGTTGGGACTAAACTGAAAAGTCCAAAAGTGCAGACCAAACAATGTAGGTGTGATGTTTAAATTCAGTGCGGTTTTCAGACTTGACGCTCACTAATGATACACTGAGGCACTTACATAATATAAACAGATGGAAGGAACATATTTCGGTAAAACACAGAGTCTTAAAACTATCTCTGATCTCATGACCAGCCGGTGCTGAGCTGTCTTTGTCAGTCTTCATTCCAGAATAGTGGGTGTGAGCATTTTCCTCAAGATGGTTGTGTGTTTGGAGAAGAGTCTTCACACGAACGCACAATAATGCGCACACAGCTGACTCGCATGCAGACCCCAAGAGGCAGAGCTCAACCTGACCATGAAATGCCCCAACGCACAATCACACACACAAACACACAATCTCCACATTTCATACATCACCCCCCTACCTACATCTCCACTCCTCTTACACCCCCCTCTTGGCCTTATGTATTTTAAGGCCACATTAATAGCTACCCAGCACACCCCCCCGTGAGCACGTTAAGGGACCATATCTTTTGATCACACCTTTCTACCTGCTCTCCAGCTCCTTCTCTTCGTCTTCCCTGCATCCATCTCACATTTCTTCTCTTTCCAATCCTTGTGAGAGTGTGTCCACGGGCTTAACAAGATCGATCACTCCTAACTCCTTGTACTCCCTGCTAAATCAATGGCTCTTTGTCTCGTTAAGCACTGGATGGAACTCTCATTCTTCTCCTTCTGTGTGTGTGTGTGTGTGTGTGTCTGTGTTGGAGAGTGACAAAGAGCGGCAATGGGAAAGGGAGAGAGAGAGGTGTAATGTTGCAGGCCAATCTCACTATACTCTCCATACTTCCAGGGGGGTAGGAAGGCAAAGAGAGAGGGCGTGCTGTACACAAAATATAAAGGGCACTTATGTGGATGGGTCAGTGAAGATGAGAGGCGTAGAAGTGACAAAGAAAGAGAGACTGTGCGTGTGTGTGTCTCCGCATGTGCAAGACTGTGTGTGCAGTGTTGAGAGAAGAGAGCCAAACCTCACCACTGACTTGGCCAGGGCCTCTGGAGCCAGAGAGAAAGCCCTGCTAACCACAAACTGTGTGTGTGTCTCTCTCTCACAGACACACACAGACACACACACACACACCCTTGCTGACAGTGTCTCACTGTGTAAATACGTCATTTGAAAACACACAGGCCAGGAAAGCAAGGGAAGTAGTCTTGTGAAAGACGGCAGAGGCTGCATGGGACAAAGTGATCAGAGAACAACGGAGCAATTCCCTCTCATCCCGGGTAAAGAAGAGAAACACTCTCTCTCCATTTGTGTTACCCCCTCTCATCCTCTGCCCCCGCCACTCCACTGTACTTAAATCCCCAGTTGCTGTAGCTCATTATATTCCCCAAATGCACCAGAGGAGCGAGTTGCATCGCTGCACTTAAAGTCAATAGCAGGACTGCAGAGCCATGAAAATGAAAAGGGATAGGGGCTCTTCATACAGCAGCAGCACCGTGTTAAAAAAAAAAGGCCCGGGAGTGCTCATCTACGGCACGGCTGCTCTCGGCCCATTTATATTTCACAGTGACACTACATTAGCTGCCCCTGGATGAGCACACAGTCTGCAAAGCGCTGCTTCCTCGCCCTGTGCACAGATCTGAGGCAAACGCAATGTGAGAATTCGGCTGTTAGAGATCACAACACTGAGAAGAGAGGACGTATGAAGAGTGACATCCGAACCAACTAGCACGAGACTTGTCACGGGGCAGGCAAAGAAACGCACAGGTACAGAAAAGAACCAGATGTTATAAAAGGCGGAATGGAAAAAGATGAACAAATTGAAAAGAAAAGAAGAGTGAAGAATAGCAGCTGGTGTTAAGGTGTCTCACCTCAATTTGGTCAGACTGTGTCCTCAGAGCAATCCTGTCTGAACGCTAACACACACATACACACACACAAAGACATAATCAAACACACACACCTCTGCCTGTGTCAACAGAAGCTTGTGGGCAGGTTTGAGAAGAGTGGTGCTAAAGGTGGGTGTGTGCACACTTTCTTTGGCATGTTTGTGACCGTTTTGTTTTTTTCAAACACTGAAGGTTGTGGCAAAGCTACACGGAGCAGTGTGTGTGTCTTTGTGTGTGTGTGTGTGTGTGTGTGTGTGTGTGTGTGTGTGTGTAAGAGAGCGTGTTAGTAGGCAGAGACAAAGGAGCATATGGCAGCAGCAGCCAAGGCTGTAAATTAAACATAGAGGAAGATTAGATAATGAATGTGTGCTCTGAGACACAGAGACAGCACTGAGCCAGAGGCGGAGCAGATCACTGGGAGACCAGAAACAGGGGTGGAGGAGTGAGGATAGAGCGTGCGTGTGTGTGTGTGTGTGTGTGTGTGTGTGTGTGTGTGTGTGTGTGTGTGTAGTTAACCACATATTAAACACATGGAAAAAACAAATGAGGTAACTAACTGACAATAAAGCCTTTACAAAACACTACAGAAATGAGGGAAATGAGAAACAACAGAGGGATGAGAAATACATAAAAGCCTGTAATGACCGTGACACAGGTCAACAAGCATGGAGGCATCGGGAAGATGACCACCCCACCTCCCCCAGGCTGCTAAAGAGACACGGAGCCCTCGGCTCCAAACTAGACAGCTGCTGCTGAGCTGAGCCAGAGCTGCATCTCTTTCAATGGGATTACTGAAGCTCTCCTCAAATACACAGTCCAATACATACTCACACATAAAAACACACTGTTACACGAATATGGGCACACACAGAGCACATCAACACAACACAATTATGGCAGCTCCGGGAAAACTGATATGATATGAAATGTGTGTAAAAAATAAAGACAAAGTAAAAATATAAACAACCACATGGAAAATGCGTGTGTTGTTGTGTGTATGTTGTCATTCTTTCGTGCATACTTGTACTTCTATCTTTGTTAAAAAGTGAGTGTTTAAGAAGTTAAAGAGCAAGGACACGTGAACAGGACGACCTGGGATCAAACCCGCCTGCCCTGCGATTAATGAATGACCGTAGTTGCTTTACTTTACGCTTCTATTTCATTACATATCATATATCTACATATTGTAATTTTTTCTCCATAACATTAATATGTCAACTGTAGTTACATAAGTAAATGATTGTATAAAATAATGTGCATTGTTATATATTACACTAACCAACAGTAACTAAAACTGTGTTGCTCCCCATTAATGAATCAATAGCATTTAAGCAATAAAAAAACATAAATTGGTATGATGCTGTTCCACGTTTATACTTTTATTTTGGTAACATTAACAATGATAGACTAATATTTGGAATGAAATATTTTTATAGTGTGATATCTGTACTTAAATCAAGGGTTTGAATAATGCTGATATTTTACTATTTAATGCAAAATGAAGGTTTTTTAATCTTTGTTACAACCGCAGGCTGCATTAACATGAAGCCGTTAAAGCCTGGGTCCAAAATAAACATGTTATATAGGATCCATATCTACGGCCAATGTCTGCAGAGGTTTGACCAATAATTTGAACCAAGTTTTCCACCTAATGCACATTATATATGTCTAATGAAAACTCTGTCAATATAACCATGGATGATTATGGCACTGAGTTAATAACATCATTATCATCTACAAAATGTTGTGATAGCATCAGATCTCAGGTCTTAGTGTTCCTGTGAGCTCTACTAAACATTAACATTGAATGTCTGATGCGAGATAAGAGAAAACATCTGCACCACAACACAGCCGTCAACTGAGTTTATAAAAGCTTACACACTTCCTACATAACTTGCAAATATACACAGTGCATTAAGGCCTCTGTCTGAGAGTAAGAGGGTGGAGATGGGGGTAGAGATATAGGGAGAGTAGGGTTTAGGGTAATATGTCACTGTCTCATTACTGGGCCACATAGAGCAGGGAGGGAGGGTTACGGAGGCGGAGATAATGCAATAATATCAGAACCTGGAGAACAGGGAGGGGGGGAAGGTCCAGGTTATCCTAATTCAATAATGGGGAAAGCATTTGGTAGCAGATGAAACTGATGTGTACCCGACGTGAGATCCAGAGTTACTGAAGAGAGGAAGAGCAAGCTTCAATCAGGACCCAAGGCCGACATTCAGGAGCATGTGGGCGTGTTATTCCCCATTTTCAATTCAATTTATTTTTGCTATTATTATTTTGTAATACGTTCCATTAGTTTGTCCGTGTGTAGTCTTTACCCTGCGACACTGCACACATCAAAACGGACAGAGAAAACCAATTGCATAGAATATTTAGTTACATGTGGAGGCTTTTTATTTATTATTGTTTATCCATATTTCATTTGTTATTATATATCGTGATGTAGGGGGGAAATAAATCACTGTTGTCGTGTATCTGTGGATGCAAAGTAAGTTTTGAATCTCTGCAAATGTTCCAGCTGCTGGTTCCAGCTGAAGTGCCGCTGTCAGCGCTTTAACTGAAACTATCAGTGTTACACATAAAGGTCAACTGTACTGTGAGTAAACTTCAGGCAGAAAACATGTCTCCTTTCCTTTACATTTCTCTTTCTCTGCTCATCATGGTCCATTCACTCTTACAGCCACTAGCTACACATTTGCATTGGAGGAATTGTATGCTTAGCTTGAAGAGCCCTGACATCAAGGTGAAAACTACAAACATATCTGCGTATTGGTTCGATGTCTATAATAAATGCATTCCTATGGATGTGTGTTGGAGGGGCCATGTGCAAATGTTAATGCAATAACCAAAGAGTGTAATTAGAATTAGAGCGTCTGTGTGAAGTGAAAGAATGAGTCTGCTTGAAAGCTTTTAGTATGTCAGTCACCGACCAAAACACAGTGAACACAGTTCTTTAAAGTAACACACACACACACACACACACACACACACACACACACACACACACACACACACACACACACACACACACACACACACACACACACACACACACACACACACACACACACACACACACACACACACACACACACACACACACACACACACACACACACACAGATGGCTGTGCCTGCACCCACACACACACCACTGCCACCTGTAATGCTACCAGGGGGAACCATAATCACACACCCAGGAGGTAAAGGTGATCTGCTGGAGCCATAATGAGGGAACACTGTTGTTGTGATCCTCTCACTGCAGCTCTGATTACAGCCTGGTGTACGGTTTCTACGCTAGGAGTAAACACATGAGGACACTGCCGCTGTGGGGACAGCAAACGCACACGCACACGCACATGCAAACACACACACAGGTGGGTACGCCATGCATACAGAGGCACAACAACAGAGCCAGTCCGTGAATGACACACGGGGCCTTCATGTGTGTAAGTTTAGCAGGCTGCAGCCCAACGCGTACCACTTTCCCCCGCTCACCGTCTGTCTCTTCAAAAGACAAAGCGTGGCCTCGCTGCCCTCAGCTCATTAGCAGCAGCAGAAAAAGACACAAACACCACATACTGTACATGCACACGTTCACACTCGGCCTTGCCTCCTCGCTGACATGCTGCGGACCCTCTGGCGGTTTAAAGACGAAACGTAGTGGGCAAATCTGCATGCTGCTATATGGAAGAGCTAATGCCTATCTGACACTGTTGACTCATCACTCTTGATGTGTTACACAACCATTAGAAATTCTATTGGTACACTATAACCTTCTTTCTCCTAGCAATCCACTGTGGTACTGTAAGTGAAGTACAATATGCCTTTTTTTTTTAACTGCCTGTCAGTGGCTTTGCAGAGCTTCCAGCCTGCCACCAGGGATTAGCTCAATACTCAATTCTCCACTCAATCTCACTACCACACACGCTATATAAGGGGATGTGCATGTGTGTGTGTGTGCGTGTGTGTGTGTGTGTGTGTGTGTGTGTGTGTGTGTATGTTTGTGTGTGTGGCTGCACATGCACACGTGTGCGCTGCATGTGTGCTAATGTGTGCGTGTATATACACTCAGGGGTGATATTAGTTAATCAGAGCCTTCACTCAGCATAAATAAAGACCAATTACTGTGCTTCCCTATGGGCCCCTCACTATTAGCACACTAAAGACCCCAAAGAGTGCTGCCCCATAGCTAACACAGCCTTGGTATAACCGTCAGCCTGCTGAATCATGATGATAAGCACTACAGAGGGTAACAGAAGGACAACATCATAAACACGAGGGCGACATCATAAAGATTGGGGCTGGAGTTAACATATGTGAAGATCAGTAAGTGCAATAATGAAAGAGAATAATGATGATGATTCTTCTAATCAGTATAATCGGGATAATTTATACCTTATCAGTAATGAATAAGCCTCACTTTATATACCAAGTGTGGGGGAATTTGCTCAAAGTGGTTGAAATGTGATTGCTGGGGGACTGTGAAAGAGGTGGACCAGGTAATAGACCAAACAGATCATTACTTTTACAGTAATGATGTGCACTGTAATGGTAGTGCAGTCAGTCTCCTATTACAATGTGCATTACACTGATACATAATGCATTGCCTTTTAAACACTGCAATAGTTCAGGAGGTCAATTGGCCTGTGCAGGGAACAAAGTTGGCAGGCACACACACAAACACACATACACACACACACACACACTGACACACACACACCCACACACACTCATGTCTCAATTACTTCAGGGAACAATACATTGACTTACATTGATTTCCTGGAGACTAACTATAACCTTAACCAGAGTTACTACTGGCAACCCGTGACCTAAACCTAACTTTAACCCCAACGTAAAACATGTCTTCCAACTCAAAGATGTATAATATATATTATGGGGACTTAGTTTTTGTCCCAATAAGGAGGAAACTCATCCACACACAAGGTGACTAAGTTTTGCACCATTATACGATCATATGACAAAAGGTAAGTCAGCAGTATGTACGTGCAACACATTATGGGATGCAGCTAACTTACTAGATATGTCATTCCATTACCATCACTGCTGTTCGGCTGAAAGGTGATATAAATAACCCATGTGAACATTTCTGATGAATAAGAACTTTTAAAGATTTTCTCTTGGTATTTTGCATTAATGAGATATTAAGGTTGCAGCCAAAGTGATTTTGTTGCTTGACAATCATCTAAGCTTTTCACATTCTGGCTGCAATAACTGGCAAAGGCTGCGGCAAACAATAGCTAAGCCAAATTGAGATTTGAAAACATCCCCTAATAAACAGTGAGAGTCGTTTTAAACTATGTCCCGCATGTTAGCATTGCAAACATCTTACAATAGTTAAGTGTGTTTACTTTCTCTGCTGCAGCACCGTATAACGCTAACACATCCCTCCAAAGCAATAATACGCTGAGCCAGAGAACATTACATGCTGACACACCCTTTCCAAGTAAATCCTGCTGCACACTTCAGACTGCTGCTGTTTATTTTATGCACCATTCGACTTCTTTCATGTGATATTTAGCAAGATAAACATAAGATACAGTAACACTGGGTCGCTGGTGCTATCTTTCCTCCATCTCTCCTGCTCTCTGGATGATGTCTGCGTGCGGACAAGTGACACAGCAATTGGGAGACGTGCGCTTCAAAGCACTTGCACGAATGCAAAAAGACAGACGTGCACACACACCAATACAGTGGACCCTTACTGGCAGCCACTCATCACCCAAAGAGGCCAACCTAATTTGGAGGACAGGCTCCTCTGTGCCTGCTAGGGAGGCAGCAGGGATTATGAGCCTTTATACACACTAATCCAGTTTAGCCACGGTGGGAGAGGGAATGCGTGCGTGCGTGATTGCATGCGTATGTGCGTGTGTGTGTGTGTGTGTGTGTGTGTGTGTGTGTGTGTGTGTGTGTGTGTGTGTGTGTGTGTGTGTGTGTGTTAGAGAAAAGACAAACTGTAAATAGGGAATATAAATCAACAGAGTGCACACACAGTTAGTGTGTTCCTCACTATCAATGAGTTTGTGTGTTGGTTTGTGCGTGTGTGTGTGTGTGTGCTAAGCAACCCAGTCTGTGTGAGCTGAGATAGGGGAGCTCTCAAACTGGTTAGAGATGTGGCTTAGCCTCTGGTCCTCTGACGGCAGCTGGCAGGAACTACATAGGGACACTGACACTGACACACAAATACACACACACAGAGGAACAGCATGTAACACAGATTCACCAGCAAACACACTCGAGCTAGCCAATCAAAGCTGCAGAAATGTTGTATATGCAACTCAGACTGGATTTTGATGTGGGTAGTGGGCAGAGAGACTTGTGGGATAATTATGTTGCGTCTGCATTGATATCAAGATCAAGAGGTTAAAGGTCAAACAGGCAGCGAGAAACCATGTGCAGTCCCAGGTGGGGCAGGAGTGAACCAACCGCTGGTTTAAACCCACACACACACACACAAGCAGAGAGCACAGTGCTGACGGGACAATTTCAAAACCTGCCTGGTATGTATTAGCTCACTGTTCAAATTGTGTGCATCTAAAAAGAGACATGTGTGATTGGTTTGTGGGTCGGCTTCATGTTGGTTAGAGAAGCCAATACATCCATAATACCTATGTGTGTGTGTGTGTGTGTGTGTGTATGTTTGTGTGTGTTTGTGTAGCTTTGTGTGTGTGTGTGTGTGTGTGTGTGTGTGTGTGTGTCTGTGTGTGTGTGTGAGTGAATTGGCCAGAAGCACCGACACATTCCAAAACACAGGAGACAGGCTCTTCCTGCCAAACCAGAGCCGGGACCACACTGGGAATCACAGAAGAGGAGTTTAGAGGAGAGAGGGAGCGAGCGAGAGAGTTAGAAAGAAAACGAGCTGGATGAGAGAGAGAGAGAGAGAGAGAGAGAACGAGGACCACAGACACTACAAGCTTACAGTGTGTATGAGCGTTGGCTTGAGTAATTACAGACTTGCCTGGTGTGTGGAGCCGAGAGTCTACCACAACACAGCCCGAGTGATGACACCATACACCACACACATGCACACACACACACACATGCACACACACACACACACATACACAACAGCAATTACTGCACAAAGCATTTAAACAGCTGCTCTGTATCCCCATTCCTCAAAACCACACGTACATTCATGCAGCCTTTCCAAGCCACCCAGTGGTACAGAAGGACTTCACTCACAGGTCACACTGTTGCACAAGGAAGTTCCTTTTTCACGCACAAATATAAACACACAAGCACATATGAGCCCAGGCAATGATTTTTCAATCTGCTTTAAATAAACACTAAGGTGGAACACTCCCTCCCTCAGTGCAGCCACTGTGGTCTCCATTTTTTTTACTAATTGGGGATCTCCACGTCCAGCATAAGTCCTCTCAAGAGTGGAGCACTGACACCATCTGGTGGAAAATTATACCATTGCATATTCTTCCCACAATTTACAGTAACTACCAGGAAGGACTCACACCCTGTGATAACCACTAATGAGATTAACATGCAAGTTACATAAAAGAGAGAAAAGGAAAAGTTCACATGCCTGTGAAAAGGACCATGAGACATAGAGTGCACTACAGTTTATGAGGAAAGTCAGGACGCCTCCAGCAGCAGCAAATCGAAACAGAGAATCTGTCCACACTGCAAGTCACTCAGGACAAATCAAGCAGCGCCGGCAGACGCCGGCCTTTTTTGATAAATGGAGTCGGCCACAAGGTCCCAGTCTATTCTCTAACTGGATATCTGTCTGTTGCACGGCACTTCCTGACAGGAATCACTACACACGGTACAGAGACACAGATGTAGAGCCAGAAAGTAGAAAAGGATATAATAAAGACCAAATTCATAACAGCTTACCCAAACCCCAAACACAAGGGACAACTCATATTTACTCCACCATCAGTTTTACATTTACAGTGAGGTGAGCAGGCTCCTTCTACATCAATACATATTTATATGTGTCATCTTTTTGTGTTTCAACACATTTAACTGCTCAAATTTGATTTGAATGCATTTTATAATAGTGTTTGACTTATATAGCAGCTGCCTGACACTCAGTTCACTTACTTAAAGATTAATATCAAGGTCTTGCTATCGCACACACACGTACTTTCTCTAACTACACACACACACAGAGTAAGAAAGAGAGTCATGTCATTGACTTACATTAATTTGCTATAGAGACTTAAATAACCATCATCATCATAACTACTACTTGTCGAACATTAAACCTTTACCCCGACCATAACCTAAACACAACCTTACATTTAAAAAATGTCTTCACCTTACAAGTGGTGGATTTCTTCATGATTTACATAATGATGACTTGAGGATGGGTCCTAATAATGTGAACGTGCAAACAGACTTACACACACACACACGCAGCATCACACACACGCACACACACATACACACACTCACACACTCAGGGTCTGCGGGGTAAGTGGAGCCAGATTGATGAGTCATGATGGGCACTTTTCTTCCCTCTCCCTCTCTCTCTCATTTGTTCTCCCTTGCATGCATGGGATCTCCTCGTCCCTCACACTGTATTTGTTTCTTCACTTCCCTCTGATCGTCCACCTTCTTTATCCCACCTCTTCCTCTCATACTCAGAGATATTTAAAAACACTTTTTCAGTCTTAGCTCTCCATCCCTCTTCCCCATCTGTCTCCCCTGTTCTCACCCCTATCTCCCCTCTGTGAGTTAGTACACATAACCCTCTCTTATCTGCTCTATAAGACAGACAGACAGACAGAAAGACGGACAGATAAACAAATAGACAGATAGATAGAAACAAGGATAGATGGAGGGAAAGAGGGAAAGAGGGAGAGAACAAAAAAGAAACAAGCGCAATATATAACATTTACAAGGGGATTAGTGTACAGCAGTACAGGGCATGTAGACCCCCACAAGTCAACTCTGAACTTGTTAAGGTAGAACATCTGTGGTGGAGAAGGAGGGAGGAAGAGGAGGAGGGGGAGGGAGAGGAGAAGGTCAGGGGAAAGCATAGAGAGAGAGGAGGGGGGAGGCAGATCAAGGCATGAGAGCTTTGTGCTCCCTCTCTTGGCACGACTCTGCGGCAGCGCATGTGTGTATGTGTGTGCGCGAGCGTGTGTGTGCACACACACACATGCCTGTGCTCCTGGCAGACTGAGACTAGGCATTAAAATTATTGGTGCCGCCAGCATGCCGCGGCCCCCGCTGAAAAAGAGGGGAGGGAGGTGAGCAGAGAGGGCAGGGGGGAGGGAGGGAGTCACCAAGTGCTAATCAGACCCATGTGTGTGTGGCCAGCGCTGCTCCAAACAGCTGTTCCCATGCTGAGGACCTGGCCACCACACACACACACACACACACACACACACACACACACACACACACACACACACACACACACACACACACACACACACACACACACACACACACACACACACACACACACACACACACACACACACACACACACACACACACACACACACACACACACACACGTCCTGTGAAGCCAAACAGGTACACAAACACTACGGCCTGAAATAATGTACCTATAATACATGACAGCTAGAAATTAAATGAAGGATGATCAATAAACAAAAGAGGGGATTCTTGTTGTTGTTTTGTTTTAACTATCATTTTGTCTTCTTTTTTTCCCGATCCAGCTTAAGAAAATAAGTGTACAGAAATTGAGTGGGACAGGTATGGAGGTTGCATGTCTTTCCCCCCTCTACCAGGACAACAGGAAGAGTCAGAGTGCTGGGGAGGAAGCTCTGTTATTTATTCTATCAATGGAGGGAGGAAGAGACCTCCACTTTACAGCCCACCCCATTACACACACACAAACAAACACTACAACCCCCAACCTCACAGTGAATACAGCATTGATCCATGTTACTTGACGTGTTTAGATAAGCTGTTTCAGCGTCAGTAATGGGATCGTTAGGTTTCAGCAGTGGCCTCAGAGCGGTGTGGACGCAGACAGTAGAGGGGATTTCTTCATGTGTGTGTGTGTAACGAGGCAGAGCTGTGATGTGCCTTGGGGAATGGTTCTCTTTGTAGTGGGCAGGGAAGTGGAGGAATGTCAGGAATCTCCCCCAGAGGATGCCGGGTCTGGCTGTCCGGTCAGCTCTCTCTAGCTCGCGCTTTCTTATTCTCTCGTGTTCATGGGTTACACTGCATGGCTGTGCACGGTGCATGTGTGTGGGGCTGCACGCGTACACTAAACAAACAGAGCAGCCAAGATGAGCGTAAAGAGATTTGGAGCCAATAAAGTTCACTAACAGGCAAGAAGCAAATGAAATAAAGCTTTTAGCAGAGGCCTTGGGCATGCGTGTGTGTGTGTGTGTGTGTGTGCGTGTGTGTGTGTGTGCGTGTGTGTGTGAGATAAATAGCAAGATGAAAGTGTTAGTGGCCAGACATGGTCAAGAGTGCTTATCGTGTTACCAGCTTAAGTTGATAGTGACACAGTGCTGCTCTATCTGCTTGTCTTGATTGACTCCCTTCTCGGTGTCAGGAGTCAGGTTCACTTGTTTCTATGTGTGTGTGCTTCTGTAAGGTTGTGTGTGTATGTGTCTAAACTAAATGCAGATCCAGGTGTCTGCTCTGTTCCGCATCAGAGATCAGAAAAAAATCACACATGCACAAGTGAAAAAGTGAGTCATAGTGGCATCTGGTGGAGCGAAAAGACGGATTCTTAATCATCAGAGGGAACGTAAACAAGTTTGCATATGACACATCACTTCCTGGGATGTTAGGCTGGGAAGGAGAGAGAGAGACGGGAAAACATGCGTAGAGCTGATGGGTTTTGGACCAGACGGATGAAGAAGAAACAAGGATGTCCAGTGGAGCCATAGGACGAAGAGAGAGAGGAAGGGAGCGAGGGATGTTGCAAGTGAGATGAGCGAGTCCTGGAAACCATCAGCGAACAGATGTTCAGCACAGAATACACAGGCCGTGAGTCTGTCACTGTAAACACGCAGCGTTTGATTATGGAAACGGGTTTAGCTCATATCCATCTTTCTAAAGGCTCGGGGATCTCAAGCGATTGGCCGCAGCTGCTCAGCACAAAAGAAAACCAACAGCCTCCCTGTCAACTTGTCTCATTCATTTCCACATCATACTTTTTTCTTCTCCCTTCTTACAGGGGAGAGGAAAGAGGGGGGTGAGGGAGCATGGGGCTCGAGGACTGAGGATGTGATATCGGTTGTGACCTGGTGGGCTCTTGGGAGGTCTGGTGTGTGTTTAAGGGGCCGGGGTCAGGGGCCAGTGGAATCTGACCTCAAATCATAGGATGCTGAGCTGGAACAGTTACGGCATCCGAGCTCTGGATCAACAAAAAGACAAACTTTACACATTGGAACGAGTCAAAGGGATTTAATGCTGGACAGGAGAGTAAACTGCTGCAGGTGCGGGGGAGAGGAATCAGTGACTGTAACGGGCGGTGTGTCGAGTGGACCACTTCACCTCCATCTGCAGCAGCTTAAAGGTACTTACAGGTGTTAAGTCTGGTAATGATCGCGTTGTTTCCAGGCCAGTGAGCAGAGGTCCACCCAGACCTTCGCTGTGAGGATCACTGAGGCCGATGCTCTCCCAATGAGCAGCTGACAAAGCCGAGGCCAGCACTTTCACAGTCTTTCTTCACGTTGTGCACCAAGTGAACGCAGCACGCAAGCTGACCGGAGTGTGTCCTTTGTGACGCCTGCTGCTGGGATCTGGTTCCTGTACAGTAACAGCTGGAGTCTCTGCATCCCTATACCCACAGCTGCTCTCTCGTAAGAAACTGTGCCTACTATATAAGTGCCCCTCTCCGAACAGACAATAAAGAGCAGCGAGCAGCTCCGGGACATGGCACCATTCACACTTTAAAATAACCAGCAAAGAGCTATATAAACAGGACCCGGTTACAGCCCCTCATAAAACAAATGCACACAGGAATATTTGTATCGACACAGCCGACCCGGTAGGGGGGGAAAAATTCTCGCCGTGGGGGGTGCCAGGATGCAGCGCCGAAAAAGCGGTGTCGGTGTTGAGGGGTGGTGTGTGGAAAAAGGAAAAGAGGGGTGGGGGGGGGGGGGAAGAAAAACAGGTCCCGCAGAGCTACCGTGCAGGCGCCAGCAGAGACAGCGAGGGGGGGGAGGGGAGAAGGGGGGAGAAAGACCCTGGTGAAACTCTCAACAGATGCGTGAAGCCCTTGTCAGCATTCCTGCTAGGTAACGCAAGGTCAGGAGCAAGCAGGAAGACAATATGAGGACTATTTGGGCTCCCTAAGCGCCAGATGTGTTTTAATAAGACGGCTGCCCTCCGAGCTAATAAGGTCAGCCTCTGGCTCCAGCCAGACGAGCAAACAAGTAGACTCTTGGCAGGAATTCAGCTCCAGCTTGGCACGGCCTCCCTCCCTGCTTCCTGCCTCGCTCTCTCACTCACTCGCACAAGCTCAGAGAGATCGAGGGAGGCCGACTCTCTCCCTCTCCGCTCCGCTCCCTCGCTCTCCTCTCTCTGTGCGTGTGTGTGTATGACTCACCCCCGTCTCATACACCCGCCTTTTATTAGACACTTCCCTTTTTCTGCAAGCGAGAACTACTGCCGAAAAAACTGGGGCCTTTGAGAACATCTGTGCTTGGATTGCACACTAACATGCACACACGCAAGTGCACACACACACACACACACACACACACACACACACACAAGCACACACACGACTATAAACACACTTCATACCAAGTCCTCCTGCTGTGCCACTGACTGTCTTTTACCACTGAACAAGACAAAAAGTCACTCCTTCAATGTTAATACATAAGTAATGAAAAACTAAATTTAGTTAGAAAAATAAACATAGGACCAATAAATCAGACTCCTCCAGAAGGATCAAATAAAAAAGGGACGTCGGTGCCAGAGAGAATTGGCTCCCCCCCCCCCCCCCCCCACTGAAAGGTGGACAGAGAAGCAAAGAATGAATAGGAATTTTGAATGACAGTAAAAGAGGGAGATCAAGAGTGAGTGTTGGAGGTTCTTTCTACAGAGCTCCTGTGTTCATGCGATACAGAAATATGTGAATATCAAAGAGACTCCCCAAAATGTCCCACATTTACACTTAATTGTGCAATAATATTATTCAGACAAAAGGATAGAGAAGTAACTGAAGCCACCGTCCCTCACAAAGACACAGCACACGTCTGATGATGGCAGTGTATAATACATGTAGATGCCTGTCATGAGACACATTTACGTAAATAAACCAATATCTCAATATTATATTAACCAAATGAAGACAATTGTCTAAATAAGACACTTTCATATAAACAGCATTTTCTGTTTCACTAAACACAAATCATATTAAGAATAAGTAATAATAAAATTAAAGAATGTAGTGTATTCTGCAATATTTAGACATGTATACATCTTAATCGCAGTTTAATATCCTATTGGAGTACAACGAGGATGTGAGTCGGACTTTGCTCTGTGAGGAAATTGAATGGAATATTCAAACAGCAGCAAATATAGACATCATAATTAAAATAAAAAGGTCACTCAGTGAAGTGCCTTGACATAATTGTATCTTGTAATTTGGCACATACATATGTAATTGAATTGAAATAATGTGTAATTCAGAAAAAGGTCAAAGGTCAGATTATTGGTGTCCATGTAAACATAATCACTGAAATGGAGGAGATGTGATTAAGTGGACGTCACAAACAAACTCACACACGTGATCTGCAGTTGATCTCATTCTGTTCTGAATAGAGACATCTTGGTATCACATGCACATGAACAGCAGATAGACTCAGAGTATTACACACACACACACACGCACACACACATCTTCCTGGCTGTCTCTCCGTGGTCCTCTGAGGGAAAGTTGACGTCATCCTCGGCTTCACACGAAAATCAGCCCATCAAAGACAGACCCTCTCCTAATGGTGCCTGCAGTGCTCAAATATTTACCTTAGGGCCGAGCCACGCGATACCACACACACAGGAACTCCACTCTCACCCATATTCCTCCTATTCATACACTGCGGTTTTACACTCATGAGCAGTCAGTGACTTATTGGTTGGAGGAAACGAAGAAAAAATCTGGATGAATTCAATTTCTTTGGAACTTTATATTAATAAAGGCATGATTGTTACATTTCAACAGTTTTTTTTTAATGTATTTACATCTTGGAAACAATTTGTGAGTTCAGTTTCTTGCCGAAAGATATTTTGAATGATAATATAGTCAAATCTACAAATGCAAACAAACCAGCTTCTCCAGATGGGCGACAGCCACCGCAAAGTTGTTTGAAGCACTCATCTTTACCTGATGTTCTTTAAGGGTAGGTTCCATCCCAGACAGATGTGGGCCACTTCAGGCAATGATCAGGCATCCCTGGCCTTCGTGTGTCAAAATGGATTTGTGCCGAAAGTGGCCCAAGTGGTAAATGGTGAATATGGCTCAAATGGCACAAAAAAAAAAATCGGGCCAGCTTCGTCATGTTTGGTTGACATGCAATTTTGCTACAACATACTTGTGGCCCAAATCTGGCAAACAGGAGTGGAACGCCATACTATCATCATTCCAGTTGGTATATGGGCCAGATGACAGTGCGATGACAGTGTGATGACAGCGTGGGCCAAATTTAGGCCAAAACTATTCAGTTTTTGGGGATTATAGAAGAATTACAAGTCAAAACAGTTTAAGATATTTCACACCAGTATGATCCGTTTCAACATTTAGGCAGTGGTGTTTCCCACCTTTCCTGCAGACATGGAGTAAATACAGAATATGATAGATAGTTGATATTTTTTTTTATAAATAAAAAAAATAGGCAATTTGGGATATATTTTGTCCTAAACTGAGACAGAACATGTGTAATACCATTGTTATCACGAGCAAAATATTGTAATAATATGATATCATGAGTTACCGTCTGATTCCCTGGCCTGCACTGCGTCCCCATGAGGGAGTGTTTGTCCATTTGTCTGTGTTTGTTGAACATAAGGTTGGACAGAAGACCATCATCCATCACCGGGCTGGAGAGGGGTTTCTGTTACAGAGGTTAGACCTGCCTGCTTTAATGCCAGCAGACAGGGAGCATTTGGCCAGCTGTAATCTGAGATGGCCTCGTCGCAGCGAGCCGGAGGTCACAGGGTCAGCAGGCCTTATCGTTCACCGACAGGCCCTGTTTCTGCTCTGCGCTGACCCCCACTACTGCAAAACATATATGTGCGCACATACTCAAACACAAACGTGTCTGTGTTCCCACGGTTGCAACAGGTCTGCGGGTTGATGTATAGCAGCCTGTAAAGCGGAGCTGTCAGTCAGTTTTAACAGCCCATCATGGAGATCCAACAGGAC
Source organism: Pleuronectes platessa (assembly GCF_947347685.1). Classification (NCBI taxonomy): domain Eukaryota; kingdom Metazoa; phylum Chordata; class Actinopteri; order Pleuronectiformes; family Pleuronectidae; genus Pleuronectes; species Pleuronectes platessa. Next base: position 18,383,610 of record NC_070626.1, read on the forward strand.
CACAGCCACGTGGGCGCAAGCCGCTGACCGCCTCAGCAACACTCCATAAAAGCAGCTCAGACTCAGCGCGCTCCTACTCGGCCAAATACAGAAAAACAACAGAGAAAGGCCGCTTTGATCAACACTGACAGACACTTGCACTCAAGATGCTCCAGCCCTCAGAATATTCTCTCGCATGTGTGCACAACAAAACAGGAAAGCTCACACAGTCTCTCTCACAAAATCACAAGCTCCATACACGCTGAACAACTCTGACACCTGGAGAGCTGTGCAGTGTGGGAGCCCGTCCAAAAGCCTGCTATCAGTCCAACACTAGGGACACATGTTCCGCATTGAGTGGAAGTCAAACAGCGTCTGATCACTGCTCGGCCCGCGTCGCTCTGTCTGGGGCTCTGCTGTGGAGAAACTGCTGTGCTCACTGCTCTCCTCAGGCAAAACATCAGGTTGACGAGAAAAAAGAAGGCCATCTGGCCTGGTCCAAACACATTTTATTATCATTTACATGAGGCAGTGAGAACATGGGGAATGATAATTTAACTTATGAATAACAGATCCACAGTCCACACTGTGCTCTGTGATTAACACTGGACTGGATTTAGGTCTCATCAGACTGGAGCTCAGGGATGGCACAAGGTCATTTAAATATTTGAATATTTAATATTTAAAACATGCATGGTAGAATACTGCTAGTGCTGCTGATGAATATCTAATTGGATCTACTATCTGATGATTTCATAACTGCATGCAATGATGGATAAATAGCTTGGTTTGAAAAAGAAAAAAAGGCATTTGGATATAGTCAATAACATTGGTTTAATTGGTGTAGGTTAAGCCACTTTGCTGTAACAAATCAAACAAATGGCTTTGAAACATCATTAAGACCTTCATGTTTTTTAATTGTTTGGTGAATCAGATAAGATATGAAAAGATTAAGTAGTTAAAATAGAAAACTAATTAAATTAAATGTATGGCCGTACTCTACAGTATGTAAAAAAGCATATTGAGTGGACACAAGCACACTTGAGGTAATAATTCTGGCAAAAGCACATTCGTGTCAACTGAGCGGAACCTTGACAGATAAATATTCATTAGCGGGCCGCTAAGCTACCTGACCTGTGACCCCCTCACTTCCTCTCCTCAGAGGGCATCAAGGAGCAGAGCTGCAGGCGGATATGAAGCCCTGATACAAAATTCTCTCATTTTCACCCCTCTCCTCTTTTTGTCTGATCTGTTAGATGTGTGGCTTGTCTGGATTTTGAAGGGCGTTTCAAAAAGAGGTGCGTGCAATAGCGGGTGGGGGGGCGTCTCCAAACATCACAGGAATAATAATTGTTGATTGTGGCAGCACTTTGAATTGATGAGCTGGCTCTTGTTACTATAGAAACCAGCACAAAAAAGGTATACCATAATTTGTTGCCTCTGTAACGCAACAGCTGTTCTTGTCAATTTAACAAACTGTCAAACTAGCTGTTATGAATATATTCAGTCAAAAAGCATGATCAAAGGCCACAAAGGTTTGTTAATCTATGAAGACATCTGTTTATACAGTGTGTCAGCTGACACTTGTTATGAAAACTTTTATTTTTACAGAATAAGGGATGCAAAAGAAAATCTGAAAAAATTTCAATATTTTACATAAAAGTTGACATTTCAAATCTGTATACTGCAGGTAACTTACTCCCATAAATAATCATCAATATTTTGGTTGTAATTTGAAGAAGCGTTTCATACAGACATCTTGAAACTTCTGAATCAACTTCTGAATAATCAGCTGAACACTATTATTGTTTACTGACATCTTAACCTGCTCCTGATGATGGTCTTTAAGTGGAAAAAACAACAAACAAAGCTGCAACCTGCATTCACACACACGTCTGTACTTTTCTGGAGTGACTGGACTCTAATATGTTTTAGATATCAGTATTATCATGTAATATCCTATAGAATTGCAGAATAACTGCCCTCTTTCATTGGCTCCTACATATCTGTCCACCTACCGATATGTGGAGGTACAAAACCAAGTAACTGATTTATATTCTGTGTGAATGCGACACCTTCAGGAAGTCACATATACTCCAAATACACTGCTATAGGCTTACGCAACATTGATAACACTGAAGTGTGTCTCTGACCTAAAGGCACAACAGACAGGAGGAATGACTTATGTTCGGAGGAAGTAGGGATCTGTGCCAAGACACAAAAGCCTTGACCGTCTCCACAATTAGTCACACAAAGATGCAGTAGATACATATGTGCATTACTCCCACAAGGATGCCCCCTCCTTCCTGAGCTTATGTATGGATTTGGAGCTTAAGTCCACAATGGTGATCTTTTTAACGCTCTTATAAAATAATACTATCAGTATCACTGACTGAGCAGTGAGAGGTCAGGAGACAGAGAAAGAGAAACTACAGCAGAGATTCTCCACAGAGAAGATTAAAGAGATATCAAAACATTTACTGAAAAATATTTTTTATCAACTAAGATGAGAAATGGAGGAAATTGGCAACACGTGTTTGTGTGTGGGGGTAATACTAACACACGTGCAGAATCGTTTATACTGTGACAATGCTGTAGATAAACACAAAGAACTGAAACATGCACGTGCATCTATTAGCACACATGCAAACCCTTTTTTCTCCCTGGCCAAAGCTTTGCACGACTTGATAATAAAGCTAAAGATTGAAATGAATAAAATATCAAGGTCTGGAAATTGACACAGATATTCATTTTGTCACGAGGCCTCACAAATGATCTTGAATAATTATATTTTACAGATGTCAACCTAATAAAAAAGAAAAACACCACATGTGCACATCCAAACACTTGTGAGACTCTTTTGATGGCAAACTACTTAATTATCTATAAAGCTTCTCCTATTGCGGGGAAGCTGGAGCCAATCCCAGCTGATACCGGGCAAGAGGCGGGTTCACGTGAACAGGTCGCCGGCAAATTTCAATAGTTCTCCAAATGAGATTCTCCACAGCATATAGACACAAACAACAACATTCACACCTTCAGTCAATTAAGAGTCTTGGCATGTCTTTGAACTGTGGGAGGAAGCCAAAGAACCCAGAGAAAACCCAGAGAGAACATGAAAACTCCTCACTGAAAGACTTTGGCTAAACTGAATACTGATATAATACAAATTGCTTTATGGGTTCAGAAATTTGCAATAGCTAAACACTTGTTGGATTATTCATAATTTGAATTAGATATATACATATGATTTAAGATTTTAAACACTCTGGTTGTACAGAGAAGATGAGTGAATATACAAGGCACTGGATTTTGTGGTTGGGTCAGCACGGAACTAAAAGGAAACTCTGAAAAGCTTGTAAAATTGCTGATTCCAAGTTCAAGCAGTGAATCAAGCTTCAGTACCGGAATATATATCTGTAAAAAGGAAAAAAGTTCCCCAACCTCTGTACACCAATCAGTCAAAAAAACCACTCACTCTGATGTCTGCCTCATCTGGTTCCGAAATAACAACCTTGAAAATTTGGTTGCTGAACTCCCTGTGCTTCCAGAAAAGAAATGGAAAAGACGAGGAGCATACCAGGAGGAGCGATAAGGCAGAAAAAAACAAAGGCTGGTGTGTGGGGAGGGAGGTCAGGCGTTATCACCTGGATGACCTTAGGTCATGTGACAGGACTTTTCATCACCTTCGCAAGCAGAGACCAAGAGATTGAGTCAGAGCGAGAGAGGGGAAGGTAAGGCATGGACATCAAAACCCAACGGGGCTCTAGTTCATAAATCATCTGCTATGTGGACACATTGCAAAGTTGTGCATGTGCTTCTGTTAGTGTTTATGCCTTTTCCGGTTTGAGAGGCTGCAAAGCGTTGGTCATATGGTTGTGTTCAGAACCCCCCCCATCAGAATGGACAGTCTTTAATGCCCCCTCCTGAGGTGTGAGATCACGTCTGCCTCAAGGATGTTAACAGCAGAACAGAGAAGCATGCACAAACTAGCGTGTGTGTGTGTGTGTGTGTGTGTGTGTGTGTGTGTGTGCGTGTGTGTGTGTTTGTGTGCAAGCATGTGTGTCAAGCAGATGGGAGGAAAGAGAGAAATTAGAGAGGGGTAAAAGGAGAGTAGCGACAGAAAGTCTGCGAGAGCATGAGAGCATGTGTGTTTCTGTGTGTGTGCGTTCGTGTGTGTGTACGTGAGTGTGTTGGACCGAGGGGGCTGTGAGGGGTTAGGGGAAAGCAGAAGGGAGAGGAGAGGGGGAGTAGTGTGGTTAGGCATCCAGAGTCAGTGAACATTTTTCTGGCAGGCCCTTTCTATGCTCCTGGCTGCTTGCCCGGCTCTGAAGCAAACTTAAACAAACTCCTGTTGCAGCCATCTGCTGAGCCTGCGGGATAAATCACAGCACTGCTCCGCTCGGTACAGCTCAGCCGCACCACTATCAGGTTACTGCGTTAGCGGCCTCACACATACACACACACACACTCACACACACAGACATACATTACAGTCTCCCTCTCATCCACACACACACACACACACTCACGAACTCACAAGCACACACACCGAGCTACGCGTCAGCCTGGAGCCAGGGTCTGCCATGGGGGCTCACACCACCAGGAGAGGCCAGCAACATGTGGCCCCGCTAATACCACAGGGAGAGATGAAGAGGAGGGGTGGGGGGGAGAAGAGAGACGAAAAGTGGGGAGAAAGGGGAAGGGGGGGACCGGGGGTTAGGGGCCGGAGAAAGAAAAAAGGAGGACTGAGGTGATGAAGGGAGAGAGGGAGAGAGATGGACAGATGACGGAGCTGGGGGAAGAAAAGAGAAAGAGGCGAGAGAGGAGAAGACCTCTGACACCTGGCTCGAGCCAAATCCTATTTTTACAGCCCCCCGCTGGAGAGAGGAACATAAAACATCTAGTACCCCTCGGCCTCTGTGGACTTCAATAACATTTTTAAGTATTATATAATCGGAGGGGGAGACACTGGAATTTAACTTCTCATTGTGCTCCTCATAACATCCATGGCAAAAGGTCCTTACATGTGATACTCTGGGTCTGGTTAAGACATATCCTGTCGCCATAAACTTGACAGCAAATCTTGATATAACACTTTGTTATTGTCACGTGCCGTCAGTAACTGTGCAGCTGTACACCAAGGGGTTCCGAGATGATTCATGACAAATCTGCTCAGTGGCACTGCATCACTGAGGCCTTGAGGCTGGGATACGCACATTAACTGTGACCTGGTGGTAAATGCCACTGACCAGGCTGGCCAGCCGTCTGTTAGCACACTGCTGGCCTCACGTCCTCGGATTAGTTTAGGCATGCTTTCACTAAAGTCGTAGGCATAATCAGCAGTGGTAAACAGCCACATGAAATCTGAATTGATAAAAGTTTCAACAGTGCGAATGGCATAGTTGAAAGGGAGAACAGGCAGAGAGCAACAAATAAATAATGACTGGCCTCCGGGAAGTATCTGTGGTATCTATCTGTCACACAGATGGAAAAACTGTGACGGTTTATTTCTGACTCATCGGATGGTCATGTCAGTGTGGGAAACATTCACCCATGGAAACTATTCACTAAGTCCCACTAACTCCTGACTATATCTGTGTGTTTGTGTGTTGCTCATGCATGTGTGTTTATGTTTATCAGTGTGAGTGTGGGTGTTATCTGACGGCTTGACCCATGACAGCATCTCTATTGGCGTCTCGACCACCTGGCCAACGTTTAGGTCTTAACCTTTCTTTGTTTGATAGCCTCTCTGGATTATTTCAAAGCTACGGCAACTGGTTCACAACCCAGACCTCAATTATACTTTGCACATGGACAGCTGCAGACACCACAGACAGTAGTGTAGTGTAGTTGTTCTTATTATACGACTTTCTAGTCTGCTTGGAGTCTGCTATCAGAGGATCATGCGCAGTTGGTGCCTTTGTAGCACAGACGATGCCCTATCAGGAAGATGAGTGTGCACCATTGACTGAACAGAAAGATGGACACCTCCACACGTTCTAAAAACAAAAGGGCTATAAAATAGTCTATGCAATATCTGGGTGTCAGTGCAATATTCTGTTCAGAGAACTATTATACACTAATTGTACTCTTCCTCATTCCTGTCTTTTATTTTACTGTAGACTTCTGTTGCATGTTGTATTATGTTGGTCGTATGTAACACTCAGGGAGACGTACTCAATTTCATTGTTTCAATTACAGCTGTGCAATGACCATAAAGGCAAACTGTTCTATTCTAGTCGATGCCACCTGGTGGCTGGCTGCAGTTTAGGTCTTAAACCCCGCCTCCTCCATGAGAGTGGAAAGGACATGGGCCAAACTGAAAAATACAAATCAAATGTATTTTTCTTACAAATGATTTCTTTCATTTTAGCTAAGTGCTACTTTTTCTAGCAAATTGGATTCTAATTTGTTATTCAAAGCTACTTGTATAAAAGCGGTGGAAACATGATTGACAGCTGAGACTTACTCATTATTGTATCATGGGAGGAAGTGGAGTTCTATCATCCATCTTTATGCACAGTCTATGGTTTGCACCAACACAACAAATTGAAGGGTACACGGACATCCACACAGAACTGCGCATTAATCCTCTGATAAAGAAATGTACGTCACTATGACCCCAGCAGACCCTTGTATACTTGCTGATTCTTAAATTGTAAAACTAACTTTAGGCTTCACCATGGGACAAACATCATCCTCTTATTCCATTTACACAAAGACAACTGCAGCCGGGTTTTAAAACAAGCAATACCCAACAATTCTTGTACACACTTAATGACAGCAACTAACTCCATCATTGTGTGGTCAAGCCGACATCGAGATCTACTTTCAGCACAAAGTGCGGAGACCACGTTATACGACATGCACAATATGCTACTGCATTCTTCCTGAGGTATCAGAGTCTCCAGCTTACTCGCTGTCTCCTTCTTCGCAGCTGTCCTGGAGCTGGCAGGACAAGCTGAGTATGTGAGAGACCAGGTGGCATATGTGGGGGTGGGAGTGAAGAGGGGAGGGTCAGGGCCAGGACTTGGGAGGAGGCAGTGACACCGAGTAGGGGATGTCTTCTTCAGCCGAAATAAGCTCCCTGAAGATCACCGGTAACTGTAATTATTATCTCTGCTCTGGTTGGCCGACAGCGAAAGAGGGAGTCCGGCGGCTGGTCTGCGGGCACAGTGTTGTGCAAAATGGTGTGAAGTATTTTTAGTCCACTACAGGCGGCTATTTTGGCTCCGGCTGACACCTCCAGTTGTCCTGACTGGAGGTTGAGAAAGACTCTTCCCTCTCTTGATCCCCGGCAGAGGTATCAGAGGGCAAACAAGAGGGCAGGCCAGGGTTGCAGGAGCAAAGCAGAACAAGGTGGGAAAATGAAGGGGATGAGTTAAAGAACAAAGAATCACATTCAACACTTAAGGGAATAAATCTAGTGAGTAGCGCTCCATTTCAATTTCGTCAGCTGAGAGCATAAGTAACACGTTAAATCACTGGTAAGGTAATAGCTCCAATATTAGCTACTGTGCCACCACACAGCTCAGCTGGGCATGTCAAGGTGCAGAACCACACACACACATATATATATATACCTACACAGCTGTGGTGCAATCCAGCTGCATTAGCCAGCAAAGGAGCAAACACCTGCTAGTGCTCCCATCCACCTGGCAGAGACACACACACACACACATGCACACGCACACACATACACACAAGCTTGCAGCTGTTCTGCATGTAAATGACGATCAAGGTTACACTCGGTATGTGTGTATGTAAGTGTGAATGTCTGCATTTATATGTGGCTGTGGGTGGATGTGGGTTATAGCCAAAGGGCAACTGACAGAGAGGGGTAAGCTATAGTTATAGTTTAATCTATAATTACCTCAGTCAGTCCAAGTTTACTACTGTAAATCCCAGACTCCGGGGCAATACAGCATGACAGCATCATTCTTCCACATTGGCGTCTTGCCATGATATGCCAGCCTCCAGTGCAACAACACAGCAGAATTTGCTCCAAAGCAGATGTACAGTATTGGAAATGTCTATGACAAACCTCAGGATATTTATCCATACGGACTAGCCTCAGGTCTTTACTGAAAATTACAGTAAGAGCTTTCTTTGTTTTTCAAATGTTTTGTCATATAGCACCTGCTAGCATGCAGATTTGCTCTAATCCTGCTCAGAACTGGATCAGTTGTACCTGGTGTACGGTTCAAAGAATGTCAGTCCATTTGGGGGGGGGGGGGGGGGGGGGGGGGGACATTTATATAAAAAAGATCAAGAAACCTGTCGGTGAAAGATGACAATGCTAAATATTACATTACGTTACATTTCATTTAGCTGATGCTTGTATCCAAAGCGACTTACAATAAGTGCACTCAACCATGAGGGTATAAACCCAGAACAACAGGAATCAGGAAAGTACAATTAAAGCCAAAGTACAAAGTGCTATAGATAAGTGATATTTAGGTGAATTTTTTTTTAAATTCTGGTTAAGGTCAGAAGAGCTGTGTTTTTAGTTTGCGACGGAAGATGTGTAGACTTTCTGCTAAATATTATCAAGATAGAGTAGAACAAAGAAAGAAAAGCACTTTGGAACAAACAGCACACATACTGACTCAGTTCTCACAGGAGCCTGGCTTTAAAGTTCATCCATAATTTACTGGCTCATTGCATACACATACCCTGATGCCACACTGGCACCCACAAACACATTTCACGCCATGGTCGAGGGTTTCTCGATGGTTAGAGGGACCTGTCCCCTTTTCACATCGTCCATTGTCTTCCTCTTCTGTTTTTCTCCCACAAACCTACAGAACGCACAAACTTCTGATTGTCTGCAATATCAAAACTGAGAGCAGAAAAAACAGTCAGCCAGAACGACTCCCTGGCATAGTTTTACAGGCGCCCTTATCGATCATTTCCCCTTATAAAGTAATACTCGGGTCAAGGTATACCCATGGGATGCAGAGTTCAGCGTGGGAAAATAATTTTTTTTTATCAAAGTGAGGTAAAGGCTAATTCTGACTTTGGCTGATTTGATGTCGGCAACATGGGCCTGGAGGTTGCTGAGGTCACCAATCTCACCAAAATAATGTGGATCATACATTGTCCTAACAGAGCATTCCAGAGATCAAGCATGTGACTGTACACATCTACACAATGCTGAGACCTGTGTGGATGGACCATGGATGTGAAGGGGTTTGAACTTCTGGTAAACAGCACAAACAACTAAGATAAACTTGTGACACTGCGATCAAGGCCACAATCAGACCAACTTTAGCTCTGCCTGAAATACAAAAGCAGCCCCCTCATTCAACCTGATTCAACTTTTCTGCAAGGTGCGGAATACATCACAAGGGCGGAAGGGGAGCCCACATAATGCCAGGGTCAAACATGGCATTAAACATCTAAACAGACACGTAAAGGACCCTTCTCTCCAATAAGACATATCACCTCTGCTGACTGAAGACCTGAGCGCTGAGCCCATAATAATATCCTCCTCTCTGCTCCTCTCTGCTCTGCTCCGTGGGGTCAAAGGGTCAGCATGCTTCCGGCTCTGCAGCGACAAACCAACTCTGCTTTGGACGGGACCCAAAACTGAAACTTCTTTCCTCCAATGACATTAACGCCCTGTACCTACAGAACAACCTCAATGCAACCGTGTAGCACTATTCAAGTGACCTACCACATGGTCACTCTTTGCCCTTACTTCACAGTCCTCTCTGTACCAACGCAGGATGTGAGGGAACGTCTGCTGCAGTTTGATTCAATAACTCTCTCCTTCCCTCTTTGGCACATCACTGCTTCCTCTTGTCGATCGCCTGCCAGGGAAGCTTAAAATGAAGGAGCCAGTTACGATCCTATTTGGCATTTGTTAAACCATTTGGTTTGCCAACCGATGAAGTCAATCAAGAGGGGAAGACCTAGGCCTGTCGGGTCAGCACTATTCGCAGGAATGACAAATTAACTGCATGGGGACCTCTAACCTCTAATGCTGGTGTGATCTCCTGAAGGTTCCCAATTACATTGTAACTCACGCAACAAATTCTCACCTGACTGCCAATGTTTCCAAGCTCCGCCAACTCACTGCTGCCTGACTGTCTGTGTCTGCAATTCCTGCACTAAGGTTAAACTACATAAAAATGCAGACTGAAAAGAAAAACTAAACGTGATTTTGAAAAATGCAATCAGGTAGGGTTGGTAAGTTGTTCTGATGCAGTTCACATCCCGATAGCCACCAATACACATATTTTTGTGGAAATAAAAGAACAAATCTGGCGTCTGTGGCCATTCTATTACTATATAAGACATGAACTCAAATCAAACCATCATATATCAAAAGATCTGGATATGCAGCTTCCACCCAGCCTGTCTCCAAGTCTGTCCTAATGTAAAGTCAATAGGCTAAGCAGCACTATGAAGGAGACATACAAAATAAAGCAGGAAGTGAGAGAGCTCTGTGGTTTATATGCTGGGGAGAAAACTTCACTCAAATAAATCATCATCATCTTAAACTAAGGTCCAGTACTTATACTATACCCAAGAGCTGGATCTGGCACAGCCAACCCTGCCAATTTGTCCCAGCGGTAAACCACCGAACTCTAACAAATAAAAAAGGTCCTTCATTTCCTTTCAGACTACTATCATAACTAAAGAGATGTATCTGATGACAGGACACATAAAATTGAAAAAACTAAACTCAGTGTTTTTAGACCATGACGCTAATATTTGTAAGACTATTCCAGAGTTTAAACCAACTCTTTTTATATGTGCTAGATTACTTCGCTGTGATGTCTGATGGACCGGCAGCTTCACCGAAACTGAGACTGATGTGCAGAAGGCAGCACAACACACAAGCAGGGAGGGACTGGACCTTTGTGTCATCGAGACTGTGTGAGCAACATTCATTGGAATAAACAGATGCTCCCTAGGAGTTCTATATTGAGTTCTCTCGATGCATCTATGGCAGATCAGATGGAGCTAAGTGAAAATTTGGTCAGAAAGACTGTCTTCTAAGTCTTCCACCCAGTTTCCAGCTCAGCTCATTGTCTTTTCATCAGCACTAATCTAGAGCTGTTTCAAAGGGGCTCTACTTTCTGATAGAGTCTGTGCGCTAAAATCTATTTCTCTGTTCACAATCAATTTAATCTCGTTCAAATTTACTCATCACCATTTGTTTCTCTATAGCCTCTTTTCCACGGGTCAAAAAAACCCACAACCACTCTCTAAAATCTGGCTTTTGTCCGCCATTCACTCCAAATCGCTCAGCTCAGTAGATACACAAATGTTGGCAAATCCGTGAGGTGATAGAGCGCCTCAGATTTAGGTGCATTCAACAAAGAGGCTAACTCCTCTACTGGTAAAGAGAAATGAGTTAGTCGCAGGTTTATCTGGATTGGAAAACCTGCCTATACCTGCTAGTTTTGGTGTAAAAGAGCTAAACAAGTCTCTCCTGTGTGGTAGTGAGCATTCTGTCTGCACTGTATGCCAACAGAAGTCCAGAGATATAGCAGCAGACAAAGGGACTGGTCTGGGTCTTTTGGTGTCCTTCAAAGTAGTTTGAGGGAAGTTTGTACAGCCCATAGGAAATTGGCTACAGGGCTGAGACATGAAATGGGAAACAAAGAAAGAAACACTAGATCACCTCCATCTCGTCTCCTCCACACCGGATCTGATCGCTCCACTCAGATATGGGCGAGGATGGAGCACAGAGGGATGCTAGTGGGAAGACGGTGATTAAAAGCAGCGAGTGCTAAATCAAAACCCACCGTCAGCAGCTTTGAAAGTAAGCCCCTCAGATACCAGAGGATTCCCCGTGAAACGCAAGGCTGTCCGTCCGACCTCACTACCAAGAGAAGGAGAGGAGCACAGCTGCGGGAACTTTGCAGGAAACACGCAATATGAATGGCTTTGACTTAACACACTCATACGCACAGGCACGCACACAGACGGCTCCCACCATATGGTATGAGCACGCCACCTCACATGCCTCAAATTAACGCATTTTTAATAGAATCCCCTTTTCTGGGTAAAAAGGCTCTCCTGTATGATGAATTGATGAGAATGAGACGTTCGGTTTTGCTCTGGCTGCAATTTAAATCCCATTAACCCCCTCACCTTCTCCCAGCCTCCCACTCTTCTCTTTTTCGCTTCTTCTTCTCTTTCCAATAATTCACTCCGGATCATTTCTTTGTCTCCGTTTTTCAACTTTGCATCACGATTGGATGTGTAATTTTGCCCTCACTCCTTTCACTCCGCCATAAATCTTCCTTGGCGACGCTGTCAAGACGCCGCAATGTTTTTCCTGTGACAGCAAATACCTCCTTCCCAGCATATGGGCCACTCACTGAAAACATACACACATCCATACAGCTCCCATCAGGCCAACAATACTTATCCACTCAAAACTGTCACTCAGCAGACCACCATACATAGATTCACCTCCATGCGCGGATACACATACACACACAGTCTACACACTTTTGTATTCGTAGGAGTTTGTATGAGCTAGAGAGGCTTAGTGTATTTGTGTGTTCTGCACATACATGTACGTAGTCTTTATTGTTGTAGGGTTTGACTAACGATTGCAGTTATACACCTTTATGTATTTGTAAAAACTCTCATTTCAATCCCTTCAACAACAAAGTTATGCAGTGTTGATATAATCAGTTTAAACAGCGTTCATCGTGTGTTTACTCAGGGACTAAGTGTTTGAGTATTTCCTCATTACGTCATCACTTTTTTTATTATGCTTTTAAAAAGTGATATATGTGGTAAATTTGGTTATGCGTTTTAGGTTTGTGCAATTTGTGTCAGATTTGAACAGGCACAAGAGACTTTCTGTTAGAGAAGGTGAGCTCACAATGTGCAGTTGAGGGATGGAATAAAAACAACAAAGAAACCACAACAGCAAATTAAAATGGCACTCGGAGTACATATCTCCACCAAGGCCCAACAGTCCCCTATGAAATCACATTTAAATTCCCTAGATCTAGATTTTTATTTGGACTGCACCTGATTTCTCACACTGATAAATATCCGTCCCCTGACCATTTTTGATTTGTTTTCCTCAAGATCCATGAATTATTCTCGTTAAAGAATTTCGCAATGGTCAAGAAGGTGAAAGAAAAATACCTGGGGATATAAATGCCTACATTCACATGAAGCAGTCCGTGAAGAGATCATCTTTCCTAACATGATTTCAATATAAGGACGGGGGACAGATCAGTAAACATCTGTTTTCCCGAGAGTGCAAGTGAAGGATCTGCTGACCGGCCCCCCCTCCCCAGACGCCGGCTGGTGGTACTTACACACCTGTCAAAGGTCACGTCCAACATACTAATTAAACACACGACAGCAGAACAGAGAACACGAGAACCACCGATCAGGGTGTGTGTGAGTGTGTATGTGTGTGTCTGGGTGTGTGTGTGTGTGTGTGTCTAACATTTAACAGCTACTAGAGTGTCCTGTGGCAGATCTCATTTCATGTACTATTTCATATCTCACCAAGCTTGGGAAAAAAGGCAGCGCAGCATCGTCCAGCGTGTTCACACTCCACAGGATATGCACTGTACATGTCTAATCATGTTTACACCAAATTGAGCAACGTAATCACAGAAATTGCAAACTCTTTCTGGCCTTAATTAAAGATTTAACATCAACAACGTCTCTGAATTCCCAATATTGAATATGAATTCACTACTGGAACTGTGCCTGCTCTGCACATTCTGTGTGAGGGAACGTGGAAAACTAGACAAGAATAAAATAAAATAGAATAGAAATACTGTACGTGAGCATGTGTTAATCTTTGTTAGTCTTTGTATAGCCCCCTCCAGCAGGCACATGAAGCGCTGAGGGGAACCAGATGGGCACTCCCTCCTGACAGCCCAAACCCCAGCGATGACAGACGCTCTCAACCATATAACATGACACTAGAGGACGGAGCACCTGTTCCCACGCAGGCTCGCTCTCTCGCTCCCCTTCCCCACAGAAACGCACACTGGCACTTTCTCCTCCATGAGGTCACTCGCTCCCTTAGGCCAAAACTGCCTGTGCCACCTGCAACACCCCCCCGGTCCAAAACGATCACCTGAAACCCTGCCTGCCCCAACAACCGCTCTCATTCCACCCACACTGCGGAGCTGGCTCCATAATTATCCTCTATATGAGGAGTAGCCCCTCACGTATGATGTGCTCAACTCGGAATAGCTCAAATACTATTGCTCAGACAAATAATGAATACTTAAGTGTGGAGGTCATAACAGTACGAGTGACAGCGGTACTCCAAAAGCAATTCTGTGAGGGACGGCTAGAAAATGAAGTGGACAGCCCCAGACAGCTCCGGTGAGAGTTCGCAACACATTGAGGATGCTGGGTGTCAATGACATCCGCAGATGCTCTTCACATGTCCTGCGTGCCCGGACAGTCACTGTTGGTTTGCAGGAAGGAGCTGCTCACAGAGCCAAGTGGCTGTCTACATGCTCCTCAGCCCTTCATTAGCACATCACCATCCTTATTCGCTTTGCATTATAGTCCTCCTCATAAACCGACACCTCCAACATGCATCCTTCTGCTATTGATCATCTAAAGTGAAAGAAAGCAGAGTTGTGCTGTCAACATTCTACCAGCAGGGAAGGGATTTTGTGCACGTGTTGGTAATAGTTCAAGTTATGTCAAAGTCATTCATCAACTTTGTTTAAAATGTGAATCTTTCAGCCACAATATTTAGGTATATAATTGATAAACAATGATATTCAATCAGCTGAAGTTTTTCGACCTGGATCTTTTTAAACAGCAGTAGCACTGCAGCTTCTGCAGGTGTGACCTTGTTTTATGTTCTGTTACACCTCATCTTTAGTTGTATGCTACTCTGGTCTCACTTGACTTCAATAGAAAGGTGTGATTTTGGCTAAAATGATTCTGACAGTCGTGACAACATATCCATGAATGTTGGCGTTAGACTGTATATTTCAGAAGCTTATTGCCAGTCTGCACATCACTGAATTACAGTATCTGAACTGTCTGGATATATATTTGTATGGTTTGTTTGGTTCCATAATGCACCAGGTTGATTTTATTTCTTTGATTTCCACTGTACTAAGCTATCCGACTGATTTGATATGTATATAACATGAAGATAATTGCTCAACACAGAGACACTTACACTTTGGACAGTCAGTTTAAATTCCTATAGGCTATTTAAATGATTGGTAGTGATGGTGCTGGCATATGTGGGGAGGATTGATATAATCATCTGTTGTTTATTTATCTGTCTTTTGTCATTAGCGGAGGAAATATGGAAGAGACTCACTAACTTCCTGGAAATACTCCTAAAGATCTTCAATATGCTCAAACTAAAACAAACTACAGTGCCGGCCGAGACACACTCAGTCATGCTGGTTAAAATAAACACACTCACACACACACATGCACAGAGCAAACACAAGGCCGGCCTTGGCCCTCAGATCCCCCTATTTTTCCTCCGGTGTTTATAGAAGTACGTTTTGATGAAAATGTTTGTCTCATCATTGTTCATCCAAGCTGCCACCCCCCAAAGACATCAAAATCATCCCTCTGCTGTGTGACTCAGAGGGCAAACACAGTCTGCACTGGCCTGTGGGAATGCAGGGGGAATTAATAGATGACAGATGACTGTCATTTTAACAAGGCCCGAGAATTCATCGAGGTAAATTTAAAAGCGTTATGAAAAACCGAAGAATATGGCTGTGCTGCCGTGTCAACAGGCAGTGTGCTCTGGTCTTACCTTGTGTCTAGATCGTGGCGAGGCCGATTCCGGTTCCCTCCTCTCCTCGTCTGATGATCCATGTCCATGTCTATCCCGGTCCTGCTGCATCCTCTGTCCCGCCTGCACCATGGCCTTACATTCCACACATGCGCCAATCACCAGCCTCTTTCCATCATCCACCAGGAGTGTGCGTGTGCTGCGAGGGGCATACAGGAACACAGGTAGCCTGGCCATAGTAACGGCACATAGCCTACCTTGCCTGCGCTGCTCCTGCCTGCAGAAGAAACAAACAAACGCCTCACAGTTGTACTGTCGGGCCCACGGTGAGCTGGGCAGCTGGGGGTTGCCACTGGGTACGCTGGAGGTAGAAGGGGTGGAGGGTCCCTGGCCCCTGTTCTCATGCAGGGCCCACTGGGCACGCAGGTCATGATAGCAGAGATTGCAAGCCGACACGAGGCCTGTAGCGTCGGCTGGCTTGGCGCGGGGAGCCGGAGGGTGGACGGTGAGAAAGGGGAAGAAAGGCTCCCTCTCCCCGCAGCGCCCAGGTGGGTTGACATGAAGCTGGTACTCTCCACCTGCAAACAACTCAGCTCCACACAGGTAACACACAGACATGGAGCTGCCGGAGCGAGAAGCCAACCCTCTCTGGGAATGGGCCGGTTCACACCCCTCAATGGCCATGGCAGTGTGGTACCTGACCAGGAAGGAGCTGACAGAAGAGATTAGCTCTTCGCTGAGGCTGAGTCGATATGCTCCCCAGATCTCCTCCAGGATTAAATGGCACTGTGTGCAGCAGTGCACCCGGCCATGACTCAGCCCCTGGGCGTTAGGGGGGCAAGGCAACATATTGATGAAGGGAAAATACATCACACCGCGGGATTTGCCCACACCAGCCTGTGCATATGCAACTCTCATGTCTCCCCCACACTCCTGACCACAGAGGTAACAGGCCTCATGGGAAGCCTTGGGTTTAGGTATGCACTGCATGGGCTCTTGGGGCTTTCCCTCCTGGGGAGTTAGCTGGGGGGGACGGACAGCACTGGTGGTCTGGTTGAGGGGGACTACATAGAGGCGCTGGAGCACTGGCACATCTGCCAGCTGGAAGCTCTGCCACTGCTGCATGAGGGAGGTGTGGCAGCTTCCGCATACCAGGGTTGTACCTGCCAAACTGATGGGCACCGCACCACGTGGAGGGGAGTGCAGCCACAGGAAGGGAAAGAAGGGCTCGCCCTGTGCCCTCTCCTGCTTCTGAACACTGACTTTAAAGCAGTCATCGTGTTTGAGCTCAGTGCCACAGACGTAACACACACACTCCTCGGGCCTGGACTCCTTAGCTGCGCGCTCCTGGGCGCTCTTCCTCGCTGAAAGGTCTCTGGCAGGTCTCAGCTGAATCGATGGGCCTGCTCTGCTGCCATACATGTCCCTGTCATCATCGCTCGTTATGTTAATCTCGTTTTCATCAGAGTTGTCAGAGTTGTTCTTCTCCCCGGGTGCAGCCTTCGTGGTGACAGTAGCGGTGGTGTGATGCTCGCCGGCTCCCTGGTACAGCAGATGTCTGAATGGAGCGCAGCTGCTGTCGGCACCACGCTGGATCTGACGCGGCTCCTCCGGCCACCGCCTGTTGCGCATGATGACCCCGTTGTCCTGCACAGGTGTGTCGGACAGGGGCCCCTCGTAGCCCCGCAGAGGGAATCTCTCCTGGGTCTTTGCCACAGATTCTGATGCCTGACAGACATTATTCATCATTTTAGCGCCGCGCCTCGCCGGGACAACACTTTCCGCTTTGGGCGACCTCTGCGCCCCGCACACACCCACCGGGTAGCGGATCGCCCGCTGTGAGTCCGGGCTGTTTTTAACACTGATGACATTGTTTTTCCTGCCACTGTCTCTCGGCGACTTGCCAGATGCCCTCGGGCACTTGCCCACGCTGGCTCGGTCCACCGCGTCCATCTCCTGGTCTGACATGTTCTCGTTTTCAGAGAAATCCGAGAAATCCGAGTCCGCACCCCCGTCGTAGCCCTGTCCGATCCTCCTCTCCAGGTCGTAGGACAGGTTCCACTCCTGCGGGACCCGCCGGGAGTCGCACTGGTAGGGTCGCTTCAGCCAGTACATGCGCTTCTCGAGGGGCGTCCTGCTCCTCTCGAAGGAGTTCCACTGCTCCTTCAGGAAACAGTGGCACACGGCGCACACCAGCGCGTGTCCATCCGGGCTCACTTCACACGCACCCGGCGCTGCCTCCTGGTTTTGCAGAAACGGGAAAAAGGGAAGCCTCTCTTTCTGATATGCCACTTGCAGCCTCAACTCCTTCCCCGGCGTGACTCCGCTTCCACATATAAAACAATAAACAAGTCCCCCGAATCCGTTCCGATCACTCCTGGAAATGTTGCCGGGCAATGGGTCGTCCTCACCGGGCATAGCTGCAGCCATGAGACGGTGTTTCCGAGATAAGGGTGCCAGGTCCTGGTCACGGGGGGAGTTCATTGTTTTTAAACATCCAGGACTAGGCTACATGGCACAGCGTAACTGAAGCCATGCTCACACTCATCCACAGCTCAGGAAACCAGGCGATCAAAGTTACTCACTGGTTGATATGAGAGACGAGCGGTCCATTGAAACAGCAGCGCGCAGTGACGGCAGCAAACTGTGCGGGACGGGCAGAAAGTCTCTGGAAACACCCGCAAAACAGCGCGTAAATCCGCTTTATCTGAAGCGTGTAGTCCGCATGTTTGCACTGGAAATCCATGGGAGAGATGTCAGAGGAGCCCAGGTCGCCTCTGCAGCGAACTTTCCTGCCTGCGCTCTGCAAACTTTGGCTGCTCGCGCTCCCTCACACTGTACACAGCGCCATCCCCGATCCAGTCCGTGGGACGCGCCTCGGCACCCCGAAGGAAACCTCCTGCCACAGCCCCCCGGTACTAGTTCCTCCGAGATGGGGAGAGAGAACGCACTCCTGTACAGTAGCTGCCCGAGCGTCAAAGCACTGACCACACACACACACACATACTAACACACACACACACACACACACACACACGCAGAGGATATCCACCGTTTAACGTGCACTGGGGCGTATATTCAAATAAGAAAAACTCCCAGCATGTGGGCATCATCTGCATCCAGAACTTAGAGACTCTCTATAAAAATGTCATTATCTGAGAATGAGATGGTGAAACTGTTTTTTAACTGTTTTCTCCCAAGGATGCATGAAGCAGAGAGGGCTGCAAGTGATCCCTGTGTGTGTGTGTGTGTGTGTGTGTGTGTGTGTGTGTGTGTGTGTGTGTGTGTGTGTGTGTGTGTGTGTGTGTGTGTGTGTGTGTGTGTTTAAAAGCTCAGGTCAAAGCTTCAAAATGTACATAATGGAAGAATGAAGTATTTTTCCTTCTTTCATATGTTTGTGCAGCTGCATCACACTGAGAATAGATAAAAGAAAGAGATTGTCTTGATCCCATGTAATTAGGCCTCAGACAACTGAGCATTATGACTCGTTTGAAATAACAGATAATTAGGCCATCTCTTAGATGCCTTCTTCAATTGGGTTTTGGATTCTGGCATTCATGGTTCTGTTGTCAATTCTGTGAAACTTCCCCTTTATGAAAAAATCGACCAAGTCACAGCTGTCATGCAAACTGCAGAGAGAGTTCTGTGCTGTGACCTCTCCAGGGGCTGCAGAGAAGAGGCTTCCACACAATAGGATGCTGTCACCTAATGGAGCACTGAAAAAATAAAAAATTTTGGATCAACAAAATACTTCAATTGGTTGCACAGACATTAATTAAGTTTGTTCAAATGAAATAAGCAAGTTACATCCGCAAACTTGATAACTTTGATTTGGATAAGACTTAATTCATTTGTCTCCAATAAATCCAATATCTGTACATTTAAAAAAAAGACAACAATCCTTCAATCTGTCTGTCTGTCCATGTGTCCTTCCATCCGTCCGTCTGTCTTTCTGTGAGACAGCAAGTGGAGAAATCAAACCTCAGACACGTTATTCTACAATAACACAGGTAAACAGTTATGTCTGTCCGTTCCACTGTGCGCTGGCCCTGGCCTCAGTCACTGTGCACTGACTCACTGAAGTCAGAGAGTGCAGGACTACCACTTTCTAAACCTTCTCCTTCATCCGTTATCATCTTCATCATCACTGGGCCCCTTCCTCCTCAACTGTCCACCAACATATTCATGATTCTCCTCAGCCTCTCTATGTGTAAACAGACAGTGTAATTCAACATTAGTGTGTATTAATGGAGAGAACTTCATCTGCTCCTTCCATTCATTAATCTACAAATTCATTTATTCATGATGCATTACCTTATATCTCACTATCTCAGACACAGTGAAACACTAATGATATGTTGTCAGCATAGATTTACAACACTGCCTTGTAGTGTCAGATCTGGGTAGTGCATCATCTGGGAAATCCCCCCATGCAGTCAGTCAGACTGAGGCTCATGCAGGCAACTCACAGATGAGCAGAAGAAGAAAAAATAAAGCAAACAGAGAGCAAAAGAAGGGAGAAAATATGAGACGGATAAATGATGGAAAACTATATACCCCATCATCTTTATTTCCATTATTTTTTCTCATTTTCTTGTTGCGTTGGTCTTCAATTTGAGACTTGGGACCAATCTGAGGGTTGAAGAGATGATTAAAGGTGCCTTATGTAAGTTTTCTTTGCCGCTGAATGTTTTTCTCTGGGATCAGGAGGTGGAGATGGACACTTGCCCTGAGTTTCAACCATCATTGTATTTACAGTACAATACAGTACACTGTCAGCAGCACAGCTTCTTCAGGGCAGACTGGATGCCACTGTGGCTACATCCATAAGGTTTTGTTTTAAAACAGCATTTTAAAACTAAAACTATATCATTTGAAAACACATCAGCAACAACTCGGGTGTTGTTTTCCTAAATCTATTTCAGGGTAAAGGAGGATTGATGCTGAACTCAAAACATTTCTGGTCGACTGTAAGTAAACAACTGGTAATACTAATAAGTAATGTTGGCTATATTAACAATTAAATTACATATAGCACCTTTAAGATGATACAAATGAAATATATCAATATTAAGTTATTTGATTTGAGGTATTTTCTACTGCATACCTCTTCTAAATTCATCAATTACATATCTTACGCTTCATCAACCTGTGGATGTAAGTCAGGCAGTTTGATAGTAAAAGAAAACACTGGAAGCACAGATAAAATGTACACGTCATATCTCTCATGCTCTGTGAATCAAAAACTGTGTCAAAATATTGATTTTATTAGAGTTCAGTTCAAACTCTCCCAAACTGCCTAAGGGACCTTTATGTGTGCAGTCATCTGTGAGTGCATATTCTGAATCTGACTTCAAATATCGGCCATATTGCTCGTCGCACGTTTTTACAGTTCCTGCTCTGCCATGACAGACCCTTCAGGCTTAGCCCAGTGGAAGGGACAACGGAGGGAGGGGGGATGTGTGTGTGTGTGTGTGTGTCTGTGTGTGTGTCTGTGTGTATGTTAAGACAGGGGTTGCAAGGGGAGAAAGGGAATGCAGTGGGAGAGTGATTTGAATAAAAACCTCTTGTTAGTGTAGGGCCTCCAGGAGCTCTGTTAGGAGGAGGTGATGACAAGGGCACAGGGAGGGCACAGACACTGCACCGCTCTCTGTGTGTGTGTCTGTGTGTGTGTGTGTGTGTGTGTGTTTGTGTTTGTGTAGTGGGGGAATGGGTATACAACAGCACCTTCCACTAAAGGTCATGGGACAATCCTCGTATGATAATGTTTTTGTAAAATTTCAGACATGCTTAAAACTTTCAAACACACAATCCTGGATGCTTGAGTGCACACACACACACACACACATTCACACAATGTACAAATGCAACTGTATAAAAATGCTTATACTTTTTGCGTGTTTCTCATAAATACTTGCTGTCTGTTGCAGATACAGCAGGTATCAACTGGCCCTGATGTCATGGCTTCACACCCACGGGACTCTCTGAATGTGTGTTTGTACACGAGCTGTGTAAGAATAGTACGTCTGTTTGTGTGCATTTGTTACAGAGCCCTGTGTGTGTCTGTGCTCTCAGGGCCACAGGGGAGGGATTCTTTTACAGTTTCATCCCAGGACTCCACTTGAGAGAGAGCTCCTCAGAACTGGACACATGACACATACAGACCGAGGTCCAAAACTCTGAGACCGTAAGGGGACTACATACTGCTTGTTGTCCAGATTTTGTCTGACTTTTAACAGCACAGGGAAATATTGAGGACCACAATAGAGTGAGAGCTGGACTGTCTTTAATAGAGACAGGTCTTTTATTTAATTTTTAACAAAATCTATTTGGTGCAGGTTGACTGAGTTTAAGGGGAGTGTTGGGCTTTGGGAGAGGTTTTCACTCTACTGAGTGCCATTCTACTTAGTTAATGAAAGGGTTATTACTATTTCTGTGACACCCCTGGGTCTTGATAGGAAAGCAGAGGTATAACTGACATGGTGGTGAGGCACAGCGCTCTCTCTTTCCTGTGACCCTCTGAGCTCTGATACAGTAGGAGCTTTGGGGCTCACCTGTTAAACACAGTTCATCCCAATAATACGCCCACTAGCCCCCCCCTCTTCAGACTGTAAATTCTCCCAGACCGTCTGTTTCTGTCACTTTTTAGTCTTGAAAAAAATTTTCAGTACACCTCACACAGATGTTTTCTCTCATTTTGCCTGATTAGACCACTCCCCTAGGATTTAGTGGACTTGTAGAAGCCAGGTTTGATTGATAGCTCTGCTGACTTCTTTGTTTTTTTTTAAGTCACTCAGCGCCCTTCATCTGTCTTCTGTTTACCTTTATCCTCCCTTTATTTATTTGTCTGGTTCTCTGCTTGTTGATGATATTGATTATGTAGAACACATCCAAGTAATTTTCTAAAAATAATACATTATTTTAATGTTGATGAAGACCTAACACTTAGGTAAATGCAACAATTAGTTCGCTACTTCATGGAAGCACATATATCTAAACCCTAAATATGCTTTGATACAGGACGCAGAGGGATGTTTTCTATGTGCTCATGTAAGCCTTGCATTACACCGACATACATTTAACTGATTGATATATATTTATAGTTAATTTGACTCACATTCACAGTCCTTCACCACATGGTCTACACATGACTGGGGGGTCTCAGCTGCAAACGCTGTTGACGTTACCACCAAACCAGTGGTGAGACCTCAGCTCAACACCAGAGTATAATCATGTAATTTATTCTTTAGTCACTACCTGCCTGTGTGGAACGGGCTGTTTGCTTGGCCTGTGGTGATGCTGGAAGCATTGAAGTAAATGTATGTTCACAATTATTATTACAGCCACTACAATAGTTTTTATATGTGAATAAATGTTACCAATATTAGTCACCGCTATGATTTTCTTATAACGTGATTGTGTCAAAATGTCTGCCTTACAAAAGGCTTCATATCCAGTGTCAAACCAAGGCCTATGAATTAACAGCCACACCAAGCTGCCAGCCCCAGCCCTGCATCCTGCCTGGCAGGAAGTCAGGGTGCACATGCCATCACAGGGAGGTGACACAGGAAGTGAAGTGCAAGCCAAAGAGTCAGCACTTCTGTTCCTTGATGGAGAGTCATCATGGTGGCTAAGGAACAGGTTACAAATAAAACCCTGTTAAATAAAGATGAACAGAAACTACTTCAAGGGTGTGAAGTAGATCCTGATATTTTCTTTAAATTTGGACATTAATTGATTATAATAAGAAGTATCCCAAAACCTCAATAACCTTTTCATTAAAAAGACAGAAGGGAAGATAAAAAATGGATCCTCTGAGGAGAAGCCTGGACTTTTTCCTTGTTTATTTATTCATTTACTTCTGCAGGATCTCTTCCCTCTCTCCAAGGTCAAAGGTGCAACAAAGGAATGTGTTTCCTCTGAACAAGGAAAAACTAACAGCTCGTACAGTGTACACTGGGCCACAGATCATTCACTTTTATGCAACGTTTAAATGCTAATTATAATTATTCTACGAGCGTGATGAACAATGACCTCAAGTTTTTTTTGGCATGAACATGGACTCCTTCCTTTTTTAGAATAACATTAATCTAGGCTTAACTAATGCTAACTTGAGGCTCCTCAGAGTTTAATTGGTAAGTGTAATCTGATTCCTTAGTCATCCTGAAAATGATAATAAAGGAAATGGAAAATAGAGAAAACTGTAGGCAGATATTTTACATGAGCATTTAACATAGGTCAAAGAGCTGTTACTTTCCCTTTTCGCTTGTTCATAGCTGTAGATGACCTCTGACCTCTGTCCCATAGAGGCACAGCCTGGCTGGAGCCTGTGTGTGCGTGTATGTGTGTGTGTGTCTGTATGGGAGTGTGTGTGTGTGTGTGTTTCTCTGTGTGGGTGTGTGTTTGTGTGTGTGTGTGTGTGTTCGTGTGTGTGGGTGTGTGTGTGTTCGTGTGTGTTGGTCCTCACTGACACACAGTTGACCCAATCCACTTTCACCTGTACTTGTCCGTCAGCCGCTAAGACCCTCCCACGCCCAAGGCTACAATCCCCTCCCATCGGAGACCTCGAAAAGTCTTCGCATACTTACAGCGAGCATTCCTCCCATCTCAGGTCACTGAGACCCACAGAAGGATGGCTCCACCGGGGGGAAGAAGAAGAGCAACAGAACATTTAGGAGGGGAGAGGAAGCGACGAGTAGAGTCCAAGAGACAGAAGGAGAGGGAGTGTGCAGAGGAGGAGGAGGAGGAGGAGGAGGAGGGGGAGGAGGAGGAGGAGGGCCAGTGATAAAAGGCCCTGATGGTGTTTCCCTGCTGGGTCATCAGTGATCCACGTGGAACTGGAGATCCTGGGACACCTGTTCTTTGTAGCAGATGTTTGCGAACTATCTCCCACTCTGTCTGCTCTACATTACAGTTCGAGGACCTGCTTGAAATGCACGAGGCAACATTATAGACAGAAACTTGGATAACTGTTTTAGGTGACCTTATATAACCCTTGGAGGCTTAGAAATTTGTCAAGCTCTAGTTTAAAATTCACTTATATAAAAACACACACACTCATGTATGCACACACTCAGGCAGCCTTTGTAGTAATCCGTTTTTGCTCCCGGCCCTCCCTGCTCCTGCTCTCTGACACATCACCATCCTTCCCCTCAGCAGCAGAAGCAGCTAATAACCAAAGAAATAATTATGCGGATGAAAACATCAGGGACGTCAGGGGCGAGAGGAAAAGGTTGGCCGAATCTGGGGATGGTGCTGCTCGTAAAGAGACGCCTGGAATAATGGAAAAGGAATGTGGTGTAAAGACTCCCCTGGGACCGGCCCAGCCGAAGGCCCTCTGGCTCAGCAACAACAAACGGTAGAGCTTGAGGAGCGCCACAAGGGCACACACACACACACACAGACACACACACATATGTAGTCATAGGTCAATTCTGGTACCGTTCCATAGATTTTCTTACCCTAACCACAACCCCTACTTTTCCACCTAATACCCTAACCTTATCCACTGACAAAAAAAATCATATGTTTCCCAAATGGCGACCCAGCTCCGGTGCCCAGCTGGAAAAGCCTTCCCCAATTAACTGGTTGTTAGTCTGAAAGTTGTCCTCAAAGGTAGCCTATGAAAGACACACACACACACACACACACACACACTCACACACTCACACACACACATGCTCGCCCCCACCCCCCCTTCCTGTGCCGACCTACTGGAGTCGGCTGTTGTTGTTGGCTGCCTGCCGCTTTCGGAAGAAGCGCGCCCTCAGCCTCTCCCTCCTTCCCCCTCTCCTCAGTCCCTCCTTGCCTCTCTCTCTCTCTCTCTCTCTCTCTCTCTCTCTCTCTCTCTCTCTCTCTCTCTCTCTCTCTCTCTCTATCCCTCTCTCTCACTGGGAGAGAGCTGCCAGGGAAATGTTGATGAAATGACATCTTCCGAGAGGTCCCTGGAAAAAGTGATGACCGCCCACCCATGTCCCTATCAAATAATCCCATTCCTTGTCCACGATCCCGCCTTCCAGTCCATCCACCACTCAACATCCAGCCCACCTCCCTCCCTCTTTCTCCGACCTCCATCTCCCTCTATCACATTTCTGTCCGTGCATGTGTTCATGAGTGGGTGTGCGTGCGCGTATTAGCAGCTAGATCACTTGTCCTTTGCACCCCGTAGAGGAGCCTTTATTCTCAAACCCTGGCAAATACATTTACACACATGCAGTCCCCAGCTGTCAAGCCCCAGTGTTTTCTCAGATTCTGCCCTTTAACCCAAGTAATTATGTCTGTGTGTGTGTGTGTGTGTGTATGTGTGTGTGTGTGTGCTATGTGAGAGCGTTGTATGCGAGCCAGGTAGGAAAGCCCCTTGTCTCCCGTTCATTTCGCTCCAGTGAACAGGGGTGCTGTCTGATACATGAGGTGCCTGACACACACACACACACACACACACACACACACACACACACACACACACACACACACACACACACACACACACACACACACACACACACACACACACACACACAACTCGTGTAAGGAGTCTTGAGATCTCAGATCATACACACACGTGCATTTGAGCACACACACAAAGCGTTCTCCTCTCGTCTGGACTCTTGGGGTGTGTTGGCCACACAGAGGAGCGGTGTGAGTGCTGAGTGTGAGAGCCAGTAGTCAGAAGAGGAGGAAGAGTTCACGAGGGATGAAGGATGGAGGCCAACTGGGCCGCTGCGTTTGGGTCGGAGCCATCTTTACATTCAACGCTTTGACTCACAGCTTTGTTTCTGTTGCCAGAACCATTAAACCCTGAAAGAAACTGGTATTTCCAGTGGATGACTTGGAAGACAGTGAGGAAAATTACTAGGTGTCTTATTCACTTAGTTGAAGGAAACACATCTATATAGTGAAACGGTTTATAAACAATAGCATGCATTTAAAGTGCCCACTTTAGTCACTTACAGGTTCAATATTTTTAATCTACAAGAATAGGTCTATAAGCTGTCATATAAAATATACATTAAAATACACATTATTTATTAGCACCTTCATTTTAAATCACCACAACAAATATAAAAACACACAACAGCAAATAAGGAAACACAGGAATTACATAGAAAACACGAGGACAGAATAGTATTCCTCTAACAGAAAAGGTAGACACCGCGTTTCAACAAGGCTTGACACTGATTGGACGGACACACAGCCCATCTTTTAAACAGGGAGGAAATGGTGACAAAATATGGTTTGTGATTTTGCCATCATGTTTTCTTATTTGCCGTTGTGTCATGTGATTTGAACTGTTGTGTTTTGGGATTTATCCTTTTGTTTTTTGATCTGTTATTATTTTGATAGTGATCATTTTATAGTTCTTTCAGATTTGCACTTCAGGGCCTACGTACACCTTCCAAAAAGCTCAGGCCGGGCTCCAAAAGTCCAAATAATCTTTTTCCTGTCCATTATTCCTTGACTTCACATCAAAGGAGGTTATGAACATATTTGACATAACTGTTGAATCTGTTAAAGTAAAAACTGTTTGTAGGTGGGGATGTTACATGTGACTTGGTGACATTGACGCTTTATTGTAAAAAGCAATGAATGCAACAGGTTGTGGTTGTTTCAGGTACTTCAGCTGCAATGTTTTCTGTGATAGAGACTTTGGCCTTTAAACCCCAAAAAGCTGCATAAGTCATTAAAGGAAATGGAAAAGCCTGAAAAGCATGATATTGGCACATCCATTTTTAATGTGATAAATGTTCGCAATACTTTTTCTTTCTTTTGTGTCACATGTTCCAGAGATCACTGCATAGTCCTGTTTTTTGTATTTCTCTATAAAGGATAGAGATACTGTTCTATAAATGGCAGCATGCATGGCTACTGGTCTATCTCAGCAGCCACTGGGTGAATTGGCACAAACGTTTGCAGAGACATTAATGGTTCCCAGATAATGAGTCCTGATGACTTTGGTGATGCCAATATTTCTCCACTAGCTCCACCTTGGGGTTGAGATTTGTGTTTCTGAAATGTGTGTCAGCAGCTTTTGGACCCGAGTTAATGGCACATACCTGAAATACCTGCAAAACAACCACTGATTTGTTGCGTTACTGTTTTCAGTCTCTTTCCCCATTTCCTTAAGTTTCTCTTTTCTTACTGCCGAGTCTCAAACCAAGACTATATGTCTCCTGAGAGCAAATCTGTTCCTCTCCCATCCTCTCCTCCTTCTCTCTATTCTCCTGATCTCTTCCATGACAACCCCTTTCACAATCTCCCTACCCGAGCCATGCCGGGCCGAGGGCCAAAGTGGTTCTCGAGAGCAAAAGAGCTTTTTTTTTTTACTTCTTTCTTTCCCTTTCTCTCTCAGGCAACACATTTCTGTTGCTTTGAAAATGCACTCTTCAGCAATTACCATTTTTTTCTGTTCCTAAGGCGATGTTTTTAGGGAAGTTTATGCATTAGAAATTGTAGAAAAATAAGCTGTGGCAGCACCGGAGGTTTTTCATCCTTTGCTTTTTACAACAGCCAGTCACAGCATCATTACAGTTTGAACTTGCTCCTCAAAATATCCATGTCTCTCATTTTTTTCAGTCCTGATCATACCCACGTCTTCACACTACAGCCCTCTAGCCTCCTCCTGTGATAAACACATGTGGTTGTTTAGCTGCAAATGTAATGACAAGTCAGATGTGGAGACGCCTCTCATTCACACCACTAGATGTCTCTCATTTGACAGTGTTCTGTGCTGGATCATGCTCATGTTGTTACCGGGAGAGATCATCGATGTCTTCACCAGACCTCAGCAGACGAATCTAAATGGCTCATGATGGATAAAGTTTTCTCCAGAGTCAGTGTTGAAATAGTGTTAGTGTAACGTGTAGTTATGTGGGCTCTGGCTGTGTGTGTGTGTGTGTGTGTGTCTCAGAGTTTGTGTGAGTCTCAGTGTGTTTGTTTGTCTCCGAGTGTGTGGTTGTTTGTGTGTGTGTGTGTGTGTGTGCAGTTAGTTTTTTGGCAGATATGAATCATATGTGTAGTTGTGTCTGGGAGTGCATCTATATCTGTATGCACAAGGAAGAGTGTTTGTGTGTGTGTGTGTGTGTGTGTGTGTGTGTGCAGTTTTTTTTTTGGCAGATATGAATCATATGTGTAGTTGTGTCTGGGAGTGCATCTATATCTGTATGCACAAGGAAGTGTGTGTGTGTGTGTGTGTGTGTGTGTGTGTGTGTGTGTGTGTATATATGTGTATATGTGTGTGAAATGGCCTACCCCCAGATGTGCCAAGCAGGTGGCCACATTATTCTCCCCTGAGCTAAACTGCAGGCGGCGGAGGCCACCTCCCGACAGCCCGCTCACATTCTCGTGTATCCACATTTACCTGATAACAGACGGAAAGCAGAATCAAAAAGCACAGCGGCCCCTGCGAATGCAATCAGGTTTCATCCTATACGTGCGTGTACGTCTGCGGGTTCTCATGCGTGTGAATGATTGAGCACATGTGTGTTTGTCATGATGCCTCACCTCAGCTCTCCCACAGCTTCCCGGCAGCTTCCCGACGATGAAAGCGAGTGAAACCCCAGACTAGTGGGGCTCCACAGCCAATTAGGATTGTTTATTTAGCCAGCCGCGGCCGCCTCGCAGAACAGGAGCACACAGCCAGCCACACAGCCCTGCAGGGGAAACCTCTCCTCTCTCTCTCTCTCTTTTTCCACTCCTTTGGCTCCATCGCCTCTTTCGCCTCTCCACACACTTTGCCCCCTCTTTCTCCAACTTCCATCACGCTCCATTCGGATGCAACCTTCCCAGGATGTCCCAGAGTCCACTTCGAAGATAATAACAGTGATTAATTGATCGGAAATACTTTGCTTCGCTATATAGTTGTTGTTTGGGGATGCAATTGTTACTACTTGCATCATCATCCACTCACACACAGTAACGCTCACACAGACAAGTCGTTTTCTCTCTCCAGCTCTTTGATATTCATCCTCCAGTAACATAATAGTCTCATTGTGGTGAAGCCTGTCATACACTGTTGCATTTCCCAGCAGTCCAGCATCTGCATTCATCCAATCTTCCATTGTTGGGCTCAGATCATGACAGTGCTGTGGTTTCTCCCTGTCTGAGTTCCACTGATTTCTGACCAGTATAAATCCTCCGGCTTTTTGTCTTTTCTTCACAGGAGAAAACCAAACAGGATTTCTCGTGTATTTTGGCACTAACCAAGACAAGGCTTCTACTCAAAAGGGGGGAAAACAAAACTTGCATAAAAGTGGTCCCTACCCTGCGGACATATACACTCACTTATCCCAGCGTCAACAATCATGCTCTCCCTGATCCATCACAGTGATCGGGGCTCCACATCTTCTCCCACTTCCCCTCTTTTCCCTTGACCCCACATCCCTACCCCTCTCCCTCCAACCGTTGCATTTTTTTCCCCTTCCTCTTCTCATCAGCGCTAACTTCCCGTGATGTATTGGCTAACTGAGTGATTTCTGGAAGGGGGGCTTTAGTGTGGGTGTGTGGGTGTGTTTGTTGTTGTGGGTACTGGAAAGAGACGGGGTGAAGAGGACACATGATGTCCCAGTGAGATGCGTGTCACCTGTGTGGATGGCTTCACAGGGGAAAGATGAGTCCGTATTAAATGAACTACTCTAATCACACCTCATATATTCTTAAACACCCAGATATACACAGAGAGGTGTTTATTCTGGAAAAAAATCCACTGGGAGCTCTGAGTGTTTTTAGACATATACACAACTACACGTACAGTTACACATACATGCATAAGCCTGAGCGCACGCACACACATATACAGGATGCCTGTGGCTTGTACCCTCAGTAAAGGGGAAATTGTAAAAGGATCTTTGTGTGCCTCTGAAAATGCCTGCTGTGCCAGGGCTGCCAGATAGGTGAGCAGGTACCTGTTTACTCCGAAACACACTCCGTAACCCAATCAGTGTGTCGGACAGGCACTGAGGGGCCAACTGGGCCGTCTGTCCCCTCGGCAGGCGGCAAGCCAAGTTGGCAGAGTTCACTCCAAGGTCACAGAGGAGATTAAAAAAACTCTCCAGGTAAGCAGGTCAGAATACAAACAACAGAAACCAACCGAGACATGTTTGATGAATAGAATGACTCTATAACTTATATGAGTGAGTGAAATGAAGTTTTAGAGTTTGAGTAACCTGGTTCACTCATAGAGCCGCTCAGTGGAAGGAATAAAGGACTGTTCACTCACCCGTTCCACATGGGTGCCTGTGGTTTGGGCCTGTCGTGACCACAGAGTGTGTGTGTGTGTGTTCAACCCTTCCTGCACCATCACTCAACAACATGCACACACAGGACTGCGGAGCCCCAACGATGATGGAAACCAAACGCTCAATGACATCATTTTACAAGACATAACAAAACTTTGATGAGTAAACTCAGCGGCGGCAAAAAATTTGTTAAAGAAAGCGTTGACTAATTTCCTTGCATTCCTTGTGTGGGTGTACTGTGTCCACCTGAACAGGTCATCAGCCAAAAACACTCTGAACTATCACGGAAATGCACAAACTGAGAAATGAAAAAGTGCAATGCTAAAAACTGTGACATGGAAAAAAGAAATGATACTACTGGCACAATTATATTGTGAACAAGGAAGGCACATACCTTCACCAACACCCAACAATCCACTCTAATTCAATCAAGCTGCCCCAAATTACACTAACCCACAGATATCAGTCGCCTAAATATGCATTTTTTTTATCTAGATCCATGAATTTTTCCTGGGGTAATTGGGGAAAATACAAAAAATATTGCCTTACATCACTAAAGGACGTGAAAAAAAAATCTTGATCCGACCCCATAACCAGATCTGCACCTGAACTTAAATGGGTTGTTCCCAGACCCATATCACATCCTTCCACCAAGAGGAATCTGATAATATACAGATTATCGGTCTGAATTTAAGGTGACATGAGCTTGAAGGAACCATTCATGTGCAAGGAGTAACTGTAATAATGCATTTACCATTTACATCCTAAGTAACAGGATCCAAGTCCTTTTTCGGGGAAAAAAAAAAACATCCCTAATAGGAATGAGTGAAATCACAGCTCAGCTCTAAAGTACTTTTTGGAGTCATCAGCATATAATATCCCTCTACGTCAGAGTCTTCAGGGGTCAAATGGAGAAAAAATTCTCTATAGTTGCATATAATTACACAATAAAAGAGACCAGCTAGTGTGAATTCAACCATTTCCAGAGAGTCTTGTTACCTCTGTTGGGTGAAACGCTCACGCACATAAAAGGCTCAGTGTAAAAGATACAAGTTTTCCATCAACGGCCTTTCACTCGCCCCACAAGGCCTCATCTCTGTTTCCGCTGGCCTGGCTGCATAGATTATAAAGATGGTCATGCACAATCAATCTCCCCCGTTCTCACCTCCCTCCCCCCTGTGGAAACGCCTTCAAAAAGAAGAGAGAAAGCCACTGTCTGGACTGTGTTTGGTACATCGCAGTCTTTCTCTCCCAGTCTCTGTCTCCCTGGCTTACCGTCAGGTTGGCAGAGCCGTTGCTGGCCTGCAGACTGGCACAGCCATTGTTTTCATTTCCCTTCCATTAAACACAGCCTTGGGAGAGGAGAGAGGGAAAGCAGGAGAGGAGAGGGGAGAGGAGAGGAGGGGTGGGGAACCATCTTGGGAGGATCTGTTGCTACTAGACAGCGTGTTTATCATAACAGCTGCTGTCCACAGGGGAAACTTGGCAGGTTGCATCAAAGACTCATTCACAGCCCACCTCAACCATCTGACACACATAACACAACCACGCACACAGGCGAACGCCCACTCCCTCGCAGGAGGATGTGCTATCATCCCATTCAATGTGCAAAACAATTTATCAAAACAACCCATGAAAGGTTAATTCTCAGGTTAAAGGAAGTTATGTTCCAGCCTTTGTTACCGCGGCCGTTAGCTCTCGGCAGCAGAGTCTGTTTTTACGATTGTTCTGGTTTTGGTGTAAATAAATTAAAGTTCCATTTGAGTGGCGCCCCTTGTATATGCCAACACATTCTTCAGATTGAGAACGGAGCTGGCCCGGCTTCAACACATCTCTCTCACAGACTCTCATTAATAGGCAGCAGTCCTCGCAGTCCATCCCCTCAAGACAGAGAGAGCAAGAGCAAGACAGAGGGAGAGAGAGGGAGGGTAGGGGGAAGCCAATGAGAGTTTTTATGCAGCAATTTAGCAGAATCCTCAAAGGCTCAGAGGATGAGGTTACATTTTATTTCCTTGTTAAGTTTCCCCCATGCGCCGTGGAGAAAATCCATTAGTGGCACTCTGCTGCCACCGTGAGGCCGAGAACAGCAACCACAAACTACCTTTCCAAAAACAGCATCATAACAGTGCAGTGAAGAGGACTGATGGGGATTGTTTGACTTTTAATGATATTGGGGAAAGAGTCACACTAGCTCATGGATAATTCTTTTTTCCCTAAAATTATTTCTGAATATCAGTTAACAGAGACGTCAGCGACACTGAGCTAAATTCATAAATTATGTTGAATCAAGTTCCATGTCTGCAGGTACAGAGTGTATATATGGTAAATGGAGTGTACTTGTTTGTAACTTTTTCAAATTTGATCGTCCACTCAAAGCACTTAACAGTATTAAGCACATTCACACTTTGACGCAACACTACTATCTGCTGCGCTTCGTCTATCACACACTTGTCATCTGGGGCAATTTGGCTCTTGCCCAAGGACACTTCAGAATGCATACGGGAAACCAGGGATAGAACCTACGACCCTTTTGGTTAGTGCATGAGAGCCAAAGTCATCACAATATGTAGTAAATGCATAACTGAACTACATAATGTGATTCACATATTAAAGCAGCTAATATCAACTTTGCAAAGAAAATGAGGCACTGATATGCCTCTGTAATGAAGGAACCCATTTCCTGCAGGTGAGTTGTTGAATATAACTGCTCTCGTGTATAAAACATGGAAGTTTCAGCTGCTATTGGAAATACACGTCTATAATTGAAAAAGGGAGTGAACGAAGAAATTAAAAAAAATAATAATATGAGCAAAATATCAGTTCTTATTACAGAACAGACTTGATAATAAAATGTTGACATTTGCATATGAACACTTCCCTTTACTACCATGTATTAATCAAAATGTAATCTGTTCGACACTGACCTGAGAATGAACATCAGAAATGCCAACTCCTCATTAATTAAGCTGATTTGGCTTCGAGACAACTGCATATGCTACAAATAACCAAATATTATTACATAGACTATGTAACCCTGCAGTAAGAGCTAAAATGGGGTCATTTGGTCTGATCAGCAGTCAGTATGTTAAGATCTGTTGAGTTGATTTATATATCATTTCGATCCTTTTTTGCAAATGTACTACTTTTGCTTGGTTTTGTTACCCATCTTAAATTTTGTAAATACTTTAGTTGAACAAAACCTTTTTTCCCACTAATCCCTGCTATTCTAGTTTTCATTCTTTACAATATGATATTGGAAAATTACAGGTTTTGTTTACAAAGAAATCGAAATGGATTTTCACTTCCTAGGTTTTCATGAGAGCGATTAAGACCCTTTATCAGCAAGTCATACACTCACACTCACACTCAGACTCTCTCTCTCTCTCACACACACACACACACACACACACACACACACACACACACACACACACACACAGGTTAGGTTTAGGGTGAGGGTTATGGATAAAAGAAGGTCATAGAGACTTGCAAACAGGCACTCCTGATCGATTGGTACAAATCCCCGAGCTGCTATGACCTTCGGAAGGGAAAAAAACAATTTGTGAAGTGCTAGGGTTAGTGTTGCTATTAGGGTGAGAGATATGGTTAGGGTTAGGGTTAAGGGCTAGGGTTAGAGTTAGGGTTAAGGACTAGGCTTAGGGTTATGGATAAGAAGAGAGACTTAGTTGAGTGCTTCTTGCCATAATATGGATTAGAACTGTAGTCGAATAGGCCTATTCACTGTGTAGAACTCTACACCAACCCTGCCGCTGTACAACACAACTCATGGTCTCAAACCCATTAATAAGGCAAGAATTTCCACAAATTAACTCTTGACAAGGCAAACCTGTTAATTGAAAACCATTCCAGGTGACTACCACATGAAGCTCGTTGAAAAAAGGCCAAGAGCACAAAAGCTGTCACCAGAGCAAAAGGTGGCTACTTTGAAGAATCTAAAATATAAAACATATTCTGGTTTATTTAACACTTTTTTCTTTACCAAATAATTCCATATGTGTTCCTTCATAGTTTTGAGGTCTTCAATATTAATCTGCAATTAAAAGGAAGAAAAGTGAAGAAAAACCATTGAATGAGAAGGTGTGTCCAAACTTTTGACTGGTAGTGTAGGTGGATTTGTTTTTGAGGCTTCTGAGTAAAGATCTCAGAAAACTAATATTTCCCATAATGAGCAAACACTCTTATCATCAAGGAACCTCAACAGAACCAGTCTTCGAGAGAGCAAGATGTCAGTGCATCATGGGAATTTAATGCTAGCTTTATCAAACTGGATACTTTTTAAGCCTAATCTTAAATGCAGAAGGGATTTTTTTCTCTCGAACTCTAATTTCTCATTGATTTTATGAGCTCTGGACATCATCTTCACTTTAATTTCTCAAAAGGATTTTTTTTTTTTTGTTGAAATGATTATGATGAAATAAAAATGCCTTTCAAGCAGGGTCTAAATCACATGTGCCAAAATAGACAAAAAACATTCACAGACAACTTTTTATAACTTTTATTTATTCAAGTAAACAGAGCTGTGCTCAAAGACAGTACACAACAAAAATAATGTCCGACCACAGGTAAACCATAGTTTATAGGGAAGTTTGTGCATATAGACACGTACTCTACAAGGTAATCTGACAGGCACACACACACGCACACACACGCACACACACACACACACACACACACACACACAAACACTGTTTATCACTCAGCTTCAAAGCATGCAGCGTTTAGTCCTGTTAGTTAATGTGTTTGCTTTACTGTTAATTTTTATTTCTTTAAAATGATTACAAAGCATTTACTTGTTTTAATGATTCAGATGCTATAAAATATAAAACCTACTGAATAGGCAAAGCCGAATAAAAAGTGAAAAGGATTTTCAATGCACTTTGTTTGTACTTTGACTAATTAAAACAAATCAATCCCCTGATTAGATGGGTGCGAGTGTTTGGCAACCATTGGTTCCTTGTCAGCTGTTCTTCTTCTGTATTTCAGTAACAACCCACAGATTTAGAGTAGAGGGAATCTTATTTAAATAAAGTAAATAAACAATGCTGTTCAAATCTAAACCACTTTGATTTTATAAACCAGCTCGTAGTTAATATAATTTACCTTGGGAGTCTTATGGCACTTTTGTTAAAAGGCACAAGTAAATAACTTTGGTCAGATAAAGCAGACTCATCGGTCAAACTTCATCATCATCCTCCCTAAGAAAATGAAGAATTTTTATGGATTTTGATACAATTTACATTCAATCTCAAGAAAATCCGATTTTTATGCAACACTGGTTGGTGTAGAATATTATGTATTTAAGTAAAGGTTCTGAATATATAGCTTAAGTAAGGAAGCATTTCTAAGTGTATGAATCTGTTTTCACAATCCAGTTAAAAATACCTTTTTGTTAGTTTGTTCAATATGAACTTCACATGAGGAAAGCACGTCGCGTATTAAAACACTCCTCTGTAGCTGAAAGGCACTGGTGATCCCATAATATCACAAGGTTGGCACCAAAGAATAAAACCTCATGCAGATATCAACATACAGAATTTTCTGTCCTGCATCACACATCACTAGGGTCACAAGAGAAAGTGATTCACTCCCTTAGTCAGAAGCATCAAAACATTGGGGTCAAACGATTCTCAGTATTAGGGAGATTTAAAAAGAATAAGTTGTAAAACTATGATATAACAAACCCTCAAATATGACTTTCGTATAGTAATACTACATCTTTATTTTCTCATAGTATTACTACTTTTTTCTCAACTATGAAACTATTCTTGTATTATTACAGCTTCATTCTTTAAACAAAACAAATCTTCAGTATCACCATAATACTCCAGTGAAGTCATCTCTGAGGACAGGAGAGAATTAAATAAATGTTTTCATAACTTGTGAAAAGTTTAAACATGCCAACACTTGGGAGCTTTACTATATCTAATGTTAAATGCTAATCAGCTGGTTTAAATGCTTCTTCAGTCCATTGTTAATTCAAATAAATTGCAGGCAGATAAAATGAACAGTAAATGTACCGTCACTTAAAATAACAGTTGAGAATATAATACTACTATTTTGAGAATTGCACTTGCACTTGTTGCCTGGTTGACAAACGTGTAATTAATCTTTATTCGACTGACAAACATTAGTAAAACAGACAAGAGATAAATGAATTCCCTCTACATACATACAGCACATTCATGCATACAGCACATACTGTACAACACTGGTGTGTGGTCGAGTTCCTCTGTGGTGACTGTGTCCAGCCCTTAGCTGGCTCTAATGGATGAAGGGCATGCGCTCCTTGCTGTCGTTGTCCCCCTCGGGCTCCTCTTCTTCCTCTCCTGCTTCACTGGTCTCTGTGCTGTCACTGGCCATCTACAGTAGAGATAAAAATACAGTCCTACTCTCATTAGGTGTATTACCGAGCTGCACCGAGAGGAGAGCAGAGGGGAACGTAGATGTGAGCAGACACGAGGAGCTGCAGTGTAGCACAGAATGTGCTCTTGGCTAATGGGCAGCTGTACAATATGGCTTCAATATGAGCATGTCTATAGGTCTAATGGCTTTTCTAGGTTTAATGTTGAGATCACCATGGAAATGACGGCGGTAAAAACAGGAGGAAATCCCACTCACTGCCTCTGTGTGACCATGACTGGACCTGAAACTGCATCACAAATGTCAAGCTGAACTATTACTCTACCAAAAATAGCACACTGCAATTCAGCCAGCTAATTAGCCACGGACATTAAGATCATTCAACTCGTCTTTTTCCTAAAAATCCTTTCCACCACAGATCTTCTTAAGGGACCAGTGTGTGGGATTTAGTGACATCTAGATGTTGAAGATTTTAGATTTCAAACAACTGTCAATTTAAAATGATTGTTGTTACCAGAGGAGTGGGCGACTTCTCCACATCCAGGATGAGTTTCCCAATGTTTCCTCTGTCGTGAATTCTCTGCATGGCTTCTTTTACCTGAGGATAGAACACAATAGTTAAGTTACCGTCAACAAGCTGAATTTGCACATATCACTAAAACAATCTCATTTAATTTCTACTTTCTCTTTTAACCTCTAAAAATAGCAGAACATTTTAACTACAAAACTATGAAACACAAATTGAAAATTAATTTGCTTCTTTTTCTCTGAAGTCAGTGTAGTTTATTTAAAGACAACAACCTTGAGAGAAGTTCTTTTTTGTGGAACAGCATTTGTCTGGTATTACATTCATTGAGCACGTCTTCTGAAAACTTACGTTTTTGCACGAAACAGACAAAACTGAGAAGTGCAGCAGGAAACCATGTGGGTTTAGTCAATAGTATAAGTGAGACAGCTGCTTTGACCCTTTTTTAAAGAGGTATATTATCCTTTTTTAACCTCCTCCACCCATGGCATGTTTGTAGTCTTCAGAGACTGTGGCGCCCTCTAGTGGATTAATTGCTAACAACTATGTCAACGTAAAGGACGCATGGAAGAATGTGGGCAACAACGGCTAAATATTTATGTATTTCTTTTCATAACAGCGGCATTAATGAGTCTGAGGGTTCTCAAAAAATTGTTGGTGGTGTTCTCAGGGGCCCACTCTCAGCTCTGAGCCCCAGATAAATATTTCGCCTTCCCTGTTGTGACACCCCTGCATCTAAGTATAATCTGGATCATTTTATTGATAATGAAAGTGTTCATTGAACCCTGAGAACATTTTTAATTTTCAACAGGAGTTGTAACAAATTTTGTATTTAATGTATTAAAAAAAAAAGAAGACAGAATTATGATACCTCACAATTCAATTGAAAATTATCTTTCAACAATAAAAGCTTTCACAGAGGGGGTCTGCTTTAAAAAGGAAAACAACTGTGGTAAATATTCCCCACAAAAGAGACGTCTGCAACCATTTCCTGGTTATTAGAGACGCAGGATCTCTTTTCTCAGAACAGCTATAATCTTAACTCCCTCAGTGTGAGACTTTAATGGCCTTAATGTTGACTAAAAGATGCTGACTCATCCTGCTGGGCCACGGTTGAGCACCTCACTGCCTGCAATGATCACAGCCAGTCTATATTAAGCAGACAAGTACAAGACACTGCTTTATTTTAACTGTGACTGCAGGAACAATAAAGGTTGCTTTTTGCATGGGAGACCCAATTAACCAGCTTTGGACCGGTTGGATAGAATGGGATTGAATAACAAATAAAATGACGTGGATAATAAATGTCTCAGATTCCTGGTGGACACAATACATTCGAGTTAAACACTGAAATAACAAATGATTTTAAGATTCATAATAAAACACAAATTGTCCTTCTGGAGTTTGGTTTAATTTAGGAGGATGATGAATGAATTAAGCATCTTCATAATAATTGTAGTGAAGATTGAATAATAAAATGAAATGCAGCTTAAGATATAACTCTCTGCCCACTCGAAGCACTGTTTATCACTGTGTTGGGCACATCATCATTTTTTCCCATCTCACAGAGTAATTACCAGACAAACTTTTAACACTGACATTACATTGTCTATCTAAGTCAGAAAAACATCAAATTTTGAATATCCCCAATGGGAGATTACATTTAATTTAGCAGTAATTATGTTTCTTTCAGAATTAAGAGACTAAATATAAAGAAGCATTTCCTCCGGATATGAGCGCTGCCATTTTGCACATTTGAAGTCAGAGTCTGTTCGGTGTTCGGGGGATGGAGCCACGTAGTGAGGTCCCATCATTACACCCATTCGACCAATTGTGAGTCAGTCTCAGTTGTCAATCATGGCATTTCAATTCGTTTTTATAACATCAAATAAATTCTTCAAACCAATATTGGAAAATATGATACACCAATATGATACACCAGTGTGATGAGAGCTACCTGAAATTAACCATCTTGAGGAAACTTTATTTGACATGTACATGGAGGACGCAGGACTAATGAACTATACTGCAGCCAGCCACCAGATGGCGATCAAGATGCTTTGGTTTCTCTTTTGCATCATGTCTTCCAACAAAACTAGCAATGACTGACCCATCAATTCTGTTATATTGATATGGGACAGTCGTGCCTGACATTTAATACAACAGAGATCTACCGACAGGGTTTTTAATCACTCCCCCACTCAAAGTGAAGGCCAGGCCTCTGTCATCAGGGAGTCTGCCCCGCAGTACGTTTTATATGAGCTGACATTTTGTTCAGATCAAACCGTACCTTCTCTTCTAGACCTAAAGTTTGTCGAATGACTCAACTAAACTACTCTTGTCGATTGGTCTAAACTATAATAAAAATTAAAGGTTGGTGAAACTCATTAAAGCTTCTCTGAAAAATTCACAGATTATTAAAGTTTATTCAGGATGCCATATCTTGTGTTCTCATTACAATCCACACAGAGACACAACTGAGCTGACTGCCTCTTTGTCTACAAGCCATTGTGTCACAAGCATTCATTTGTTAAATGAAATGATGGCGATCAAGCCAAGAGCAAAATTAGGTCAGAAACTTGTCCAGGGTGCAGCTGTGAGGGAACACGTTTGCAGAAGGAGAGAAGGGATGTACAAGTTCCATTTGCACGTAGTTCACTTAGAAACACTATTTATAAGTCCGCTTTTATTTTTTCAGTATCCTAAGTATCAAGCACCTTGGAAACCAAAGTAAAAGACAAAAGAATAATTTCCTCACTGAAACTGCTGGTGGTCAGAAAACCTCAGATTCCACTCAAGTCACACAAACTCTCCGACTTTTCATTCCAAATGAAAAAAAGGTTGCCATGGTCAACGTGTAAACTAACACCGTCTGAATTCTCCTCTCAGGCATGTACACAAATGAGGCAGGCTGTGCCTCCGACACTACATCCCACGTCATCCTCCCAACTAATGAGATTCTTCATGGGCAATGGTTCCATTGACTGGCCAGTGCAACCTGGCAAAGTTTAATGACGAGAATACGGGGGACGTTTCCCGTGAGAATTGAAGACAGAAATGATTTCATCAACATATTCTCTCTGTGACTGAAGAGAGAACGTTCGGTGAGACTTCTAATCAGCTTCCTGTGCTGTTTCACCT
Organism: Pleuronectes platessa; assembly: GCF_947347685.1. NCBI lineage: Eukaryota > Metazoa > Chordata > Actinopteri > Pleuronectiformes > Pleuronectidae > Pleuronectes > Pleuronectes platessa. The sequence continues at coordinate 18,424,609 of NC_070626.1, forward strand.
GCTCTGTCTCTGCTCTTAATTGAATGTTTGGAAAGTTTGGTGGGTGTGGAAACAAATTCCAAACATTCTACTCCCAAAGACAGATTATGCTTTTTTATATCACTGCTGGAAACAGTGATCAAAAACATGTACATGTGGTTTATGTGTGTATTCGAGGGTTTTAAAATCACCTTAATTGTTCAAGTTGCTCCTAAAATGTACATAGTTCAATGTTTTTAGTGTGTTCTGATATTAAAGCACAGAAAAAATGTATAATACAGGTTTCAAAACAAGGAATCTTTGAATCTTAAATCCTAAATTGAATCAACATTTTTAAATTCATCCAAAAGCTGAACACATGTGCACTTCTTTTTACCATTTGTCTATCTTTCTTTCTTTTTAAGCAAATCAGCTCCACAGGGTTTAAGTCTGGTTTAAGACTGTGCTGCTCTTCCATCATGTGACGGCAGCATCGGGTTCTTTTCTTTTAATGTTGTGGGACATTATTTTACTGGTGGATAAACCCCTGACCCACCAATGGAAAAATGGGGGAGTTCTAAATCTTATCTTGTAAATATAAATCTTGTAAATATATGACTACTGAAAGCAGCTTTTACCAATCAGATTCTACAGTAGTGGCTTACAGCTGGATGAACCTTCAGCAACTACACAGTATGACTCCATTTTTTGTTTATGGTACAAAGGGATTTAAAGGCGCTGCTATGTCCGATTTACATCTGGTCACCAAACATCATAAATGCTAAAGTTGTGGCCTCCAAGCGCTACAAACTTTGTCAGTGAAAAAAGTTCTAATTAGGCAAATTATTGACAACACAGGTTGGAAAAAAGTTTTCTGGATACATTGTTTGTTTCTGTTTCAATTCGTGTTCTTCGAATCACTCACTTTTGAGTCCGTTCACACTAACGGACGTGTGGAGCGTTCAAGTTAACTTTAAAGCTATGGAGACTTCTGATGGTAGAATATGGAAGATTCTCAAAAAATTGTAATCAGACATTCTGGGGGGGGCTATCTCAGCTTTGGGCCCCAGAAAATGGCCTGCTTTTCATACCCTGACTACGATGTTACAGCACTGGGTCATCACGAGCACTGAACGTCTTCAATACGCTCTGGACTAATCTATAAGCAACCTATGGAAAAACACCATGAGGAAAACCAGGACTCCCCAGGTGAGGAATAACAACAGGAAGAGTATTTGTAGAAATGTGGAGCAAAGTGATTGACATGGCCTGTCGGGATTTGTGTGGGTGTGAAATAATTGTGGAACAGGAAGATGCAACCTACCCACCATCTGTGGAAAAATGTTCATTAACAGCAGGGAGGAACAAAAGATGGTGTGCGAGCCAAGATGTTTTCATAAAATCTTCTCTTTCATCTTACCTTGCATCCCTGTTTGTCTTAACACACTTGCCACCAAAACGTTTTTTTTTAATCTCATCATCATTAAATTCACTGCCCCCCCCCAGGCTATTACCTCCTCCAGTGCCCACAAGGAGTCCACGACTGGCTTGATCTTCTTCTGCTCGTAGAGACGTAGGAGTTTATCCATCACTGCTCTGACGAGGCTACATCTGCCTTGTTTGAAGAGGAGGTTGAGGAGCGAGAATCCAGCTATGACCTTGTTCTCCTCGTACAGTTTAATGGGGTTCACCTTCTCCACCTGCCACCACTGCAGGAAAAGGAACAGGGACACGTTCATCCTGAGTGACTCATATATATATATATATGTGTGTGTGTGTGTGTGTGTGTGTTTCATTTGCCGTGAAACGCTACTATTTCCTTCAAATGTTGCAGACAGACTGCATCTGTGACTCACCGATTTTGCAAAGCTGAAGAAACTCTTTGTTTCCCCGGTGACCATGTTTGACGCGCCTGAAGAAACAGAAATAAAAGAGTTCGATAAAAACCGTGCTAGTGGTTGGACAGAAGTGACTGGTCCACATTGGCAGCAGAGAAGCTAGAGGGTGAGGTGCACGGGGGGGAGAAGTGGCTGGCACCTTTAGACCTTTGAGATGAGTGCGAGCATGCCTTCGCACATATTCAGGATATAACTAGAGAATTAATCTCCCTCTAATTCTGTTACTGGATTCACGAGGCTGGGCGGGACCTGAAGCAATGAACAGATATCAGAGCAGAGTAGTGGCGGTGACAGACAATATATTTCATTTTCAGGCTGTGGGAGGATGTTTTATTCCATTGAGTCTCACCATCTCAGGTTGCCATGACTGAATGCAAGACTCGCCTTGAACGGTTCAGTGTGTAAGATGTAGGTGAAAGGGATCTATTGGCAGGAATTGAATACAAAATAATCCTAGTTCTGTTTTCACTAGTGTGTTTTATTTAAATTGTACAAGTTGTTGTTTTCTTTACCCTTGAATTGGCCCTTTATATTTATAAATACTTTATATTTACATCTGGAGCGGGGCCTCTCTATGAAGGCCACCATGTTTTCGACAGTAGCCCAGACAGGACAAACTAAACACCTTTTGAGTTTTTATGACAACTGAAGGCTGCCACAGGTTCTTTTTCATGGAAGTGGAGGGTTAGGTGAGGAGATGTCACTAAATTCTACACATTGACCCTTTAAAGGAATAGTGGGACATTAGCTTAGCATAAAGACAGAGAAAGGGGGAACAGCACGCCTGGTTCTGTCCAGTGGGAACAAACCTATACAAATCTATAAGCACATTTTACAATTTAAAAAAAAAAATCTTAAAGACATAATTTTGCTGTAATATGTGTTGGCTAAAGCAATTATATTAATATCTGTCTCTTGGGTCAGACTTGAAAATAACTGCAGATCCATCCATTATCTGTACAGCTTATCATTTGAGGGTCACACGGGGGGAGATGCATCCTATCCGACCTGACAGTGGGCGAGAGGCGGGGCACACCCTGGACTAACAACCATTCACACTCACACCTAGGGTCACTTTAACTTAACCCCAATCTGCATGTGTTTGGACTGGGAAGGAAGTCAGAGTAACCAGAGAAAATCCACGCAGACACAAGGAGAACATGCAAACCCTATCCAAATCAGATATTGAACTGGGAACCCTCTTGCTCTGAGGCAACGGTGCTGACCGCTGTAGCACCATGCCACTCCCCATAACTGCAGAGATACAAAATATAAATGCCGTCGATCTTCTCATGCAGAACAACACAAAAAAGCCTTAAGTGTATATTCAAACTGTTGAAGTATTCTTTTAATCGTATATTCAAACTGTTGAAGTATTCTTTTAATCGTATATTCAAACTGTTGAAGTATTCTTTTAATCGTATAGTCAAACTGTTGAAGTATTCTGAAAGTAACTAAAGAAAACACATTAACACAGTGAACATTGAGAAGTATTGTTCCTACCATAGAGGATGTATGTTCCCAGTGGCTTCAGCAGACTCAGGCCTTTCCCTGTGTTCTCTCCACACAGACAGTCCAACAAGATGTCGACTCCCTCCGGAGAAATTCTGCAACATCGAGAACCAAGTAGAGGTGAAGTCAACTGAAAAAGGGGATTCATATAACCTTATATAGATGTAAAAGTATAGTCCAATATTAAAGTTACAACGAATGACTATTTTTATTATAGATTGATCCTTTTTTAGGTTTTAAAGTGTTGGATTGACAAAACAAGCCATTTGAAGGAATCACCTTGGGAATAAGGAAATAATTGTGATCACTGTTTTTCACCATTGACATTTATTGAGAATCAATAAGGAAAATGAGACGTAGCCCTAAAATATTTGCAGCTTAATTTCCTGTTTATCTACTTCATCAGCAAACAGTTTCAGCTCTAGTAAATGTGTTGTAAAGAGGCCATCAACCAAGACAAAATGTACTTAAAATTAAGATAAGACAAGAATCAATGACAGTCTGCTCCTTTATGACTGCGAGCACCAAAAGTGGAAACACATTCAGTCCATCTTTTCAGCCTATGACTCAGGATTAGTCTAATTATGGATTCTTGGCATTTGATCATTGAATCCTCTGAGAAAAAGTTGCAGTTTGCAACCTACATGTCTCTTTTGACTCTGCCCACACTTCTCTTCTAAAGAGATTATTGAGGCCCACATCACTCCTCATGACTAAAGCCTCTTACATCATGTAAGAAAAAGTTCATCTTCTTATCAATTGGTGTAAAGAAATTAAATAAAGCATCTGGCATGACCAGTCTCATTGAAGGTACATATATGGAAGAATGAGAAGCATGTTGTTCTCACGGGCACCTCTAAGTCCTCACTCTCTCCCTTGTTGCCCTGGACACCTGCTTGGCTAAACTGCTTGGTGGTCTTGTGATTTCCATGGTTTTTGCCTTTTGTAAAAAGATTAATTTAATTGTACTTTGCTCGTGATCCCGAGAAGAATGTGTGAGCCAGAGAGATGAAAGAAACATTAATCCCCTGCCACTGTGGACATGCGAGTAGAGAGCAGGAAACAATCAGTGTTAATGAAGCAACATTTGAATCTCTACGTGTTATCAGATAAACATAGCCATACAGCGGCCTTTAAAGCAGAAGACAGGAAAGCTCTACGACATCTTTACCAACAGACCCTACAGTGTAGATACAGTAAACCTGTAGCCATTAAAAGTTTTTGCTCTGTAGCGTAAAGTGGCTAACGGTTGTGTTGTGGATGAACACAACACAACCGATTGCTTCGGTTGCTCCACGTTGCCAGTGCAGACCCCCGCCCCGACAGATTCCACTGCTGCCTCAGATGAACTGTCGGGGGACCAAGGCCACACAAGACCCAAATAAGGGAAACGGGTAATGTCTACATTCAGTGAAGTCCACGTTATCACATTAGCTGACATGTGCACCATGTGACTACGCCTTCAAGTTCAGTCCAGCTCTAACCATTTGCAAATCGAATGTTTCTGAAACTAAATTGTCACCAACTCAAATCGAGGACGACACAGACAAACCTGCCGCGCTTACTTTTTGACCTCCTGCACATAATCCGCGTTTCTGTCGAACAGGTGAGTCACGGAGTCTCGGATGGCTGCGTGTTTGGAGCATGAGGCGATCCCGAACACGGTGACATTGGGAACGGTGGAGCACAGCTGAGCCACAGCCTGACCCTGGAAATAACAAAGAGTTGGAAGAATTCATCTGTGGGAACACGGAGTGCGGCTCTTAACGTGCTTACAATCCCAGACAGACAACACAACACACATCACAAACACCTTCTTAAAGATACTGTTATTGTACTTATCATTACTGTTTGTGTAATACTAATGATTACTTGGTTAGCTTGAATTATAACTCACAACATTGACTGTCTTTGGATTTGAAAAAGTCATTTCAAAACATAAATCAAGGATGTTCAAGAAGTGAAGACAGAAATAACTGGATGTTGATGTTTTCATTTTTTCACTGTAACATTAACAGCAGGGAGCAAGCAGCTGGCTCCATTCGCAGCAGTGAAGCAGTCAGTTTTAATGAGAGTTGGATGAAACGGCTGAACTCTCTTTGTGGCTGTCTGCATCAGTCATCAGAGGCGGACTTACTACACCACCTCCTGCTGAGTGCACCAGCACCGACATCCCCTCCCGCAGATTGGCGACCTCAAAGAGCATCATGTAGGCGGCCACGAAGTTCAGGGCGAACGCTGCCGCCTCAGCAAAACTCATGTCGTCTGGCATCTTGTAGACAAAGTCCACCGGTGTGCACACCACCTCCGCCCAGGCGTTGTAGTTCACCAACGCCATGACCCTGTCGCCGATCTGAAAGAAACATGTCGGGATGAAGCTGAATCATGTGACACGAGGGAGGTTGCGTTTTCGTCTGCGAATTGAATTTATCTGTTTGTTAAAAGGTTTACGCAAAAACTACCCGACCAGCTTCCATGATATTCGGTGGAGGGGTGGGGCACAACCCCTGGGATCAGGCCCAGATAAAGGGGATTTTTTTCTTTTTATTTAACATTGTGAGATTGGATGTTTTGCAACATTTATGTTGATTCCTCAATAATAATTAATGGATCTTGATTTTAAAAAAATCGATTTTTAGACATATTTAGGGGACTAATATGTGTGAAATTTGGTGCAGATCCAATTAGAAATCCAGGTATACTGATTAAAAATGAGGTTTCATGAGGGCAGGGTTAGGCAGAGAGATGTGCACTCTATTGAGCTCCACTCTATTTTGTACCAGGTACGGATCCAGTGGCAGGGCCAAGAGGACACTGGGTAATGAGTGGCCCCAAAAGTGCCCCTGTCGCCAGTAGTCTTTATTTTCTTTAGATGAAATAGTCCCCTACTGACAACACTGACTATAATATGACAAATTGCTGAGAGTTTATATTTTCTAAGCTTTTTTTTAACTACACAATGTGCATGAACAAGGAACCATTTTCAAAACATATTCAGTGATGTGTGTTTTTGCAGGAGAAGTGACTTGAATGTGCACCTTACTGAATCAGGAGCTGTGCACAGATGTGGGACATGACATCTGCCCCTCTCTGTAAATCGTGTCCCCTTTGGGACCCTCGGTTTTATAAACTCCTCGATCCACCACTGGTTTGTAGAGTATATTATGGACTCTGATGTATTCCTCATCAATATACTCTCAGCATGTTTATAAGTCTATTATTTTTCTTGATGCAGGTTTCTATTGTTCAGAAAATTGAGACACTTCAACATCGATCACCTCATTAACAACCTGTAACTTCACTAACCTCAAAGCCCTTTGTGTTCTCACCCACCGACTCCACGATACCACAGCATTCGAACCCAGGGACCAGTGGAGGTTTGGGGGGATTATCTATTGTCCCCTGACGAACGACCAGATCCAGGAAATTCAAGCCACTGCAACAACAACAACAAAAATCAATACAGACCCTTCAAATAAATCATGCAGCTGAACTGACTCTGACCTCAGCTGTTAAATCAATAATAAAAACCTGAATCTAAGAGAAATCCCATGGATTATTATTACTTTAATGATTATAAGCACTGAGGGTCCGATAAGGAATACTCTCTTACTACTTAATTTACATAAACTGTGAATATTTGGCAAAGGATCAGCTCAATAATTACAGCATTTAGAATAAAGGTAATTGCAATACAATGAGAACGACTGTATCTTCTTGAAAACCAGATTTGCTTGGTATGATGGGCTCCAGCAGCCAACCTGCTGTACCAGAAGAAAATACCTGTGGCTTCATGGCTTCACAACCCCTCTGAAACACAATGCAGCGTATTGACCGTTCATCCTGGTGATGAATCCTGAAATAATGAAGTGTCACAGCCCATCTCGTATTTATTGAATGACAGGTGTTGTGATATTTACCATGCTTTGACGCGGATCTTCACTTCCCCCTCCTGAGGCTCGGGCATCGGCTTCCTGCTCACCCTGAGTTTGTTAAGACCCCCGAACCCCGCCAGGACCACCGCTCGCATCTCTTTGGCGTCGCTGCGCGGACCCGCCACGTTCTCCGCGTCTCTCCCCTGCACGTGTCTGTCGATCATGAACTCGGTTTCCTCCGTCATGTCTACTCCTTCTTTCGCCATGTCGCAGACCAGCTGCTCTCCGCTCCTCTCCGCTCCTCCTCGGGGTTTACGGGGACGAGGTCGGTGCGCAGCCTGAGCGCAAACACGCGCAGCCACAACCCTCACCGCCTGCGCATTTATTCCATCATGTAACAATACCGTCCTGAATAATAGGTTTCTTATCGCAAGACACGGGAATAATGATCAATTCAACTAAACGTCACCATTTCATTGATCTGAAATTGAATTAATCCCTGTGTATTGTCTTTGCAGGAGGTTGAAGTATGAAGTGCGCCACCTGCTGGTGATGAGGGTTCGAACTTTATCTATATTCAATCCAAAAAATTCAACTCACTCAATGATTCCAGGATTTTCTACAATACTGAATATAAGTACAACTTTGAGGTACTTTAGTACTTAACTTGAGATTTCCCATTCATCCCAATTTATAGGCTGCTTCTACACCACAGAGGGAAATACATTTATTTGACTTTGACTTCAATTAGTTACTATAGATTTATGTGTTTATATTAGACAAATTATGCAGGAGTATATAAAAATAGAGCTGAATTCATTAGCTGATTAATCTCTAATCAGACATTTGATGTTCCAGCTTATTAAATAGAGAAACTTCCTGTTGACACTTTTGCTAGCACATAGCTCTGTGAAGGCGTGACGATAGGTTCTGGGTAATTGGATTGTTTTCCCTTTTATTTTAAAAACCAACCAATCTATTAAAAATAACTACACTGATTGATCCTTGATGAAAACAATTATCCGTTACAGAACTGTACAAATTAATGACAATGAGCTCCACTTCAATCAACTACAATAAAGTTCTCCTGCATATTGTAAGTTAATAATTAATCTAGATTAGAGTACAACATTAAAGCGGACCACTCAATTTTAACTATATTTTCCCTAAACAAATATACAGACATGTTTTACGTAGGCAACATTACTTTTATGTCACAGTGTAACAGTAATTAAGTGAATTCAAGCTTCTCATACTTATAAACTCCTATATAGAAAGATTAATTTGACTACAAGTGGTAACTGATTCAAATATTACACGATTCCTTTTCTTTGCAAACTTGATTGAAAACAGTTTTTCTTATCGCTACAGTTTCAAGGGTCAGTCAAGTAAAAAGTATGCCGGGGAAGAGCAGCTGCTTTTTTAATTAATTTCCTATTCTCGTTGCATAGGTAGAATAAATACAGGGTATATGTACAAGCCAATGGATTGTAACCGATTTTTAAAAATCAATCATATTTCATGGGAGTGTAACATATATGTTGTGATCAGTGTGAATGATTTTCTAAAGTAAAGCTAAACAAACTAGAGTTTCCCTCGGTTTAAAACAAGGGTCTGTAGTAATTATCTGATAATAAGAGTGTTATATTTACTGAACTGTATTTCATTTTACCAACATCATTTCAACCCTGAGAAGACCAACATGACTTGACTTTGTACTGGCTTTTAACCAAGTCGTTTTGTGCGTATCAAAGCCTTCATTGGTTTTATACATATATATTTAATCTCAGAGGAACAGATATCTCACTAGTTAAAACATATCCTGGAATTCATTTACTACACAATTTCCTCTTTAAAGCTGTACATTCATGAACAAAAGCAGAAAGGTGAGAGTCAGCAGTGGAAGGACTTGCTCTAATGTTTTGGGACATCAGTGAATATTCGCAGTCCATGCATTCCTTGAATCTCTTCCTTCAGTGCCTGTGGAAGAGGAGACAAAACAGCTAATGAAGAAAATTCAACGTGAACAAACATTTTCTGTTTATAGTAACCACGTCCTTCTAAGTTAAGGGGATCATCATAAAAAGATCAAAAGAATGGTTGAGGAAAATGTTCAGTAAAATCAGCAAGGAAAGCAAAAAAAAAAGTAGAAGTATACCATATAACACAGTTAGGACAATATATTACTTTACACTGCCACCTTCATTGTTGTTATTAGGATTTACCTGATTGACTAACTGGTGTTGCTGAATCGTCCTTTTCCCCTTGAATTCACTGGACTCTATATGGATCTCATACATGGCCCCACAGCCACCTACACAGCACAGATAACACAAATAACACTGTTAAGTATTTGATTCATTATGGCAAATAATTATTATATGAATCAGTCGAAAAATGAATATTGTTTATTCAAGAGCTATCTTGGGATGTGACCCACTGACATCAAACAATATATTGCTATCCTAAACAAACAGGACACACCTCTTTACGAGGTGTTAGAGCTTCTTTTACATTTTATATGAATATTACCTAAACAAATCTTTAATCGCAATTTTTTGATAGATTCATGGGACCTAGTGACTCCAAAACAAGGTCAACCCTTTTTGTGGATAGTGTGCTTTGGAAATGATTCCAGGGGATTCATAAAAGTGATGAACCTAGCTGTAGTTCGATTCTTTCTGAGGTTCAAGCATTGAACTATACAGCTAGGTTCATCCCTTTGTTGTCTCCCTTTTCCGGTGTGGTTTTTGTATTTTGCCTTGAGTTTCTGTATATGCATGTGTTGTGACTTTTTGGAGAGCATGTGTCGTCAAATTGATGAAATCTCACCTCAGCCATGGAGAGTGTGGATTACCAAAACAATTGAACTCATCTACTAACATCTTGTTATAACTTTAATTGCAGACTCTTTTGTCCCTATCAGGATCCTGTAGGAATGATCAGCCAGTACTTGCAGTGATCTGATTGGTCAGTAGTTAACCAATCAAATCAGTTGGTGAAGTTAACTTGAAACTGAACTTTCTTCATGTTAGTGAAAACCCGGGATAAACCTGAAGAAACCTCGCCAACCTGCAGCTCGGTCCTCTGGTCACTGTGGAGGTGTCTGTGTGTCTTTTACCTGAAATATCCACGACTCTGAGGGACGACGCTGAGGGAAACTTCTCCTTCAGGACGTTGGTGATGCGGACCTCTCCGTCTGTCCCCGTCTGTGAGGACACATGTCTCCGCACCGGGCCGAGCACAACAACCTGAGGAGGCAACAGACAAGCAGCGGTCAGTGATCAACTTCCCTCCACAGGTCCACCGACCGACCGACAGAGAAGTGTTGTTTACCCGGTTAGTCGAAAGCAGAGCCCGCAGTGCAGAGGTCATGGTGCCGGTCAGGCCCCGTTTGCACGACAACATTGTGGAGTTTATTTATGAAACGATCACATCCACACTGGTGATCTCAACAAGTCATGTCCTCACCACTGCTCCGGCTCACAAATATGACGTCACACATCCGGGTCCCCGATGGTGCTCTGGCTCACAAACATTATCTAGATATTGCAAATATAAAATCTAAGGTAAATATACAAGGAATAATACTTAAATGATATGTAATACAATGATGGCAATATTACATCAATAACATATAAATAAATATCAAATATCAAGGGATGGAGAGGATGCCCATATTCTTTACTTACTTAAGTAGAAACACTATAAAAACATAACTACTGCGTTGAAAGTTTTACTCAAGTGAAAGCATTTGAGTATGTAAAAAATGTTCTTCAAATATAAAAAATAAAGTTTTCACTGTATAAATAGACCATCATTATTCATTATCCATGGATTAACGTATAAGAAATATTTCACTACTGCAGGCTTATTTGTAAACTTTTGGGAATAATACTTACTAGTAGAATTTCTATTTTAACTTCTGTGAATAAAATCTCTAAAGGATTTATTATACTTTTGTTTACTGGAGTCAACATGTATGTGAGGAGACTCAGAGACGTTTAAATCTTTTAATTGAAGAAACCTTGACAACAGGAAAATCTCAATTTTGCTCCCTCGGTTACATGTTCCTGGGTTACTTTCAGTAAAGCTTAACTCAACATTTTTAATTTAAGAAAATTAACCCTATTTACAAATAATAGTTTCTTTTTTAACACAGAAACCCTCTGTGTGAACATCCTCAGGCTCATGAGGCAGTTACAGCCAGATGGTGGCTTCAAAGTTCAGTTTGACATTTTCATAGCAACAGGTCTGAATGAGAAGCTTATCTCACCCTGCAGGTTGTGGAGCTCTGCAGTAAGGGGGGAAACGGAGCAATCACTGGCTGTTGACAGTTGTCATGTCCCTTTTCTCTGAGCTTTGTTTGTGCACAACATTAATGGCCGAAACACAAAGGTGGGCAGCTGTCAAAGAAGCCATCCTGATCCCCAAGGGCTGGTCAGTGTCACAGCGGCTGACGTCAGTACCCTTTAAAGAAGTGTTACCATGAGAGTCTGAGCAGTGTGCAGATGCAGAGATGGACAGCACTGCTTTCCCAACACTGACTTTGTTGATCCTCTCCCTCAGCCAGAGTTCTTTTGCTGAGCCCGACACGGAGACTCTATCCTGTCCAGAACACCAGGAGGGCTTTGACGGCTCCTGCTATGAGTTTGTGGGTCTGCAGCAGCCCTTTCTGAGTGCCCAGGGATGGTGTGAGCGGGGGGGCGGACACCTCGCCTTCATCCTGAACGATGAAGCTCAGCAGTTCCTGCAGAAACACCTGGAGCCAGAGAAGGACTGGTGGCTTGGGCTGGCACCTGCTGCTCCGAACCTCACGCTGGAGGCTGCTGCCACTGAGGGTGAGAGGACACGTTGTCAGAGGAAGCAGTGTTGAAATGATTTAATGAGAGTTTATATAGATTTTTTTGAACAACAAATTTGTGATAAACGTTAAATCTCTTTTAAAAAGTTAGAAATTAGATCAACTGCTGTCATTATTGCAGTGTGCACGTGAAGTGTGTTTGTTCACTGACATGAATGGAAGGCGTTGGATATCTTCCTCCACCAGCAGGTGTAATGACAAATATTTCCCCATTCATTTGAACCTGTCAATAGGCTCGCTGTCAAGTGGCCTGATTTACAAATGTGTCTTTATTGCCCTTCACAGAGAACGAGTCCTTATCTTTCCCTCAGCAGCTCAGTCTGAGGCTTTGTTGTTTTACGATCCCTAATCACATCTTAACAAATAACTGATGACCTTCTCTGAACATCCTCTGCAGCATTTATGCGTGAATAGCAGGATATAAAACCGAAATTTGTTGTCAGTCATTTGAGGGAATTTAATCCACTTTTCTCAGGTTCCCTTGCGTGGCTGGACAGCTCAGATGTCAGCTACAGTAACTGGGTGACCGTGCCAGTTGCCCAAGCATCCTGTGGATATGTCCTGAGTCATTCAGGTTTCCAGTGGGAAGCCACAGCGAACTGCAGCCAGGAATTCAACTTCATCTGCCAGTTTGGTATACAGCCCTAAATATAAATATACACACAGAATTAAACGTATGATGTGTTTGCTCCCCTTGTATTATTCTTTTATTCATTTTTTTTTTTTTTTTAATTCTCAGATTCCGGGAGATCTATTGCATGTGATGGTCGAAATGCGACACTGCAGTGTGGTTCTGGTCAAGTTATAGAAATTGACGACAGCTTCTATGGTCGGAAGACGGTTCACTACTGCCGATCCCAACTGACAGCGTCTCCCACGTCTTCGCAGGAGGAGTGCAGCTGGATCGATGTGGTGGATTCAGTCACAGGTACTTTTATCAGTTTGTCTGTTGGTTGGTTTGTATGTTTTATTGTAAGCGAGATTACAAAAACAACTGGACGGATTCCCACGAAACCTGCTGGTGAGATGAGGTTTGGGTCAGAGAGGAACTCATTAAATATTGTTGAGGCTCCAGATCAGGGGGTGGATCCACATAGGCCATTTAAAATGTTTTCATTGATTTTCTAGGGGGAAATGAATGGATCTTGTTAAGAAAATGGTTTATACATGGTATACAACTGATATCTACGAGTGTGTGAAATTTGGTGCAGCTTGATTAAATTGAAAGGGGACTGTGTTCTACAATACTAAATTTTTGTAAATCTGATGTATTTTTTCATTAATAGTACATGTAATATGTTCTGCTCTGGCTATGATAGTAATAAGTAGAAAAATATATGTCTGACAGATTTGGTTACTCTTGATTTATTGACAGGGTTAGCTCGCATGAATAATGGGGTATTAACTGTCAAAGGTATATTTGTATTTACACTCAAAATCTACAGGAACATATTTGGCTTTGTTAAAAGACAAGATAAACATACTGAAAGAACAGCCAACTACGCTTTTTGTTACGTGCTTTGTGTCAAACATAAAAAGGCTGATTGCCCCATGACTGCAGAGTATAGGATTACTCTGTCAGGAAAGACCTTAGACATGTCCCCTCCTGGGAGCTGAATAATGGGCTTTAAGTTAAACTCACAATCATGTCAGTGTGGAGTTTTACTGGAGGAGTTCAAACAATCAGTGAGCAAACAGTTGGTGTTTCTCCTTATTGTTAATACACCTCTTACGAAAAGCTTTCAGCCCCTTTTTAGTAGCGGGTCATAAGAAAGAAGATAATATATATATTCAATAGGATGACGGTTGAACTGTGTCATGTTTTTTTAATAAACCTATTGGAACCCACTTGATTTCTGTCTCATTCCAGCCAATTGCCACAGACTGCAGGCTTGTCAGGCTCCAGTGGATCTGAGCTCTTTTGGTGAACCATGTCCTGCGCTGGGAAGTTACCTCTCTGTAGAGTACCACTGCAAAAACGGTCAGACGCTCGACTTTTTGTTTTACTTCCACTATACGTAGTCCTTTGCTCTCTATAATAATACAGTATAGATTATATGGAGAAGATTAGGAAAAATAAGCTGTATTTACCATGGCCGACTTCTAAATATCTTTGTCTTCTTGATTATCAGGTGAGCGTCTCTGAAAACACTAATTTTGTTTGTAAGAAGACTCAGAGGTGTCGGACATTTTAGAATTTATACACAAATCTCTTGATGCGTTTTTTCTGCACAAGTGCTGCACATAGATAAACTGTATGAATGTGTGTGTGTAATAAAAAACTCTACAGTAAAGTGCTTTGAGTGGTCATCAGACTAGAAGAGCGCCATATAAATACAGATCGTTTACTATCGTTGTTTGTTTTTATTACTGTGTGTCATTATTCATTTTTTTACGATTATCTGTCTTCATGTTGTTGCTTATTTATTGGTAAAACAAAGACAGTTTTCCATTGAGGTGAACAATTAATTCCTATTCTATTCTATTCTATTCTATTCTTATACCAATATATTTAATTACTTTACATGTTTAGCTCACTTCTATTTGGAAATTAATTAAACTTGTGGTTGTTATTGTTGTTGCCCTCAGACTTTTTGCACAATATCTCGTGTTCCTCTTTTTGTGACTCTGAATTGTGTATTTCTTGTCTTACCACCATGTAGTCTCACTAGTTGATGATCAACTCAAACAACCATGTCAGTGGTGTAAATAGCAGAGTGATCACCTTTGTTCCTTTTTATTAATATCTGCTGCCACGTTTCCATGATCATAAACCAACACTGTGATCTCCTCCCAGGACTCCACTTGTTGATGAGCAAACTGGCGGCTGTCTTTGATAATGTCACCATCACAGTGAAGTGGCTCCTCCATCCATTTCAGGGAAACCTTACGTGCACAGTGAACGCTGGAGACGGCCACACTATTGATCCGTACAGCCCGGAGGAGTGAGTAAACCCATCAATCAAATTCAGTAGATATTCCACAGATGTTGATAGTGGAGCTTTATTTATAGTGAGTTGAGTTTTATCTGACCTCTCTCACAGGATGGAGAGTTCCATCATTCACAAATTCACCCGCCCTGGTGTTTTCATGGTTGAGGTGGAGTGCACCACCAGCGACTGGCACGTTGCAGCTCAGAAAGCCATAACCATCCAGGAGCCTGTTGGAGAGTTTAAAGTGATCAGGTGCTATAGCAGGAACAAGTCAGCAGATGGCGGTAAATGCAATGCGCTGTATGGCAGCCCCGTTCAAGTTCAGTTGATGGTTGAAGCAGGTGAGTAAATAAAAATAGGACAAAATGCTTCTGATAAACTGTTTATCATACAAACAAATATATAACTTGATTCCCCTGATCGCTGTCAACAGGTTCAAATGTTTCCTACACGATTCAACGTGAGGACTATGTGGTGGCAAACACATCAGTGGACAGAGGGATTGAACCCCACAACATTACACTGAACTCAAGTGTGGCAGAGACGCTTGGCCACGGCTGCCACAACCTGACTCTGACTGCTTCCAATAGGGTCACAGCCCGCTCAGTGTCCACTGACCTGGAGCTGTGTCTGCTTGAGCCTGTCAGTGGCCTGCAGGCCTCAGTGATGTCAGAGGACAGCGAGTGTCCAGTCTCCTCAGAAGTCATCTTCAGGGTTTCATTGGAGCGAGGGGCCCCTGTGCAGCTTTTCTTCAACCTCACCGGAGCCAGGGAAACTTTGTCTGAGACCAGAGACATGCTCAATGGCAGCTTACAAGATTATATGTTCTCCAGTCCGTTAGAGGGTACCTGAAGCTTTAAGTGTTTTGTAATTAAATGAAAAAAAATTATGCTATGACAATAAAACATACTTAAAACTCTTTTCATACAGGGTTGTTTAAAGTTGAAGTTCGAGCCGTGAACGCCTTTTCCGTCTCTGATGTGGACGTGGACTTGGAGAAAATACTCGAGGCTTGTCAGAATTATTCCGACTTTTCACCAGATGAACTTGGAAACATGGTATGTTGACTGGTATCAAACAATAATAATTTGTGCACAGATGAAATATGTTTTTTTAGATAAAATGATCAATATGAGTGTATGTGCTTGTTGCTGACTGAGTTTTTAATCTACAGACCGACGATACGAGCGGTGCCGACTCTCCCAACTTGAAAATAACTGCTGCTCCTGCCTCTGTGATCAACTACGCTAACATTGTCACACTGACAGTTAATGGAACAGAATCATTACCCAGTAAAGGGCTTACGTTTGCATGGAGGTGCAGTAAGTACAACAACCACAGACATTTGAATTGAATCTAATTGTATCAGTTAAATCATGATTAACATAATGGAGACGATTAGAGGAGCTAATTGAAATGCTTAGTTTTTGACAGTGAGAACATTTTCGTGCAGGTTTTTCCACGAGGATATAGAGTAACAAGCCAGTGGGAAAAAGTAGTCAGCTTTTGAGGTCTGGTGGTCTGCTCCAAAGCCCAAATGTGGGGCCTCTTGTGCATTCTAATGTCAATAATCCTTCATACACACTGAACTCATTAATTTAATCGTTTAATGGGTTGTTAAAATGTACTGAATTATTGTTAAGGGATATTAGGAATTATCAAAAAAACATTTCGAATTAACCTTTTACTTTGTTTCACGCAAAGCAGGAGATAATGACTCAGTACCAAGAGACACCACAAGGCTCATAGTGTTTAGTTTCTGGCTGTGCTGACACTGCTTTATTTTTCTAAAATAATAATAATAATTTCTATTTGGTTTCTCCGTCCAATCACCAGTAATAGAAGATTAAAGCACCAGTACAGTTCAGCCTCATCATTCTCCAGTTTTGACCTTCGTTTCAGCTTTACCCACATCAGATTTTCTGTTTCCTTTCCCTCTGGATTAAAGCTTAGACACTCCTGCACATGTAAAGACACTCACTGTGTCAAATATGTAATAATTCTCTTGGAGGGCAGTTTCTGAGGTTATTGTTTCGTGCTGACGTTCTCCTGGGTCTCATTGTGTTTCTGTCGTTTTGTCTGTTCCCACTAATTCTGTGATTCACAATCTCTTTAGTGCTTTTTTAAAGCTCGGCCTCTGCTTCTTTCCCAAACAGGAGGAAACTGCAAATGCAGAAACAAAACAATGGATCAGTTTCACGTCATCGAAAAAGATTGCCTTCCTAATCCCTTTGAATTTAACAAATACGTTTTAAAGGTGAAACAAAGAAGCTTCTTCAGGAAATGGGTTGACCTTGGTTCAGCTTCAAAATGCATCACTGTTGCTCCTAAAGAATTCACAAACGTCAAAATCAGGTAACATGTCACCAGTCAGAAAATAAATGATCTAACATGTTCAAAAATAATCATTCTGTTGACTGTTTGCAAGTTTTAAGGAAAAGTTATTCCAAAACTCTTGCAGTGCTCCACACAAATAGCATGCAAAAGAAATTCACAGGAAAAATGTCAAGCTTAAACGTTTGTCTTTTTTAGAAGCCACAAACTCTGCAACTTTAAATCAGCATTTATTTAAACAGATTATGTTTCTTCTTGCAGTTGTGATAATTGTGCTTCTATAAACGTGAACGACAATGTGAAGCTGAAACTGAGCTGTGACACAACTTGTCCCGACGTAGACTGGTACATTGAGGACCCCAAACCTCTGAAGGTGGGTCTGAAACAGCAATTTCAAGTTTTTTTAAATGTTTTTAAATAAGAGATTAATGTGTCAAACTAATGTTAATTGATTGTTCTTTTCACAGGGTGCCGTTGCTCCATGTTACAACCGAGCAGGATGGAGGCCCCCTATTGAGAAGCAAGAGGGCGGCACTGAATATACTGTACACAAACAACATCTGACAGTTTCAAGGGACAAACTGCAAAACATCATAGTGATTGCTTACGGTGCGTTTTCCTCCCACAGTCGGGGCTACAGGTCTTAAGAAACACAGAATCTTATGGTTGTTGTTTTCTTCCAGGCAAGAAGGAGGCAGGATTTGCTAGGTTCACTCTTCCAGTACCAAACCCTGAGCCGCCTGAACCAGCTGCAAACCCAACCGATGCCCCAACAGGCCCCAGCCCCCCCTCGTGTAGCATCTCTCCCACGTCAGGGACGGTTCTTGATGCTTTTGACATCACGTGCAAACCGAGCTCCTTCTGCTCTGAAGGCTGTTTTTATTGCTTCACGACTGACACAGGTGAGATTGTGATGCATCTTTTGAGTCAGTGTTAAACAAACAAAAAGCAAAGACAAGGAGACAGAAGGAAGAGGAGAATACATATGGTTGGAGGTGAAAAATGTACAATTAAGTGTTAAAAGTATAGTGAATGAGCCTCAATGGGCTGCGGGTAAGTTTAGTCATAATCAGCATTGTGCACAGTTTATTTTATCATTTATTCCTCAGGTTCATATTAATTGTTAAATGATGATACAAGAATAAGAAAACTGTTTGGTTATTAATACAGGGATCTTACCTTTTTTTTATTGTAAATGAAGTAAAGCCTAATTTTTCCCAAAAGAAACTAAAGAGAATCTATTGACTGTGAGTTATTATGGCTAAAATGGGTTTTGGACCTTACATTTAGTGTTTGGGGTTAATCTTGATTTGTGCCCATTAAGCAGCATGAATGTAGATAAATAAAAAAAACAGTTTTATTAAATTGTTTCTTTTGTCTTTCAGGAAAACATCTGCGCTGCAGTAATGCAAATGAGGTGAAATCTGTCTTCCTGCCACTCGGAGACAAGAACAACAATTACAGCTTGTCTGTTGTGGTGACAGTGAAGCATGGAGATGAGAAAGTTACCACGACTGTCACCGCTCAGGTTTGTCATCATCATCAGCCAGTTATCACAGAGGTTAGAGAGAGAATCAGGAACATTATGAAGTGGAATAATTCAGATTGATTCTGTTTGTCTCACTGAAGGTAAGAAGAAGTGAGTCCAGCTCCTCGGTGGAGGCTCTTCAGTTTGCAGTGCAGGACACTGTGACTCAGTTAGAGGAGCAAGGCCTGCTCTCTGGAGAAGCACTCGGACAAATGTTCACCTCAGTGTCTGACATGCTGAATACGGATGTCGGCCAAGATCAGAAGCATGCAAGGACGAAGGTAACAGTGGAGGTTGAGATGCAGAAACGTGCTCATACACTGCTGTGACGTGTGTGAGGCTTCCTGTTCGTGTTGTGAGTGAGCGGAGAGCATGTGCTTTTCTTTCTTACAGCTCAGAGAGACAATGCTGACCAGAATGGCCACAGTGCTGGTGGACGCCCCCTCCAACACAACGCAGGAGGTGCAAGTGACGGCCCGAGCTGTGGCTGGACTCACCCAGCGCTCGGATGAGCTCACTCCCGCTGCTCAAGTACAAAGCTTTATGTCATGTTCAAAAAAATCTTTTGGATAATAAAATATAACAATTAAGTCACAAGATGCTGTGCAGGCAGCAGTTTGTACAGTCAATATGTAATAGTAATTATCATTGATTGCACATCACTGCATGAATATTTGATTAGTAAATTACAAAAAATAAGAGTTAATTGTCTCCTAGCCTTAATATTTCAGCTTAGGACATGTTGACAATCTTTAACACTCACTATACTGCATCATCCAAATCTAAATGCTTTTTCAAAGCCTTTGTTTGATAAACAATACATTTTTTAGTGAATGTAAGTGGAAGTTTAATTTGAGCTTATTTCATTCATTTTGTTCAATGTTATCCCAAAAACATTGTGAAAAAAAAGGAAAATAGGAGCAGGAAGTAGAGACGTCTTAAGTTAATCTTTCCCTATCAAATAACACAATATTAACTTCTTTGATTTCCTTTCTTTTCACCAATCACATAAGAAATCAGTTTTTCTTCATAAAACTGTTATGAATCAATTTAGGTCTAAACTTTAATAAAGAAGGAAAGAAAATTATTTTGATTATTTTGAAGGTGACTTTGCAATAAGTGAAACAACAAGGGTATTTACAAATGTTAAAATGTTGTTCTCAGCCTGAAATCTTGAATAAATAGAATTAATGAAAAGTCACTTCATAAATAAAATGTGTTGGTTTCAGTGGAATACTTTTTTCCCCAGCTCTTTTGAAAGTTGGACATTGATCAACTCTGATCTTTTCCGTATTTCTTCTCCAGGAAGAAGCAGGTTCGTTGCTGGTTGACCTCAGCGCCTCCCTCAACACCATCAGTATTACTCAGGACGACAGGGACGATGGAGGAGTTGTGAAAGCAGCTACACCAATAGTTGAAGCAGCCAGTAATATTTTGAATGTTTCAACGAATGTAAGAAAAATAACACAGGCAGTTATTTTTGTTCATTTTTCCACAAGCTTCACAAAACCGATCTAAAATTTTCTACAGAAAAAAGTCTCGGACTTCCTCCTGACTGGGATAAACAACGTTCAAAGTGCTTTGCTGAATAATAAAAAGATGGATGGAGACCCTGCCATCATTGACTCTGGTCAGATCAGCGTTTATGTCAACAGGTGAAGAGATGACATGAACATGTACAGAACACTCAACTGATATTTGCTGAAGTCACTGACATGATTCTGACGTGTTCTTTCTGCAGAGTACTTCCAGAAACGATGCAGAAACAAGATATAAACGTGCAGAAGAGCAGCTCGTCCAGGTTTTCATTCCCTCGACTGCCGGAAGACGTCGTTTCTTCAGATGAGCCGGTGGATGTCAGGGTAAGGGAGAGAAACGTTTACAGTGAATTACAAGTGGCCAATCAGAGCCTGAGATTCATCGTCCTACTCTGTGGTTGGTCCTTTTCAAGTCGTGTCTAAGTGGCTCTGCGTGGATATGTCCAGGACAAGATTATATTATAGCTGAACATCTAAAGATCACAAATGACACAAACCACTGCTGCCAGGCTTTTATTTTTATATTAATAGTTTTTATCTTGGTACATTTTATGTTTTGGATTTCATTACATACATTATCTGTTTTATTATAAAGCACTTTGTAACTTCAATTTGAAAGATGCTATACAAATAAGGCTATTCATATTATTCATATTATTATTGTCATTGTGCTTAGACCAGTTAAAATATGCAACAGAGAACCAATGTGTCTCAAGTTTTTATTTGCAGCAGTAACCAATCTGCCTCTGTAACCTTAATGTTTGCCCTCGCTTGGGTCAATTTCCTTTTGAGAATACTATATTCAATATCAGGAGAAATTATTGCATCTCAAAAAGAGTGAAAATAGTATCATCAGATTCGGTTTGGTTTGCTAATGCAGCTTTTTGTCTTATTGATACACCAATGTATGTTTTCCTCTCTCCAGATGATGAGCTTTGAGAAGAATCCCTATTCTTGGAAGGAGGGAAACATCACAGGAACTGTAGGATCAGTGTCTCTCACCAGGGTCAACGGCACGGTCATTCCTGTCGAGAACTTACCTGAAGAGATCGAGGTAATCTTTATTTTGTAGAAATACGTTTTGTTCTTCAGGATAACATCGACAGATTGTTTAAAATAATGTGTTTCTTATATCTTGGTCTTCAGATTCTCCTTCCAAGGCCTGACGTTGGGCAGGAGAACAGCACGATCCTTGACCTCGCCAATTTCAGCACGATAATAATCGATGTCCCCTCGCCGGATGTGACACTGGTGCTGAAAATGGAGCCGTCTGATGACATTTCCTTCATGTTATACCTGGGATATAAAGATTATCCAAATGAGGAGAATTATGTTGCTAAAACTCAGATCCCTCTAGAGAATACCAAAGAAGGTAAAATTAACTTATAAAGTATTATTTAAAATGTACTCACTGGATCCGTTCCTTGATAATCACACGCTAAACACATATTTATCTGCATGTGTGCGTGTTTTTCATACACAATCATTTGTTGTTTTCAAACAGAGGAGAAATATACCTGGGTGCTGAGTCCCAGTGACAGAACAGCAGGCGTTGGTGTGCACTACCTTGTGATGAAGCCCATTGTAGAACCAGGCATCAAATCCATCAACACCACTGTCACAGTTGTTTCCATCGCTGCTCAGTGCAAATACTGGAATGAGACAGACTCCTCTTGGAGTGAAGATGGCTGCAGGGTGAGTGATAAAAAAAAAAAAACACAAGTGCACGCAACAGTTCATCATTAAGAAGGGAGCTGTGAAGTTTGATTGGCGACTTCTCTTTTTTCTTGTCCCCACAGGTCGGTCCGCTCACCACGCCGTGGGTCACTCAGTGCCTCTGTAACCACTTGACTTTCTTCGGCAGCTCTTTCTTCGTCATGCCCAACTTGGTGGATGTGTCACGCACCGCCGAACTTTTCGCCACGTTCACCAACAATCCCGTGGTGGTGTGTTTCGTGGGGGCCATCTTTGCTGCTTATCTCCTGGTGGTAGTGTGGGCCCGCAGGAAAGACATCCAGGACTCAGCCAAGGTAACTCTCAGTGAAGTATTTCCGCATATTATACTGTTGGTATGATGTGCCAGATCATTTGGTCTGATTCAGACTCGATGGGTCCAATTTGCGCATTAAAAGAAGAAATATGAACTACACTATATTTTCTCAGTAAATAATCGATGTAAACTTTGATCTCTGCATGCTGTGTCTTCACATTCACATGTAGGTCAAGATAACAGTGCTCGAGGACAACGACCCCCTGGCCGAGTATCGTTATATGCTGAGTGTCAGCACCGGACATCGGCATGGTGCATCCACCTCCTCTCAGGTCAGTGGTGTCTGTTGAAACCTGAGGGGGAGTCACATAAACAAAATCCGTCTGATGTTTTTTATGTTGCACAGCATTTATGACAACAACGCTCTCCCCTCGTCTTGACTGACCTTTTCTGTCTCAGGTGACAATAACTCTGTTGGGTACAGAGGGAGAGAGTGACCCCCACCACCTGACGGACAATGAGAAACCTGTGTTCGAGAGGGGCGGCGTGGACATGATACTGCTGACCACACACTTTTCTCTTGGAGATCTGCAGAGCATCAGACTGTGGCACGACAACTCGGGAGAACAGCCGGCGTGGTACGAGTTAGAGATTCTGATGTGATCAAACTTGGATGGCACTCGATGGAGCGCTGCGTCGGCCAATCACACGCATGATTGTTTAGTTCTGACATTAGAAATATAAAAGATAAAATCTAAATGATTTATTATCTCTGTAGTTTATGTTTTCATTGCTGTTTCTCTGTTTATTGGCAGGATTACGAAAAAACGGGTCAATTAATTTGATTGAAACTTGGTGGGAGAGTGATGTATGGGTCAAGGAAGAATCCACTTATTAATTCCCTTCTAAAAAGGGGGCGGATCCAGGATTCCCCCCCCCCCCCCCCCCCCATCTATTTAACATTGTGAGTTTGGGGCTGAAGCTTGGTGGAGGTTTCCACCATCCAATTGCCCCTCTAGTTTGTAAAATACAATAACAAAATTCTTGGGCGCCCCCCTTGATCTGTATCATCGCATTAATGTAAGGGGTTCTCTTCAGGCCTCACACCCCAAGGCCCAACAGTCCCCTTTAGAAACCACATTTAAATTCACTAGATCAAGATTTTTCTTCATTATTATCCTCTGACAAATCAACACAAATGTTGAGAAATACCTGTTAAACTAAGTGGAAACACAAATGTCCTGAATGTGCACCCTGATCTGGATCTGCAGCAAAATCTTATGGGTTCTTCCCAGACTCATACCACATCCTTCCACCAAGATTCAGGTGAACTGTCAAATAGTTTGTTATGTTGCTTAGTATCAAACAAACAAATGCAGATGAAATGATTACCTACTTAGCTGAGGTAATTCATTTAAGCTGGAGTCGGTCAGTTGTCATTATTTTTTGCACAGATATCAAATAGTTAATGATGTCATGTGCAGGTATGTCAACAAAGTGATGGTGCAGGATCTGGAGAGTGGTCAGAAGTGGCACTTCCTGTGTAACTCGTGGCTTGCTGTGGACGTGGGAGACTGCGCTCTCGACATGGTCTTCCCTGTAGCGACAGAAATGGATTTGAAGAAGTTTAGGTGAGACCTGACCCAGTGAAGACACATCACTGAAATGTTATAACATATAGTACATACTCATTTCTCTTCCACACTCTCTAGTAACTTGTTCTTCATGAAGACGGCTAAAGATTTCCGCGATGGCCACATCTGGTTCTCTGTGATCAGTCGGCCTCCGTGCAGCACCTTCACACGTGTGCAGCGAGTGTCCTGCTGCTTTTCTCTCCTGCTGTGCACCATGTTGACCAGCATTATGTTTTGGGGCATCCCGACAGACCCATCTGAGCAGACCATGGACCTGGGTAGGTAATGTTATATACACATTTATATGTTTCTTTTGACTGGAATTTACTGTTTCTCAGACAGTGGTGAGTGACTAAAGGAACCTGTCTTTAATTTAGAGCCAATCAAAATTTTGACTTTACTTTGCAGGCCACATCGAGTTCACCTGGCAACAGGTTATGATCGGAATTCAAAGTTCAATCATCATGTTCCCCATCAATCTCCTTATTGTGAGCATCTTCAGAAACACTCGTCCTCGTGAGAAAACCAGTAAAACAGACGCGTCCAAACAGGGGAAGACCCGCCGAGTTTCTCCCTCACAGATGTCTTCGCCACAGAAGGAGCTGAAGGATATCACAGCAGACACTGTGATCAAGGTGAGGCCACAGGCATCCAGAACAGGACCCGTGTCCCTCCTCTGTTCTCCATGTCTGAAGATCTTGTTTCTTCTACACCAGGACATAAAGAAAATTGCTCAGTCGCTCTCGAAGGCCATGAAGAGTCCGCTGCCCCTTCATCAGGAGCTGCGTCAGCAGGCAGACATCAACACTCTGCTGTCTCTGGTGGAGGACATCATCCGACAGCAGAACCGAGCGGCAGGAGACTTCTACTCTGACGCCTCCAAAAGAGATCACTCCATGATCCTCAGTTTAGGTGAGTTACCTTCACAATGCTACTGATATCATGTGACATGATTCCTACCTATTTTTATTAGCTCCTACATTTGGAGGACCAGAATTATTACCAAATAAAATAACAAAACTAGTAATGTTGAGAAAAGTCTGTTAATATCCCAAAATTTTCCCTCAACAGAAGTTTAATCTGAAGTTGATAAGGAGATATACAAATTACTCCCTATTATTATTTTGTCTAGTCTCTGTTGAAAAATGTAATTAAATTATAGGAAAAACTGTATGTTTCCTTTTACTGTTTTAAATTATAAAATTCTCAAGCAAACTTTCCTGTCATTTCCAGACTCGTCATAGACCAACTGAATGATTTGGGTGTGATAAGTGATGATGTCATTTGTCTAGATTAGTTGATCAATTATTTTTATATTGACATATTTTCACACACAAATAAATAATGCAACAACCTCTTAAAGGAAAAATAAATGAGTATATAATTCCTCTGAATTATTAAAATAGAAATGTGGTCAGATTTTTTACTGTGTTTAGACTTTACGACTTTTAAATGAACAGTTTCACATCCTAACTGACTATTGCTGTTTTGAACTGCTGAACAGAAAACAGTGTGTGGGGGAGCCCTGAGAAGACTTCAGATGAAGCTCAGAAGAAGAGCAACAACAGCCGATACCTTTACAGGCAGCTGCGTCATGTCGAGAAGGAGCTGGGGCTGCTGGGACCTTCGCGTTTTCCAAACCCGGACAGCTACAACCGAGCCATGCAGCAGGTTCAAGGGATGAAGGGTCTCCTGGAGAACCGCCTCCCAGCATCCGGCCTGGACGGTGACCAGCCCGACCGCAGCCCCAGTCCAGAAGAGAGCATCAGCAACGGGGACTCCGCCAAGAAAGGAGGGCTGCCCTGGTGGTTTGTCTTTGTCGGATGGACACTGGTGATCGCAACCAGCGGTGTGTCTGGATACTTCACCATGATGTACGGGCTGACGTACGGGAAAGATCGCTCGATCAGCTGGCTCATCTCAATGCTGGTCTCCTTCTTTGAGAGCCTCTTTATTACTCAACCCCTGAAGGTAAGGGTCAGATAACAAGTTCCATCATTTGTGTTGAATTTACTCTATTAGGCTGATGTTTCCAGGGCTCCTTTCAACACCAAAGTCACCCAGTGTTTGATACAAGACGTAGCAAATTCTTAAGAAGATAAACCAATTTAAATAAAAAACTAAATAAAAAATTCCATTCCATTGAATTATTGAAACTTTTTACAAATATCAATTGTTTTATAGCTATTTGTAAGCCTTTCCACTTCCAACATATATTTATAATACATTGATACGTGTGCATTTAAACGTGTCATCTTCCAACTCGTACATACACAGATTGTTTAATAAAAAATTATCTACTCAATGAACTTGATAGCTACTGTAGTGCTGGAAATTTCCTCCTGTGGTGTTAATAATTTTTTTTTTATTTATGATGTTTCCTGCTAAAGTCTGAAACTCTCCTTCTCTCACAGGTTCTTGGTTTTGCCGCTTTCTTTGCTCTCGTCCTTAAGAAAGTGGACCAGGAGGAGTACGGAGAACCACAGATAGATGACACTCTTAGAAATCCAGGTATGTTTTAACTCTCATTGCAAATGTCAGTTGCATTATTTTGTGTGAGAAGAATAGTTAATAGACCTCAACAGAAACTCTCCCCCTCAGACGATGCTTATGCCGTGCGGGCGGCGAGGAGAGACAGCACATGCAGCTTCTATCAGCCGCCCCCTCCCACTGACATCGAGAGGATGAGGAACAACATGATTAAAGAGCGGAAAGTCTTCGGACTAATGGGGGAGATTCTTAGTAGGAGAATCCACTTTGATACATAACAACACAGGAAGCAATCCAGCAGTTTGAGATGCTGATGTGAGCTATTTGTTTGTGTTGCAGCCTACATGGGATTCATGTGGATGTTGCTTCTGGTGGCGTACGGTCAGAGGGACCCCAACGCTTACTTCCTGAGCCGCCACATTCGACAGAGCTTCAGTAATGGGGTCTCAGACAGTATGAGCATTCAGGACATGTTCAACTGGGCCAACACGACTCTGCTGAGCAACTTGTTTGGAGAGCGCCCAGGTCAGTGGTGAAGTTTGATTTATTGCACCGTTTTATTGCAGAAATCCCTGTTTGTATTTGCAAATCTGCACTTATGACAAAATGATTTATGCCCTCTGCCAATGAGGTTATGTTTTCACCCCTGTCCGTTTGTTTGTCTGTAAGCAAGATTGTAAACTTTTGCTGTGGATCCAGGATTTCATGTTTTATCTTCACTTTGTTTAAATTTAAAATTTTTAACATTTAGCATTTTCTTTAATTTCTCAGAGAATAATCTTGATGATAATGTGTACTAGTCTAGTTATTAAAGAATTTATTTAGTAAATAAATAATTAGCTAAATTATATCATTGGAAATTTGGGCTGCAGTTTCCCGAATACACAGAATTTTTCAGGACCCTTATCAAAATTGATTTGGACTGACTGGGACAGAGAAAATACTAATTATTCTTGTTTTGTTGAAGGATTCATCACAGACGGAAACTCAAAGCTGGTGGGTAACGCTCGTCTTCGTCAGGTGAGGGTGAAGAGCAACTCCTGCCAGGTCGCTCGTTCCATGCAGCAGTCTGTGCGGGAGTGTCACTCTCCGTACTCGTGGGAGCTGGAGGACATGGGCTCCTACGGTCCAGCCTGGAGCCGCTCTGAGGGAGAAAACACCTCAGTGACCCTTCAGAGCCCGTGGTCGTACCAGTCCCAGCGTAAACTGAGGGCCTTCCCCATCTGGGGCAGTGTGGTACTCTACAGAGGAGGAGGGTTTGTGGTGGATCTGGGGCCGGATTTAACAAATTCTAGCAGGTAGACATCTTAACATGTGTTGTGCAAGTTCACTACTCTCATGAACAAGTTCAAAGTTCAGTTCATACAAGTAAACATGAATAGTTCACGTTCATAGTTCACCATTTAAATTCTGAACTAGTTCATATTTCAGTTCATTTCATAGTTTTAAGGTGGAAAGTGAGAGTGAAAGACTTAACTTGTTAAAGAAAACCTTATCCATCACTACCCCTTGCCTTTACTGTCGGAATGTTTATCAGACAGTGTGTAAAAATCCCTCAGATAATAATAAGGTGCATCGGATCTCGGATGTAGTTGCTGAGTCTGCGTCTCTGCTTTCTCTTGCCATCTGTATATGAGACCGAGAGCTGTTGTGTTGCAGGTATGGCCTGCCCCTTTAAGGAAAGTTTGTAGTGTGTGACGTAGTGCACCAGGGTATTGTGGGAAAATACGCTAAAAGTGTGTTTATAAGGAGAAGTGACGGAGCACCTAGAGGTGATGCGAGTGTTGCTCCTGCTGTAGATCCGAGAAATAAAGTGGCCGCATTCCAAGTAAAGAAACATCTCCTCCTCCTTCTTCACGGAGCGGTCCGGACGGCTGGTTACCGACCAGAAGTCTACTGCGCACATTCTGCGCAGAAGCCCATTGCGCAGGAATTGCGCGCGCAGCTTCTTTTTTTTTTTTTTTTAATTAAATTAAATTTTCCCTGTTTTTATATTTAATTACTTTAAATTAACATAGTGTAAGATATTTTGCAATTAATAGGAGAAGTCCTGCCAATTTTAAGTGTAACATAATGCCAGCTTAAAAATGTGAAGGAGTGGGATTCAAACCCAGGTTGTCGTTGTTAGAGACCGAACGCTTTACCGACTAGATCACTTCAGCTGATGGCTTTGGTTTGGAACTAAGCACATTAAGACGATGGACAAATTATCGTGTGTGTGTCGGTGTCATTTTATGCTGCTTTGATAAACACTTCAGAGAAAATATTTTCTACTTTACTACATTTATATGACAGCCTTACTTAAAAGTTACTTTTATATTTTTGGCTTTTAGATACTGGATGAAACCTATTGTTAGAGAATAACCCAGTGGGGGGGGGGGGGGGGGGATATTTTTTGAGAGAAGATTCCAGATTCATTCACTATACGGCTTAATAGAGCTGTATAGTCTCTGATCCATGAAGCTTCCTTCTACCAAGTTGTGTGGTACGGAGCCGAGACACTGGCCAGAGAAGAAAACACTTGGAATACGTTGCTTGTTTGGTCTGCATATGTGTGCCATGAGTGATGGGTAACGTAGTGCGAAGTCTAGTTAGTTGGTTTCGGTTAGGCTAAATCGCGGACATTTTACGGGCACTGAGCAACGACATGATGAAAGCATTCGATTTAGGCTTCTCTCCTGAGGAGAGAGTATTGAAATGTCCCGAGGGTCAGTGAACAGGTAGGGGTGGGGCACGTGACAGTCTAGGCCAATGGCTGTAGAGTTTTGTGGGATGCCAGGCTCTCATTGGCTGATGAGTTGGCCTATCAAGGGTGAATGAGGAAGGGGAGTGAAGAATACAGTGGTGGATGAGAGGAGTGTCGGAGTTACGAACAAGAAGTGTGTCGTGTTCGCTGGACTTTAATAAAGTTACACATAAAGAGAGAAGTTTCCTGTCGTCTATACGCGAGGACGCTACAATATGAATTTGTTCACCGTTCAAATTCATTATTTGTCATTGAGTTGCGTTCAGTTCATCGTTCTCATAAAAGTGAACGTGTTCAATGAGCGTGTTCTTTTGCGTTCGTTCATGCACAACACTGCATCTTAATACATAAAGAATCCACTGATGTTAACTCAGGTGATGATAAAAAGATGTTTAGGACTGAAAAGACTCATTATTTGACTTATTTTATCGATTAGATAATTCAAAGACATAACTTTATAGTAAAATGCAATGGATCTATTTTCTGACAATTTAAAGATGAAATCAATTTACCAATTCATCCAAAACAATCCACACATTAATCTATAATATAAATAATTGTTAGTGGCAGCCCTTAAGTTGATAAGGAGATAAACTAAATGCACAAAAATACAAACAAACTTAATACACATTTTATATATTAAACCTGTGTATTTAGATTTATAAATGTGTGACTATTTGCTTTAACTTATTGTCTTGCTGTGATTAATTTAGATCGGTAATGCTGCTGATTCATGATCTGTAAGTTGTGAGTCATGTTAACATCATATCATTTATCTGTCTGTGCAGATCCCTTCAGTACCTTTATGACAACGCCTGGTTCGATGTGCACACCCAGGCCGTCTTTGTTGAGTTCACTGTGTACAACGCCAACGTCAACCTCTTTTGCATTGTCACACTCATGCTGGAGTCCGCAGCCACAGGTGCGTTGTCCATGTTCAGCCGCTGTGTGAGAGCTGCCCAGTGATTAGTGTGTTAATGTGTGTGAAATGTTGTGTTTCTTTCAGGAGCGCTCCAGTTCCGCAGCGAGCTTCAGATTGTGCGTCTCTACCAGTCAACTGGAGGCCTCCACATTTTTGTCATGGCCTCTGAAGCCATCTACTTCCTCTTTATCATATATTACATGTTTGTTCAGGTGTATATCCGTTATCCTTATTTTACCACCACCACTAGAATAATGTGGCTTACACGTTCTCACTTGAACTTGTGACACAGGCTCTTCTCATGTCCTGACAGGGGAAGCTGATGAAGCAGCAGAAATGGGCGTATTTCAAGAGTAAGTGGAACCTGTTGGAGCTGGCCATCATCATTCTGAGCTGGAGTGCACTGTCCGTCTTCATCAAGAGGACTTTACTGGGTTTACGGGACATGGACTATTACCAGAACAACAAAGACCAGTAAGCAATAACGAAAACATGTAAATACATATTTGAACACAGGTGTTAAAATGTGGGTGCATTTCTCTTATTTATCTATATTAATACTGAATATTAGTCAGATTTACAGTACGTGTACATTGTTTGCAACCAGCTCTATTAATCATACAATTGGTAGTTAATCAAATAAATTATAACTAACATAATTATGTGATATTATACATGTTTAATATTATAATGTATGAAGCTATGTCATGTACCTCACAGAAACAGGCCCAATCAAATATACCTTGCAACTGTGGGACAACGGAGCTTCAGCACAGTAGGAGAGCTTGAAATAAGTGTTAAATCTGTTCAATAAAACAGAGTTCAGGAAGTCAGGTAAAGAACTGTACCAGAAATAAGTGCTAATATGGCATTTTAGAGCATTAGAGTCTTAGGAGAAGTCCTGTCAGATGAGTTCAGCTATTATTTTTGTATTCCTTTCCAAATCTGCTCATATTGGTTTTATTGCTCCTTTCATCATTATCTGTTCAAGAGTTTCACAATTGGGGTGGAAATTCTTCCTCAGTATATATTTTTCTAAATCTCAGGAGTTGGAGCAGGTTGTCTAGGAGAAATTATTTACTGGGATTAACCCTTTGAGATGCATCATCTCATTTTCAAGGGGGTCCCCAACACAATAATACAAGTACAAACACATATTTTATCAAGCACACACGCACAAGAAAACAGATTACAAACATCAGAACAAATAAAATACAAAGTACAAAAGCAAACAATTAATGCTAAAAACAATGATAATAAAAAAGTGACTCAATAGTTCGTATAATAAAAAAGGTCAGTTATATCAGTATGGTCATTGATACAATTTGAGATCGTAAACTGATCCCTAAACTGCCCTGCCATAGGTTGATGAATGGGGAGGAATGAGTGAATGAGTGTGTGTGACTGACTAAATGTGACCATAGAGCTTTTGAGTGGTGGTTCAGAGTAGAAAAGTGTTTTATAAATACAGCCCCTTTTACCATACAACCTGACTCTGTCTCCAGATACGCCAGCTTCCATGAGACGGCCAAGGCTGATGCGGTGCTCGGGTATCTGATTGCCTTCTTGGTGCTGTTGGCGACCGTCAAACTGTGGCACCTGCTGAGACTGAACCCCAAGCTGCACATGATCACGTCCACACTGCAGCGAGCCTGGACGGATATTTCAGGCTTCCTGGTGGTCATGACCATCATGTTCCTGGCCTACTCCATTGCTGTGAGGAGTTTCCCACACTCAACTGCATCAACATGCGGTAGGAGAAGTCATTGAATAAGTGGTGATTAACACACAAATCTTCTTCTTCTCAGTCTAACCTGATGTATGGCTGGAAGTTGTACTCCTATCGGACTCTGCTGGACGCCGCGCAGACCATGGTCAGCCTGCAGCTCGGCATTTTTAATTACGAAGAGGTGAGTCTGACACTTTTCGAACTGTATCACAGCAGATTATGCCTGCTGTGCTTTCTTTAATAATGTGTTTCCTCCTTCAGGTTCTGAATTATAACCCGGTGCTCGGAGCTTTCCTCATCGGCTCCTGCATCGCGTTCATGACCTTTGTGGTGTTGAACCTCTTCATCTCTGTCATCCTGGTGGCATTCAGTCAAGAGCGGATACATCACAAGGTAGCTCACCCATGCTGAGTCTGAGTGTGCGTGTGCGTGTGTGCGTGTGTGTGTGTGTGTGTGTGTGTGTGTGTGTGCGTGTGCGTGCGTGCGTGTGTGTGCGTGTGTGTGTGTGTGTGTGTGTTTGTGGGAGAGGAAACAAAAAAAAAATACTCCATGTGGCCACATGAATCCCAGACCACCGAATATTGATACCGGGTCTAACCAGGATCTTATTTCTCTGTTTCACAGCCATCAGAGGAGGAAGAGATTGTGGACCTGATGCTCATGAAACTCTGCAGTTTATTCGGACTGAAATGTAAGAAACAAGGTGGCGACAGCCCGACCGAGAGGCCATTTGTTCCATCTGTCTCAGCGACATCAACTAATTCTCCTGGAAAAATTCATGACGACTGATATGTTACTCAAAAGTCAGACGTCCAAATGTGATTTATGTCAGTTATCGCTTTTGCTGTAGCTTTATTGCATCTTTAATGAAAACCAACATGTTGCTTTGCGCCTGAATGTTTGCAAGTTTGTAAATTATTAGCATTTCTTTCTATGGCTGCAGATCCGTTATTATTAAAGAGAGAGCATAGAGAAAGCAGGATCTAAGGATGTTTTGCAGTGAGCCACTGTATGTAGGCTTCAGTATATTTGTTAAATAAATAGTTGTGCTTCTGTGACTAAACCCTGTGCAATACTTTTCTTCCACTAAATAAATATTCCTGAATGTTATATTTGCGTCTGATCTGTTAAAAAAACATTGGCTGTAAAACCAAAACCTTATACATCAAACATGATTTCCTTCAGCATTCAGTTTAAATGTGCTCACCATGTCCAGTAGCAGATAATAGTTAGATTTATCAATATGTGTAAGTATATAAAAGTAGCCAAATAATACTCAGATTCAAATTCAGTGATAATACTAGAATGGCACCCAGTAACCCTTATGAAGCCACATTTTATTTCACTAGATTCAGATTTTGTTCTGAATCTGCACCAAACTCCACAGACCCATAAATACTAGTCCTCTAAAGTTGCCTTTTTTTTATAAATATCTTTAAATTAATCGCTGAGAAAAATGTTGGAAAATGTCTGATGTGTTTTGAAGAAAGTGTAAAAAAAATTATCCTGGATCCATCAGGGTTGAAAACATAACCTCCTTGATCCTTGATGTATGTAATAACAGTTGCTTCTTATGAAACAAGCACATTTTAAGTTGAAGTATCTAAGACATACGTAACATCTCAGTAATAGCAACGACTTTGCAACGAAAAACAGTGAGGAGTGAATAACTGTCCACTTTACCACAAATGTAAAGTGGCTTAATGAAATAAAGCTAATAGCAAAACAACAATTCTGAGAGCATATAGTGCTATATAGTGCTATACTACTGCTGGATGTTTTAAGATTCAACAAGATATCATTTTACTGTATGTATATAGTCAAAATACATAGTAATAAGTAATACAGTCAGGGGAGGTGAACCATAAACATCACCACACACTTGACGTCTATCTTCAAGTGCCCTTTAATGTTTTTTTTACCATTTCAGCCTGTGGTACTCTCACGTGCTCCTGATGTACACCGAGAAGGAATAAAGTCGGTGTGCGCTACATTGTTAGAATCAACCCGGGGTCTAATCAATGTCATTAAACCCCGCTGTACTGAAATAGAGGCTTATGTCTTCCTTCGATCATCATTGATCCTTGTTGTTCATCCTGTCCTTTTGTGATGAACGCACCGTGTAACTTGTCGGAAGGTGTTCTGTGTCGGTTTGTGATATGAAAGGACAAACTCTTACAACACAAAGCGATATTGATAACCAAATGTAAAGGTCAGATGACAACAAAGGATGAGTCGGCTGACACCGGGCGAACAGGGAGGTGATTCTAGGACACATGAATACACTGCTGACAATTTAGTTTAAGCAGCCGCCCCAAAAACAGATAATAATACTGAAGCCAGTTCTGCAAGAATCAACACTTGTATTTTTAAAACAGTGTTTGTACTGTTCAAAATGAAATACATGTGAGTAGAAAATTGTTTGAAGATGGGAGACCATGGGATAAATATTTTCCTTTAAACGTTTGATGATCTGATGGGGTTTCATAAATACTGATGAGGAGGAACTTCAGTTCAAGACATAAGATCAGATAAAGAAGTGATTAAAGAAATGCTTCAACCAGTTTATTTTGAATGTGTTAATGTGAGAAAATATCACAATAAGAGGCATAAATATGGAATAACGGAATGTTTTGGGATATGTTGTACAGATAAAAATACATGTAATGTGCAAAAGGATACTGAGTAGATGCGCTATGAAAAACAATGCTACATTTGTTTTTACATTATGACTAGTTAGAGAGTCCGACTAGTGTTCCCACAGTGTCTTGAAAGCACTTTGTAACAATGTTAAGAACAGTGCTATATAAATAAAGTTTATTATCGTATTATAATATAGATAAAATAATCCTTTAAAAAGCAGCGATAATTACTCCCCCACACTGTCCAGCTTGCAATCAGTGATTTATTATGCTGCGATCTTTCGGTACTCGACCATCAGGCAGATATTTCTAATACTGAGAAGCCATCTTAAATAGTTACTGGCCTGTAAAAAACCTGTAAACCAAAAAAAAAAAAAAAAAAAAGGATTTCATATACAGTCGAAACTGCATATATACATCTATGACACGTAATAAAATAATCCTTTATCAGTCCTGCAAAAGGGAAAGTTGACATATTACATCAGCAAAGGAGTTGGTTTTCAATTTAAACATAATATGTACTGCAATTAAAAATAGAAGAATGAAGCACAGCATTAGAGCACAAATACTATAATAAAAATGTTTCAGATGACAAAAAAGTAAAAAAGTATAAATAAGACATTACGGAATTATCAAATTAGCCGGTAAACTAGATTAAAAGTGAATAATGAATAATTAAAGATAAAATGTCTAAGCACACCTATCAAATATCTTTAAGAAGCATTGGAAAAGCAGTTTTTTCACATGTGCTCATATACGATCCAGACCCGTCATCGTTGCATCGCTTTCTGCGTGTTGCGTCACGTGTGTGGGCGTGGCTCGCGGACGGGTCTCCTGCTGGCTTGCACATGCGCGGTGGGAGGAGCCAGGTGGGCGGGGTCCGGTCCGCTCAAGCTCTGAGTGACAGCGGCCGCAGTCGAGCAGGAATAAACAGAGAGAGAAGAGACACGAGAGAGAAGTGAGGCGACCGGAGGCTGTGTTAACTTTGTACCGTGACGGCGACACGCGCAGGGACCCCACCGCTCATCGCCAGCCAGTGTGTGTGCTGTGGTGCGACCGCTGGTGCCCGGTTCCCCCGCAGCGCGAAGGAGTGCGATGCCCTCTGACTTCACCTCGCTGCTCTTCAGCGGGGACCTCGAGCTGACTTCTCCCGGAGCCCTCCTCCACCTCCGAGGTAACCACCGCACCTCTCCCCCCGTCCGCTGCGTGGAAATGTGCGTTTAGCTCACTGCCTACCTGCCCTGTGTGGGTCTGTGTGTGTGTGTCTGTCTGTGTACCCCTGTACTTGTATCTTACTGAGAACCATTTTTAGCATAGACCCTACAGAGTGAGGACATTTTTGGAAAGTGAGGACTTTTCTTCAACGGTCCTCGCTTCTTCAAAGGGCTGTTTGGGGGTTAACACTTAGTTTTAGGGTTAGAATTAGGTTAGAGTGAGAGTGCATTTTGCCAATGAGTGTCCTCACTAAGATATAAGTACAAACGTGTTTGTGTTTATTCATTGCCCACCCCACGTCACTTTTCAATCTGTTCCCCATGTTGTAAAATGTTGTTTCCTGGAGCACGGCAAGGTGGTGTTTTTTGTCCCGCACACCGGTCGGACCAGTTTACTTTATCTCCTGCCAGCTAAAAAAAAAGAAGCAGTGCCGTACATTTTCTGTGGGCTGCTTAAGTCAAACGGTGCCCCCACCCCCCCCCCTGCAGTGGTGCTACTCTCTCTCTCTCTCTCCCCTACCATTAGCATAAACTGTAAAGTGTGCCAGTCTGGGTGTGGGAGCCTCATGCGGGTAGAGGAGTGACTGAAGCTGCTGTCAGACGTGCTCCAGGTCCTCTGTATTTTCTCCAGAAGAGTATGTAAACACAAATGTCCAAGTGAGACGCTCAGCAGTTTCTACGGACTTTATCCGCCTGAACTCTCCGAATAACGTCTGTAGATATCCAGGAGAATTCAATGTGTGAACACAGCAGAGGATGCCCCGCTGGATTCACCGCTAGGTTTCTAGCAAGCAACAGATGCAAAAACAGACTACAAGAAATCAAATGTCTCCCGGTAAAAAAGTGTTGACACACAGGTAGAAGACATCGACGAAGATGCCAAGAGAGTTTGTGGCAATAACAGCCGACAACAGTTAGGGGGTGCTGTGAACAACATCACGTGATGTACGTGATGTGGTTAATACATCACTTCCTGCCTCTGTCCGCTGCACCCGGCTGCTCCAACTCTCGCCTGAATAATGTGGAGGATTTGATGCTGTTGTGAACACGTCTGTGCAGAGAACCTCCCGCTGCGTTGTGCATGTGTGAGAGCCAGACTGCGAGTAAACTCCGCAGCCAATTTTCCGGATTTTCCCCGCGGGTCATATCTGCTCAGTCAGAACCGCAAAGTCTGGATAATGAAAAAAAACTACCAAATATCTAGCAGTGAGAATAGCCCTCAGTAGAGCACATACCACAGCAAAGGCCCAACAGTCCCCTTAAGTTCAGTCAAGCCAACAAATTTCACACACTCACTTAGATATCAGTTCCTCAAGAATGTAAAATAAAAATACATCCTGGATCTGTCCTCTGATCCAGAGACTGAATGTATCAATGGCTAACCTTTTGCCTCCTGTTCACTTCCAATCTATGCTAATCTAATCTAATGGTTATTATAACTGGTTAAATATTTGCCCTTTAATATATGGTTGTTTCAGAAGTGTGACCAACCAAGCATTGTGCTGAGATTAAATTGTTAAACTCTGGATAACTGAGCAGATTTCTCAGGGAAGAGACGTTCTCTCCCTTACCACTAGTTGTAATGACTCTTGACGGCAGAGATTCTACAATATTAGCCTTTGAGCTTTAGGCCAATTTAATGGAAGCGAATGGATTTTTCACTCAAAGCAGCTGAACATGTAAGTTTACTGTCAGAGGATCCTCTCATGATAAGGAAAGCCCTGATTATTCTACAAGAAAAGTGAAGATTGGAAAAATAGAGAAAGTGGCTTGTTGATCATGCTAAAGATCAGCCAGAACCCACTGAAGTAAAAACATAACTAATGTTGTTTTTATAATAGTCACTTTTGCATTGGTTAAGATTTTCACAATCCCTCATCAAGCAGTTAAATACCATTGAATCCCAGTAAATATAAAGCGAATAGATTACCTAACCAGTCGAGCACAATAGAACTAATTGTAAATGAAAAAGATAAAAGACTTTTCTCTGAGACCAGTTTGAATTTAACTCCCGATATTATTTACTGTTGTATTCAGATTCAGTTGACTTATATCTTACAATAATAAAATGTAATCATTAATGAGTAAGCAAAAATTCCTTTTGAGATCTGGACCAATGGTTACTTGTTCTATAGTCTACTTTATTTGCCTACTAATCACACTATTGTGAATGTGTGTCAAGATAGTTGACTTGGCTCTGTGTGAGAGGTGAACGTAGTTTTGCACCTTTTGACGAACCCCCCCCCCCCCTATAGTTTTGTTGCTTCACGGTTGAGATTCCTCAGCATTGACAAGTGATAGGGGGAGCCTGGATCAACATTTTTAGGAAACTCGTATTTGTAGCGTATGAGTAGTTCAGGGAATACCAAGGAAAAACCACACAGTAACAATAGCTCTCAGGATAGGAATGTAACTTTATGTGGTTGATAAAGAACAGCTGGTTCATTGATGTCATCAAACTTCTTCCCATCAGCTTTACTTCAACGGTGAAGAATGTTATGGCTTTTCCCATAAGTTCCGTCAAACCTGGTTAACAATTGTGCTAAGACGGTTTAAAAAAAAATGTTTTTATTGACACCCAACAAAGCCTGGTCAATCATTAACCCTCTGGCTGCTCCGTGTGTAAACCTGGGCTTAAATAGCACTGTATTAATATTGACTGCCGTGTTAAGCAAACTCAGCGGCATGTGCTCAAAAATACTTGAGTGCCTTGAAAGCTTGTTCTCGCTCTGATGATGAAAGAAAAAATACCGGACAGGGAAAACATCTGATAAAGTGTATTTTGTGTTCATGAATCATTTGTTGCATTGGGTTAGGTGTCTTCTCTAAAGAAATCGGTAGGTGGATGCAAAATTTTAACACAAAATAAAGCTTAAACTGTATCTGCTATTACTGTTTTTAAATTTTCATATAACTTTGTCATAATAGAGATAGTATTTTGTTGTCATCCAAATCAGTCTTTACCTTGTTGTCATCTGTTTAACATGGACCCCAACCTGTTCTGCATATTTTAGACAAGTTTTGCTGACGTGCTTCTGCTCAATTAGGACTTCATCATGTGAATAACTATTATTTTCCCCCAAGCTATAATGTGTTAAAACTCGCATGCACAGCCAGCCAACTCTGGATGCAACATTAATATGAGCTCTGTGAAAATGAGTTCTGTGAATCTCTATGTAGACAATAGTTCCAAATTCATTAGAGGTTTCTTAAAGGTTCGCTAAAGGCCGCCACTGTTCAAGCTGTTATGCTCAGGTTGGCCCTTCTGAAGAGGCGTATGTGGCTCTAACTTGTTTGTTTTTTTCACTACAACGTCCTTCTGAGGAACTCTGGAGTTGTACCTGTATTTTGACTGAAGTGGCGTTCGTAGTGTTGAATGGCCTTGGAAGTTCTTGTAAGGAGATATTTTTTATTAGATTTAATTAATGAGTTACACACAAAGACTGGTTGCTGTTGGTATATATAGACTTCTGTTACTGCACAGTTCACAGTGGAAGTTAACTGTTAACCTTTACTAAACTCATTCCATGCATCCAATAAAATAAATGATCCAGTCAACGGAGATTACTCAGATCCCTGAACGCGGTGTGACTTTCTTTCCTTATCATCTTTTTGATCCCTTTAACTAATCATTAATGCAAACCAAACTCCAGTAAAACTCTAATCAGGGTCAGGTCATAATGTCACCTCCTCTGGTATTTACTGCACACTTGTGACTATGTTTTGGCCACATCAAATCAATGTATGAGTGGTTTAACCTGTTAAAGACATACACGCTGTGTGTGCATGGCTGTGTTTGTGTATGTGTGTTTGATGAAGTCGTGAGCAATAACTCGGATTTTAAAATTGCAATTTGTTAAAACAAATCAAACACTCCTTAGTAAATATTTTTGCTTTGCACACAAAAGCTGTTGTCATCAATTTTGGGATCAGTGCAAAAACGGGTCAAATATCTGTCAAAGAAATATTGATGATATATCTGACAAAAGATATGAGTAATAAAAATTGTTTTAAAAGATCAGTGGAATATCAACAAAACATTCAAATAAAATTACAGTTAAATATATGAAAAATATAACCAAAATACAATTTCTATAAAAAATTCATACATATACAGTATATTGTGTTTCAGTATAGTATGTTTTTGATTTTGTC
Source organism: Pleuronectes platessa (assembly GCF_947347685.1). NCBI lineage: Eukaryota > Metazoa > Chordata > Actinopteri > Pleuronectiformes > Pleuronectidae > Pleuronectes > Pleuronectes platessa. The sequence continues at coordinate 18,464,571 of NC_070626.1, forward strand.
AGGTCTGACAGTTCATAGGGACATGTACTATTTAATGTACTTCTACAGCTTTCATGATGACAAGCAATGACGTCATCAAACTCGTGAAACCTCTAAAATATTACAATTATGTTTCGTTGACTTGCTGTTTTTGTGAGAAGAGGAGGGATGTTTCCTTGGCCTAGGCTAGGTACACTTATTTTCTGGGTAAATTAATGTGGAGCAGGGTGTCACTTAGAAAAACTACAGTGATGTGTACGAAATGGAGCAATATACTGAAGCTTCCAGTCAATGCTTGCAGCAGTATTTTGCTGAGCTGAATTTCTGCCTCTCCGTGTTTCTGTATCTCGTCTATAAAGATGAGTTAAGTTCAGCGTAGGATTTGTGTTGATGAAACTGTAGACCTTTTTGTCCTCATTTGCCAAAATTGAAAGATATCGATTAGTACATAACCTCTCGCTTGTTTAACGAAAGATGAATAGATTCCTGATGATTTGGTTTCCAGTCGTCTTGTGGAGGATTTCTCACAGTCGTCTGTGAAAAGCCGAAAGCACCTGTGAGATCTCACGTCTGCTCCTCTTTTTTTCTCTCCGGTGCGAAATGATTCTGAACTGAGAAATGAAATATGAAGTGAATTTATCATCTGTGAATTAGAAGCAAAAGCTCGGAACTAGTACCTAAACCATGATCCATTGATTTAATAAGGTTGATGTACGAGCAAGATTTTTTTGTGAAATTTATCATAAATGTTTACAGTAAAGTGAGACCACAGATGATACAAAGAATGCGCATAAACCAACAGTAAGACAAGAAAGCCTGTGTTTATATTACAGTGTGGAGTTTTACATGTACGCTGAAGCCTCAAACCAGAGCACCAGATCCATGTAATCCAATATAGAGGCCTTACAATAAACCCTCCCCAGGTGCAGCTTATCATATTTAGTTATAGTTGAGACTGTGCCAGAGAGCTGTTGATTCAAGTCTTTGTTCTTTTAGAAGGCTGAATATTGTGAAAGCATATTGTTTGATTTTGAAATACTAAAATAAGCTTTAAATTGCAACGGGTCGACCTTAGATGTCTGTCCGCTGCTGAGTGTCCACTCTCTCACCATCCTTCCGCTTCTACTATCAGACCTGACAAATTGGCTGCATTTTGTTGGTGATGTGTTGGTAATGAATTATGCTGTAATTGTCGTTGTTGTATGTAATTAGCTCATCTATCATCCTGCCATGTTGTCATTTTCTTCCAGCCTCATCATGGAGTGAATTTGTTGTTTGAAGAGATATCTTAAATACAGTGGTCTTGAAATATTTTAATTGAATTGCAGACATTGCAATCGTCACCACCAGACGCCCCCTGTGTATTTCTTCTCTTTGACTCAGGCTGCATCTTAGTAAGTGATACATCTGGTTGCTGCTATTGTTGTTCTAACATTTTTCCAGATCAAGTTTTTGGACTAAGGGTTTGGGAAGCTTTTCCCTTAGTTTGTTTTGGGGTAGATCCAAAATTTAGTAATTGTAGAAACCTTTACATGTCTGTTTCACTTTTCCATTTGAGTCCCAAAACCCTGCTCCCTCACTCAAGTGGGTCCGGTCTTTCTCCGGACTTTGCCTTTCGCATATGAAGAACGCAGCAGGAGATTTGTGCTTTCATAACAACAGGAAAATGTCTGGCGCTTTCGGGTGAGGTGTGGCTCAGTATGCATGATACAGGAGATCAACACCAACCAACTGCGCTTATTTTACCAAAAGCTGTTGAATCTCGTTGTCTTTCCAAGTTGACATCTTCTTCGGTGTCTTCTGCACATATGGCTCCTCTTTTTCATCCTGAGATATCTTAATTCTTTCTGTTTTTTTTGTTTTTTGTTTTGCTTCTGTCGCACGTTACAAACGTCAACAACTCCCTTGCTATGAAGCTAGCTAATTTTCATTTAACACAGCCTGTCCCATCACAAAGTTTCCTTATAGAGGCGGATACAGAGACGTAGTTTATGACCTCCAGAAACGCTGAATTCCTTTGGCATAACGTAAACAAAGAATCCATCCTCCAGTCTCAGGTTGGGGTATCTCAATATCCTGTGTTTTAAGTCCTTTATTCTGAGTCATTTTCTACTTCCTTGGCAGACTGGCATGGCGGGACAGAACAGCAGGACTGGACAGGCAGATTTCCTCCTGCATCCTGTCATTGTTAGTATTTTCTTTGCTTACTTGACTTAATTCACACTCGTGGGTTTGGACGCCAAGTGTGATGTCTGGTAAGGCCAAGGCCACCAGAAAACTAATTGTAGCAGAGGAATTCTGAGTGTTGAAAGAAGAAGTAACGTCTTTGTCTGTTCCTTGAGATAATAACTTTTGTCAGTGTGATACTATTTTGTTTAGTGTGGTGAGCTGGCATTGAAGGGACGACAAACCAACTGGTTATTGTACCCACAAACAAAACTTGTATCTGTACAGAGGATAAGCGTCATAAATCATTTGTAGACCATCAGTGAATTTAATGGTTATATACAGATTTCGTACTTTTGCGTCCCCCACTGGGGTTTTAAAAATGATGTTGTGACAGCAGTGACAAAACGGCTGAAATCAGCACGTAGACTGCGCCAGTTCTCACCACAAGACTGAAACAAAACATCACAATAGTTTGAATATAATGTGACACAAGATTGTGTTCTTCCCTTTTTTTTTCTTCTTTTTTTTAATGATACCGGACCTAGGATAAAAGTACAAGTGAAGCCTCTGACAACATATGTCACATGTCCTTTGTGCTAGGTTTTGACAATGTAAGTATAAGGAGTGGTTTGGGTCAGCTCTGTAGATTTTTAAATGAACATTTTGATAACCCCTTTTGCATGCAGTCCAGACCTAGGTAGGACTTATTACAGGGTTGTTGCATTAGACTCAATAAGTTAGAGGTTCTTAAAAAAATGGTAACTAAAAAGGCTCTAAAGCCAGTTAACCGTAATGCTTGTTTATCATGAAACCTTTAAAATATGTAGGAGCTGATGACTTACCTCCTGACTGCATTATAGACATTTTAACCTTTTTTTGTCCTTTTATAGTTTCATTAAAAAAACAAAGGTCACGTTAACATCTAGCCCCCACAGACATTTTAGTGTGTTGCAGCATGACAAGTCAAGGTGAACTTGGCTTCAACTGAGTAACTTTACATACATTTTATGCAAATTATTCTTGTCACCTTTGTCCTATTTTTGTTCTGGTTTTCAAAGTCACATTGAATTTCTTGCCCTAATTGTATTCACACAGGTTATTCACAGTCTATTTTTTTACCTCTACTTTTTTGGAATATATCTAAATCACATTTTTCTTGAAAGACAGATACTTAAATTCATGGACAATTATAAATAATTTAATAATAATTTGATGAACTTAAGTCATCGTCTCAGTGAAAATTGCATTATTTTGTATTATGTCAGTATTTTTTTGTCATGTTTGGTCTCCTTCTTGTATCTTCTTCATGTCTAAGTTTGGCAAAGATGGAGTTTTTCTTTAATTTGCTGAGTAAAGCTGAAGTGACAGTGCTCTTCTGTTACCACAAACCACAGCCTACTGCAATAGAAATATGACTTTATTCAAGAGAAACGCCAGAGCAACTTTATTTGGTTTCATGGTGGTTGTTTTCGCTGAATCTTGATCAGTCTTTTCCTCAGTTTGCTGTGGTTTTGCTTGATTAGACTTCACACCAAATCTTCTTAATTAATTAATAACTTGAGGTGCAGGCTCAGTCGTAAGAACAGATTGTCATAAATGTGGAAAATGGCAAGTCTTAGAAGCGAGGGCAGAAAGTTTGTACAGTATGAAAAAGTGCTAAAAGCCTGAAGAGACCTACTGATAACTTTTTGTTTAGGACAGTGATTGTTATGAAATGGCTTCTCAGTTTTCTCAATTTTGCCGTTAGGTTTCCAGTCATACATTCTTACTCTTTGTTGTTCAAGTGTGAATCTCTGACGCCTCAAGACTCAAACATAATTTCCAAGCGCTGACACAGTTTCAGCCCTTTTATCTGTTTATTATCAGCAGATTCCATCAGAAGCAAGTCCGCAAGGTTCAAAACACAAGCGAATTTTTCGTGTTTTTTTTATGTTGACTGTGATTGTATAAACAAAGAGTATTTGAGTTTTCATCTTGGATCACACACACAGAAGATTTTGTTTTTAAAGGAACAGTTCAACATTTTAGAAAAAGCATGCTGATTCGCCCTCTGGTGAATAACTACTGTCAACTGCTTGTTAGCTTAGCTTAGCATGAAAACGGGAAAAGACTAGCCAATAAATAGAAATGGCAGTAATCCATTTAGAATGACTAAAAACTGACGTGAAAGTGGTAGTAAGAGGAATCTACTTTAGTCTTTAGTTAATAACCATGTTTTTCCCAAATGTTGAAGTATTCCTTGAACTAGCTCTATCTGTAATATAATATAAAGTGTTTTACAGCATCGGTCTTACCTTTGCTATTTGTTGGCCTATTTATCTGAACATTTTCACATAAAGACTAAAACTGCACGGTTATTAATTTATTATGGACCTAACCTGGGTCAAATCTGGATAATCGGATATGGATTTCACCCACACAGGTTTGCCTTTCACACATGCACAACGCAGCGGGAGGTTCTCTGCACAGCACAATAACTCATTAACGGACATTTGCGCTCATTTTATATTTATTTTGTTTGGTATAATGTATATGGCATTTTAATCTCTCGTTGGTTGGGTCAAATGGTCGGTGTGACATTGAAATGAAAACTAATAACTTACCCATTCACTGTTTTGCATACTCTGGTTAGCTCATGAATTCAGTGTTTATGATTCCTTTCCTGGTTCAGACACTGGTAACAAGGCGGCTTGCTGATGTCTCACCACTGGTGAATGTCAGGCGTTGCTAAAGGCTTTTCCTGTTGCCTCAGCGCGGTCTTTCTGTGACCACGACAGAACTGTTGGCACACCAATCTATTAGCCTGTAATAAGTGGTTTATTTTTGTGCGTTTCTGGTGATTCACAGGAAAATTGTCCATCACTTCTCGTCACCAGTTAGGTCTGACTTCACTACAAGTATGAGCAGGAGTTGAGTCCATATTCCAGAGAAATTGTCAATTTGTATAATAAGTGTACGTGTGTGAGATAGTGTGTGTTATCATCTGTTAATAGTTTGGGCTCCTCTGCTCTCTGAAGTCACACATTCTGGTTAAACTCAGTGTCTTTTTTTTCTTTTGAATCTACAGAGTTAAAGGTAGATAATGTTCTTGTTGTTTACCGGCCCAAATACCCCACTCTATAACACTGACTCTGTGAGGATTATTATATTTGTATATAAAATGTGACTAACCACCCACTTTGTTTTCTAAATCCTGACTTGTAGCCGGGTGGTTTGGCCCTCACAGCAGCCTCAGTGGTCTGTTTTGTCAAGTCAGGATTGTGTTGGGTGTTTGTTGAAAGCAAGTAATGTAAACTGAAGCCTGGAGGTCGTTCCTGGTCACCTCAGGATTAGCGGGACTGAAAAGAGCTACATGCCACAAACTCTGAGCCTGCTGGGTCACAAACAGATGAATTGTCCCGTTCTTAAGCCTGATTGACTTTAACTTTTTTTCCACTTTGTATAGCAGCAATTAACCATATGATCCTGTTTCTATGAGCATTAGCATTCATGTAATCTCGATAATTCGGCAGGTACAGGTGCAGCACACAAGCAGAATATCTATGGTTCCACACATCTTATCTGACGTGTTGTGGCACTCATTCAGGTGAAGAGTTTGTCCCGTAGAGTGCCATGCTCCTTCCTGAATGAAATGCCTGGTTAAGTACAGTGATAATACCTGCCTTTTATAATGGTTGCTATTGTGCAATAAGCACTGTAAGCCTTGTCTATCAACATATTTGACTCATCATGTGTCATGCAATCATGACAATACAATGACATTACTGATGGGCTCTGTAATCGGAAATGATACTTTTGTTACCTGAATTTAACAAGTAGGTGATATTATATTACTCTTTTGATTTCGATAATATACAGTGCAAGCTGAGGAAACATGGTGAACACTGTATATTATTTAGATTCTGACTTTTCTGCCATCAGCCTTTATTATCTGCTTCTTAATGCTCACCTTAGATAATATGACTTAAATATGACACATAACTTATGTCCAAATAATGTAAGAGTCATGAATGACTCATCATTATGAAATGCATTCATCAGTCTACAACATATCAATAAATCATTGGGTTACAGGAATGACAGAGGTATTTTTAGGTTCATATATTAGTATGAACACAATTAGCAACAGTTGAAGCATTCAAATAGAGAACTGTGTTGAATGCTTCTGGTTTTCACAGCTGAACCTGCTGCCAGCTGCATTAATGAATGTGTTGATGAATTTATAACTTGTGACCTGATTATTTACCATTATTAGTTGTTTAATATTAAACAGTAACTTTTTTTATTTGAAAAACAAATGCATTAACTATAAGTTAATGAGTCATGAATGATGAACTCATGTTGTAAAAGGGAAATATAGTTTTATGAGTGAATGGTAACATTTTACATATTCAGATTTGTTTCCACAGTTCTTCATTTAAAGGGGGAAATAAAGCTGTCTTTTTCTCTCATTTTCTCCACATTGTCTCACAAGAGACGCAGACGCCTAAAAGACTTGTCCCCTGATCTGTGTTGCTATGGAGTCCCTGGCAGCCTTCGTGTAGGCTTGGCTGTAAACATTTCAGGGTTGTTGTACATGGTTTGCTGCAGGTGCCGGCCCTTTCGCTGTTTTTCTTTCCTTCTTATGCTTGAATTAAACTCCAAATGTTCTGACACGGTGCAGCTAATCTCGTCCATCGCTTTTTGCAGAGCAGTATTCCGCGCATTTCAACAAATCCACCTCGTGAAATGTTTCAACTGAAGTGGGCTTATTCTACTGCTTCATTTCTGCTTGGCAAGATTCCACACGACAATACCTCTAACCTGTTGGGCAAGTTGAAGTACAGAAAAGGGTCTGGGCGCACAGTAAACAAGGCGAGGAGCGGGAGGGAAGGTGGAGGAGGGGGACAGAAAGGGAGTTAAATCAGTCACTCAGCCAAAAAAACCAGTGCCACGCCCCAGGTGCCAGGGCTAGTAAGAACAGCAACAGGAATGTGAGGGAAATGAATGGGAGTGTAAGTCCTGCCACACACATGGTGAGTGCTTTCTTTTTTCACCTTTAGTCTGCGCTATTTACCATATAAACAAATGATGAGGTACATTGAGGGTCTGAGGAGATAAAATGTTGTTTCCTGAGGTTTCTAATTTTATGCAGGATTTCTGACGTTACTTGTAACTGTAGCTGGTTCAATGTTAATCCATCTGTTTACATTGAATGTGAGTGGATTTAGCTAACTTTGTGAAACTGCTAATGAGGTTGATTTGTATGAAAATGTATTATTAGCAGGTGGAGACCTGATCAACACAGACCACGTTATAAAGGCGTCTGTAAGCGTGAATGATTTGGGTCGAGTCTCATCTGTAATGACAATGATCACAGACAGGACTGAAAAGGAAAGGTTCACTCGATGTTCTGCACAACTTGAGTGCACTTGGAAGATAAACACAAAACATCACGTGGTGTGTGTGAGTCAGGATGGTATATTTCCCAGCTAATGGGTCTGGTCATTTTTTTTTTTTTTTTTCTCCCATGTGAAAGGGACAGTGTTTTGTCACGTGTAAATAAATTGCACTCTGTCTGCTTAAGGGGAAACAAATATGCAGCAAAATAAGATTTTTTTTATTTTTTAAAGACGTCAAGGGACTGTGGAAACACTTTGAACAGGCCAGCCAGTGATTCAGGACCCACTGCTCTGAGAGTAGAGTACATATTTTCTGTCTGTGCGGTTGGCAATCTGTTTACTGGAAGGGCTGTGCTCGGAGCACATGTTGCTGCATGTGCAGTCAGTCAGGGAGCCCTGAGAAGACTGAAGAGCTGAAGTGTAAATGCAGGGGCAGAGAAAGTGTTTTTGTGGAGCCGGTGGTGAAGGGGGCGTTTGCGTGCGAACGCATGCATGTGTGTCTGTGATTTTGTTTGGAGGACCAGCAAAACCACACTAGAATCCTGTGTGTGTATATGTGTGGTTCAGTGTGAGTTATACGAGTATGAGTTTGCTGCCCAGATTTAAGCTCCCTTTCTGGGAACCAGCATTCCCTGCTCTTCTAAAGCGAGCTGTAAGAGACTGGAGGGCTTTGGGAATGAAGAGGCATGGGCTGGTTTCAGTATGTCCCAGGTTTGTCTATTGTACACAGTGAGTGGTAACAATGGGAGGGTTAAGTATCTGATATACACACCAAACCCCGGGACTCAGCTGCAAGTAATTAAAGCTGGCAGTTGGCAGAGAAGAGAGTCAGGCGACTGTAATGGCCGCTCGAAGTTCATACCATAATATTTGGATGATGAATCAGGCTGCTAGTAAAAGTGTTGTCATGCTGTTGACCCAAGGCTTTCTCCCCTCACCATGTCCTGTCAGCCCGAGGGAGGCACAGAGAGGAGAGAAAAAGGCTTTGTACAACCCTGCTGCCTGTTTGTAATGGGATCGGCTGTTTATTTGGTGTGCTGCAGCTTTTGACCTCATTAGTCCCCATCTGGTTTGTTCCTCCGCACGGTGTATATCTAGAGCCAGCGCTCCCATTTTAGCATTAACCTTGTGGATAATATTGAGAGATGGCATTCATGGGACAGTGGATGTTACATTTGATTTACTGTTTTACTTCAATCTCCAAGATATTGAACTAATCCATAAAGAGAAGATGTAGCTTGGATATTAGGTTTGCTAAGGTATACAAAAACACCATATATAGGGCTGGAAGTATTTTTTGATTAATCAAGTAATTATTTGGTTTTATTTTGAAAACATAATAAATACATACGGTAAATTAATACAATGTTCATCTCATTGTCTCCGTAAGCCCAGATATGCTCAATTTACAATTATAAATACAAATAAAATTAAGAGAAACTGAAAAATAACTTTAACTATTTATCTATCCGTCCGTCAATTCATCCATTCTGCTTTCCTTTGCCATCCCAGCTGACATTCTCTGAAAGGCGGGTTACAAAGGGCCAACATACACAGACAACAACCATTTAAAACCAGATACACAATGGGTTGGGTTGCATTGTGGGTAATGTATCCACTAGGTTTTGACAAGCATGAAGAAAATAAGCAATAAAAAAGATGACACTCCTGATCCTGCTCCATTTTGACTTTTTTCATTAAGTTAAAAGTTCTGATTAGTTCACTTGACATTTCTTCCCACTTAAATATCAAGTTAATTATGCTCTGGGCTTTTGTTTATTATCAATCTTGGTGACAACAGGCATTGTGTGGCGTGATAGTTGCATACCGGCAGTCGGATACAGAGTTTGGCAGTAGTGTTGTGTTGTGGAAGCTCATTTGGCATCATGCTGATATTATTATGCATTGTTCCCAAAGTAATAGTGCTGTAGTGTGAGCATCTCCTTATCATTTATCAGGTTGTTGGTATTTTCTTGCATTTCCGCAAGAGTTGTGATTGTTGTACAGTCGTCTACTGCATCAGTGTTAAACTGAATGACATAGAGAAATGGAATTTGAGGAATGCATTGTACAGAGTAACGAGTCGTCTTAGTTCTCAACTTTCATGTCAGCAAATTTGTAATTAAAGTGACACATTTAAATTATCAGTTCCATTTTACTCACTGTTGAGTTCTTGTTAAAATGTCACATTGATTTAACTTCGATCTGTTCTCCCTCCTCTCTCTATAGAATCGGTGTGTGATCTTCTACCCATAGAGCTGCAGTTGCCTTCCTACACTCAGCAGAACCCAAAAGTCATGAGTCAAAAGAGTGGCGGAGAGGCAGGGCCTCCTCCTTCTGCTACTGTAGCATCAGGTAGGATCCTGCTCCTCTTTTTCTTATTTCTCATCTGTGAGCAGGCCTGATCACGCCCCACCCCAAAACACTGTGTACCTGTAGGCAAACAAACCCCTGCATATGACGGGAAGCCAGTGAGACAACCCGCTTCTTACTCTGTGATCCTCACGTTTTGGTCCACATAAAATATAAAGAAACATGTGAGAAGGGAATTATATCATTGGAGTGGAATCAACAGAACATGTCTGCTGTATGTGCCTTCCACACACAATATTTGGTTGAAAGGATTGTTGGGATTTCCTAAATGTTGTAGTCTATTGCAGCAACTCTGTTTTGAAATGTTGGTCACATACAACAGGTTCACAGTAATTAAAGCCCTCTGTGAATTTTCCATTTTTTTAAAATGTTGCAGGATCGACGGCACGCATGCAATGTAAGAGTAAATGATGCAAGAGCCTGGCAAAGCTTATTTGAGTTTGCATCCTCAGCACTGAATAGTTGATTGGTTAAATAGTTTTGTCTCTTTTGTTTAAGCAAGTTAGAAGTTTTAAATGGCTGTTATGTATTTTGCACTTCCAATTCAGAGCTATATTGTTCATAGTGGAAAGTGAAAATGCAAGAGAAACAAAATAGTCCAGAAATAAGATATAGAACCCCATCCAACACCCAGTGAAAAGTGGTGGCAAGTGGGACCAAGTACAATGCAAGTGTCTTTTGGCAGCAGAAAGCGAGTGATCAACAAAAACCTGGTCCAAAGTCAATTGTGTCATGTTTCCCTGTTATTTAAGAGCACATTACAGATACAATAGTATACACCCACATAGACGGGTGTACAATGATACTAATGACTAAAATACAAATTTTCTAAATAAAATGTCCTGTAACTCTTGTTACTAATATGTTGCTATTATGCATTGTTGTAGTCAAATACAAAACATTCCCCTGAGTGGCAACTGATAAATAATTAAAGACAGAATATGATGAATAATTGGCAGTGATACAACAACAGCTAGATTACACAACCGAGCATAAAGACTGACTCTGGTCTCACAAACGCCAGGTTTACTGTGTGTCAACTGATTTTATTGAAATTGTCTTTGCAGTTGTATTTGCAATTATGGCACGTGACTGACTTGATAACAACTTGACATTTGGTAGGATACTATTCAAATAAAAGAAACTGTGTTTTCTGATTCAATTTATCATGTTACCACACAGCAAACCTGGGGCCAGGCTATATTCAGTGTACAAATACTGTACACCTGACACAGTAAGTGTAAGGGAGAGATTGTTGTTGTAGCATGTTTTTTTATTGGCCCAGGTCACACTACCAGTAAACAGGATGTAATTTCCCATTTAAAAAAGTACAAGAAGAAAGGACAAATGTGTTCGGCCAAACTTATCAATAATGAACTGTAATTTGTATTAATGCATATCATTTATATATCCTATTTTCTTACTCCGAGCTTGAATGTTTTTAGAGTCAATGGCAGATAAGACCGGGACCGTCAGACAGGATGGAGCATCTTCTTTTATTTGTCTATATTTTCTGGTTGCCATGATATGTGATCATATATGTCTTTGTGTCACAACACTTGCTAAAAATGACACTATCTCCATATACATTGTATGTGCTTGTTTTTTTTTCCCGAATGTGTGTTTTGAAAACTAATGAGTCACCAAACAATCCAGAATGTCAACAGAAGTCTAACTCCTTCTTTTTTTTTTAAACGATCTACAAATTAACCCCACCTTTCCGTGCTCTTCATCTAGTTCACCGTAACTATTTGAATGCTTTTGAAATTACAGTGTTTGTCAGCCGGCTGGAGCAGCACCTTTTGACAAAGAAAAAAAAATACCCTGTGTTAATAATATTTTTTTCACTGATAAAACTTTTACTGTTCAGCTCTTATTGCTCATTCGCTGTCTCATTTTTATATTCCAGGAAGTTCCCTCTGAAGCAGGGAGTGTCTGCATATAAAATGGTCTGCAGTTCTCTGCTTCATAGGTCAGAAGCTTGTTTATTTTGTCTCTGTGGCTACGTTCAGTCCCAACGAAGAACTTATGTAGCAAAAAAATAAATAAACAAAATAAAGCTCCAATAATTGGCATGCATCTTACTGTGCACATGAACATTTTGAACTTCCTCTCCATTTCACCATTTTGGCTCATTTTTTCATTCAGTTGAACATGAACAAAATGCTAATAATAATGATAAATTCATTCAGTTGTTAGACTTTTTTAGTAGTTACTTTACTCACAAGCATTTTTACTCTTCAGTTTTTTTATTAGGGGGGGCTGCTCACCTCTCATCTCTTCTTTGGCCCCGTTTTAGTTTATAACAATACTTTTATTCACACACTGTCCACAGACACATACATATAAGATCCAAAAAAAGGACAATTTTTAATTGGATGTGTAAAAAATACTAAACAAAAGCAAAAATTAACAACACATTTTGCTGCTTAAATGGGACTGCTAGCCAACACAGGTTGAGATGCCTTTATTCACTGTCTAATCATTTGCACTGTAGATGCCATGTCCTCTTCTATGACCATGGAAGGCCCCCGCAGTGCTCTTTCCAACTCTTCCAGCTCCACCATACATTCCAGTTCTTCAGCCAGTGACCAGAACCCAGTCCACAGCAACAATGTTGACCAGGAGGATGCCAGGAATAGCCGCGTGGTACCAGAGGTCGTCGGATCAGAGAACGGAAATGGCAACGGCGGTGGTGGTGTTAACTGCAGGGGGAGCAGTGAACTGGGAGGTGGAAGAGGTGCGACATACCAGGATGCGCAGGCACATCACCAGATGACCCCGTCTAAGCGCCGCACTGTACTGAACATCTCTCCGCCTCCGCAAGACTTGTTTGATGACAGCCACATGTCTTGCCAGAATGAAGCCTCCCTGGACTCAGAGCAGAGCAACAGCATCTGGATGGATGACTCTCTCTCCAACTTTAGTATCATGAGCAGTGTTTCCTACAATGACAACACAGAGGTACCAAGAAAGTCCCGTAAACGTACCCCTCGACAGAGGCCTGGTCCGAAGGCTGTGCCTGCAGGGGAACCCAGCATGGATGTGTTTGATGCAGACAGTGCTAAAGGCCCGCACTTTGTCTTGTCACAGTTAGGACCCGACAACAAGACAGCATCAAAAGGAAGGTTTGTGTGAACTTTATTTGTATTTAGAAAGACTTGATCTGTTTGATTCTTAACGCCTTCTGGCCCATGTCCATTCAACTAACATGGATGCTGCAGGGTTTACGACCTATACTGCAGCCAGCCAGCCAGCAGGTGGCGATTGAGTTGCTTTGGCTTCACTTTTGTGGAGCTGCCATTTTTACAATCTTTATATACAGTCATGGCAAGAACATGTCCAAGTCATGTCCCTATAAATCTCATGTGGGTCTGTGCAGTTATGTGGAGAAATAAAAACAACTTGAGGTGTCACATTAAATATTAGCTCTGGTTAACTAAATGTTCTGACATTGGTAGTTGTAGCATTAGGCTTTTAATAGATTGTGACAATTTGTTCTTGCTGTTGCAGTCACTGTCCCCCTGGATAGTCTCACACAGCACTCATCCTGATTGTCAGAATAGGTTATTATTAGGAAAGGACACACTGACACACACACATACACAAACACACACACACACCAACAGATGGAAATTAACAAACCACGCTGGCTTCGGATTTCCCACCACGCTTGGACTGAAGAGGAGCGGCCAGATCAGAGGGGAGGGAGGGGCAGGATACTGAAGTACAAACAATGGTCAGCCACAGTGAATCACAGAGCCCCTCTCAAAGACCTAGGATAAGCAGGGCAGATTAAATAAACAGATAACTCTGAACGCTTTAAGAGCTGCGGATAGAATATGCTTCGTTGATGGAGGGCCTCTTAACTCTGCATTGCTCAGTGCACCATGGCAACTTGCAGGCCGTTTCACCATTGTGGCTACAAAGAGCAGTTTTCCAGCATCACACCCCAGAACAAATTTCAGCCAGATCTACACACAGATATTTATTATTTACAGTTGTCATTTTGTGGGTATCCTTTTTACTAGTTGGGTTCTGAACCTTAGGATTTGGGCCAATGTAGTAAATGTAGACAGTAGAATTGATACAAATGTCAGAATTAGAAGTGATCCTCTGACGTCTCTGTTAAAACGGGTCTTTGTTGCAGCTCTGACAATCCTAAGGCAGCTAACCATAAAGGGGGGACTCTATCGATGCAATACCCACAGAAGAGTGAGGGGAAGGAGCTGAAGATGCAGGTCCAACCTGAGACTCAGCACCGGGCCCGCTATCTTACTGAAGGCAGCAGAGGGTCAGTGAAGGACCGCACGCAGCAAAGCTTCCCTACTGTGAAGGTAATGAACTCTATAGGTGAAGTTTCAGCTTTTCTGGTTCAAGGTGCAGTGTTTAAGATTTAGGTGAATGTGATCTATTGGCAGAAATAGAGTATAAAATAATCCTAGTGATGTTTTCACTACTGTTAATTGGTTTCTTTTCCCTTGAATAGGCCCTTTATATTTTTTTACTTCATATTTACATTGGGAGCGGGTCGTCTCTACGGAGGCCGCCATGTTTTTTACAGTAGCCCAGACTTGACAAACTAAACACCTTTTTAGAGTTTTTATGACAACTGAATTCTCCCACAGTTTCTCTTTCATGTTTGGAAGAGGAGGGTGAGCTGAGCGGTATTCAGCTGCAACTTGCAACTTTACCACTTGATGTCACTAAATTCTACAAACTGAACCTTTAAGTTGAGATAATGAATGGATTATTGTCAGAGGCTTTTACCTATGTGTATATAGGATTTACTTTACTATACAATGTTATGTTTTCATCATGCTTTTAGCATTTTGTATCAACATACTGCAACATGCAAATAGACACAACACTATATAACACAATATTTTGTGGTTGTGTTTGTAATTTCAGTATTTTTATTTGCTGTGTAAGTGTTGAAAGTTGGCAGAAAGTTTGCACTGGATTTGAAGAGCCCCTCTTCATCCCCAGCATGTTACGACTGCAAGTTGGATATAAAAGAAAACTTCATCTTTCTGAAACACCGCTGTGCCCTTTTTTTAGAGGTGGAACTGAGAGATGAAGAGAAGTGAAAATACCTCTGTCCAGTCACCTCAGTATCATCAGGGATGATCATTAATTTAGCAAGTTTGTATCTCTTACTGGTCGACTAGGTGATTTTGTGCTGGCCCAGCTTCTGGCTACAGAAGTTGAAACCATGAACAAAAACAGAGAGTCACAGCAGTAGATACAAAATACCAGTAGATTGCATAATAAAGTGGAATCAAAGTCGGCTTATAAACAAGCTACGACTCATAGAGGAAGGTTTTGTAAATGGGCAGAACACACAAGGCTTGATTGGTTGAAGACAAGATGCCATTAAAGATGCTCATGAGGGCATCTGCTGGACAGGTAAGGAAGGACACTTAGTTAACGTCTGCAAAACAAGAGAAAGTTGAAGAGACACAGGAACAAGTTTGCAGCTGCATCAGGACAGTGTGTTATAGGACAGGAGAAAACATTTTCTGATCCTTCTGACTCATTTTGAAAATTAGCGGATGCATTTCTAGTTTTTAAGTTTTGCAGAAAAAGTTAGCATCACACGGATGTCCTACACAACATATAAGATTCAGATCCATTCTCATTTAGCAGATGCATTTTGAATCCTTCGTCTTTTTTCACTCTCACAGCTGGAGGGTGTGAACGAGCCAGTGATTTTACAAGTGTTTGTGGGCAACGATACCGGGCGTGTGAAGCCTCATGGGTTTTACCAAGCGTGCAGGGTGACCGGCCGCAACACCACAGCCTGCAAGGAGGTGGACATTGACGGCACAACTGTCATTGAGGTGTCCCTTGATCCAAGCACCAACATGACACTAGCGTATGTACTGTTCTTGAGAAAGAGATCGCTAGATTGTGTGATAATTTATGTTAAACCACATAAAACAAAGGCAATACAAGTGTTGCTTTGACTGCATGTCTTATACTTCACAGATTTTTCAATTACTTAATAAAATCATTGTGTAAAGGACCCCTGTGAGCTGTAAGGTAGATACTGTAAATATATGAACATTTTGTTAATCGGCAGTTAACACAAGCTGTTTTCAGACCTAACATGCATTCCAGATTTCGACACTGTCATCGGCTTTATTGCCTTAAGCTCTCTTACTCTATCGTCTTTCCAAGTTGGCATCTTTGTCTGTGTTTTTTTCATCCTGATTTATTTATTGTGATTTTATTCTGGAAAATATCCTGCCTTTTCCTCACACGTTCTCTGGAGTTTTTTCCCGCTAACCCCTTGGTAAAAACTCAGGAGAATGTCCGATAGAGCCCATTTATCCAGTGGAACTGACTCGATTATTAGGGTTCTCACAAACAGCCACTCTGGAAAATGTAGTATCTGGAGTTCAGTGCTTGTCTCAAAGCAGCTATGATGACACATAGTAAGATGCAGTGTGTTGGTGTTTAAGTGTTGTAAAGGGATTTTGGGAAATGAAGTTGTTTTACGTTGCTTCTCTGTGCAGGGTGGACTGTGTCGGGATCCTGAAGCTCCGTAACGCTGACGTCGAGGCTCGTATTGGCGTCGCTGGGTCCAAGAAGAAGAGCACACGTGCTCGCCTGGTGTTTCGGGTCAACATTCCCCGTTCAGACGGATCAGTGCTCACACTCCAGACTCCCTCATCTCCAATCCTGTGTAGTATGTCAGCCTCCTTGTTGTATTTATCTCTGTGGTAACAGTTATTACATTAATTGATACATTGTTTCAATCACCAAGAAATAAGTTTGGTTTATTTTTGCACAAATTATAATGTTTTATTTTTCTTAATGAAAGTTTAAAATGGGTTTAACAAACAGCCTACAAGCCGACCTGTGACCTACTTACTTAATAATCACAATTTATACTGTAAGCTGAGCCATTTTCTTCTCTTTTAACAAGAGAGTCCCTGTTTCTAAAGTTTAGTGTTGCCCAGGGTCAGGAAACTGTTGTTGTCTTTTGATGTCGCATTCTGAGACAATCTGTAAAGATTCCTTCAGTCTCAGGTGTTATTTAATAATACGTACAGTATGAGGGTGTGGTTGGTTTCATAAACAGGAAAGACACTTAAGGCTATAAGAGTTTCTGTGTAAGTGGAATTGAGAGAGACAGGGGAGAAAGCGAAGGAAAGGACCAAACAATAGAGGTGTGTGGACTTCTATTGTTTACACGGAGCCAGCGTGCTAGCCAGGGAAATATCTTTCCACAAATCTAAAAAGAAATGCCCCTTGGCATGTGAGTGTGTGAGTGTTGCTGCAGAGAACTGAAAAAGGTTGGTGAAGTGTATCAGAGCTAAAGTTATTTGATGTCAGGATCATAGAATATATACAAAGATATAAATGTCAATCTTTATATACATTCTGTGGTCAGAATATTGAAAGCTCATTTGACCACAAAGATGTCAACAATCATTTATTTAGAAAAGTGCTTTCCCTACCAGATACACCTAGCCAAGCAAAGGTCTCAAACTGCAGTGGTGGTAGTGTTTGCTTTATAAGTAACAAATAGTAACAAGATGTTAAGGGTTAGGGGTAATTTTAGGTTTAAATCATTTTTATTTTATCAATTTTAAAAGTTCTTTAAAAGTTAATGATTGATTGAATACTTCATATATTTATATTTGCACTGATAAGAGAGAGTTCAGCAAAATCATTGAATCGTGTTTAGAAACACTGTGAAACCTTTAAAAGCTTCAACTAAATACCCATATATAAAATACATTAAAAAAAAATATTAGTGCTTTGGGGTCAACATTGTTTTGTCTATGATAAATATTATGATCTATCTGCATTAAATATGAAATATGAATATTAAACTTAATACAAAACTTTGAATCTAGATTCTAATGGCTTCACAACAGGTGCGAAGCCAGTTAACGTGTACTTATTTAGTTGGACCACACCCATCTTTGAACATGGAGTTCCTTTTCATCTCAGCTTCAGTACATACCTAACATAACATTTGTGACTGCAACTTCCCGAGTTGACAGATATACACCAGCTCAATGGGATAAAAATAGAACCTAGTGTACTATTAAGCTGTAAACTTTAAAACTTGTAAAAGGCATTTAATATTGATCTGGTACTTCCAAAAAAAAAGTGGGCTTGATATCCGACACATAAAGTCACATAAAGATCTTTGTTCTCTCTCCCCTTTTTTGATTTCCAACCGACTCTGTATTTGATCTGTTTACAGCCCAACCTGCAGGGGTGCCTGAAATCTTAAAAAAATCACTGCACAGTTGTTCAGTGAGAGGTGGAGAAGAAGTCTTCATCATCGGCAAAAACTTTCTTAAAGACACCAAAGTCATATTTCAAGAGAATATTTCAGGTGAGAGTCTTTCCGAATGCTTTTTAATCATCTGCATGTATAGGTTCATACATTTTAAATTTTTGTGTTTGTTTCTGTGGTCAACCTGAAACTCTTTCTTCTGTCCAGATGAGAACTCGTGGAAGGCTGAGGCTGAAATCGACATGGAGCTGTTTCACCAGGTAAAATCTGATCTTGTTTTTGTACCAAATTATTAACGCTAATGAGCTGAGTTGATTTGTATGGGCCTTGTAATCATGTAATCACCTTAAATAGCTGCTGGTTGAAAGGTTTGAGTAGTCTCATTGTGTTTTGACCTAATTACACTCAGTCTCTCAGTGTGGACTTGAATGTCTCAGCAGTCCAGTTTTAAACCTTTGCCCTTGTGAACAAAACGCTCAGGAGTTTATCTTTTGTTTTTATTGGAGGCACACTGTGGATTTGTCGTGGGGGGGGGACATATACACATTGTACACAACTATGCTTCTCACTCAAATATCATCGTGTTTTTAAAATCCTGCACCATTTAAGTTCATCGCTGTTGGTAGCTCATTCCTTTGCTACCTCAAGTGTTCACGAGTACGACATCCCCATGCTCCTGATGTGCTGTTAGAACATGATCCATTAACATGGTGATGACCTACTCAGAAACTTATTGTAATTTTATATTCAATCACTGTTTTCTAATCTACTGCCCCTTTGACTCAGATTAGTTACGTGCACAAAGACCTACTGCTGTTGAAATTGTTCCTGGTTGCTGACTTTACTTTTTTGTTGGCTCATATCCAAGAATCACTTGATAGTGAAGGTTCCTCCGTACCAGAATCAAACCGTCACCTCAGCAGTGTATGTGGGAGTCTATGTGGTGACGAATGCTGGGAGATCGCATGATGTTCAGCCTTTTACTTACACTCCAGATCCAGGTTTGTTTTCGACTCCATTTCACTTTAACTACTTTACATATACGTTTCTCTTTATTCATCAGTCTATTGATGATATGAACACTTTGTTAAATATGTACATCTTCCTTAATGACTTGAATGAGATGAAATAATATTTCTGATGGTTTATATAGATTTTCTTTTGTTGTTGACTCTGTGAAATCTCTTTACATTTGCTATTCCAGGACCACATGATGTTCCTGTGAAGAAAGAGATGCTTTCTCCAGTGAAGACTTGTACTTTTGATGAACAAATTAAAGGTTATTTTTTCTTTTGTAAACTAATATAAACAATCACGATTATTTATTTTACTAGTGTGTATTTCAAAAACATATTTATACAAGTGGATGGAGATTTGGAGTTGCCCATCAGGCTTTGCTTTCACTTTAAGGCTGTTTATTTCCTTGAAAATTGCAGAGAATGTAAACTGTACATTTCACTTTTTTAGCTCACAGCTGAAGAGACATTTTTCAGTAAGAACATATTGACAATACGTTTGACTGTGGTATTCAATATATGAATATGTTCCCCGCTATTGCTCCCACAGTTCTGGATGGTGCTCTGATGCCCTCGATGTTGCCTTTAGTGAAAAGAGAAGACGTCACTCCGATGGAAGTGACAAGCAACATTCAATCTTCTGGCGTATATAAGGTGACGTATTGATTTGTTACCTGAAGAAAGGGCTCAGCATTTACATAATGAAAACAATTGAACTGTTTTGGATGTGATCTGATATTCCAAATTAAACTTGGAGGAAAATGTAATAACCTTCATAATTACCCTCAAGAAAGGGTTCTTGTGGATATAGGTTTTAAATGTCAAAGTAGTGGTGTGTACTCTAAGAAAAAACTAAACACACCTTTTGCCCTCTGTTTTGTGTTGTCATCAGACTGGTGATCTTTGTCAAGCCCAGCAGAACCCAGACATGACTGCAGCACATCTAAATAAAAACCGACCCTTCTCCAACAACTTGTCTCTGGCTGCAGCTGACCCTGACAAAGCTCAGGCTTCTGTTTTTACCAACACTGAGCCCCTGAGCACCATCCAGAAGCAGGACATTGCTCCCACCAGCTCATTTCCTGTGCCTACAGACTCTCTGCTCCAGCAGGGTTCCCAGCAGTTCCTCCTGGAGCCAAGAGAGGGCCTCGGCCTGGAGAGACCAGGCAGTGGCTCAGG
This sequence comes from Pleuronectes platessa, assembly GCF_947347685.1. Classification (NCBI taxonomy): domain Eukaryota; kingdom Metazoa; phylum Chordata; class Actinopteri; order Pleuronectiformes; family Pleuronectidae; genus Pleuronectes; species Pleuronectes platessa. The sequence continues at coordinate 18,484,931 of NC_070626.1, forward strand.
AGGTGTGGTGAGGCTGTGTGGAGAACCTACCCCCCAGCAGCAGCAGCAGCAGCAGCTGCCACTGTTCCCTCTAGATGAGGTGGCCCAGCTTGAAGAGGCAGTGAGACAACTTAAAGCCAAAGGGTACTGTAACTTACCTCTTCAGTCTGAAAACTCCATGGCCAAACAACAGCAGCAGCAGCAGCAACAGCAGCACATGCAGCACCAACAGCAGATCCAAAAACAGCAAATCCAGCAGCAACAACAGCAACAACAGCAACAAATGCATCAGCAGCAACAGGTGCTGGAGAATTTACAGCAGCATCTGTTTCAGTCACAGATTCAGATGCAGTGTGGCATGTTTCAGGACGCCACCCAGGGCAAGAACTCAGAACAGCAGGGCTCATCACAAGGAGGGGGGCCAAACCCTGGATCTCTCTTCCAGCAGCAACAGCAGCAGCAGCAACAGCAGCAGCAGCAACAAGCAGTTCTCTTTCAACAGGCAAACTTACTTTCCATTCAGACCAACTTCCTCCAGCAAACACCCTCTCACCCTTCACCACCCATGTTCCACAACCCCAGCTCTCTGGCTGACACACAAGATCCACAGGGGGCTCTATTTCAGAAGGCTTCTCAGGAGCAGGTCCAGGCTGCTCTCTTTCAAAACACCATGACAGTACTGCAGGCCCCAGAGCAACAGCCCACAACCCCTGGACTTTTCCTCCCCCAGTCCTCCCTGCCCACTCAGCTCACAACCAGCAATTCTCAACAACAGCAGCAACAACAGAAGCAGCAGCAGCTGGTCTTCCTCAATGCCCTACAGTCCCCTGCCCCTGAACCACAATCAGTATTTCAGGTTCAGTCCCAGCTCTCCCCTATCCAGCAGAGGAGTCCCATGGAGCAGCAGCCGCCCTCCCAGCCTCAGACCCACACACAGCCAACCCAGCAAGTTCCCTTATTCCAGAACATCTCTCCACATCCACCTGCAAACACACTCTCTCCAGGCCAGCAGCAGCAGCAGACTGGCCTCCTGTTCTGCAACAATACTCTGTCCACCCCAGACCAGGCCTCCAGCCTCCTCTTCAGCAGCCAGGGCCAGATGCCTCCTCTGACCAGCAGCAGTCTGGTTTCTCAAGAGCCCCAAAACTCCTCTCTGCTGTTTTCACAATCCAATCTGGTGACTGTAAACCAGCAGGATCGCTCTGAGCCAATGGCCTTGGGGAACCCCACCCATCCACGACAACAAGTCATGTTTCAGGAGCAGCAGCCGATGCAGCTGGGTGGCAGCTCAAACAGCCGACAGGAGCCTCCTGTGGGCCTCTTCATGCCTCAATCCAACATGGCCTCTCTGCAGGGGGGTCTGGCTCAAGAGCTTGCACAGTCAGCCATGTTTGCTTCACAGAACGGCGTGGCGAACATTCAGACGACTACCCCCTCCCCTGCTCAACAGCCAGGACCGCTCTTTCAGACGACCGTGAGTGGGGGCATCAATCAGCCCAGCCAGCCTCAACAGCCTGGCCTGTTCCTCTTTGGGATTCAGAACGGTAAGGAATCTATTACCTCAGTGTACGCAGTTAAAACTGATGAGATGACAGCAAGTAAAACAAGCTCAGAAATGTTAAATCAAGTTTCAACTTTCACAAATAATGATAAATAATTATTTGATCATTTTTACATGAACGCTGTTGCTAGAGAGAATTCTAAGTCCACTCTGCATTTCCTCTTAGCTCTGTTTTGATTTTCTCTCTTCTCTCATCAGCATTGTCTCCAAATGCTGCAGACAGCTGTTTTCAACAAAAAAATCTATGAAATCCCACTGTACACTAAAAGCAAACAGAAACAGTTTGGGCTGCAGAGGATTTAGCAGTGAAAGGGACAGATATTTTTCTCTGGAGTTGACAAAGACCAAAGCAGAACTGAAAGAGAGAGTGAATTTTGGACTAAGATTCGTCAGCTGGTCAGAGGCATGACTCCAGAGTTACACTATCCGTGCTCTGTTTCTGCTTAATGTGTAAATAGAGGACTGTTTGTTAAGATGTAGGCCACATCAGCTGTAAAGTTGATGTCAGTGTTGTGACTCTGCTTGTTTCTGCTGCCCCCAAGTGGTCAAATATCTGCTGATCTAGTTTTAACGAGAGTCATGTGACACATATAAGCTAAAACTGTTATTAGATAGGAAAGCACTGCGTGAAATATTACATAAAATCATTTAGATTTTCTATGTGATTTTTCATTTTATTTGTTTTATTAATATCATATTTAATGTACCAATTTATTGATTAAATAATTGTCAATCTTTCTTACCTTCTTACTGCTGTATATTTCCAAATGGTATATAAACAATTATTTATCTTCAAAGTAAATACATTTTTTTACCAGGTTAGCTCGTCTATAAATGTGGCAAGAATGAAATAAAATCAACAATAGTACTTTAGAGCAACAATTTGACAATTTATACCCAATTTTGTGTCTAAACAAATTACTAAACATACATGATTTTTCTTATTAAACTGTTTTGAAGTAACTTTGCATATAAAAGCAAAATATATATATTTTTTCAAGGTTGTTAACTCACTCACTCTCACCCACCTGTTTCTGCTTCCTCACAGGATGTGGCCAGTTGATGAACACTCCTGGAAACACACTGTCGGATCAGATCATAGCCATCAGCCAGTCTGGTCAGAACCAAAGAGAGAGTGATGCTCGTATTCAGTCTCTGCTCAATCAGTCCCTGTCTCAGTCTGGGACTGTGCAGAACAGCATGTCCGCCTCACAGAACATGGAGAAGATCGACGACCTGCTGGTCAGCCTGCAGGAGTCCGGAAGCAACTTAAGTCGTTCATATTAACCCCTGTACTTCATTCTTTGACTGATATTCTGTATGGGAAATTAGACACAGTTAAACGTATATGAATTTGTTTTGACAAACCGCATGATGTGCGTCACCAAATGTTTTTCTAGCCTACTCACATATAATTGAGTCTTCATTAGGAAAGAAACTGTGAAGCATTGTCAAGTGCTGCCGGCCGTGCTGAGAGCGACTCTTATTAAAACTATGGCATAATACGTTGCCTAAAGCAAACTGGAGAAATTAATATCGAGACAGTGAACTAGAAATTTGTGTCGGACTTTCTTCGCCGACCAGTTGGACCAAGAGAGGCAAATATCTCTTAATAACATTAAAGACTGAATGACTCCCCAATGTTAAATCATGAATGTGAAAACTGAGGTGGACTGTAGATGAGAACTGTGAGACAATTTGTCGTAACTGTCTGATGACGATGAAGATGATGATGAGGCAGGTGAAATTTAGCCCAAATTTTCGTTCATATATCTTGTGAATTTTTGTTGAAATCCGTAAGTAGATTGTGAGTCGTGTTGTTTGGTTGTCGTGGTGTTTTCTAAAGTGTTCTCCAAAGTGTTTGGTGGTTTCCGTGAATAGTGTTCCCTTTAATACTTCTTTCGTAGTTTTGTCGTTGTTGCATGGAGGGTGGAGCGCGTGGTACGGTAGGAGTGTAGAGTGTAGGTATAGTCACTGTTGACGGGGTTTGGAATTATTAACAGTGAAGCAAGTGAAGCAAGAGTAGGTGAGAGGGGAAGAGTGGAGGAAGGTAACTGAGAAGTCGAAAATTGCAATGAATAGAAACATTTCCTTATGTCTTATGTGATGTGTAGCTACAAACATGTGTCTTTCATGTATGTGGATGCTTGTTATTTCAGTGTTGCAGCAGATAGCTGATGATATGAATGAGTTCACTGTAGCTGTTTCTGAAAGGCCACGAAGTGACGTAGGTTTTCATTGATGATGTGATAAAGACAGAAACTGCATTCAGTCTGTGTCTGAGTAAAGATCTTTAAAAACAAAAAAAACCCGACTAATAAAGTTTAGACCTGTTTGGTACAGTAATAAAAAAAAAGAATATTTGTCATAGAGCGAGTAGCGGTCAGTAACATGATCATCAGGAGCTCTAAAGCATATCTTTCTATATTAGATATTTCGCCGTCACCACAGTGTACAGACAGCACTTTGTAATGTAGTATAAATGAACAGGCTAACATTTAGTCTGTATTCATCAAAAACAAACTGTGTCAGTTTGATTATTTTTACAGCTTAGTCTCCTTTGAATACATTAGGAAGAAATAACTCTTTTAAGATAGTGTAGTGGAAGAAATGTAACAAATAATGGCTGATATGTTTGTTTTTTACATGTAGATTCAGCACTTTACGATGCTGTGACGACTTCACTCATCCAGGGTACACTACAGTCCCACGAGAGGTGGCTTTCCTTCTTTTTGATCTCAGCCGCCTCTTCCTCATTGTTTACAGTGAAGAAGATACATTTCCCATGTGTTTGCATAGCAACGCTCATGTAGTCGGGCAAACTCAACAAACATATTTCCACTCTTTTGAGATGCTATCATACAGTTTAATACATATATTTCACATTATACAGTTAAATACAACATCTAATTTCCAGCCATGTTACAACTACTACTTTTCAATCCCAAAACCTAGTGCGTTATTTATTTCTGGATAGAGAAAAAACTGCTTAGAAATCTGGACAAATGAGGAAAATGTGGTTCAAGACATTTTTATTTTAATGACTTTTATTTAAATACATGCATCTGCAGTAGAGAGAGAGAGCAGAATGTAATATAGTATATTAATATAATTTTTTTGTCATAAGGGTAGGATCGTTTTGTGTTGTAGTGTCATTTTGCGTCAGGCACGCATGAACTGGAGTAGTATTCTTAAACGAGCTAGAGAAGAGCCTTTTTACCCGTTTTATTCAAGTGATGAATTCAGCTGAATGTTGAGGAGAAGCAGTCGTTTGTCGGCTACAACTGTACATTATATATCTCACCTGGATCGACGTATTAACATGCAGTAACAGAGCCCTTTTTCTAGGTTTCCCTTTAACTAGAAACCCGTCTGCAGATCTAATGTTAGCCTGTGGCCTCAGGACCAAAGTTTGACTCCAATCTTGCTTTGCATGTATCCTGATAACAGGCCAGTTTTATGGCTCGTGAGCCTTTATTTACTTTTATTTTTTCCAACTCACAATTAAACTTTTGAAAAATCATAGACAGCCTTTTCTTTTCCCTCCTAAAGATACAGATTTCAGTGACGTCACACCTTTCTCTGTTTGTTGTGTTGTGTTGTGTGGTTTTACTGTACGTGTGTGCATGAACAAGGGGCTGGTCTCTACTGACGATCCAATGGGCTCTAGTTTAATGCCTTGTCTCATTTTTCTCTGTAGAGTCTGTCAGAAACTCAGAAACACAGTTACATTTTATACACTTTTCAATCAGTTTGTTGTTTTTTGTGACAGATATGATGTAAACTTGACCAATGTGATATGTGGAACTACAGTGTGTCGGTTTGAGCAGTTAGACGGTGTTTTTTAAAGGGACCCTACTCCTGAAGGAAACCTGACTTTGGAGAAAAGAGCTGTCTGTGATTGGCTTTCTTCAACTTGTGAAGTAGAAGAAATGAGATCTCCAGTGTTGAATATTTATGATTTTATTTGTTTTACAGATTTCTTTTTTCTTTTTTTTTGTTGTAGTACCTGTTCCTCGTTTTGGAGAATCTAATTTATTCGTGTGTTGGTTATTATCTAAATTGTTTCCTGTAATCCTAGTTCTGAATGTACTGATAAGCCCCCACAATAATATACATTCCTGTGCACAGTTACACATTAATGAACATATATCATATGTGTTTGCTCGAGACTTTTAATTGGCCCTTCATTTCTGCTTTAACCACGAAGATAAAAGCAGAGAAAAATTGCACGGAACTTCAACAGTTTTTTAAAGAAATCTTAAAAATAGGAGCAACAAATTTCAGTATTTTTTACGATGACTATAATTCTGATTGTGATTACAAAGTGTGGTTGTAGACGCCTCACTTGAGATCCAGAATGTTCTTTTTTACACACACTGGGGAGGTAATTACTTTTTTGTAATTACAGTTTCCTCTTTGTTAATTTACAATGTAGCTGTAGATTAGAAAAACACGAGTGTTACTCTTCATACAGTCTTTACTAATTGTATGTAAAAGAGCAGGATTGTTGATAAAGGTTCTCACTTTTTCCAAGATGCTACTAACTAACTCTGTGTTTTCCTGCAATAGAACAAGACGTGGCTTGCTATTAACATTACCAGTTCATTTAAGATCACCAAACTGAATTTGCTATCACAGGTATTTTTTCCCCCCTAAAATGTCACTATAGACACGAATATAAGCTGTACATGTGCCTTGAGGAGATGTCGTGGTATCGACCAGATGTTTCACCGTTCAACAAGCCCATGGCCCCTGTAGGCCGGTGTCGATTAGAATGTTTTAAGCCATAAGACTTTAAGTGTGCTTCAAATGCTCAACAACAGTGACCAGATAAGTGTGGTTGTGGTTGATACATGTGTTGTGCAATTCCTGTCATGCGTCTAATTTGTTTGTACTGAAGTATCCATTGCATTTATGTTACACGACGTAGATGCAGACAAACTTTTTCTCTGAAACTGCTATGCAGCTAATATACTGTAAATGTAGATCTGTTAGTTTTTGAATATATATATTTTTTCTATATATGGCCTCACCTGAGAAACCAAAATAGATGTTCTTTCTATTATTTATGTTGCTTGTTGAAATGTTTTCTGATGCTTTAAGTGCCGCCTGAAAGCGATTAGAACTCGTTTAGTCAGTTGAAATGTAAAATTCTCTATCTCTTTTTTTGATTCAAGGGTCACTAATTGTCTTTTTTATTACATTGTTGCTAGTACAGTTAATGTGGTGGTTTGTGTTATATCCAGGCCTGTTGTTTATTGGTGTAGTGGTTACTCGTCTTTATGATTTCTCTCAGGGCCTTGGAGATATCAGGATTCTTATTCTGACCAATAACATCAATGCATGATGGTTTTGTGGGTCTTTTAATTACACATTCTGCAAAGCAAAATTCACTGTAATTTATCCCGACTTAGTCTGACATTGGAATTTTCCAAAAATGTGCCTTTTCCACATTCTTTTTGTAATATCTTTAAAGTCTGTTCACTCTTAACACAAAAGAACCACTTTACCAATAAACAGCTTCTTTTAGTCCTGGAAATAAAGAGGGGGAATTTAGTCTTTTTGTTTCTAACAATGTGAACAATCGTCTGATAATCACCCTGGGGAGAAAACGATCTTTCTATATATTTGGCTTTGGTTGGGACATTTGTTTTTCTTGCAAATACATTTTTGTAAACTTGCTGCTATCTATATTAAACATATACACGTTCAATGTGTTGCCTCTGAGCTTTTATTTAATAATTTACTGCAGAAGACTGGGCCTTCTGCCAACAAACAAAATATGTCAGAAAAAGTAACTTCTCTCCAGGTTGTCCTTCAAAAAAGCAAGTCCACACAATCTGCCCTTAGAAATAATGGTGCAAACGTTGACTAGAAATATATATATATTAGTTTTTTTTTAAGAAAATGACAAATTTCAAATTTAAAGACAAATTGTATAGTTTAATATAATTTGAATAGATTCCTTTCACCTCAATCTTTTACACTTAACACTAAGGATGGTAGAGAAACACAGGACAGGCTTGGTTAAGGGTTGTCAGGAAAAGGAATCAGTGGAGCATGTGGTTATGAGTTGTAGGAGCAATGGGACACAGAGGGTGTAATGATGAGTGGACTCAGGGAATTAGGTGTCCCACGATAGGATGAATACGACAGATAACAGGTGAGGGTACTAGTAGCATTTTGAAGGGATAAAGTAGACTATATGTTAGAGTGTGGTTGTGGGTGTTTTGTATATATATCATATACTTATTTGAATGTTATATATTTGGATTGAGTGTATTAATTTGTATGCCCTGTCGATGGTCTGTTTTCTGACCAACACGCCGGAGCAGAAGTTGGCGGTAATGCGCCCATAAGCCGGAAGCCAAGCGCCGTTAAACAACAAGAAGATGAAGACCTTTGTGAGCGGCCCATTTTCCGACAGTCCCTCAAACGCACCATCCACTTCTCGCGTGTTTGCGGCGCGCGCACGTCCTCCTATCTTTCAGGGGCGCAGAGGGAAACATGGCCGACGTGGTAGAGGCGGACGGAGAGAAACTCAGCAAAAAGTAAGCGTCTGGATTTCCACGGTCACATTTAGACCTTTCTCTAACGCGCTGTTATTTCACTGACACGAACCGCGGCCTCGACCCGGGTCTCTGTTAAAAACGTGGCCGCGCGGTGTGACTCCATGTTACATCAGGTTCTAGTGAAGTGAGGAGTCCATATGGAGGCTGGAGAGGAGCCTACACATCCCATGATTCAGTTCGGCTCTGCCTCTGGTAGTTGTATTTCTGAGTGTGAGCTGGAGCTATTTGTGTTTGTGCGTTTTGCCAAACAGAAAAACTACAAGATCCGAAATGCATGCAAAAAAAGATGTCTTCCGTACATTGATTTCGGATTCGATTTTGTTTAATATTGAATTGAACGTGCCGAATGTATAATCGCGATGTTTTGTTGTAGTCATATTTAATATTGTACATGAGCGTCCCAGCAAGTCTTCAGTGGTGGTAACTGCGTTTTCTAAAGCTTAGACTTGCTGCATATGCAAACAAACGTGAATGATTTCTTCATTAAATAGTCTGACTCAGTTGGAGCGAAAGAAACAGGTAACATGAAAGCACATCAAGGGAACACACATCTCATTTGAACTAAGACATATCTAATAATGAAATCAGCTGAAGGGCTTTCTTGTGTTTCCACTGTCTTATATCACTGGTAGTAATTCTGTTGTCTGTGACACACCCGCTTGGCCAATCAAAAGTCAAGTCAAATCCTGCACCAGTTTCTTAATGTAAAGTCTGCCCCCTCTTCTTTCTACCTCATTGGGATTTGGTCTGAGTTACGTTTCCAACAATCAGTGTTTCCTGATTGTCTACAGACATACTTTGCTAGAAAAGCTGCAAACTGTCCTGATATATGAAGTCACTTTCAGGGGGGCTGAGTGTGAGGATGCAGATACCAGGGTCAGAGGCTCTGGACCTTTCCAGCCTCTAAGTTTTACTCTGGATAATGTCCGGAGGAGCCAACGTGAGCACACAGCAGGAGATTCTCTGGAAGATTCTCCGCAAGCAAGTGGGCGTTGGGGACATTTCAAAAACGTGACAGAAGCAAAAATAAACACTTAGAATAAAAATATCTCAGAATGAAAAAAAGTTGGGGTACACATAGAAGACACAGACAAAGATGTCAACAGAGATTTGGGTTACAATCAAAAACACAGGATCCCCTCAGCGAAGTTGAGGGGACTAAGTCGGGACCCAATTCTGCCGACATTCTCCGGAGTTCATGTCTGAAAACGGCTTATGTCTATTTCCTCAGGTGTGCCTGCTGCTGACTGTGGTAGATCAGCATGCTGTGTCTGGTCAGGGCAGCCAGGCAGCAGCTGTGCCACGCCTGTGGTGTCAGGGGACAGTGGTTAAAATGTGCGTCCCCACGTACAGCTGCAGTCCTGGCTCAATTTTACGGAAACCAATCGAGAGGTGACAAAAGGTTGGTGGCTTTTCCATTCCAGTGAGAAAACAACCAACCTTTTGTCACCGGAGCAAATGTGGTTCCTCTCCCCTGTCTGCATGATTATTTGTTGTGCGTCTGTTATTACTAGATTGTGCCCATTCCTTTGTCTTGGTATTTAATTACAGTTTAGAACAAGATGTACAGTGGGAAATTATTTGTGTTTCCTGTTCAACAGTTTGAATGTCCATTAAATCTCAGCTGAGGTTGTGTCATTAACAGCAACAATGTTATATTTGGATTCTTCCTCACTTTTCCATCAGTGAGCTGAAGAGACGAATGAAAGCTGAGAAGAAGGCAGCCGAGAAAGATGCCAAGGTCAAGGAGCAGGTGGAGCTCAAGAAAGAATCCAATGAGGGAGCGCAAAATGTCGGTGGGCTTGATGAGGAGACTCTCGACCCAAATGTGAGTTTTTTTGTATGATGATTACACCTTTACTTAAACCCTCTTATATTTTAGTCTCAATCACAACGTGTTTTCCTCTTTTGTAGCAATACTTCAAGATCCGCTCCCAGGCCATCCAGGAACTAAAGGGCACAGCTGAGGACCCGTACCCACACAAGTACCATGTAGACCTGTCACTCACAGATTTCATTGAGAAATACAATCATCTAGAGTCGGGAGACCAGCTGACGGAGGTTTTTGTCAATGTGACAGGTACCAGAAATATTTTATGATCCTATACTTATGAGCTAATATATACCGATAGTGTAATTCAGCTGTAAAACGTAATATATAATTTTTCAGGTCGCGTCCATGCCAAGAGGGAGTCTGGGGCCAAGCTGATCTTCTATGACCTGCGAGGCGAAGGCGTCAAGCTGCAGGTTATGGCAAACTCAAGGTACAGCTTGATGGCCAATGTCAAAAGCACACTTTTAATCTGTCGTCTGCAGATGATTTTTATTTTCAGGATTAACAATCGTCAGGTCACAGCTCAGTAGATTCACTGTGTATTTTCACTAATTCAAACAAATGCAGATTCATATACGTTGACATTCATTTGGATACGTGTGAGTGCATTGAGTTTGCTTTCTGAACTGTATCTTCTTGTTCCGTTGTCAGAAACTATAAGTCTGAGGAGGCCTTTGTGGCCATCAACAACAAACTACGCCGTGGTGACATCATCGGCGTCCGTGGGAACCCGGGGAAGACTAAAAAAGGGGAGTTGAGCATCATTCCCGTCGAGCTGACCCTGCTGTCTCCTTGTTTGCACATGCTGCCCCACCTCCACTTTGGCCTCAAAGACAAGGTAATGCCTGACGTGATGAGACACTCCATGTCATTGAAGGACGTCTTAAAGCCTGACAGCCACAAAGTCATACATTTCTGTAAATACCACATTAAGATATTTCATTCCGACTAAAACCGAATTATTTAAAGTAGAAGTATTAGTTCTTAGGTCTTTAAAGTTGCTTTGCGTCTAAGGCAGTGACAGATTCTTTTTTAAGCATTTGCATTGTGAAAGTCTGAACTATATTAATTATATTTAAATTATTGTTGTAACTAGTGCAGGGCTGTATACAACCTATTAGGCAAGCAAGCTGGGGAAGTTTCCAGTTTATCTGGTACAATGCTACAGGAATTATTTTACAGAAAATTGAACTCTAAAATGAGGACTCATGTTTCTTTCTTTCTTTTCTGAGTAGAGAAAGAAGAATCATGGGAACCACTAGCCTTATATAACTACTGCCTCCATTTGTTTCGTCTTATGAGCCTTTCCTCGATGGTCTCACTATCACTTTCCATTGCTTAAAGATTAACTCATCTGTCTGTGCACTGTTTCACATGCGAGTATGTTGCAGTCAATTTAGTAAAAATCTGCCCAAACCTGTTTCAGGTGGGGGTAGCCACCTTTCTTGTTTGACTGTTTTCTAATGCCACCAGTTAATGAATTATAATTGTGAATGTATATATGTGCATTAAGATATGGGCTAATGGTTGATGTTTAGTCCAGATACATGGAACACGTTAACACTATAGTACAGAACAAGCAATTTCAAGCTGTAACTTTCAAATTTGCTGAATACAAAGACAAACAGGCTCAGTTCTTTAACCAGGAAACACTTAGGGCTTCAGTTTCAGTATAATTTGGTGTACAATATAGATTCCAACCCAATCCATTGAGAATTAAGAATTTATGAGACTAAAAGAATTGCAAACATGGTGAAAACACCAAACTAAAGTTATAGGATTTGTGCAAGGTTCCCAAATTTAACTGAAGTTTTCATCAAGGAAATCCATATCTGGAGACAAAAAAGACAAATTGACAATCAACACCGTTACAACTGCAACAATCAACTTTGAAAGTCTTTTTCTCACAACTATGCGATCTGTCTCTCAAAGGAAACACGATTCCGCCAGCGCTACTTGGATCTGATCCTCAACGACTACGTGAGGCAGAAGTTTATCACTCGCTCCAAGATCATCACCTATCTGCGTAGTTTCCTGGATCAGCTCGGATTTTTAGAGGTAAGAAGTCTGAAGCAGATTGAAACATTGAAGTTGATTGAGTCGAATTTGTAAATGTTTTTAACATTTGAGTCATTTCAAATCAGAGCATTTAAATTTGCTTTGCTGAATCCCATAGATTGAGACACCGATGATGAACATTATTCCTGGTGGAGCAGTGGCTCGTCCATTTGTTACTTACCACAACGATCTGGATATGAACCTGTTCATGAGGATTGCTCCTGAGCTCTACCACAAGGTAAATTATTAATAAGTGTCACTCATTAAGTCCTTCTCAGTAATCATTTCCAGAGGGAATGTTTGAGTAATTTCCCTCTGGGTTTGGGCTTGTTACATTTCTCAAAATATAATATTTATACTGTACTTCATATTGTCCCCGCAGATGCTTGTGGTTGGTGGAATAGACAGAGTGTACGAGATTGGTCGTCAATTCAGGAATGAAGGCATCGACCTGACTCATAATCCAGAGTTCACTACCTGTGAATTCTACATGGCTTATGCAGATTACAATGACTTGATGGAAATCACTGAGAAACTTCTCTCAGGTAAGTGAAAACACTAGCGCAGGCTGCAGTATAGCTCCAGTGAACTGGTATTTTTCTGCAGGGTACTGACATTTGGTATGTTGATGACTTGCTGAGGGGAATGGGACCCTGACTGTCACCACTTCCTGTAATCATGTCAGAAATGCTCTTGGTATGTCCCGGATGCACAGAGCATGGCTCACTTGACTGCGATCGGCTCTGTGCTGCTGGATTCACATAGTTAAAGTGCTAAGCTCAGTCTCATTGCCTCTAGGTTTGTGGATTTGTAGTCGATTGCGTCTTCAGCTGTCGTCTCATATTTTGAGGGAGGCATTTGGGATTTCTCGGATTTCCAAGACGACTTGATTGGCTAGTTGGGAGTGCGGTTTAAAAGGAGAACAGGCAATGGAAATAAGAGTCTCTAGAAAGAAATGCCTCCCTTGTCTTGAGTTGATTCAGTAGGAAATGTAAACTTTTATTTACCAACACATAGATTACTTATTAATTACTCTGAATTCTGTGTATCATAATTAAACAAACAGCTGACACTATAATATTTTCTGCACTAAATATTGTAGAACAGTATCAAGTTTTAGAACGGATAGCATTAATCCTTACACCTTATTTCTAATTTGGTTTCATTCTTTTTACTTTTTTTCACTTTTTTTCAATTCAAAATTTGTTCTTGCCTCCTTTGAGCTGACGTGACAGCCCTCTTCTACCCAAATCATCCACCATGCATTTCAAAAATTGTACAATGACCTGCAGTCAGTGTGGAGCTCGCCATGAGCTTCTCAGGTGGCCCCTCAACTATATACATACTGAAAATTTGACTGTTCCAGCACAAAGCCTGAATGTTGTCCCTGAGGCTCAGCCACAGAAACGCCCTGTGCAACCGAAAGTGAACTTTTAGTTTCTCTTTTGTTTTTGCTGTATGAACCTGTCCTAGAGCTCGGTTTCTTGGTAAACTTTGTATTTACGGGAAATGTGTACAGTGGGCAAATAGTAAAACTGCTCTCCCTAACTCAGTGGCTCCCTCTTTGTTCAGGAATGGTGAAGCACATCACCGGAGGATACAAGGTGATGTATCACCCTGATGGTCCAGAGGGTCAGGCCTATGAGATTGACTTCACTCCCCCATTCAGAAGAGTGAGCATGACCCACGACCTGGAGAAGATCATGGGAGTTAAATTCCCTCCAACTGACAGCTACGACAGTGATGGTGAGAGTCTGTAGAGATTAAATGGAAAAGTGAGATTAGAATGTCTTTCTTTTCCTCTTTTCTATGACATTCTTTCTTCATTACTCTTCCAGAAATTAGAATTTATTTCACAGCTTTATAATTTCTTTGAAAAAAAACCTCACTAAGAGTTTATCTGATCCCTCTTTGTCTTCCACCCTTTTGTCCCCAGAGACACGTAAATTCTTTGACGTCCTGTGCGCACAGAAAGGAGTCGAATGTCCCCCACCCAGAACTACTGCCCGCCTCCTTGACAAGGTGCTCTATAGATGAAATCACCACCTGTTGTACAGTATACTGTTTCTCCCCATATTTTTCTATGAGGCCTTTACCAATTACGTTTTCCAATACAGTTGGTTGGAGATTACCTTGAGGTCACGTGCATCAATCCCACATTCATCTGCGATCATCCTCAAATCATGAGTCCCTTAGCGAAATGGTGAGAAACACTTAATTTCAAATTCATATTTATGGTTAGAAAACACAGTGCTCAGCTTCATAACGAAATCCTGTCATTGTTTCAGGCACAGAACCCACAAAGGCCTGACTGAGCGGTTTGAGCTCTTTGTGATGAAGAAGGAAGTCTGCAATGCTTATACCGAGTTGAATGATCCAATTAGGCAGAGGGAGCTGTTTGAGCAGCAAGCCATGGTGAGGATCAAACCATTCTCCATCTACCCTGATACCTCCTCCAATTATCTAAAGGTTCAGGCTTCTGACTGTGGCAGTGGGAGTGTGTGCATCACCGCATGTTGATAATAACACTTGAATCTTTTTCAGGCCAAAGCGGAGGGTGACGATGAAGCCATGTTCATTGATGAGACCTTCTGCACAGCTCTGGAGTATGGTCTGCCACCAACCGCTGGCTGGGGAATGGGCATCGATCGTCTCACCATGTTCCTGACCGACTCCAACAACATCAAGGTGAAGATGTCGTATGAATCCGGATTGGTCCTTATCTGTCATTGTCTTTGAAAAGAACCAATCTGAGCATTTTTTCTGATCTGCTTGCCTCAGTGAAGGCTAAGGGGAAGTCCTTGTCATTGTTAAAGGAAACATTTGACCTGTTTTTGCTTTGTGCACTCGTCAACCACCACAGTCGTCATGTCTTGACATTTCCCTGCGCTACGAAAAAGATTCACTAATAAAGCTCAGTCCAATCACCTGTGACGGATTGTAGCCTCCTGCTGTAGCTTGGTAAACCTCACTGGTATGGTGATGGTCAGTCAGAGCTGTAACGAGATGAAAAGTCAGTTTCATTAGATTCATAATAAAAATTAACCTAAAATATTATCTAGTCTGACAGTTCTGTCTGTTCACAGGAGGTGCTGCTGTTCCCTGCCATGAAGCCTGACGACAACAAGACTTCAGCACCCGTAGAGGGCACGTCTGTCTAATGACATGACCTCACGTGACCTCTGATCTGAGCAGGAGTCAGTATCAAAACCTTCACCTCACTGTGGTCATCAGTGGAATCTCCAGGGTTTTGTGTTTTATCGATGTTAGTCTGTCACAGGTCACAAAATTGCTGTTAAGGGAAACCATCCTGTGTCAGTGAGGCTTTTTCTTTCTCTCATGTTTTTCTTACTTTCATGGACACATTCTGATCCTAATAGTCATCCAGACTGTAAATGCTATCATGTGACCTGAAGTATGCAGACCTGGAGGAAATATATGTTGAGATACTTCCAATGGTGCTTGTTTGGTGTTGCCAAATACACAGATTAGATGCATCACATGACAACAAAGCTCTAGCTCCTGATGAGTTGAAGTTTTCTCAGTCTAACCATCTGTTTTTACCAGGTCTGCTCTTTTACTTGTTTGATTCTACAAAATCTAAATTCCTCTGCCAAGACTGTTTAAACATGATTAAATCTGAATAAAGGGCAAATGAATCTATGCGTTTGAGTCTCTTTTGATGTTTTTCAGTCCGTTTACAGAACAAACATCTGATTAATTCAGTCCCTCTTTTTAAATGCCCTTTGACTCTTCCACTGGGAGAAAGCATAGTCACACTGACCTGCAGCTGGATTAGTAAACATTAAACTCCGTGATGCAAGAAAACTGTAAAACAATAGTTAAATGCATTTATTAGGGCCCGAGCACTGACAGGCACTGACAGACAGTGAGGCCCTATTGAAATTGTAAGGATTATTATTATTTTACAGGCAAATTAATTGGCTTTTTGAGGGCTTTAACATGCTCAAATTTTTGCCAAAATTTGCAGAAAACTAGGAAGTGGTGAAAATTTACTTTTCATTTAATTAAATAAAATGATAATGATAAAAATAAAATAAATCTTTTTTAATTTAATACGATATTGTGCAATGGATAGGTGGTTGAAGTCCCGCCAATTTTAGAGGTTCAGTATCTTGCCAAGATGGGGAAGAGTGTGAATCGAACCACTCTATCCCCTAGACCAGTGTGCCGTGAGAGATAGGTGTGCCGTGGGAAATTATCTAATATCTAGTGTTGCACCGAAGTATCGGCCGAACATCGGTAGCGGCCGATAGTCACCTCGTTTACTGACATCGGCACATCGGTAATAATCTTGACTTTCACCGATATAATTGGTATTTGTGGTTAAATCACTGGGCAAGTGCCGCGGCTGGGTTAGCAGTCGCCCTCCTCTCCACGCCGCCGGAGACTCGGCGTGCGGCACGCCTCGACGTTTTTTTGGGGGGGAGGTGCTCTTCCGCGGTGCCTCACGGCGTCAGTGGTGCGGGGGCTTTCTTTCTCTTGGACCGTGGGGCGTTGTCCGTCGCCGGTGCGGAAGGCGGGCCGTTGGAGGGGACCAGGTACGGCGGTCGGCGGCAGCGACTCTGGACGCGTGTCGGGCCCTTCTCTTGGATCACCTCAGCTACGTCGCCTGCTGGGGGAACCCTCCGTTCGCGCGGGGGCCCCCTCCGGCGTTGCGCCTAGCAGCCAGAACTGGTGCGGACCAGGGGAATCCGACTGTTTAATTAAAACAAAGCATCGCGAAGGCCCACGGTGGGTGTTGACGCGATGTGATTTCTGCCCAGTGCTCTGAATGTCAAAGTGTCAAACGGCGGGAGTATTACTACTAGTACTATTGGCACTCAAAACAGGTCAATCTGTTTTAGACAGGGTTAAAAGGTCCTGTTTTAAATGATCCTTGTGGTATTTTGACCAAAATATGTTACAGACATTTCATTAAGACCCCAAGGAACCATATCAACTGTGATAAAATGGGTATAATGTGTCTCCGTTAAATAAAGTTTAGTTAAATCAAAGATTGTTTCATAAATCAGATTCAATTTGTGCTCATTAAAAGATAAGAGTAATAAAATAAAATAGTGCTTTTTAATACATTTAGAAACTATATTACTAACTATATGTATTATATGTACTGTGTTAGTCCATAGAGTGTCATTTTGGTTGGTGGTGTGCCCCAGGATTTTGTAAATGTAAAAAATGTGCCGCGGCTCAAAAAAGGTTGAAAATCACTGCCCTAGGCCACACAGCCTGCTCATTCCAATGAGAAACTAAGCAGATCAAGAAGATGGATAAATTATTCTGTGCGTGTGTCTGTGTCATTCTATGCTGCTGTTTGATGTAATTCATCTTAATTTTCACCCTGACTCAGTATGATTGATGCACACAGAGTACCAAAGGAGATGTGTTGGTAGTAACATTTAAACCAGGATGCTGTGCTCTCGACTCATACTGCATGTGACCATGCAGTATTCTTTCATTAGCAAAGCAGGAAAACAGCTGGAGTGCAGCTGTTTGGTCACAGCCATGGAAACCTAAGTAATGATACTGTTATGTATTCTCGTTTCTCAGGTTTGTGCTGCAGAAAGATTGCAATAAAGTATGTTGGGCATGGACTGCCTGATATACCCCTGTAGTGTCACTTCACATACTGGAAATTAAAAGTAGAATGAAATGTTTCTAGAATATCTAAATAGTTGACAGGGAATTTACTGTTTGTCGACTTATCAATTAATTTATTAAAAGCTCATTTCCCCCTGCTGCTTAGTCTGTACGGTTTTTATATTGTGTTTTATTTACATTGTATATATTGGTTTATTTTTGTCATGCACTAGTTGCTGGTTGTACATCAAATTGCCCTTGAAGGATAATAAAGATTTTCTTTTGTCATTCATGCTTCCCCAACCGTTGCGCGTCTTACAAAGCAATTCCGCGCCAGAACACTAGGCGGAGTAATGCTTTTTGTCGAAGACGACCTGAGAGACGCCTTCTTTCTTCTTCATCGATTGTTTATTTACATAGCTACTGCGGCTCCTTGTAGCCTTTTTCAGGCGGACAAATACGCCAGTCAGTGACGGGTTATACAAGTGGACATACTTTCGGATCTCTTCTGCCAAACGCTCTTCTATTTGGTCCATATTCATTCTTCTATATCTCCCGTCGTTTCTGACTGTATTATGGGGCATGAAACCGGAAATGCAGCTCTAGAAGGGATGTAGAGCAGACCAATCACAGCCTTGTGGGCTGAGTGAGCTTGCGGAGCTTTGCCGTAAATTTTAGAAAAGGGGGTCGACACCCGTCAGCACGTAAGGAGGGATACATAAGCACGTAAGGGACCTGGAAGGGCTCTCAGGTGGTGTAGCCTAGTTGGTAGAGTTATGGTCATCATTGCGAGGGTCTCAGGTTCGAGTCCCACTCTTTCCCATCTTCTTGCCGGCAAATGAACTCTTAAAATTGGCAGGATTTAATTTAATAAATTAAATTAATTAAATATAAAAACAGAAATAAAGGAAAATTTAATTAAATTAATTTAAAAAAAAAAAAAAAAACTGCGCGCGCAATTCCTGCGCACTAGGCTTCTGCGCACATGTGCACAATGGGCTTCTGCGCAGAATGTGCGCACGCAGTTTTTTTTTAATTTAATTTAATTTAAGTTAATTGAAAAAAATGATTAAATTAAATTAATTTGATAATAAAAATAATAATCACTACAATTTCAATAGGGCTCGGGCCCTAATAAATAAAATAGTGTGACATTTTTATCCCTCTCTCAGTCCATCACTTTGATTCAGATTAAAAGATTTCTGGTGAAGGATATCTCTAGCCTGACGTTGTCAGACTCACAATTCTAGTCAGAATGTGAGTCTGAGACCGCTCCATTGGCCGCGGAAGGCCACGCAGCTGCATCGACGGACTCGTTTTGGTTTATACTTCTCTAACGTGCTGCGCGTGTTGCAACGCAATTCACCGCCAGAACCCTAGGCGGAGTAACGGTTTTTTTCAAAGACAAAACACACAAAGAAGAGACGTCTTCTTCTTCGTCGACTGTTTATTTACATCGCCACTCCGGCTCCTCATAGCCTATTTCTGGCGGACAAATCGGCCAGTCAGTGACGGGTTATACAAGTGGTCATACTTTCGGATCTCTTCTGCCAAACGCTCTTCTATTTGGTCCATATTCATTCTTCTATATCTCCCGTTGTTTCTGACTGTATTATGGGGCATGAAACCGGAAATGCAGCTCTAGAAGGGATGTAGAGCAGACCAATCACAGCCTTGTGGGCTGAGTGAGCTTGCGGAGCTTTGCCGTAAATTTTAGAAAAGGGGGTCGACACCCGTCAGCACGTAAGGAGGGATACATAAGCACGTAAGGGACCTGGAAGGGCTCTCAGGTGGTGTAGCCTAGTTGGTAGAGTTATGGTCATCATTGCGAGGGTCTCAGGTTCGAGTCCCACTCTTTCCCATCTTCTTGCCGGCAAATGAACTCTTAAAATTGGCAGGATTTAATTTAATAAATTAAATTAATTAAATATAAAAACAGAAATAAAGGAAAATTTAATTAAATTAATTAAAAAAAAAAAAAAAAAACTGCGCGCGCAATTCCTGCGCACTAGGCTTCTGCGCACATGTGCACAATGGGCTTCTGCGCAGAATGTGCGCACGCAGTTTTTTTTTAATTTAATTTAATTTAAGTTAATTGAAAAAAATGATTAAATTAAATTAATTTGATAATAAAAATAAAAATAATAATCACTACAATTTCAATAGGGCTCGGGCCCTAATAAATAAAATAGTGTGACATTTTTATCCCTCTCTCAGTCCATCACTTTGATTCAGATTAAAAGATTTCTGGTGAAGGATATCTCTAGCCTGACGTTGTCAGACTCACAATTCTAGTCAGAATGTGAGTCTGAGACCGCTCCATTGGCCGCGGAAGGCCACGCAGCTGCATCGACGGACTCGTTTTGGTTTATACTTCTCTAACGTGCTGCGCGTGTTGCAACGCAATTCACCGCCAGAACCCTAGGCGGAGTAACGGTTTTTTTCAAAGACAAAACACACAAAGAAGAGACGTCTTCTTCTTCGTCGACTGTTTATTTACATCGCCACTCCGGCTCCTCATAGCCTATTTCTGGCGGACAAATCGGCCAGTCAGTGACGGGTTATACAAGTGGTCATACTTTCGGATCTCTTTTGCCAAGTGCTCTTCTATTTGGTCCATATTCGTTCTTCTAAATCTTCCGTGATTTCCGCGTATTGTGGGGCATGAAACCGGAAACTAGACTCCGGACGGGATGTAGTAAGCAGACCAATCACAAGCCTTGCCCTGCGTGTAGTTAGAAAAATTGGCGGACGCACGCAAGCCCGCAGAGGGCACGAAAGGGGCGTGTTGCATGTCTTGCGTGCATGCGTGCGTGCGTGCAACCCGACTATAATTCAGCCTAAAGGCCGAATTATAGTCCTGCGACTGCAACCGCGGAAGGCCACGCAGCTGCATCGACGGACTCGTTTTGGTTTATACTTCTCTAACGTGCTGCGCGTGTTGCAACGCAATTCACCGCCAGAACCATAGGCGGAGTAACGTTTTTCTCCAAAGACAAAACACACAAAGAAGAGACGTCTTCTTCTTCGTCGACTGTTTATTTACATCGCCACTCCGGCTCCTCATAGCCTATTTCTGGTGGACAAATCGGCCAGTCAGTGACGGGTTATACAAGTGGTCATACTTTCGGATCTCTTTTGCCAAGTGCTCTTCTATTTGGTCCATATTCGTTCTTCTAAATCTTCCGTGATTTCCGCGTATTGTGGGGCATGAAACCGGAAACTAGACTCCGGACGGGATGTAGTAAGCAGACCAATCACAAGCCTTGCGGGCTGCGTGAGGCTCGCGTCGTTTTGTCGTATAGTTAGAAAAATTGGCCGTCGCACGCAAGCCCGCAGAGGGCACGAAAGGGGCGTGTTGCGTGTCTTGCGTCCATGCGTGCTTGAATTTGGATATTTTCCACAGTCAGTTTTGAACTCACTTGGTCTGTGCGCTCTGTTAAATAATTATAAGATCAAATAAATGATGTCCATTTTACTGTCGGGTTGGTTTATGATGAGTTGGTACTGGTCTTTCTTCTCTCTTTTTTTTTTTTTTTTTTTTTTTTTTTTTTCCTTGATCTGCAACAGCTGTTGGTTGTTGGTATGATTTTACACCTCAGTGAGAGCTGTCGTCTTTCTTCTGCTTTGTTCCTCGTCTGTGAGGGAAGCGACACTCTCTCCCTGGGCCTCCGTCTCAAGTGGCGGACTTATATCAGCACCCAGTCTCCTGGTTTCCAATTATGCAACTGGCCCTCTGCTGGTTGCGGGATTGCTGCATTTACCTGTGTGTATAAGGCTCAACATTTTGGTTATGTCCACACAGTACATACCTGTTCTGGCCCTTCCCCTCCCTCTCATGGTCAGTAAACACTACCGGTAGTGCTTTGATCCATGAGAGTTCTGTGTCATCACAGCACTTGACCATTTGTTTTTAATTGTTCCAATGTTCTCTTTCAACTGCTCCACCCCTTGTTGATTTCATGTGGGATTTCTAGGGTGAATGTTTTCTCGCACTAACACCATTGCGACTGCAGAGGCATCTGCTTTATCTGTAGGGAAAACATGTCAACAGCCACATGACAATGCTCCTTTCCTTCAAATGGTGTTAGTTCAAGGAAATCCATTTGCAAGCGATCAATCGGTTGGCCAGGGGGTTGTACGTCCTGGCCTCCTGTAGTGTTGCCTGTCAGAAAATTTAAACATTTTGAAATATAACGTAAAGGCGTAGTTTGGGAAACCAGACAATTTTCAATAAAACAGAAACAAACAAAACAACAAATAAACATTTAAACACACATGGACGGCCGTCCTTAGATTGACATACATTGTTAAAACATTTACATTCTGCTTTCTCTATGTTGTTAGCATGGCTCTGTGCTTCTGCTAAATCTGTGAGAGAAAGGAAAAAGGAATATCAATAACAGTATGTTGGTGAGTTGCCGCTTCCTCTGCTGCTGTATCTGCTTGAGCATTACCTGTTGAAAAACAGAATCACCTTTAGTGTGAGCTTCACATTTTACAGAGTAAAATGGCTGTTAATAGAATTAGGTTGCTGCTCTAGCAGAATAGACGATCCAGAATATGGCATTAACAATGTGACCTCTTGATATCATTCTGCTCTTAGACAGAGAAGCTGACCCAATGCCAAGCTATCTAATTTCTTGAGGAGAAATACGCCACTGGTCGTTTGCACTAAACTGTTGTCATGAAACCCCGTTTCTCATTTACAGTCTGTGTAAATGATCTGTTTTGATCTGGTGGTCCCAGTGTAGGTGTCGAAGTCAGTCTGTTGTAGTTAGGTAAATGCTGTGTCAGCGTCTGTCGTCCACGTCAGGTTGTCGGTTGGTGTCAGTCCTTGGCCATGCATAACATACAGGAGTGGAGCCTCCAGGGATGCATAATCACAGATCCACTGTTTACAGTAGTCCGTCATCCCTGAAAAAATTACATTAATTGTTTTTTAGAACGCGGTGTTAGAATCTTGAGGATGGCTTCCACTCGTTTGAGCTCAATGTTTTTACCGCTGCTAGAAATTTTGTGTCCTAGGAAAGTTACACTTTTCTGGACAAATTGCAGCTTAGCCAGGCTGGCCTCGTGGCCCTGGTCTGCAAGATATTTTAGCATGCTACTGTGTCGACTTTAAAGGCCTGTGTTGTTGGTGAACAAATCATCTAATCATCAACATTTATATCAGCGCGCTTACCGCTGGTAATGCCAAGTCCTCCAGACTCACTTGCATAACCCGTGACCTGACTGCGCGGGATTCCACAAAACTTTTGGACATACGTCTGAACGTATATGATTTATCCGGAATTGTGAAAGCAAACCAATACTGAGAGTGTGGATGAACTGGGACACTGAAAAATGCATTAGCAAAATAAACAATTCAAAATAAACAAAAACTACATGCTTTCTGGTGGAACCAGAGAATCTTTTATATTATCCTCTCTTTTTTGTTTTATTTTAATTTATTTAATAGGCATTCTTACTGGTGAGTGTGCACATGGAATGACGACTCCGGTTTTCTACCAGTTTTAAAATTCTGGTGTTATCCCTTATTTAATAGGCATTCTTACTGGTGAGTGTGCACATGGAATGACGACTCCGGTTTTCTACCAGTTTTAAAATTCTGGTGTTATCCCTGCTGCTGCTTCTGGATTGAGTGGATGTGCGCTCGAACATTAACGTTATGTGCTCTTTGGTGTCACATTGAGATGTTCAGTATAAAATAATCCCAGATCATACTTATCATTAGTCCATACATTTTGTTGCACTTTTTGTAACTCTGAAGAGTCAATTGTTAAACTGCAAACCTTTTGTTTAAATTTAGCGGTTTGTTCTAAATACACATGCCATACCCTGTGGACAGCGCTTGATTGGAGCCAATTTCCTCCTACAACAGGACAATGACCCAAAGCACACCTCCAAATTATGCAAGAACTATTTAGGGAAGAAGCAGGCAGCTGGTTTGCTGTCTGTAATGGAGTGGCCAGCACAGTCACCAGATCTCAACCCCATTGAGCTGTAGTGGGAGCAGCTTGACCGTATGCTACCCAAGAAGTGCCCATCAAGCCAATCCAACTTGTGGGAGGGGCTTCAGGAAGCGTGGGGTGAAATTTCTACAGATTACCTCAACAAATGAACAGCTAGAATGCCAAAGGTCTGCAATGCTGTAATTGCTGCAAATGGAGCATTCTTTGATGAAAGCACAATTTGAAGAACAAAATTAATATTTCAAATAAAAATCATTATTTCTAACCTTGTCAATGTCTTGACTATATTTTCTATTCATTTTGCAACTCATTTTATAAATAAAAGTGTGAGTTTTCATGGAAAACACGAAATTGTGTGGGTGACCCCAAACTTTTGAACGGTAGTGTATATATGTATATTATCCATGCTGCTGTACAGCATGAGTCAACTGATAAGCATATTATATCATCTTATCCATGCTGTAAAGTATAAATGTGTTAATTTTCATTGAATGCTCTATCAAAGTATTATGTCTAATATTTGGTTTTAAACATTATGTACTAAAATAACAGAAATAATGTATTTGTTTAACTCGTCTAAGTTGAATACAGACTTTTAAACTTTTAATCAAACTTTACATTTAGATTTATATTTCAAAAACAGTTGTATGGTGCTTTAAAATAAAATGTCCTGAGTTTCTTCCTGCACATCGTCAAAAATCCTATTTTGTGAATTGTTGTTTTTGCTTCATGGAAGAGAAGAGCGCTGCACAAATGCTGCAAAAGCCTACCATCCAGTGGATCAAAGTGGTACTAATAAGGCATGCATCTATGCAAGATTCAAGATTCAAGATTTTTATTGTCAAATGTACAACAATAACATTAAGCAGTCGCTGGCAGTGAAATGCTTGAGTCTCAGGCTCTCTTCTAACAATGCTCAAGTAATTACAACCTATACAATAAAATAAAATAGAAATAGTATAAAATAGAATATCAAAATTTAAAATAGAAAATAAAGTATATATATCTAAATATGTATATAAACAGCTGAGGAGAAAATAAAACAACAATAGTGCAAATATCCAAATATGTCACGGAGAGGAGTTTAAAAGTCTTATGGCCTGGGGGATGAAACTGTCTCTGAGCCTGGTGGTGCGGGCCCGGATGCTGCGGTACCGTCGGCCAGATGGCAGCAGGATCAGGATCAGCATCACTGCCTGCCTTTCCCTTTAGTCTGTCAGAGCCTGTCTCTCAGTCTGGGTTGTGGTGGTTGTGATGCTCATAAGGCCTGGTCGTCTGAGCCGACTGATGATGGCGAGTGTGAGAGAGAGAGTTTTTCTTGTGAGGTGACACATCATCAAGATCACCTCCTTTTCTTTTCTGCCCCGACAGAGTCTGACCCTCGGGACCGGCTGCTTCCTGAAGGACCCGTTTTGTGGTTGGGGCGGTAATCAACAGGCCTGGTCCTATGATCCGACTGAGGATGTCCAGTGTGCCAACGATCATGTCGGCTGTTTGATGAGGGAACAGAGTTTTTCCTGTGAGGCGGCGAATCTTCAAGCTCAATCTTCCTCTTTCTTGACCCCTCAGTTCCTCTGGTCTTGGTGGTGGTGGTGCAGGGATGTAGGTCGGTGCGGTGGGGCTGGACGTTTTTTCTCCCCTCAGCAAGAGATGGAGGGTTCTGCTGGACGGGGTTGGTAGCTGTGTACCGGGGCGGCTTCAGTGGCCCACACACAGCTGTGCCACTGCCAGAAGTCGGGATTCGCTTCTGACACATTTGCATCATTTTAAAACAGAAGCTGACACTGCAAGAAAATGAATCCTTTCATTAGATCATCCTTTCATGTATTAGACGTATTGTAAGCACCTGTACATGAACTGTATCCGCAGTAACAAAGGTACGAGTGGAATATATATAGCAAAAGATAAATTGTACATTTAAAAACATTTAACCAGATCACATTGTTGACTTACTAGAGGCTTTTATGGTCCATGTTGGCGATGTGGCGCATGCTGATGAATTTGTGCTCCAGCACCTGACGGGGTGTGATCCTTCTGTCGGGATCAAGCTGAAGCATCGCCTTCAGCATGTCCACAAACATGTGGGCGTCGGCCATCTCTGCAACTTTATCTGCAGAGTTGGCATTCCTGATGGGTCGGGTCTAAAACACAAACATGTCATCGGTTAGCTCCAGTACTGAATAAAAACCTCTCTAGGACAGTCCGAGTGTTGTTCTTCTTATCTTAAAGGAACAAGCTCATGTTGAATGATCTTAAAGAAGACATACATGCAAGAGGCCGTCCAGGGAGGTTAACTTCCAAAACCTGTTCTCCATTGGCTGCTTCCCCGTCTCTTTGTGGTACTCCTCTGGTGTCTGTTCAGAAAGTGGTGGGGTTAGCAGAGTGCATCAGACTCGCACAAGCGTGTAGAGGGAACCAAATATGTTACAGCAAGGTAGACATGAGATGGAGATAGAGATATTTGAATATAACAAGCGGTTTCAGGTCGGCACCTTGAGTTTCCAGACGGAGGTGGTGGAGTCGACGTTTCTCTTGAAGAATTGTGGAGTTTTACATCCATGGTTGAGCATGGTGTCGGGTAGCTGACCCTGAGTCTCCAGGATGTATCTGATCTGAAAATACAACACAGCTTAAAATTCCACCACAGTCCAGGTGAAGTACTACTTATTTATCTTAATATTATGCACATATGTATATGTACCATTTCATATTCACCCAATCCAGGGTAGAGCAGGGCCCCGAGGTACATGGCAGCAGCAATGCAGCCCAGCGACCACATGTCTATGGCCTCTGTGAAGGGATGCCCCAGCATGATCTCTGGGGATCTGACAGAGGAGCAACAACCACGATCACATAAACCATGCAAAATGTGGGTTGTTTTGAAGGACACCTTAATAACTCTTACTGCTACATTTGTGTGAATGGATAAAGACTTGATGTTTTTATTCTCAGTTAAAATGTTTTCTTTTAGTAAATAATACGCCATTAAGATCCATCATGGTTCCAGATGCTCACCGGTATGGAAGGGTCTGAATGTGGGAACCCAACTTGGCAGCTGACACGTCAAACGCCAGTCCGAAGTCGATCACTTTGACCCTGAAGGGCTCCCGTAGCTGATCGACCAACATGACGTTGTCCAACTTGAGGTCTGCGTGGACAATCCCTGCAGCCTTCAGGTGGTTGAGCGCATGGGCAATCTGACAAGTTAATTTCATAAAAATGTCAACAATGTTCCACCGCATATATTTCCATACTGTTTGTTAGTGCACAAAGGAAAACAGGAGGACACACATACCTGCTGGACAATTGGTCTAACCTCTATCAAGGAGAGAGGTCTGAAACATCGTTGCCTCATGAAATCAAGGAGACTTTTGTCCAGGTGTTCAAACTCCAGGCAAATGTGTCCTCGGTCAAAGAATGACTGGTACCACTGGACAAGGTAGAACGATTCCAACGATCTCAATTTCTTCAGAGCAGCCACCTGGAGATACATGGCAGGCCACAGGAACATTGTATATCAGCTTGATGTAAACTTAAACAAGGAAGTATGTGAACATATGGATTTTAGATGGTATAATTCACACTGGGATCAGCGCACAGATTTGTTTCATACCTCTTGATTTACAACTTTTACATTACAGGCCCGCAGTTCAATCATTTTGATGGCCACAGTCTTGTTGTCGTCCAGTCTCTTGCACTTAACCACTTTTCCGAATGAGCCCTGTCCGAGAAAAGACTGCATCTCGTAGTAAGAGGAGCCGGAGGTTAGCAGGCTTCCTGGAACCACCTGGTTGTCCTGGGCAGTTAGCGTGGCAGCCATGTCGCCTCAATTAATCTGTAAAAATGAAGAAAAATGCACAAAGTGTGTAGTAGGTTCGAGAGCAAAAGGAGAAATCACGGGAATTCTGTCAAGCCTTGAAACCATGAACACGATTGTGAATGTTATAAAAGCTATGTTTTATCCTGAGTAGGTTGGTCTATTTGTAATAACAGGATTACACAGACAACTCAACCGCTTTCCTCCAAGTCAAAAACCATAGGCAGGCAATGAGGGATGATGCAGAAAGAAGCCTCAACTGAAACCTTTGAAGTCTTTCAAACCTGGTAACCGTGGCAACTATTGTTGTTATGATTTATAAAAGTTGTATTTTATCCTGCGTATATTGGTTTATTTGTAAAAACAGATTACACGAACAACTAAACTGATTTCCTCCAAAAACAACTAAACCTATTTCTTCCAAATTATAAATTATTATAATAAAGGGAGGATGCAGATACAAGGTTCAATTGTATTCTGTAAAGCCAGGTAACTGTGGCTCCTCCCCCCCCCCCCCCCCCCCCTCTTTCTTTCTCTCGCACTGCATGCTGGGAGTTTGGTAGTGTTGAGCGTGTGAGAGTTTGTGTTTTCCCGCAAACTTCTATACTGTATTTCTAACTGTGTTTTTGTATGATTGTGTAGTTGTTAGTTGTTGTGTTGTTAGTGTGTCTGTGGTTGTTTGACGGACCGTGAGCCGCTGTCCCTGTCTGTGAGACACGGAGTGAGGCTGGTACCGCAGCAGGACAGCCCGGTGCAGCAGGTGTTGGCGGTTCGAGAGCAGGTGGAACACGGGAACATCTCCTACAACTCACGGAGGAACGAAGCGTTGGTCGTGTTTCTGAGAGCGGCCTGGTGATCCGGGATCAGCTTGTCCAGGTGTGGAGATGTGGGTCACCAGCGGATCTCCTGTCCCCACAGCAGCCACAGCGGGCCGGGGGGAAGGAGGCTGTTCCAGCGGGGTCCGGCGAGGCAGGCGACTCCGCGCATGCTGTCGGTGCTGCCGGGGGCCAGGTGGTCGGGTCTGCTGGTGTCAGAGACTCGGTTGCCGGGTCGGCGGGGATCAGAGGCTCGTTGGCCGGTGTCATTGCTGCCGGTGGCTCTGTTGTTAAGTCCGCCGGGGATGGCGTGTCTAAAGATGGGTCCACTGGTGGTTGCAGCCCGGTTCTGTGGTTGTTAGCGGCCCTGTGGCCCTCTGGTCGGGCTGCGGGTCTTAGTGGCCCGGTGCCCGGTGGCCCTCTGGTCGGGCTGCGGGTCTTGGTGGCCCGGTGGCCGGTGGCCCTCTGGTCGGGCTGCGGGTCTTGGTGGTCCGGTGCCCGGTGGCCCTCTGGTCGGGCTGCGGGTCTTGGTGGCCCGGTGCCCGGTGGCCCTCTGGTCGGGCTGCGGGTCTTGGTGGTCCGGTGCCCGGTGGCCCTCTGGTCGGGCTGCGGGTCTTGGTGGTCCGATGCCCGGTGGCTCTGATCGGTCCTGCTGAACAGGGGCCTGCTGGTTGTCATGGTGATGACGTGACTCTGACTCTGAAAGTGTGTCAAGTGTTTCTCAAACTGTTTCCACTGGAGGAGATTAACATTTAGATGACACCTTCGGTAAAACAGTTCATGTGAAAGATCTGAAATTCGGCTTCATCAATATCCATACACCCAATCAAGGCTCTGAGCGGGAAAGACTTCGTCACATTTTCAAAGAAACATTCAGTGGTTATTGACCAAGAAGAATGTAGTGTTGTGTGTGGAGACTGGAACTGCTGCACAGATTTTAATTTAGTCTTTCAGTCATCTCTGTTTTTATCTGGTGGAAGGTTCACTGGTCCTTCATTTTTAAAGTGTGTGTGTGTGTGTGTGTGTGTGTGTGTGTGTGTGTGTGTGTGTGTGTGTGTGTGTGTGTGTGTGTGTGTGTGTGTGTGTGTGTGTGTGTGTGTGTGTGTGTGTGTGTGTGTGTGTGCGTGTGTGTCTGTCTGCGTGTGTGTCTGTCTGCGTGTGTCTGTCTGCGTGTGTGTCTGCGTGTGTGTCTACGTGTGTGTCTGCGCGTGTGTGTGTCTGCGCGTGTGTGTGTCTGCGTGTGTCTGCGTCATGTAGTTTTCTTTTGTAAAATATCTGATTGAATAAATAATTCTTATTTATTTAGATAATAAACTCTGACTGCAGTTCCAGTTATTTTTGGATTTATTACTCAAACACAGTAACACACGGACTTAGAGCACCCCAAACAGGGAGACAACACTGACAGAGAGAGACAAAGTGAAACACTGTACTGATTCAAACACAAATTTTACATTCACATAAATGAGGCCTCATACAGTAGTGAACACTCATTGTATGGTGTAAGTATCCCTTCACTCTCTATTTGTTTCCCTCCTACGCTCTGCCCTTAGACACTTCACACCCCTTATGTGTGTGCTATGTAGCTTATAGTGATTGTATAATGCAGTTAGAGCAAAGCAAATGTTTTCCCACATGCGGCCCAAACAAATGTGTTTCTCCTCCTGAACACGTGTGCACAAGATGTGTGCGTGTGTGTGACAGTATGTTACACACTGGCACAGAATCTGGGCTGCTGTGATTGTGTTGGTGATGGGTAAATTGTGCAATAAGTGGTGGGACTGCACAGCAGAGAGAAAACTAGAGCCTGTAGCACGGACAGGGTGAGTTACAGCTCTGCTCCCAACTTACATCTCATCATATTTCTATTCAGACATTTTGTAAAACCATATTTTTGCCTGAAATATAGCTTTGTTTTGATATTTTTTCCCTCGTCAACAATAAGACTGCAAATAGTGATTAAACGGAGCATTTTCTTTATTTTCATGTCAACTACAAATCTGTAGTTTTGTCCGGAAAAAAAACACTCCAGATCACCAATGTACTCCCTTTTCAAGGACATAAAAAACTTAAATCTTCACGTTTAAGAACCAGCAAATTGTTCAGTAAATTCATAGTCAAATAAAGTAGCTGATTATGTCTCATCAAATTCACATAACTGGTCATTTCAGGCACAAGAAACAGGTTCCAGGGTCTC
Organism: Pleuronectes platessa; assembly: GCF_947347685.1. Lineage (NCBI taxonomy): Eukaryota > Metazoa > Chordata > Actinopteri > Pleuronectiformes > Pleuronectidae > Pleuronectes > Pleuronectes platessa. The sequence goes on from NC_070626.1 coordinate 18,515,343, forward strand.
ACAATGAAGACTGTAGATATACAGCATGTGTGTGAGAGTTTATATTAGCCTCAGTGGGCACACACAAAGGTCTGTTGCGCCATGGTCCGCTGAGAGACAAAGTGTGTTTGTGTGTGTGAGAGTTTGAGAGAGAGAGAGTGTCTTCTATGGGAAGGGGTCATCGGGAGTGCAGTTGAAGCTGGCGTCTAAGAACATGGCCAGAGTTTCCAGGGTGGTGATGATGACAAACAACCACAGGAAGAGACGGTCCACCACCAGAGCAGTGAACTGCCAGTCACCTGTCATCTGCAGGAGAGCTCACAGACACACACACACACACACACTCTTACTGTAAGCAGAGTCAGCATTGCACTGTACAGTATGTAAGCAATGACACGTGACCATCACTGCGACCTGTTTGAACCACTGTGCTCAGGGCCTGTAGAGAGACAGGCGTAGAGAACAAGCTGCCTGACAGCCTCGGTCGTGTCATGCCATGTCGTGCAAATTTCTCAACGTGGCATCCTTGTCCTGCCTCTTCAGCTGCTCGGTCATGTATGTCACTGCAGAGAGGGCCGACTTCAGGTTGGGAGGGAGGATGAGACAGTAGCTGTCAGTGTTCGGGAGCCGTTGGAGCTGCACCGTGCTCTCACACCTAATAGACAGAAAGAAAGAGAGAACTTGGAGAGCGGCAGGCAAAGGAGTAGAAAGAGCCTGGAAACATTATTTAGTCCATAAATTCTATGTTAACATAATACACTACATCAATAAAACTAAATAGTAATAACTCAAGATTGATTTAGGACCTTTTGGTAAGATTTTTCTCTCAATTCTCAAGAATGAAGGATAAACTCAACCTAAAGTGAGAGTTGGGACCAGAGGTGGGGCCAAGGGAATACTGATTTGATCCTTAGATGGGTAGGGTGACAGTAGCTTTATCTTATAAATAAACAATAAGGAAATTAAACTGATTGAATGATCATAATTTCAAACCTGACTAAGTTTGATCTTAAAATTATGGAATATTTATGGAGAACATAATGAAAATTATAACTAATATTGTTATGTTGCTGTAATAGCCAAAATTAAAAAAATAAAAAATTCTAATCTACTGTCATCGAAGACTAAGAAAGCCAGGAAAGGATCTTTAAATATAAATGTTTAACTCCAGACAATTCATATCGTCAAATGCCATTGAAAAACAATATGGAAAACATGAAATAAGACGTGATTGAATATCAGATTAGAAATATAGAAATGGGTAAATAAATGTAATCAAAACAAGATTAACAAGGGGAAATAATAGTCAAAAAATAAAGCAAATAAAACCAATACATTTAGACCAAAGTAATTTTTTTAGAATACATTTTAATGCATATCCAGACCATCAGGGGGAATGTAACCTCAGTTTAAGACCCACGGGAGTGTAGCCAACCTCCCTGGACGTGGATGCATCAGGAAAATTGATGACTAAATGAAGAGACGGATAATACGAATGGTAACCAAAGAGTCCAGAACAACTTCCAAAGAGATTAGAGGTGAACTCCAAGGTCAAGGTCCATCAGTCTCAGATCGCTAGCCTGACGTTGTCAGACTCACAATTCTAGTCAGAATGTGAGTCTGAGACCGCTCCATTGGGCTGTGATTATGGGGCGTGTTTCAACTGACCAGGAAGTAAAATTCTTCTTCGCTCAATTGGATAGACCTACAACCAATCAGAGCAACGTAGTATGTGACGTATGCTAAGCAACGCATTGTGAGTTATTTACTAGCGCCGGGTTCACACCGGACGCTTCAGCGCAGCGCCAAGCCTTAAATAACAGCTGGCTCCCATCCACTCCCATGTTAAAACTTTGTGCCGGTCACACCGGGGGCTGAAGCACCGCGAGGCAGCCTTGGCGCAGCGCGGTGCTTCAGCCTCCGGTGTGACTGGCACAAAGCCGTGCAGCGATCTACTGGATCAACGGGTGATATTATTAGCGCTGCCCGGCGGTTCAGCGTCGCTTCAGTGTCCGTTGTGAACAGCCAAGCGCCGGGGCGATAGGGATTAGCGCGGTGCCCTGGCGTCGCCTCCACGTTCTGTGTTCCTCTTTCAAAATGAATGCGCTGTCGATGTCTTCTAAAACAGACTCAATGGCAGCATCTACACATCTCAGCTCGCCAGCGGCAGGCATGTTTGTTGAAAACGAATTCAACCCAAGGGCACTTTGATGACGTGGTTGATTACGTTACCGTTGATCATCTGTCAATCATCGTATAAAGCCCGCCCTGACAATCGGATTGGCCCGGTCGGGCCATAATTTTTCCTCAACAGAGCGACTCCAGACCGAACTGCCCGACCTAAAATGTTGTGGGCGGGGCTAAGTTCGTCTGGCATCCAGGCTAGGATATCTCATGAATGCTGCAGAGCATTAGAGTGAAGTGTAATTTCCCTATTTTAAAGTGGAAAGAGTTTGAATTGTAGTAAACTAACAGAGTGAGAGAGTGTATATTTTAAGGATAGGTGGAATTATGCTCAGTTTAATAACTGTAAACTGAACTACTTTATAAGACTGTCATTTGAAAATATGCACCGTTATCCCCAGGAAGACGAGACATAGTGTTGCATTCAGTTGTGCTTTTGAAAAGTGTTTGGTGATAAATGAATAAAAATAAAACAAACTAAAAAACAACCTTAAAAGACTGCGTGAAATGTGTTTGAAGATCGCCTTGTGAAAGTTAAGTTACAAAGCTGGTTTTACCGTAATGAGTCAAACAGCACGGTTCCATTTGAAAAGATTCCCTGAATACAGTCGAGATGGCGAGTCTCTCTTTTGAAATGATAGTGAAACAACTGGTGCAACAGTTGTTTCGCCCTAATCCAAATCAGTTATGAGTTCGGACCCAGCTCCTGTGTCCACTGGTGTCCTGGTTCCACCCATGGCCGCGTAGTGGCGTGGGGCTGGCTCATCCCTGTGGCCCAGGGAGCGCATTTCTCCGCACTGGTTCAGGGGTAAATGATGCTGGTCTTCACAGGTGACTGAGCTACGCAAGCCTGTAGCCGCAGCCCCTAAACAGTAGATTATGTGCTTGTGTGTGTGTGTGTGTGTGGCCGCGGCGCTTCCCGGTTCTTCCCAGCACTACGCAGCCGGTGTGAACAGCCCAAGGATTAAGAGTATGATGGTGTGACGTTAATGTATTGTTTTACATTGCATGTTTCATGATAACTCAGTCTCTTGTGCCGCCCTCTCGTAATTTTGTACCAGGAGCTGCCCCTCCCCTGTGCTGCCTGAACACTTCCACATGTAGTACCCATTGGTCAGTGTTCGAATTACGTGGGAGCCAGAGGGAGCCCAGCCCCCAGAGAGTGAGGACTAGCTCCCATGAAAGCAACAAAGTCAAAAATCTGAGGGGGTCTCTCATATCTGAAGGTGTCTGCCATACATAAAGTGTATAGATGCTAATTAAATAACTGTTGATAAAGCAAGGGGATATGGTTGGGCAATCATATGTCTACAAAGTTTCAGTAATAAGTTAAAGTAAAATAGGTAGAGTGTAGTCAATCTAACATGCTAGTTAGGTGAAATGGTCAGCAGTTGCTGGTAGTGACCTTCACTCAAGAATAGTGACTCCCTATTGGTTGAGAGGCGGGATCTAAACAAACACACGGGAGAGCACAGAGAGAAAAAGAGATGAGAAAGGAGACCGACTGAGTTGAAGTAACAGTGAAGTAAAAGAGGGAAATTAATAAGAATACTACAGCAGTATTAAGAAGGTGACGCCACTTTAAGTTTTTTACCTAAGAGTTGTTTGTTTTCATTCAGCTCGCGAAAGGGCACAGTATTTGATGTTCCGTTTTGGAGACATCTAGCTTGCTCAGCATTGTGCACGTATACAGTGCTAGCGGATTTAGCGGAGGTGTACCGCCGTCATCTAGCAAGATAACGTGCTGCTCAAATAGCACCCGAGCAACCCGGACGCTCGTGGTTCCTTTGAGGCAGCCTACGTGGGAGCTAGAGAACCCAGTTAACAGGCCTGCAACGGGGGTTTGAACTGATCGTTTTATTTGTGCCTTTCCAGTGCCAGCTTTTGTATTTTCTTTTATACCTGTATGACTGTAATTTCATGTGAAAACAAAGTTTATGTTATACTAGGGATAGTTTTGTGATAGTTACTATTCTGTGTGGCCTATTATTAGCTCCCATATGGATAATTCAGTTTTAAATGTGAAGTGCTGTTTTATGCAGTTAATTGATAAGGGAGATTGCTATTGTCATTATTGGCCTAGTGCCCATATCCATTGAGTTTGTTATACAGGGACTAAATATAGTTTAAATAGCCTAAACATAACTACATCTTTTTCCGGTAGCGAATCATTATTATTTCAACTACATGACTGCTTTGGTGAAATAAATTATTTGTAAATAGTTGACAATGTGTTATGGACTCCACTCATTTCCATTAGTAGACATTATTCAGGTGGTTTAAAGTGAACTCAGGTAAAAGCCGAGTCTTAACAGGGAATGACTATAGGGCTACATATATATGGACTATTACAATCAATAATATATTGAAATTAATTAGAATAAATAAATTTCTGTACAAAAATGTCTGTCTGTTGTGTGCGTGTGTCAAGTTATATACAGCCTATGTCTACCGTGCGCAAAAGCGCTGCTCGCACCTAGGCTATTTCATTGTTTAGCCTTGGTAGGCTTTGTGCGTGGTGCGCCAACTTTTTTATGAGATAGAGACCCCCTTAGAGACAAAAAGATCATTCGAACCCTGATTGAACTGATTGAGACACATTTTGATCAGGGCTCTTCAGCTCTTGTGTCTTGGGATCTCCGTTCTTTGGGATCTCCGTTCAAAATCTCAGAAAAATTGATCTCCAAGTTTATTGAGAAATTTTCACCACAGGATGCAACGTGTTGAAGCTCTTTCTAATCCCAGTCTCCAAACTAAAATCTGAACCCTGGATTGTGATTCAAATCAAATAATTTATTACGAGAAACAGTTGAAAACTAATAATAAACAGTTAGAGTAGGCGTAAACAAGGACAAAATAACAACAAACAAAAATCCCCTCATGAAAGTGCTGACTGAAGTAGAGGAAATAAGTCACTCTCACACAAGCAGCTTTAGGAAACAGGAGCAAACCGCAGACAGACGCCACAAATGCTGTTAACATTCCTTTGTGTGTGCGTCTGTGTTTTTGTTACGTCTTTAAGACCAGCATGAACACTAACCTTGTGGGGAACAGCAGACCTCATGGGGACCAAAGCCTGATCCTAATGATGCAAAACATCAATTCTGAGGTCCTGAAAAAGGTTTAGCAGTAGGATGTGAATTTTGGTTAGGTTAAGGTTGGTCATTGTTAAGGTTAGGGATAAGTTTTTGGTATTGATTTCCAAAATCAAGGGATGTTAATGCAAAGCCTTAACAAGGGTACTTCAAGAGTCTTTAATAAGCTTTTAAAAGGGTTAGGGTTAGGACAGGCTCTGTTGGTGTAGGAGGTGTCCTATGTCAGAATCTGCAGATACGACCTCCTCCTCCATGTTGTGCTCTGTCTCTCCTCCTGAAAACCAAGCGCCAGCTGAGTCAGCCCTCTCTTTGTCCCTGCTTCCTCTCTCAGCATGTTGATGTGGTTTGGACTCATCTTCAGGTTTGGTGTCTGCAGCAAATCTTGCCGTAGGCTTTAGGTAGTTTATCGAGATGTCAGCCCCTCTTCTAGACATCCAGGTTGAGTCTGTACTTCAGGTCATCTGGGCAGTTGAGGTTTTGGAAGAAAACTTTTCCTACGCTTTGTGACCTCATTTTGCAGCATCATGTGGATATGCTCCAGCAAATCATTTTTAAAGGTCTGGTGGTCTGGTGGTGTGTTGATGTTCAACCTAAAAAAAAGCTCCATCAGGACACTTCTGATGGTGGATTCTTCAACCAAAGCTCTGGGATCAGTTCTTATCAGACCTCAACCATGCACATGCTGGAGAGGACACAGCTCGGGTGGTTTGAGGCAGCAGGACCGCGGCTGCTGGATTGGAATCAATGTGCAGGTTGGCTTTGTGTCCATTTAGTAAAGTTGGTTATGTAGCTTATGGATCAAGTTGCTGTGGAGGCAGTAACTTAGTTCATTTACTCAAGTATTTTACATAGGTAGGTGTATTTGAGGGGACCATTGTACTTTTCAGATACATTTAATATAAATTCTATCAACAAAAGATACATTGTATAAAAAGATGCATTGTTTGAGATTAGAGGATTTTGTGACTTGATGTATCTTTTATTTTTCCTGACCCTGATGTTGTTTCACAGGAGGCTGATTTGAGAGCTCAGTCCTCTGAAGGAACGCTTTAGATTGGGATGTTTATGTTTTTTTGTCTTTTTCACAGAGATTAGAGGAACCATGATAGTCTCCGACATCACGAAGATAATGATGATCCTGACATCACAAAGACACCTAGACTTATCATTTGATCCCTTCCAATATGCTAGAATACTGAGACGTTTCTTAATGTCAAGCTTTTTAGTGTGGCTGCCTGTATGTGAGCTTTAATAAGACTGTCCTCTGAATTGAATTTGACCTGTGTATTTATGACTGTGACTGCCATCAAGATCAGCCAATAACTCTACTTTATTTTTCATCATCACTTACCGACGGCATATTTGAAATACTTACAATTAACTATCTTTTGCTGTGTCAGTTTAGAGAGAGAGGGGATTGTACTTAAGAAATAATTTTTAGGTGGTTAAAGGCAGATGTTAAGACAAACCGTAGATTAGACTTACATTTTTGATCTGAGTCGCAGATCATGTTAGGTTGTCCCGCTTGCTGGCCTGGGTTAAGTCCAATGAAATTTAGTTTTTCGACTGATTTCTCTTTGAGCTTTAGGAATTTCAGTTTTGTGTTGGTGGATTGAGCTGTAAAAAGTAATGTGCCATTAATATTGTTAAAACATGAATCGGTATGGTTAAAAAAAACTTTTCTCACAAAAACATACAACTTTTTAACGTGATACTCAGTCTAAATGTCCGCTGTTATCCGCCTTGTTCCTGCGTGGATCACAGAGGACATTTAGGCTACAAACTTGTAAATGTCGCCGTTTCAAGTCATATTTGAATGTCAGGGTTTACAGATACTATGATGACACCACAGGAACAGAATGGTGACATTTTATGTTTTTTGCTGTTTACATTTGACGAATCGGTCACCATTTACTTTAATTAGATTGGATTTGGCTGCAACTCTGTTTACTCCTGAGACTCCAGAAGTGATCTGTGGACTCAACCCCCCCCCCCCCCCATCAGCATAGTGCATCCTGCGGAAATACTCCAAACATGAATGCATTACTTTGATTGTTTTTATAACTGAATAATACTGTTACCTTATGAACCTGACAGTTATTTTCTTATAATAAACCAATGTACATGTGTTGTTATTTTAAAGTGAATAAAGTCACATTGGGTTTTAAAGCCCCCCCCCCCCCCCCCTTTTGACCCTGCCCCTCTGCTGGCGGGAGCGCGCACTGGCTGGGCTGGTGCTCGCCTCCGCGGTGTGGTGTGGTGCAGCGGGCTGAGCAGCGGACTCACTCCCGGTGAAGATGGCGATGAGGACAGCGCTGCGACGCGTCTCTGCGAACTTCTCCCCCAGGCTGCCTCAGCTGGCGCCCGCAGCGCAGCTCTGCGCCGCCCGGCTGCTGTGGAGGAGCGACTCCCCGCGCACCCTGAGCTCCACCGCGGTCCTGTCCTCAGGTATCGAACATTATACAGAGAGAATACAGCAGCCTGCAGCTGCACGGAGCCGATGTAACGGTGCACACCGCTGCACACACCAAAAAAGCTCAGGAATGCAGCATGGAGGGCAGCGAAAAGTTTGTTTTGAAAAGTGGTGAATCTGCAGTTCACACAGAGAAGAGCCAGCCACGTGTTGTGTTGGGGAAAGTTTACAGATAGACTTTATTTCCTTGTTGTGTGTCCAAGACTGCAAACATGGGGGATGTCAATCAATAAGCGGAAATAACAAATTACACAGGTCTCGAGCTACAAGCAGCAGCTCATTAAACAACATGTCACCCACGATCCTGAAGGTTACATGATTACATGTGGTCTAAAAGTCACTTTCATTGGTTTATTCTTCCTCACAGACGTCACTTCGTGTGATCTTAAAATCTCTGACCCAGTTAAATCATGACAACAACATTTCTCTGGCTCTGTACAACATATCTCTCAGGACACTTCCCCAACATCTTGCACAGCTCACAATCTGGTTCAAACCTGTATTTTCCTCTATGTTGTGATTCATGCCAACACTGGAAATTGTTGAGCCATGGCAGCTCTTCTCTGAGTGTGACAGTGTGGGCTTTGAATCAAAGCCATTTCGTCTGTTAAAACACTGAGGGTCCGGATCCAAAGCTGAAGATTGTTGAGGTTGTTCTAATGGAACTAGCAAACGGCATATGTTTAATCTGTAATTGACAACACATGGTGTTGCATAAGAAACTGTCTACTCCCTCAGCTTTGGGGCCTATTCCAGTAAAATTATTTTAGGACATAGAAAGAATGGACTTCCGCAATTCATTCCTCTTTCATCATCGTAATTCACAGTTTCGTGACGTGTAAACACATGAATGAATCCATCTGTTCCACACTAACTCTGCTCTGTCTTTCCACAGCACTAAAGTTCACAGATAAGCACGAGTGGGTGAAAGTAGAAGGAGGCATCGGCACAGTCGGTATCAGCAATTATGCTCAGGTACGTCCCTTCACTCACCATTGATTTATGACACACTTGGTTCAGAGGTTCACTGGCGGCATTAACGAAACAGTGATACGCTCACGCCTGTAGTGTGCTGCTGGCCACTGCACTTTGTCCTCCCCTGCCGCAGCTTTACTGTATCAGGCTAATTTACTGCTTTATGACCATTGTTGGAGACAATTGATTAGCGACAGACTGCAGTGATGTGCAGAAAATGTCAACCTATAGACTTTCAAAGCTACGAATGAAAGCACTTGACCTTCTATCTTCAAGGCAGCTCACAGAGAAACAGTTGCTTACTTATAAACAGTGTTATCATATCACAGGCAGTGAAATTGAAAAAGCAAATCATTTGATCTCTGCTGCTCACCGCTCAGTAGGGCTGTAGGATAATATAATGTAAAGATGGTGATGTGGAGAGATAGAGGAGACACTTTGTCTACTGCATTGGTTGTTGCTTTACTTTAAAAGGAAACTGCAAATATCCTTGGAGATTTTTATTACGTGTTGTCAAACATTTATTGGTATGAAACCTCTGAAGCATTTACCTCACTATGTGTTTCCCCTGCACCTACTCTTTGCAGTGTTTTAATGCCTCTGTATATATTCGGTAGCCCCTGTGTCCTTGCATTCAAACGGAAATGTTCAAACTGTGGATGTGCAACTGTAAATGTAAATGTGAAGATAACCCAGCCAGAATAATGGACTGAGTAGACCAAATATTTAATGGTAATTTTATAGACTTCAGATTTGTTTCTGTTTTCCCAGGGCGTTATAGAACTATACCAAAAGGTTTTAAGAAAGACTAAGTCTGACGTAACAGCATCATTTTTATGTTCAACTCAAAGGATTTAAGCCTTGATGAAGTGGAAAGTTTAATTTAAAGGCTGAAACCATGGTGGCAAAGCCTTGACCCTCAAAAGTGAACTGTACAGATATACGAATTAGTGTCAGATCAAGGTTACAGGGGTTCAGGACGTGCAGCTGCCACTGGATTGTGCAGATGCAGCATTTACGCAGGGAACAAAGTTCAACTGAGCTAAAAGTCATACAGTACAGTTCTCTCCAATGCTGTTGCCTCTATGCTTTTCTGCTGGGATTAACCTTCTTACATTTGTTTACTTAGCAAAACATTTAATGTCTGTTTTGTATTCATATATACATAAGGCAGCACTTACAGAAGTTCAGATGAGATTCTGTCGGGGCAGATTTGTTACTACAGCAGAAGGAGTTCAAAATGAGATGCTGTGCACGTACACTACGGTTCAGTAATGTGTAAGATTAATCAAACCACATTTTGTACAGTTGTCTGACCTGCTGATAAATACATTTTTATATCTTGTATGGATATTTATTCCTTCATCTGAAGGAACTTTATAAACAGCATTTCACACAATTGTCCCTACATGTGCAGTAAGAAGTCATGATCATAATTTCACAAGAAAGAGAGAGACTCCTACACTGATCTTGATCTTTTCATGGGATGAGTCGACAAAGTAAAGAGCAGCAGCGGCCTTTTCTGATTTCTATATAAAACTTAAAGTGGGTTTATTCATACACTGTGTCCTATCATTGCAGCTAGCATTAGGTGATGTGGTTTACTGTGGACTCCCTGAAGTTGGCCAAAGACTTGAACAAATGGGTAAGAGCCTGGAGTACACTTCACCTTTCTCTTAGTAATTGAGGGCAGTAGTGAGATGAAGAGTGTGTTTATATGCATAAGTTTGTTAACCCCTGGGGAAATAACATACAATGTTGATTTTTCAGGTGAAAAGGAGGAAATACAACCAAGGCAGCAAACAAACGTTAAAATGATCCTTTATTCGAATGTTAATGCACCAATACCTTTTATTTCATTGACATAAACTATTGGTAAAGTTTGCGTACTGTAACTTTAGTCATCTGTCTGTGTGTGCTGCAGAGGAGTTTGGTGCTTTGGAGAGTGTGAAGGCTGCCAGTGAGCTGTACTCCCCACTGACAGGAGAAGTGACTGAAATCAACAAGGAGCTAACGGAGAATCCTGCACTTGTGAATAAAGCCTGCTATGAAGAGGGTGAGAATCTCCAACAGTTCATTGGTCATAGTTGTTTCTAGGAATTGCTCCCAGTTAATCTGTGGCCAGTGCAGATAAAAAGCTGCCAAACCAGAATAATGTCCCAGCTGGTTCACGAAACAGTGCTCATTTGAAATCTTACCTTTCAGGATGGCTAATCAAGATGACGATCGAGAAGCCCGGAGAACTCGACGGCCTCATGGATCAAGCTGCGTACGACAAATTAATTCATTCACTTGAAGAATAAATCCATGAAGTCGGTGTGCTTGTTTTGTCATTTCAATCAAAGATTAGTAGGTTGTGTTACTAACATCTCGTGCGACACTTATTTATTTTGATACTGTATTTTTTGCTATCAAAATAATTTTTAATACTCTAACAACTTCCCACTTAGAAGGTGAAGATTTGTTTTAGCCACTAGCAAACCGAAAGTGCTCTTAATCTCAAGATCTCATGTCTGTATCACTGGGTCTTGTTTCTGGTGCTTTACTCAAATTTTAAATGTGCACAGATGTGGTAAAAGACTGAAGAGGTATTGTTAAAGTGCTGTGTCACTTTCATTCAATAAAATCTAAATAAAAAAAATAACATCCTGGCTGTTTTACTGGAATGTATTGAGATGATTTCAAGGCACCAGCTCACACAGGGACAAAGACAGTCCAGCAACCGACATCTTGCAAATAGGCTCATTCACAGTGTATGATGTGCTGGAGACAGGAAGCGTGTTCATAGTATGTTATTGGTTATGCGCTGACACGACATGCTGCTGCTTTTCGCTTATAGCCGCACACATCTCGACCTTTGCCCTCCGGTGAAGATAGGTAGAGATAACAGAAGCCAGCTGATGAATGATTAATGAATCAGTGACGGAACAAAAAGCTGTACTGTCAGGCTGATAGTGGGAAATAAGAGCTGTTACCAGATCAGTCCATTCAATCATTGACAAGTTCTCACCAAATAAACTATCAGAAAATATAGATTTCCACTGACTTTGATGGAAAGACGTGGTATACAAAGATCCAGGAAATGTTTTCACTTTCTTTAACATTGTGAGAAATAATGTTTTTCTACATTGTCACTGTTTACCCAGGGAATGATTCATAGATCTTGATGAAAAAAATAATTTAAGGAACTGATAGTTATTTAACTTAAAGGGACTGTTTGGCTTTGGCGGAGATATACACTCTGATTGACATTCAATTTTTTTAATATCCAACTATCCGTAGAATAACTTCCTTTTAAAGAAAAGGTTGACTGTGTGTAGTTTTGTACTATTCAAACATAAATTATATTCAGCTGTGTTTGAAGTTTATGATCACCTGAGGGCAAGCAGCTGAAATTAAATCAAAACGAACTCTAACCAACTAACTCCTAACCAGTAATTTCATCAATCAGTAATGTTAAGGGAACATAAATCAGAAGCTGTTGACTGTTTTCATTTTATGACTATTGCTAAAAGCATTGCACGCAAGAAATGTCTTCTTCTCGTATAATTATCTCTGAGGTATTTATGGTCCCTTCATTATGTCAGCAGACTACACAGCAGCTCTGGAGCATGCAGAGAAACAGGTTCAGACCGAGCACATCAAATACTATATATATACAAACATATATATATATATAATTAACTGGGAGAAATTCCTGGAACCAACTATGACAAATTGTTGGAGATTCTCACCCTCTTCATAGCAGGCTTTATTAATAAGTGCAGGATATATATGATCTTAAGCTGGAGTATGATTTTATTCTCAAATGTCGCAAATGGCAGGCACTGATTGATAAGGCAACCATAGACAAATCAGTCTATTGACACACATAACAATAATTTGAAAGCTGCTTTGCCTTTTTAACCTACTACAATTCAGCACTTCATTTAATTTCAATTAAACAAGTGATATTACTAATCAATGTCTGTTTACAATAAGCCTACTAACTATGATCTAAAAATATGTGGTCAAGCCTACTGCTGATTCTTGATATTTGGTGAGAGGCGACATCTAGTGGCCAGGACAGAAAACACAATACTTACAGCAGGCCCACTCATCTCCAGAACACAGAATATATCTCAAACTCAATTACCATCGACTTTAGTTTGCAGAATACACCTCAGGTGCAATGATACGCTCACAGACGTCTGAATCTTTAAGATTTTAAACCGAATGTATTTAAAACTTTCACAATATAGTTTTATTATGATCTACAATAATGTATCGAGGCTTTGCAATTCTACAGTTGGGTCACGATTATCGCCAAAAATCCATGGAACACATAAAAGCCACAGATACAGGGGAAACTAAATCAAATTCACATTGTAACAATAAGAAAAGGCACCAGAAAACTGAACGTGTTTCCTTGAATTGAGACAAAGATGAATGAAGTGAATTGAAAGTGTTATTATCGTGGTTTTACTCAAATTACCCATTTCTATTCCCCCCTGTTCTATATGTTTTCTTTATGTGTCCATAATATGTGCAAATGTCCAAACATTGAACAGTCTGAGATATTTATATTCCGCTCTTATCAAATACAGTGATTCATCTTTACGTGTTTCCGGGTCGTTTTCGTGGGCCGGGTTGCTCTTTTAAACACTCTTTGGCAACACGTCTGTTCTCCTATTGGCTGGCTCACACATATCCCACAATCCACCGGATGACAACTTCCTTTTTCCCTTCGGCCATTTTCCTCCCTCGTAGGTACGAAAATCTCTCCCCACATATTTCGAACTAATCTGAGTCAATCCTTGTTATTTCATCCATGGTTGTTAATTCCACTTACAGCTGTAAATAGTGTGTTTCTTCCCCTTTGAAATAAGGTGATTATTGATGTAGATGTCCTCGTTGTTTAGCGGATAAGCGTCTGCTTTAGCAGCGATGCTCGGACAAGTGTGTGTGACTGTTAGCATAGCGGCTACAGCCCAGTGGTTTTAGCGTTAAACTTCAATAATGTATTTAAACGCTGAACCGACCACATCAAGTAATGGTGGATTAGCAAATATCACTAAATGTATAGTGTAACGTCACCTTATAGCCTAGCTCACCGGCTAGCTTAGCATCTCAGACCTAGCTCCGTGAAGACTGAGCTAGAGGTGTGTTTCGGCATGACGCTCAGCTCACGTTCCTGTGCTGTGTTGCAGGGAAGTAGGCAGCCATGGCCCCCAGCCGGAATGGAATGATCCTGAACCCCCACTTCCACAAAGACTGGCAGAAGAGAGTGCGCACCTGGTTCAACCAGCCCGCCCGGAAGATCCGCAGGTGAGAGCAGCCTGCTGCCCTGGGACAGAAGGGATGCTAACAGAAGCTAACGCACCTCCACAGCCACTTCTTGGTTTACTTGTGTTGTCTTGAGTTGTTAGTGTTGATTCATAAATGGGTTACAATTGAGTGCTTTTATTTGAACATTTAACAGGCTATTAAAATGCCAGATGATATCATGAGAAGGTTCCCTCTAGTAACAACAACACATAATTTTGTGATGTGTATGTCAGTGAGTTCGTAAAGTAAATGCTGACTTGGAGCATTTTCAAATGGAATAACGAAATGCCTGCACCAACATGTTGTTGGGGACATGTGGCCGAATAAATCATTAATATAAGAATCATATTTTATTTACCACTGTAGCAGTCAGATGATGACAAATCTCCGGAATCTCTGCATATGCTTGATGATACGTTGAACCCCTTTTCTGATGACTGTTGTAGTAACTCAAAAAGAAAAAAGCAATTTGACCAAATCAACCAACTGGGCATCTCTTGTGTTGTCTTGAGACCAAGGGACTGCATCCATCAAGATAACAAGCTAATACGAATTCATTTCGAGATTTAAACTTTATAATAACCATTTATATTAACTGAAAGCACATGCTGTTGTGATTATGACACTGACAAGTAGGGATGCAAGTAACCTGTAAGTTCGTTATCATTATATTAAGTGTTATCAAAGTCAGGGCTCCTCCTAACCTTCAGCTCCTACAAGGGCTTTTCAAATGTAGTGAATGTTCACCTTGCCTGCAGACATCAGTTCTCCAACTGTTGCTTTATTCCCTTTGTCAGTTTTGAGGCACATACTCGAATACACACCAAGCTTTACATGATTGTTTAAGATTAAGCTTGTTGTTCTTGCATGTGCAGCATTTTAAATGGAGGGGAATAATGTATTCAGGGGGTTTTAGATCAAGAGATGTCTGGTTCAAGTCCTGCATCACTAATGCTCTGTGACTGCTGCACAGAATGTAATGATTGTCATTTAACAGTTGGGGAGTTAGTTGAAGTAAAAAATAGTGGATGAGAAACAAAATTGTGTAATTGTGTCCGATAAAAGCACAAATTATTTTCGGCGTCATTGCTTGATATCTGAATTTTAAATCTCAAATCCTTGTATACGTTAAATGCAGAAAGTAGGACATGAGCCTCCTTAATCTTGGTTGTTTAATCGGTTTTATCTTGTATGCATGTTCACTAACTCATTGGCTGCAAATGATTTCAATGAGCTGCTTTGCTTTTTGGAACTAGCAGGTTTCAATCAGTAATCTATGTTGTATCTACTTGTATTGTTCCTGAGGCTTTTAGTTACTGTAGGTTCTTAGTTTGTGGGACTGAAAGGGCTTTACTTATGAAGATATCTTTCCACAGGCGTAAGGCTCGTCAGATTAAGGCCCGTAACATCGCCCCCCGTCCTGTCGCAGGACCGTTACGGCCGCAGGTTCGGTGTCCCACGATCAGGTACCATACAAAGGTTCGTGCCGGACGTGGCTTCACCCTGGAGGAACTCAAGGTAATATATTGCAGTTGTCTGTCAAAGATTTATTTACCTGCAATTCATTCTTTCCACTTTGTCCTAAATTGGACAGTTAAACTAAAGAAAATTAAGTCTAACTAACCATAATCTGTATTGAAACTTATTTTCATGCCAGCCTCACTGAGATACTAAAACCTTGAGTCAAACAATTTGATCTCCGCCTCAAAAGTATTGACAACTAGAAAGCAGGACAAGCTCAACCTTTTTGTGATGAATCATGCATCTCTCCCAAACAAAAACCTGCAGTTGCAGAACATGATGTGCAGCTCAAATACTTGATGTTCTTGCCAGAGTACTGCTGTGCCTCTCCTCCCATGTACTCGCCTGATGTGGGAGGCAGGCTAAATGAGTACTACTGTGCAGCACCCCACAACATGTGGACTAGTTTATTGTTTTCCTTCACATGTAGTCTCTTAAAGGAGTACGTTTTTTTTAATAAAATGTAAATAAATTCAATGTTAAGACCATATCACCATGAATAATAACCATTAAGATGACTATTTAATTAAGAGGGGGGAATGCCAAACACCCATGTCTGTTGTAAACAACTATCCCCAGTTCAGACCTAAATCCTCAGCATCAGCCAAATTTGTTTAATTTGATAATGGGAAAAATGTTGACACATGATATTTGTTACCATTAGGAGATCAGGATATGATATCACTACACTACTATACTTTACTATAAAACACTGAGCTTGAGTTTATTTGGTTAAAGTGTTGAATCATTATAAATGGGTTACAATTGAGTGCTTTTATTTGAACATTTATCAGGCTATTAAAATGCCAGATGATAACATGAGAAGGCTCCCTCTACTAACAAGGCTTCATTTTGTGATGTGTATGCAAGTGAACTCGTAAGGTAAATGCTGACTTTGAGCATTTTCAAATGGAGCTTTGTCCTGTATAAATGTAGAATAACGATATACCTGCACCAACATGTTGTTGGGGACATGTGGCTGAATAAATCAGAAATATGAGAATCTTATTTTATTTACCACTGCAGCAGTCAGATGATGACAAATCTCCGGAATCTCTGCATATGCTTGATGATACGTTGAACCCCTTTTCTGATGACTGTTGTAGTAACTCAAAAAGAAAAAAGCAATTTGACCAAATCAACCAACTGGGCATCTCTTATTGTGTGGTAGGCAATAAATCTGAAGTTATAGTTTGTTAATCCTAACGTGCTGTGCTTTGCTCTACAGGCAGCTGGCATCCACAAAAAGACAGCCCGCACCATCGGCATCGCTGTTGACTCCCGCCGTCGTAACAGATCCACAGAGTCTCTTCAGGCCAACGTGCAGCGTCTGAAGGAGTACCGCTCCAAGCTCATCCTGTTCCCCAGGAAGGCTTCAGCCCCCAAGAAGGGAGACAGCACTGTAAGTTTGTCTCTTGTCACAAAGTAATGTTGTGGATTCAGAAACTCAATCACTCTTACAGACTTTATTAGTGGTGAAAATGAATGCTGAGTTTTCTGAGATGGTTTAAATTATTCTTTAAAGGCATCAGGAGAGAATCATCTTAATTGTGGTGTTTGGCTGTTAATGAAAATAAATCAAAAAAAATGTTTAGTTTACTGGAAAAACAGACTAACCCAACTTTACCATGCTTTACATATCTTAACTACAGTAGGGAAATCTGTAACTCGGTGAAACTGTTGAGCTCTTCTTTTTGGCATTTGCACACGATCCTAGCTTGTGTTCTAATGGTTTTTTTTCTGAATTGCCTCAAGTTCTATTACTTTGTACTCATTTTGGTGATGTTTTTGAAGAACTAAAAGTTTGTTATCTTTCCAGGAGGAGGAAGTGAAGATGGCCACTCAGCTCGCTGGGCCACTCATGCCCATCAAAACTGTAAGTTGCTATCTCTACAAGATTTTATTTGAACCTTTTGGAAAGATGAGGGGTTGGGGTCGTGAGCTCAGGAGATGGGTCTGGGTCGTCCACTAGGTTAATAATCTGCCTCTTACAGGCCTAACTCTCCTTAGCCGGATACTGATCCCACACACACAATGTGTGCAGCAGTCAGATGATGACAAATCTCCGGAATCTCTGTATTTCCTTGATGAAACATTTGAACCTATTTTCTGATGACTGCTTTTTAGAAATCCAGCTAGAAATTGAAAATAGTCATGTTCCAAAATTGATTTGTATCATTTCACTTTCACGTGGGCTGGATTTTGTGATTTTTGTGTGAGACAATTGTTGATCACTGAAGGAAAATGACATGAGGTTTTTGTTTTTCCCCTCTTCAGATCCACAAGAAGGAGAAGGCCCGAGTTATCTCCGAGGACGAGAAGAACTTCAAGGCTTTCGCCAGCTTGCGTATGGCCCGCTCCAATGCTCGTCTCTTCGGCATCCGTGCCAAGAGAGCCAAGGAGGCTGCCGAACAGGACGTGGAGAAGAAGAAGTAAAAATAGTCCCTATCGAACTTTGCAAAATAAAGTGTTCAAAAAGATCAATGTGAAAATGTCGTGATTTAGATCTGGTGGATTGGCAGATGGTGGTTTTCACCATCTAGTCATTGACTTGATGGAATAGAGCCATTTTACTGGGGCTTAAATATGGAGACTTATAAATACTGGCAAAGAATAGAAGTGTCTGTTCAATGCCTGGATCACATTAATACACTTATCAAGCAACATTCAAGTGAAAATCCATCACCTTGACTCAAACACAAGTTTCTTCAGTACCTTGACACATGGCACAGCAGTGTGGGTCTAACTAAGACACTGAATGACAGCTGATGTGAACAGACACTTTCCCAGAAGACATCTTGACTTTTTACAAGAGCACAGATGCCACAATAGGTGTGTTCTGTTCCAGTGTCACACTCTTCCACAAACCTGAAGCAGCTAAATAAATATCCAACCACGTTAGATTTTATTACTTCAACGTTGTGAAATTCTCTACTGGGGAAATTATCTATACACCAATCAAATCTCATCTACGTCGGAGCTAAACTGCCTGTGAACTCGCACATTAGATTAATCACTATATATTTACGACAGTAGGTGGCACTAGAGGCACAAAAGGTATCTCGTTAATGTAGATGTAAGAGCATTGAAAAGTGTGTGTGGGGGGGTGCTGATTACATGAGAAATTGTACAGTCACTTTGACAAAAAGAGGTTTCTTTATTTGAGGGAACATGCCTAACTGAATTCAAGCTTGTTAATGCTAACACTTTATACATCTGGTCAACAGTCTGAACATTAGAATATTAAAATATAAGTTTCATTAGCCACAGCAATTTAACATGGCTTTAGTGGAGCAGAAGAAGATGACAATCAGCACCTCTTCTGCGCAGGTCAGGGAGAAAAAAAAACTGACTCCAGTGTGAATATTTTAACACTGATCCACTACACAAGGGTGAAGCTGGAATTTAATTTTAATAGAGAAAGTAACATGCTGGCCGACACAAACCCAAAGATAAACATTGCTTTATCACAGGTTCTGCACATTTCCAAACAATGTGCACATAAAGGGTGTGCTGCGTTCTGATGAGATGAATTTAATGAATACAAGGGGGAAAGAGAAGCTCCTATTGAGTTCAATTTGAAAAAACAATCTATCAGAATTTTTATTGCCATGTATATTTCCACATACAGGAAATTGCCTGTGTGGTTGGTGCACTGTACAAACTATAAAAACAATATATACAGTAAGAGTTATGGGCACGTGCGGTTCTAAGGTGCAGATATTGGTGATAATGCCAATAATATATAGTTATAAATTATGTGCGGGGGGGGTCAGCAGAGTCAGTGTGATGCAGGGGGCTTGTTTGTGAGCCCCACGGCCATAGGGAAAAAACTGTTCAGGTGACGCAAGGTTTTAGTCCTGACATTTTTTTAAAAGTGCGGGTTCAAAAACGGTCCTCAGGACGTGGTGTGAGACAAAATGCCCTTGTGTGCTTCTCCTTCAGTGTCGGTCTCTGTCCCAACAGTCTGAATACAAATAAATAATTCAGTTAATGAAGGTGAGTGGACAGTCGAGTCTTTAGAACAGGAAAGATGGATATAGCAGAAACAAGGACAAAATACTGTGGTATTCAAACCTTATTATTTCTATTTACTTTTACATCCTCCACGCCAGATTGACGAGGTTGCATGTGAGCTGCAGCGTCAGCTCCACTTATTGTATGTATCATGTTTACTCTTCCAGATCTTTTTGAGCCCATTTGTAGGTCAGTAAGGCAAATGAAACGACTGCAGAGGAGACTCCTGGAGATAACGTTTCAATTCGAAGGTGAAGAGGCTGCTGAAACCCAAGCTCCGGGATTGATTCCTCCTAATGTGCCTCCTACAGCTATCACCAATGTGAAGAACGTAATCAATACAGCTTTGGAAAAACGCACAAAAACGAACCTTTGCAGGAAATACACCTTGAGTGAGAGGAGCTGCTGACACAGTGCAGCTTGAGAGTGTGAAGGGTGCAGCAGGCCGTGTGAAGAGTTGTCTCCTGCTCTGGTATCGTACATGCAGCGTGGCCAGCAGCACCTATAAGTGAACTGGGAACATGAGGATGGAGAAGCAGTGGAGAGAATGTGAATAGGTAATCCATGTGTAAACGAAGGGAACGTCCTGGGAGGTTGTTCAGCAGCGGCAGCAGATGGCTGTTTGGAGCTGTGACGTTATAGGGCTCAGGTGTGTGCCCTGGAGCAGACGCTTCCTCTGAAGGCCCCCAGTGGAAGAGGCAGTAGGGGTAAGAACTGTAGGAGAGGAGAAGACTTAACGGGTTAGTTCACCCAGAAATGAAGCTAAAATCCTGTACAATTGAGGTAAATGGAGACAGATTATTCTAGGTAAAAAAACATTTAATGCCCCCATTCTGCTCCTGTGGTGTCGCACCCAAGTGTTCATAAGCCCTGACATTTACATGTGACTCAAAACGGCGACGTTTGCACATAGGTTTTTAGCCTTAATGTCCTCTGATATCCTCCTGGAGCTGCATCTGCGTGTGGATCACAGCGGACATGAAGGCTAAAAACTTTAGGTAAATTACCTTTAAATGTCAGGGCTTGTTGATTCTTGGATTCCACCACAGGAGCAGTATGGGAGCATTTCATGTTTTTTTTCTGTTATGTCACATGTGAGGAATCTGTCTCTATTTACTTCAAACGTATCTTATTTGGCTGCAACGCTGTTTACCCCAGAAGCGTTTTGTGGACTCAAACATTTCCCCCCACCCTCCACCGGCATAGTGGTAAGTAGATAATGAGTGAATTTTTATTTTTGGGTGAACTATCCCTTTAAAGGTTGATGGCCACGTCAGGAAGTAGAGAGTTGAGTTTGTGCAGTTGTGGATTAAAACTTTCAATACTAATAATCAGTGTGTTGGCTGGTGTGTTGGTCACATGGCAATTGGCTCAGCACAGAGAAAGTTTTCCCTTTCATGCTGTTGTGGAATAATTTAATTGACCTTCCTGTCTGCTGCACACACCAAACATTTTAACAGTGTGAAAGCCTCTGAAGGAGTCAGCTCTCAAAGAATCAGCCACTTTAATGAATGAGAGCTTTAATGAAGCATGTTTTCACTTCAGAATTATGAGAATTCAAAAGCTTCAGGGATAAAAAGTCACAGCATTAAAGCCTACAAATGTCTCTGATGGAGGAAGTGCACTGTTATTAATTGCCAGACACGTACAGGTTCTTCAAATCAGTCGAACCTCAGCTTTATTTTCTGCTCTGCACTTTATTTTGATGAACCCAAATTGACAATTGTCAGTGGGGTTTTTTCCGGCCATGTTTTGCAGAGACTCTGGAGCGGCTGTTTTGTCAGTGCAATCTATAAATGTTATGCAATGTCTGGAAATACATTCATGAAAATAATACATTTGTGGGTGGACTGCGAAAAGGTCCAGGCTGCGTAGAAACAATACGTTACGTAAAGTGTTGCTGTCAAATGATTGAAAATCAACACTATGAATCATTCCACCCTCACTTCAGTGTGACACTATTGACTGCTGTGTATGTGCATTTACAGTGGACATGTGGAGGTATGTGTGTGGTAATAAAGGGAAGAGAGCAGAGGTCCTCCTCTGTCTGGACCTAGAGGTTCGTTTGGGACCTGGGGCTGCTGCTGCTGAAAGAACCGCCCATTTGAATAGCTGTTCTTCTGCTGTTAAAAATGTTTTAACGTGTCCGTGGCATGTTTTCCTATTGAAGTGGAACAACGCTATAGCCAGGACCTGTTTATATGGGCATGAAATACCTTCTCTATTTTCCCCAGAGGTTACAGATTGACACTCTATGGATCCTGCTGAGAGGATTATCATCAGATTTCACCTTTTACAATCAAATGTGCAACATCTGATGTTAGGTCGGGGGAGCTGATCTCACAGCCAGAACACCTGCATGTAGCAGCCTCTCCTCAGACGCCTGCCCATCAGATACTGTCTGCAGATCTGTTATCATGCACATCACTATAACAACACTGGATGTATGTGAGTCATATTTTCAGCAGATGAACGACATCGTGCACTGTCACTGAGGTCAGTCTTTCTTTGGTTGAACAGCTTAAACCAGTCGGTGGAGGGCTGCTGTGACGCACACGCAGTACAGTGGGACGATCACACATTAGTATGAGATGCTGATAAAAGTATGCTGAGGCTGAAGGGACGTGTCCGTGTGAATCCTTATTGGAAAAGCCTCCCTGTGTTGAGCCTGGCACAGAATGTATTAGCACATAGAGGGAGGAAGTGACAGGTTTTCTGTTTCCTAAATGTTTTCATGGGCCGGAATTATTCTTCTGTCATCAAATCTAACAAGAAAAAAAAAAGAAGCACCCAATGCACATGTTCTCCAGACTCTGTATCTAGTGAGTGTCTGTAGAGCTGTAACAGACAGTATCATCCTGTTGGTTTTATTGGCTCAGTTTAGAATTAAACTCTCAGTAATAGAGTCTCAGCAAAAGCCAAAGCCCATCTTTACACCAGCAGCTGGACTCCATCCACTCCCCATCTGTACCAGCAGAGCCCACTCCCTCCTCAGCAGCCGGACCAATCAGTTTCTGCGGAAGGGAGGTGATTTTTTTTTTTATCTGGCAGTGTGTTATGGGAGCGGATTTAACAAGTGTGTTTAAGAGTAAAGAACAACGACAGGTAGGAAGTGAGTTTCTCCTCTTTTTGACTTTCTCGTGTCTCGTGAGGGCGAATTAAAAGCGGTTGTATGTTTTAATTTTTATTTTCCATCAGCCGAGGATTGGTCTGACTGGAAGTGAGTGAGCGCGGTGAACGAGAGAGGATGTAATCAAAGTAGTTTTTTTGCCTCTGTTTCCAGTAACGATAAATGAAGCTGAACGTTTTTATTATTCCTGCTGGCTTTGTGTTGCCAACGACCAGGATGCAGATTTGCGGCGGAGTTTTATTGATTGCTCGAGATTCTTTAGTTCAAGGAGCGTTTATGAATGAAGTTGTTTCGCTCTCGAACGGACGTGTTGCTTTGCCGATCTGATTTTCACACTCGAAGCTCGTGTTTGAATCATGATGGACACGGTCCGTTCTCAGCTCTCCCCAAGTGAAGTTTAGCATCGGTGGTTTCTCGTGTAAACATCTGGTTTCCACAGCTGCACATCTGGCGAGCGAAAACGCGGGCGCTGTCCGTGGTGCTGAACCACGCAAACGCGCTCTCTATCATTTGTCTCCAAAATGATTTGACGCCTTTACATTAAATGATGCCGGTAGAGAAATCCAACGCCCCCCACTCTTCCGACCCTCCTCTCTTAAACAGTCGGGCAGGTCAGAAGCCTCCTGGCTCAAGGACACTTCAGCAGGGCGGATACCTGTTAGACTCCTTTTCTTTAGTGTAAAGACCCTCAGCCACGTCTCTTTGGGATCAAGCACTTTCACTTGTTAAGCCATCGTTGAATAAGGGAGAGGAAATACTAAATTCCCTACTATACCAGTCTCACAAAACAGCATTTAGGTGATGTAAAGAAATTATTATATGAAGTTGTTGTTTATGTTTCTTGCAAAGTCTGGAAATTTAACCCTTTCGTCCTTCATACTCTGCGTGGCAACATTTTTTTCTAATTCATATTTCCAGGGGTAAATAATTTCCCATTAAAAATGTTAGCTATATCATAAAACAGCATGGAAGTATTGTACAGAAACTGATTATATTCTAATTTTGTGTATGTGTTTGTGTACATGGTGTCGTGATTCACTCCTTTATCACACTGGATTTGATAACATTTAAAAAGAGGAAGCATCAGATTTGGACCAATTCATCTTTCCAGGGATCTGATCCAGAGTCTGAAAAAAGCACCTCCCCACCCCTTTCATGCCCTGTCTGTCATCATTACAGAGGTGAGATGATCTCCCTCACAGGGGGATACATCTGACAGCCACTAATAACAGCTTGGCTTTGATTTGGTTCCCCAGGGACTCAACAGGAATCTCTTCGTTCTTTTTTGTGACTTCCGCACCAAGTCAAAAGAGCCGGTCTCCTCCTGCTAGCGTGGTGCCACATCCTCGCTGAGATCTCTCCACTGACCAGTACATCTTCACATCATCCCCCCACCCCCCGGAGCTGTGTCAGCGGCCTCACATCGCACTGCTTCGCTGGTTGGCAGCAGCTCCTCTTGCACCGAGCCAGGATGAATGACGTCCAGGAGGCCACCTCCCCTGCAACCAGCCTCAGCGGACCGGCTACCTGTGTCTCCAAAGTGGAGCTGCGTGTGTCTTGCAAAGCTCTGCTGGACCGAGACACGCTGAATAAATCAGACCCATGTGTCATAGTAATGGTGCAGACCAACGGACAGTGGACAGAGGTGAGCCCCTCTTTTTATTTCTCTGGTCTGAGGAAAAACACAGTTGGCCTGAAGTGTGAGTCTGATTTCCTCTCAATCAGCAGTTCTAAAGGCAGCAGTAAGCAGCTGTTAAAAATTAATCCAACATATTTTATTAATCTCCCCATCTTCATACCATTAACCACATTATTTAATGTTCATTCATGCTGGAAAAAGATTTTAAATGACTCTGGACTACATTACTGAATCATGAGGTGATCTGAGCAGGGTTTCTTCGTGAGGTTCCATAGAGCTGTTGCTCACAGAGACTCTGGGGATCTGCCCTCCCCCTTTGTCAAGTAGCCCGAAACTGAAAAGGATGACCTTTTCAGATTAAACTGCAGTGATGTGTGAAATATTGTAAGTCTGGATGATCACAAAACCTGGGTGGTCATACAAAAGCAACCATGGAGATACATCTGTGAATGGTTTGCTGAACCTGCAGCTGTTTCCCGCTATTTATGGAAAAGATCATGTTTTTACACATCGCCAGTCTCATCCTGAGTTTTACAAACATGAAATGAGGTGCACATTTACAGAGGAAAGATAAACATAATGTCCACACCTCGAAAATTTGCATCAGATTGTGTTGTGTGCCCTGTAAGATTCACATCGGGTTTTAGTATGCGTGCTGCATGTTTCACTGGTTTACACACAACAAACAGCACGTTGGTTTTTATTCACTGTGACGATGGAGTTGTGCTGTAGTTGGAAATGTTTACTTTCTTGGATTGGTCCCAAGCGGATTTGGAGTGTAGGCAGCAGGTCGCCCATTTCCCTGTTAATTAAGCCATTAGGTTTGTTAGGGAAAGCCAAAACACAGGTCTCTATTAAGCAGGGGATGTGTTAAAATCTGGTCCAGGGTAACTAATTACATAGATCTTGTTTTTCACCCCCTGCAACACTTCATCTAACAAAACGCTGCCTTTTCATGGAAAATGGAGATGATAATTAACTGTAACTCTGCCAGATTCCCGCCACATGGGAACCATTTGTTGAAGGAGCTCACTGTTCCGTGATGTTTGGGTTGTGTATGAATGGAGCTTGCGGGCAGTATTTTTGAGGCAGCGATGACAAAGGCACTTGGCCGACAGTGTTGAGCACGCATGTATGGATTTGTTCTGGGTTGTAATTTGATAGGTGCTCGTTTCATGAGAAAATTGACCTGGGTTCAATGTAGCGCCAATACATGAGCGGTTATTTTTAGCTCCTCTTACTGAAGCAAATGCAGATGATATGAAATGACTGAGATCTATCTCTCCGTGAGTCTTGCCAGTCATCGCAGTGCACACAAGTTATCCAATCCTCTGCTGTCAAAGCCCTCGGTGCTGGGATGCGTGATTGCTCGAGCAAATTGTTTACTTACGTCAACGACTGAGTAAGAAACTGAGCCCACTCATATCAACACCATATCGGCCCTCTTTCTCTCTCCTGAGCTGCCGCTGCACGGTCCACTGACTCGCAAGTGCTCTTTGTTGAACTGCAGCAGCTTCATTATTACCTTATTTCACCACCTTTTTACCTCCACGAAGAAATATAGAAGCAGGGTTGGGATGACTTGACATTTTCCATGACTTCTTTTCCCTGGACTCTGTGTGTTTGCATGATAATGAGCTCATTCAAAACCCTGATTCTCTCGGTGATATCGAACCGGAGCTGCAGTGGTTTGTCATGATTGAGCTTTGCAGATAATGCTCCTGGCAGAACTGATTAGAGAAAGCCTTAATTCTGCATGTCAGTGATCTCTCTATAGCTTCTGGCCCCACACCAGCAACAAACAGGTGTCACAGACTTCGGTGCACAACCTATCATCCGCAGCACTGATTAGCTTTCATCAGCACACAGACTTATCGGACTCATCCCGAATCTGTCCATCCAGATGGCACAAAGAGATGAGGAGGAGACGAGACAGGAAAAGACAATAAGGAGAGACAGGGGCGTGACGAGCAAGAGGGAGCCAAGTCCTACCTGGTAGTTTGTTTTCCTTCTGGATGTGTGTCAGGGTAAGATGGAATCAACAGAGCAATCATCTGCCATCCACTGCATTTGAAGCCATATTTTTTGTTATTGTTGTTTACCAGAGAAATAGTTTGCTCAAGAGACTTGAATTATTTTCCAATCAATGATGTTTATTTCTATGCTCTAGCAAAACAAAACTCTATATGTTAAACAATGAATGTAGTATGATATAATAATATAAATTGTGAGGGACCAGAACGCGCACAGGATTACTTTTTCAAAAGATGGTAGTTATCCCACCCAACAATATAAAAATACAAAGGAATAAAACACCTGAAGTAAATAAGTGGGACCATTAAAACCAAACACAATTCAACTCAAAAACTCACAAATTAACAAAACAGGACATTACCTCAGACAACTGACTAACCTCACAAATGAGACAAAGAACAGAGACATATAAACCGTCTGACCAGATCCCTTTGGAAACTGTGATGATGCAGCACTTGGTCTGGTTCAGTTTACCTCTCTGTATATAACCAGGCTCCACCCTGATTCACACCTTTTAGCCAAACCAGGTAGGAAGTGTGATGCAGGGGACACACGGTAACTCAAACATAAAGAAAACGGAACTAATACAACTACACATAGATGAATGTGTTGAAGGATAAAGACGCCATTTTAATTTCAAACCATCTGCCTTGAACCATCTGTGTTTGTGAGTTAATTAAATGAACATCAGATAGTTTTTTTTGTATGAGTGAGAAAACGGACATCAACCCAAAACTGAAACATTTCCTTTAAAAACAGACTTTGTAATTCATTCTTTTCAGCTTTCAAGCTCAATTCTTGTAAATCACAGTTTGTATGAATCATGTCACGTCAGGGGGAATCACATTAATGAGTGTTGATCTTTTTTATTTGTCATGAGGTGACACATCTCTCAAACACATACTCCAGAGTGTGTTTATCGCTTCTGCCTGGTTCGGCCTTAACTGACGTAGAAGACCTCTGGAGCTCTGCAGCGGATGTGTGGATGTGCACAGGCTGGACTCAGAGTTGATTAAACACAAATGGATGAATTGAACAATAATCTATTTACAATGTGAGGATGTGCTGGGCAGGAAACGTGCAGGGAACGACGCTGACCAATCACATGAGATAAACTATCAAACCAGAGCTGAGAGTCTAGAGTCCAGGGGAAAACCGCCTAGTGAGTCCTATAGTGGTAATGGCATGTTCCAGTGAAGTAACATGGTGGAGGAGCTGGCTGAGCATGACAGAAACTGGGTTGTGTAGATGAGGAGACAAAAAGGGACAAACATATTCAGACAGGTGGCGAGATTGGCTGGAAGGGTAAATACTATGAGGTAACATGACGTTCTGGTGAGGAGGCATTGAGTCAGGAGGTCTTTCTACATATACTGAGTTAGGCTGGTGGTAAAATGGATGAGAGAAAAGGAGGAGAGTGAAGCCGGTGGTTACACCCAGCCAGCAGCCACGAACAAAACCCACATACAGACCCAAAACCAGAGAGACTCCACAAACTAGAATCTCATAAGATTTTTTTAATGATTTTACAGCTCTCCACATAAACAAAAAACTAAATGAGAGAAAAGCTTTCATTTCTCCAGTAAAGAGCTCTAGAGATTGGATAGGTTATTACACAGAACAGTGAAACATCATCAACTGAGATACTTTATATTCCGTCTTATCTGTAGATATGTAAAGCGGTTTCAGTGTTTGCTGTGATTTGCATCATTGTTTTATTTAAAATGTCCCTGAAAATAACACAAGATAATCTCTAATTGATTCCCATGGGGAAAATGTCACTATTACAGCAGCACAAGTACAAAGTAACTACAGGTGAAAAAAAAGGGAAAGAATAAAGATAGCGCAGAAAAAACAACAACACATAAAATAAACATTCAAACATGGCAATTAAATACTGAAATACAGAGTAGTGTCATGCAATAGACACTTATATACACCATACACAGTATATGGTGTAGTGAAGTAAAACTTGGAATATATGTGTTGTAAGATTTTTTTATTAAACAGACCATTTTCCATAAGAATCCATTGGAGATGTTTTTCCCAGTGATGCTGCTGCAGGAGCAAGTTGCTCTCACTGAAGGAATCAGGGTCTAATTTTACCTGCCCACTCTGATTGGATCATTATATTTCCCCTTTTCTCATTGATTACTTTTGAAAATATATATTTTTTTAGAGAATGTTTAACGCAATGCCTTGTGAGAAAGTATAGATATTTGCTGAAAGATGTAAGGAAGTAGTAGTAATTTGAAAAGTACGGATTACATGAAAAATTCTGTTAAGTACAGTGACAAAGTAAATATATTTCCCACAACTGCGGGAGAGAAAACCAATATTGTCGCTAATTTCTGCAGAGATCACTGACACAAAGACTGGATCTATTTCACAGACTATATAGAAAAAAACCAAACTTAAGAATGAAGTTATTTTCCTATAATCTTCTGATTGCACCAGATTGTGCCTCTTGGCCTGTTCTGTGTTTTTTTTAAAGCCTTGTCAGATTTAGATTTAAATCCCTAAAATGGTCACGATATAAATCTCTATATGTGAAAATGATGATGCCCACTGATGATTTTCCTTAAGATAAATCGCAGAGCGTATAACTGTGTGATGGCTAAATCCTGCATCATGAGCAGGGACCTCAGAGAGCTCAGCTTCTGCTTGTCCGGAAGTCAAAGACGAGCCGGGTTGTGTTGTGTACGCTGTGATTAAATGTCAGAGCCCTGTGATCTTCTCTCATATCATTCTCTCGACACAACGCCACAACATTTGCCCCTCCGTGTGTATATCGGCTGGTCTTCCTTTAAATGCTGTAAGCAGGAAGACCAGTCAACACTATTTTCTGAGCTCTTACTGTAAAATCATTTTATTCAAAGAAAGGCTTGATTTCCTGAAGAACAGACTATTATTTTGATCAAACAAATTATGAGTCTGAATCAACTTGATAGCGAAACGTGTCGGGTTGGAAATCTTCCTGTGTGTTCTCTTTCAGCTGGACAGGACAGAAGTGATCAAGAGCAACTTGCACCCGGTCTTTGCCAAGGTTTTCTCTTTGGACTACTACTTTGAGGAGGTTCAGAAGCTGCGGTTCGAAGTCTACGACATCCATGGCACCCACAGCATCGGCACCCGGGACGACGACTTCCTCGGTGGGGTGGAGTGCACCCTCGGCCAGGTAGGCAGGTGCCACTGACTTGTAGCAGTTGTGTTTTCCTTTAGACTCACTTCAAATTCTGCTCCATTAATAACTCTAAATGTGTCCTCTGCCTCTGTCTGTGTTGTCGCCAGTAAATAAACATGATGCTGTATATATGCATAGTGTCGCTCTACACGGCTCTTTACAGCTTAGGACTGAAAACGTTGTGCTTATCTCGCTCTCTGCAGATCGTGGCCCAAAAGAGGATGGTGAAGCCTTTGCTGCTGAAGTACGGGAAATACGCCGGCAAATCCACCATCACGGTAGGTTTCTCACATTGTGCAAATTACCTTACTGCTCTGACCAATGAAATTGTCTGGATTGCTGGACACATTGTCCTCACTGAGCACTTTAGCTCCGTTCCTGCTCAGCATTAGAGCTCACACAGGGAACACAGCACGTCCGTATAAGACATTCTGCAGGTTTAAGACATCACATGTGTCTGATGTGAAAAAGCAGGTCATTAACCACCATCTTACAGTTAACAACCCAGAGGTGGAAGAATATAATCAACAAGACAAACTCTGGTTCGCTCTGCCTTGTGAAAACACATGAGAGTCTCTTCTAATTAACTTTTATTGCAGACTAGATGCTTTAAGGTCTTGTTCAGTTAATCTTATATATGTACAAGAAGAAGATGATGTAGCACTATTATTGAATACTCTGTTTCGGCTAAGCTTGTTTTTGTGTCCATCCCCTGTAAATTTGTTGTAAATTTGAGCTCCTTGAACTCAGCATCCATCCATCCATTAATCTATCCATCCATCAATCTGTTAATCTATCCATCCATCCATGGTCTGCCACCCATCCTGGGTCCAGTCACAGTGACAGCAGGTCAAGCAAAGCTGTCCTGATGTCCCTCCAGCTATGTTTTCCAGCTCCTCCAGGGGGACCTGCCGTCATTGATCTCAGGTCGAGGTTGTTCTGGTATCAAGCCAAGTCAATGATTATTTATGTAGCACATAAATGACAAGCATCGACCTACTGTGCTTCAAGGTAAAGGTAAAGGCAGATAGAGACACGGCAAAACTATTATACGACTAAACATATGAGTTTAGAATATAGGACTTAAAATAATGAAAAAAATATTCAATTTTGATAGAATTCAGTGAATAAATAAGTGACAAATTGAAAATTTTAATTAGTAATCCACAAGCACAGAAGTACAACAACAAAAAACACCATCTTATTCTCCGAGGAGAGCTGCAGCACATCTCCCCGCCTCTCACCCTGGGTCCAGTTCCTCTCTTTGTCCTTTCCCCTCTCGCCAGAGCTGAACATGACTTAAACCAGAGCCTGCAGCAAAGACCTTCTCAAGGTCCTCTTTAGCTGTAGGGATGGCACACAAGGGACCAACTCATATATGCAAATTAGGAGAATTCAGGGAACATCATGTTAAATATTTAACATATTTCATTGCTCTCTTGACGGCGCTAAAATGTTTTCAGTTACATTCGTAATATTGTTCAGTTTCTTTCAGTATTGATTTCTACACATTTACAGGAAGTGTGTTTATTTTCAACATATACATAAATACAAACATTAACAATAATACATATGTGAAATTGGAAGATTTAGAAAACATTGACACGCAAACACATGTTGGTATTTCTATGCAGTATTGATAAGAATCTTACTGTTACAATGCGTTCTTTGATTAACACCATAACAATAACTATAACAGCTACATGCCTTATCCCAACCAATGTCCTAAACACAAATATCTAATACTTAACTCAACCCCAAAACGTACTTTTAAATAAGAATTGATAAAAATGTGCTCAATCTAAAGGTTTAAGGTCTTGACGAGAATATAAATACAAGAGTACTCACAGAAACACACACACACACACATCATTGCCCACACCCTTTATAAATTGTTTCCCCTGCAATTGCTACCTGTCAGGAGCAGCTGTCGTACAAAAAGCACCACTCGCCTCCTTTGCCATGTGTCATCACGGTCGAGCTTTGTCAATCTGTGACCGTGAACAGCCACAGTTCTGTCACCTTGATAAAAAGTTTCTGTCATGCTCCGATCGAGGTGGAGGAGACAACAAAAGCCACCTCCTCTCTCCTGTTGGCGAGCCTGTCAGTCTAGAGGGAGCAGCAGTCGGAGCTGCCTACAAACTTTACTGCTGCATTTTGCTCTACACGATAAGTTTCATATCCATAAAGAGTTTAATGTACAAGCTGAGACAATAAACTGAGACGGCTGTGTCTGCAGCTGATGGTGCTCTCTGTTAATGTCCATGTCCTGTGTCAAGTAAAAGCCACGTCAGAAGAATCACTGTTTACCACAGGGCAAGAGCAACTTTGGAAATAGAAGGGAGAAATGCTGTCCGAATACTACACAAGTTTAAAGACATGGGGGCATATACTAAAACTATCAAAACTTAATTTAAAATACACTAGTACAGTGCCGGTTGTAAGCCTGCCTGGGGTGGAATGGGCTGTTTACATGGTCTGTGGTAATCCTCCGGAGCTACTCCGTGAGTCCTCCTCGAACCATATACTGTCTCTTCTTATTGCTTGTGTGCTTTCTGTTGTGTGCAAAGCTTTTTATAAACAGTCTATGTTCCAGAGTGATGTTAGAAGACTTTGTGTTTATCCTACCTGGTTTATCTGCGGTGAAGAATTTATAGTCAATGTTTTCATAAAATGAAAGTGGATTTGCTTTGTTATTGTTCACATGTTTGTTCAAAGGTCTATTAAGCCATCAACAAAAACATCCGGCCTCGGGCTCACATGTTTTCAAATTAAAAGCGCTGTAATTCAGCTTTACTAAACCTTTGAAGCTACAAAACAAACATTGTGCTTTTAGTTTTAACAGTAAGTGATTCCCAGGACCACTAAGGATACACAGGGCCAATGTGAAGCTGATAAGATGAATGGTTCACGAGATATGCATTTCATATACAGACGTTTGTGGAATGAGCGGGTAGATTAAATACAATTAAAAAGGTAAGAAAAGATTTGTTAAGGCTTCATCTGAATCAAATAGTTTAGACGATTGATATTGACCAGTGTTCTTCAGTCATAACTGTAGTTTTCCTTAACATGCATTGTATGGTCAAGGCATTATTTCTTGCCAATTAATAATAAAGAGTACTAGAAGAAAATATTCAAGACATATTTTATATCCTTTCAGGTTCACGCTGAGGAAATTTCTGGCAACAACGGATATGTGGAGCTCTCCTTCTGTGCCAAGAAGCTCGATGATAAGGTGAGAAGCAGCGCATGTTTCTGTTGAATATACCAACACAGTGCATGTTTTATTAGATGCGGCTTAGTAGCAGCAGACAGGGACTGGAGTAATAATAATAGAATAGCCATCATACTGTAGAGAAAGACTTATTATTGTACACATGGAAAAAAAACAACTTTATAAATCATTATATAACACAAATTATTGCATTATTATAGTTCTAAAATATAAAGTTAATTTATTATTGTCAACATACTAGTCTGACACGTTAATTACATGACAGATTATTATATCACATGAAATCTGGGTTGTCACTGAATTCACATGGTTCCATTTTAAGGCGGGTTACTGTTGACCTTAGCTCCACATGCTGTCACTCTGTCCAACTTTGCTGAAGGCGTGTTTCAATCAAAAAGACAGCAGGAGTTCACATCCAACTAAAACTCTGACCATCAGAAGTCGCACCGCGTTCTCAGGAGCAGGAATCACGACAAGAGACTCTGAGACAGCCCTTTAATCTCTGTTGTATCGGGAGGAAAATTCACATTTTCTACAACATATTTATTGTTGAAACTGAACCTAAAAAAATAATCATCCCTCCTGTGCATGTGATATTTGCTTTGTGTATCCAGTCTCCTCCTGGAAGTCTTATATTTCTGATGAAATGCTGAAGGATGCACACACTTGTTTTGTTTGAACTGAAACAACGGATATCTGCACAATCAAATATATCACTGTGGCATTTTAGGATGTCAGAGCAGCAGCAGCAGCATCATAGAGGCACAATGGTGTGAAATGATGAGCCAATGAATGTTGAAAATGTCCATGAACAACGATGTGAATGTGAAAACTGTTTTGCTTCTGGTTGCAATTGAAAATTACATACACTGACTTTGCTCGGGTAGTTTCATTCTTGTTAGAAAATGTTGCCACCTTTTAGAAGTGTTGATTATAAATGTTCTTCTCCTGAATAGCTGCTGGATATTTGAGGGTCTGGCTGTGAGAGGTGGGAACATTTAGATGTCGACAACAAAGAAGGATGTGACTTTGATCACATTTGCTTCAAAGCAAAGTTGATGCAGTTTCAGATAGCGATGGGATTTGAGTAATCAGGAATTTCCTTCGCTTCAGCAGCTGCTTCTGGACACCGAAAGGAGCCATAGAGGTCACCCTGACAATAATTTGCTTAATTATTTTGCAATATGAGTTGTTGCGGCCAATGTGTTAACATAATTAGTTAGTTTGTACCATTAAGTGATTTGTATTTTCAGTGAAATGTAGTTTAGCGTGTTCCAATCGTACATCGAGTGATGCTCTGTCACACTGGTCGTCTGATGGAGGAGGGATATTCAGGTTGTTCTCTCTATGTTCAGTGGGCTGACTCATGTTGTCAGTCAGCACTGGCTTGATGCAGGGGCTTGGTCTGTGTGGAGGCATGAAGCCACCGCCAAAAGAGGAACAAGTTGTATTACATTCATTTTTTTGTCTTGGTAACTGTCTTGCTATCGTCACTGTTAGGTTACATGCAGTCACTGTGGCAAACACCAAGCTAGCTTTGGATAGTCGGAACTGTGAACATGTTAAAAACGTGTGAAACGCACAAGATGTAGCATGTGGAGGCTTTAAAATCTGTTGTCTTTTATATATGAAGCACCATTCACACACAGAGGTAGATTCAAGGTGCTAAAAGGTGTCGATAGAGCTGGAAAGCGTAGTGAAAATGAAGTAATTAGTAATGTTACCAAGTACTTTTACTCAGAGTAATTACTGCAAGTATCATTCTTCAAGAAGTGCCTCTTTAAAACCAAATACCACAAGCAAACAAATGCTAAAACACTCCATCGGTTCATGATTAATTTATCCACTGTTCACATCTAAATGCTTAACAGTGCAGCTTTAACTGATGAACCTCTGCGAAGGAGGTATTCATCAGTGTTGAGATAAATGAGGCATATTAAGGGGGGCCATATTTCTATAAGTGTGTAAAATTTGCTGTGGCCTGGGGTCTGTTCAACCTTGGCAGAGGTATGTGCTCTTTTGAGTGCTCCTCAAGTTAATTGATGGGGACCAAGACGTTGTTTAAATGGTGGATGTCAACAGGTGAGGCAAATGATCCCCCTGTCACACTAGAGTATGAGATTATGAATTTAAAAGATTTTATCAGTGATCAGGCATTTGGTTGTTCAAGTTGTTCAAAATGCATATTAACTGCATTTTGCATGAAGCAATTTATCTCACAGAGACAACGGCGAGCGACTGAAGCGGGGGAACAGTTTCTGATAACATGCCTGACGGCTGCATAACCTCGACCTGCGGAAAATATGTTCTCGGAGGATTAATGATGGGATACCATCGACTGTGTTAACGGGGGCCATGATTAACATTATCAGTTATTGTTAGCGTGGGATTACAGTTTGACATGTGGATCTGATCCACTCAGTCCGTGCTGCCGATGCCACTGGCTAGCAGTTGCTATGACAACAAAGAAAGGATGCTCTCTTTTTTTTTGCCTCCGTCCCTCAGGAGATGTATGTGGATAATTTGCCAGGAAATGCAGCAGTAACAGTTTCATTCAGTGCTCACAAAGGCTGTGACACACACACACACACACACACACACACACACACACACACACACACACACACACACACACACGGTACATTGACTTACATCAATTTCCCGGAAACCAACCATAATTACCCTAAGGTAATCCTAACCCCAACTCTTACCCCAGCCTTAAAACATGTCTTCACCTTAATGTGAAGGGTAATATCCAGGTCACACACACACACACTTGAACACCTATACACACCGACACACACAGTTATCATTTGTTTTCCTATATCAAGATTCAATTGACCTAAATAATCAGTGTTGTCCTGAAAATATGATTTGAGGCTATTGCAAATAACTGCAGAGGATACATAATCTTATGCACATTTTCAATTTAGTGGGATATTCACTAATAACGATGAGGTAAATGGACGCAGCTTTCATTGAATTGGGGATTGCAACCTGAAGCTGAGGCTTTTTAGGTGCATTAAGCACATGGGATGTCGTGGAGTGCAAAATAAAGTGTAGTCTCTGCTGTGAGCTTGAAATGTTGGCTGGGGAAACCCATTCAAATGTTTTAGAACTGCAAGGCCGGTTGTAAGGGAGGGGATAACAGGTCGCTGCGATTATTGGCTCAACAAACAGCTTTAAAGATTGAATGGAGAAGAAAATGTAATAAGTTGGGATAAGTGTCATGATTTGGACCCTTGGAAAGTATTTTCAAATCCTGCTCTGACCCACACCCCATTAAAAAAAAAACCTCTGCCTCTGCAAAGAAGCAAAGAGGAATTGGCATCAGCAGCCATTTTAGTTTCTTCTCACACGCATCATCCCAAAACCTTTATATGCATAATGAGAACCCCAAACACAGGACTGTCATTGGTGATGCTGTTCTGTTAATTTGCCTGAATCGTCTTAAGCAAGTATTTTCTGGCTCAAGACAAATACTGTGAATCAAGCCCTCAGTGATGGTGTAGGAGTCATTCATTTTCATTTGTCTCTTGTTAATTTTGGTCCCAATGAGATTTCCCAATTACAACTGAAGAAAGAAGAAGAAAACTAGGATCTTCCTTTTTGTTACACCCCCCCCAAACTCTCCAAAAGTTAAGCCAAAGCCTCTTGATCGCCCCCTGGTTGCTGGCTGCAGTATAGATCATGAATCCCACCTTCTCCATGGCATCTATAGGATATGAACCACACCACAGTACAAGAGACAGGAGCTTAAACTAAATGACAGAGGCTGAAAAGAGATGCTGCAGCCATAGACAGGATCAGGAAAGTGATGTGTTTTCTGAATATTAAAGCACGTTGAACTTTTTAAGTAATAACCCAATTTAAAATGATAAACCTGTATATGAAAATGCTATGTCAATCTGAAGGAAATACTTCAGATTAACTTTCTAATCTTTCCTGTGAACCAGTTGCTTTAGGGCCTGTTAATAACATTAAGAGACAATTGCTTCCATATTCTGTTTTCTCTATTCCTACAGGATCTCTTCAGTAAGTCAGACCCATTTTTGGAAATATACAGAATCAACGACGACGAGACCGAACAGCTCGTGCACAGAACTGAGGTACAGACGTCACATTCCCTCAGTTTCATCCAGAGCCGTTTATGCATTCTCTTCACATGTGACATGTTCCTGCTCTAACAGGTGATTAAAAACAACCTGAACCCTGTGTGGGAGCCCTTCAAAGTGTCGCTCATCTCACTGTGCAGTTGTGATGAGGACCGTAAGCTCAAGGTGAGATACACACCATTAAAAACCATAGGTGTCACTGTGGGAATCTGCGCGTGACGACTGGCATTCAGCTGAAATCTGAGAGCAGAGCTGTGCCGACAGAAGTCACATTGTAAACACCGTTGTGTGTGTGTGTGTGTGTGTGTGTGTGTGTGTGTATAACAGTGCCTAGTGTGGGATTATGACTCCAGGGGGAAGCACGATTTCATTGGCGAGTTCTACGCCACCTTCAGGGAAATGCAGAAAATCTCCAGTGGAAATAAGGTCAGTGAGCAGAGAGACGGAGCAGAGACAGCCGTGTAATTGTTTCATCCATTTCCAATATGCTTCTCATTTTACTCTGCTGAAATCATAGACTGGATACAAAAAGGCTGAAACCCATCACTGATGAAACACTTGTCATGTGCTCGTCTGTGTGTTCGAAAGAGATTTTGCTCCCGTTTTTCAACTTAAACTCTCTTTGTTTAAGGTGACGTGGGATTGTATGAATCCCAAGTACAAACAGAAGAAGAGAAACTATAAAAATTCAGGAGTTGTCATCCTCAGTGACGTTAAGGTAGGAATCTGCTGTTCGGATTAATCATAACTAACAGGAGGGAGTTGAACAGTATTTTGCTGTTTTATTTTATTTTATGACATAGGAACAAAATAGAAGAAACGTATATAATAAAAACATCAACCCATGAGCTTTTTGTGTGGTTTTATTGTTCATCTCAATGTGAAACTGTAATTACTGTTTACAGTTGCTTTCACAACGTAAAACACTCGACAGATTAATTAAGTTAATTCTGTTTCAATAGTCAGATACAAAGAACACTGACCATTTTATCTCTTCCACTCAAACACATCTTCTGAAGAAATTTGTTTGTTTTTCCTTGCAGCTCCACAGAGTGTATTCCTTCTTAGATTACATCATGGGAGGATGCCAGATTCATTTTACGGTGAGTTGGTGTAGCTGTCATTGTGCTTTCAACTGTAGCTGTATGAAATGCACTATTCTTTTTTTAGATATTATTTTTTAAATCATAGCCCTCCACACCATGGCTCCTGCTTACCTGTTGCATCTTCTCCATCCCTTCTCCCCTTCCCGTGCCCTGCGCTCCTCCTCAGCTGCTCTCTCTTCTCTCTGTCCCCACATTCAAACTCAGCGCTACCAGAGCCTTCAGCTGCTCTGCACCACGACTCTGGAACCCTCTGCCCCCTCACATCTGCCAGCTTGAACTGTTCCAATCACATCTCAAAACACCTCTGCTTAGAACAATCTATGACACATGACATCTCATCCATCCCTCAGCAATCATATTTCTATCTTTGATTTAGTTCACATATGATGTAGTGTTAGGTGTCTGTGCCTCTTAGCCTGTTTTTACTCTTGCGTTTGCTTTTTAACTATTCTTGAGTCACATATGTGGTATTGATAGGTGTTTGTGTCTCCTAATCTGAATTCTACACTCATACTTAACTTTTTCACGCGTTTATTTCTAATACATATTGTAAGATCATCTAGGAAGGCGCAGTGAAAAACATCATTTTTATTATTGTTATGGATGAACAAACGTTGGTCTCCCTGATGGTGTTTTAAGTTCTCTTATTGTAGGCAGCCTCGAATAATCATTTCTAACCTTCTTCCACTCCTGCCCTTTGGTCTGGCCTCTGTAGAACTATACCTCACAACGCTATGAATATTAATCAGGGGAATGCTGTGATACATACCGTTCCTTCCTGGATGAAATAGCCGGCTGCTTGGATCTTAAGTGTGTGGAAGCTGCTGCTGCTTCAGTGTATGTGGGTGTAGAAAGTTCAAGTTCCTACCTCTGATCAGATAATTTATACTGCCATCAGGCATATCTCAGGCTCGCTCGCTTACAATAACTTCCTCTATCATGAGCAGCCAAGTAATAGTCTTGGCGAAAAGAAAAAAAAGTTTCAAGCACCAGAAGTAAACTTAACTGAGTGTGTCCTATTGTTCACTTTGCACTTCTTTCTACCAGGTTGCCATTGACTTCACAGCCTCCAATGGAGACCCCAGGAACAGCTGCTCATTGCACTACATCAACCCGTACCAGCCCAACGAGTACCTGAAGGCTCTGATAGCAGTGGGCGAGATCTGTCAAGACTACGACAGGTTTGTCATTTATTTTTGTCTTTGCACTAAAGATTGTCTGCGTCTCCTGTTGTGAAACGGAGCTGCTGAACGCTCCTTGCATGTAATTTGGTTGGGATGTCTCACTCTGAAACGAGCCACTCTGTGTGAATGACACACAGGGGCTGTAATGTAAAACGTGGAGCAGTAAAAAAAAAAGAAAAAGAGGGCGTAGAATCCTGCAGGTTATTATATATAGATATTTTTGCTGCCGACCTGCTAGCTCCCCTCCATCTCCAATTCAATTCCTCACAGAAATGGACTGTGCATTCAGAATTCTCTCCATCAGCCGAGTTACAAGCCTCACATTGTCAAACAAGAAGGGATCACTTGCAGCTCACGTCCGATCGTGTTTAGTGTCCGCATCATGTTCACACTGCTAAATCAAATTGAATCTGTGCCAAACCTGTTTCCATAAGTAATTCACAATAAACTGTTTGTGAGGCTAAATTAGAGCAATCAAATTTAGGCCTCTACAGATATTACTTATGCATGAGGCTTATCAGGGGCTGAGGATGGTGCCATCAGCAGTCAAGGACACTGACTGGACACACTCTGTGGTCGTTCCTTAATGATTCACCGTTATTTTCACCAAGTACCCATGAATTTCAATCTGTTAACGATCTGTCAGAGAGATGACATTTTGACCTTGATCTACGCCTCAGGCATTTACAGCTGACAGCTTTTTGTTAAATATTTCTGAGCTAGTTGTCAGTTTGTTTCTAAACCATTAAGGAGTAACAGTTTCGGGGGGGGGGGGGGGGGGGGGGATGACAGACACAACATTTCTCTCATTTCATTTTTTAATTAAATAGATAATATAATCAAGCAAATCAATGTGACGAGTTAAGGAAATTAATCTTATATTATAACATATTGACAAATGCTTCTGTAAGTAAACATGTACATTATATATAATATAAAAATCACTTTCTATTGAAGTCAATTCAATTACTTGTTTTAATAAGGGATTAGTACCTTTGATCAAGTCATGATTATCTTAGTTTTATGTGACCTCAATTTCTTCTCACATCATCATGAACTAATTTTCCATGTTGCGTGACTTCCCTGCAGAGTCTACCACCGCACACCCACTCTCCACTCAGACACAAATTTGCAAATTGGTGCTGTTTTTCTGTTTGCATGTCTGCTTATGTTTCAAAAAATGAATACAAATGCTCACAGGTCTTTGAGGGGAGAAGAAATTATTTTTAAGAGAAACAAATGCCTTCATCCATGGGTGATGTGTGTTATAGAAAATCCAAAGTAAGCTATTTGAGTGGATGGAAATAAAAAGTGATTGGAATTGCATATTTTTTGAAAGTTTAGTTGAAGGTGGACATCATGGGTGTCTAGAGGTTGACTGTTGCATCCCTGGTTTGACATCTCTTCATGTTTTCTTTAATGTCACTGCTCTGGCAAACATATATATACTTTATATATATATAATCCTCTGTACTGGTTCAGTTTAGTTCCACACACACACATTATTGAATCAACAGTATGCAGTGGTGTTTGTAAGGACAGCTCTGACTGTTTTACATGCACTCCACAGTCTGGTCTCTCCCAGCGGTGGCTGTGTGTGCTTTCTCCTGCAGATAGCTTGATGGGTTTCCTCCCAGCATCTGTTGCACTGGTCCTCCTCCTGAGCTTGGATAGGCACACTGCCCTGAACGAACACACGCAGAGCCAGGGACTAGGACAGCAGGATAGCAGGCACTTCAAAAAGAAGTGGGAGGCTTCATGGCTGGAGACTTAACAGATAAAGTGCACCATGAAGCCAGTTGGAAAAGTTATTAAAAACAAGGAAACGATATTTTCCCATGAGAACCTGCACTACTGTAAATGCAGTTGTGCTGGTTGTTGCAGTTTTGCACACTTTTACAGTAACACACATTTTTGTTTCTAAAATATGCACAATTTCCTTTTTAGTTTTTGCAGGGAGGCTTGCAGGTGCTCGCTAATCAATGGGAAATAATTCATAATAGTATGGTCCGTTTCAGAGAAAGACCCTCTCATCTGTAGAAACTAAGCCAGATGAGGATTAACACTGACTTGTGATTTATGCAGATCCTCCCAATGAATATCTGGGGAGCACTGTCTGGCTAATTATAGCATCCGAGAGATAGCACTGGAGACACTGAAAACCTGCCTGAAAGTGAACAGTTCATCCATGGAGCTTCATCTCTTCCATGTTTACCCAGATAAACAGGAGCATCATGCATGGTAGCATGCCTCTCGGGTACGGTGACCGCAAGTGTAGGCAGCCCTTCCCTCTCAAGTTGGAATTGTTATTGAGGTGTAAAACGTGGGCAGGCAAACCTTTTAGCCTTTAGTGGATATAGGTGATGTGGGATTGTAGAGTCCTTGCAGAGGAGTGCATTATGGAGCTGGAGTGACGAGCTTGTCTGTGTGGGCAGAGGCTCGATTACCTTGCTGAGAACAGTGTGATGCCAGG
Organism: Pleuronectes platessa; assembly: GCF_947347685.1. Lineage (NCBI taxonomy): Eukaryota > Metazoa > Chordata > Actinopteri > Pleuronectiformes > Pleuronectidae > Pleuronectes > Pleuronectes platessa. Next base: position 18,556,997 of record NC_070626.1, read on the forward strand.
CACATCTCCCCGAGGCTCCTCACATTTGCCGACATTCACGGACAACATGACTTGGTGAGAGCGACCCGTCAGTAGTCTTCTCTGGACCGAAAGTGCTATGTCATACCTCTGCTTTCACAAGGCATTTTTAAATGTGCACATAAAAAATCAATTCATCGCGGCTCCGAGGGCAATTTATAAAAGTAAGGAGGGAAAAGGTGGGAGCATACATGCTGTGTACCAGCACTGTTAACAATAACAAGAAAACATGTCTGAATAAAATTGGCTGAGCATGAATTACTCCTTCCCCATTTCATTAAAAATATTTTCCAATGCTGGTGAAGCTGGGAAAACCAATACAGTAGCAATAAGTCTTTTCCTATTATTTTGAATCCATACAACATCCCACAGTGTGTTTGAAAGGTCACAATAGTGGGAGGAAAGGAGTGTGCCTATACCTGAATAAACTGCAGCACATTAGCATAAGAGCTATTGTATTCCACAGAGCTGAAGTTCATTCACGTTTATCTTCTTTTTCTTTTTCTGTTTTTAAAATGATAGTTTCCTAATGTGCGCTTTAAATCGCCCATGAACTGTTTGCAGTGACGTCTTTCAAACAGAGCTCCGATTCTCTAAAGCCCTGCAGGCTGTTGTTGTTGTTGCCTTTGGCAGCCGCAGTAAATATAGGAGTGCAAGGTTGAGTGAAAAGACACTTTTTCCTTTTTATCCTCCAGGCTCCTTCAGGAGCAAAATTAAGTTAAGAGTAGTAATAATGATAATACAGCCTGAGCCACTGTGCTCTGGTGTTACTGTAACACTGTAACACTGTAACAGCAGTTACTCACAGAATCAATTTGCCTCCGTCAAGAGTTCACGATTAAGTTTATTGCTGACAGTGTTAAAATCATCACTCTGTCAGTCTGTGTAAGTCCGCTTCAGTCAGTTAATGAAACACCTCTGATTGCACTGAAAAGCTGCTCAAAGCCATGTTAGCTCAACCAGAGGACAAACAAATCCACCCATACAATATTTAGAGCAGAGGCTCTCAATGCCTTTCTCAGTCCAGGACCCTCTACCACTTGTAATTACACATCTTCATAGTTATGTGAAAGAACAATATAAGAGAAATGCCTTAAAAAGATATGAAACTATTTTCGCCAGGTTAAAACTGAATACCCAAATATCACCTGTTCACATACCCCCCATTTGAGAACCACTCGTTTACAGTAAATATGTCAAACACATCAGTTTAAATATTTACCCCAAACTCAGCTGGTGATGATCTGGGAATATGTGATGTGATTGCACTGAGCTGGAGAGTTTGGGTTGTTTTATCAGGCATGAATGAAATACAGTGAACTCTCTGATAAGGGAGGGAGACAAACATCAATCACTGATCTGACTGAAAATCTGCTGCAACAGCTCGGCTGCTTATCCTAAATGCTACAAGTTTGATGGCACACTAAATATAGAGTAGCCAATACTGTTATCAAGAAGATTTAAAAACCTGTGTGTATGTTTGGAAAAATATGATTTAAAATGTCACAGAAGGTGCTCTGTGGCGCAAGGATGGTAATATTCGATGCAAAAAAAGAAAAAAACCAAAGCGCTGTTGATGTGGAAACATTTAAAAGCCTTTATTGATGTGACTAATGCATGGAAAAGATCAAAACAAATCGATAAGATGTTGTCTACGACATGAATTAACCCCACACTTTTAATTTTTGCACACCAAGAGCGTCTTGATTTACTTCCTGCTTTTTTGTTTCAAAATATATTGTCAACTTAGTGTGTATATAAACACCATTTATTAAATTACAGCGGAACTCTGAGAATGTTTTGTTAGGGGTCTTGACATTTTTTTGGGGTTAAAACAGTAAACCACATTTTTCAAAAGTTTACTCAATAGTCTCTTTAGTTAGACATTTCCTATCTGAAAAGTGCACCAAAGATAAAATAAGTACAACAAAAATGGTGAAAAGAACCATCAGAGCAAGACAGGGATTAAAAATATGCAGTAAAAAAACAAAAAACTACCAGAAGTGGCAGTGCTAGTGGACGTAGCCACACAAACCCTTGGGGCGAGAGTGTGTGCAGTGTCCGAGATGCCCGAGGGGACGTGAATGTGCCTCAGAGGATATCAGAGGCTAAAAACATGGTGTAAATGCAAATGTTAACCCCAGAGACTCTTCCCCTCTCTCTCTCTCTCTCTCTCTCTCTCTCTCTCTCTCTCTCTCTCTCTCTCTCTCTCTCTCTCTCTCTCTCTCAGGTTGACTGTGTCTAGTACTCGTCTGACCATAGCTTGTATTTCTATAAAAATTCTGCACCTTTGTTTAAGAGTAAAATTATTGCACGAGTCTTTTAAGGCTACAATTAATAATTAATTGTTCGATCCACTTAAATTGAATTGCTGTTGGTTGACTACATTCACAGTTATTCACCAGTCTTCAGCTCTGTTTGAGACCAATCCCTCATTTTCTGTGTTGGACACTCAACAGTTTACTCTGGAGTAGCATTTAAATCAAGATTTCTTGTGAGGCAGCAGGTGTGGAAACAAAACCGGTGGGTTTTAGTGGCACAGTGGTAATTTTCACTTCAGTAAAGGCAAAGCAAGTTGATTTTCTGTGGCTCTTGAAGGTGAAGGGCTTTACATTAGATACACTTTACTGTAACCTACTCTTGTGAGAAATTAGTTATTATTAAATTCAATAAAAGGCCTTTGCAATCTTCAAAGTCTTCTGCCTTCATTTAAAAGAGCTGACAGGTGCAGCAGATGTGGAGTTCTCTAGGAGTTTGTATTAAATGCATTTGAAAGCTGCCACATGTTTTTACAAATCCTGCTGAGACAAAAGCTCCTTAATCTTCAAAATGCCACCTCAAAAAAGTGTTACTTCAGTTTTACCTGTGTTTAACCAAATTAAATACTGACACATGCAATGTTTGATTTGTTCAATCCACTTACAGAAAGCTTGCATGAGATTATAGTCCCCTGATTATATGGTTTTGTACATTTTATCATGTGCGTAGCCTAGTAGTCATAAGACATATTTATGTTTTCCATAATCTGAGCAAGTGGGAGCATCTAGATGTTGAACAGAAGAGGCCCTAAAGGGCAGCCTTGGGGAACTCCACATCTCAGAAGGGAAATTAGCGTTAAGGACAAAGTAGTTCCAGTCCTGTAATTAGGATTTAAGCCACTTCAGTGCTGTGCTAGAAAGAACCATCTAGTTTTCCAGTCACTAATAGGTTGTGGCTGACTGTGTCTAAGACAGCATTGAGATCCAGTGATACTAACACTGAGAATCTGCCTCTCTGTGTTTAACTGGATGTCATTCACCTTAACAAGAGCAATGTGGTTTCATTAAACACTAGTACATGCATACAATCATAAACATGCCATGAACACTGTTTTTCTTTTGTCATTCTGCATGGAAACTGTTGAATGCGCTTTATTGTGAAAAAGTTCCCTGTTTATAATTCGGACACACAGGAAATAGCTGGTGGAAACAGATGGATAGAATACATCAATGTTTTTCTGATTGCTGTCAACCCATCCCAGATGAAACTGCAGCTACTGTAATGTATAACTTATTCATTCGCTTGTCGTTTCAGTGACAAAAGATTTTCAGCTTTGGGGTTTGGTGCCAGAATCCCTCCAAATTATGAGGTGAGTATTTCTGTTCATATCTTTCCTGCATTTCATTTATTCTCTCTTTTTTCTTGCTCTGTTCTGTCTTCAGTCAAATGAGAAGAATTAAACATACTATATATTCATGTGCTCTTATCGTATCCTGGTATTTCCCGCTTCTCTGGGAATTTATGTTAAGCGAGCGGATTTTTGACCTATTTCATGACGCACTTTTGTCATTCTGTCAAATTTTCACATTTAAAACTAATTAGAGGGCTCTTTCTTATTCATAAGCCGCTTGTCTTAAAATATCAACTTGTCTTGAGAAAATAACACATTCCAATGAAATAATAGCCCTGTAGTGTTGTCGCTTAATTTACATAAGAATTCATAAGTGTGAGCGCGTTTGTTTAAGCAAATTGGACACTGAGAACCAAAAGCCTTACAATGATTCTTTATAGAGCCCTGGGGAGACATCTGACATGTAAAAAGTGTGCGTGTCCATGCGTGACACACAAACACACTCACACACACGTATACACACACACACACGCACACCCAATGCTGTTTGATAATCTATCAAACCAGATGAATCTATGTTTAATGTGAGACTGCAATGAGCTATGTGCCAGTCTGAAACACTAATAATTATAATTTTAATCATGCAAAGATTTGCAGCTCAGTAAATACAAACTATTAATTTTTTAATTTACCATGACAGTGACTGCCTGCAGGAGTCGGAATTATTTTACTGCATGCTGTTGCCACATTGTTGTTGGTGGTGTGGATGAATCTTAATAACTGTTAAGTCATTAGACAATGATTTGCATCTATAAACTCCGGTTACACCTGTGTGGAACTTTGATGGACCTGGGTGTTGTCGTGGACTCTAGTCCTGTACTGTATATAACTTATATAAACTGTGAATAGAAAACAAGAATAAGGATAAGCTCCAGTATGTGAGTTTGCAAGCCAAGGATGCATCACATAGTGAGTGAGATTGAATTAAGAAGTGAATTCATGGGAAGCCTCATAGTTTATTCAAGTGAATGTTTGCTTATTGGGTTCAGTGAAGTTTAAAGCTCCCAGAAATTAGTTTTATATTCTCGGGTAGTTGGAGTAAGCTCTCACACAGAACTTGTTCGGTGCAATACTGATGTGTTTGCCCACGTTTAGTTTGTTTGTTGCTGTCAATCAAACTCTGGCAGAATCTTTTTTGTCCATGTCGGACCATTTGCTCACAGACAGATGATGACTGACGATGCTTGTACACCTTGTTTTGATCCGGATCTTTTCAGGTTTGTCATCCATGATCCGAACCAACTGACAGATTAAGTCAGATCAAAAGAGTTGGTTTTAGTCAGGATCAAACTGAATTATGGGTCAGCTCATTTGCGGTGTGAAAACACTCTTTTGGATATTTTGGACTTTTGGATCAGCTGCAGGAAGTTGAGAAAACGTGGAAACGGCTCGCAGGATTGTTTAAAGTCTTCACATCAGTTGATATAATGTTTTACCACAAGGATGTTCATGTGGTGCATTCTAGTGTGGACTACTGTGTCTGATGCACTGGTGACAAAATTAATTGAATGAACCAGCTCATTGATCTTATTAATTCATATGGAAACACTACCATCCGTTGAATTGAGAAGACAAAGACATGCTCGTCGACGCAGCTCAGAAGTTGATGAAGACGTACATGTGTCATAGAAAAGTCTTTAGTTTGATCCATGGATTACAATGGGAAACCAAAACTAACCAGATCAAATGTAAACCAGTAACAATAACATGAACCTCGGTTCAGACTTTCAGGTGAGAAAACACCCTGAGCCAATTGGTTTACAGTATGTTTTTAGAGTTTTATTTTGGCAAAAAATGTCATGATATAAAAGGTACTCGTGTGGCTAATGATGCTACTGATGTTTAACAATACTGTGCTCCAGGTAAGAGTCTCTGTAAACGCATGAACAAGCCTGCCCCTGGAACACATCCATTATTCCTGTTATAACACCGGTGTGTGTGTTCTGCTATTTCATGTGCACAAAACACGATCCCCTCCGCTGCAGAGGCTCCGTGCAAAAAGACAAAGCAGTGGTCTGCTGATGGAATTCTCTTGAGCTCCTCATATCTATTTGTGCACTGAGTGGATTCAGGCTGTTAATCACATTAAAGACATAACTGACTTTAAGAAAGTAGCCAGCTGGAGCGGAGTCAGTTGTCACTGATCTGGCTGACAGTTGGTGTTTGTGAAAAAAAACAAAAAACAGTTGCATGTGAGAGGAGGCATTGAGAGGGGGATTTCGTTTTTTGCCAGCTTTGAGATAAACAAAGTAAATCTGACATTTGGACAGAAATAATACAGCAGATGAATGGAGCTGGGTTGAAATCTCTTTTCAGAAACCAGATATTAATCATATAGTCCATGGTATATGCTCATTAGTGTGCAGGGAGATGATTCAGGATATAAGCCGACCATTTGGAATGTAATAAACTCTTATTAGTAGTTAACCGAGTCTCACTGTAGTAAAGTCATTTACAGTTATTATGTGGTTGAAATCTATTAGATTTGGATTTATATCCAATTTAGCTATATTAACCTACAGCTAACACAACTTTGCTGGCTCCTGAATAATTGTTTCCCTATGAACATATTATTCGCATATCATTTTCCTGCATTTATTAATTAACATGCATGACTAATATATCAGCCACCTTTTGGAACGACCCAGTTTTCTGCATTTATTGGTCATGAAATGTGATCTGATCTGCATCTGGGTCACATGTACAGACAAACACGATGTGCCTAACACACACACAAACCATTATCGTTTGTCTTTATTGAACACGCCCATTAAATATTCACTGTGCTGCTGGGAGAAGTAGACTTGAAGCCTCGGATTTTATAATTGGTTGAAGCTCGTTTGGCCTCAATATCCTAAACAATCTTTTCAAGTGACTCCAGATCAGACCTGCACAACATCCAGGAGGAATGTATAGAATAATAAAAAAAACATCAATAATTATGAAGATGATGATAAGAATAGAACCAAAATTACAAAGAGTGTTACCTAATAAAGGGGAATGAAACAACACAGAACAAACCAAACCACACAAAAAGAAAGATAATATTAAATAAAATATTAAAAACAAACTACATCCGTTAAAAGCAGTTAAAAGTCAGTCATTAAAAGACTTTCCTTTAAAATATGTTTCAAATAATATTTTAAAAACAGATACCGAGCTGGCAAATTGAATCTCCTAAGGGAAGAAGTTCCAGAGCCTCTGGGTCGTGAAGGTCGCCGTTTAGTTACCCGTTTTTGATTTTTGAACTACTGGTAAGTGTTGTTTGGAAGATCTGAGATTGGAGCATAGGGAGTTATTATCGCCATAATATAACTGGGGACAAGACTCAGTTTTGAGGTGACCATTTATTAAGCGAATTCTAAATTGAATTGGCAGCGGAGGGAGGCGCAAATTGGAGAATCATGGGCCCTACAGATTGGTATTGGTTAGAAATGTGAGCAGCAGCATAAACATCTGGTACAATATGGATATAGCGGATAAGCGCGGCCCTCTCAGAGGTGATTCACAATTTTCTTCTTCATCCACAGGTTTCGCATGACTTTGCCATTAATTTCAACCCCGAGGATGATGAATGTGAAGGTAAGGATGGGCTCAGTGAGAAGTGCACCACCGAGGATACAAGAATTAACATCTGTAATCTGACCACACAGCTGCTAAAATATTGATATTGCTCAGCAGATCACAGAAATGAATACAGAACAGATCCAACAGTACAGAAGAAAAAAAGCTCACGTCACAGTTTCTGGGAGAATTCCTGTGTTTGTTAAAATGTTCCACCTTTCAGAGGAGAAAACATATTCACACCACTACAGATCATTTTTTAGACTGCTGTGAATAGTTAGCTGTCTTTATAGAGCATTGATTGCGGACAAGTGTATATACTCATATTGACGTCTCCTTTCCCCCCCCTCAACAGAGATCCAGGGGGTGGTTGAAGCCTACCAGAACTGTCTCCCCAAGATCCAGTTGTACGGCCCAACCAATGTCTCTCCCATCATTAACAGGATAGCCAAGCTGGCAGCAGGGGACGGCAACATTAAAGATGCCTCTGTGAGTATCCCTTCATACTCCATTAGACATCTGTGGATGTAACACAGGCTTTGTAGATGTGCCTCCTGCTGAGAATCCCAAGTGAGTAGCCTCTGGTTCACCTCACTGTTTTTAGTGATGATGTCTTACGGCACTGAAGAGAAAGGAGGCTCCCATTATATAATCAATTAGTATTCTTTATATTACACATTGGTGGTGTATGTTCAGGACATATTTTTTATAAAATATACCTATTTTTGAGTCATGGCTGCTGCAAACTAAAGCATTTTGAAATCGTACCTGATTTAAAAAATGTAGTCGACAGACATAGCGACATCATGCGATCGTGAGACCACACACATTAGATGAGTTGAGACTCAGGACCACACAGTTAACTCCCGAGTGGTGATTACAGAGACTTGGGAACTCACAGATACTCGAACGTGACCTCAGAATAGAAAACAAACATGGAGGCGTCAGCTGGTCGCGCTTGCCTGTGTTCACAATCGAGGACACTTTAAACAAGCCTTAATGTTTTCTTGTTTTTACCAAAAATATAGAGTCTTATTTATGCTGTACACAAGTTCGCATCAACTAGTTGGGGATGCTTCCATCTCAGCTCGCTCTCATTGGCTCTGGCTTGCTTGTTTCTGCTAACTCACGCTATCGGCTTACCTACATGAGTCAGCAGTATCAATCTTCTTAGACATTTGTTCTGTTGTCACTCTTTCTTTATTTTCATGTTGTGCACTCTGACGTGCTTCATGGGTTTATAAGACACCAAAAGTGAAGGGTCAGCAGTCTATCAACACTTCATTACAGGTCAACATTGAAATCTGCCTTTTTTCACCCTCGCTAATGAAATCTCACTACATGGTAATTTGCCCAGACGGCAAATCGGTACCGGCCCCTTGATCATTAGGACTGAATTGGAAGTGAAATCAGACAGAAAATTTGTCTAGTGTGCAGAGAACCTTGAAAATCATCCCATGAACTGCAGCAATTTCTTTTATTTAAAGACACATCTAATCGTCAGTGTTTTACTTTGTTTCCTGAACATTCCTTTGGGAGAGAAAAGCATTTATCTTTTTTCAATCTTAAATGACCCACCGGGCACATGGCCATTTGGTTAATGAGCTGCAGAAAACAATAAGGCTATGAGGAGCCACATTAGACATTAAAAACACACTTATAAGACATTTAGTGAAACAATCAGTATTCCGGCAAACTAATCACTACACATGGGACCAATCAAAAATGCCACGTTAATATCTTTGTAACCTATTCACATCATAATTCATTTTGCACATACACACATGCATGCACACGTACTGTCTGAAGTGTAGTTGCTCTGTCCTTTGTTAATGAAGCTCTCTTTTTTAATATGTTCCTAATCTTTACCACACAATGGATGATGAAAGGCCAGCCTCCGTCCCCAGAACACACACACACACACACACACACACACACACACACACACACAGAGAGGACCTTGCGTATAACTGCACGCTGGTGTTAACATGGGTTATCGTAACCGTGGATTAATTCACACTGAAAGCTCTTATCTTCTTCCAGCGATACCACATCCTGCTCATCCTCACGGACGGTGTGGTGACAGACATGGCCGACACTCGTGAAGCCATTGTGCGAGCCTCCTACCAGCCTCTCTCCATAATCATTGTCGGTGTGGGCAACGCAGACTTCACAGACATGCAGATTTTGGACGGCGACGATGGGGTCCTCCGCTCACCAAAGGGAGAGCCAGTCCTCCGGGACATTGTGCAGTTTGTGCCCTTCAGAGACTTCAAAACGGTCAGATTTTTGAGAACGTCCCCCACTGTTGTTATTTAAAGAAGTTGTGAATTCCTCATGTAGCTTCATGTAACCAGTGACATTTCAGCTTCACAATTTGTCTGTTCTGGGCGAGATGTCTCACGGTCCACACAAAAACTTTTGACTAAATGTTTATGTTGCTGCATATATTTACCATAACAAACAATGATACTGGGTAAAGCCAACAAAGGCAGCTGCTGTAATTCAGGACATGAAGAGATGGGATGATGAGGATGAATTTGAATTTGTGAAATATATGCTGTGGACTTCACAGTTAGCCAATTTCAAACCAGCTGAACATCAATGGAAGATTTTGAGCCAATTCTCTGCACATGCATAACAAAACACCAGACGAGGGAAAACAATGATGGTCACTCCTCCAGTCAAGCTGCAGATAATGACAGAATCTGCTCCGTCCAGTTTGTGGAAAATATCATTTAAAATAATTAAAAATGTAAATACAATTTAAATAATGATTGAATAAATGTATTATTGTCCTCTTCTTTTCCACAAAATGAAGGTCCACATCTACTGTTTAAAATGTCCTTCGTTACACAGTTTATGCCTCAGACATTTTTTCGAGTTCAATAGCTGTTTTAGCCAGTGTCTTTCTGTGTGGCGTTGGCATGTTCTCCCTGTATGTTCTCTGTTTTTACATGGGCTTTCTGTGCGTGCACCAGCTTCCTCCCACAGTCCAAAGACATGGGATTAAGATAACTGGAGACTCTAACGTTTAATTGACTGTTGATGTTCATGTGAAGGGTTGTTTGTCTCTGTATGGCTATTATATGTTGTTTTCTACATAGTGCTCATCAGTTTAACAACAAAAAAAAACAGAAAATGCTGAAATTCTAATACTGCAAGACAAATTATACATTTTGACCAAACTCTTAGGATCGATTCAGTAGATTTTTCAAGAGTCATAAACAGAACAGGACATACCTGTTTTCATTTGTCCTAACACTCTAGTCCCCTTCACTGGAGACTGTTGTGTATAAACTCGCAGATTAAAAACAACATTTAACAGTTCTGTCTCCGTTGCAGGCTTCTCCCGCAGCCCTGGCCAAATGTGTTCTGGCAGAGGTTCCCAAGCAAGTCGTGGAGTACTACAGCCATAAGGCCATCTCCCCCATGTGCCCGATAAGGGAAACACTTACGCCAATCCTCAGCCCGGTCGCCACCACCCCGACAGAATAACCACACCCCCTGTTCCATGGGACCCAGCTTTGACCATAGCTCCAGTCTGGCAAACGGAGAGGGAGAGAGGGCACGTGCCTCGCCGCTTTGGACGAGAAGTGAAGAGAAATATCTTTCTACATGTGTTGTTGCTCATTTATTTCACTTTTCACTCCTAACAAAGTGTTTATACAAGAACAGTGCGTCAGCGACTGTGGGTTATGTTTCTCTGCTCGGTGTGGATCCCGCACTTCTCCCTTGCTGTACATACTGACCATCAAAGCTGTTTCACGATCATGAATCCTTAATTAGGATTTGCTTTTCCCCTTGTTTTTATGCATGCAAGCCAATCCCTCAGTGCCGGTCCATACGTTGGACGCAGGCTTATTACTCCTTACTGCTCACGAAATTCTGCACCTCAACTATGTGTATTATGTTACTTTTTTATTATCTTTTAAAGATGTACTGTACAGAATATTGCAGAAGTGAATCACAGGAAGTATAAAGAAGAAGTGTTGCCTTTCTAACTTCGGACATCCACCTTCTAAAGTGTCTCTGGCTGTAGAATTGGTGTTATTTTGAAATACAGACACTGTTTCCAGACATGCAAAGATCACAATTTCAAATTTCAGAATGTCACCATTCGACACTGGAGCAGAGTGAATGCAAATTCAAAAATGAATTGATTACCCTTAATGTATTCAGGTGAGAAAACAGCAGCTATGGAACTATGAAAATATGGTAATAAGACTCAGTTCTGATGTGTCCCTCCACCTCAGACCTGTTCATCTTGTGCGTCTGTGACACCGTGCGCGACATAATTACGTTAACAATGTGTGAAATTTGCTTCAGCTCGCGTTCTTCATACGCTTTTTAGGTACGTTTAACAAGTGACAGGCAGACAGAGGACACAGTCAGGGCATCAGCGTTCAGGATGAAGTGGAAGATGTCTTTGGGTCGCGGTGCAGTGACAAAAGGTTGCAAGCAGCTCTTTTCACTGAGGTTAGCTGAGAAAAGAAGATGAGTGATCAAACACTATTCTGGTCTTTTGTCTAGTGGCCATGATGAAAGTCGTGAAAATCAAGAACCCTTTGTTCATTATTGTCGTCATCCCTAAGCCAGTCATCTTGCACTTAGCATTCTGCAGTAAATTTTATTATTTTCTGCCATTTCTACTGCTTTGTACAAAACTTCGTACATGTAATATAACTCATACTTAGTATTTTGTAAGAATTTTGACTCGCGAGCATACAAATTCAATCATATGAACAGACAAAACCCACCAGAGTAAGAGCTTTAACACATTATTTATAGTGGTTATTTTAAAAGATTAATTTCCATAAGAAAGTATAAAATATTTGCTCTTCGTTGCAAATGGGCATCTTCAGAACAAGCTGTTCTGTGAATCTATTATTTTACTGCGAGCCTGAAGGATCGTTGTTTACTGGAAAGTCTGCATGAGGTTTTTTTCTGCTGTTCTATTATGCTTTACAATGCTCCTCATATTTAAATTCTATAACCTTCACTCCTACTTATCTCGTCAGATTCTCTCCACAGTGTTCAGAGTGTAGTCTGTAACGAGTCAGAATTTGGCCTCTGTTAGTGAGAAACAGAAGCTCTCACTGAAACCAGAAAACCCATTTGCAGTCTAAGATGCTGTTTTCATTCTAAATACCTGCATAAAAAACTAGCAACTAATTATTATGATTATGAAAGAAGATGTGATGTGTCCAAGTCACATGTAATCACATTTTCCTGAGAGACAAAAGAGTTGGATGGATGAAATGTGTTTTCTGTTTGTAAAAGCCACCCTTCTGGCATTTAAGCCATTTTATCACTTACGCAAGGATCCCCCCCCCCCCCCCCCAGAACACACTATTCACTGCGCGTACAAACTAGAAGAGCACTTGTTGAGTATATACCTCTGCCAAGGCTAATTGGCCACTTTATCGCCATATTGCATATATGTGTAATGAGATCAGATACATCCAGACCATTACCTGGATCTGCTCGAAATCTCTTCATATATGTTAGCATTATACACATGTCTGTTTTTTTTTTGTTTTTTTTTATTAAGATCTGTCCTTGATCCGCCCCCTTTATCGTATCCACTCCAAAAGGTAATGGGGTCCCATACCAACCATAATTGCTCTACTGCTTTCACCACATACGACATAAACACAATGTATTTTGTTTCATTATTTAGTAGTTCTTTATGTGCAGTGTGTTCTAGTAACGAATCTACACTTTAAATATTTGCTTAGTGTGTTTGCATTTATCTTAAATGGTGTGAGTCATCCTGAGTGACGCTGAACGATGACTAATCCACTCAGCCCGAGACCAAGCTGTCTCTGCCATTGAATGCATCGGGAGAGTTAGTCTTTGCATCTACTCTCCATACTTCCAGCCACCTCCTAGCTACATATATTAATCTGACCTTGATTTGTCCTCTGGAGCTTCAGCAGCCCTCCCCAGATACTCACTATTGACTACACTCATGAATGCACCGAAACACAGCTCTTTTAAAACATCACAGCTATTGAGGTTTTCTCTGTCTCTGTGGACCACAGAATGAGGTCTATTGATTGTGCAGGCCTTGAATCGGAGTCACACTCCATCCTTACTTGCAAGCAATGGAAGGAGTTTGGTCTCAGGGCTGAAGCTCGGCTCCATGTGATTGGTTTACAAGGAGGAAAAAACAAGGCAATACTGTTAGTAAATGGTCTGTATTTATATAGAGCTTTACTCGTCTTGATGACCACTTAAAGCGCTTTACTGCACAGTTTATTGCCATTCAGACATTCTCAGACATTCATATTGTGCATCTATGGGCAGCACTTTTTTCTATGAGGGGTCATTCGGGGTTCAATATTTGCCCAAGGACACTTTGGCATGCAGATGGGGAAGACTGTGATCAAACTGCTGACCTTCTGGTTAGAGGACAACAGGTCTACCCCCTTAGCTCTGTTAGGATATATAGCATTTGACATTACAGGTTATTTAATGTGAAAACAGGTCTTTTCTGTGCAAAGACATAATTGTTTTTGTATTTAAACATTTTAATACAATCATTTTAATACAATCTTTTATTTCCTTCAGCGGCGATCCATGCGTTGGACGCGGGCTTATTATATCTTATGCTCATGTAGTTCTGCACCTCAACTATAAACATTATGTTACTGTTTTCTTATCTTCAGACAATTTTAAAGATGTTCTGTACAGTATATTGAAGAAATTAATCACAGGAAGTATAAGGAAGAGGTGCCGCCTTTCTAACTTTGGACATTGACCTTCTAAAGTGCATGTGACTGGTTGCAAAAAGAGGGAAACACTGTGGGGATAGAGAACATCTGAAATTATCAGCTATTTAGTGAGAAAACTGGTCTTTTCTGTGCAGAGACGCATTTGTTTTTTGTATTTACACATTTAGTAAAACCTTTTGTTTTGTTAAATTCACTTGTAAAACACATATCATATTATGTCATTCTAAGGGTTCCTCATTCTCATAAGATTTACAACACAAGAAGTGTGACCTAAAACTTTCTCAGATAATTGTCACAAAAAAGTTTTTCTGAAAGCCATTAAAACCAGCTTCGTGCTTCTCAATAAAGCTTTAGTGGCCACTCATTCTCACTAAATAATGTGTGGATATCAACCAGGAAATATCTTCCTTGAGGGCAAACCGGCACATATTGAAATCGAAAAAGTGACTGGCACTTCTTCAGTGATTCATGCCTTGGTAATTCACGATTTGTCCCCCGTCACCTTATTGCTACTTTGCCTCTGGTTATGAGCTGCACCAGCTCGATGGTTCATTACCCTCTTACTCTATGACATTTAATTCTACAACAGACAGATGACTGACCTCAGAACCTACGTAGTTCTATTCCTTTATCTAGAAGTAAGTTTTGAGAATTGTTTTATTATCTAAAAAAAAAAAACACTGATCTGCCAAATAGATTTTTTCTTGGTTCAAACACTGTTGTAATATGGGGCGCACCGATCTGTCATGCCTTTCTAGGGTTACCTGAATTACAAAACATGTTCAATTTCTAGTGCTAATAAATGTTAAAAAGTGATGCATGGTTCTCTAACGCCTCGCCAGAAGTGCTCCGAACGAATCTCCATCAAGCTGAAACTTATTTTTGATTATTGTCTTTTTCATAGCAATCAGCCATGTACAAAATGCTAACGGTGTTCAACGAATATCATTGTGTGCCTGTGTGCAAGAAACAGCTGAACCCAAGTGCTCAGCCATGTGGTGTCATCACTTAAAAAAGATCAACTATATTCTGTGTCTTAATGGAAACTCATCATTTTGTGCCGCTGTGGTGCGAACAACAATAAGTGGAAACACTGGAGACAGGAAGACCACGACCTGTGTGGTCTTCTTCCACTGTGGGTTTAAAAAAACTGACCAAACCACGAAGCTGCTTATTTTCCCTTATCTATACCTGCACCATTGTATGACCAAATTAACAAGTTAAGGGTTTCACAGTGATGCTATTTCCCCCATCTCTCTCTCTCTCTCTCTCTCTCTCTCTCTCTCTCTCTCTCTCTCACCTATCCCTCACCTATCCACTGTTAATCAGAACAAGGTTTACAGCCCTTGGCCCCGGCATGCAACTGGTGCACCTGAGGGCCATGCGGGCGAGTATTAAGCAGCACCGTGCATCATGAGTAAATATTTGATTTTGTCAAAGGGAATAAAGGGATTTATTGCATGCTTACTTTTACTGTTAAGCTGTGCTGTGCAGTCATTCCTTTGGATTGTATGATATGCTAATATGCAAACCTGCATTTGCACAAACCTCTGTTCTTGTAGTTTACCCTCTCTGTCTTGCGGTTAGGTAAATAAATCTCTTCATTTAACTGAAGCTGTCTCTGTCATTTGTCATTTGTACTGAATTCAGCCTTATTTTGTCAAATTAGGATTCACAATATTGAATTCATAACTGCTTCTTCATCTTCAGTTTCCTCTGATCACTGTTCACTGTTTTAAGTGCTTAGCTGCACATTGTACTCGATGGAAAGAATAGAAATGAGACAATGGCCTTGATGTGCTGGATGAGCTGTATGTTATGAGCCTGGACACGCATTTTGGCCCGTGTGGTTTGGCTGCTGGTGCTGTGTGAGCACCTGATGCATAGAGAGAGGGACCGAGTCTACTCTTTAATTCCATCAGACAGCTCCTTTCATTTAGCAGCTATTGTTGAGGGCATTGAATAACCGTTGTTTCCATGGTGACACCTACTTGTGGGGAGACACAGACCTTCATTTTTTTTTTTGGTCAGATTCATGGACAGAGGAAACCATCTGCACATGTTATGAAAAAAGAAGGGGCTTTGATTGTGGCGGCCGCCGTCCTTCGCGAGGCCACTGAACGTCCAGCAGGGCCGTGAGCCGCAGGTGAGCTCTTTGTATAATACAGCCCCCCCAGCCCCCCCAGCCCCCCCCCTGTTTATCGAACTCTCTTTCCCTTTCTCCCGTCCTGTGCCTGGCAGACTGATTTATAGGCACAATTAAAAAACACTCACCACCACTTAACATTCACCGGTAATAAAATCAACAGCATCAGGCGCGCATCCTCGGACAAGGTGCTATTGTTTTGTGGAATCAGCTCATTACCTCCGTGTAATCAGATTAACTTTAGGGCCTTTAAACTCAGCTGGGCTTCCCCTACACTGGTGGTGCTGGGGGGGGGGGGGGGGGGGGCTCTTGCTGGAGGTGCTGTACGAACAGGAACAGCAGAGGACTCATTGGTTTTTATTCCCAGTGGCTGGTTGCCTAACGCACGGCTGTAATGAGGAAATAACTAATAAGAGATGGAGAATGGGAAATCTCAGCAGTAATTAGCTGTCGCCTCCTTCCCACGAGGGAACAGAACACACCTTTGAAATGCCTCGAGCTAGATCCTCTGATGTCGTCGCTCACATGCTTTCTATACCCCAGACACCCAGAACATACATGTGTGTATATATACACACACACGCCCACACACACACACACACAGACGCACTTTGAAGAACTAAGTTGAGAATGCATTCTCGATACTCCTATTTTTACATGTGCAGCACTTTTGGAAGAAGCAAACGTGTTCTTCAACTGCACATTACTGTCGTTGTGAAAAATCTGTTTTCAAATGATCAAGTGCTCTGAGTCACCAGCAGCGTTCTCAGCGTCCTTGGTTGGTCGTGCAGAAAGCTTGACTGAAGTGAGTCTATTGAGATATGTCAATGGATGAGTCATCTGGAATCAAGACTCACAGCTCGACAGAGAACGATATTGTGTTTTTTTTGTTTACTTTAATTGACCCCACATTGCAATTTCAACATTCATTTTGTGATTCAACTTGTGGCTATTGTTGCTGCTTGTGAGGGGGGGGGGGCAGCCCACGCTACAAGCATTCAATATGAGTTTTCCCAAAAGGTTAATTTAAGTACATTTCCTCATCATAATGTTGGAGTAAATGAAAACCGCTAGTGGCTTTGTGAGGCTGTGCTCTCTGTTCAGTCCAGTCCATTCAAAAAGAAAAAACTTGCACTTTCCTCTGGAGGTGAGTGCACCTAGTGTTGTCTGCAGAATAATAGAAGACTGCAAGACATTCAGATGTGACACAGACCCAGGCTCCTCTGTCTCTGCCTCTGACACCTGCAGATCTGGTAATTTAATTGGACTCTAGGGTGCCTCGTTGACCTGCCGGACTGCCCTCAGCTCGCTACAGCAGGAACAGCACTCCTCAGATCCGAGTCCTTGGAGACTTCACATCTCTGTGAGATCTCCTTTCATAACTTCCCACTCTTCAATCTTAACATTGTGTGAGTCAAGGGACTCAAGGCGGGTCTGGGACTCGGACACCAAACCTTTCGACAAGATTTTCTGTGTGGCATTAATGTAACCAGGGCTTTTCTCCCAACTCTGATATAACAAACCAGCCAAAGAAATGGTCATTATTTGTCATAACTGAATTGCTTTTTTTGTACGAGGGGAGATGCTCACCATCCAACTTGGTGCGACTATTACTTGGAGGTGTATCTCCAGATGAGGACTTTTGGAGCTGATCGAATGGGGGTGGTGGTGTGGGGGACCCCCTGCAGGAGAGAACTGCATGCTTCCTGTGTAAACACACACAGTGGAAGCTTCTCTTCAGCTTTTGCAGTTTTCTATCAAGCTTGTGCAGCATTCTGACTGCCTGCCGAAGACAGTAAAATGATTATGGATTGTTGTTCAGTGTGATTGTGTGGAAGAGAGACATTCTAACTTGTAAAAAATTAACTGTGGATCCCGGATAGCAGCATTAATTATAGGATTTTCACCTCCAAACACAAATTCTCTATGTGCACATGCAGCCCTCTCTCTCATAGGAGATGGGGGTTGCTGAGAGGTGGTGACAGAATTGGCAGATTTGTTTTGGAAGGGGATGGCATCCCCCTTAAAGTTGCCTTCTGGTCATTATTCTTGAGAACATAAGGCAGCAAGAAGTATTGATGCTGTGCAGATGTCTTTTGAAGATGAAATTCACAACCATATGCTTAATTTTATTTACCTATTTCGTATATAATCTGAGTTTTGTTACACTTTACTGACTTGTACATGTGTTGCCTACTATTCAGTCTCAGTGCTTTGGGCCACAGCTTGTTAAATCTCTGGCCGACATTACCAAGGAAATCGGTTCAAAACAAAGTCACACACAGTCATGTTGAAAAATTCAATATTCACTCTTTTTCAACTCTGGTTTTGGTCTCTACCAACACCAGGGGGAAATATCCGGCTCTTTAATAACTGAATGCTCCACAATATTCAGCAGCCAGTCTGTAACAGTGTTTATCTATTGTTTGGTGCCGAGCAATAGTGTGTACAGACAAAACAACACAGGAGAGCGGTGAGAGCGAATGTTATCGGTCTGACAGCCAAACAATGAGCCAGGAGTAACTCTAGAACTCTGGAAAGCTGAGGGGACCTGCAGGTTTGAATGATTATCAATGTTTTTTTATTTGCCTTTATTTAACCAGGTCGGTTCCATTGAGATACAATGACCTCTTTTCCAAGGGAAGCCTGGCCAAGACAGCAGTGTACAAAAAAAAATTCAATGTGAGCCCTCTCCGACTCTCACTTGATACTTTGTCACTATAAATACGATTGATTTTTGCAGTTTTAGAGAAAATCAAATCACTCACGTGATGCCTCAGACAGGGTCGTGATGAGGTACTGGTATCCTCCTGTCATGACTCAAACATGTTGAGAACTGCTATAGATAATGATGTCGCCCAAAATGTGTAGGCAGCAACATAGGAGCCATGATGACGTGGGACCAACTAAACTATTTGGTTTAGTTTAGTTTAGGGATGTTACAATATATATATATATATATATAATTAAAGGCAGACATTAGAGTACAGAAAGGGAAGGAGGCCTAAAATATTTTTTCAGATTCTGCTCCTTATTCAGACAAAAATAGATTATACTGGCTGTGGCTCGGGATGTAGAGCAGGTCATCCACTAACCAGAAGGAAGAGAGTTCAGGCGCTGGCTTCTCCAGTCTCCACTCGGCAATTAAACTGAACCCCAGGTCACTCTTGTCAGCTGTGTCAGCAGTGTGTGTATGTTATTAATCATTATGTACAGATTTTATATGTGAATGTGCTGAATCCCTGGGCGAAGGACAACATTTCAGAAGCCTTCTGGTTTCCTTTTTTGTAGTTTGTACGAATTAGCCTGTGCCCCCACAGGCTAATTCGTCATCAGATGATAGCTGATGGGCTCCAAGATTGATATGGGGTTTGACAGAACAGCTTGTTGTGATATTGGTGTGTAAAACCTGTATGCAGTGTGATGGCTGCTCTGGGCTGGTTAGAGGATGTAGCCATAATGACTCTTTAGAGACGCTGTTGCTGATTTTCAGGTCCATCATTATGATTTGCAATTATGTGTTAACCAGGTTAAATGAGTGTGTGTGCACACACTCATGCTAATTAAAGGAGTCAGCAGCAGGACTGAACACACAGCGTGCACATTTCCGCCATGATCATGATCCATTAAATCAAACTGAGTCGATGTTGCAGTTTCAAATGCTTCATGAGTTGAATGCACTGAATGAAGTGTAATTTTTATGTGACCTGATATTTAAGTACATTTTGGTTTAGATGTGGCTGATATTATGCAAACTATTTAATGCCACTGGTTATATCTGCTATCGTCGAGACCTTAGTCGGGTATTAAATTGTCTCATTTTCACAGATAAGCAGCCGACAGCGTGACCCCATGTTCAGACATTTTCGCGACGCTCTGGAAAATGTCACCAGAGACACGTCCTTTGAATAAAGGAGAAATAGCTTTTCCCGACACACATTTAAAAGTCACAATGGGACATATCTTCTACAGAAAAGAAATGCTGCAGTTTCTCCACTGACTTGCTATGGTGACAACTTGTAGCTAGCACACTATGCATGTTAAGATAAAACAGATTTACGAAATTAAGTAAGTCACAAAATAGGTCTTGTGTTAATTGACACACACATACAAAAAGCAAAACAATGTTAAACATAATAAGTTGATGATATTAAACAGACTGTTTTGTGAATGTGTGATTCCTTGTTCGGTCTTGTGTTTATTTTATGGACTAGTGATCACTTTGTATTTGGACTTTGTTTACTTTTTGCACATTTGGATTTTGGTGTCTCTGTTCTGAAAATGTTTAGCCATTTCCTTTTTTATTTCATACTCACCATTGAGCGCTTCACTGTCTTTGTCTGTTTTTCTGCTCCTTGATGATTGCATGCCCCGCTTTCATTAGTTTCCCCTGTGTGTTGTTAGATTTGCGTACTTAGTTTGTGTGTTGACCTTTCCCCTGTGCTTATATTGTTTATTTTGTTTGTTTCCATGGCAGCGCAGCAGCATTACTTTGTGTGTCTTCCCTGTGAGTTACTTACAAATTTTTGAATTTTTAAGCTCACCTCTGAGTGTTTTTGCAATCCTTTGAATTTACTGTGGTTCTCTGAAAATTGTCCTTGAACATAATCACCTGTTTCAGCTCAGGTTCCCCAGGTAATTGCTTTGTTCGCCTGCCCTGTTGCGACACCTCTGTATCGAACACATCGTCACTTCCCTCAACATGCATTCATCTCATCCGATACATCACTTTCCATTAAAACCTTTAACCTGTTGTGGTGTGCTCCTTGCCAGTGAAAATAACTTAAGTTTAACGTGAGAGAAAAGGTTGTAATCTCGGTTTGACACAGAAAGATATCCGTGACGTTAGACATGTATAATCAAAATTAAACTACGATTTCTCCGCAACATTTTAATAAAACTGCTTTTGCTCACGATGTGATCTCTGGACTCCCCAAAACATTGTAAAGCCGTACAGATAGAGATTTATCTGCACATCCTTGCTGTGAAACCAATCTAGTATTTTCGGAAATAATTCCAGGGGATAGGGTTGCCCCCAGAGATCGTGGTGATGGTTTTTTTTTTAAAGGAAGAGACACGATTGCACAAGTACAAAAGTAATGTTGTGAGTCAATTCCCAGTATCCCCCTCATAGTGGTCATAAATATGGCGACGCCTGCGAGCTAGTTCTGGCAGACAACTCGAGCTGCGCTGCGCCAATCATATTACATACATCATGTGACATACATCATGTGACATACCTCAATCTCCACAACCATCTATAATACACACCCACCTTATCAGGTGGTCTATTTAACCAGAGAGACATTTCCCATCAACCCCACTTGCTCGCACTGCTGCTGTAGTATTGCTACCTGTTGCTTCAAACCCTCCACCACCCCAGCATCCACCTGTAGGCTCCAACGGGGGGTTACAAGTATTTGCTCATCACTCCCATCTTTCCTGTGTAATCATATGGGGGAGTGATTAAGTTGGAGCCTAGACGCCAAACACTAACTCACGTTCAACTCACGTTCGATCATGTAATATATTTATTATATGATCGAACGTGAGTTGTCTGACTGAACTGTGCTCTGCTATCAGAAAATGACATCTTTGCTACAGTGTTGCAGTGTTGAATCTGTGATTCGGCCCAAACCAGCCACAGTCAATGAGAAAAAAAATTAAATTCTCATGGATAACTAATAATATAATAATAATAATAATTTATCAAGAAATTAAATGGGAATAATACATTTAGACAGCTTCCTTTATTTTCTCAGTCCATGCAAATATTTTGAGGTCTTCTGCTGGGGTTTGATGTTTTAGCTCTTTCTTGTCCTGTTGAGCTTTATTGACCAACAAGGTCACATTGCATCGGAAGATCCTCCACATTTATGGATCTGAAGTTGTATTTACAGGAGAAAAATCCAGTTGTAATCATGTGAAGAGTAACAAGACAACACTACGATGCGGATTAAAGAAGATTTTAAATGGATCGGTGTTGTCATTGGAGGAAAAAAAATCTTCTCGCCTCTCTCTGATTGGCTTTTTAATCAGATTGTGTGATTGTGTTTTTCCTGATGTTGAGTTGAAATGTTGTTTATCTCACTGGACTCATGAGGTGGTTTCTATTGATCAGAAATATATTTTTAGATCCCAACTCCCTAAATTGAGTCAGCACACGGTGGCTTGCTAAACTGCTGCTTTTAGCTATGTATTGACCAGTCAGGTCTTTAAAGGGACTTATCCCTACCTCCTTCTCTGCTGGGCTGTCATTGCAATCTTAATTGTAATCTCTTGTCTGTAATCTCAAGTTTGCGTTGAACTGATGAGTGTTATTAGTGATTGATTCAAGGACCGAAATGATAATGCAGTTAGACACATTGAGGATACTTTAATAAGCAAAACGATGTCTGACAGGTTGATGATGGAGTTCAGGTGGGAAACAAAAAAATCTGAAACCCCAAAGGAGAAACTTAACTTACACAGGAAACTGGATGAAAGCTAACTGTAACTCAAACAGACTTAGATTATTAATAACTCTAATAATCTGAAATGTTTTGTTAAATGTAATTTCATGTGTATTTATGAGCCAACATGTATTTAATGGATGCAGGATGCATTGTTTTCAGTAACCAGTAAGAGTCGTTATTGGGTCTGTGATTCAATTCAAGTTGTAATAAATCATAATGATCATTTTCACCTTTTATATGTGATCAGATTTAACCAAAGAGGAGGAAATATCTGGATTATAACATTGACTAGATGAATGGATTTTTGCAGCTTGTTAACTAACACCTGTCACTTACACATTAATGTGTCCAGCTTTGGGAGAATTATGGACGGCTCGAGAATCAATCACTCAATCAGCCTAATCAATACGTGAACCCTCACTTAAAGAGACACTTCAATACTCTTAATGAAGTGATCCGTCTAAAGAGGATTTAACCTCTCACCCATTTCGGACCTTGTCACTGGTTATAGTGCATTCATGTGTATGCTGCACCTGGAGTATTTTAAGCTCATCAGAAAGTGCAATTTACATTCAGACCATTTCCTTAATCAGATAAATAACAGAATATTTGTTTCCACGTTAACATGGTCACAGACACAGAAAAGCTAATGTGTGGGTTCCTCTGTTTGCTGTTTCCTACTTTTTACCAGTGAGATAAATTAACAGACAAAAAAACCTAATGTGTTGTAACCCATTCCCTCTGTTTTGGAATAAGTGAACAATCTACAGCCTCCAGTGGCTCACTGTCTCTCTCTGAGATAAATGGACTTAATTTTGTCCTGTGCTGAGCCTGCGTCATCGCCCAACAACAGAACAGAAGCATGGAGCAAATACCACGAAAGAGACACTGATATCTGTACTTCTGCTTAAAATGTACAAATGGAGATCCAGGGCTCGCTCTGTACAACTTGAAACAGTCTTATTCACAATATAACGTAGATTCAGAATCCCTGCACAGAATCTTATTTTATAATTAACTCCTGCTAAAGTCAAATGTGTATTGCACATTGATTGTAAATCCTTTCTTGCTCCAAGGCAACGGAAGATGTAAAGACATTTATAGAGTGACCTCCAAACTGTATTATGTAGTATAGTCACTTTGATTCAGTATAACTTATATTCATCAATCCATTCATGTCCAGTCTTTGCAAGATTGTTTAATTGTAATAAACAACAACAGTTCTCTCAATCACAAAATACTTTACATTCATGAAAAATGCACTTTTAAAATTGACATTTTTAAATGGCAATCAAAACAAACAGCCCAGAGCTGATGGGTTAAATGAGTTGAAGTCACAGCAACAGCAAATATATCGGGACAGAGACACATAATCAGGAAACAGAAGTTCCAAACACAGACGAGAAAATAAGCCGATAGAAAGCAATAAATAAAACGCAGCAGCTATTCACACAACCAACCAAAAGCCTGTCTGAATAAAACGCTTTCAGCCGCTTCGTAAAGATGTCACGGCAGTCTAGGGATTGCAGCGACGGGGGAAGAGCGTTCCATAAATATGGTTGAAAAGCACAGTCACCTCGGGTTTCATAGCGAGTTTGAGAGACAGCTAGTAAACAAGCAAACACGCCTGGAGTCTGCTACAGTATGTGACCTCGACTCTGTGACCTGATAGGTACATTCATAAATGCTTCTGGTTAGATGATCACAGGCTATGAAGTAAACAGTAATTTTCTTAATTTGACCACTTATTTGGTGCCAACGGAAAAAAAAATTGGCTTTTTCACTCAGTCAAACAGAGGAGCTTAAAACGCAGGTATTGTAATGTAATAAAGTGGGGAAATTAACTTTATCCAGTCGGAGCAGACGGGACTCGAGCTTGGTCATGACAATGAGAGTGTAATTGAACATAGTTATGAGCCCAGGCAGAGGTTCTCTATTGTTCCACTGACCTTTCTGATTAAAATCACGACCGCATCCTCTCGTACCGGCAGCTTTTGTGTAGCAGTAATCAATCATTTGTCCGATTATCATTTATTGTATGAGGCAAGTTTTATCCATGGACTCAGTTAACAAAAACAAATGCACAGGACATTCTGTCCAACCATGTCTTAATACTTTGTAGGTATTCAAGAATCTGATCCGCACTGAGAAATGCATGTGAAAGCAGCACAGAGACAGACAACGGATAAAGAACTATTTTAATGAGGAAAATATATAGATGATATTACATAGGAGACTTGCGCAAGTTATTGTGTGAAAAAAGTCCTGGAACACAACTCTGAAGGTTGGATTGGAAGAAATAGACACAATATAACACAAGAACAAAAGTTCTATTGGATTACATTGTATTATACACTTGTACCTAGCAATGTGGAATCTATAGTAGAAAATATACTGGCGACTTGCTGCCTTATCTCACTAATGCAGCTCCTTCTCTTCATACACTCTTTAGCTCACGTGACCACATCTGCTCTGTCTCGCTTGCTCATGGACGCAGGGAGGAGGGGCCAACTTTGAATGACTTCTTTACGAACAGACACCAACAAATCCTGCATCATATGTACATTTAAAGTTAATAGACTTATGTGTAATATGACAATGCATATACAGTGGGATGGAGAAGTCTGAAATTATGGGCAACAGGTCGAGAATAAGAGGAAAATATATAGCATGTAGCATATTAATAGAAATATAACATTGAAGTATAGCAGTAAAATATGAATATACACTGAGTAATAAAACATAATGTCACGTAAAGTATAGGCTCACAAAATGAATCTATGAAATATTCACAGTATAGACAAGATTCAAGATCAACACTCAAGCTTCAATTATTATGTACAAATAAATATTATAGACATTCAATGATCTTATTTTGACAAAGATAGAAAAAAAAATAAAAAAACATATATTCATAACTTTAAATATATATATTTTAAGTTTTCACTAATCTTTGTTTGAAAATAACTCTTAGTTGCTCTGCTAAAGTGTCCAAGCAGCTGTCAGGTTTTCTCGTGGTCTGTTACTTGGGTTTGGTTTTCAGCGCAGGTGAGAAAAGGGCACTGAGATTCTTTCCAATTCATTGGCATTCCCCTTCAAAGTAAATTCGATTTTTTTTTCTTTCACGGAGGAAAAACATAATATCTCTAAGCCATCTCTTATAAGATGGTCGTACCAATCTCCTAGTGTTGAGGAGGATGAGATTTCAAACAGATCATTAAAGTCAACAACATTACACTTTTCAGTTGGCCACGCTGCCTCCTTGGGCCTTAATTGAAGCAAAGCAATAAAAGGTGCTAGTTAGATTGCCACATTACACACGTCAAGACAGGATTTAAAGACCTTCTTCCAAACTGCTCCTATAGTGGTAATGGCCTACTGCAGCATGGTGCATACCTAATGCAATAGTTCATACTGACCAGGGCTGCACAGGGAAGCTCTGTGTCAGACTGTAAAAGAGATTTGTCCCAGGCTGCGTTACAGCTGGCCCTCAACAAAGTCGATAATCATTACATGGCATCAGACTTTTAGGTCTTAGAGTAGAAAGGCTGGAGGCTACAAAGCAAAGACATGTAAGAATTTATGAGGTACATTTCTTGTTTGTGTTTATTGGTTTGTCTGCAGAACAATGGGCAGGTGTTGTCAGAGGCTGCGCTGTGTCTAAAACTAACAATCACAACACCCGCAAAACGTCTGTGAGACAAATGCTCCCCACCAGACGTGCCAGTTATATTTATTATGTGCTTTCCACAAGACAGAGCACTGAGTCCTGACCAAGCACATCCATTGTGGGAGTAATGCATCGCTAACATTTTTCCCTTAATGTCCCCGAGCGACGTCTGCGGGGAATTTCAAAACAACACATTTGCTTTTAATGGCCACTGACGGTATCTGCCTCTAACTGCACACCCATGGCAGCGGTGCCATCGATCAGAACTGACAAAGTGGTTAAATACAGCTGTCACCATTTTTCTTTGGAATACACCACACGATAGTGTCTCACATTTCCTCACTACTGGCAGTTATTGCAGCATTAAAACATTATTGAGAAAGAAAAGTTAGTCAAAATCAGTTATTTTTTTCCTGCAGTCTAAAATCAACCTCCAGAGCATTGAGGTAGCAATTTTATCAACTTTATTAACATTCCTTGGATAAAATATGTCAATGATTAGCCGTAATTTAACATACTTAGACTCATCATTGGATAAAAGGTCAATTCTGTATTTATTTTTTAAATCTCATCTTCACGTTTATTCAGTTGCTGGAGCCATCTATCAAATCACATAATCTTCATCAGCGGATGGATTATAATCAAAACATCAAAACATTTGTGGAACATGTTTTGTGTTTCCTGAGCATTTATGAAAGACTCAATGTCATCATCTTAGGTTCATTTAATTGCTGTTGTGGATCTTTGGATTAATGACAACTGATCTATCGCAACCGATTGTTTGGTCAGTGGCTGTTTCTAAGGTCCAGAACAAACTTAGGGACACAAGTGAATTCACTTTTAGCAAATGAGGTGGAATTTTTGTTTAATCTTTTTGAATGGAATTTTAAATGTTTCTTCTTTAGTCAACCTGAGTTATTTTTTCATCTGCAAAATATTAACGCTGGATGTGTGGACTTTTTACATCTAATTTCTCAACTCTCCTACTCTTCAGTCCTCAATGTGTATTTGTGTTGGTGACGATTAACTTAAACTGAGTATTAATATAGTATCACGACTAATCTTGAATAAATTAATGACAACTGTAACATCTATGCATTTTATGGTTCTAATTATGCATTTTATCATCTAAATATTTAATGTCTTTGGCTCAGACCCATGCCACATTTGCATATATGTGTGAATAGGGTTTGTGTTTCAGGGGTGGAGGGATCTGATATGTACATCTGCCGACGGTATCATGTGGTGTGATTGACTGAAACTACAGAGGCAATATCTTCCGTCGTGCAGCATGTGCTGTGGGGCTCGTGTCCTTTCGATTTTTTTTAGAAGGGCAGGAAATAGCTCAATAAATTTCCCCCTATAGTTTACTCATGTGACCCTATAATACATAAACCCAATATAAACCCATGCTGTTTTATATAAGAAATAAAAGGGGGTTAGATAATGGAACTATGTTTTACTTTTATGTCTCTCTGTTAATCTCACTGTGAAAATGTAAACTGTTTTGTAAAACTCCACCGCTGTATAGAGATGAGATTCCAGCTATTAAGGTGTTTGTTTAATTAATTCCTACAGCATGTCTTTCATTAAAGTGGGCCACCTCTTCAACTTAAGGTTATCCCTATGTTTTCATCACGAACACTCGTATGGATTTATAACGCTAACAGCCATAAACTGTCAGGGGACGAGTGGGTGATGCACATAAACAGTTCACAGTCCATTAAGAGTTTGATAATGGCTCAGTTGGCACATTAAATGTTTACCCATGTGTCTGTGCTGAAAAAGAGAGAAAGATCCATCTGGGACTGTCTTTTGTGATTTAATTCCATTGTTCCTTGTCCCATATCCCGCATCGGCACTTATTGATACGACATCATTGTTTTACGAAATCAAAATGTCCTGATTTGAATGAAGGGGTCTGAGTCACCTTTTAATTATAGATTAATCTGGAGAACAGATGGAAAAGAGAGCATCCTTTGTGTCAACAAATACAACTCATTTCACTCAACCCACGCTGGTTTGTATGCTGTAAATGCCAATGTGCAGATATAACTTTGACTGTACAAACACAGCGGTACGATAATGCACAATATTGCAATGGCCAAGAAATACACAGAGTTGAGGAACAGAGATAAATGGTTAAGTGTAGTTGGCTGAGTAGAGGTGTTGGCAGGTGAGTTAAACCCCTGAAAATCTGTTTTTGAACAGCTGGCAGTGGCAGATATTGGCCCTTGCTCTGCGGTGTGTGTCAGTCAGCACCAACGATAGATTACAACTCAGAGATCATCAGCACATTGTATTCTCAGCTGACCTTCTTCGTCTAGGGTGGTGCCAGAGAACGTGATAAGACTAAACTTTTTTTAAATGAACTTTTTAGCCATCGCCACAGCTGAAGGCTGAACAGTGGTTGTTCCAACAGATTAGTCAAGGCTGAAGAATCTGTAATGTAACTTTGATGCTTTTAAAGTTTGTAAAAATATCCATGGTTGATGAATTATAAAACTTTTACTGGCTTTTTCTAGATCCACCAGTTTACTCAAGTTTAAATTTCTGTTTGTGTTAAAAATATGCATACCTCCAATGACATTCCAATCAGTTTTACTGATTGGAGTTGACTAGTAAGTGTTACCATGCCAAACTAGGATGGAGAACATACTAAACATCAACATATTAGCATGTTATTGTCAGCACAGTATAGCATGCCGATGCTAGCATTTTTGTGAAAGGCCCAAATAGACCCTCAATTAGCTGCTAGCATAGCTCTAGACTTGTGTTGCTATTGGCAGCAGGCAGCACCAAGTTTTTAACACAGTATTCTTAAGAAATGTATGACTCAGGATAACAAGTCCAGCGAGAGGGCAACAAGAAAGTTAACAAGCCCTGAAACCTCCAGGTCCCGCAGTAACAAGGATCCAGCTGTACATTGAATGAGGTTTGCTTTGTGTGTGTCTTTTTCAGCTGCCTGAAACAGTTCAACTAGCACTCTCATGCCTCCTGTCACTGCTACTTGACTGTGTTTCACTTGGGACAACAGATCAAATGATCCGCTTGCTCTGGACTATCAATCAGAATCAGATGTGAGGGATTCCTTCTTATCTCATTGAGCCTGAAGAAGAAACACACAAACCAGTCAGAGCACTGAACTGCTGATGCAGTAGGTTTGTGATTCCTGCAGGTCTATGTCCTTTATTAAGTGTGTGTGCTTTTTCTCCCTGATCGGCTGCATGGATGACAACTAGCTTTACAAGCCTTTGACTTCCCACCGTATTCCCACTTTTATTTAATTATTAAAGCACCATCCCAAAGAAAAGTTATGTGCAATGTTATATATCTGAGAGTTGAGACATTTATCAACCAACTACTATTCCCTGCAAAGATAGAGCAGAGTTATGTATTGGGAAGATAATGACTGTGTTGGGATTTGAGCTTCACTGCTACCTTTATTTTGGTAGCTGGTCAGGGCCAGCCCTGACCAGCTACGTTGTCAGACTCACAATTCTAGTCAGAATGTGAGTCTGAGACCGCTCCATTTGGCTGTGATTATGGGGCGTGTTTCAACTGACCAGGAAGTAAAATTCTTCTTCGCTCAATTGGATAGACCTACAACCAATCAGAGCAACGTAGTATGTGACGTATGCTAAGCAACTTATGTGAGTTATTTACTAACGCCGGGTTCACACCGGACGCTTCAGCGCAGCGCCAAGCCTTAAATAACAGCTGGCTCCCATCCACTCCCATGTTAAAACTTTGTGCCGGTCACACCGGAGGCTGAAGCACCGCGAGGCAGCCTTGGCGCAGCGCGGTGCTTCAGCCTCCGGTGTGACTCGCACAAAGCCGTGCAGCGATCTACTGGATCAACGGGTGATATTATTAGCGCTGCCCGGCGGTTCAGCGTCGCTTCAGTATCCGTTGTGAACAGCCAAGCGCCGGGGCGATAGGGATTAGCGCGGTGCTTTGGCGTCGCCTCCACTTTCTGTGTTCCTCTTTCAAAATGAATGCGCTGTCGATGTCTTCTAAAACAGACTCAATGGCAGCATCTACACATCTCAGCAGGTCAGCGGCAGGCATGTTTGTTGAAAACGAATTCAACCCAAGGGCACTGTGATGACGTGGTTGATTACGTTACCGTTGATCATCTGTCAATCATTGTATAAAGCCCGCCCTGACAATCTGATTGGCCCGGTCGGGCATAATTTTTCCTCAACGGAGCGACTCCAGACCGAACTGCCCGACCAAAAATGTTGTGGGCGGGGCTAAGTTCGTCTGGCATCCAGGCTAGGCGCTTATAGTACTATCCATGATAACTACGAAATAGTATTTTTAAATTTGTATCTGATAGGTTTGATGAAAATCTATTCATAATTTGTATCAAAATTTGTTTTACTTTACTACTTTACTTTCTGTGAGACGTCTACGTCATGACGTCATACAAATGAAAATCGATGCATGAATATAGACGATCCCGCACAAAGAGAGACCCAAAGAACAATAATGCCACGAGATGGTGTATTATTGTCATTAACAGCGTTGTGCTGCAAAGCAATCATTCAACAGATTATCTTTTAAAATGCCTCAAGGCCGTTCTCCCTCCCAAACCTTTTGTTTACAACTTCCAAATAGTTGACCAATGGTTGCTTACTGAATAATTGATTGCTTAATGATTATATGCTAATTGAAGTATAGCTGTTTAGTGGGATCATGCATTTGCATACCCTCCGACACATCATTTATTATCATATTAATAATTGAAGGATTGATTAATTATTTACTACAAAGTAGTTGCCACGGATACAGGTGCTGGTGATAGCGGTCGAGAACAACATATGTGTAACCTTTACGGTAAGGCCAGCTACTAAAAATATTTAGAGGGGAAAGTAAAATTGGAACAAACCATGATTGGTCTCTTCCCATGATGAAACAGAACAATAGAATTACGAGTGCTTCACTTCTTTATAGAGCTGTTGATTTACAGCAACGAGGTGCTGATCCCCACTTCACACCCAGGCACTATGTCTTTTTAAAAGCATAATTTTAGAGCTAAAACTGTGTTTCTTGGCAGTGAAGCACTGTATTTGTCTCGTTGTTGATTTGTCCCCATACTTCACAACAATGCAGTGATCGATGCCATTGACCGAAGAAAAGATGTGGAGTGGGCTCAATAGGCCTTGTCCTGTCAGTCTCTTTTATCACTATTCCCCAGCTTTACATTCTGTTTGGCATATTTGGTGTCAGGTGTAGTGGACAGAAAGATAATTCTCTGAAAGTGGGAAGGTGTAAAAGCCACATTCTTACTGTATCATCCAACTGTTATATCTGATAAACCTACTCATATTTGTTTGAGTGGTTACTATGGAGCTGTTTGCCAGGACACAAGAGGTCCAATCCAAAAACTGGGATGAGAATGGACTGAAAATGCTCTTGCATGTACAACAGCCACACTGAGGAAGTATTAAACACAGTAGAAGTGCATCGCAGTGTCAGCCTCCTGTTCGATCAGCTTCATGATGTCTGTAAGCAGGTGACAAGTGCTGGAGTGCTGTGGTTGGCCTCAGGCTCTGTCGTCCACCAGGAGTATCAATGACCTCCACAGTTCACTCCCTCAAAAAGAATCCTCTAATCAAGTAGCTACCAGGTATAGAATAATTAGTCAACAATGTGAGACATTTTTAATTGCCTAGAAAGATTTGGTTTTTTATTGTTCCATTTTCTGAGCTGCAGAAGTTACAAAGTTCAAAGATGTTTACACACCATACACCTTGACAGCAAAACTCTTGTGTTGTTTGCCCAAAACTGCAGAAGTGATTCATATTAAAATATTTCTTGAACATTTGTTCAGTGTTTTATTGTAACACACACTGTTGTATCCTCATTCTTAACCCATTTAATATTGATTCCCCTCTAAATGTAGAGATTAATAAGTGAAAAAGAATGATCATCCATTTTTCACTTCGGCATATATATGTGTCAAATGTCTGCTGATCTAGTTTATGTAATAAAATGCTCACACTGAGATACATATTAAAACCAATACAAAATCAAAAGAAAGATGTTCTGAGCATCATTTTTGCACTGTTCTCCCTTAGGCTTTATTGTACAAATATAGTATAATATTCAGGATTTGAGTTTAAAATAATGCTCTTTAAACTTTAACGATGTCTTTCTGCAAGGCATGTGGGCAATGCAATTGAAAACATTGCTTTCAAAGCTCACAACTGCATTACTGCACAATGGTAGTGTAACAAAAGACTAAAAGCGAAAAATTGGTGAGATGGATTACATACTGAATCTCCGGCAAGGTTCATGTCTCGGCAAATTGGTTTAGCACAATGGTGTTCTGAAATGGATAATAGCTCTGTGGAAAATATGAAATCAATGATAGCCTAAAAACTTGGTAATATGTGGTGGTGTATACTCAGAATTTGGTCAGCAGTAAAAAAGACTACATCTGAATTAAAGCCTTGGTATATGATCGGTAAAGGATCATATCTTTCTCTTTGACTCGGTGCAGAAGAGGATATTATGCTGCATAATATCTTTTCTTATTGTTTGACAGGCAGGTTATTTTTAGTCAGGGAGGAGTCACACCAATAAAGCAGAATGCAGCTGGGACAAGGCTGACCCCTGGTCAGAAAGATCCCCATCGTAAACACTCTGCAACCAGCCGTGAATAATAAAACTTCAGTGGAAAGTTTCCCTAAGACCAATTTGTATTCTGAGGTGGGGTGCATTGCTTATTATGAAGCATTTATGAGTTCCAGTATTCAGAGCTCTGTTCTGTGTGGTAAGTTTGAAATCACAATAGCTCCTGAATATATTCATTTTCTGAAATCCCCAATTCATTAGAAAGAGACAGATGAAGACACGTTAAAACACATACGCTGCATTGCTTTAAAGAAGAGGGCTAAAGCTGGAGATCATCATTAGAAGGCCTCTCTATTCCTGATCGTACGTATTTGCACTAGCTACCTTGGTAGTTTGCTAGCTATAGCTTGGACTATGATCTGATGATTTTATCAACATGACGGTTAAATAGAGGCTGTGCTTTGGGTGACAGGTGAGGGAGGAAGGTAAATGTACTAAAAAGAGTTGTGACTCATCATTAAAAATGACAGCATCAATCATTTGCCTAAAATAGTGGATGCTAACAATGTTTTCTACCTCCTCCTCTGTCTTTAAATATTTTGATCAAATGTGTTCTTCACCACCGTGACTTTTAATATTAATTTGTTTTAGAAGGTAGTAAAAAATACAAGACATCCTTTAGAAATCAGAGGAACAGGACAGAAGCCCCAGAGGACCGAGAACCTGCAGTCCTTGCTGTATTGACACTGATTGACTTATTGTAGTTGCGATTATGTGTTCAAGTGTGTGTCAAAACAAGACAAAAGCTTTTATTTTCACAAGCAATAATTTGACAGTCACACAATAGACCTAGTTTTCTGCCAACAATGAAAGATAAACTGTTTAATTCTGTACTGAAACGTGTCTCAACTGTCATTTATTAATTAAAAAACATAAAGGAAAGTTGAAGCAATGACCATAGAAAAGGTGAGGAATGGAAATAACTCTAATCTTTAAATTACGTTATAAACCTTTTCTTTCTTCTGCTTTTGTATTCTTCAGATATTCAGGCCAAGGTGGGATGTGTCTCCGGCAGTTGAAAAATCCATCCCTGAAATTCTCTCTACTCTCTCGCTCTCTGGCAAAAGCAGACTTGCCTCATATTGATGTGCCTGACATTCTGAAATCTTTACCTGATGTATTATCACTGCTACAGATTTCAAGTCAAGATTATGCCAATTCCCCATCTTGCGTCAGGACACTGAGAATATGTTGTATTTGGACCCTAGAAAGTATTGTTTATTTACTAGAGAAAGACAAGGTTACAACTGTTTTAAACTATTTTATTTACAGATGTTAATATTTTTCAAAATGTTTGCTCAGAAACACCTCAGTCTTTCTTTCATACACACACTAATTAAATAGTGATTTGTAGAATAAAAGCTTTTAATAATGTAATGTTGTATGAGCAACAAGAATTTAAAACTTTTGCCCAACTTGTGAACTCATCAGTTGTAACCTAACTAAGCCTTCAGGACAAGCCATTTTTTGGCCTTCTATCCTGAGCTATAATTTTTTTTTTTTTGTAGTTCTAAAGACTATTTGATTTAGTAGCCGCAG
The DNA here is from genome assembly GCF_947347685.1 of Pleuronectes platessa. Lineage (NCBI taxonomy): Eukaryota > Metazoa > Chordata > Actinopteri > Pleuronectiformes > Pleuronectidae > Pleuronectes > Pleuronectes platessa. The sequence goes on from NC_070626.1 coordinate 18,591,444, forward strand.
TAGGTCCCTCAGGTATATAAAAAGTAATGGTGTTTTAGAATGTATTGTAATTTAGACAGTAGCAGACACATTTGATGAATGCCATAGGTCATAACAACAGAGCCAAAGTCAAATCTTGTAAAGACCTAAAGTCTTTGATAGATTAAAGGTATTTGCATTCAGCACTGCTGGTGCTACAACTATGCTTCGGAAATTAGTATAATGGAGCAGCAGTGAGCTGAATATTTTTCTTTCCTACTTAAAAAAATATCATTTGTTTGTGTTTTGATAATAGTGAACCAACTGAACATTTCCAGACAGTTCCCTTTACATATTTTCCACAACAAAACAGTTACATAAAATGTTCTATCAGACGTCATCCATTCTTTCTCACATCCTTCGTACCTCCCCGTTTGCCTTCAGAACCACCTCCAACCTTCTTGAGTGCCCTCTGAGCAGCTTCCGTATCCTAATTTTAGCTCACTCTTGTGGCATATCTGTTCCAAGTCTACCACACGGCTTGGATGTCTGCCATGTACAGCCTTCTTCAAATCTATCCAACGGTTTTCTGTTGTTGTCAAGTCTGGAGAATGGGTTGGCCTTGGCAAAACGTTCACCTTATTCTTCTTTAAAACCATTCATGAATTACCTTTGCTTTGTGCTTTGGTCCATTACGACTGCAGGGGTCTACTCTTAATTTTTTTGCTTTTTGACTAATGATAAGAGGCTTTGATTTAAAGTCTGTTAATATTGAGCTCCGGGAGTTGTTGTTTTCAACAGTCACTCAATAGTTCAAATCAAAACGCCACCATGTTGGCAGGAAACATAGCAGCTTGTGTCTTTGTATGTGTTGCCTTGTTAAGGTGAACCCAGACATAGAACACTTTATGCAAAACACCTGATCCAGACATACACCCTCAAAACATTAGTGAGCATCCTCCCTGTTTTTACTGTGGAAATGTTGTCCCCTTACTTGAAGGCAGACCTGTGCAACCATGACCAGATAATTATTCTAACTTGGCTGTCATCAGACCATGGTTTGTTCACATGCTCTTCAGCATACTATACATATGTGCTGCCTTGTGTGTAGAAGTAAGAAGCAGCTGCCTCTCTTCTTTATTCCCATTTCCATATGTGTGCAGACTATGCTTGACTACAGAGATGTGGACGTTAATTATATTTTTCTCCAAGGACTTTTTCAGGCCCCCTGCTGTTTGTTTTGGATTCATCCGTGGCGCGCATGCAAATTTCTCAGCAGCTCTTTGGGTTATTTATCAGTCTCTCACTCCTTGAGTTCTAGAACGTCCTTTTACATTTCTGGATGAGGATCTTTACAGTTGACACATATCCCAAAGGCCTTGAAATACTTTATATCCCTCTCCAGCTTAAGAAAGTTACTTCCTGGATCCCATTGTTTCTGTTTCCCTCAACAAACTGAGATCTACCCACATGCAAATATAAAATTCAACCATAAATTAATAAACCCAGTGCCACTCATCAAGCAGTAAGTGCCGACTAGTTTTTTTTTAAAGATCTTATACTTGGTTTTTAATATTAAAGTTTATTATCTATAGGGTTAATGTAAACTTTTGAGCTTTCTAGTTTTGTACTTGGACTGAATGATTTCTACAGTGAGAACGTACCATAAAATGTTTCAGCGGGGAAACATATTTGGATTATTATTGTATTTTGTTTAGTTAATTAGTTGCACATAAAACAAAGCTAACCGGTCTCCACCAGGCTCCAGTGTAGGAAAGAACGAATAAAGTAGAAGGAAATTTGTGAGCTCAACTTCTTGGTAGTTCTGCTCTTATACACACAACCAAACATATCGATCACTAAAGTGGCAGTTTCTGACAAAGTGCTCTGTGTGTGTGTGTGTGTGTGTGTGTGTTTCACCTTGGATACGGCGGATGTATTTCCAGTGGCTGTGAATCATTCTGTCAGGATAAATGAGTTATCTGATAATTAGGGTTACTGCATCATCAGGCACTCATTGGTCAGTGGCAGACAGCTCAATTTCTCACATTCCTGTTTGATTCCTCTCTCATTCCACGTGTCCTGTCAAAGTAATTCATTATTTGAATTTTTTTCCTCTCTTTAATTTATTTCGGCCATTGTTTCAATGGATTATTTTCTGCATTTTATGTGTTGATATATTTGACTAGAACCTGTTTTCCAATATATGATTTACTAATTTAGAAAGGTGACAAATTCTTGCTGCTCAATACTTTCTTAAAATTATTATATTTGTATATATTATATTATATTTATATATCTATATTTGAAAATGTTTCATGTCATTATGCTGAATGGAGGAATATTATGCTCATATTCAGATTCATGAATTGTATTTGGGCTTTTGTTTAAAAAGGTTAAGATAAATGTTCAGAAAACCCATCACTTTCCTTATTCTGTCCATCGCTGCCACTTTTCAGCCTCTGTGTTCACACTCGGGTGGTGTGAAGACCCTGAAGAGCTCACAGCTCGGGGACTTTCACCGGCTCCATCAGGAGCTGTGTCATTTCCAGCGCTACCTGAGGCTGCCCACTGACCGCTTTGTTCACACTCTAGCTCTAGCTGTCCATTATGTAAATGTGTGGCGTTTTGATGTCACATGACGTCCCCATGATGCAGAAGTATCGGCCAGACTATTGATGAGGCTTTTCAGGACTTCGCTCTTCACTTTGTCCTCATTAGAACTTTTACATACAGAATAAAACCTTTACAATATACCAGAAGATCGGCAAACGCGGAAACAGTATAATATGTCTCCTTCAGAATATCTCTATTTGTGCTTGTCAGATAATCCTTAAAACACATCAACAATTTGCAGTGTGAGTAAAGTAAATGCAATGATTACTGTGGTAAGTTGGTATAACATTCTTTTGCGGTTGTGAAGTTGTTGCATGGTAATTGACAGAAGCATATTTGCATTCATACTGTGAAAGAAAGAAGTGACATTAAACTTTTCACAGAACCTTCAAATAGCAAGCCAAGGAAACAGCCCATTCTGTTTCTAAACACACTATAAGCACTATTTTACAGTACAGGCGACTTAAGGAGGCCAGTTGACACGTCTGTACTGTCCCAGCATAAACGGAACAGAGTACATTAGGATCCAGTTGCTCTGCCCCTGGCTTCGAGGGGAAGATATCCCAACTCATAGATTGATTGTATGAAACACTGAAAAGGCTTTTAGGAAGAAATGAAGGGTTGGGCCTCAGGGTATTCCCAGATCCATTAGAGTTCCAACGTAAACAGTACCTGGCTGCGGACAGAGCATGAAGCTCACTGACGCAGCAGCCAACCTGCCAGCCAACTACAGTCAGTCTGGTACAGGAGCTAAAGAAATCTATGAAGACACCTACAACATCAATCCATGCAATTACTGCGCAATAATGTTTTGAAAGAAATGTGCTGTGTTCAAAATACCATGCAGGAAATAAATAAAATGTTTTCAACTCTACTTTCTGTATGTTTTTTTGTCGTAGCTCCAATCCTCTTCACACCTCTCAAACTAATCTGGCCATGAATGCCAATTATCGTATTCATTTTTTTCTATTTAATCTTATATTCTTTTTGGCCATACCGAAGCTCTGATGAATCACAGGTGGCGAGGAAGTGGAAATGACATTAAATGGATGGGATGAAAGAGAGTTGTCAAGTCTGTGACACATGGGACGCAGCATCCGCCAAAAATTAAAAAAACAATCTCGCCCAGTGCCAGTGTGCCCATACTGATGCCTCCATTTGACAGATATGACGCTGCCAACAGCCATATTCAATAACACCATGGCTGCCACAGTATTGCTTATGATTCATTAATGGACCCTATTAGATTTTTATATGAGATATGTACGTTGCAGAGATACATGCAGTGTCTCAATATGACAGACAGCAGAACCACATTAGAACAAAAGGTGTAGCAATGTACGCTGTGTGTCGCAGCAAAATATGTGTGGAAAGGTGATTTTACAGTAGAATAAAAGATTAATCATAAGAAGCTGTCCATGCAGCAGAGCTGTATAGGCACAGCATTGCAGACATTCAAGTGACGGCAGATAAAGAGTCTGCCAATCCTTGAGTTTTATTGCTTTATGCCTGAATGTCTTTGAGAAAATGAAAATAATAATTTTAAACGTCTACAATCACACTTCCCTGTATCTGACTGTGCTTAATGGGTTTGAGGCCCAAACATTCCCATACTGCTTAATTTTCCAAAATAAAGTCATATTTATTCTGAACGGCTCTCTTGAGGCTGCACCACTATTTTGTCTCTCTTCTAACCTCAGAAGAGAGTTGTGCATACAAGAAAATTTCAAACAGCCGTGGATAAAAATATTCCATAAATCCAAATGTTCAACATCCTATATAGTCAGAGACTGAGAAACACAAATGTATTCAATCTCTCTAAACAGTGAAATTCATTTCTTTACCGGTGTATCCTCTGGAGGGAACAAAAAGACCTCCCATGTTTTGTGACTCACCAAACAAACACAGGACAGTTCTCTCCACAGGTCAGACAGCCTGAAAGTAGAAGATAGTGTTTGTAAAAAAAAAACAGTAAATCAGGTAATTTATCAAGCAGAAAAGTAGCTTAAGCACACAATTTATTACACTGACAAACAACCGCTCAATCATGGACTGACGACTCCATAATATAAATGCAACTGTCAACCACATGATAATGAGCCTGGTTAAGTCTCCTATTCAGTTTTCAGTGATAGAGTATGCTGTGATTCATATATTATTTTTCTTCTTCACACACCTAGACAGCAGCTACATGCTGATACAGGACGTCAATATGTGAATGGTAAACAAGCTGCATGTGAAGATGAAATCCCACCAAGCACCTGCATGCACTCAGATAAAACATAGTGAATCCAGAACAGGAGGGGATGTTGACTGAGGAGGAGGAGATGACAGATGGGTAGGGCTCATATCATTCAGCAATGAGAGTTTTTAAAATGTCTAAAGTAAAATAGAATATTAATATCTTTAATGTGACCTGATTAGTTGCATTGTGGAGCCAATGAACAATCAACAAGCACAGCAGGGAACTTCACCAGGGCTGCTAACCACTGAAAGGAAACAGCAGCATATGTCTAAATGTGGCAAACATTTCTTAATCTTCCAATCTTTTGAAGGACTGCAATGGAATTTGGTAACCATGGCATCCCGGGTCATTTTAAATACAATTCATCCAGTGCAATTAATCAAGTCCAAATTTCAATTGTCCAGTACTTCAATTTATGTTTGGAGCGTTTAATCAACACGGTGACACCTCTGTCCAATATTTGCAATGTATCAATGAGGCAATAAAAAGGATCAGGTGTGAAAAGCAAATCAATATTTTTATATATACATGCACGTTTATCATAAAAACATCTGTATTGGCTACAAATTAAGAGCTCTGCCAAGGCCCAACAGTCCCCTTACGAAACCACATGTAAACTCAGTGGAACCAAAACATTTATTTGGATCTGCACGAAATTGCATTCTTTCTTTTCATCAAGATCCATGAATTCCGTTTTTTTTTATGTTTACCATCTTTTACCATTGAACTTAAATGAAATACATTTCAATATTTGATTTAAATATATAAAAAACGTTTACTATTCTCTAGGTGTCATCTGGCAAGAGATGACCCCTTTCGCCAGTCTTCCCGTCAACATCTCTGATAAAAAAAGGTGGGAAATCTTTGAGACACTTTTTTATGTTCAATAAAATCTATATTGAGTGACAAGACAGAGACTTTACAATGAACCATAACATCAAGTATTACAGTAAACAACATTTCTCCATCTGAGCCTGCAGATGAAGCCTGAAGATTTCACATACCACAGTCTGGTGCTGTAGACAATTTTTCCAGCAAGACTTCGTCTGTGGCAAATACAATCACATTATTTTCTGTTACAGAGGTACTAAACAAGTGTTCATTATTAAGTTTGACAGCAGTTCTGGAGCAAGAGATAATAAGTTGATTGCATTGATTTGTTTTTTTGTATCTTTATTTTGGATGTGTGTGTGTGTGTGTGTGTGTGTGTGTGTGTGTGTGAATTAAGAATTTGAGGTTGCTTCTATATTTGTTCTTGAACAGGTTTTTTCTTCAAATTTTTACAAATTATTGTTAATGCTGTCACACTATAGCTTTCCTACTTTTCCTGAAACCTTTTGCTATCGGTCGCCAAGAACTCCTGCATACTTCAAATGCTCATATTCAACCATCAAAACTTTCTGCTAGCTGACATGGGTTCTCTCATTTTCTCTCACAACCTACTTTTTCTCTTCTCAATTTCTTTTTTTTAATAATTGGCTTTAGGAAGCCTTTAAAGTGGTAAACCATTGTAGTCATCTGATATCTTCAATGCCTTTGATCTGGTCCATAGGACATCATGACATACTTCGATCTTGCCTGTGAGATCACCTCACTTGATCTTGATCTTGTCATTGGCAAGATCTTTGATTTGGTTGCAAGGAAGGAGGGATATGCAGTGTAACCAAACCAACAAACCATATAAATTGTGAAAATCAGCTTGCCATTGAAAGCTTAAAAAAACAACTCCTGTCATTTGATTATTTTATTCATATTATTCAAATGGCGTGGCAAGGAGACGGACTTCACAATGATGGAAATCGTATGTACTTGGTTCAATATTTTTCACAGACCTCTCATGAACAGTATTTCAATAACTATTAAAGGATAACTGATTCACAGCTCAGCTCAATGAATCATAATGGTAACATGATTCTCTTTCTCATCCTGCAGGTCCACAATTTATAGTGGAATTACCAGAGGGTCCAGAACGCGTTGCCCAGGCTGAGTTGATGCAGTTGCTACACGAAAATGATCTAGAAGGAAATGAGTTAAATGAGATCATGTGGATCTGGGGCAACGAAGGCGATGATGAGTTCAACATTGAGGTCAATGTTGAGATCAACAATGAGGTCAATGATGAGGTCAATGATGAGGATGACAATGATGAGGATGACAATGTTGTCAATGATGAGGACAACGATGAGAATGACAATGATGAGGATGACAATGTGGTCAATGATGAGGACAACGTTGAGGTCAATCATGATGATGACAATGAGGGCAACAATGAGGTCAACGGTGAGGCTGACAATAAGGCCAACAATGACGTCCATGATGTAATGGTAACATGATTCTCTTTCTCATCCTGCAGGTCCACAATTCATAGTGGAATTAACAGATGGTCCAGAACATGCTCATGATGAGTTGTTGCAGATGCTACACAAACATAATCTAGAAGAAAATGAGTTAAATGCGATCATTTGGATCCTGGACAGTGACGACGAAAATGAGTTCAACATTGGGGTCAACAATGATTTCAATGATGAGGTCAACGATAGGGAACACAATGTGGTCAATGATCAGAATGACAATGTGGTCAATGATGAGGCCAACAATAAGGTCAATCATGATGATGACGATGAGGAAAACAATGAGGTCAACGGTGAGGCTGACAATGAGGCCAACAATGAGGCCAACAATGAGGGCCATAAAGAAATGGTAACATGATTCTCTTTCTCATCCTGCAGGTCCACAATTTATAGTGGAATTAACAGATGGTCCAGAACATGCTCAGGCTGAGTTGTTGCAGATGCTAGATGAACATAATCTAGAAGACAATGAGTTAAATGCGATCATTTGGATTCTAGACAATGAAGACGAAAATGAGTTCAACATTGGGGTCAACAATGAGTTCAACATTGGGGTCAACAATGAGGTCAATATTGAGGCCAACAATGAGGTCAATGATGATGATGACAATGAGGCCAACAATGAGGCCAACAATGAGCTCAATGTTGAGGGTGACAATGAGGGCATCAATGAGGTCAACGATGAGGAGGAGAATGAGGAGAATAATGAGGGAGTTGACAATGAAAATGATAACAACAATGGCAACCATGACAATAACAACGTCAAAGATCTAACGAAGAGAACTTGACACAGATAAATAATTGGGCTGTGGTATGACTTTGCAACTCTGTCATTGATACTGTCAGAACTGGCCTCACTATAGTACTGGTAGTGCTAATCGGGCTCAAAATGCAGGTACTGTGGATGACACAAGTAAAGCAGTCGACCAGCAGATGGAGAAGGAAATACCACAACCAGGACCATTGAGGAAGAGGTCAAGGGAGAGACCAGGGGAAGACGATAATGATGAGGAAGAGAACAGAGGAAGCAGCAAATGTTTCAAATGAGGGATGGAGAATGTTGATAACCCAGACTGTGGCTGGCTTTTAAAGTGAGCTGGATTTTATAATGGTCCCTTCTCCAAACAGTATCCAATCTAGGGATGCATGGGTCAACCATCAAAACATTTAGGGTGTACATTTGGATCCTGAATAAAAATGAATGTACAAATTAAATTGACTGCACTTGAAAACCCGCCTGAGTTTATGATCCCATTTTCAGCCTAAGACTAACAACTAACCACATCAAAATGATGTTCCACATACATTATAATTATAACAGTTTTCTTAAAGAAGGGTTGTTACTGTTGTAGTTTCAGGGAAGAACAGCTCATTGAGCCGCTAATAAAAAAAAACTCTGAAGTTAGCAGAGCTGCACTGGAGGGAAATATTGCTATAAAACAACCCTTTCAGGTACAAATTTCACTCAGTGGGTCATTGACATTCACTGCATGTCTTCTCAGCATCAAGGTTTGACGCACACATGAATGACGTCACATAATTTCACATTGCTCTGCACAATCAACAGGAACTAACTGATGAAAAGAGAAAAGCGAGAAGCCGGGTATGCAGAGAGAGGGGGATGTCACAAAAGAGACTTTTACAGGTCATAATATATCAGGGAATTGTGGAGTGTTCCTCACCTATCATTACTGGAGAAATGTGGAAAAAAAAAATCCTCTCCTCTCTGACCTCTCAACTGCACCCTGACATGTCACTGGTCTGGTTGTTGACTTGTGCTTTTATTATTTTGGAAAATAAAACAATTTTAAACAAAGTTAAAAATTCCTCCTGAGTTTCAACAAGACTACTACAACCTCCACTTGCATAACTTATAATGTTTTGGCCTCTTCAGCCTCTCACAAGGAAATGTATCATCTGTATGACAATCTTTACCAAATCAAATTTGAAGCATATTCTTTTTACTTAAGATTTGGCCAACTTTCAGCAACTTGAGCTTTCATTTAGACACAGGGGGTTGTTATTGCAGCTACACAGTACATTTCATGTATAATATTCTCTGACGTGGAGTGAAACAGGCCAAGTTTGGTTTGGGAGATGTTTTAGTATTAGTTAATTTGTCATATACGATTAAAATGTTGAAATGACAAATGTTTTGCAATGAGTCTCCTACCCAGTATTAAACTGCTGAAATTGTCAAGGAGACTCTAATGGAAAGTTACAGTGTGAAGCAATGCCATTAAAAACTGCAGAATGGAAATAAACTTGAAATACCTTGAAATCTGGACATGACAGATTGCATTCATTTCAGTTTAGTGAGCAGAATCTGGCTTCAAAATAAACCTGCATGTGCTCTCGACCAACCAGGTTACCAGTGGATTCTGTGGTTGTGTGTACCTTTCAAACACTGGCAAGAAATTAAAGGTCAAGCCGATGGGTCCAGCTTTTCTGGCAGTTACACAGTTTAAAGTTGTTGCATTGTAGAAGGTTTAATGAATGTAAACACATTGTCGAGCACAAAATCACAGTGAAATTCTTTGAACACCATTTATAGATGGAGTATTTAACAGGGATAAATCAGACTGACTCACACACTTTTATTAATTGAATATAGTATAATACTGTAATGCTGGATGCACTGCACTGACAAAACAGCTTTTCACTTATCCAATTTATAACAACCATCATTTTAGAGACATGTTGGAGAATTTGGCATGTTACAATAACATTGACTACAGACATTAGCTAAATTCAATTTCGATTCGCGGAGCAGGACTAAAAGTGCAAAGATCTTAGATGAAATCCAATACACAGGCCTTTCAAATGAAAAGGGAATAGCTCTTATGCAATGCTGAAATTTTCGCCTCAGTCGTATTTTTGTACTAGGGAGAGAAACACAGGCACTATGACATATAAACGTTGTGTAACAGGGTCAGTATGTGGTGCTTAAATTACCCATGGATTTTTTGAGGAATTATGGAACACCAGATTGCTATCATTTAGGCCACACAGTATATTCCTCACACATGTTATCCCCTTTTCACTTTTTAAATTTATATCTATTCCAACAATGGGAGGATTATGCAGCAGCAGAGTCGAATGTTATGCATGGAACTGTTCAGGTAAATGTGAATATGATTCATCAATATTTATTTTGTCTTTGATATGCATGTTTGTACGTCAATATATAATGTATTTCTCTATTCCTGCACTTATCGCCACACACAGCATGCGATGCCTTCTCTTATTTAAGTCCACAAGGAGTACACATTGGTGTGTAGGCACAAAGAGCATACGTCTCAGACTCCACTTTAATAACATCCAACCTGGCAGGTTGGTTTTGTCTGTGCAGGCAGAGCCGTGTTATCTGTTTGACAGACTGTCAAGACAGACATCAAGCTTTCACACAATCGCCCATTAAACCTCCCTGCTATACTATCTCTCCTAAACATCATGGATCAGCCCTCACTGGTAGAATTAGATAGTGTTGCTTCCTACACAAATACTGACACACACACTCAGACACGCACCCACACACACACAAGCACACATGCACAGACAGATCAAATCAATGGTTTGCCTTCCCCCACATCAGGAAATTGTTGTACAGTAGGTGGCCAATGGAGGAGTCCACCCACTCACAGGATATTCAGTTGCAAGCATGTTCAAATTCATCCTCTCTGTATCTCACTCATCCACTACATTTACACACACACACACACACCTTCAAGCACAGCTTGTTCGTGCACACCCACACATGAATACCAAACAGACACACAAAAACACCCTCTCTGTCACATAGAAACATCGATTGGTTTGAGACACAAAGAAATTCTACAAAACCAGCTGGATTTATGAATGAACTAAAAAAATACGAAAATCAGTGCAATTTGTTCCCCATTTCTCAAAATATCAATCAGTTACTCTTTATGAATACAATACATCAAACCTGTGAGCTAAGTTTGATTCAAATCTGCGGACAAACCGTGCTATTGGTTGCGAGTTAGCTTTGTAGTGTACAGGACAAGCAGCGAAACATTGTACCATTTTATATTACTTAATAATTCAATTCCACATAATTTCAGAGGCAAATATTGTATTTTTTACTCTTCTACATTTATATGATGGCTGTAGTTGCAAGTTACTTTGCAGGATTAGATTATTAGAACTAAATAATCAAAGAAATGATAATGTATTAATATATACATTAGTGTACACATTCGTCTTTACAAGCTTAAAAATGAAAGTGATGTACATATTCATTCATCATCAATTATAATCCAATAATATATTTATTTGAAATGGTCCATTTCACATTATGACTACTTTTATTTTTAAAAGCAAGCTTCTGCTGATGGACATTCTCTTCATGCTCCTGCCCTGACGTCAGTGATTGTCTCTTTTCTGCAGTCCAAGTCAACGCTACTCCAAACTTCCCACACTCGCCATATTCCGCTCTCTTGCTGTCCCATCTGTCCGATCACCCACCTCCCTGATGTCCCCCAATGGTCTCGGATTTAGTGGCTAAGCAAGCTCCCCTGTCTGACCTCGACACAAACTGGCACTGTACAGGACAGTTAGCTGAAAGAAGGGGGAGCGAGCTCCACCGCTCCTGTAATGGACCTGGTTGGTGCAACATCACAGGTCTATACACTGTAAAGATGGTGGAATGGTTTTCACCAGACCTTGTGCCTGCCCAACCAGGGGCTGGGCAAGGGGGGCACAGTTGAAATCTGACTGGCCCCTGAATTACTCCTGTCCCGTCAGGGGTAAAAAAAATTAATTTACTAACAATACAAAAATATGAAAATTTTCTAAATATTTTCAATGATGTGCATCTTTGCTCAAGTCTATAGTGCTAAGAGTAAACACAAAATGACTTTAATCTGCATCTTCCTGAATCAGGAATTGTGCATAGATGTTGGACGTGTAATTGTCTGTGTAAATGTTGGCCACTTTATGGCCCCTGATTTGGCAAAATCCTTGATTTTCCACACCAGATACAGCTGAAGTCTGGTTGACTCGTTTTATCACTGACCAATCACCATTAGCATGTACTGGTGAGTTTTATCAAGCTAGAGGCTACAATTGTTTACCTGTGGTTGGCCATGCATCACTCAGAAAACAGTCTGCTTCAGTTCTGATTTGCTTATAGAGCTATTCTTGTTCGACCTTCAGAGAGAGGTGTGAGAAAGCAGATGTAAAACTACACTGAGCTGGTTTTTGGTACTTAAAACCCCAAATCTATCTTCTTATGGATATCAAAACTTCAAATGAAACACAGGAAGGGTGTAAGATATGAGACCGAGGATGTGTACCGCCACTGGGTATTTGCCTCTTGTTAGGAGACGAAGTAAGCTACCATATACCATTTGTGCGTGACTGTCTGGTGCCTCCCGATCCTTTCAATATGAAAAAGAATCGGATAAGGAGCATGCAATTGACTGTGCAATGAACATGAAGGAGTGCAACTGGGGGAGGGGGACTGAGAATATTAACCCAAGAGTCTGAGTCCATCCCTTCCTCCAGGCATCGTGTTAGACATCACCGAGAGAAATCTGCTCATTAGGACAGCGAGAAACACATATATCAAACACAGATAGCTGTCAGTTCTCCTCTGGGGGATCCGGCTGTGGTAGCAGAACAGACAACCTGCGTATCTTCGGGCCATACTGTATATACGTGTATATTTACAGTTTCTCCTATCTTCATGTTGCTCACCTATCTATAGGAAAAGTTTCTCCCATTAAAAATAGTGACAGCTGCTGCACTGCTATTAAAACGTTAATAATATTATAAGCAGTGGATTCCTAAGATAGAAATAAGATTGCTAACTTTGAGGCCAAAGTGTTGGGAAAGGTAATAATTGAGTTGCAGATGTCTTGCATTACCCACATTTTGTGTTTGTAAAATTCAATGACCCATTTCCGCACAATTTAAAATCCATGTGTTTTCATTCTGGTGATTTACATACATAATTATGTCTGATTCATCTCCACAACATATGCTTAGTGCAATTGACAACAAACTCTTGAATCTTGAACAAAAACAATTTCTCAAGGTCGTAGGTTGACTTTACAGTAACATCCAGGGGTCAAATTTTCCTTCTCATGTAATAAATGCAATGTGTAGGACACTCTGATTCTCTGCTCGGAATACAACGAATCATAGGTGGTATTAGTGTCCCTGTGGATGCATTAGGTGGGTGACTGTCCCCGGGAGGAGTGTGTTTGTTTGTGCTCTTTAATGGGCTGACTGTCACACAGAAGAATACCTCTGAAACAGATGCTTACCTGACTAGAAAAGGTCAGTGACAATCTTCCCTGCCATTTTCTTTCAACTTGTGCCATGTACTTTTCAGAGAATGGGAGTGTGTGTGGGTTGGGGGGGGGGGGGGGGGGGTGGCAGCTATCGCTCAGTCGTGCAGACAGAAACACTTAAGCTTGTCACCAAAACAGGAGGCGCAGGAAAAGCCTGACACTGATGGTGTGAGATTGTGGAAATTGGAGCGTGATTGGCTGCAGTATGTTGGACTGACAGGGCGTACTTCTTCAGTGGGACCCTCTTGGTAGTGATGAATTGTTGACTGACTCGTTGTTATTGCTGGCGGTGACTCCTGCCAAGGTGGGGTATAGCCTGTAAACTTGTTCAATGGAGTGGGCGGTTGTGAATAGAATACAGTAGCATGTGGTGTTTGCATTGGCTTTTCGACCTTCTTTTGGAAACATTGTAAAGTAGCCATTATAAATAAAACGTAAAGAGGCTACACATGATATTCTGTCCTACAATGTTCCGGTCAGGTTAATTATATTCATGGGGGATACTGCACTGTAGAGGCCACAAGTAACATTCACGTGGCACCTTTATTAATATCAATTAGTCAGATAACGATACTGCATTCCATGACAGCCCTGGAAGACTGAAACTGTCTCGATAATTACAATTAATAAAGAGATAGTCCCACAGGAAGCATACAGGCCAGCTTCCACATGTTCTAACTGAGGTGTAGATTACCCAACACCTACTTACTGTGTATTTAAAGGTCACTATATAGATTTTGTGAAAACACCCACAATGTGATATGACACAGAAACACAATCCAAGTGCCTCGATACTAACCTAAAGCTCAGGTTCATATTCTTCTGTGTATTTTGTCTTTTAAATACAATACTCACAAGCTAGCAGTGCATTGAAGGAGGAATTGATCGATTTATTGGGTAAACTCAAACTGATGAAATCTCATATATACTTTGGATTAACTTAATGAGCACGGAACACGTCCCTTTCCTTTTAAGCCAAACAAACTTCTCACTGAATCTTTATGCACCTACCAGTAAGACCAGTATCATCATATTAAGATAAAATAAACAGGATTAGAGTGACTTTTATCAATGTAATATGTGCCTAAACAAAGTGATGTGTTGTGTCTTTTTGCACTGCATGTGTCGTCAAAGTCATGTCGTTGGTATCTTGTTGTTTTCTTAATTTGCACGTGTGTTTTTTCTATTTGCATGTTTTCTTGAGTTGTTTTCTTAAGTTTAAGTTTCTCTCTCGGCCACCATAGTTTGTTGACTTTTGCAAAGAGTCTAGCTCCATAGCAACTCATGTATCCGATTGTTGGGAGGGCACGTGAACGCGCAGTGATTGCAGCAGGTGTGTAATGCAGGTGAGGTGGTGCGTTCAGAGGTTACAAGTATCCGCAGCTTTGCTCTCCAGTAGAACCTCCACTCATGTGCTGCGCGTCAGCCGGCCCTCAGCCATGTTCTCCTCGAGGGACCTCTGATCCGGTCGCACCCATGAAACATGTGGACAGCGCTGAACCTCTCCGCCGCTGATGACTCCAACCTGACCGGCGCGGACCCTCGGAGGCCGCAGGAGCTGGACCACCGCTCCCTCAAGGTGAGCATCATCGTGGCGCTGGGGGTGATGATCACGCTGGGGAACGTCGCGGTTCTCCTGGTCATCACCTCCTCCGTGGCCGGGTGGTCGAGGAACTCCCGGTACCTGCTGCTCTCCCTCACCGCGGCGGACTCCGCGTTCGCCCTGCTGGTCATGCCCCTGAACCTGTGGGTGAGTCTGCTGAAGGACTACACCGAGGGGCCCGACGTGCTCTGTCACCTCGTGGCCTTCTGCAACGCCACCGTGTACTCCAACTGCATGTACACCCTGGCCACCATCAGCCTGGAGCGCTACGTGGCGGTGCTGTACCCGCTGCAGTACTCGACCCTGCTGACCCGGAGGAGGACGCTGCTCCTGATCGCCTTCGCCTGGGGCTTCCCTCCCTGCCTGCTGTCCCCCATCACCTTCCCCGACAGCATCATCGAGGTGCACTTCTCCGCCGCCTCGCTCGTCTGCAACCCGTCCTACTCCACCAACATGGGCTACTCCCTCAGTTTGACCTGCTTCATATTCTTCCCCTGCTCCCTCGTCATGACGTACGCCAACCTGAGAGTGTGGTGCGCCGCAAAGATGCAGCGACTCCGGCTACGCCAATACGACTGTGCGCGTCGCAGCAGACACAACGTGGCCTCCAGGGTGCTCGTGCCCGTGATGGCAGCTTACTACGCCTGTTGGACACCGTGCATGGCGGTTATGATCTACAATGGTGAGCACCAGCAATGAGACTGTACCTGTGATCACAGTGATGTGAGTGACAGCTGGACACACATGGATAGATCACTTTTTCTGTTGATGAGATAAGGCAATGTAATACAAGTCAGGATAAGACCAGATATTCTAGTCAAGCTGATCAAGATATGTCTAGATAAGACACGTCAAGATTGGACAAGATAAAACAATGTATTCTAGTCAAGCTGATCAAGATATGTCTAGATAAGACACGTCAAGATTGGACTAGATAAGACAAGATAAAACAATATATTCTAGTCAAGACGAGTCAAGATATAACAAGTCAATGTAAGAGATTCTAGTCAAGCTTATCAAGATAAGACTAGTTAAGTTTACACAAGACAAGACATAAGATGAGTCAAGACAGGTTTAGACAAGATGAGTCAAGTCAAGATAAGAAAATATGGGAAAAGTCAATAAGATAATTTAAGATGAGATCTGATAAGACAATATGAAATATAAGATGGCACAATATGAGACCGCATAAGACCATCCTTAATTAGTCCCACACTGAGGAAATCTGCAGCAGAATCTGCGGCAGTCAAAATCGATATCAGCAAAAGTAAACGTGCATTATGAACGTAAGGAAATGGAAACATAAAAATGGATAGAAATAATGTATACAGTGTAAACCGAATATATACAATGTGAGAGTATATAGATTGAAAAGGGATCACTCATAAGTCCTTGTTCTGCACTGACGGAACAGTTAAGTGTTAAACATGATGACAGTGTTGCTTGGAAAACATAGATGATGCATGCATTGAGGTTTAATCCATAGAGATGGCTTTTATCATTTTGTAAAAGGTTTTTAATTGACCTGTTTAGTTCAGTTAGATCCTTTTTGTTTATCTGTACTTTGCACTATATCACATTTTGGCTCATCTCTATATATTTACCCAAATGGCCGAATCTACTGAGAAGACAAAGGTTCAACTTAGGACTGGGCAGTAAAACAATATCAACTATAAATGTTACTCAAAGGAGCACATACCTCCGCCAAGGCCCAACACGGCCCATCTATCTACGCCAAATTGCACACATTTAGAGGGATCAGTCCCCTTAACATAACTGACATTCATTATTTCTTGGGAAATCAGTGTAAATGTGGAAAATGTTAAAGAAAATGATAAACAAATTCCTTTCCGATTTCCACTGGAAGTTTCCGCCATGTTTTGTGGTGATCAAGTAGCGTTAGCTTTGCAGTAGCTGACAAATCAACCAACCATCAAACAAACAGAGGCCAATCCTCATGGCAGAGGTAATAATTAAACAATATAATTTTCATCAATAGTAATACAATAAAAGTCCAGTATGTGTTTATGTATAGTGTACCCAGGACATCCAGGAGGTATAACACATAATCTTTATACATCATATTTGCTGTTAATCAAGCTATCGTCAATCTCCGCTCATTAAGAAGAGTTTTAAAACTCTAAAACGACTATCACTCTGGAGCAGTAAGTCAACTAAGCTGAAATAATAATGTGACATTTATCTTGATGATATTTCTGGCCATATTGCCCAGCTCTAGTTCAACTTTCATTAAGTGCATATTACGACCCAGACATTGAACCTAAAGATTTCATTATATTTTAATTTAAAAGGATGAAAGTTGATGTAATGTGTGTCTGTTGCATCTCCTACATCAACCAGCTCAGACCCATCTGGAGAAAGTCGTATATTATTGCCGTAAATCAGAAGATAAAATTGTTGCTAATTCCTCCTTTTTATGTATATTTAGACTAAATGGCACTGACGGCTGTAAAAGATATAAAAACGGCTCCTGCAAAACACTTCTTATGTGGCCATGCTTTTTAATTATACAGGGTAGTTAAAGGTTTTAGCATCAAAGCTCCTGATCTGGACCCACTGAATGAATTTAATACAAAACGACTGTGCAATGGCTACTTGGGTACATATAGGGAATTACATGTCAGTACAATTTAGCTTTAATCTATTTTGAGAGATGTTTTTAAATATTTGCTTTAGTGGTTTTAAGGGTTGGAAGAGAACTTAAAATAATAATGGTTATTTTATTTACATTTAATATATAACTCCATTTACAAAGTGTCTATGGATTTCAGCTTGGTCATTTCTGAGAGAAAATGCTGTTAAAGTTATTTATGCACTGTCAGCCATTACCATTCTGATTCACGATCATGTTTATGACTCAGACCTTGGACTTTTTCTCATTTACACCAGCTCATTTAGGAGTTGAGACCTTTTTTTTCCGAGAAGAGCTGTAATTCATCTGATATGGATGAAAATCCCTGAATGAAGCTGATGTTCTTAATTATAACGTCACAGTGTGCTGCCTCCCAAACGACACGATGAAGTGGCTGCTTCCAATCCATAATTTTCTGCTTTTAGATCAAGACTATAAATTTTAAATTGATGGTTTCTTCATGTCATTGCCCTCAGGGGAAAGACTCACATCTCCGGGTGAGTTTTTTTTTTTTTTTTTTCATGTGTTTGCGTGAGTGCTGACGACCTTTTCATCTTTGGTTTTATAGATGTATTAAACTATATGTATGATCATATACTGCAGCCTTGGTTGTTCTGTGTTTACCTCGGCCAGGGAGGTTGTGTTTACATCCCTGTCTGTCTGTATGTTGCTTGGTTGGTTCCTTTGTAAGATTACCCAACAACCACTGGACGGATTACCACAAAATCTGCTACAGTTTTGGTGCGGATTCAGGATTTTTTTTTTGTCATGTTATTGAAAATTGCAACATCTCTGACTTCTCAGAAAATAAGGAATGGATCTTGATGGGAAGAAATCAGGCACATTTAGTAAACTGATATCTGAGTGTGTGTAATTTGCTGCAGCTTGATTGGATTTAAGGGGACTATGCGGTGATTGGCGCTCTTCTGAGTGCCGTCCTAGTTTATCTTGAGACTTGTTAAATAAATAGGTCAACAAAAGGTGAACCACATCATTGTTCTGCTGTTTTGTGTTGTGTTGCCATGTTGTTGATACTCGCCTTACTTCACCCCTCATGTTTTCTAACCCCGCAGCAGTCACCGGTAGCACTGTACCGGAGTGGGTCGAGTTTGTGGTTGTCTGGCTGCCAACCTCCAATGGTTTCCTCAACTGCATCTTCTACTTCTGGATAAACCGAAGCTTCCGCAGGAAATTCCACCTCGTCCTCCAGAGGCTGACTCTGGCCCTATGCCCCAAACTGGCTGACGCTCTGGGATGCTGCAGCGCTGCTGAGACACAGTTTGTGTCAGGGATTATGGATAATAACAACTCTGTCCATGAACGCTCTGCCAGTGTGTCCTCCACCTGCACCCTCTTGTCATTAGCCTAGGATGGCCGCACCACTGGTATGGTAAATGATGCCGATGATCGTCTTATCATGTCTGGCTGGTCAACGTACACCAAGTTATTGATATAGTCTTACACAAGGTATCATGGGTAATTGCAATGTCAATGGATTGTTACAATGGCTATGATTGGAAGTATTTGAAATAATCACTGTACAGTCTCATTTGATAAATATATTTGTATAATTGTTAACTGTTATAACTGTTCTTTTTATTTTTTATGAAATTTCAGTCTAAGAACAGTGCTCATTTGACAGGAACATTTAATTTAAAAACTACTAAGTTTATAACTTATTTGGATTTTTTTTCTTTTACTCATGCCCACAGTGTTGCCAATATTTGATTTACTATCAGAGATGGCCTCTTAACCACCTTTTACTTGTTTTAGCCACAAACCTTGTCTTTGCCCCAGAAATACCTCCCCATGTTCTGCGTACAGATAAATATTAATTATTTTATAGTTGTCCGCGTAGTTTGACTTGTTGCTGAGATCAACATATTTCACTTCAAACATTTGAGGTCGGTCTATTAGCTCATTACCATAAACTGATATTTAGACTTCCATTCATACGAGACATTTGTGAACTTACATCAGCATCTGATTACAGCACTTTGAAGGATTGAGGCCTTCTACCTCCCCTTTAATTCAAACTGTGCTGAAGACCTTGGCATATTAAAGCTGGGAGAAGTTAACCTTTAAGTCATGTCCTTTCAGTGTATGCAAGGAGAAAAGTAATTAAGCAGCTACACTGTAGAAAGGTCACCATAGTTGTGCTGACAAGAGACGACTTGGATAAGTTCTGAGGTTATGGTTGTTTATTTAGAGATAATATCCCTGTCATCCTCCTGGCATCGTCTACCATAATATGGATTCAGCTTGGCAGTGCCCATGTCGTTCTTGTCTGGACCGAGTTTACTGAAGTGGTGCAGGTTAATATGGATGTGAAGTTGATAGAGAGTTGGTCATTTTCTAGGAATTTTCACAAGGAACAGAAATTCCAAACCATTTTATAAAAGTTATTTTAGCCTTTAGGTTGCAGCTCGGTGTCCTGATCATGAAAAGTATGTCTTCTGTATGAGTAATGAAAATGTGTTGAGCACCAGATAATATCTGTTACTGAATTACAAGAGGAAAATTATGATCTTTGTATGTATATATTTTGTTAATTTTCTAAATTCCTAATATAATGAATGAAAAAATTATGTATAATGTATCAGTTTACGGATTTATAAAATAAAGCATTGTGCCTTTGAATTATGTTGTCATGTTTGTTAGTTAAAGAAGTAAAAGTAAAATCACTGGATGGGTTAACACCAACTTGGTAGAAGAATGTGCAGCCGGTTAGGGAAGAATTAAAAAAACATACAGGAATATATATTATTTTAAACTAGCTGTACACCATATTGTCTTTTTCAACACTTGTTGATTTCTCAATCATTTGTGGATCTTGATGGAAAATCTGCCATTCTTAGTGGACTGCTTTTTATGCGCGCATGCAATTTGCTACAGATCCAGATGAAACTTGATCTGGTGAATTAAAATGTGGATTCATAAGTGGGCTTTGTGGATTCTACAGAGAGCTATTCTAGTGTAGTTTGTATAATTAGTGATTGCACAGCAATTAAAGAATCATTATTTTCTGCCGGCCTTCAATGCTCTGCTGCAAACCTCATCTATAATAAAACAGACCAATCTTTCCCGAGTCTCATTGAGATGCTAGCTGACTTTTGGACAAAATCATAGGGTTTGCTTCTGATGAACATGCCTGCCTCTGGAAGCTGCACATTTATCACAAAAAGCTGGGGGCTGGATGTAAAGTAGAACCACAGATACTTCCTCTGGCACCAGTAGATGCTTGTGCTGATTTTATTTCCCACTTATTAATAAATTATTTTGTTTCCATTGCTGGAAATGGAAGTGGACAGCACACACAATGGGATTGTAGGTTTTATGATTGCCTAATGAAGAAATAGCAGCTCAGTTTGTTTCATATGTTGATTAAAAGTAGACGATGTGTCTGTGTGGGGTATAGAGAAGAATTTAAAGTGAATTTTTTGCCCATGTATTATTCAAATGGCTCAGAGATTATATGACCAACAAACTTAGCCAGAAGTTTCTTGGTGCAGTTAATAATTTGATGTTGTGAAACTCTTAAAAAAAATGATGTATGTTCACAGTTGTTTTATCTGCAGGAGTAATGTTTTCTTGTGTCTTATATGGAGTGTAACCAAGTAAAAGAAAAGATGTATTAGTCATTGCACAACAGTCTGTTTCTTGAATCTTAAATCTCATGAAACATCTTATCATGAATAATTTGAATCAGATTATGCTAATCAACACCTACCAGTGCCATGTTGGATAACAGATATATGGAGTCAAAAAAACCTAAATGAAAATAATCAGAGCTTTTGAATAATGGATGTGTATACATTTTATTGATTGTGTGCCTGGTATTCTTGCTGCCGAGGGATTCACAACAGCAGGACATGAGGGTCCATATGTAGCCTACTGCACAGGTTTGTTTGTGTTGTGTTTAGCGAAGAATGAGGTCCGACAGAAACAAAAACAGACGCCCTTTCTTCATACATGTGAGGTGATGCTGCCACGGTTTGCAAACTAAAAAAGATTCTGATAACAAGCACATTTAAACGCATCCCACATTGAGAATTGTTTTGGCCCAGATTTGGCCCTCAAATCGAATGTTGGCCCTCTCAAAGGTGCCAAAGATTGCCTGAATTTATGCCATTTGGGGCATATTCCCAATTACACTTCAAAAAAGGCTTATTTTGCTAGTGTGCCACTGAAGGCTCAAATCCATTTTTTCTCCAGGCCACAAGGAGGCCGGAAGTGACGCATCATTCCCTGAAGTGGCCCATATTCGAATGCTGTCTGTGCTTGACGATTCATTAACAGAACAGTTATTCTTAGGATATTTTATTCATTCATATTGATGTAGTATGATGCAAAGACCAATGATAGTGTACAAGACTTGACAGAAAATAAATTGTGAAAACATTTCTTGAGTGGATTTAAAGCTGTCATGGGTCTCTCTCTGTCAGAATAAAGTAAAGCTGGGGAAGGTTTTGTTGTGAGAGTTGGGGGGGGGGGGGGGGGTCTAAAGTGAACCTTTAGGCTGTTGTCAAAGCTGAAAAATCCACTTAGGATTCCTTCTGCAGTTGGTTCTCTGGACCTTTTCCGATATCGCCAACCACTACTCAGAGATCATGTTTATTCCTGTTGCATCCACAAGCGTTTTTTCCCCCCCAGATGTTTGCGATTTTTGCCGAGCAGGTCTCCCAGGACACAAGAGTGTTGTGCATTAGCAGTCCCAGCTCTCCTTGAGGATGACTGCTGCTAGAAATAAGTGAATCAGTCATCGTGAACGGTGTCTATCTGATGGCTTCATATACTCCCACAGATACAATATGCTCTCTCATAAGAGCTTATTACTCTGTCTGGTCATAATTGCTGCCACAACAGGCTGACATTGATGTAAAATGGCCAGTGGCAATACAATGCTCCTTAGTTCAAAAACTCAGAAAAGAAAATATTCCTGACTTTTGTACAATACTTTCCGAAACTAGTGGGAGTGGGAGAAGAAAACAATGTTTGCTAATTTACAGTTTGTTCAGTTAATTGTCTTTATATTATTTTAGACCATCTCATTGCACACTGTCTTCATCAGCATCCCAATAACAATGTTGCAGGTTTTTGTTTTTTTTTCATGGTTGCATAATGTCTTTCCACCGCATGTGTGGCAGCATTGTGTTTATTGTGTTGACTGCTGTTCTGAGCCCATGAAAACCAGGAGATAAACTCTGCTGAATGCTGTGATGATTATATTAGAGTGGGTGCAGCAGTCAGATTAGCCATTTAAATATAGCCTATATTCTCCCTTTTCACCGGCCAACAACTGCCATGGTAACTTGTTGAGGTTGTAGTGCCACCTTGTGTTTAAACTTAATATAGCAAAGAAGGATCAGACCTTGACAACAGCAATACATTTACAATCATTTCTGTCTGATTGTGCAGTCATTTTTATTTACTGCTTTTCTCACTGCTTCCAGCTTTCCCGGTCAAGGTTGCTACATGTTGTTTATCGGTTGCTAAAACTGTGGTTCTGGAACATTTACCAAACCAATTCAAGTAGCATGGGAGTCTTTATTCCTTTATAACAATTCATCCATTTATGTAACAAGAGTGCATCTGGTTCTTGAAATGTCCCACCTGACCAAAAAGGATGAATCAATGGGTGTTGATTTGGGCTTTCTGCTGTTCTCTTGTCACGGGCACTTTGCAGTGTGAGGGCTCTTGTGGAGGTTGCAGATGGAAAGGCTTTAATTTCAATCACCGCTTCCTGCTCCTCTCCACAGGAAAAAAAGCTGAGTACAGCAGGCACATGCAGGACTCAAGTATTATTCAGTTTCTGCCAGTATTGCACTATGCTACGGTTACCTAAGAAAAACAAATCACAGTACAAGTACATAAATGCATTATCGGCTACTCCAGTGCAAGTTTTTCCATCGAATCACAATGGCACAATGATTACATTTACGACAAAAGGATACCAGAGTATTGGGATTATTCCATCATGATGCCCTGTGCCACTCACCTCCCTGTAAAGCATGAAAAGTGGACGACTCACTTCTACATTAGTTGCCTACCATTACAGTGTTGCAGTGTTAGATAGTTAGAGTTTGAGTGTCATTTCAAATGAGCTCATGTTGTTTGGTCCTTAACATGTGAATAAACACCTCACCTCAGCTGCTGTGACAAAGCAGGACTGCAGAGGGAAGTTGAACCCAGCTGTTACATTGTTCTTATCTGTATTCCTTTCAAATTAGAACCACTCCAGCCATTATTGAGTTCAATTTTTAACAGAAACGGAGGACGCTACTGTACATACTGGTTGATATTTGCAAGAACAAATGCCTCGTCATTTTTGTCCTTATTATCTGAGACAGATTCAGCCAGATCTTGAAAGAATAATTTACAAACCCAACAGTGGTGAACATGCTGGATACAAGTCTGTAACCGTAATAACAGCTATGTTCACTAGTAGAGTGTGAGCGCTGTAGTCTTCGGGGCTGTTGACATCTGAAGCGTCAGTACTCGACTCCTGGAGCTGTTGACTTAACTTACTGCATGCACTTGTGTTAAGTCACTTTAAAGATGTGAATGATTGACTTTCATGCTTGACAGAACCTGCTGCTCTGCTCAGAAGAGAGTTGTATGAAGTGCAGACTAGTCTATTTTTTCTAGATTAGGTTGTCATTATGCTCTCCATTCCTTCAGACATAGGCTACTCACCTTGTTCTACCACCGTCTCTTATATTTAAATAATTTTATTTATTAACAAACAAATTAATTTTAAACCCTATTTTTGATTCATCAGGAAGTCTTTGATCAAATGTTCAACAGATATATTTATTCCTCTAATTCTGGCACTGAAATTACAAAGGTTTTCAGCATTGACTGTAAAGGTTGATGCCATACCTTTATCTTTCTGCCTAGAGCCTATAACGGCTGTTTGTATAGAATAAATAGTGTCAGCTTCACACAAACAGGTTTTCTTGCTCTCTACCCACTATCATTCATCTTTACTGTCTCCAAGCGGTTTTGATGTATTTGACAAACGTACACACGGATAAGGATAGTGAACCAACCAAACACTTCATATATATTTTCTCATTATATTAGTCACTTGTACTTACTGAACTACTGGTTTTATTCAAAGGAGACTTTTAATGACATGAAATGATCGTTGAAATACAAAGAGATGGCAAATATTTAAAAACCAACCAAATACACGTAGACATCTGCAGGTAATGAAGTCACACGTAGAAATAGCAGCAAGTTATATTCAGAAATTGTAAGCTGAATGGATGTCGGTGTGTGGCCTAGTGGTGAGAGTGGTGGTTCTCCAACAAGAAGGTTGCCGGTTCAAACCCCACTCTCTCCCATCTGCATGCCGAAGTGTCCTTGGCAAGATACTGAACCCCTAAATGGCCCTTCATAAATGTTGAGTGTACTAATTGTAAGTCGCTTTGGACAAAAGCGTCAGCTAAATGACATGTAATGTCATATTGTTATTGTCTTTGTAGCTGAAAAAATGATGTCGACAAACTGAGAAATGCTATACAAAGCTAACCCAAACCAAAACCTATAACAATGCCACAATCTGAGCAGTAACCTGGAAAATGGAGAAAGGCAGAGTAACTAAAATAGTTAAACATGTGTTGCAACTGTGGCCTGAAAGACACGTATATGGCTTTAATGACAACTAGCAAGTCCCAACTGAACCAACAGGCAGCCTAACAAGTAACACACTGGGATCTCGTTCAATATAATTCAACCCCCCCAGTGGCAAGGAGTCAAGTCCATTCCCCCAAGACAGTAAATTGAGATGCATTAAAAGGAAACAAACTTCTGGAGAAAAAAAAGCATTTAAATAACATAGCATAGTGAGAAAAAAAAATCTAATTTAAAAACAGGACAATCAAACATACTTCTTTTGTCATTATTTACTCAAGTCAGTCACTGCCAGCTATTATATCTGTATAGTAAAATATTATTATTATTAGTGCATACTACAGAAATTTAAAGATCAGGTATTTTCCAGATTTAAACAAATTCCTTGTAAAAGCTGTAGAAAAGAATGGTCAGAACAGATTTTACCATAAATTATCACTGATACATTATAATTTATAGCGTTTTTCAAAAAGAAACAAACACACAGATTTGACATTGCCTTTACATAGTCGGAAAGAATGCATTTACAACCAGAAATGCAATCGAGCAGAGCTGTGAATGAAGGAAGAAGTGAATGGAATAAATTCACTAAGCTTCTTGAGCGTCAGGTAGCTGTCATATTTCTCACTTTATTAAAACTTAGAAAATGCATGTGAAGTTACGATTCAGTGTAAAAAACAAAAAAAAAGTAGAAAGGTCACTGTGAGCTTTTATCCTGACTTCATCATCATTTTGCATACCTAACATTACCTGAAACGTTACTCCAGGTCGTGTCTCTGTAGTGATGAGCACGTTGAGGGAAACCTTTCTCTGAGGAGTCAAACGGCTGATGACCGTACACTAACCAAACTGAGTGGGATGCATATGAAAGTTAAACTCAAAGACAACATTTAACATGAATGACAACAGGCATATTGACACTGGAATACAAAGAGAGACTGAAGGCAGACAATTCAATAAAGCCTCTGCCCAACTGTCTACTTCGTGCACTATGTCGACGGACAAGGACAAAGGAAATTTATCAAACTGCCCCCCCGCCTCCCTTTCTTGTTGCAGAGGATGCAGACAGTCCTAATTGTTTGCATTTAGTTTGAGGAGGATTTGGTCAAACATTTCAAGGCCTCCAGATGAAAAGAAGAATGCCAGCACTTAGGACGACTTGTGTTCAACCATGTAGAAGCGATACATGACACCAACAACAGTTGCAGCAATGGCAGGTATCAACCACGTGGTCCAGGAGCTGCTGAGCAAAGAATTAGATATTAAATATCGTTGTTTTTTTGTTGTTGATGAACTGTTAATTAAATATATTAACAGTTCATCACTTTTTTTAATTTGTCTATTTTTCAATGTATACTTTGTACAAAGTTTAAATAATTTAAAAGAAAAAAGGTAAATAATATTGAAATCTGTGGAAATCGTAAAAAAAACACTATTTCAGTTGAGTGTGTGATTTTGTCATGTGTCATACACTTACAGAAAATAATTCGCACTTTAACCCAGATATAAAAAAAAATCTGAGCGGTCAACATTGCAAGAGAACCTTGTTCACAATAAGCCAAAGCCATAGGTGCGTATGATCACAAATATGAAAACTGAAAACAATGAGTGTGACGTGTTGTTCATCATGATGTCTCACCTGGACTCTCCTGGATTTTTGAAATTGTCCACCTGAAGCGGAAAAGAATCAATGAAAAAAAAAATATTGAATCATTTAGACACAAAACCATGAACTTTATATCGTTGTTACAAATTCTGTTCCAGGGATTTTCTGCATTTAGAAAGAGACAGTTAAAAAGACGATGGGTCTTACCTTAGCAGCCTCCTTTTTCCTGTCGTCCTACAAATACATTTATCAAATTAGTATTACTTTCTTCATGTGATGTCTAACACTCATACACAGGAAAAGAAATGAAGTCCGTTTCTCAGATAGTCCACAGCAAAACTGAATTTAAGTGAATTACCACGTGAACAAGGCTATAACAACCACACCTCTTGCTGATAGTGACGTAATCATAATCAGTGTCACATGAATATCCCAAGTGTGACAATCTAAATTGAAAAAGGTTGGCAGGTAAAAGCAACAGGAAACCAAACCATGATTCCTTTGTGGAAGTTAAATCCAATGAATGAATAATGAGGATTTGGATGTTTTGTGGTTTTATTAGTTGCCAATTCCTAACAAAAGGCATTTATTTTTGTCATTTATAAATAGAAAAGAAAACAGCAGCATCAAACTTTGAGGGTGTTTCAAAAAGAGACAACCAAGTGAGATGAGAAGATACTGCATGAATGACAATTTTCTGTTTTCTTATCTGTCTTTCTGTAGGATGGTTCCCTTTATGTTAACTGGAAGCGAACAAAAAGGTTCAAGATTTTACAAATGCTCTGCACAGTAATAACATCACTTGTGTTGGTGGGCAGTGTTAAAGTCTGTCTTAAATTCCCCTTTGTGTTTCCTTGCTTAACTGCAGTCGAGACATAGGGACACAAAGAGAAAGTATTATACAATAAACTGACTACAGAAAACATAATCTTCTTTTAAGGCTATGATGATGTCTGTCTGTATTATATGTGTGTGTAATTGTGAGTGTGTGCGAGAGTTCATGTAGGTTCGTCTGACCATAAAGATATTAGCTAGGGGCGTGTCTGTGTGATATGCAACGTGTCGCTAATGATACCCAACGCTTTTCTTTAGTGTGCAAAAGTTCAGTTTTTGTTTCATCACTGAACAGAATTGGCTCCCATTCTCTTACATGCTGGTTATGAGTCCTCTGAAAGGAAAAAACTAAACAAAAACTTGAGGGAAATACTGAGTAGGAACTATTAGAGGCA
The DNA here is from genome assembly GCF_947347685.1 of Pleuronectes platessa. Classification (NCBI taxonomy): domain Eukaryota; kingdom Metazoa; phylum Chordata; class Actinopteri; order Pleuronectiformes; family Pleuronectidae; genus Pleuronectes; species Pleuronectes platessa. The sequence goes on from NC_070626.1 coordinate 18,619,663, forward strand.
GTTCCTAAAAGATTATTTGAAAATGGCTACAGTTTTTAGCAGTTAGGCAACAAAAATGTGGGTCCAGAATTAATGGCCACATGACAACTTTCTCTGAATAGTGTTAAAAACCAGTTTTCTGTTTGGTTTGACGTCAACCCCACAATTTGCTAATGACCATTTAAAAACCAAATTATTCAATGGAACCATCTTGTGACCCCAAGCAACTTTTCCCTGTTAGGAATGGTCACCGTTTTCTCTGAGAGGTCTGGGGAAACGGATGCATCTGCTTGATTAACGTAGATTTTAGCAACGACAAAGACTTGTACTCATTGGTTTTACAGTTATGTTGCCTTCATTTAATAGATACTTGAGACAGGAAACAAAGTTATTTATTCTTACCAAATGAACCTCCCCGACCAAGTACTGCTCAAGCATCTCTCGTGCATCTGTGGAATGACCCACATCCTCGAAGCTTTCTGTGGCGTCTGAGCCGGCCTGCTCCAGTAAGACCTCCTCACCACCTGGATGCTGAAATAGAGTGGGTTACAGTTGAGCTAATTTATTCCCCCTTTTGACTCACGCTCACAGTCATAAAGTTCATGTTTATGCTTGATTAAGTTTAAAAGCAAAAAACACTTCACAATTGTCTTCGGTTTACTCAAGTACTGTCTCTGTACAACTTTTAGGTATTGTACAGTCAATGAGCATCAAACACTGTAGAATATTGTACTACAGCTGAGCAATATGGCCAAACATATCAAGATTAAAGTTTTCAGTACTTATCACAGTGTCTCATCTCTCATTCATTTTAAGTTTAAAGACTGATTTTTGCTCCTGAGTCAAGGTTGTGTTTTTCAGTCTTCTTTATGAACAGAGAAGGACAAACACTTGTCATACAGCTAAATGTTTTATAAATCTGAGGTAGATCAGTTATGAATTATACATCCTCACTGTGCACAATGCATAATATTGATATACATTTATATTTTTCCTATTGATAATGTTTATACAACTACTAATATTATCCTGTATGGCACTGTTTTATATCCACAGCATTTTACAACTAAAGTTAACGTTTGCTTTGGAGATTGTGATCCTACATGCAGAGCATCTAAAATACAGCACGTGTTCTTTGGTCAAAACATCAGCTGGACAAGCAGCTGCATTACAACATCACACTAAACATGTGCCATCCGATTATATGTAATGCTGTTGATACTCTGAGGGGAAATACATTGTTGAGCATTACACGTCTATAAACTTACTATTAAAAGTTTCAAATGCAAAACTTCTAATTAGTATAGATTTGGTAACATTTCATTCAATAAAAGTTAAACAGAACAGACTTCTTACTTATTAAATCAATGTGTTAGCAGGGTTAGCTTAACTGGGTTTGATCCATGAAACAGGATCACCAACATGCAACGTTCACGGCTAGTTTAATTTGCAGGTAAAAGCTATTCTCTCCTTAAATCCTGCGTATGAATATGATGAATAGCTATGTTGCTAACTAGTTATTATCTAACGTTGACTAACTTCACGAGAGCTAGTGTGTGGTCGCTATACGTTTCAGCCGTGTGTCGCTTTACGTAACCTCAATTCACCCCGAGATAAGTTGCGAACAGGAGTTTTTCACAGACAAACTTTAAATGCTGGACAGTGTCAGTCTGTAAACGTGTGACGCTAACGATTACGTCTCATCTCCAGGCAAAAGTCAAATGAATCAGTAATGAGGTAGAATAGTGTAAACTGCTGACAGCATTACTGGTTGAGTTGCTGGGAGGTGGTCTTACCTCTTCAAGGAAACCAGTGATGTCGTATACTTTATCGTGGATGATGAGCCACGAGTCACTGCTCATGTTGTGCTCCCTTATTTCCTCTAACGTGTAATATTTGACATCGCTTTCCACTATTTCGCCGTTTACTTCCGCATTGCTGTTACTTGCGGACCCATTGGTCTCGTTGATGGAGTTGTCGTCCATTTCTTCACCCATTCTCACTTGGATTCGAATAACCTAGGACCGCAGAGCAGCTGCTAGCTACCTGGCGCTTCTGTTAGCTGGGAACGGATCGGATGGATCGGCGCTAGCTAGCTTCGTTTCCAGTTGCACCGTGCGTGAGTAAGAGCTGTCCGTGGTTACAAAACCCCTATTGATCGGCCGGCAGATAAGAGGTGACATAAACAGCCTCCAAACGCTGCACACTCTGCGGTGTTACGAAAGAAACATTTGCCTAAAACCCGGCACATCGGCAGACACGTGAAACCGACCAATGACGTACTTGTTTTGCAACCATAAAGCACACACACGACAACTGTCCAATGAGAATCAGACCTTCAAGACGGTGGCCAATCAGAATCAGCCACTTGATGATCACGAGACGTTTGTGAACTGTGAGCTGTCAGTGCTCTTCATCTCGGCTTCCGGCAGACTGGATGCCCCGTGGCTCGTTGCTGCCGCCAACAGGTTGGCAATAGACTGCATTCAGAGTGGTTATATTTCCACTGGTGTAAAATCATGCGAATTAAAGGATTGCTCCTAATCAGTGGCTCGTTCTCACTGGGATTAGACAGGCTCTCATGCCCAGGTTTGATATCGTAGTAAAATAATTTTCTTCCTCTCTTCATGTAATATCTATATCTGTTTTTATTTATTTGTGTTGCTGTTTTTGACTGAATAACTGATAACCCTAAGCCAAGGTCTATCCAAAACTAAATCCAACCCTAAAACCAAGTCTTTACCCTCAAACAACCAACATCTCCTCACTTTCCCAAAATGTCCTCACTCTGTAGGGTCCATGCTAAAATGATCCTCACAAAGGTATAAGAACAGAAACACGCAAACATACACACACAAACAAACACGCTATATAAATAAACATGTATTTATTTTCCTCTATTCATTTTCTGTTACCATATTACATTGTTGTTGTGTACCAAATTTCTTGCGGAAATTGATAGAGTGGAGACAAATAAACTGAATGAATTAAAAAAAAATGCTGCATTGGCCACTACTATTTGGTTTACTGTAAGTTTCACAAAGTTAATTTTCATGTCCTGGTCTCAGTCGTCGCAGCAACTGAGGTACTTCTCCCTCTTCCTTTTATTAACAGATCATTCTTATCAGTGATGAAGTTGTGAAGATTATTCTATTATTTTCCCCATTCTCTTTCACACAGCTGGTATAATTGGCATACAAGATTTTTAATTTAAATTACATAATGCCTCTATTATCAGGGCCTGATGGGCCCATACACATTTGTTCTGGAAATACATATATTTTTAAACCATTGCAAACATTTTAACTAAATGCAATAAACATGAGAGTAGAATTTCTTCATTTATAAAAACAAGTGTTGGTTGATGTTAAAGATTGAATTAAAAAATGTAGAGGCATATGTAAATGTATTGAATTATATAGCAAATTCTGGATCAGTAGAGTCATAGGTGAAGTAAGCAAGTACTCTAAGACATTCCAACAGTACCTCTACAACAGGAGATTGCATTGGCTGTAGCTTTACAGTCCAGGGCAATTATTACAAATATAATTGCAGTGATGCATCAATGTAAAATCTTGATTGATTTACTGACAGAAATACTATATACGTTGATAACAATACTTTAAAGTGATTTTTCACTTTTACTCACGGGAGCAGGTTGAGGTGATGCCCTTTCCTGCTGTGCTGCAAAGTTTTGATGTGTGTAATCAAATCAATCAGTGTGTAAAAATCCCTCAGATAATAATAAGGTGCATCGGATCTCGGATGTTATTGCTGAGTCTGCGTCTGTGCTTTCTCTTGCCATCTGTATATGATACCGAGAGCTGTTGTTTTGCAGGTATGGCCTGCCCCTTTAATGAAAGTTTGTAGTGTGTGACGTAGTGCACCAGGGTATTGTGGGAAAATACGCTAAAAGTGTGGGGGGGAAACAAAAAAAACAGCGCGCACATCCTGCGCAGAAGCCTACTGCGCACATTCTGCGCAGAAGCACATTGCGCACATTCTGCGCAGAAGGCCACTGCGCACATTCTGCGCAGAAGCCCATTGGGCACATCCTGCGCAGAAGGCCACAGGAATTGCGCGCGCAGCTTTTTTTTCCCTGTTTTTATATTTAATTAATTTAAATTAACATAGTGTGAGATATTTTGCTTGTTTGGTCTGCATATGTGTGCCATGGGTGATGGGTAACGTAGTGCGAAGTCTAGTTAGTTGGTTTCGGTTAGGCTAAATCACGGACATTTTACGGGCTCTGAGCAACGACATGATGAAAGCATTCGATTTAGACAGCGTCTCTCCTGAGGAGAAAGTATTGAAATGTCCCGAGGGTCAGTGAACAGGTAGGGGTGGGGCATGTGACAGTCTAGGCCAATGGCTGTAGGGTTTTGTGGGATTACAGGCTCTCATTGGCTGATGAGTTGGCGTATCAAGGGTGAATGAGGAAGGGGAGTGAAGAATACAGTGGTGGACTTTAATAAAGTTACACATAAAGAGAGAAGATTCCTGTCGTCTATACGCGAGGACGCTACAATATGAATGTGTTCACCGTTCAAATTCATTATTTGTCATTGAGTTGCGTTCAGTTCAACGTTCTCATAAAAGTGAACGTGTTCAATGAGCGCGTTCTTTTGCGTTCGTTCATGCACAACACTGATTACTAGACACACGCTTCGAAGCCTCTACACGGAAGGACTCACTAATCACGTATAATAAAATTTGAATACACAATTTTTTCTTTTCTGTTGCATATTTTATTCAGTTATTTTTAAGTTTATTGTTATTATTTTATAAGATTGCTGTTGTAATAGTTCAATTAAAATCAAAGTGGTTTGATTATTAAATTAATAATAATATTCTATTATTATTTATGGTTTATTTAGTTTATTTACAGTTTTTTCTCTCCGCTCCTTCAAACTCAAACTGCTTAAATAAAGCTTTGAGTCGATTTTTTTTTTTTTGACGCGGTGAATTCTGGGATAGCAATGGCGGGCGTCTTGCTGGTTGTAAACACATACGTCGTGTTTTCGAAAGCCGCGTTTTGAATACTAATCCCTGACAGACGCAGGTCCTGCATATCCTGGACCACTCTTCCTCCATTACCTGAACTGAAATCTTTGTTTTGTTCGGATATTTTCTGGATTTCCGACCCAGAGAACCAGGCGACAGTTCCCCCAGGTTAGCAGCCGGCCTCGGCTCAGCTAACGCTAGCTGCTCCCTGAGGTACGTAAGTGTTTCATGTCGTTTAACAAGACTCGTATTAAACCGTTGAAAATATATGGAATCTACTGACACGTTCTTCTTTCCACTTTCTTTGTTCCTTCTTTCGAAAAACATCAGCAATAAATCAGCTCTCGTGGAAAAGTCTTTACAATAAACTGTAAGATCGTTCCTATTGACACTGAACGAGTAGGAAAGCTTCAATGAAGCCAAGTCTCCATTTGTGATCTTTTACGTATTGACTTTAAAATGAGGCTGCAGGTGAAATATGATTGAATGAGATACGACCTGTTAGCAGAGTTATGGCCATTTTGATTTGTTATGTTATTTCTATGTATATATCTGTAATATAATACATCGCCCCTTTGAACTGACTGTAAACAATAGATGTCAAATTATTGTACTGATGGTAGATGAAGACAAAAGCCTACATACTGTGGTTGGGACTAGGAGAATATTGTGTGGAAATGAATGGTATTGAGAAAGAACACTTATTGTATATTCATGAATTGGTGACAATAACTGAGTAATGACTATGTCAATTTCAGTGATTGTCCTGAACAGTTGGCAGCATTACATGTTTTCATCTCCTCAACACATCATTATTTCTCCACAGATTATGGATGACGATGTGTCGGTCCATAGGCTGGAAGGGACTGATCCAACGGCTGAAGTTGGGGGTCTTATAGTAAAGCAGAAGAGTAATGCAGAAGAGCCCCATGTTTTCCGGGCACCCACCCCACGCACGTCTTTGCTGGGCTTGGATCTGCTGGCAGCCCAGAAACGGAAGGAGCGCGAAAGCAAGGAACAGGCAGATGCAAGTGAAGACAGTAATAGAAAGAAGTCAAAGGTTACCTCCTACCAGGACTGGGAGGAAGGTAGAAGTGACTCTGGGTCTGATGAAGAAGACGATGACAAGGACACAGGTGCTAAGAAGGAGAGGTAAGTGTCAGAGTAAATACTATCCTGTGTGTTGAAACTGATGGATGAATTGTTTTCAGACAATCAGCCCTCCGATCTATTGCTCCTGGCAGTTTTCAAAGATGTCATTGCCAAAGCAAATATATAACCAGGACGTTGTTCCTTTTTTACTCATTGATTGTTTGAGTGCCTGTAGTAAGCTACAAAAACAGTGACTAATGTGTAAAATGTTATTTTCGGCTCTCCAGCAGGAAGTATCGTGCGACTGGCTCAGAGACACCTTCAAGCCCTGGAGGGGTCAGTGAAGAATTCAAACGCAGACACCAGCAGAGAGAGAAAGACAAACGTGAGCATGGAGTCTACGCCTCCTCCAAAGAAGACAAGAACAAAGAAAGAGACCGAGAAAGGAGCCGAGATAAGGGCAGAGACCGAAGGAATGAAAGAGGTGATGCTAATAATGAAGCAGTCATGTAACAGTGCTTTAGTGACATTTTTTTGGACTATACAATTAAAAACGAAAGATTAACAAACCAATACGATAAAAAGAAAAATCACATTTTGATGATTATTTGATTTCTTTATTTGTTTTAAAATGGGTTGAGTATTTGAAAACATAATTGGTAGGCCAGTCAGCATTGAAAGCACATGTTATTTTCAGCCCTGTTAAGCAGGCAACTTTTTTGAGAATAACCGATAACCATGTGTCTGTCAGATGAGCGAGATAGTGGCCATAGCCGCGGGAGCAGCAGTAGCCGTTCAGAGAGGAGTGAGCGCTCGCAGAGAGAGGGCTGGTCCGATCGCCTCAGCCGGGGAAGTAAAAGAGACGAACCTCTGACACCACAGAATCGCCCGAGAGGTAATTTAGCTCAATATTTATTTTTATTTATTTATTTTGATCATAATTGGACAATCATAAGTTTCTATACAAAACACCATTCTTTACTTGTTTTAATTTAATTTAAAACAGATGGTGGCACACCCTCACGCTCAAACTGGGAGGAGGATGACAGTGGTTATGCCACTTCAAGGCATTCCCAGTGGGAATCTCCTTCCCCGGCCCCGTCTAACAGAGAGTCCGATCGCTCTGAGCGAAGTCATCGTTCCGGCCGAGACAGTGAGAGGAAGGACAGGTGAAACACCCAGTACTCATTTTGTCTTACACTTTCTTTCCCTTGCCCTCAAAGCCTTAGTTTTATTTAAAAAAAAAAAAAAAATCACACACTTTAAGTGCTTAGCTGCTGAGAAAATAATGCTCCTTGATGCCTACATAACACCTGTCTGCTATGTGCTTAGGTCTGTCAGAGGACGTTACCCTGATGACACACCCCTGCCTACCCCATCCTATAAGTACAACGAGTGGGCCAATGACAGAAAACATTTGGGTACTACACCTCGTTTATCACAAGGAAAAGGTACTATACTTAAAACAAGCCATTTTGTACTCGCATGTAAGATTGAGAAACTCTCTCTGATACCATTACTTAATGTGGTGATGTTTCTTCCTCAGGTAAAAAAGAAGATGGTGAAGGAGGATTTATGTTTGATAATGAGGGTGAGAAAGAACAGTGGGAGGACGAACAGAAGGTGAGTGGTATAATTGTCCCTCATTTTGGCCTCATTAAAGCAATTTGCTATTTTTTGGGGGGAAATATTTTCTTTACATCTCCAATTCATCAAATGTCACTGTTTTGCAGCAAGCTGACAGAGATTGGTACATGATGGATGAAGGATATGATGAGTTCCACAACCCTTTCACCTCCACATCTGAAGAATATGTGAAGAAAAGAGAACAAATCCTTCAGAAGCAGACACAGAAAAGAATATCTGCCCACAGGCGACAGATCAATGAGGTACAGTGCTTCATATCAACCTATTCAGAACTGTGTGTCTGCATGCACAGGCATATGCAAAATTGTGTGTGTACTTATTTGCATTTCTTTTTTGTTTTGGTGCTTGTGTCTGTGTTTGGGAGTCTTTTTAACAAGCTGTATTTCTTGTCTCAGGATAATGAGCGGTGGGAGACCAACCGTATGCTGACCAGTGGTGTGGTGCAGAGGTTGGAGGTGGATGAAGACTTTGAGGAGGACAATGCTGCTAAGGTTCACCTGCTGGTTCACAATCTGGTCCCTCCTTTCCTGGATGGGAGAATAGTCTTCACCAAACAGGTGACCAGGACTAGAATATTTAACAATTATTCAGTGTCTTAAATATTACATTTTTGTCAGAACTCAAGTTGTTTGTTTTTGATTTAAATGTTTGTGTGTGTGTTTGGTTTTGCAGCCAGAGCCTGTCATTCCTGTGAAAGATCCTACCTCTGACATGGCCATTATCTCTCGAAAAGGCAGCATGCTTGTCCGCAAGCACCGTGAGCAGAAGGAACGTAAGAAGGTTGGTTGGATTGATAATTACTATTTTACTGATTTACAGTACAATGTCTGTGTGATCCTGCTCCCGAGATGCAGATTTTATATCTGTGTTACGCTTGACATTGTTTGAGAGGGTTAACGTAATATTCAGTAATGATGGGGGGGGGGGGTCAGTAAAAGATCACTATAAAATTACTATGAACATCCCGGACGTCTTAGTCAGATGTTCTGCAGCTCTCAATGGTTAAGGCACTGGAAAATAACATTGACCCAAATAATTAATTCTCGCAGGCTGAATACCAACACATTTTAAATCATACAACAGTATGCAAGCAGCACAGAACTGTCACTGTGAGGGAGATGACTCAAGGCCTAGATAAGTTACCAGTAGTTGTTTAGTTTGTTAAAATGCAGGTTGTTCAAGATTAGTACTGAAAGTAATAGTATACCCGCCAAGTGTTGATAGACAGTTAATGTCACTGCTTTTGATGTGTTTAGTTAAAACCAGACTGTATTTCAAATTATTATATGTAATATGTCCATCTTCCTACATTGATGTATGTATGTATATATATATATATATATATATATAAATAAATAAATAAATAAATAAATAAATAACAGACATGATCTTCTCCCTGCTGTTGAGAAATTTTAATGAGTTTGTTGGTTAGCACCTGTTCATTTGATAAGGCCAATGCTGTCTAACTTCCTCACAGCAGTGCCTAGTTTATGCATTTTTACTAAACCGGGTCAAGTGATGACATTTTCGCTACAAACGATCATCAGCAAAGTAAAACAACTTGACAAATGTGACACCAAAAGCTTTGTCATCTCTAATCATTGTTGGCTGTGCATGGAAATGCAACCTGAAGCTCGAATCTTCATAAAGGCATGATATAATTGGAACAATTTTCTTTTCAGGCACAGAACAAACACTGGGAGCTGGCAGGCACCAAGTTGGGAGATATCATGGGGATCAAGAAGAAAGAGGAGGACGATGGAAGCAAAGCAGTAGGTGAAGATGGAAAAGTGGACTACAGGTGACAAGACTCTCATTTAACATTAAACATTGAAATTAATGACATTTCAACTTTTCTTCATGGGCTTTATTCACAGTAGTGTAGAGTGAGATTGTCTCACCTATAGTAACTTCTGGTGATTTGTTTTGTCTGTCTTACAGAACTGAGCAGAAATTTGCAGACCACATGAAAGATAAGACAGAGGCCAACAGTGATTTTGCAAAGAAGAAGTCTCTTCTGCAGCAGAGACAATACCTTCCTATCTTTGCTGTCAGACAGCAGCTTCTTAACATCATTAGGTATTGTTACCCACAGTGTTTGCATCAAAACTGATCTGTTTTTATTTGACTGAGTTATAAATTGGTGTGTTTCACTGTCCATCTGCAGGGACAACAGCATAGTGATTGTGGTTGGGGAAACAGGCAGTGGGAAGACCACCCAGTTGACCCAGTACCTGCATGAGGATGGTTACACCAGCTACGGCATGGTGGGATGTACTCAGCCCAGGAGAGTGGCAGCAATGAGTGTGGCCAAGAGAGTCAGCGAGGAGATCGGCACCAACCTTGGAGAAGAGGTGAGAGCAGCTCGAGCAAACAACCAGCTGCATTATCTTTGATTGTCCAAACAAAATGAATGTCTAATATAAATTAATTTGCTTTGGATAGAAAGACAATGTTGTAAATATATTAAGAGTAACATTGAGAGTCAATTCAGGAGCTCATTGTAGTAATTTGTGTAACTGTATGATTTATTGATTATGATTTGACATCTTTGTTGATGATAACATTTAACTTTCCTAAACAGAATTTAATTGTTGAGATCTGGGACCAGACTAACACTGACTGCAACAGCTTTCATGTTGTGTCTAAACAGTTTCAATATCAAATGTCCAATCATCTAAAATATAGAGAACATTAGATATTTTTATGAAGTAGTTCCATACATTTAAGCAGCTTGTCTAGATGCAATTGCTTTCTGAGGTTCCTCCTGGCACTCACTTCATATGAAGTCATATGTGATGTAATACCACCATCTAGTGGACAAAATGAATACTCAAGCCTGGCCTGGAGTTTAGTTGGGTCTGAACTGAGAAGCATCAGTGAAGGGAAACACCTGCTTAAATATTTGATCGTTTTTCAATTGAATTAGTAAAGACAATTAAATGTTTTATTTTGAACCTATTTGGTATTTTTGGATATTTATTGATCGTAACTGTTCCCTGCAGGTGGGCTATGCAATCCGCTTTGAGGACTGTACATCAGAGAAAACTCTGATAAAGTACATGACGGACGGTATCCTGCTCAGAGAGTCACTGAGGGAGTCGGACCTGGACCACTACAGCGCTGTTATCATGGACGAGGCTCATGAACGCTCCCTGAATACTGATGTGCTGTTTGGTTTGTTACGTGAGGTCAGTATACAACTACCTAACACCAATTCAAGACCGATCTGTTTTTGTCATTTCCAAAACGGGCAATTGTGTGTGGCTGTGTGATTTATTCTATGGTATTTACTTTGTCACTCTTGTCCACTGTTCCCTGCCAGGTTGTATCTCGACGTACTGATTTGAAACTCATAGTTACCTCGGCCACTATGGACTCCGACAAGTTTGCATCATTTTTTGGCAACGTACCAATATTTCATATTCCAGGAAGAACGTTTCCAGTAGACGTCTTGTTTAGCAAGGTATTTTTATGCTTCCATTTGGCTTTTACATATTAGCACTACAGCCTTACGTTTGTAATCTAATTCAAAGTAATGGGCTTTTTTGTTTCGTGTTGGACTGATTTGTTTGTGTTGTGCGATGTGTAGACTCCTCAGGAGGACTATGTGGAGGCATCAGTGAAACAGGCGCTGCAGATCCACCTCAGCGGGTTGGTGGGAGACATCCTCATTTTCATGCCTGGACAGGAGGATATTGAGGTGAGGGAAATGGCTGATGTATTAACCGAAGTGGTCGTTGTGTATTAATTAATTGCAAAAATGACTGTGACTTGAATATCATGTAGAAAGGATGCTGAATAAATATTTTTTACAACCACAGGCTTATAAATATAGATTTCAAATGCCTACAGTAAATAAAATATCTCTTCTCTTTGTATGAAATCATTTGTTTGTAGATTTCTAATCAAGTAAACTAATCCTTATCTATTCTTAACTTTCTGTCTTGACGGGGAACAAGAGGTATTGTCCATTTTGTGTTCTGAATGAATGCATTTTCTTGTCCCTGCAGGTGACATCAGATCAAATTGTGGAGCGGTTGGAAGACTTGGAGAAGGCTCCAGCTCTTGCTGTGCTTCCCATATACTCTCAGCTGCCGTCTGACCTCCAGGCCAAGATCTTCCAGAAGGTTTTTATCAGTCACTGCTAGTAATGTTTTTTTGTATTTTTATTTTTTTTTACATGCAAATAGATTTCCTAACCAAATTCTGCTCTTTGTATCTTTGAATAATTGTAATGAAGATAAGTGAGAGAACATAGTTGACCTCCTGCTGATTTCCTTTATTTGGTTTTGTGTTAGGCTCCTGATGGTGTGAGGAAATGTATTGTTGCAACGAACATCGCTGAGACTTCCCTCACTGTGGACGGAATTATGTTTGTGGTGGATTCAGGTTACTGCAAACTCAAGGTAATTTGATGCCTCAGTCACTTTTCAAACAAACTATAAACTTATCATGCTGCCGTTTATCACAAAATATTTCCCTCTGTGCAATATTTAAGCAAACTGACACCTTTTATGTTATTTTACACTTCTTCTGTCCACAGGTTTTTAATCCACGTATTGGAATGGATGCACTGCAGGTTTATCCCATCAGCCAGGCTAATGCCAACCAGCGTTCAGGCCGAGCAGGACGTACAGGACCAGGACAGTGTTACAGGTAATAGTCAGTTGCTTTTCCCAACCTTAGGTTTTTTAATTAGAATAAAGAAAGATATAATTTTATTTTTTTTGCCATTCTTGTTATGGACTCCTGACAGCAGGAACATGCATAATTTTCATACTTTTATGTTTGTATGAGTTAACATTGTTTCCACAGCTTTACATCAAGTAGTTACAGTTAGGGTGGTTTAGTAAGAAGAAATATGTTGGTGTCATGCTGGTTTGCTTCACTCGCATAGACATTTCCACACCCACAAAGTTGCATAACGTCCATAAACATTCACATTCCTCTGCAGATATTAACTCTGACACCAGACAGCTGTAATTGTTGAGAATGTTTTAAGTCAGGTCCTTGACTTTAACTTCCCTAAATGATTTGTAGCTTGTATTCTGAAGTTGCATCTCTTCACCTGGTCCTTGGAATCCAACTAACATGTCTGCACATATTCTAGAAGAAAATCATTTACATTAGTGGCCCTTCTCAAGACGGCCAACAGATGCACTTCCTGTCTATGTTTGTTCAAAGAAGGATATACAAACATCCTGGTGGTTTAAATTTCACACTTACGTTCTCTTTTTCTTTTTCTCTCTCTGTGCCCTCTTCTCTGTCCAGGCTATATACTCAGAGTGCTTATAAGAATGAGATGCTGGTCGCCACCATTCCAGAGATCCAGAGGACCAACCTGGCAAACGTTGTCCTGCTGTTGAAGTCACTGGGCGTTCAGGATTTGCTTCTCTTCCACTTCATGGATCCACCACCGGAGGACAACATGCTCAACTCCATGTACCAGCTCTGGATCTTAGGGGCTCTGGACAACACAGGTGCGTGGTGAACAGGCATATGATGTCATCATGATACAGCTATAGTGTGTAACTGTTTATTTTGGACTCTGATCAATTACTAATGAAAATGATTATGCAAATGAGTTAAGTGTAAGACAAAATTATGTTTTTCCATAGAATAACCTTTTACCAAATTTAACATAACTTGGGCTCAGATCAGATCACTTTAATGGCTTTTGAAAAGGAATCGTAAATACAGATATTACAATACCATTTAGACCATTCTGATATCTGGACTTTGCCCATTTGCCGACACTGAGTATGGATCTGATACCAATGCATATAAAAAAAGAAATAAAGAAGTAAAATAGCATTTTATCTGCATTTGATCGGATAGGTTCATTCATTCAGATACTTGCCGATGCACAACACGAAATTTCCAGTGCCGTAGGCATTTCAACGTTCGGTGTACATTTAAGTAAAGCAAATAATAATATAATAAATTAAAATAGATACTGACAATGTGCTCAAATTTTCATATAAAATTGTTTTGCTGTTAGTAGTAGAGACTACCTACCGATAACAATTTTATACAGTACATACTTTGGCCAAACGGCTTAAGTCATCTTCCCTTTGAGATGATGATGTGATGGAGGATATTGTGGATTGGAGGCTTGTATTTTCCCCTCAGTGCCGCTCTGAGCTGCTACATTGTGATGCTGGCACCACTAACACATCTTGTGTTGTGGATGCTGCAGTGATGCAGCCACTGCAAACAGGCCTGGAGGAAGTAGTTTTGAGGTTTAGCCAGTGGAGTAATTGCCTAGTTACTGATCCTGTGTTTGATTTGACTGGTCGGGTCTCCTTTCTGTCTCATCCTTAGTCAGATTCCAGGGGATTTAGGGATTTGGGGATAGGGGGGACTTTTGATGATTCCCTGTATGGTGTGTTAACAGCAGATTATCTCTGATTAAGGCTTACCTGCCCCAAACTGGCTGCTCTGCTTCTCTGCTTTTCCTCCTCATAAGCCTCTTAGACTCTGTCGTCTAATCATTTAAATCAGAACTTTCAAAGTTTTTGATCTCACTCTCTTTTTTCTGTACAAGTATTCTCAACTGTCAGCAGTTCATCCTGCTCTCTCACGGCGATAGACAAATAAGTGTCACATTATACTTGCTTTACTCTCACGCCAGCAGGCTTTCGATGGGAGAAGCTTATCACTTGGCTTATGCTTGTCCTCTCAACATTTTTCAAGTATCATGTGCCTGTGTGACCTTATAATTGTGTTCTCTTTCGCCCTTTCAGGCTCTTTGACACCGACGGGGCGTCTGATGGTGGAGTTTCCCCTCGACCCTGCCCTCTCCAAGATGCTTATTGTGTCCTGCGACATGGCCTGCAGTGCTGACATCCTCATCATCGTCTCCATGTTGTCTGTGCCGGCCATCTTCTACAGACCAAAAGTACATCTCATTTGAGATAGTAACTTTATGACTGAAATACTGATGCACAACTGAAATAACGTTTCTCAACTTTTTGTGAAGTCCTAGTACAAAATAGATGGAAGGCTGCCAACCTTATTGTTAAAAAAAACTATAGAGTGCTCAGAGGCTGCATACCTCCGCCAAGGCTAACGCCCTATCTGTGAGAAAATAAATCCTGGATCTGTCTGTTTATCTGGATCCTCTCCAAAATTTAATGGGTTCTTCCATGGGTCATGTCCCACCCCTTTGCAAAATTTCATGGAAATAGGTTCAGTGGTTTTTGAGTAATCCTGCTGACAGACAAACAAACAAACAGCAATGAAAACATAACCTCCTCGGCTGAGGTGAAAAATTCACTTTGTTCCAGTACACATTGTTATGTTAACGTGGCTATGATCCATACTTTTATATTTATAGTGGGATCATATGAATGCGGGGTCACTTGTAGTTATAAACCCATTGAAAATAATGACCTGACTACAGTTTTCCTCAACTCTATATCTTATAACATTTTCCAGCTGATTTTTCAGTTTCCCTGCCCAAAAGTTTACTGGTCTTGTTCAGATCAGGTTTCACTACTTCACTAACATTGTTTTTGGCGGTTTTCAGTTAGAAATTCCACTTTATACCTCGTGCCTGCCACTAATTAGCAGAATTAGTGCGGTTAGAGATTAGCTAGTTTGTGGAACAGAGTATGAATAATGGACTTAAATTTGCCAGGTCTACAAGTGATGGCCTCCATTTGAATGCTAACGTTGTTCCCTCTCTGATGTGCTGAAAAAAACGTTTAGTTCATAGCCTGTTTCCACCACATTGTCAAAAACGAGTGTTTGTTCAATTTTGCGTTACAGGGTCGCGAGGAGGAGAGTGACCAGGTGAGGGAGAAGTTCTCAGTCCCGGAGAGCGACCACCTCACTTACCTGAATGTGTACATGCAGTGGAAGAACAACAATTACTCCGGCATCTGGTGCAATGACCACTTCATCCACACCAAGGCCATGCGCAAGGTCAGACTCCCACTGCTCAGTGAAAACCTGTCATTCAGTTTGCTCATTAAATTCCTACATGCACATCTCAGTTTGCACTTTGGGTTGATTTCCTACCTTTAGTCTGATGTTTGAATACATGTATCATACAATCAAGGTCCTTTGAGGCCTGATCAGTAAAAATGCAAATATGGCAACTTCTGTTCAATCATTTTTTGATGCTTTGTGATGCGTTTTCCCCTTAAACATTTGATTTGAGCTTGTTTCTGTATTTCTAGTTAAACCTCCAGTATTTTCTGTTCTGTGCAGGTGCGTGAGGTGCGCTCTCAGTTGAAGGACATCATGGTGCAGCAGAGGATGAACCTGGTTTCCTGTGGCTCAGACTGGGACATACTCAGGAAGTGCATATGTGCAGCTTACTTCCACCAGGCTGCCAAGCTGAAGGTACTGTCTGCTCTGTGGGTTTTTCCTTGGTTAATATGTTACGGCTACCGGCAACTGGTTGTGGCAGCATAATTACAGAGTGGTGAAATATCCTGTCTGGCCTCACATTAATAAAGTGCAAAGATCTGAAAGGGAATTTGAAATCATGACTATATAATCAAGGTTTTCAGTTTAACTTCTGAGTAGCCGACCAACCCGTGCAATCGCTGCAGAGCTGGATATATTTATAACGTAATTTATTTTCCTGCTGCCTCAGCCAGGTGAAGAAGCAAATTAGCCCAGATGACCTGCTTTGCTTTGACCTTAAAGTGCAACCATAGTCACAGGCACACACACACACACACACACACACACACACAACAATACACACAGTTAAACTTCAGCACACCAAGTACACAAGCTCCCTTTTCCTCCTCCAGAAATTCTGAGTGACAGATTTAACGTGTTATTTCTGCCTGTGTTTGCTCCCAGGGCATTGGTGAATATGTGAACGTGAGGACGGGCATGCCCTGCCACCTCCATCCCACCAGCTCTCTGTTTGGAATGGGCTACACCCCTGACTACATCATCTACCACGAGCTTGTCATGACCACCAAGGTACGGAATCGGTTCATTAAGTAACTTCAAGAGCATGAAAACAATTAATGATACACGCGCTGTTGATGTTAAACTCGTGCTGTGTGTTATAGGAGTACATGCAGTGCGTCACCTCAGTGGATGGAGAGTGGCTGGCAGAAATGGGGCCCATGTTTTACAGCGTCAAACAAGCAGGGAAAAGCAGAACGGTAAGACGAGACGTGGCGAGAACTGCCTCAATGCATTTTAGTTCCATTTACAACGTATATAAATAGACCTCGTGTGTTGTGTACTTCTGGTGTGGATCCAATTTTCTGAAGTTCAAGAAGTTGTCCCTTAGCTCTAATACAGAGAGATCTCACCGTTACATCTCCAATATCTTTTTTAAATACAACAATAAACATAATTCAATCCCCTAGCAGCCCCTCAGGTTTATCTTACAGCCTTTGGTGGGGTTGTGACGTTTTAGACTTCTGAACAATAATGTGCTTCCAACTGTTTGAGGAAAATATTTTCCTGTGTCGTCATGATAGTGACCCTGTGCAGGAAGCCACATCTGTTAAGAAATGATTTCCCCAGTTTGATGTGGAAGAACTTTACTGGCCAGCACTATTTGGATAAACAGGGACATTGAAGGTCTTTGCTGAAATGATGATGAAGATGAAATTCTCCTCACAACTTCTCAAGATTGGATGGATCCAGTGTTTTCAATTTCTTGTGAGGGGACCTCAAAGTCATCCTCAATGCTCAACTTCATTTTCTCCCCTACAGCGAATCAAGACAAATAGAAAAGTGAAATGCATCGGACACAATGTGCAAACTTTCTGTGTATGATGATTTTTATTTGATGACTGATTAAAGAACGCGTATAAATTTTTTTAAATGTCTGACTTGTTGTGCAAAAGCCTAGACTGTGACACAGACCTTAATGCCCGACATTTACACTTAACCCTGCAGCCAGGACCTGAAATCTGGTGAATGCTGTTATCACAGCATATTAATGTTGATGGTCGAGGTTTGAATGTACCTCGTGCATGTATAAGTTCTGTATCGAAAACAAACTTAATGTTTGTCTTATTATTTCCTTTTCTCAGGAGAACCGTCGTCGAGCCAAGGAGGAGATCACCAGCATGGAGGAGGAGATGTCCATGGCTGAGGAGCAGCTGAAAGTGCGCCGAGAGGAGCAGGATAAGAAGAGCAACACCGGCAGCGTTAAGTAAGTCTGCGACCATCTCTCCTCAGTTTGGTTCCTCTCCACACACAGACTCATCCAACAATAGTCCCCCATGGCCTCCATTTTCCATACACAGTCCAGATAGAAAACGTTTAATTTACCTAGCCCGCTGCCAATCCATATCTTCTCCCCTCCCTCCTCCCACTCTCTCTCCTCCAACTCTCTCACTCTTCCTGATGAGCTTTTCTCACCTCTGGTCCCTCCAGACGAGACAAAAAGAAATAATATTGACTCCTGCCTGACCCCCATTACTGCAGCAATTTAAATTGTGCCATAGCAGAGCAGGGAACGGAGGAGAACCTTCATTTTCAAATTAGACCAAAAAATTAATTTCACACCCGCCCACGAGCTTTACACAGAGAGAGGTAATGTTATAAAGACAGATTTTTAAAAAGAACCTTTATAGTTAATTAATCAGCCGGTTTATCTGTCCTGAGTTTGTGTGACGACGCCTGTGACAGTTCTTTTGAAACTGATCGTATACCTGGAGTGTGATTATGAATTAGATTTAGGCAGAGGAAGCTGAGCATGTGATAATGAACACTGCCGGCTCTCCTGGGCTCTCGGCTTCCTTTGTCCTGCGGCCTCACAAGCGTTTCCTCTACGAGTTCAGTTGCACCATGATGAAACGTTTCCTTCATGTGGCAGCTGCTCATCACCTGTCTGCCTGCCCACCAGCACAGATCAGTGGTGTGATGATGTGAAGCACCCACAGGTCTAAAGCACAACTTTTCACTCATTTAATATACATAGGGCGATAGAGCAGAGCCTATTAAACCTCATGAACCTGTCAAACTTCTTTTTATGGGTTTTTCTTTGTCTTACATAACTTTCAATGAATTATCTTGAGGGTTGGGACAAATTCAACATTTTAAATTAAATGTTATTTGCATAGAGCCAAATCACAACAAACCTTATCTCAATGCACGTACGGACATTGTTCACCTTTTTACTCACATGTTATAGACCAGTAAAATAAATGAGTCTTCACATGATGCTGAGCGCTGGCATCAAATCCATCGTCAGATTTTCACAACTCTGTTTGTTTTGAGTTAAGGAGGTTTTCTTAATATAGATTATAATTCCAATTTATAATTTGTGAATTATTTAGATGTATTTCTCATACTGCTGGGGATAAGACATGTTACTATTTTTAACCAGTAACACTTTCCCACAACTTCAGGTTGACAAAAGTTTCTGTTCATCTCTGTCAATGTGCATCACGTATAACTTAATATTGATTAAAGGTTGTTTTGTGATAATCCAATGAGCACTTTGATTTAATAAATAAAAGTATGTTCATATTGTACAGAAATGAATGGAAATCAAGGGATTCCTTCCCGATATGAGCAGGTTAAAAACATGGCTTAAAGCACAGTAGCACTATTTTCTAAATTGTAATTTACAAACTGGTCTACATGCAGAATAGTAAATGGAAACCAAATCTGCGTTCAAATCCTAGACATGAACTCTTCATTCCTATGTTAGAGCCTGACTGATAAATCATCTGGCAGATAATAGGAACATAACGGCGTTTATATTAGCTGTTGAGAAAAAACATTTGTGTTTGAATTTTACATAAAAAATATTTTCTGTATAATTTTTCTATGGTTCTTGACTTTATCTTTTAATTTATAGTTATAGTCAGGATGGCTAAACTCTAAATGATCAAGCTCCAATTATGTTTCTTTGCCATAATAAATCATAGGAATTATTGACAAATTTGTAATATAATATATTTATCGGTTTGATATATTGGTATCTTAAATTGTATTTCCTAATATTGGTATCGGCATCATTGTCTAAATCTCCGTATCAGTCAGGCTCCTGTCTCCATGTGAGAATCTCTGTCATAAAACAAGTCGACTCCTGAGTATCAGGAACAACCATTTCTCCTGAAGTGAACAGAGAGAGGGACACAGTGACAGAAGGGGGTTATGGCCTGATGGTTGTAATTGCTGCAGGTGTGTGTGTGTGTGTGTGAGCGAGGAAGATGGAGAGACGGGGGACGTGTGGGCAGTGTGAGGGTGTCACGCTGCTGTAATTAAAGATGATAGATTGTGCTGTCAGAGGCGTCAGGCTCTATGTCCCGACTCTCTTCACAGAGACACCAGCTCCTCTTTCCACTCTTCTCCAGTCCGGCTGCACAGTTCAGTTCTTACCTGCTCACTAAATCCAACAGCCGTGTTTAGCGTGTGATTTAAATGCAAAGAATGAGTCTGAAAAGTGTATCGTCACGCAAAACTAAAACTTTCCGTCCCTCTCTAATTCAGGGCGGTGAAGATCTGCACACCAGGAAGAAAAGAGCCCACCCCCATGACTCCCAGACGCACCCCTGCACGCTTCGGACTGTAACATTCCTCCAGGACGTTAGATCCCACCAACCACCAACCACCACCGCTCCTGAGAACTCGCCATCATCCACACTTGGACGACACCGGCATGAAGAAACACTTTGCTTCTAGCAACTGTCCGTCCCTCCCAGCATGGCCATAACCACCTGCAGTTCATGTACTGACCACTAGAGTGAGAACTTGTATAAGGCACAAGACCCACAGACGCGTCTCCCTCCACCTTCGTCATTCAGCTGTTACCGTGATACAATCTTAGGAAGGCTGTATTGTTTTTATATGTGAACATGGCTCAGAAGAGTTTTTACGAACATCTCTTTCATGATTTTAGCTGAAGTGGAAACATTTAATTTTCTATGTTGGGTTTGTTTTCCATCCTGATTGTATCATCAGTGATAAACAGTGATCATCTAATTTCAACGCTACCTGTCGTTTTTTTGTGTTGCTGCTGCAGCTTGAACAGTGTGTGCGGCTTGAAGTGCTGCTCCACGAGACTGAAGCACTATTCAAACCGCCCGAGTGTCTCCACACACTGGATCTATATACAAATACGCACACAACACACTCATGCATGTTTAGGCAGTTGACCCTTTTCTACTTCCAGCTCTGACATCGTAACGTGACACAGTTTTGCTTCATACAAAACATCCGCACGCCGGATTAAACACATCAGCTGTTTTACTTTCATGGTCCTTGTGTTCAAAGCGGTTTCCTTTGTGCGTCTCTGTTTGTCAACATCTTTTAAACGAGTAAAGTGTGTGTTTCTGTTGATGCTTGCCCTCCTCTGACATCTCAGCTGATCAGAAACTGGAAACTGTTTAGTGGAGGCCAGGTGTGTTTTCTCTTCTACATGGGACTCTGACAGCTGCAGGACATCCAATGGATTTTTTTTTTTGTTTTTTCTTTTCACATTGTTTGTAAATGAAAAAAAATAAAATAAATGTTAGTTTTTTTTAAGCCGACGTGATTTTATTAGGGCCCGAGCACTGAATGGTCAGAGGCCCTATTGAAATTGTAAGGATTTTTACTATTATTATTATTTCCCTTTGGGGGGCTGTTTCAGGGTCTAGACATGCTAAAAAAAATAATGAACCTTTGCAGGAAATTCAAGACCTAGGGATATTTTTTGTATTATGGAGTAATTTGAAATGGGTGTGGCAAAATGGCTCAACAGCGCCCCCTGGAATGCAGCTCCTAGGTTTCCCTTTGACCGATGTTCACAAAAATCGTAGCCCCGGTGTATCGTGACCAGAAGTTTGATTACACGCCATCAAAACACGAGGTTCTGTATCTCTGACATACAAGGTCCAATATAGTATAGTTTTCCAAACTAGACATGTAAGACAAGAGTCCCGGCCTGATGACATCTACACAGAAATTAGTACTTAAAATCACAGCGCCCCCTGGTGGAAAAAGGAAATGTCAGTTTTTTTGTATGTCTTACACTTGGATGTATTCCTCCTCATCCATTATCCAACCGCAATACTGTCAAACTGTATGAAATGGGTCTCAAGACATTGATAATGAAGACATAAGATTACTGAGACTTTTCGTCAAACGCCATATTGATTGCGTGGCGTTAAAGTTCATCAATTCTCCGTGAAACACGAAATTGCTGTAACTTCATTGTTCATGGTTCTATCTCACTCAAACTACATGTGTGAAACAACAGCCCCCCCCCCCCCCCCCCGAAGATATTCATATGGTTTTAAAGAATGGCCGTAGCAAAATAACTGACTTGCGCCCCCTAAAGTGCAGCCTATGATTTGGCAGACATGTAGAAAAATCGATAGGGACGCGTCTTTTCATAACAAATAAGTCTCTTGGATA
The DNA here is from genome assembly GCF_947347685.1 of Pleuronectes platessa. Classification (NCBI taxonomy): domain Eukaryota; kingdom Metazoa; phylum Chordata; class Actinopteri; order Pleuronectiformes; family Pleuronectidae; genus Pleuronectes; species Pleuronectes platessa. The sequence goes on from NC_070626.1 coordinate 18,641,731, forward strand.
GATATGCTGCTAGACCAAACAGGAAGCCCGCCATTTTATCTTTAGTTGCCATTTTGGCCATATTCCACACATTTAGTTTGAAGTACTTGTTCCAGGGCTTTCATCAGATCAACTTCAAATTGAGATGAGTGTCATCACAACAAGATGGAGATAAAAACTCAAAGATCGATTCTTCACACGGTGAGACCGTGGCTTTGCCTCAAAGTTTACACGCCATCAAAACACGAGGTTCTGTTTCTCTGACATACAAGGTCCAATATAGTATAGTTTTCCAAACTAGACATGTAAGACAAGAGTCCCGGCCTGATGACGTCTACAAAAAAATCCTGACTTAAAATCACAGCGCCTCCTGCTGGCTACAGGAAGTGACATGTCTTTTACTTTGATGAACAGCTACTGGTTGCTGTAACTGTTAAACAACACCTGCTGATTAATTATGAATTGATTGACAGGTTGCTTCTGCTCTACATGAAATTCCTCGATGTTCGATGGACAGTTAAAGCCTCAGAATATTCCTCTTACAAGCAAATAACAAAGAGAAGCTGAAATCCCATGTGGTTCTTTTGTTTGACAATACATTTGAGTAATGTTCTGTCAAATAATTGAAAAGTAATTGTTTCATCTCTACAGATGACAATTGCTTCTGCCAATGATCAAAAATCTAAAGTTAAGTAAACACAACGAAAAGAAGATTTTCACATGTTGAGGTGCAGTCAGGTGACGTTCGGCATTTTTACTTGACAGAAACTGTTCTTTGATTATAAAATATGGTTGCTGAATAATTTGAAGAATCTTACACATTCAATTTAGCAAACATGACGAGGACATGAGTATCGGGTCTGGAAAACCTCCACACCTCCTCTCCTGTCCAAACTGTGACATGTGACGACCTTGTTCTAACGACCGACCGAAGGTCACGGGCCTCGGCCACACGTGCAAACACGAGTTACACCAAACATCGTGAACACGGCGGCGTCCTGTGAGCGACATCCTGGAATCCTCAGAATGGTTGTTTTCATTGTCAACCTCACAATCGGGAGCTGAGGCGAGTGAGAGTGATCAGAGGGAAACATGAGCCGGGGTCCGTCCCCCCCCCCCCCCCCCCCCCGCACCCACAGATGTCACACATCTACATGAGTGATCCTGCGGCTTTGAAAGCCCTCAGCTGTGAAGATGCTGATGTGCTTTAGATGAGGCTCTGTGTGTGTGTGTGTGGGTGTGGGTGTGGGTGTGTGTGTGTGTGTGTGGGTGTGTGTGTGTGGGTGGGTGGGTGGACCCCGGCTCTGGCTTTATTGAAGCTCTATGTAAATCTTCAGGTCACGAGACTGTTGAACAAAAGCCTGGATGATGTTGCCATGTCCTTTCTTGGTTACGCTGACATTTCTTCACGTCTCTCGACTGAACCCCGTCTCACTGGCTGCCGTCAGTTGGGGGGGGGGGACTGAAGTGATTTGACTGTGCAGCGACTGCCCGTGTTTTCCTGTGTGCTGCTGCTCCCCCCTTGTTGGTCATTGTCCTCCGTCTCACTGTAGCCCTCATGCAAATAAGCGTGATTATGAGCGCTCCCTTGACCCCCTCCATTCCCCGAGAAGCCTTGATTGAGTGTGGCAGGCGGAGGAGGGGACGGATATAATGGACTCCACCAACTTTAATGAGACAAATCTCGGCGACGGGCTGACATTTTGAAATAGTCCTTGTGAATGACAGTGTCAGCAGTCACCTTTACCAAAGCTTTCCAGGGAAGGTCCCTGTAATGATGGAGGGAATTAAAATGGCCTCCGAGGCGGCGGAGACGGGAGCCGCGGGATTAGGGCGCAAAGCCACGCCTCTTAAATGGGCTCTGCTGCCACACCCCCGAAAATAAAGACGCAGCCTTTCTTCATAAGAGAGCGGCTCTGCGGCGAACACATATCGCCGCCCGGAGACTTCTGGGATTATAGTGAACGCTAGTTGTTGACCACATGTGAGATTTGTGGAGATGAGCCGTCCCTCACATTACCCCCCCCCCCCTTGTTCTTGTGTCTGGTGGCAGACAGGCACAAGCTCCGCTGTCATTACAAACTTAATAAGAGCAGAAGTGAGATTGATGAGAAAAACAGGAGCATCAACTGCTCTTTTAATTAACTCTTGTCCCATAATGGTGCCGGGACGGAGGCGCCGAGCAGAGAATGAGACGTTTTCATTCGCTTTCTGCCCCTCTCTGTTTTGTTGCCTCGCTCACCCCCCCGATAATGAACAGCCTTCTGGGACCCAATTACATCCAAGGCTGCATTAGGAGCACAGCAGGCCCAGTGGAAACTTCAGCTGAGTTTCCCCTCATCTCCCCCCCCTCCCTGTTACCCTGCTGGAGATGGCCTTCACTTGATTGAATTTAGAATAACCCCCCCCCCCCCCCAGAACACACATACACACACACACACACACACACGCCCTCGTCTTCTGTTACCTTCACCACTTCTGAACCCACATGTGGTTTACGATGGAGCAGGAAGCGCTGTGTGCTTGTTGTTCGCTGTCCTTCACTTGATAACTGCGCACACTGATAAAGTGGCTTTGTGTACGATGTGTAATAGCTGCCGTGGATTGGTGCACTTAGAGCCTGCTTGTGTCCCTGCTCCATGAAGAGCACGCACAGAGGAAATATTTAAAACCAGACAACTGTGTGTGTGTGTGTGTGTGTGTGTGTGCGGTTTAGCCTGAATACAATCTGAAATCCTGAAATGTGCAGATTTTGTGTTTTAATATTATCCCCTCTGCCACGGAGGAGGTCCGCTTGTTAGCTTCTTCACACAAAAACTACAGGACGGATTATCACGAGACTTTGGGGGAGGATGTGGTTCAGGATTTCATTCACTTTTTCCTTAATATTGTGAGATGTGGTGTTTTGTTCTGTTTCGTGGAAGCTGGGGTAACTGAACGGCTTTTTCAAAATTACTTTCTCAAGAAGAGAAAAAATCAACTGGTGAAAATACAAAAATCGACATTTAGTTTTAGTGTGAAACTTTGTCGAGGACATGAGCTGCTATAGTTTAATGTTCAATGTCAGAAGCTGAATAATATCGACACACATCTCGTACTCTAATGATAACAATGCTAACATGCTGCTCTTGAACAGGTTTAATATTCACTATGTTCACCATGTTAGTTTAGTGTTTTAGTCCATGAGCATGTTCTATTTACCAGTATCAGTTAATTATTCTTTAGAATCTAATCAGTTCAATGGCTGAGAAACTCCAGTAAAACCTCAAAAATGTGACCTCATGGTGGCGCTAAAGATGAATAAGGGTTTTCATGACCTTCACCAAGGAGGTTATGTTTCATCTGCATTTGTTTAAGAAATTCTATGGAAGGGACCGACATGACCTACGGATCTTTAACATTATGAGATTGACTGTTTTTTCTTGTTTTCACTGATTCCTCAGAGAATAATTCATGGATAAATTAAATCAGGTTTATTGAGAGGATTGATGATTATGAGCCATTTGATGCAGATCCAGATAATAATCTGGAACTCTTGGTTTTAAATGTGGTTTCAGAAGGGGACTGTTGTGCCTAAGCGGAGGTATAGGCTCATTCTAGTTTGGATTCAACCCCTGGGGACCATGAATGTCATGAAAATGTCATGGTATTCACACAAACCGTGCTATAGCATCACACCCTAAGTGAGACTTACGTTTCCCAAGTCTGTCAGAAAGGTTATTTGTAAAGACACTGATTATATATTATTTTTTACGTTACGTTCCTACAGATACTATTCAAACACACTCTACTGGAGCCGGCGAGACCTTTATTGCCTCTAAATGCAATGCTTGGGGATATGTGAGGCATTAATAACAATTATTGGTGTTCTTTAGCTTCCTCAGACACCTTAAGTGTTGTGTATTGACTGCTATGCTAGAAAGAATGTTGCCTATTGATTTGGCTAAGGCAGAAAGCGGTGGTGTCTTCTTCCTGTAAGGCTGGAATTAATCCTTCCATGCTGCCAGTGAGTGAATAACTTACAACGCAGCAGCGGAGGAGCGGACTCCAGCTCCTGTGGACGCTGCGTCCTCACTGGTGAACGTAAAAAAAGTCAAAGATGGGCACAAACACGTGTGTAGCGACGGTACGTAACAGGAATGTTTGTATTGGATCAATACTTAAAGTTAAAGAGATGCTTTGGATATTTCGTATATCGCTGAATTTTACAATCATTTAACGTAACATTGTGGTTTCTTAATATTTTACAATATGTAGTGAACCTTTCTTCTGGTTTTCGTTCTGTAAAACTGAATTTTTACACTCAAAACAACCGATATCCTTTACTTCTATGGGCACATGTACGAAATGTACGAGCGGTGCAGCATCCAGTAATGTTTTCCACTGCTCCATTGTCTTATCCCTAACCAACACTTTGTGTATTCTGTACTAGCATGCTTGGTCTAGCTCCCTGTGGACCTTGTGGTTACTAACAGCTCATCCACTACTGCTTAGGGGTCTTATTTTGTTCTAGAAGAAAGACTTTTCACTGTCAAACTCAGACATCCCATGTGATTGAAGGCCGGTGGGCATGGAACTCTCAGAGCTGCCCTCAAAGCTGCAACAATGCCTGCGTTCACACAGCCAACTTGTGGTGGGTGGAGTGGAAGAACAAAGACGAGCTTGTTAGGATTTAGACGCCTTTATTATTTTCTTATTTGGCTGCGATTTTCTGTCTGTGTGCCCATATTCATTAAGACTTGGGCTACACTGGCTTGTGTGTGTGTGGGGGGGGGGTCCACGGATCTGCCACTAGTTTCTGTTTGTGACACAAAACAAAACACAAGCTTCCCTTTTCTTGTCGAGAAACTACAGAAAAAAATACAAAGATATTCAGATACATTTACAAAGAATTCATGAAATAAAAACTCATGTGATTCAGAATTTCAAAATGATCACAATTATTATTCAACCCAATTGGATGCATTTTCTGATTGTTAATAAATTAAAAGATAAAACTAAATTAAATAAATATTTTATTTTCTTAAGCTTCACGTATCCAACAACAGTAATGTCTGTCCATCTGAAGAAGCTTCTAACAAAATCATTTATTACTTATATCCAAGAAGGATATGTTTGTGTGTTTGTTGTGAGGAAGATTAAACAAAAACTATTGACCAGGTTTCCACGAAACTTGGTGGAATGATGCTGAATGGATGAGGGAAGAGCTCAATCAAGGTTGGCATGGATCTGGATCCGCGGGCAGATCCAGATCCATGCCAACCTTTCGTTTCCCTCACTCTATTTAACATTGTGAGGCTGTTTTTCACCATTTTCCCAAAGAATAATTGACGAAAAATCTGTCTGATATCTGCGAGTGTGTAGATTGGAATGGAGACTGTAGGGCCATGGAGGAGGGATGTGCTCTTCTGAGTGCAGTTCTCAAAGGAGACTCTAAACTCAAAATATAACAAAAATAATGAATCACATAAAAAAAAAAACTTCATAGCTTTTCCCCACACTCTAAAACCCTTCATGAGGTAAAACAGATCATGTGTTTTATGTGCTTATCATTGATAACAAAATGTCCATGTGTTTGAAAAGGTGGGATCCAGGTCAGTGTGTCTCTCCTGTTGAAAGCGTCCCAGCTTTGCTCCAGTCTCGGCTGCTGTGAAGGAACTCAGGCGGTGAGAGGTCGGCCGTGACTCTTCTCCTCTTCTGTATCCTCTCCGCTCGATGAATCAAAGCTCCTCACATGTCAGAGTGCTGCGAAAGCAAAAGAGAGACTTCACTCCAATAAACGGCTGATCAAAGAGCATTAATGCTGCTGGAGACAAGGGACGTGTCAATGGACTTAGACGAGACTACAGAGCAACGAGATGACGTCCTGGGCTGCTGAGTTTTCTTACAATTTTTTTTACACTGCTGCCAATATATTCAATCCTGAAATCTCAGTTTTGGTAAGAAGATAAAAAAATATTTTTCTCAGCCTTTATTAAAAAAAACCCTCTACATTTGATTTCAAGGGCGACCGCTCATTTAAGCTCAGTTAAATGTTGCTCTACTCATACTAAGAAAAAGGCTCTGTCACACACATATCTGGGGTCAAAGTTCACCGAAGTTGAACTCCAGGTGAGCCACGCAGCAGATCTGAGGCGCCACAGGAAGTGAATGTTTGATTTACCCCCTCGCTCGCACATATTAGGAGTAAACATGAGGTGAAGGTTCACCACGTGTGTGTGTGACTGGCCCGAACTGTTAGAAAACACAACTGAGGTGCATTATGGGAAATGCAGTTTTTGGAGTAAAAAGTCAGGATGCCATGACTTCTAATGCGTTAGGTTTGAAGTATTTGAAAACAATATATTTTCTTGTGAAATATCCAACCTTAAACGTCCAGTGTTTAAGATTTAGATGAAAAGGATCTGTCGGCAGAAATTTAATATAAAATACTAATTAGAATTTCACTAGTTTTTCTTTTAAATTGTATGAATTGTTGTTTTCTTAACCCCAGATTGGACCCGTTATATTTAAATACTTTATATCAACATTGGTAACTGTCCTCTTTACGGAGGCCGCCATGTTTTTTTACAGTAGCCCACACTGGACAAACTAAACAACTTTTGAGATTTGATGACAACAGAAGGTTCCCACAGGTTTTCTTTCACCTTCGGAAGGGGAGGGTGAAGTGAGGGGTATTCAGCTGCAACATGCAACTTCACCACAAGATGTCACTAAACTCTACACACAGAACTTTTAATCAAAAACAAGCCAAAGTTAACAAATATGAAATGTTGTTAACCAGCAACCTTATAAGAACTTTGGGTAAATGAAAGTCTTAAACTAATTAAAAGATTATTTAAGAATATATCAATACTCAACCAACCAATCCTGAGCCTTAATGATGCCTCATGTGTGTTTGGTTACTAACCTCTGCCAATCAAACCTTTTCTGGTCACTTTCACTGTTTAGCACGTCTCCAGCAGCTGCTGTGTCACTGAAGTCTGGTCGATATTTACAGTAGCTGGAGGGAGAAAACATCGACTTTCAGCAGGCGAGATCACAAGAGCTAAAATCCCCCTGTAACAATGCTGCCTAAATCCCCAATCTGGAATCTCCTGTTGTGTCAAAACACTGCCTTATTACATGATTGGACCGAAAAAAGTTGATGGCTTTTTTTATTTGTGAAATGCGTCTCTAACCAGATGTAAATTGTAACAGAATGCAAATTTGCTCTGCTTATTCTTGCCGAGTTTCCACAGCGTCCCAATCCCTCTTAAGCTTCTTGTTGACCGCGTCTGCCTGCTTTGTGTACACGATTGGCTTCTCAGCTATTCCAACTGCATCGTAATGTCTGCCCTTTTGTGCAGCTCAATTCCACCGGAATAAACAGAATCACATGTGCAAAATTATTTTCTAACACAGATAATTAGCCGAGGAAACAATCCCGAGTATGAATAATAATGTGTCGTGCCAACATTATAACTTTTAAGCGTGGGAAAAGAGAGATTTGAATGCCAAGGGAAATGAGCTTATCAAATAAAGCTTGAAAATGTGCAGTGAATGAAATGAGTCAATCATTTTAATGTGAGATGGGAGCCCTGAGGAGAATAAATAAGCAATCGTCACATCATGCAGCGAGAACAAATGAGCATGGTACACAATTAGGCAGGGTCACATTCTGCCAGAGCTATGAGCGTGGGATGGGCTAATGAGCTGTGTGAGAGTGTGTGTGTGTGTGTGTGTGTGCGTGTGTGTGTGTTTGTTTGCATGTGTGAATGTGCACAGCGAGAGAAGGAGGAAGTAGGAGATGAAAAAGCTGATCTGCCGCCTTCAAAATTCTGATGCAGAGACTGAGACAGCCAGACACACAAGTGGCAAGTCAGGCAAGAGACAAAGATAAAAGTACAGAGGGGCTGGTGGGGAAGAGGTGGGCTATCAGTTGACTTGGCATCTGGGGCGAGTAGACGAGCAGGCAGACAGAGCAATGGGCAGGTAGAGCAGCCGAACAGACAAAAAGAGGAGAAGTGCCTCAGAAAGAGCAACGGCACAGAGCTTTCAAAGGCAACTCATAGTTATTAACTATTCAATCACATAAAGGAGAGCTGAAGGCGTGAAAGGTTGCGGACCGAAGCACTTTTGCTCCAGTGCATTAAGAGCCTGGTCCAGCACTCTGGCTGCGTGAAAGAGAAATAGATTGCCTCCCAGGAAGATGACTGCTCAAAGGAGTTGGCTTTTTTCCCCTTAATAACAACAATCTGCTGTGAGAATCTAATCCTAAGTACCATTTACACCGAATCTAGATAACTTCTGCTCGGGAAAGCATATATGAATATTTCATTCCCACAGATATACAAATAAACAGAACAAGCCCCCCCATCAATCAGGGGATAGTCTCAAAATAAGTGAACTGTAAGACCAAATTGCAAATCGTTAATTCCTAGAAAAGCACTTGGCATTTGGGGAACAACTGGTGGAAATGAAAATGTGTTTTTTCACCAAAGCCTAAAATGTCTTTGATGCGCAGACACGGGTGTGCATGACCCGTGTGGTCATAAAAAAGGGAAATATCTAGTGAAACACTCACAATGTTGATAACGTGAGTGACATATACACAACAACAAACCAAGCATGAACACTGTCCCCCCTAGCAGTTCTATCTCTGCCATTAAAGTCAGATATGGATGCACCCTTTAAGCCCCCTACTCTCCTCTTCACTGGCCTAATTCTCCCTCCTCAGTGGTGGATAAGAGGGATCACGAATCCATCCATATGCATGGCCAACTATCTGTAGAGGGGATGTCAGGTCTCAGACTGGCCAGCTTTCTGAAAGTACTGGTAATGACACTTAATGAAAGCTGGGGAGCCGGGGCTCTGAGAGGGAAAGCCTGTACATGTATTCCCCCTAGCCCCCCACCCGGCATCCTGACCAAGCCTTCAGACACCATAAATAAACAAGCGTGCTGCGTGAGAACAGACGTGGCATTTCACCGGCTTCTCTCATGCCATTTCATCCACTTATTAATCTATTTATTATTATTCCCTGGATCACTGGTTTGCTCTCAGCCCACCGCTGTATGCTCGGCCCCCTGCAGGGCTTCTGAATGCCCCAAGACATTGGTTGGTCTCTGCAACCCCGTGGCCCCTTAATGGGCTGCGTTTGCATCTGCTCTCCACGAATAAAAAAACAAGAAGAAGAAAGTCCAGCAACTGTTCAGACATGTCACACAACACTGTCATCTCCGTGATTGGACGAGTTTGGCATACAAAGGAGCAGTGGTGTCTCCTGTGCTGCAGGTGATGTGTTAGAGAGAAGCATGGGGAGGGTGCAGGAGTTGCAGAAGGGTGGCGAGGCGCAAAGTAAACTGAGGGAATGAGGGGATAGAGAGGCTCTTCTTAGCACAAGCCCCTATTCAGTACAGTCAACACACGGCAGATTGGGTTCACGTCTGTCTCCCCTCGCTCTCGCTCAGCCACCGTTCCTCCACCATCAGAAACTTATCCCTTCAATCAGCACAGATTTCCCTCCTTTCACTTTGAGAGTTTTCCAGATGGGAATGTGATGCAGGCAAATTCCAGGTTACACACGTCTGGCTTAGTGGGAGGCCCGGCGGTATTGGCTGAGCAAAATGAGACGGCTTCAACTGTGGGACAACACGCCGCCAACAAATAACCCTTTTAATAACAACACATTCAATTCATATTTTATTTAGAAAAAAGTTAGATGTCTCCATGGTGAGGCTTGAGTGACATTGAGCTTTAAGAACCCAATGTGGTGAACACTTTCCTGTTGGTCTGGCCGGGGGAGCGAATGTCAGCCGGTCATTTGGGTGAAAGGTTTGCCAAGCGGTGCCAGGGAGGTGCGACCTCTTCCTTTGCTGCACCGCGTCCTTCATCTACGCCCACTCATCGACATCGCCCCCGTTAGCTGCACAAATGTGTCTTCAGTGTTAACAAGCTTTAGCCATCAGACACTCAGGTGGGGGACGACACGAGGCAGGCCACAGTCGAGCTGGTTACAGTGGGGGTCATTGTGGGTGCAGGCGGAGTGGAGTGCTAAACATGGTGGTATGTAAAGGAGAGCGTGTGCTCTGAGGGATGGAGGACAGAGAAATGTGCTGGGGCTGCATTAGCAGCAGGACCCAGAGGCATAACCTCTGGGGCGCGGGGGGGGGGGGCGGCGGACTTCAAACACTGATGTGCAGGCTGCTCAGGGCTCTCATGCTGCTGATTTCACAGCAGGAGAGCAAAGACCATTAGTCACACAAACACACTGAGGCCTATGCTAATCCCAGAACAAGAAAAATCAACATGACAGCCAATAAAATCTTGGGAGTTATGCAGCAGCTGGGCTTTTTCCAGTGATACTGTCTGTGATGAGTGTCTGCTGCTGAGTGTTTGTATTGACCCGTGTTTCAGATGAGCCACTCCAGGAACACTCACGCTCCGTCTGAAAGCTCGCCGCTTTGTCACCGACACTGTCTCTGGAGCCGAGCACAGAGAGAGCAGGCGACATGTAGTCACAGAGAGGGGCTTGTATAGATTTGCCACCCCTCTTTTAGAAGAGGACTGGGGTCTTTGTCACCGTTTAACACAGGAGAACGATCAGAGCAAAACATGGACAGTCTCAGGTCAACACGTCTGCGATGTGTCACTTGTAAACCTGGTCAGAGGAAGGGAAACACTCCAGGTATTCTCAGGATGGTTAGACTGTGTCTATGGCAACAAGTATATTTTGACCAAGTGGACAGATCGTCCGTCTGAGGCGCTGCACTGAGATTTATAACTGGATTTAGAGAACGAACAAAGAACAGGAAACATTATTCTACGCTTAACGGCTTCAGCGGCAGTGATTCATCAACGCGGATGAGAATGTTTTGTTTCTTAATGAAGCAAAGTGACAGCTCACATCAAGCTGCTGCACTCACACATCACACACTCCACGTCCATTCAAAAGGAGCTAAACGCCAGGATGAAAAGTTTTCGGTGACCCCTTGTAGTTCAAAGCTTCTGTTGTTTGAGGTCGATAGTGATACACTGCAGCAAAGTGATTTCAAAGACCAGAGATAAACAAAAACAAATTTTTTCCTCCGGTGTTTAACAGTTTTTTTTAAATCAGTCTATTTAGGTTGTAATGCATTGTTTATTTAGTTGGCAATGAATCAAAGCATTTATAGCTGATAAAGACTCAGCCCTCTGTATGAATACACCCACAGGGACATAAACGGTCTTAGGCCGTATTTAAACTCCATGAAAAACAAAACATATCGGTTGAATATAAGATGAGAGAAATATTTTGTTTATTTGTTTAGTACCTAATATTATTATTATATTAGAAGTCAATTAGAGCCCTAGCCCTATTTCCTCACGAGTATGGGGGAAGAATACTCATCCGTAGATTTACAAAATGAAAATTTGTCAATGTCAGAGAATATTTTCTTGGTACATACCTGGATATGATTCTCTTAAATCCTGCTCTCGTCTGGCTCAGCATTAAGTCTCATGACCTCAATTTGCTGAATTTCCACACCCTACTGCAGGTGGAGTCATCTGTTCATGTAGACACACACACACACACACACACACACACACACACACACACACACACACACACGCACACACACACACACATAAAGTGCACTGTATTTCACACACTGTTGCATTCGATAGTAAAGCACAATTCTCATCTGTCCACTCTCTTTCTTGGCGGAGATGCATGATCTTCGTGCTTTGCACTTTTATTTTCACTGCCAGTTTTTCATTTGCTCGCCTGCAGCAATGATGGAATATGATAAAATGTGCATTAGCTATTGTTGGGATGGAAACCAATTACCGCGCCAAGTGCACCGAGATCTCATTCGTAGTGTGTTGGTGTATTAGGGCCGTACGTCCGTTCCAGCACCAACCAGGAGAAAATGTAGGCACACGCTCTTCTGTGAACAAAACACTATGGAAGAGAAGGAGGAAGAAAAAGGTGGGAAGTAAAGGACAGAGGCTGAGGGAGGAAATATATAATAAAATATAACAAACAACAACTCATCTCATATTTGCTGCAAAGTCTATGTTTGTGTTGAAACCTCGGCTGTTGCTACTGTACATCTATAGTTAAAGACTAAAGGTTGTGCACATCTCTAAAAATAAGACACACTGGAGGACTGAGAAGTGAGGAGACACTTAGATGACTAGTTGTGGTGTTAGAGCGATGCTATCACTACCTTTATTCAAACGAAGCACTCCACTGTCGACCCCCTGCGAGTTATGATACTCAGCTCCACAAGCCGGCACTCGCTCATACAAGCCTGCAGGGAGACAAAAGATTATGAAAGATGGTTTAAGCTATGGTTAATTTGAAAGAGCAAACATATTTAGTTCCGGACAAAAACAACATCTGAGCCCTTTTAAGTGCGACACACAGAATGAGAATGAGAATATGATGAAATATCATAGATACAACTAAAACTGAACATCTGTATATAGTATATACACTGAAACATGGTGGGGTCTATCTACAGGAGAGTGCACATGGTGAAAGGTGTTTTTTGACCAAGGAAGATGAACTAAACTGTATCATAATTAAAAGTATAAGTCACTTAAGGATCCAGCCACTGCTAAGACCTCTATTTTAATTAGTATTGTGGACAGGGGGAGAGGTAAGGTCAAAAGATGTCCCTCATCCATGGGCTGTCATGTCATCACTGCTTTTGACCTATGATATAACCATTAACACTGCCTGCCCAGCTCCTTCCTCCATTTGTCAGGCGATGGAGACATTTTTAGTAATGACCACGTATTCGCCTTCTTCTCCATATTGCACACAGAGAGTCGAAGTGGGGACGATGCCGCTTAATGAATCCCTGGCCTTTCTAAATGACAAACACCGGGTTGCATTTCAAAATATAATTCTGGTGTATATGTACTACACAGGGTTTGTCATGAAAACCTGTGCTCATGGTTTTCAGTGGCCACTCTATTGTGTCACTCCGTTCCCAGTTTGAGCTCCACAGCCATTTACTGCCGGTGAGGGAGAGGGAGGCTGTGAGCACAGCACCACCATCACAATGACCTTTCCACAAGCCCAGGGAGCACGCAATGCAGAGGAGAGGCAATAAAAGTAATGAAAGAAGCAAAGGCAATTAAAGTGGTGTGTGTGAGGGGAGCGTGGCGGAGATGAGCCTAACTGGAGGCAGCCCTGGAATGCACTACAGCTCCATATCCCCCATAATCCCTGTGTGATCGCAGAGCAACCCTGGTGTGCTCCCAGTCTGATCATCCTCTCGCCGCATTCACCAGCTAATCCGTGCAAAAGGACAGCCGTGCACACGCACTTTACACACACACACACACACACCCACCCACACACATATATAAATGTCATTCAGAGGTACACACATCTCTGCACACGCTGCTAGAGTAATTATTATAGGCTGCATACAACACGTACTGCACGACAAAGTGAGGGAACTACTGAAAATAAATTACCAAACACAAACACATTCAGGCTCACATTTATACACACACATTTAATTCTAGAAAATGAGTTGCTCTCCTCCCGCCCTCTGCAGCGCCGTGTTTCCTCGCGGCCACTGAGAATCATTAATGCCCTTCCTCTGGTGCAGCCACACAACCAACAGCAATTATTTCTAAAAGCAAAGCAAAGTGAAAACAGGCATCGAACGCACAAATATACACGGCACATAATCATTATGATTTTGTTAGGCTGGCTGTGTGAGGGTTGAGGAGGTGGCGGTGTCTCGGACTTCATTTTCTCCCGCGGAGTTTACTGACCGCAAAATGACAAGGATGCTTTCCTTAAACCAATTAAGAGGCTGCAGTGCTGCTGTTACCATGTGACACTGAAAGCACTTAAGGAGGCTGACGCCAGGCCTCAGAGACGAGCCAGAGATGTGCTCTTGGCTCAGAAGTCAGCGTCCACACGCACACGCACGCACATGGAATTACACGCGTATGCAATCATGCATGCATACAGACACACACATCAATAAAAGCAATGCCACTGTAGACAAGAGGGCAAGAAAGACAAGAAGAGCTCAGAACCAAAACAAACAACAAAACCCTAACACGTGAGGTCTGCAGGATTAAGGTCTGTGAGTGGCTGAAATAAAAACAGGGAAATCCAGCTGCTGCATATCTTCAGTTCACGAGAAGATCTCATTATCTAATCAGCTTTAGGAACAGACTCCCCTTTCCATAACAACAGAGTCAGATCTAGCCTGTAGTGTACAATTAGCCAACAGAGCAACTTCCAGAGGTTGCGACTCTACTTGAGAGAGGCTGCGCGGTCCACGCTAATGACCACAGCGCTCTGTGAAGGGGCTATAACGTTGTGCCCCCTTATCAGCTCGGGCTATCTTAAAAACTAATACCACTGCTGAGAGAAGAGATGAGACCCCCTTTTATTCCCTCCTATCGTAGAGCACTCCCATCGTTAGTGTGCTTGGGGCTGGTGGGGCACCGGCTGGTCAAAGTGCCGCTTAAAGAATGGAGAGCTGCTGTGTAAATAGGCTTGATCGGTATCAATGTTGGTCCTGGCTGCTCAGATGCTGGCAGCAGTTTCGGGCGACACACAGCGAATGCTTTGAATTTGCAGTTTACAGTGTGTGTGTGTGATGGAGGCCTAATAATAAGCTACTGTCCAATCATTCATGCTAACAAAAAACAACAAGCCAGAAGTCTTGTTGGATACTGAATAATGCAAAGAATCATGGAGGAAAAACAGGCACTTTGTCTTCTTTTCCACGATGGTCTGCATTATTCAACATCTAGTAAGACTTCTGGGGCCTAGTGTTCTGTACTGCACCTGCCTCACTCAAGAACACCGGTCAGATTTTGGATTTGTTAATGTTGAGGAGATAAAGAGTCATGTCACTGACAGAGTAGCATCTGAAGACAACTTCCACATGAAGAAGCAAAAAGATCTCATCCAGCAACATTAGACCTGTTTGATCTCCCAGTAGGAGACAAACTCAAGCTTTGAGATAACTGCATGGCCTCTCTACAGGAAACACATTCAAACTATACATCCTCCATTCACCTTCATATCAACAACCCACGCAGAGCATTAACTTAAGAAGATCTGGTTCGGAATCAGTTTATTGAGCTGAAATCTGTATGTATATAGCACTTATATAGACCTGATGATCAGTCATAGGCCCTTTACAATACAGTGTTAACATTCACCCATTCATCCATACATCTATGTGCATCTCTTTCTCTATCACGCCTCATTCATACACTGTCAGGGTCACTTTGTGGTTCAGCATCATGCCTGAGGACACTTCAGTGTGCAGGATGGGGGAGATGGGGATCGAACCGCACACCTGGTAAGTAGACGACCCACTTTATGAATGATAGTGCTTCTCGATATTTTTGACTTTTGACTCCTTCTGTAATGTACCTTCTTGAACATCCTCACATGCATTCATATTGCAGAATGGTGATAAGGTTATAAAACATAATTTGATATATATAAAAAAAAAAATCAGTTCAAGAGTATTAGGGCCATATTGAAGGATAATAGAATGAGGGATTTTGAGAATAAGGTTGTGAGAATGAAGTGATAGTTGAGAAGAAACTCTATTATGAGACTTGATAATGATAATGGTGTGCTGATGAGCCACAAATTGAATTATTTCTTTTTTTGTGAAACCTATATCAAAGTTGAAGGCAAAGAGATGCTCCAGAGTCTTCATTTGAACACAGGCGACATGTTGATCTTCTGATATTCCCCCTATGACATGCAGCCTAAAATTACGACTTTATTCTCATGGTTTATATCTATATTCTCTTAGTATTACAAGTTTATTCTCGAAATATCCCTTTTTTTCCTTTCAAAGTTTTCCAGCTCAGCTCCAGCTGAACCACGTCTGCCTCTGGATGGCGCTCTGGAACTCTATCAAACACACACACACTGCTTACACTCCTGCAGCAGGTAGAGAGGAGCGATAATGGATGGCTGTCAGTGACGCCCCCTTGTCCTCATCTCCCCTAATCTGCCCTCACATCTCGTGGAGCTGCATGGCTGTTGGAGTTTCACGTCGGACTAAGTTCGACAGTCACGTTCCATCCTCTGGTGGAGATTTAAAGCACATAGGTGGGCAGATGAAAGATACCCCTTATATGCATGAAAGAGATCAAATTGGGATTAAGGAGATTAATTTCAGATGGTAATTGAGAGAGAAACTTTTTCATCAGATTTATCTAACTTTCTAAAGGATGTCAAATGTGATTTAATTTGCTAACAGATGAATGCTTGGTAAATTGCTGTGCTTCAGGCTTGTGTCCCTTTGGCTGGTGTGGAATCATATATCATCAAATTTCACGACTTGTGAAGATCTGACTCATTTCTCTTGGCTTCCTCTGGGGTTAAAAAATAATTACTAGTTTTCGAAACACAAATTCAGACTGAAACTAATTCAATTTGTGAACATGGCCGGAGGGGGACTCTGAGTGGTGCATAAACGGTTGTAACTAGGCTTCAATCAGAGGACAAGCATGGCAGAACAATGCCCCTTCAGAGATGACGAAATGACCTTGGAAATCACAGTTCAGACGCTCAGAGTGGATCATAGATTCAAATCAGAAGTGAGTCTGACAGTCTAGTGCTGCTGGATGTCATAAATATTGTCAGATAAACACTGACATGAGTGCTCCCTCGTCAGGGAAGTGTAAAACCATCAAAAGGTTAATGTCTCCTTATTCTCGTTTGTGTAAAGTGTGTTAGCCACAGTGTCTACATGACTGTCTCACATGCCCACAGTTATTTCACAATCTAATTCATTCGTGGAACAGAAGTGTCTTCAAATTAGGTTTCGATTTGGGACCAGTTCTTTGCCGTTTCCTTATATCCTGTATTTGTGTCAGTTGTTTAAAACCAGACTACTTATTTATCAGCATTTCTTGTCGTTATATTGTGCAAAATTTTAAAACTTCATAAAGACAGATCAATAAAAAACTGAAAATCTAACACAAAAACAGCAAAGTAGCAAATGAAATATGTTTTCATTTCTTACACATTCTGCACCTTAACATTAACAAGCTTTCATCCAAGATTGAGGATTCCTGGGAAACTTGATCGAGACGGACTATAGGATTCAAGTTTCATATTTTCTAGCACTTCTGGAAATGTCTTTTGATCTGGCTGTGAGTCGTTCTCTAATTGAATTTCTCCCTCTCCCTGTTTCCTGATCCTCCTGACCTGTTGCTGCTGCCTGGCCTGGATCACGTGACGCTTTTCAAATTGGTCTTGAAGCCGACACACAGGTCACAGGAGGCATCGTGTCAATAAGGAAACCATCTTATCAGATTACCAGGAAAATTTTGGCCACTGTAAAAAAAAATACATGGAATTGTTCAGAAATAAGTATAAATACAAAAACAACATATATTATTACCATTAGTTCTTATGGAGGGTTGAACAAATTGAGGGGAAATGATTCAAACCTTTGTCTCAAAAGCTATTATTGCCATGATTATGTGGATTGAAGACGAAAAGATTCAAATCCCGATAAGATTCAAGTAGATAAAACATGCACAACTGAAACTACTGTGTGTTTACAGAGCAGTACACTGAGACACTTACTTCGATCAATATATTGATGTTTTGTAATAGGCTCTAAATGACTCAGGTTAGAGACTGCTGTGCAGTAGGCCTGCCATCTACGTCTGTTTCTGCAATTCATTCAGCCCCAACATACAACACAGGCGAGGACAGCTAAGAAAAACTAAAAAAGTCAAATAGCTAAATAAAAAAAGATGTGTTGATACGAATGACAATGACATACATGCAGTGCAGAGTGACCTTGTCAAAGATTGTCCCACAGCAAATCTTATCTCGTGGGTTTGTTTCTCATGAGAGCCTCGTGGCTGTGTCCTTGTTATAACTGTCCTTGAGCAGGACCATAGTCCTGGTCACTGATTGAAAGATGCTCCAGATACAAACAACATGTTATGTTGAGGTAGTTGAGGTGACAATGCACTCTAATATACTAATACATTTACTGTTAGTATAACATATAGTAAAAATAAAAATGACGATAAAGAAAAATAGAAGAAGAAAGAAAAAGAGAAAAATCAGGGGTCCTTATCACTCTGATGACAGTGTTTATATCATAATTTGCTGCTTCTCAGCTTTAGTGTTGCCTCGAGCTGTAGCTCTTGTTGATTGTGACTGTGACCTCCATGCCGTTTCCTCATACTGCTCAGAAATCCACCTGGGTCCAGACTTACAGCATCACAAATTGTAAAGTAATTTATCTTGCGAACTTTTAAATGCCAACAGTACGCAAGGAAATTGCCCTTATCCTTAAATACACTATACAACAGGGGCTGCATCCTTTGGAGGACTCAGTCTCAATGACCGCTCCAATGAAATGAGATGGTTTAAAACATGGAGGATTTCCTATTTACATGACCAGCTCATTTACATCTCCCACACTTACTATTGCATTGTTATCGGCAGTAAATTCATAGAAATTGTAAGTGAATGGATCAAAATCAATACATCAGAAATGTGTGCATATGTGACAGATTCAATCTGACCATGCGGACTTCAACATTCATGAAGTGTGAGTTGTCCTTTTGCCACTCTCTGCTTTGTGTGTATGTTTGTGTGTGTTTGTGTGTGTGTGACCAGGCTGACCAGGGCCTATTTAAAGCCAGGTGAAGCAACTAATTAAATATCAGCGGGCTCAGTTCCATCTTTACCTCCAACATTAACTGGGACCACAGCCACGGGTCAGTGCGCTTACAAACTCATGACGTTTTAAGGAGAAGAAAACAGCACAGGGAGACAGAGATGGGGCTGAGTGGACGTTGTATTACGTTGCGTATATGAACATAGAAACACAGCGAAGTGAAGACTCAGTCAAGACCTTTCTCTGTTCTCAGTTTCACCTCAGATACACAGAGGAAAGCATGAGAATGTTTAGATGGTGCTCTCATCACAACATGCTGTGTCACTGACTCTGACTGTGTGTGTGTGCCTTTTGCTGAAGGAGACTGTGGGAAAAGCCCAGAGCATTTCCGATGTGTACCTCCCTCTTTCATTGACAAGTGAGGTGCAGTAACAGCTAATCGATGGCTAGTGAATTCCCTGTCCACCCCCGACGCCAGGTTGATCAATATTCCTGGCAATTAGAATCCCCTATCTGCATGGCTGTGGGGACCTCGGGGTGGCTCGCCAGCCCACAAACACCCAATTTAGTCCTCAGCCTATCACTTAATTACTAAATCCTCCCTAATGCCTATTGGCAGTTGGCGAGCATACTCACAGCAGCCCCAGTGGCTGAGTGAACATGAGACCTTTGGCAAGGTGCTGGTTAAGATGCTCCAGTCCCACTTCAGCCGGCCACTTAAACATCTGATTTCACACATGGGCCCCGACCTGGAGTGACCCGCCTATTGAGCGGCTGGCCCGCACACAGCCCAGATGGATGGAGTGGAATGGGATGGGAACGGGACGGGTGGAGGTTGGCGGTGAGGAGGCAGGACACCAAGAGTCCTACAACAACTGTCTGCCACTGGATGTGTCAGTCAGAGGCATAGTGTTTTTTTTTTAAGCATTCACTGAACAAGGATTTCCAGTGTTTGGGCCATATATAATTACAATTTTAGATGGGGAATATCATAAGATTGCGTTAAAATGAGGAATGTGGAACATCTTTTAAAGGTATAGTTTAGTAAAGCTTTTAAAAACAATCAAATACTTCATCAGGAATGGAACTCTGGTGATCACATGTTCTCCAACCTCTCCTTTTTCTGGAGAAATGATGATGTTTCCCCTTATTAAATTATGACTGTACTTGTAATTCTATTAATTTCTTCACAATTGCCACATTACACTCAAATCTCAATTCATTACGGCCCTAATGTTTGGTCTTGATATCTTAACAGCTGTAGCAGATCCTATATTTCAGGTATAAGCTCTATAGGGAACACAGTTTACCTGTAGCTTCATGGTTACTGCTCAGGTTTCCAAACCTCTGTAGCTGTTCAGACACAGACGTTCACCTGCTGACAACAAAGTCCTCCTCTCCTGTTGAGCCAGTTCCTGGGTGGATATATGCACAAAGACAGACAAGTGAAACAAAACCTTTGTTTATATGTCTATATAGTGTCAAACAAACACACCCTAATTACACATATGTCCCTGCAGTGCAGCTTTCCTGCGGGACACTTTAAAGAAAGTGTTTACAAAGTATTACAGTGTTCCCTGCCAGCTGCAGTTACAGTTTTTCCATAATTCTAAGTATGTATTGTTGTTTGACAGGGCTTTTTTCTCACAGTTTTTTCTCTGTCTGTATGTTAGGATTCATTTGATTTGTACAATAGTGAGATTTCATAGTTAATCCGAGCCCAGAGCTGTGAACTGATGGTGCATTTTCCTTGCAGGTGAGACACTGAGGCAGCTGCCACATCATACACAGGTGACTATCTGACAAAATATATTGGAGCCAGTACTTGGATGCTAACTGACCCGACATGAAAGCCTGTCACTCCCTGCCTTTATCTCTCCAACAACTTATGCTGTGTCAATCATTCGTGCTTTGTTTCAGCGTCTTTTTCATTTCTGGATATTGTTATTGTAAAAGCCTCTCCTGAAAGAAATATAGGAAACAGACTGATAAGACTACAACACCAGAGCGAAAACAACAAATGTGTCTGACAACTTAAAAAAATAAACAGACTGAGGAGATCCAGGATGTTTCTGTCCCATCTGACATTGAACGATAACAGCAGAGGTAAAGTGGTGGAGCCACAGATACACAGTCTCCAAGTGTTGCAACACAAACAACTGAGAACTTTAGAACAATAGTTTCTCTATGAGGCAGAGGCCAACGCACTGTTTACCCACATCAGCAGCGGTGTTGGTCTTCTTTGAGCTCCTGTACATGCTGCAGCAGCGGGGCTGAGAAGAGGCCATGCTGGGTCACTCTGTCTGGGCCTCCAGCTGTTTTCTGCAGGATTCCTGTGTCTTCAACAGATCCATCTCGCACGGTAGTCCGCCCATGATACTGCTGTGAAGGTAGTGAGAGGACATGAGAATAGGAATTCAGTGTATAAGTTTAATTGCTCAATTCAAATGTAGGGGAGGTCTGAAACATGGGTACACGCCTCAGCTGGTACCTGCTATATTTCAGTGCTGTGGATGGAAGCAGTCTCCACGTCTCGCTCCATAGACATTATCTCTTGCTGACTGCACGTTGCCCTGACAGCCGATCCCCTGCCTCCTGAAATTCACCTTCTATCTAGAAAATAATACAACCACAAAGTCAAGCCACACATGTAAACTTACACAATTTCAGAAAAGGTTAAGGCAAATTGTATAATTAAATGAACTGTTAATTCTGTGCAAATGCCATCCTACTCTGAGGCGGTTGAGTCTGGGCACCTCTGGACACTTAGTTGACACAGCTCTGCACGATGCACACTCTACTCCTGGACGCCTTGGGCACACTGCTCTGGGGCCTGGGGCAGAGCCTGCCGAAGCATGAGGGCACACACACACATACACACACACACACACACACACACACACACACACACACACACACACACACACCTACCGCTGTCACCTTCCTGTCACAAACCCATGGAAATGGCCTGGGGTGAAGTAAGGATAGGTGCCCCGAGCTTTACAAATCCTCTAGAAGGACAGAGCAGAGAAGTGCACTGCACTCACTCAGCTGCCTGCCCCTAATTTGGTATTTCCACATAGATGACATATGTATCAGGGAAAGCAGGAAATGTCCTGGGTCGAGAGAGAGCAGCTCCCTGACAGGTGTCACCTCCAATCTGCACAGGCCTGCCTCTGATGTGTTAACTATTCAATTAACCAGCACATCGCGCTGAGTTGATGCCACCACCTAATTACCTATGAGACCCTGGCTGTGAATGGAGTGAAATATGTGCATGCGTGTGTGTGGATGACAGGTCACACATCATGTTACTGTTAAGGGTTCTTCTCTCTCTGAACCACCTTGACATTCACATAGAATATGAGGTTTGGTGTGTGCGTGTGCATGTGTGTGCATGTGTTTGTGTGTGAGAGAGTGAAAGAGAGGGGCAGGAAGTTCCATTCCATCCTCAGTCACTTCTCTCCTTCCTCCTCTCTCTCACCACAAGCCACCGTTGGAAGAAATAAGGCGTCTTGCTTTGAGTAAAATATGAGGGCAAACATTAAATGAAAATAAAAACAGTATCATTTAGACGTGTTTGAAAATTACTCCTGCCAAGTGGCCTCTTCATCTCACACCATTAAAATAACGAGGTGTCACCGGGCTCTCCTTCCAAAGCTCCAATGCTGACACCCATCAAGACAAATCTATATTTCATGGCCACTTACAGATGTATAAATAGCCAAATGAGGTGTGCTAACCATCTATAAAACAGCACTAAAAGGTTGCCAGAAGATGGCGAGTGTCATGAGCCAGTTGTGCTGGTAATCAATCTGGGGTGAGAGGAGAGGAGAGGAGAGGAGAGGGGAGAAGAGCAGAGGAGAGGAGTGGGCTGCATTGCATGGCTAAGAGGCGAGGCACAACACGGCGCAACAAGCAGGCCAGTAAATCACATCTGCACGGCACGCTGGCCCCACTGACACACAGCCACTTCAACTGACATGGGGCTTGCTCGACAGCCTGATGGATCACCACACTACACTCCATTAAAGGCAAACGGGCACGACAAGCACTGACATAACAAACAATTAGTCACTGCTGTGGGTATGGGCTTTACATGCCTTGGGCCTGGCTGGTGATGGGCACTCACCCCCTTCCTCGAGTACAGAGGAACATTATGTCCCAGGTTCCTTTGTTATATCAGAACTGTGCTATATCATTTATGATCATTACAAAGCACCAAGTATTGTTTATTTTTTGCCAAATAGAGTCTTGGAGCAGCACTACGATGAACAATCCTATGAGCAGAGAGTGGCTTTGGTGTTTTGTGCGGATCACCAGTATAACATCACTGACCAACTCAACAGGACAGTATTCAGGTGAGTATTATGTTTTGCTGCGGGCGATACAGTGGTGCAGTGGTGAGCACCGTTTCCTCATAGCAAAAAGACTTTGATGGTCAGGACCTTCAGCTTCTTGATGAACTGAATGTGAGTGTGAAGGATTGTTTGTCTCTTTATATTGGCCC
Organism: Pleuronectes platessa; assembly: GCF_947347685.1. NCBI lineage: Eukaryota > Metazoa > Chordata > Actinopteri > Pleuronectiformes > Pleuronectidae > Pleuronectes > Pleuronectes platessa. Next base: position 18,664,852 of record NC_070626.1, read on the forward strand.
TGTGATACACTGGTGACCTGTCCTAGGTTAACTCTTGCCTAACGTCAACTGGTATTAGCTCCAGCTCTCCCACAACCCTCTAAGATAAAAAAAAACAATCCTCCCCCACCAATCTACAGTAAATATGCAATAGAAAAATGTGCGTATTAACTGAAAAAGAACATTTAACCATCACATTGAAACTAAACCTTTAAGTCAGGCCACTCCCATTTTGCTTGATCATCTCTGATATGAGACCTAATAGTTCTTTCCTTCTCTTTGTGAGTCTGTGTTGAATGTTTTCCTTATACGACTACAAACCTGGTGGAGTTACTGGTGCACATAATCTTACGTGAGGTCTAATTAATAATAATAATTAAAAATGTCCTCCTACCGTTGGTTATTAAAGGCAAACGACTTCTCAAAGCTAGGTGGATTTTAGTCCTATCTGTTAAAAGGTGATACACTTGGTGACAGAAACCTGGGGCCTATATTTGGCATCATCTTTACTAACAAGAAATTATCACAGTTGTCACTAAGTTAACATCTCCACTTGATTCAATGACACTAGGAAGATGTTGTAACAGATCCACAGAAAGTTCCAAAACTTGCAAACTATACCAGTCTACCCAAGATCCTTTTTTCTTGTTCTTTGTATTTGTGAATGAAATACTATGTGAGTATATCCCTCATAAAAATCGGTGCACTGCAGCAGTTGTAACACTTGACTGTCTTATGAGGGAGCTCAACCCAAATCACCCGAAACAAATCTTTATAAGTGGTCAACCTTAGCTCAGATAATACACCTACAGTATTAAGTGTGGAGGCTGGTTTTATGTTGTATAGTAAAAAAACTTTGTTTGTTACCAAAAAAATGCAAAAGGTGTTTTTCTATTATATTATAGTAAACACGTAGGGGGCAGAACTTGCATTAAATTGCAGGTTGTCTATGAGAAATATGATCCTTTTGATGTCACAGATTTTCCAGCAGGCTGTCAATCCACTTAACCACAGACTCTCTACACACAGGTACTTTCATATTGAGTAGACCTACTTTCAGATATCAAGAGGACAAACACTAGACCTTCTGCACTTTTGATGATCATAACCACAGCAAAAAGCACACAACAGGTATGTAAATCCAACACAAGACACAGATGATTAACTGTCTGTGCTATGTGTAAACCACTGGAGGAGTGGTGTGTGCATGTGAGAGACATGTATACGTGTTTGCGATTAAGAGGTTTTGTGTTGTTAATCGAGGACTGGCATAAGAGGGTGACATTCAGAGATTCCCATGGGCAGGGGTTGGGGGAGCAAGACTGAGGACTTGGGGGATTTGTTGTGTCTCTTGACTGGACTTGTGGTCGAATAGAAAATGAGTGTGAAAGTAAGTGTGTGTACGGAGCAGCACCTTTACACTTCAATCACTGATGGAGGTGAGCTCCCCATCAGACCTTTAGCCACCTCCACTCTACTTCTGGTCTCCACTGGGTACCAACACCCATTATTTCTCTCTCTCTCTCTCTCTCTCTCTCTCTCTCTCTCTCTCACACTCGCACACTCTATCACACACACACACACACACACACACACACACACACACACACACACACACACACACACACACACACACACACACACACACACACACACACACACACACACACACACACACACACACTTTAGTCCATCAGTACTCTGAGATGATCTCTCCTTTGTCTCTCCCAATACAGGCATGTGTATAGTGGGTTGAGAAATCCAGCTAAGCAACAATACTCAGACTGTGGCATTCGACTGCTGTTTGATTGGTATTGAGGTGTCTGAGAAGGTGTACCAAGAAAACCCACCACCACCAGCCTTACCCTGCGCACAAGGCAGGCTGGATTCCTGCTGTCGTTGCCAAAGTCTGACCCTAACCTCTGCAACCTCAGTAGGAATCCAGATTCATCAGACCAGTCTTCAACTGTCCTACGAGGGTGAGCCTGTGCCAACTGCAGCCTCAGATTTCTGATTTGGCTTCGGAACCTGACACGGCCTTCCTCCGCTTTAGCTCATCCGCCTCAGCGTTCAACATGTTGTGCATTCTGAGATGCCTTTTCTGCTCACCATAGTTAAAAATAGTGGTCATAAGTTACTATAACTTTTTTGTCAGTGTGCCAGTCTGGTCATTGTCCTCTGGCCTGCCAAATCAAAAAGGCGTTTATATCTTCAGAAAGGCCCCTGACTGTACGTTCTTTGTTTTTGGCACCATTCTGAGTAGTACTCTTGCGTAAAAAAGGCTTGTGCATCAAAATCCCAGAAAACCAACCGTTTCAGAACAATGTGAACCAGCCCTTCATGCACCAACAATCAAAGTCACTAAGATCATATTGTTTTTAACATGTGAAGACTTAATTCATAACCACTTCTTGCATTACCCTAACCTCAACCAGCTCCAACTGGACAAGCCGTCCCCAATTGACTGTTTTTGGACTCAAATTTCCCCCAAAAGTAGCCTGTGAAAGAAACTACACAAGCACAGATAAACACAGATTCTCACCAAAACATCAAGTCCTCCCTTTCCCTGACTGAACCCTGTGTCCAAATCATTTCTCTAACACCAAACATCCTTCCTGCATTTATAGCCGTGCCTCTAAAGGATTCTCTATTTCCAGGCATGATGGCCTCTGCTCTTTTTACTGTCAAGAATTTTCTTGCTATGTTCCCGCCTGTATGGCAGCTATGACTGCGATCAATGAGAATCAGCAGAAGCACTTAGTCAGGTTGTCTGTCAGAGTATCTGTTTGTTATCTGACTGAATAAGACGGCAAGGTGATACAATAATTAATAATGGAGAATGTAAGAGTGTTGACAACCGCGGTGAATATCGCAATAACCCGTTGGTCTCCTTCAAGATGCCAGGGACCACCTCAAGCTGCTGTTTTTACACACAGCTGCTACTCAGCTCTTTGTGAATTCCCCTACATTGAAGCTTACGACATCGGACACTCCCTGCCTATCTTATTTTATTTAGCTATATTCAAATCCTACATCCTCAAAGCCACCTGTTCATTCGGCAGCCAAGCTTCTAATGTGCTGCAAGGCTATATCCTTACAGGACGCATACTTTGGCAACATAGCGCTGTGTAGTCTATGATAGAAACAGCTGAGCGATGGATGTTTGCCTCTTAAGGTGCTTTCAAAGAAGCACTATACTCTGGGGCTGTATATAAGAGTGCAAATGTCCGGGTGAGAGGCTCCTGACTTTCTCTCTGAGTCTCTCCTGCCATTTCCCTAGTGAGAACTCCGGAGAATATCTGAATAAACTCATGTGAGAACACAGGAGACGAGGGGTGTGTGGTGATTATGTTTCTATCTCACGACAGACACAACATTGAAAACAAAAAACAAACCGAATATATCTTTTGATGAAAGAGGGGTGCCATACACGTCGGCCAAAGATGTCAAGTGAGCTATTGGTAAAAAGGGCAGACGCCTGTATTGATGAGCTGTAAACAAAAACACGTGATCTCTGCAGCGGAGTGCTGGAGAATCACCTGCCTCGTTGCTCATATGTAAAAGGCAACTTTGGAGAAAGTCCTGCAAACTGTCCTAGATCGCCGGGAGCTCAATGTGTTGTCAAATCCTCCTTTGCGCCTCCTGCTGGTCAGACCACTGCCACGGCAATTACACTATGGGAGTGTTTGTGTTGTGTTGTGTTCTGGTTTGAATTGGGGCAAGTGGTGGGATGGTGTGTGAGTACCGGTGAGGATTAAGAGACAGATGTGTAACTACTATCTCCTTACAGCTCCACTGGCACCTTAATGGCACCAGCTCTAGTGTACATTAGATTACTAGACTCCAGAGTAAAATATCCCAGACTGGATAATATTGTTTTTTTTTTCCCTCTGGCTGATGATACATTACATAAATAAGGAATAGTGTAACAGATGTCTCTCGGGGTAGAAATAATAAATCACACAGACTTGTAACATGGTTGAAAAATACGCGCCCACAAACACACCCACGTCCACAAAACATTCAGTGATTCATTTTGTCTCCTTACACCAACTGAGCGGCAAGCAAGCAGAGGAAATGAGACCGAGAAACGGGGAAAAGGCGATTAGTGTGCATTTAACTTGCAAACATCATTAAGGCCTTGTTTCTAATTGTGTTGTTTTAAACGACTGTGATCTGATAATGACTTCATTAGTGACTTGGTGCAATGATGACACCCAGGGTTTAGAGGGTAAGAGGAATAAATACAGAGAGGCAGAGTGTATTTGTGTAGGAGACAAGGTGTGACGAGACAAAGGAAAAGAACAAACGGCAGAGAGTGAATCTCTGTCTAGAAAGACACCGAAACGCACACAAAAATGGAAGAAAACTATACATGCAGATAAAACACCACCAAAGGCTGAGCAGGATAAATATAATAATAACAGGAGAACAGACAGGGCTAAAGAGGTGAGTGTGTGTGTCGGTTACTAAATATGTGTATGTCCTCTCTAATGCAGAAGGGGACTGCTTGAGAAGGGGAGAAGTCTAATCCATAATATGGCAGCTCGCTGCATGGCTGCATACATTACTGCATCAATCAGCGCTAAGCTGCAGTGTAATTTTCTAACTCCCTATTTCTCTCCCTACCCCATCACACAGACAACACCCCATGGCTATTTCTGATGAGATTCAGAGCTGGAGAGAGGGAATGAAGGTGAGGAGGGGGAAGGGTGCTTATGGTACAACCTGCCTTCCTCTCCTCTCCTTCTATCCATCCAGCCCACTGATTAATTTCCAACTAGATTGCTTGGCCAGCAACACTATTAGCATAAAATTTCCATGGATCAAGTCCAGCTACGAAACCCTTTCATCAAGTTACTTGTCAAACACAAAATTTCAAATCTTATTTTGTTTGTAATATCATTTTCATAGTGGGGGTGTGATGGGGAGAGGAATCAGGGGCTACAATATGGCTGTCAACCATGGGTGGGGGGGATATTGCGGGATTGTTATTCTGAGGATAAATGGAGTCATCAATCAAAATTAAAAAAGCACCGGGTTTGGAATGAGATTCTGTGATAGCAGGCACTCGTAGGCACGCATGCGTGGATGTCTGCATACATGTTCACATGCAGCAGTGGGCCCAGTGGCCAAGGTCAGTGCTGGATGAATGGTGGGTGTGCATCAGTAGGTCTGATCTAAACACAACACACGGGCTCTGGTTAATCTCTCATCCTCTGGTGCTTGGAGTCAGTAGCACCGCTGTCATGTATTTGCATTCAACACTGGACAAAGCAAAACAACTCCACAAACTGTCAGACTCACAATGACCGACTCTTTGGCAGCCACCACAATAAATAATTCTGACCACTGCTTTAATTACAAAACATGCAACACTGTCACTGGTGCCTCCCCCCAAGCGCTACACTGTACCATTAATTGTGAAAAATAAGGATGGAGAGCACTGGGGGGTTTATTTTAATAAGGATAGAGAATCAATGCAATTTAATCAATCCAAGCTAATTAAAAAAAAGCTATATTGTGAAACAATCAAGGTGCATAAACAAGATTAAAATAAATGAACTGTGCCAAGAGAGGCATGCTCTAATTAAATGATACAAATTGTCATTCCATGGCTGTGCACTGTTTGTTGACACCTTGAAGAAGAGAGCGTGACACGCCTGACCACCCTCATGAGGCCCACTCCTACTGCATCTTTAACAGGATTCATTAGACTGAGAGGGCAGATGGTAGGTTTCGTCCTGGCCGGACTGCAGACTTATAATCATTAGCTGGTGAACACAGTGTGGCATTGAGCAGCTACAGAGCCAAACATTTCCTGCAGCAGTAAGTGAGGACCACAAACAGATGTATAAGGGTGAATATCAGACCCATATTCAACCGGGGGCCAGAAAAAACTTGAATAATAATGTTGCTCTATGTCTGCCGGATGAGTGAAAACTGAATTGTTTGCTATCGGAGTCACAATATCGACATAACAAATGATAATGTGTTAGTGTTGTTCACCTTCAACATGTCTGTCACGACTCAAGAATACACACAATGTGTTATGATGGAAAACTCTGAATGTAAACTTTAGTTTGTAAACAAGAGAACTCCAGAGTCGAGCTTGACAATAACTACGTCATGTGAACACCTCTATTCTTCCAGCTGTCACTGAATGTTACACAGTGTGATGTTTCAGTGTTCTCTGAATTTACAGCACAGGACCACAAAGTAATACAGATCAAAAAGAGGAAACATTATCTTAAATACTACATTTAATCTCAAAATCTTTTGTCCAGTTTATCTCAAACCGCTCTATTTTTCTTCCAGAATACTGGATGTCACACTTGGATGTCGGTAATTGGACTTTCTGTGACACAGATTGGCTTCATTTTCTTTAGTATCCACAGTAAAAGAGGAAACAACTTTGGATTACAGTAAAGAATTGAAAAAATTTGACCAACATTTAAGATCCTGGTGTAGGAAATATCTTACTCATGTCTGGGGCATAAAATAAAAGCAGTGCAAATAGCAAAAACCTACACACTCTAATAAGGCCGAGAATTTATTTCAGGGAAACGTCGTGCTGGGAACCCAGTGACTGAGAAGACAGATCTTTGGCATTATGTTGTGGCCTCCTAGGGTTTTTTTATTATTGTTTACATAGACACACTTTTTACACTTCTCATGATAAAATAAAAGTTCTCTAATGCTGTGTTTTGCTCACTCAGTCGTCATTGGGTGAACACAGAGCAGGTACACGTACATCTGTGCTAAGATGGTCGTGTGTGTCAGTGAGACCTGTAGGAGATCAACACACCTTCCCTGCACGAGCTGTTCTCAGCTTCACTAGTTTTTGACCAGTCTGGAAATTATCCCCCCCCCGTCCCCACGTCCCGCTTCAGGGGAGGTTACTGCACTGTCACCCACTGTTAGATCAACCAAGAAAAAGAGAGACACACAAACAGAAGTAAGCAAAAGGATGGATGAGTTATCAGTGAAATGATTACAGATGCAGACAGACAAGCAAATCCGTTCTTCTTTTTAGATTGAATTCTAATTGGAATTCTATGACTATGAGTAGGTTGTGACACAGGTCTCAAGTCCGTGCCACAGAGAGACAAACACGCGTGTACGCTCGTCCACACACACACAAACACACTTATTTAATGTTCAGTGAATCGTTATCACTTATCAGGAATAATTGCTGCAGGTTTGTGCAAGTGTGAAATTGAACAAAATCCCACTCCATATAATTAAAGAAAACACAGTGAGCACACAATAAGGGGAAGTGGCCAGGAGAGCGTGAAGGCATGGATACAACCGAAGGCAACCACAGCCTATTATGTTCTTTTTCTGTCTGAGGCTCTGCTTCCTGTCCAACTTGTGGAGTTCTTTTCTGGGTGTTCAGGAAATTTGATTTCCCCACATATCGCTGCAAGTTACCTTAACTCAGCCCTCAGAACAACTCAATCGGAACTTAGGGAAGAAAAATACAGAATTAGTGTCACCTCCTTGTGTTTATGATGCTTGTTACACCTCTCAGCTTCCACTCACTTGTCTCTCTTCCTGTCGCTCTTCTTCTGTCTGCTGACCCGTCGCTGGTAAATCTAAGGAAACACCACATACAGCAATCACTAACAAGCCTGATGTGCCACCCCCTCCTTTCCATTTTGTGTAGGGAGGGGATAGAGTGGGGCCAAGTGCCCTTCAGCAAAAATGAATTTTCCAATTTCAGTTAGTTCTTCCATGAATAAATAAACAAATGAATAATTGAAAGGAGCAACATAAATAAATAACATCACAAACATTTCGCCCGTACTCATAAGTATTCTGCAGATAACTTGGGTTGCATGCTAATGATAAAAACAGTACATGTAGCGGGGTTGAGATGCATTATTCACCACTCTAGTCTAACCAAAATTAAATAAATAAAAATCTCTCAAGGAACTCAAAACATCCTCTCAGCATTGAAGTGACAGGCCTGTCCCATTTATAACACACAAGGACACTGTGGAAAACAAATAACTGACCAGTCGGCTGCAGGAGGGAATAAATAAACCAGCAAGGCGCCGGCAGCCATTGAGAGGAGCTCAAAAATTTCGGAAAGTCGTTAGGAGGGAAAATAAACTTTCAAGAGCTTGAAAAGAAACACAATTGTCTAAGTTCTGCAGAAAAGGTGATCTGATGAAAAGTAGAATTCTAACTGCAGTGCAACAATTGGACACGACACAGAAATAGTAATTTAATTGAGACACTCAGGGGCAGCAGTGTGACCCAGGTCACGGTCATTTGAAGTCACTTGTTTGAATGCCATGATGGGAGCTCTTATTATAGTGAGCTGATGCTGAGTTGTTGGACCTCAAGCTTGTAGGTTCATTAGTAACCTTGGAAACATCAGTTTGACAGAAGAACTCTTATCCCTCGGACTTAAAGCACAAGAAAAAACAAGTGAGGTGATGAGGGCTTCTATAAGAGCATGTCAACAGCTTCTTATAAATCTGTATTAGCTTTAATAAAGTTAGAAATATTCAATGTTTTGTAAAACAAAGGTAAAAGAAAGGATGAGAATAATATTGTTATTCAAATGGACGAGGAGTTTAATTACAACAAACAGGTACATTAACCCGAATCCAGACAGATCTCCATTCCACGGCCCGACATCCTAACAAATAAAAGTCTCATTCTATCACTGCTGATGTCCCGTTCTATACAAACCGAAATAGTAGAAGCCGCGTCTGTGTGGCGGTGATACTGAGTGAGAAATTAAACAATGATTACAAATCTCAATGTATTAGAATAAAGAACAGCACATCAGCAAACACAGGGGGAAGTTGCCCTTTGTCCTCATGTGTGGCTCTTTTTCCACAAAGCTCATTAAGGGATACTGTTAACATGCTTCCCAAGCACAAAATGTTAATTAAAAACACAAGGCTAATATGCATTTTAACACCACACTTTTGAATGCCACCAGAAAAAAAAAATCTCATTTCCTCTGTGGTTCCGCTGATTGCAGTCTGATGTGCTACCGAAGTTAATTAGAACCCTGTGATCAGAGGGCGACGAGGGGGTGACCGCAGGATGATGAGGGGCTGACCGATCCCCCCCCCCCCCCCACCTCTCACCAACTGCGAAGGTCTTCCCCTGGCTCTTACCATGTCCTTTGCTAAGGGTTGTCTCTTCCTGCACACACAAGACACAGAAGGCCAGACTGCTCTCTAATTCAACCAACCTAAGCCTCTTTGCCTCAGAGGTAGTGTGGAAGAGTGCTTTTTACTCCTGCAGCTCCCGAAGACATCTCAGATCCATCCTCAGGTTGTGTTCATCTTTGTCAGCCAATCTCTGAAGTTGGGCAAAAAAAACAGTACACAGAAGAGCAGAGTCAGTGTGGGAGTCCTTATAGCGCAGTAATCATCAATTGCAATGAGTAAGAGTGTAGCCTTTGTTCAGTCAGAGGATAATATTTATGAAGCTCACTTGCATTCATATCAGTTTGTACAAACATGTTTGGAGTATGTGGTTTCAGATTTATAGAGTCACAACCAGGTCTCCTCGCCCCATATCCAGGTATAAGGACATATGGTGCGTGAACTTGGCCTCCCGAGTCACAGCGTGCCCCCTCGACCTTAAAACAACACGCCTGCAACAGCTCTGATAAGTTTTTACTAAATGACACTCAAATGGGGCGACCATTTTTATGAAGTGACAAACCCGCTCAGTGACAGGATCAGCCCATAAAAGTCCATGCGAATGAAATGAACAAGTCTTCGCTGGGTGTGAAAATATACTGCGGCACGCACCTCTGCAGACCCTCCTATTAATCAACCTGTCCGCACTTTGTTTTGAGAGTATTCTCGTCAAACCACCAGAGAAGCACTCAGCAGTAAGTGGCGCTTGGCTGTGCTTTGAAGGCCGTGGTTTATTGCCATCCCAAAGCACAGCAAGACTGCGCTGTAAAAACACATCATCTCAGTGCTCAACACTTGCCTCCAGTAACACACCTCACACACGGCTATCGAGACCTCTTCACCCACTCCTGGTCAAAGCTTAGCCGTCACAGTTAAACCCACTGTTCGAGTCCTCTCCTTGGCTTCGTCTATTCATATGTGCAAGTCCTTCTTCTCAGGCAATGCTCGGTCACGACTGGTCACAACAAGGGAATAAGTTCACGTTTCATGAATAGGCACAAATAAGGTAACATGCTTATTTACCTCATTCCTTCCTCACACAAACGAAAAGTTACAAACTGCAGCGTAGTAGGTCAACATCACAAGTTAGAAATTCCTGAAAACTCCCTGAATGGAGGTTTAAAGATCAGCGACCAAGGTGGATTTAAGACGGTTGCTCAGAGAGGCCGTGCTACTGAAAGGTCAGTCTGGTCTTATCGCCCATCCCACTCCAAGAAGGTGAGGCCTTCATTGAACTGATTTCTTTTTGACTCAACCTCTCAGAGAGAATCAGAGCAACAGCGGTACATGCACGCTTCTGAACGTGTCACTGTGTCGGCTGTCCTTGTAGACAAATCCTGAGGGCTGCATCTTGTCCTTCAGCTGCCGCTCCCTAAAATCTCCTCATTACTATTTGTACATTGCAAAGCTGAGCGAAACACACAAAGAGACAGATTGAAAGTTTTATTACCACTGAGCAGAGGCACATCATTGGGAAAAACGTGGTTCATTACTGCGACACAAATGAAGTGGCTTTTCAGCAATTCATTTGTAACCGTCTTACAAGGTTTGACAAGGTTTTCTCTTGTCTTCTTGAGTGGCAGGGCCAGGGACACTGACCCCTTCCACGTTCTTCCTCCTCTTGACTACAGCGAGAGGCATCTCAAACTTTAACAGAACAAAGTGCCTCCTCTTGTTACCTGACCTCCTCAAAAATACCTCCTTTAATATTTCAATATGAGGACAGAGAGTGCAAGTGAAATTTTTAAATGGAAGTAAATAAAGTGCTGAAATATTTAAGTGCAGGATAGCTGTTGTTTGGGCGGCGGCGCAGTGGCAGAGTTGCTCTGAGCGGGACTGTCTGCTGAGATTAGGCTCATGCAGATTAGTCTCATTTCATTATCGATAGCATCCAAGAGCCTAATGAGCATTAGCTACAGCAGGTCTCTCCTGACATTTAAGGAGCGGCTGTGTTAAGGAAATGAAGCTGCATAAACAAGCTTTCAAATCAAATATATGACATTGACCTGCCATTGAGAGTGAACATACATGTGACGGCAGAGGAAGCCAGGTGTGAGGAATTGATTGCTCTTGCAGTGGTGACCTCCTCTCTTTCACAACCCACTTTGGACCTCTGTCTAAACACTAAGAAAGTGTATGTGAAAATGACAACCATCACTCAAGGACACGGAGATTGAATGTTTTCTCCTTGCAACACCAATGGAAATATCCTCTGACCTCCATCTTTGACGTGGCATATGTGGCATAACCGCTTCTTGAGGCAGGAGATGTTTTTTTCTTCCTCTCAAAAGGAGGTGGTCAGCGGGTGTAGGCCTGCAAATCGACATCATTCTCAACCTTCAGTGGCTTTCTTCTTTCAGATCAGTGAAAAGAAAGGATCAACTGTAGCCAAAGGTACACATAAGCACTTATATGTGGCGGAAAACCCTTCACTCTGTACAGTGGAATAGATTCACATCGATATACAGTATGTGTATGTAAGTGAGTATGTGTGCCTTCGGTCAATAGAGAGGCCACTGACCTTTCTTTGCAGCTCACGCTTCTTATCCTTCAGCAGCGTCAATGGCCTGTCTATCTCCACCTGTAGCTCAGAAGTCTGTTCTTCGTTCTGCCTTACCCTGCTCAACACACACACAGGAGAGAGGGCGCAGAGGTGAGGCGTACAGGGGATGGAAACTGTCTGTTTTTAAAGGTGTGAGCACACCTCACTTTTGCATAATACATATCACACCTCAGAGATGATCCATTAGCAGGTTACGGCAACTGAAACGCTCGGTAAGCTGAGGAGATCTCGCTGCAGCGGGCACACAGAGACCAACATGTCGTGCACGAATACAAAATGCACACAATATCCTGCACCTTTACTGCCAGATGAGAGAGTGGGATTGTCCCTGTGGGGCAGACTCGCATAGGGATGCATTGAAAACCACTTTTACTGCACTGACTTCTGTGCTTCGACTGTACGGCGCCTCCAGAGGGACTGCAAAAGACAAAGTGTGCGAGAGAAAGAAAAAGAGAGAAATAGAGCGAGAGATGAGCGTAGAGAGAGAGAGAGAGAGAGAGAGAGAGAGAGAGAGAGAGAGAGAGAGGGGGGGGAGACGGAAGAAGAGAAAAGGCAAGCCACCACACCCCCTGCACTTCCAGACACTGATTTATAATTTTAATATCTTTAATTTCCACAGCAGCGCCCATTTTCCAAATGTCATTTTCCAATTTATGTCAAACTGTGTGACCATTTTTCTTAATACAGCTTATGACAAGCTCGGTGGCAAGGCGGATATGCAATTCAGATTGAGTGTTTTACAGGCACAGCAGCAGACACACTGGGGTGTTTGTGTGTTTATCTTTATCAGTGTCTGCTCAGTATTTTGGAAGGGAAAGACTGGAAGCGTTATACACCCGGGAAAAATTAGGTTCACAGCAAAATATGTGCCTTCAGGGAACTAAACCATAATTCTGTCATAAATCAAATAATTACAGTTATCATAATGAGAATTATGATGGCGGCAATGATAATGTATTAAAATATGCATTAACATTAAGAGCTTGAAATGGAATGTGGGCTGGTTTTATGGCCATTACATGAATATTGATGTTAATTAAAACAGAACCTCCCTTTTTATGTAACACTCTATCTTGTTGTAATGGTAAGAGTTGGATACGCGGGATTGCCAGGTGGAGCACAAGTCATCACTGGCTGGTTTACCCTGCAGGGGACACTGTGGCCCTCCTGAACGAAGCTTAGAAATCTTCTCTTTCCATATTAAATCCAACAAGTGTGGACAAAGCACTTTTGTTTAAAGAAGCCTCTGAAAGCAGTGTGTTGATCCAGATGTTAATGACACAACAGCAGCTGTGTTAAGAGGAGGTTTGGTTTCCTAAGACATTGAAAGGTGCTCAGTGCTTTCTGAATTATCTCTTCTCACCTGTAAAACATGAGATCGAACATAGTTTAGATGGCTTTAATTACTATATTGCTATAGTGATACACACTAAAATGTTTTGCTATTAAAGAAAAATACATTAATTGTTTAGTCACATTGGCTGCACTTTTGAAAAGGAACTATTCACTTAGACCTTGAATTTGTTTGCCATAGCTACTTTCAGACATGCACTGAAATTATCCAGAGGTGCTGTGTGTGAGAGTTTCTTGTGCCAGCCCATGAGCAAAAACTCTGAATAATGTCTTAGTGAGCTCATCTGAGAATACTGCAGGAGATTACTGGATTCTTGAGGAGCAAGTGATTGCAATGCTGGCGTGTCTTATGTATAACTAAAAAAACAAACACTTTTGGCGATACGGACAGACGCCGATGTCGCTGCTGTAAAGAAAACCACATGATCCCTGCAGTGGATTTGATACATTCTGCGCCACCCATTCCCTAAACGCTCCAGGGATTTTCCAATTGTCGTGAAAGCATCTGACCAGAGGTTCTCCTGCTGCCCTCTTCATATGTGAAAGGCAAACTCGAGAGGAAGTATGGACCTCATTTAGCGACATTTTCCAGAGTTCATGTCTGAAAACGGCTAACCTGAAGGTCCAGATAGATTCTCTCAACAACATGTTCGACATTCTTTATTCCATTATGAATTGCCTTTTACACTTTTTGCTGAACCGTGTGAGTCACCATTTCAATCAAGGAAACATAATGGACAAACAAGGACAGAAGTCAGCATCTTTCTATCTGTGATAAAAACCACCATACCAACACTACAACAACAACTATTATTGCTACTGACCTTTTTTCCACAGAACACAATATTTGTTTTTGGATAGATTTCCTTCTGTATGCTTCAGGCAACCATTGGCTCCAGTTTATGCAAGCGCGGTCACGGAAATTACAGAAATTTGCAGAAACTTCCATTCAATGAACTGTGTGTCAAATCAATGGGTTTTGCTAAATGTGTTTATTTTACATTATTATGTTGTAATACAGCTGCAAGCGGAGAATTTGCTTTAAAAGATTTCTTGCTGGTACGGTCCAGGGCTTTGGGGAAACTCTGACGTCTGAGACCAGACATTTGCTCAGCAGCTTTCAGCTTCTCTTGCAGGATTGATCAGTCAATGTTGACATACAGTGAGTGTGAATTGTGTGAGGGCAAATGAAGTTTTTCTTTCTTTGAACAGTTCCAGTCTGCACTATCGAACAATAATGCAAAGTCGATCCAACGGGAATAAAATGTAATGAAGTCTTCACTGTAACTGAATAAAGCAAGTTGTTAAACTGTGAGTAAACATCAAGTTAAGAATTCAAGACTTTATGTCAATGGGATAAAACATGTGCAACCACCAGTATGGTTAACACATGTATTAACCCAATCCCGAAATCCCATAATCAGTCCAAAACTATACAAGTCAAAGGTCTCTCCTGGTCACAAGCATGCACTAAAAACCATTAACCACTGGGATCTAGGTAACAGAGCATGACCTGTCTATCGTGTTAAGTCCTGCTTAGTGTAATATAAACAGTCTCACCTCTATCCCCCCCGCTCCCCTCTGAGCCTCACACTGATCGACTCCCTGAGTGGCTGTCCGCCAGCGCATGTTCCCTACTATTGAAAGAAGGGTAAAAATAACAGGAACAAGTTGTCGGAAATGAAATTTCAATTCATCCAGTCCCTTTATACACTGGTGCGAAAGCCTGTCATTGAGAGGGAGGGATCAATAGTGTTTAGACAGCAGGGCAGATTTTCTAAGCGCCGGATCAATAGGAAGGAGAGAGGAAAAAAATACCCTGGCTTTTCTTTGGCTGTTGTAGTAAATGCGAACAAATCAGTGGCCTTAGGCTAAATGGATTGACCAGCTGTTTCCGAGTTCTGTGTTGTAAATAAAGATCCATTCTGAGGTCTGTAACTGAGGCCCAAAGGCGAGAGCGCCGCTGTTCAGGTTGGACCTGCATGGGCTGTGCGGGACCACACGAGTGTCCCGATCAAAGGGTGAGAGAGGCCTGGGAACAGGAGAGAGCAGCCAGTCTTCAGCGCTGGTTCACAGCCTGGTGTCGTCTGATGTAACCTGATCAGATGACATTAGATGGACCTACCACTGACAGTCATTGTTAGAACTTCACATTTTTGGTCACAGTACAAACAACCATGTGGTAATACAATGAAGGCAAAGCAAGGCAACACAAATATATTTATGAAGCACACTGTTTACCCAGTAGTGTGAGCAAAAGTAGATAGACTTAAAACAATGACTAAAAAGAAAATGAATGAAATGCTATGGTGAACAAGTAGGTGTAGAGTTTGGATTTGAAAGTAGTCAGCATTTGCTCAGCGTCATCATGTTTAGTTTTGAACTCTGGGAACAGTTAGTAATGCAGTGCCAGCTGAATGGAGAGGTCTGCAAGGGTCAGGAGATCTGATGGGTATCTTGGACCCAAACCGTTCAGCGATTTACAGACAAGAAGCTGAATTGTGTGAGCCATTTTTTAGGATCTAAGAATTGGAGTTACTCTATATGCTGAGCTTGTATAAGTCATTGGTCTTTTTTTGACCCTGACAGCAGCATTCTGGATCAGCTGAGTGGTCCAGCCTGCTAACTCAAAAAACATACACAAATCTCCCTTGATCATGTTTTGATATCAGATCTCTGATGCTTATGATCTTTCTAAGTTGGCAGTAGAATGATTTTGTTATTGATTTCATGTATTAAATCATTTATCTAGCATTTTCAGATACATGTGTTGACCTCTCTGCATTATACAGTGTGTCCTGTACATTTAAATTACTTGCTAATAAAACAATACTTAGACCAAATATCAGCCTCACTATTCCATTCATGTGTTTATTTTGCTCCTTGACATAAGTCAGCTGATATATATTTCTCATCTATTACCTTTCAGTAAATCCATTGAAACGGCAGGTTTTTGGTGGTCCAGCAATCACATTTAAAATATATACTTTTGTTTACTTTATATTAATAGAAGACATCACCTCACCTCAAAGACAATAATGTTAACTAGTCACACATTAAGTATCTAATTATTAAAACTGACAAAAGGCCAGAAATATAATGTTCTGCTGACTATAATAAGTGGAGAAAACAAAACACTGGTTTGTGACGTGGGCCACTTTGACAGGTTAAATATCTCCACCAACACACTGGGCTAATCAGAGGGTAAGATCCTGACAGGATGACTGATGGCCTGCTTACTTTGCCTCACCTCTGGACTTATTAAAGAAAAACACCACGGGCTATGCTCTCACAAAACTCATTGGTCAAGCCCAGTGGTGAATGTGATGGGTGAAATTCATCACCAAAAACTCTTCAGCCCAAACAAAACACACATCAGAGCAGCAAACAACACGAGAACGGATAACAGATTGCCTCCGAACCCAGCGAGAAGACACTTTAAAGAGCGAACGTGTGAGGAAAAGAATGGCTGTTTTCTCTCGCTGCGGGGTGCACACAAAAAAAGAGAAAGAAAAAGAAAAAGAAGAAGTTGGAGTGAAATCTCAGGCTTTGCCGTGCTGGGAAAATCTGTGGCTTGAAACCCCTTCCCTCTCGATCCTGTGTTCCCTGCCAAAGTGGAGTCACAGTTTAAACATACAGACGATCTACCTCAGCACTCTCTGCTGTTGTCTCTTCCAAATTATCAGGTATACACTGGTTCTTTAAACACTTGTTAACCCGCTAGAAAAGCAACTGGCCCCTTTCCAGTACAGGAGATGGCCTTTCTGTTTTTACTCCCCGGTGAGTCTTGTTCGACGTCACTAAAGTGTAGGAAACTAACATGTGGGAAACCTGCTCTCACAAACGCTGTGACGCTCAATTAACACCACAAACATTGTGCCGGAAAGCTGCCGAGTTAGTGTCTAAACTGCAAAATATAGAAGAAGAAGAAATAAGTCCCTTGACCCGGGGGTTTCTATCCCTGTCAAACTGAGCCGGAGCCGATAAAAGCCCATGTCTACAGCAGAGTCATTTGACCCGGGAGTGAAGGCCGATTGTGTCCATTCCCATTGCAGACAAAAGCCAGATGATGGTGGGTTATTTGTCGAGTGGCAAAGGGGCATCATATACAGCAGCAGTCCCTCTGCATTAGCCCAGCATTACTGCAGTTTGGGGGTGTTACTGCAACGACTGTACAAGCAAATCTCACAAACAAACCCACTGTACAATTGCAATCACATAATAGACACGGAATTGTCCCAAGAATACATAAACAGAGCAGCAGGACATCCTGTACGAGTCATTTGAGAGCAATTTCACGATGTAATTGGGGCTCTGTGTGTGTATGCGAGTGTTTGTAAGTGCCGCCTCCCTCTGATTAAGGTGACCTTAGATTGTGCACTTACCGAATATCAGCCTGAGCAGCAGAGGTTAGAGCACAACTCATTGGCTTCTTGAACACATTACCTTAACGATGCCATTCCTCATGCCGCCATTTCAACACATTTAGAGATGGAGCAGTTACGTCTATTAAGACATTCAAATGTCTCCCCCGGCTATTTACCCACTGCTCTGGCACAAAAGGGTAGCTTGAATTAAGTGTGACAGCGCCGACTCGTTTCCCTTTCCAAACAGACAAAACACACAGACAAAGTCATCATGCATGAGCGGCCATTAAAAATTTAGATTACAGCTCCCTTGCTTTTCCCCCCGAAAACTCTTGTCTTTTTCTGCTTGTTAATAGGATTGTTTTTCTTCTAATATTAAAGTGTTCATTATGACAGACTGTGAGGCTGACGCTGAGGGCTGCTTGTTCTCCTGTTCCCGGCTTCTGATCAAACCACATCTACCCGAATTACATCTACCCGAGGGGTCGGCTGTTGCCTCCGACACAACTTGTCACACGTAACACCTTTCGATGCGCCACAGATCCAGACACTGCTCTCCTTGTTGTGAGCACAAGTGGAGTCACAGAGATTTGAAAACTGAAAAAAATCCCTAACCTGTAAAACTCACAAAGAGCTTTATGCCGTGTCCTTGAAAGCTATATACTTTCTTTGTCAGTTGCCAGAAATAAAATGTTAAAAAAGCCTAATCGAATTGTCAGCCTTTCTTTGTGTACCCTAGTTCTTGGCCAGGTTACTGTCCGATGAGCTGCACATCTTGGTGAGTGGTCTTTAATGTGGTCAAGTCCCACTAGACTATCTGTTCCATATTCTGGCCTGTGTAAGCGGTTTTCCCCCTGTTCGGAGGTATGTGGGGTATTCTTGGGAGGAGACAAGGGCTATTGAGAGTGTTTATGTTTCTGGCTTGTACAGCGGCTTCTAATGTGTAACACAGGGCACTTCAGTATTCAGATGCCTGGGGCTATTCTCTAAGTGGTCTTTACTTTGAAAACACAGGTGCCCTCCAGGGGTCGATGAGTGGAGGTTGTGTGCATGGGTGTGTATCACAGGGTGTGTATGCATGACATCGTGGTGAGCTGGGAGGCTAGAAAAAGGAGCTGCACTGTTCTGAGGCCCATGCAACGCTCTGAATAATATATCCATACATAATCAGTCCATGTCAGACTTTGATTCAGTGTGGTGGTATCGCAGAAACCACTGTGGTATTATCTTTAATAATGCAGGCTGGGATTAGGCACTTACTCTCTTCTGATAAATATGGGCAAATCAATTAATTCCACTGACATTACCCCCACAGCACATATGGAAACCCCAACACTGTGCTTTGCTTTCTTGTTTTTGCTCTCTAAAGCAGGACTGAATTGTTTTTATGTCCCTATTCCAAATATTAACTCTGCTCTGTGGGGGGAGATTTGTTATTGTTACAAACCCTGGCACGATAACTTAGCGTTGAAATTTGAAAATCCAATGAGGTTCGGAGGAAGCTCATAAATTAGGGAAATAAAGTTGAATATCCCTCACTGCTAGTTCCCAAGAAAAGAAATATCAGCGATGAAATTAATAGGAAAGATTTGACATGTCTCTCACTGTAATTACCACTCAGGCAACCATGACGGAGAGAGGAAAAGCCTTCTATCACCTACTTTAATATCAACATGCAGCTGTCATGTAAATACAGCATGACTGCACACATTTTACCCACAGTGTCCAAGTGGAAAAACCAGTTTAAATAAGGCTTAATGAAGATTTGAGTTTTTCATGCGTTTCACTGAGTTTAAGGTGTGAATGAGTGCAGCACTGATGGAAAGGCCTCATGGTCATTTTAAAGGCAATGGACCACTTAGCCGATCTCAGCTGGTCCTGTTGCGCGTGACCTTGGTACTGAAGAGCAGATGGTGCATCAGTCATTAGGCCTGGCTACCTTCTCCTTCAAGAAACATCTTTTATTTCTCTAAAAAATTATATTCTTTTCTTTCTCTGCAGCTGTTACAGTCAAACGCCTGAGCCGGGCTGTTAATGACTACAGCGGTACAGCAAATGTCATTACACAGCTTGTCTTATCAATACTTCCAAAAAGAGATCATCAATGGAAATAGAGGCAGAGCAGATAATATGTTCCTGGTGGTGTCACAATCTTGAGGGGCTAATTAAGCTGAGTTGAACAGAAAGGCTGCATGAGAAGAGAGACGAGAGGATAGGGTGACCCAATTAAAACCAAATCAAAACTCAGACTCGCTCTACAGTGCGGCTCATGCACACAATGAGCGGAGACCTGTAAAAACAAGCAGAACAAGCTTTATTAGTCCCTAAAAAGCCCTGTTGCTACATTAATATTCAAGCCTAATGAAAGCCTCGTTTTTTTTTCTCCCCCATTTCCTACACTTGCCTGTCACTGTTGGGCTCATAAATATTGTCTTATTATGATCATCATGACTTTTTTTTCCTGCTTATGCAGAAAAAAGTCAGAGCCAATTACCAGAATGACAGTTGAAATGGGAGCGAGCTGAGAAGAAATGAAGGGTTGCCATGGTGATACAGCCAAAGACTGCGTGTGTGGTCATGTGACCAATATCTGGCTGAACTGCTGCTATGCTCAGACCCTGTTCACCAAAGGACACTTAACCTCAATTGCTGGCAGCCACCGCAGACCCATCCAGCTGAATTTATCTGCTATTCTGTCTGCGGATCAGGCCGGTGCTACGGCGAGAGCCAAACCCCGGACATCCGCAAGTGCCAAATGAATAAGTTGAGTACGATGGAGTGGGTGACATAAGAAAGGCTCAGTTACCCCAAGATGCTGTTCAGAGATCATTTTGTCAGTGACAGTTCTAAAATTAAGCACATGTTCTGTTCTGTTTGCTGCTAACAGATCAGCTCTGTACCTATGTGCTGTGTGAACTGTACCTACTCTGTGATCCCCCTTATTAACAATGCAATACCTTATACAAAGGCAAGGATTAATATATGAGAATGTGTAAAATGGAATTAGAAATGAAATGACTCGGATCAAAAGTTAATTAAGAGACACCCTGCACAAATATATCTTTTTAGATTGTACCTGTTCGTACGACGGGCTCGAACCGTTCTAACTGAACCAGTCAACAGTCACTAATACAAACTGACTCCAGAACTAAAGAAAGGGATAGAAAGCGGTCTCTGTGTCTTTGTATTTGTCTTAATGAGAAGACAAAGTCAACTTGAGAATGAACTAAAAATGTGAAGATAATTATTGACATTTTTTTCTTACCGAATCACTTCATATAAAGTAAAAAGTGGAGCTCGTGGCAACACGGCCGGGCTACAAATCACTTCTCTATTATCATATTTAAAACCGGTGAATGTTCATTTTCTATTACAACTGATTAAAAGTCATTCAGAAGTGAAATGCAACATACGGCGATGCAGATGTGCCACTGATAATGATACCGGAGTGACGAGAATGGACGAGAGTTATACAAATAAATAAATAAGCTCAAACAAAAGAGAAAAATCATCCCTGCAGAGCAATTATGGATCTAATCAGAGGTTTCTGCATGAAGGTACGGCTCTCCTATCTCGCTCCCATTTGCATCATAACACAGTGTGCAATATTAATTTCCGAGTTTACTGCTTATTGGAAGTGCAAAGTATGAAAAGCCATTAAGGTCCCAAATAGGAAAGCAATTTGCTGTCACATGGATTCGGCTCTATTAAAAAGAAAAATCTTGTTAACCATTTGGAATTAGAGTCATTTGGCAAAAGGCATTCTGCCGCACTCCAGTAAAATAAGTAATTATGCTTCTCTTCCTTCTATCCCTCACTTTCTTTCATTTGCACAGGCGAAGTGGGGAGCGGTGGATTGGGAGAGCGACTGGATGCAAAGGTAATTAAAGTTGTTGGCTATCTGTTTGGTTAATGTAGGGATCAGGCCAGCTGAGAGCCTTGGAGGCAAAGCAAGATGAGAAACACATCCATTTTTCTGTCTCTGTCTACCAGCCCCAAGGCTAACTCTCATCTGGCCACTATATATCACCTCCTCCAATCCCGCAATCCACAAACTGAACAGGGAACTATCCATATAGAAAAACCTGTACTGACTATTCCTCTGAGCTTATCTCAGTTTAATTTAGGTTCCAACTGAGTAAAATCTCATTAGCAGTTCTCAGTTGTGAGTAGCCTACTGTTAAAATTAAACCATCTCTGCAGGCCCTGATGTCTTTGCAGATTACATACCATCTACTTTGGATGCTGTGCGTCGCCTATACTCCTGCACTTGCATACACATTCTGTCATGTCACTTGGTATTGCTTTTCCACCTTCTCTTCACTCTTCAGTGTTTGCCTTAGATACCTTAGATCCGATCCTATACCAAACTAGATGATATGCTTTCTAATTCAAGGTCTGTCTGAACTTAAGAGCCACAGACAACAGACAAAGACGAAATAACATTTGTTCGTCTCATTCTTCTGCCAAACAAGATTCATTCCGGGTCAACTGTTGCCCTCAACCTTTAGCGGTATTGTCTGGATGGTTTCATCTTGGTATCTTAATCATCACTATCCCGGGTCACCTATCTAACACATGCTTGACTACCCTTCACTCCTCCATAGGAATGGAAGCCAAAATAAATAAATAAAAATTGCGATTTATGGGGTGGCATGCATGGCCTCTAAGGTGTTTTATAGTTGGACCTGCAGGGCCTATTTAGGAAGCACTGCGTGATCCGTCCTGACCACAGGTATTGATCGCCAGCAATGACCATGGCGTGGCTGACTAGTTAAAGCCCTGCATGTGCCCTCACAGGGACATGAAAATGAGGCCTCTGTGTGTAATGATCTGTGTATGAGCAGGGAGAGGAGGCCACAGAGACAGCGAGGAGGTGAAATTAAATCATTCCTTTGCTCTTTCAGGAGAGGCACCGCAGCTAACCATGCTCGGCTGCTTAATGTGGGATCTGTTTTTGAGAGGAAAATTAAAAAGAGAGAGAGAAGAGAGTGAGAGGAAGAGCAGGGGAGAAGGAGATAAATGGCTGGATGTGGAGGCAGTAAATGAGAGCATCCTGATGCAGAGAGCTGTGTGCGGATGTCCCTAATGGGGTAGGCTGATGTGAGCTGTCTGGTAGCTGACCACCGTGGCTACATCACCTTCCTGCCCACTCCACACCAGGCTCTCCCTGTGCTGAGACGACCACGCTCCATGCTAATTGGAAGAAAACTATAGTGCATAGCAAGAAGAGAAGAGACACTAGCCTAATTTGCGAGGGGGTGAAACGATGTATAAAACGCTTCTAATCATATGAGGCATTTTCTTGTCTGTGAGGCACCGACTGTGGTTTTTTGCCCCTCCTCTGGAGAGCCACAAGTCAAGACACACAAGGACAAAGAGCTTATGAGCAGGCAGGTTGTGAATAAACACAGGTTTGAGGACAAAGACAAAAGAGATGTAGCAACAGCTGACATCTATGGAAGCCGTCCTGCATTTTTACTTAACTGTGAAGTCAGAAGTTAAAAGGACCAAAAGCATGGCTCAATCAGTTCTACTGCGAATACAACTTTTATTCATGCACGGGCGGCATGTTTGAGTCGTCTACTAGATGTGTGAATTTGACAACCACACAGTGTCAAAATCATGGGTAGAAAAATGGACACAGCTCAAGAAGGGAGTGACACATTCTCAATAACATTAAATATCTAACTTGAATAGAATTGACGGTGGATGTAAAGATGCCAATCACTGACAACAGTGTTCTCCTGTATTGTTTTCATTGGAGAATTAAAATACAGCAGAAAAAACGCTGAAGCACATCATGAAACAAACTAACTTTTCCTCAGAAGAACCATTTCCTTTGACCTGTGTGAAACACCCCAAAGACCTGGGGGTAGTGTAAAGACTTGACAGGGACAGAAACACCATGGCTGCGTTAAGACCCTCTGCATGACCCCATCCTCAAAGCTGGGGTGGCTGCCTGTTCATTTCAGCTCACCAGCCTCATTAACGCAGCCCTCTGCCATCATTAAGACGTTTGCAGTAAAATTAATTGAAAGACAGCTTAAAAATAAATTAAGAAAAATGCGATGCAGAATGCGTACGTGCACTTCATAAATCACCAGGGCAAAGCCAGAAGCTGGCTCCCCATAATTAACTGCAGACTATTTATTTTATCCTGACGGTATAAATTAGAATTCAGACACACAGATTATATTAGGGCTGTCTGCCATGCGGAACTGCTGAGGGGTGTGCAGAATATTTTAAGTATACAAAGAGGAGAACAGAGAGAGAGAGAGCAAGAGAGAGGGAGGGAAAGAGAGATATAATGTAGAAAGGCAAACAATATGTAAATGCATACAAAGCAGAAAGATAACATTTATGACCCACGGAATGTACTTACTCAAGCAGTACATAAAGAAACAATAGACAAGCAATTAACAGCAACAATCAAGAGCATGATTAAATGAAACAACAAAGGCCTGATTAAATGAACTGTGCCAAATGTTCCATCGACTCCTTGTCAGTAAGAGCAGGATACAAGTTCAAGTGCAACTTGAACCATCGTCGCTTGTGTTCACTCGGCCTGAGATCAGCAGTAGAGCTGTGACATAACACAGCACAGGAGAACTCCCCTCATTCTTCCCCGCTGCGTTCCACTCTCCTGCTGCATCACAACCTGGCCCCTTCACATGCAAATGCAGACTAAACTTCTCCTGCCTGCAGTGAGCCTCAGACACCCCCCACAGACACACTCATCTCCCAGTTTCTCTCTCTTGCTGGCTGTGCATCGCTCAGCGTGCTACAGTCAGCGTTAGCCACACACACACACAGCCTCCTCGTGGGTACAGTGCCCAGACTGGCAGCAAGCCAGACCTGCTCTGCCACACTGGACTGGCAAAACGCTTGCTCTCTCACTCTCTCTCGTTCTCTCCCCCTCTCTCTCGACACTGCAGATTCCCCACACATCCTTTCATCCGAATGCCTGCGGCCCTCTCCTCCTCCTCTCTGTCTCTATTCTGCACCACAGCTGAGATCAACTCTTTGAAAGTATGCCCTCCAACCAGCCGGAGAAAAAAGAATGCAACCAACCACTACTACTGCCGGGAACAAATGAAGCACTCACACATTTGAATGCCTGGTTATTATGCAATCATACTGTAGGCAAAACCAAGTCATCTATAAACAATGTTACATCAAGGCACCGCATCAGGTGGATATGCAGGAGTATGAACAAGCACAGTGAGCCCTGAGATGTAGTCAATTTTATATATTTTTTTATGAATCGACAGAAAAAGATGGAATTCGAGAGGCCTTGTTTGGCAGCCTGTGCACTGACAGATGTGACAACACAATATGGGACTGCCAGCACACTCAAAGTTGTTCTTGATAGACGATACTGTATGTTATGAAGTGCACTGCAGCCCACAGCCAGAGGACACATATTCTTCAGAGGCTGCACTATACAACTAAATATAAACAAAACCAACCCAGTAAATATTTCAAAATTAGAATGTCAGGGAGATTTTATGAAAGATACTTGCATGCTGGCATCCAGTATATAGAACACTATTCAAAAACAACACATAAACAAAAGGCAATCATAACACAATGATGGAAAGGATATATCTACAAAATATAGCTTGTCTTTTCATTTCAGCTATTCCAAAGAAGCACATGAAGTTGGTCTTTTGCAGCAAGACAGCTACAAATAATCAATAACACTCATCCACATCGGATTATATTTTTACGTCATCTCTGCAGTCAAGTGCCTGATTTTGTTAAAGAAATGGTAGCTGACCGTATCACTTCCAATTTGCCTGTTCCTGTTTCCTTTTTCCTGTTAGCGCTGATGTTTTTAAACTCATCCCCAGTGAGCCGAGAGGGAACTCTGGGATTTATGGGGTGCTGGTGGACACAGTAACAGAATCAGGTAGTGTATCTTTAAGAATTAATTTATTTTTTATTGTCTGTTCTGCAAGTCTGTAAGTCTCCCACTGTGACAGCTTCACAGAGGGAGACTTGTGCACCGTGCTGCTCCCAGCACAGAATCCATTTAAATCCTACTGTTTCACAGGGTTAGATCTACTTCCCCTTGTATAATGTCAATTTCAGCCGTGTGCGCGGATGTTGTGTATTTGGGTTTCGATTTTGGAGACTCCTATCACATGTGTGTGTTTTCCACAGGACTACTGGGGGGCAGTATCGCAGGGGAATCAGAGGGTGGTGAGCAACCTGTGCTGTCACCTGGCTGTAAGTTATGTGAAAGGTAATTTAAGTCCAAACAATGCCAGATTAGGTGATCAGCTGCACTGCTTCTATTGCAATAAAATAAATCCACCTAAAGTTTTTCTAAATGTAAGGCAGCAAAAGCCACAAACCCAACCAAAGCTTTTTCCAACTGGTGTTAGCAAGGCTAAAACCTAAAAAAAACTAGCAGGTTTTTAACAATCATGGCACGAAAAACAACCAGTCTGCCTCAGATGTATAATTTGGTTTCCCTGGTGAGTAAAAAGCCTTGGAGGCGAGTGCATACGCAGCAGTCATGTTTGTTAAGATACATGGCAGGAGCTGGCCTTTTTTTCTCAAGCACCGGAAAAACCAGTAAATCACCAGCAAAGAAAATAAATATATACTTATTACATTCTGCACGCTGCATATATTCACCCCCTTAACATATTGCACAGCCACAGTGCAAATGTGCAGTGCTGCACACAGGCAAAAACATGCCATGAAAAATGACAGCAGGGAGGGGTAACTGCGGACCTGGAATATAATGGTGCGGTGGAGCGGAGGAGAAATAATCATACCTAGTGGTGGGGGAAGTGGGGGAAGTGGGGGAAGTGGGGAGATGGGAGGAGCGAGAGGAAGATGAGTCTGTGCCCTGTAGCAGGGAAATGCAGCTCCACTGCTCTGCTGCTGGCTGCCTGATTCCCCAATAACACAGCACCAGAGCTCCCTTCAGCAAGGGGCAACAGCAGGCAGCGTCTGTATTCTAGAAATATATTCCCCTGACACTTCCACAGCCACAGGAGACACATACAGATGCTGCAATACTGGGCTTAAGCAAAAAGAGCAGTGAGGTGCTGGTTACAATGAAAACCTAAAAATCATGTATATTTAAAGAAATCTAATTATTTCAGAAATGACACTGAAGTTCAAGCTGGTCTCCTGCCTTCACAGAATTCTAATTAGAGCTGAATTCATCCTGTAGTTCCTTGTGTGGCCGTTAGGTGTCTCTCTTTCACTTCACATGATTGAGACTCTCTCTCTCTCTCTCTCTCTCTCTCTCTCTCTCTCTCTCTCTCTCTCTCTCTCTCTCTCTCTCTCTCTCTCTCTCTCTCTCTCTCTCCCTCCCTCTCTCTCTCTCTCTCTCTCACCCAGTGGAGCTCCTGCTCCTAAACTCCCATCTACACATAATATATACACCATCATTTGAAAATGGCAGCTTTTTGAAAATTCACCTTGATTATCAGACATTAAAAGTGACTTCTCCAGAGCTGAGTGTCTGGCTAGGGGGATGGCTGCAGACAGCAGAACAATGCAGCAGGCTTGGTATTAATGCTTGGCTGGGGCGTGCAGGGAGGAGAGAGGAGCCAACCCTTTGTTCTCTCCTACAGCCAATTATTTTTTACGTGTGCCTCTTTTCACAACAACAAGAGAGAATTTAATTTTAATGCACTCTCTGGAAAAAAGGGGGGGGGGGGGAAATCATCTACAGTATTCTTAAACAGAGAAAGGGACAAGCACCAGCAGTTAAGTATATATGTGTGTGAGCCACAGACAAATGACAAGGGCAACAAGAATGGTAGCAAGCCAAACATACATAGCAGCATGAATCCTCTCATGCAAAATGCTAAAAACATATACAGGCTCACTCCCAATCTCACAACAATACATTACTGTACACAGCCCCGCCGTTGGGAAAGAAAGAGCAATATACAGAGACCATAATAAAAGCACCATTTCTTCATTGCACAGCATTATGGTGCAGTGGTGGGATTACATTAACATGTGCAAACCCACGACATGATGATAAGAAAGCACACTGTAAAAAAAGCAAGGATTCCTGATCAAATGGCATGAAAAAAAAAAAGGATCGCTGTTGGTATGTGGCCAAATATTTTTCTAATTGGAAGGGCACTTTATCTTGCTGTCAGAGAAGCAGTAAAAAGCGGTGCTGTTCCCAGAAGGAGAGGAGCACAGCTTGCTGGCCTTTTATTAGTGCTGGAGCTCTGATATATGCCTCTGCTCTAGGCTTTCATCAGGAACCTGCACCATAAACACACACGCACATACACACAAAGAACTGTTATAAAACTAGCCACGCTGAAAACCTAACGCAACCTTTGTAAAAAATAATTCTGCTGTTGTGCTTTCTAAACACACAATTATCATACACTGCTGCTAAAAAGTTTATTTTTCTTACAAAACTGAAGATGCCAATAGTGAATAGGGGTTTTTACAGGTTAACACAGTGATAACACACCAAAATAAAAAAAATAAAAGAAAGAGAGAAACATTAGAATCCAGGAAAAAACATAGCAGCACACAGATAAAATAAACATCTTAGTACAACTAGTCTGAGTAAAATTCTAACAACCAGGCTTGGTACAACTATTAAGTCACTGGAGAATACGAAAGCACAAAATACAGCATGTAGGCAACGACACTACAGCACAAACGCAGCAGTTATGCAATTCATGCAAAGCTAGCTTTTGCATTATATAGAGATATTCTGAAGGGATTCATGCAGACGGACAGAGGCACAGACAAAGGCAGTAAGAATGACGGATGCATGCACACACACAGACACACAGACACACAGACAGACACTCACATATACCCACACTCACAACACAGGCTGAATTAAATTTCAGTCCTTGGGCAGACAACTAAACTGCTTGCGTGTGGGACCTACTCTGCAGCACAGAAAAACCAATTCTCTGGAGATGGTGAAATTAAAGGGCAGAATCCAGCCGGTTTATGGTTCTCACTCTCTCCTCCGCTCAATCAAATGTTTTATTAGCAATCATTTGCTCCTAAAAGTCATGTTCTTGGGAGGCAGCAGGCATGATGACAGCAGCCGCTGGACAGACACCACTCCCAATTATTTACACCTAAAGCCACAGGTGCTTAATAGCAGCTAGAGAATATGTTTACCAGTTGGTTTTAAAAACAATCAAGCAGGCCAAAGTGATATCTGGAACCGGCAGAACTAAGAGTAAACTAAATACAAATTGTGATCCTACATTGTGTACAAAATGCAGTTATAACACAATTAACACCCATAAAACTACAACATTAATTCTAATGGATCTAAAGGTCTAAATTAGAAATCTAAGCAGTCAGGTGCACTGTGCCTGCTTATCGAGGCAGCCTAACCCTAAACCTAACCCAGGTTGAGTTATTCGGCATGTAGCTGCAGGATCCTCTCCAGAGTCTGGAGTAAAGGGAACGAATATGATCAGTCATCTGTCTCATGCTGTTTCCTTTATATTTCATATAATGCAAATAGGCAAGTGGAGTCCAAACTTTGCAATGCACGCTGCATTGCATTGGAGTGATTGCTCACAATACAATTGCATTTTAAATAAAAAAGTCAGTGTCAGAGACAAAAGCAGAGAGTGACTTACTAATGAAAAACATCTTGACGGATATTTCTGCTGTAAACATGCTGACATATATATGTGTGTGTCTGCACGTTTACATGCATATGCTGGCTCCTTGGATCACTCTGTATATTGTATCACCCGGGCATCTTTTTGCACCCTCCTACCCCCACCCCAGTCTTCTCCCCTCTTGTGTCTGGAAGCAGTAATCTGTTCCTGAGCCAGCGCTGCTGGGATTAGGCAGCGACTGGAGATAGGATATATGCGTCATTAAAGCGGAGAGCACAGCGTTGCAGAAGAAGAGAAACAAAGTCAACAAAGGTGACACAGAGACAGAGGAGACAAATTCCAGAAACCCATATGTGCACCCCCAACACACCACACACACAGGTACACAAGCATGAATAAAAAGCTGAACCTCTTCCCTGTGTCTGCAAACCTATACAGATGTCTGCCAGCGCCAACACAAACAGAATTCTCTTTTATTTCACAATTTCCTGAACCTCCGATGAATAAGACTGAATGTAATGTTACTATAATATATGTCTGCGGGAGAGATGCATTACACCAAGGGCAGTAATGCAAGGCAAGAGTGTATATGCTCCTTGTAGACAGATAGCACCAGTAATAATTCTGAATACTTTGTGAAGTAAAGTTGGTGCTGGCGCTTATTTACAATGTTTCTGTTTCTGTGTGCTTCTTTCTCAATGTATTTTATCAATAAGTCCATTCTAGTTTTGATTTTTAAAGCACAACATCTATAGAAATTATACTTAACCAGTCTACAAATTGGCTTCTAAAGTAATCATACGCTAAGAATGGGACAAACCTGTATAGAATATTTTCATTAGGGCAAGTGCTTCGTGCTTACCACTAATATTGTCTACAGAGAATTATGAGCCAGACTGTTTCTTGGGTGGATTCAGTAACTTTTCAGACAATTCCCTCCTCAAAATGTCTAATTACTCAACTCATGTTACTACAATACATGCAATAAACACATGGTCATCTCTGAACCAAAAGATGGATGTTAGAGCATTGTCTTCTGAACATTCATAGTGAGCTCAGTGGTGAGTAGGTTTATCTCCACTAATGGAAATGCATGGCATTAAGGCCAGGGTATCTATTTTCATTCTTAGCAATATAAAGTCCCATTCAATCCCCTTAAATCATCAATGATCATCTATATTAAACTTCCTTATCTGTTGTTGATTGGGATAAGACATGCCAGCTTCCTGTTTAGCAATGGCTAATTGCACACTACATCATCAAAACACGAAGCACAGACATTACACTCATATGTGACCTCGCATTCTAAATCTAGGGGAACAAATCATACACTTGTTGTACTTTGGACATTATAATGTATTGCTCAGTACATGCACACTCCACTATCATTATAGCCATGGTACTGTTATGTAGAGAAAACTACAGAACTATAAAACAGCAATAGCATGTACTGGCCACTGCAGATCTGGTCTGCAGTGACAACTGTCGTGTTGCAAAGTTTAAGGCTCAGCGAATGCATGAGTCAAGTAGCTTCATACATGAAAGTATGAATCAGAGTTCTTTTCCGTTGTTGTCCCTCTTTTGTTACCCAGGTACATGCAGTCAACGTAGGCCTCCTGCAAGTTGTTTAAGTGTGTGTGTGGAGGTGTGCTAGTCCGAATGTAGCGTGGTGCATTGTTCAAGCAAGGCTGACCTGTACTCTTCACCACTGCTCACATACCATTAATGGTCCATTCACAGCCTCCACCTGCACCAGATGCCCATTAACCGCAGCTGAGGAAAACGAACAGAGTGGAAAAAGATGGAGATGACATTTTGCCACAGCATATTATTATTCAAATTACATATATATTCAAAACTTAAGGACATGTCTTTGACATTTGACATGTTTATTGTCCATTGTAAGTCCCTGAGAGGGTTTCAAAAGGATTCCAGTTATTCAGGAATATAATACAATCTAATCCGACAACAATTACACTTGCAATACATATTCATACTATACACTGACTCTCCACAATGAACAGTTGAGCTATTGCTGAAATTGATTTGGCTGAAAAATATTAGATGCTCTTAATAATAAAAAAAGCCCTATCATGATATATTTGAGGCAGACATGCAGTAAGGAGTCAGATGGTATCCCTGGGCTTCTAGTGGCCATTAAATGATTTGGCCCTGAAAAGGCATTTTATAAATAATGAAGCTAAAAGGAAGCTTTTATTGAATTCAAACAGAATTTTGAAAGAGTGATGTTTGGATCAGAGCTGAAATTTTCATAATCTATTACAATTTTGATAAATTGTTTTTCCGACCGAAAAAAAAAAAGGTCCAGCATAATGACATCCCTCTCCTGTAGACTATATACTTAACTACAGTACTGGCCAAAGCTCCTCTATGTAATCAGTCTGAACATAGACTACACATGCATATAATAAGTGGCGATGTGATTACTGAAACATCTGGTGATCCTTATGCTTACTGATGGGTGCTACTGCTGAAACACACGTAGATAATAACCGATCAACAATTCAAGTGAGAAACAAACAGGTCTATGGTTTCCTTTTGCATTTTAACCTAAATCCATGGTTGAATGTATCCTTGGCACCAGACAAATGAATACATTTCCTACCCACCACACATTTGAATTCAATTTTCATTTCCATTTGTATGACGCCAAATCCCACCAGGAAGACACCTTGAGCAGAATACTTGTCATAAGTCTCGATCGGGTCTTAGATGGGTTGAAAACAGAGATGGGGCAGAGGGGGAGAGGGAAGAGAAGGGGGGTTGCACTGTCAGACCACTATTAACAAAAGTGAAAAAACACGTGAAACTGCTAATTGAAAAATGGCTCCGCAGTGCCACTAGTGGCCAAAAACTGCACAGGCTGTCTTCAACTCGAGAAGGACAGAAATTGAATTTATGGTCAGTGAGGATCTGGAAGCGTGGTAGGGAGACAAGAGTAATACGCAGAGAGTAGCTACGGCAGCACTGTGAATGCTCAAGTCAACAA
Source organism: Pleuronectes platessa (assembly GCF_947347685.1). Taxonomy (NCBI): domain Eukaryota; kingdom Metazoa; phylum Chordata; class Actinopteri; order Pleuronectiformes; family Pleuronectidae; genus Pleuronectes; species Pleuronectes platessa. The sequence continues at coordinate 18,696,903 of NC_070626.1, forward strand.
TACTGAGAGAGTGCGACTGAGACGACACCTCAGGCTCTGATTGAACATCACAAATAGAGTCTGCCCAGAGGCTTAGCAACAAGTGACACATACACCAGCAATCAACACAAGCAGCGATTCAGATTGGTCAGTGTTTCTTCTCTAGGGAAGGTGGCAAAGCAGCATTATTTCTCCAGTATATTGCAAAAACCAAGCCATCAATCATCACAGTTCGTTTGCTTGTCAATGGGACGAAGCGATTGTTGGTCGTTGAGAACATGTTGAACTGCTGACATTTGTGTAGTCGACATACGTACTACCTGGCTGTGATGTACAGATATTTTTTCATGCAACATTCATACTTGCTTCATACTTAATAAAATGTAAATGCACCAAAACTGAAAAGCCATAATATTTGCCTTTTGGATAATTTGTGTGGAGCCCATTCTACACACTGTTATTCAACAAACTGCATTAGCCCAGGTCAGATGGCAGAATCTAAACCACATTGGATCAATGAAGCAAAACTGGGATGAAAATACTTTTTTCAAGATGCATTGAAATATATGGGCACTGGAATCATGATGATCTGAATCTGGGGCCTGCTGGAAAAAACCTGGGCCTGTTAGTATAAGCACTATACCTGACTCTGGAGCTCCTGGGCCTGCTGGTCTCTCTTTGAAGCTGTTTTTGGTATTTCTGCATGTGACTATTCCTCCAGAGATCCAGTCAGCTCTGCTGCGGTTCAGGCAGCTACTGAAAGCCCCTGGATATCCAGCTATTGAACCACAAAAGAAGGCAGGGCGGCCAGAGGAGGTGAAAAATCAAAAATCAAAACAGTAGATAGAGCCTATATCCTCTCTGTGCAGCCAACCTGCTTACTCTGTGGCTGAGGCTAAGATAGACCATGGTTCCCCATCCTCCTAAGGCGATTCTCAAAGATAAAGCCAGCAGAGTCCTGTCCCGTCAAGGGCAGGCCTAATATCTGTCTTCATCTGCTAATTATGGTGCTAGGACAACCGCAAAAGATAAGGTGGAATTTTCCTGAAACTGAATAGAAAATTCTTAAGAAAGCTGTTTTACATTTGCACATTGAAAAAATAAACAATAGACTTATTAATGGCTAGAATGCAGGTTTATTCTCTGTAGATTAGAACATTTAACAATGACAAAATTCTAAATACAGAATATATTTCTAAAAATCACAATTATAGATTCAGGTAGAATTTCATAAAAACTATAAATATCAGGCTGTCAGGAAAAAAAACATTATTCAATATATGAAAACATTAGTACTTAAATTCTATATTCATGTTTAACAAAAAATGCAGGTTATCTCAAGATAGTGCAGGCATAGAACACACAGCTGTATGTAACCGATGTCTTGCAAACGGCGAGATAAACTGCAACCATGGGTCGCCTGCCAAGTAAGTGGCCGACAATAATAAACAGGCTACTAATTAATACAACCTTGCTGCTAAATGACAGGAGGGGAAGGGATGGAGGGAGAGAGAGAGAGAGAGACTGTGAGAGAGGGAGGAAGAGGAGGGAGCTCGGGTAGAAAGTAAGGGAGGACAGCAATAGGAAGACAAACAGACCTAGCCCGTGGTTTAGTTGGACAGAGGCTTTAGTCCAGCGTGCCTGATGCTGCTGCAGTGTCGTCGACGCAGAGGGAATCAAAGCAGACAAGATGGAGACCAACACAGGACCCAGGATAAACCATGATTTAACCATCGGCAAACGGGTCGGCAAATACTTCCATGAAATCAGGAAAAACCAAGAATTGAAGAAAAAAACATTTCCTTTCCATTCCTGCCCTTTTGTCATCTCCGTGTCCATTTCAGCTTCTTGGAACAAGTCAAACAAAGGAGTCTGGCGGTTATTCCTAAATTAAAAAATACAGATTATGCAGAAATCCATTTCATGGAATCGCTCAAAACGTGTCTCATCCGTTAGCACCCGCTTCTGTGTGCGATCCACACCGATAACCCTGGTCTGGCTTTCTTTCCCTCACAATCGCTCCCTCTCTCTCTATTCTCCCCTCCTAAACTGATCAATACTTCATTTAAATCATGACATTAGCACACTACTAGTGGAAAAGGAGGGCAAGAACAAATACAAATGAGCGTCTTATGTTAAGTGACATGGTAACTGATGTTTTATGTCCGAGGATTGTAGGATTTCTTAAAAACATAAAATGAAAAACAAAGGCAGAAGTATATGCAAGTGTGCGGGGGCTGTACTGCTGGTTTGATTTGAGCTCCTGAGCCTGCACGCTGATCAATACACATTTAAATCCAGGCTGAGGAGTGCTATCACAATATCTCGTCTCATCAGAAAAAGGCAAACATGCTCTCCCAATTATCATCTCAAATGACTCGTGTTGAGGGGACACAAGTTGGATGCTGATAGAGGCATATTTCATATTTATTCAGCAGAATTTTTACATTAGCACCTGAGCACATAATTGCCTAATATATATGCACGCTCACACTTTTATCTATTCACATAATTCACAATGAGCACAATCAATACTTCCCTCACCATACTCTGCTCCATGCTCATAAAGTGCGTCTGCATTAGATCATATAATAAGCCGTTCAGAAAACCCCAAACGAGACTGGCTAATTTCCTGGCGCTTGAAATTGCGAGCGGGAGTAACTGGCTAATCTTCCTGTTCGTCATTAAGCCTGGATATTTACCTGAGCAGCGCAGGAGTCAAGGGCCTGGTGCGAGAGCAGCGCATCTCTGAATCTCCGGACGAATCTCATCGCGCTGGGATAACTGAGAAGAAGCCGATCAGGTCAGGATTTCTCTATTCGGAACCTGGGTGAACAGAGGCGAGGACAGGAGAAAATAGAGAAGAGAGAGGGGCAGACTGTGAGCCCAACACTAGGTGGGAAGTGGTGGAAATAGAGCCGAGTCGGTCACTCGGGGGAAACGTGCACTTACATATAGTCTGGCGCCAATGCCGACCAATGAGCAATTAGGCAGACAAGACTAAAGTTATTGATCGGGGGTTCAGGCTCTTTTCTCAGGGCTAACTAGCCTGCCTGAGGTTGTGTGATGGCTGCTACAGCTGTGGACTGCAAGACAGAGAAAGGCAGGGCTAGAAGAAGTGGAAGGAGGAACAGGGCAGGTCTTTCTCTGTCCAGGCCTTCAGCTCTTGAGACGGGCACTGGACATTATCATTTAGGATGCTATTGATTGCCAAAGGCTTAATAAGCCTTCATATCAAACAGTCACACACACAGGGAAAAAAGCACTTAACAGAATGCAAACATCTGCTCAAAGATATTATGGAAAGTAAACGACTACTGCCATTGATGCTTTGCCAAGATGATGAGGTTTTATTTTCAATCTACAGGGTAATGAGAGAGATTAGTGAAAAGGAACAACTTGACCAAATTAACTTATCAAATACCTAAAATGTCAACATGTATAAATTATATTTCAAATTTAGACAAGCTGCCTTCAGTAGATATAGTTTCAAACGGTGAACATACGTTATAATGCAGCAATTTAGCAACCACTACACATTTACTCTTCGCATCTTAGAAGTCAGCTTTTCAAAATCCATGTCTCCTTGAAGTCGAGGGACAAGTTTGCTAGCTAGTAACAAAAGAAAGTAAGAAAGTACATATTTCTTTAACTGTTGATGTGCTGGAATACTCAGCCAAGTTAGCGAAGCAATTTGTTTTTACCCGATGAGATACATACTAAGTCAATGTAATGGCGCAAACAGGTCCTAGCACTGATCTGAGCTAGTTGTTCATCTAACTGGATCAGTCTCAGTTAGCCCTGAAAACGGCAAGTCATCCAAGCACAGCTTTTGGAGAAGACTGTGAAATTCCCAGGGCTGTTCGCACCTCCAGATGTTCTTATGCAGACACACATGAAGGCTCTATCTTCTCAGGCGAAATTTCAACAGGTAAATGCAACAATTGTCACTTCAGCTAGTAGTCTTCAGGGATCAGGCCACTATTTGCAAGTTGCCTTTATTCGTGTTGTTGGCGCTAGTACCATGAGGAAACACACATGATCCTGCAGCCAAACACTGGGAATGCAACGTGAAAATGTTCTTTGGTGTGAATGCAGCATTCGAGAGTATGTGGAAAAAAACGGATTGAATATTTCCTTCCTTAAAACCAGAGATATACAATACAATGACTCGTTTGTCTTTCTGGTTGATTTATCCACATATTGTTAGATTTTGCCTTTATTTTGTCTGGCCTCTGTAGTCGTTACATCCACTGCCAATTGAAGTGATGAATTTCACCAAACAATGTTTTAGGTGGGAGGTTAAAAGAAGAAAACTTGGACCCCTTGGTTAGATAAGGTTTTACTGTCTTTTGTCTTTTTAGCAGATAGGAAAGATTTGGTGGTGTTAATTTTTTTTATTTATGAGGAGGATGCAGAGAATGTGTTGTATAAACCATAATGAGAAAATGAATGAACTACACTTATATTCAGAGGCAATGTTTTCCCCTTTTGCTGTAGCTTCTACATAATCCTTTCTTGTGTTTTGAAAATCAATTTTGATATTTCAAAAGACAGAGGCCTGATAATGAAAGGGCACAAAAAAGCTTGTCTCTGAGGCGATTGCTCATTCCTCACAGCTTCTATTGCCTCTGAATCAGAAGGACACCTTTAATATTTTGACTTTCCACGTCACTCTAGGCTAAATCCCTAGCAACCACCGTAGCAACATACTCCGAGTTCAACATGAAATGCATGGCAAGTTCCCTCTTGCCACCAGCCGAAGAAATAAATAAAAGGGGAGAGAAGAAAAAATAATCAGGAGAAAGAGGCAGATTTGCTTGAAAGACCAAAATGAAGTCGAGCTGGGAGCGACACACCACAGAAATGCTCATATCAATAAATCACCCACAGTAATTATCTAGTTGAATGGTCTTGCAATAAATCCTACAATCATGAAGGTTATAATGTCCAGTCTATTCTTTAACTGTTTTAGAGAGGTTTTTCAGTGATTCAGCCGCATGATCATTTTAGAGGATGTAGTCCATGTGGTGCAGTTGAGCTATTCTGTGATACACAAAGAAACATTTTGTTATTTGGCCTGCCCTCAATAAAAATGGGGTGGACAACTGTCAAGGCAATAAAACAATGTCAATAACTATCACAATGTAATTTTCATCAATACCAAGATGACCAAGGTTAAATTAATATGGATATATTACTTGTGCATTGTTCACAGTGAGGGGTTTATCATTTTCTGTTCATAAAGCTGAAAACAACAACCTTCACTCATGAGCAAAAAGCTGTGTTTAAACTTCAAGGAAATTGAAATGTAAAACATAAATGATAATTATCAATTCAGACTGATATTTCTTTTTTTATCTTGATATAACTTTAGGCATTGTTGACCAGCCGTACATCTGTCTATGTAAAGCAATACAATTAAATAACACAGTAAACTGCAGCCTTTAAAAAGACACTAAAACAGATGTAAGCTACAAATATATTTCTCATAAAAGGTAAAGATTTACATTCACATGGCTGTTAGCTTGAGCTAGGTGTTCCTAATAAACTGCGAGCCGGGTGTATATGTCAGAGAAGTACATAGTTATTACTTGTTAGGTGTCTGTGCTGTCTCATTTTAAACAAGAAAAGCAAATCTCATTTGGGCAAATACATAAATTGGTATATTTGTAGTTATAACTAACTTTGAGCTGGTACAGACACATAGGAAATTAAGTGCTGCATAGCTTAAGAATTCACAAATAATTATTTTATACAGCATCTTTTGTTGTCCGTACTTAAGTTAACAAACTAATCCAAACCAACAAATGTGAATTGTGAAACAACAAAGATCATACATCTTCACACGTACCCTCACATTTTATAAATGGGAACAGTGTTGACAGAAAAGAGGTGGATTATGGTGCAGGAGTGGTTTTTGGACCATAACTGTTGTGAGTCCAAATTAATTACTACTGCACCCGTCATCCTCAGAGCCACTATTCAAGCCCTCAGAGGTTGAGTGATTGATTAAATTTTGGTACTATATTCCTTTAAAAAGAGGTATCCCTTTAAAACACTGAGAAAAGATAAACCCAGCCTTGTCCACGAGTATTTATTACCAGTCAGGGTAAAAACACACTCACCAAGGTGCTCTGAGTAGCTATTAAACAAGTGTGGAGGTGACCTCTGTTTTTAAGCGGCTGTATCTCTGGCTGCCAAAGCAGCAGAGGCCATCCTAAATGGATTTTCTAAAGTTTCGTTCAAGAAAATAAAAATGGAGAGTAATACGGCAGGGCTGCACTTTCAGTCACAGAGTTTCTATCACATGCCAGGCTTCTTGAGTTCTTCCAATTTCTTGCTTTTTCTAGCTGGACTTGACTTTCAACTATGGTTCAAATCACGCTTTATTAATCCCAATAAAAAAGTGTATATAATGTATAGCTTGGTGCATTTATTGTAGTTGGAGAATTTCTGCACAGGAAAGTATGTTTAAGTAAGAGAAACATATGGTATAAATATGGCTATCTCATCTTTACCACTGTGTCACATTAAACATCTTCAACCACAACATGTGCAACAAGGTTTATTGTTAAAGAAATGAGAATGAATCATTAGCATTGCCCTCACCTCAACAACACAAGCAACAGAAGCTGCTCTCTCAAGATGGCTGGCTGTTATTAATTGTGCTACTGTATAGACATCGCAGCCACACAGTTTAGAGTTAACTGGATAGAAAGGTAGTGTACATTTAAATGAAAACACCCTTTACCTGACCCTTTAGCCTTTGAAATTGACAGGGGCTTTGTGCAGTCAAAGCTGAACAGGGCTCAAAAGCAGAGCCTGAATCAGCTAGATTGCATCTGTCCTTAAATGCAATTAATGAACCTCACAAAGGAGGATTATGCTGACGGGATTATTTTCAACAACAATGCAGCACCCGCTGCCAATTACAGACACACATACGCTCCTCTTGCAAACACTAACCCTCTAATCCAAACACACATCAGCTCTCCGACAAACACCATTGGCTCTAGTATAGTCGAACGTCCATTAAAGCCACTGACAACGTGTTTTTCACCATGACAAGGATTTGTTTGTTTTTGTATTCTACATATTTTGTTCTTTTACTCCTTATCCGTTTCTTGATGCACAGACAGAATTAATCTCTTTCTGGTCTCAAGTGAAGTCATCTGTAACGGTGCAACACTAGTAACTCAATCAAGTCGTGAACTTTGCAGAAGAACAGAAATGTTTGCCTTACTCTCTAACATTTGATCTCCATGTCCTGACAAGGATCTCAAACTGTCTGCAGGCAGATGAGAGCTGTCTGGTATTTCTTAAATCAATCTTAAATCAAATTAGTCAAAGCAATGTTAATTTCAAGCAGCATTTCATTAAAAAGGAAAAGACAACGAGCAACAAAGACTCCATGTCCTTCGGACTAATCTAATAATGCTGCGTTTGTTTGCTTTAATCACATTTAACGATTAAGAAAGAGAGACAGGGCTAAGTCATGTGGATAGAGGGATCGCATAATCTGCCTGTCATGGCCAAAATCTGATTTCCTGCAATTCGTCACAGTATGGATAGAGGGACGGGCGGGTGGTGTTTAAACCCAGGTGCTGTAGCCCCAAGACGGGACTGCTCATCTCCAAGAGAAAGGAGAGGAGGGGGTTCAGGTATCACCTTACCTTAAAGATTTGGAATACCTAACCCAGGCCACAGGCAGACATGGCTATTAGCTCGGAATTCTCTGAAACTGGGGCCTGGATGCTGAAAGAATAATCTTCTTAAGTCCTTTTTATACAGCCTTTATTCCCCATTCTCTGTTCTGTATAAAAGATATGAACACGGAAAGGGGGCATTGTTGTTCCAGCTCTATGCCGGCAATGGAGGTGGTCAAGGAGTCTGATTGACGTCTGTGTGAAAGGAAGAACCAGCACTGCAGGACAGATATGTGACACGCATCACTCGTTTGATTCCAAAAGATCTCCATGCTATTTGAACAAACACAGCAGCAGCAATATGCCAGCCTGTTTGGTTCAGTGTAAATAAGCAAATGTGGTATAAACAGCACTACAGCAGGACCTCTGTATATAAATTGGTTTACAACAGAGACAGAGATTAGGGAACATCTGTGTTATGCGAAGATCTGTCATGTCAGTTTTTCCTCATGGTTGACATTTAAAATCCTACAATAGTTCACCCCAAAATATTTAACCAAACTTTACAATATTGTTCTGCAGTAGAACAGACCTGCAATGATCACTTTCTTTGGGAAACTTTTCACAAGACATTATAATTTTTTTATATATTTACAAACAATGTGTTGGTGGTTCCATTCCTTGAATTAATTCTGCATTTCTCTATAACCCACAAGGCAGCCATGTTTCTTACTGTAGCTAGAAACTGCTGTTTGTAGAGATTTAGCTTCATAACAGGAATTTATGGTGACTGATTATTTCTGCAGCTGGGACTGTGAGGGTTAGGTTTTGCTGAATAAGGGATGAGCAATAAAAGCACTTGTGTTGAATTTTTAAAAAATCTGATCAGATCCTCCTCCTTTAGAAAAAAAAATAAAAACCATTCCTCATCAGTGGGTGCGATTACGTGAATGGAATCAATCAATTGTGTTCCGCTTGGCTTTGCTCTTCTTTGCTCTTCGTTTCCAAATCCAATCTCTTCCATGTCATCTCAGAGCACAATTTTAAGGGCCCAGCCTCTTGATTATCTCCCTCCCTTGCCACAACCCCCCCACCGCTGCATGCTCCAATGTATTAAATTAAATGAGGTGTCTGTCCAGGTCACCCTCGCCTCAGCCTCTTACACCCCCCGCTCTCACTGCTGGTAATCAAGGGAGAGGGACCCCTCCCTGCTGGTTCTACGCCAGCCAGGCTGCATATATTAGCATTAATGAGGGCTGGAAAGACCTGCAGTAACGGAGGGAAGGACTGAAAAGAGCAAAAGCAGAGAATGGGTCGAGAGAACGGCAGTTACAGCTTCAAATTGAACACCCACAAAAGGCTAAATTTCTCAGTGGTCTTACAGTCGTCTTTTTGCACCTATCTTTCCATTCTGTAACCCAGCTGTCGTCTTTCCACTGGCTATCTCCCACAGACGGGCTTGACAAAGCTCTGAGCGGTAAAACAGTGGTGGCTTGGGTTCTGGCAATAAATGAATCATAGATGAGGTTGTGCGAACATTGTTAACATAATCCCATGGCTCAAGCTAAAAAATACTGCAGGGCACCGACATCTTTGTTGTTCATCAAATATTGATGCATACACAATTATTTAAGCGTAAGTGTGCAGATGTTGAGAATATGTAGATAAATGTCAGTGGCAGACGTATTTCTAGTTTTGGCTTTATGAAATCAAATTGGATTCTGGTGGATCTCATTAGACTTCATTACCTCGGGGATACAAACGATTATGTTGTCATAATACAGCTATGAACCTGAGTGTTTTATATCAACCGTATTTGTGTGTATTCAGTGGACTATGATTATGTATGAAAAACTGTCACAGCAGCATCCTGATGTACAGCATCCTGTTGATGTCTGCTCCTCTCTGCTTTACTCCCTTGTAATCATCTGTGAAAGCTATGACAACTACAGGAAAATCATTACATCATCTCATTATGCCGCTCCCTAACTTTAATTGCTTAATGCATCCTTTACTGCTGTATCGCTCCGCTCCTTTCAGTTTCTCCCTCCATTTCATCATTCCTCCCTACTTCCCTCAAATTCTTGTCTCCTTCACTGCCACCTCATTTAGCAGTTTTCCCATGGTGATTAAAGTTGAACCATGTGCTGGCCCCTAGTTTGAGGGCAGCAATTGGGCAAAATTATCTCATAACTACTCTGCAGTGTTTTTTTTAACACTAACTCTAACAAGATATCCTATTCAAATATCATATATCAAAAAGTCACTAAATGTAGTGGTTATGGTTGCTTGCCAAGAGCTTTAGCTTTTGAGTTTACATGACAAGGGGTTATAATACGCCCTCGGCAGCACCACGTCTTCAGGGTAGATTGGATGTTATAGGGACTCCCTATCAGAAAGGGAAAACATGGGCTAGCTTGTTAACATGGGAACTTCAGTAGACCAACACTGGTTCTCTTCAAATTTGGGACTGGTGTCAAAGGACTAATGTTATTAGCCACTGAGGACTGATCCATCTCTACTCCTTTGATAATTCTAAACCACTGAAATGTGGGTTCAGCAGATGTCAAAAGCATTGTACTATTCTTTGTCAAAACATTGAAAGTAAACGTACATCTCAATTTGGTGTCATTTTGAATTGTTATCCTTGAAACTTTGTATTTTTGTTGATGACGGCAACAGGAAGTGCAGTTTAATAGGTCAGGTAGTTCTGGTGTCAGCAGACGCTCATCTGATAACGACACAGCTTGAGATGCAGGTAATTTCTTAAACCAACAAAAATAAAGCATGGTTTCAGAATTTCTGCAGTTCTCTTGATGCCACAAACTTCTTGCATTTATCTACTGGCATCACAGGAACATGCAAATAGTAGTGTTTAAACCATTCACATAAACCTCCTTCCTGCTGTCCTGCCTCAATATGGTTTGGTACATATTACATGAAGGTACACAGACGTAATTTCTGAAGTGTTGTTTTCATAGTAGATGTGGTTGACTGTTGAGATTATTTTGCTTTTCAGATCTTTGTCTAAATAAGGCAAAAGATTTTATATATATTTATGTTAAATTGTTGTCCACTTTGAGAACATCCAAAAAGTATATGCACATTACTTTCTAACCAGTGTACACTGCAGGCTTAACCATGGATTTAGTGAAGAGAAAATTCACCTTTTTTTGTTACATCTCTATTGATAGTTTGCTCATAAATGGATCACAGAATACAGATATATCGATGATAAAATATGACAACAATTCTAAAATGAAAGCACAATTGACGACACTAGTATGTACCAGTCAGTCCCTCCAGAACTCAAAAGTGCCTTCAGACATCCTCACATTATACTGCACATGCAGGTCCTCACATGTCTATATACTTGCCAAACTTGAAAATTGAAAAACTCAATCACTGTCGAATAATGTATGCCTTATCACTACTGGAGAACTACTAGGGCACTGGTATATGGCAGAAGATTAAGAGTAAGGCTGAATATCTAGATGGAAATTCCAGAAAACATGCAAATAATGAATAGTCACAGGTACTGTACACACGTACATGGCGTGCACACAACTGCAGTAAGCCATTATTCAGCGGTACACCTCTCTTGACAGCAGCTCCAGGAAAGGCTGTTATTAAACAGGAGCCCAGTCAGTGCCTGTGCTTGAGCAACCAAGCACAATAAAAATTCCTTTTCTTTAATTAACTTTTATGGCCGGCAAAGAGGACACGCTGACACCTGTCTTGTGCAGTACCACTGATTATTTCTTGCCTTCCCCATCTGTGCATGAAGAGAGAGAGAGAGAGTGTGTGTGTGTGTGTGTGTGTGTGTGTGTGTGTGTGTGTGTGTGTGTGTGTGTGTGTGCGTGCGTGTGTAGTTGTTTGCCTGCACTGGAAAAGCACTGCATCAAACAACAATCCCACTGAGGTAAAAATAATAAGAACCAGTGAGAAAAATCACAATATACAAAAATAATCTATATAACCATAAGCCACACAAGCAGATGTGCATTATCACCATTACCCATGTATGCTGGAGTGAACAAACAATAACATAACACATCTTTGTTTCCACACCTTGCAGTAAAAAGACCTCTCCCTGTCGTATTGCCGGTGACAGCAATCTTTCTTAAATATTTAAAGTGACCTTTTATCAATAGGATTCAGTTTTTTGTGTGGTTTGTATAAAGGTTTGAATAATGTACATAACTAGTGTTATTTTTCTTGCATTGCATGTCGTTTATTTCAATTGAGCTTGATATGAAGCATCAAAGCAGAACACATGTTTTAACCTTGCAGACAAATTGCTAAAGAGGAAGTGATTCTGGATATGTTGTATGTTGTCATGATGGAGATCAGAACCAATGAAAAGGAAATGTCTGCATCAGTCTGATATGGTGAAACAAAAATATTCAAATTATCAAAACCCTAGGTGCTGGTCACCTGTTTATTACATCTTTATTAATATTGAAGGGATGTGTATCCGAATCGAATCAAATTCAACACTGCACTTCCTCAGGTAATTAATAGCTGCTATTCAATCTTAAAGGGATAGTTCACAGTAAAATGAAAATGCACTCATTATCTATTCACCAGTCTCAGGGGAAAACAGTGTTGGAGCCAAATTTGATACAATTACCGGCGACTTATACTTTATACGTAATAAAACAACGGAAAAAACATGACATGCCTCCATACTGCTCGTGTGGTGTCATCCAAGTGTCCACAGGCCTCAACATTAAAATTCAACTTTAAACCAAGTCATTTACACCATGTTTTCAACCTAATATCCGCTGATATACTCCTACCAGGTGCATTCACGAACCCCCTGACACACCATCGTGTGGCTACGTCCTTTAGCTTCGCTACTTTTTTTTCTATTTCATAAAACTGTGTATCTTTAGGTTTTTGACTCTTTGGAACTTGGAATCAACAGATTAGTTTATACCATGCGAGTCTTGATCGGAAGATCAAGACTCGATCGGAAGACCTCTCTATTTACCTCGCATTTAGTTCAAAATTAAACTGGAAATTATTTTATACTTTTTAAGCCTAAATAAATCTTGTAGACGAATTTGCCTTTGTAGACACCGGTTCTGAGTTCCATTTCCATGAGAACCTTGGTTATTAAGATGGAGTATTCTTTCTGTTAGCTGGTAATATTCAGGACGAACGCGAATGTCATGTTAAAAATAGCAAGCTGATTCAATTCATTTCTTTCAGGTTCATTATCTGACTCAGTAGTCAGCTGCAAATATGACTTGACCTCAAAAAAATTCTAACAAAAGGTTTCTCAGTGGTTTACAGTAGTATCAGATGTACTTAAAAACATACTAAAAGTTTACCAAAGTTTGACTCCAAGAAAGGCCCCATTTTCAAAATGGCCACCGTCAGGTCCTTTAAAATGACCATTACTCCTTTGTTAACCTCCTAGACCAGGAATACTGGTGCCTGATACATGTTTTGGCCATTTAATATTCTAATTAGCATATTTGCATGATAGATGAGTGAAAACAAGTACATTTATATATTAAAGTAATTGGTTACAAGCATATATATGCGAAAAATAAGTCAAATTCCACTTAAGTAATTGCATATTTCTCTTTTTTCATATTGTTTTGCCTTGTGTTGGTGGTTTCTGTGGTACATAACCATTTTTTTTATTCCAATAAACACTAAACTAATAAGAACTGTGTGGTACTGTAAAATTAGTCAAAACAGGGCTGCCACGTGAAGGCTCAGTACCGCTAACCCCTTTTCATTTTGTGTGTTTTATTTTTATTTTACCTTTTTTATAATGCATTTTTTTTTGTCTTTTGTTTTTTATATATTTTTTAAATACTTTTCTTATTTATACACCTTGCAGTGTGACCTTAATTCACCATTAGTCGTCACACTCTTCCTCCCATTGAGGTTGATTATAGTGATTCTCAAAATTCCCAATTTGACATGGTCCACAAGCAGGCATGCATGGTAGTCCATATGCCCTGCAACTGCACCGTTGTGTTTTGCAGGCAGTTGTGCAATTACAGTGTATCATTTGCAGGAGGCTTTCTGGGGCAGCAGTCTTACTAGTCATAACTGGCAGGAATCGGTTGTCCACCAGTTTCCATCCCCAATCCACTGGGTTCAGGTCACCTTCCTTTCCAATCCACACCATGATCTGGAAGTAAACCCTTTGGCAGTGGTATTTGGTTGCGGACTCAGTTGGAGGCAGACGTTCTGGGCCAACAAATGATTTGGCAGTGGCGATTTTCTTGCTAAAAAGATTGTAACGCAAAGAGGCAAGTGAATCGCTACTCTTTCCGCCAAACAACACTGCCATTGCCTTGGTCCCATGGTCCTCTATGACATTCCTTGCTTGATGTTTGAGCAGAAACACATTTGCACAGGACTGGATGGTTGACTCGCCATTCACGAGTTTCTGGAATGCTGTCGGTTTGCCAACACTAAAAATGCGTGAAGTTGTATCACATCCTGTGAAGGCGTGAACAAACAGCAACTGGGAACACAAGTCACTATCCAGGACTTGTTTCATCTCACTGATGTTGTACACCTTAGTAGCTTTGGACTTGTCTGAACGAAAATAGAGGCCTCTATTTTTCGTCCCAGCATAGAAGAGGAGAAGAATTAGTAAATCTGTATCCTCCCCTATCAAGGTTGTGGGCTGATGTTCTGAGGCCTTGACTGCAGCTTTGACAATGTCCACGTCTGCGTCACCTGGAGCATTGATAACAGAGCAGCCCTTCTTCTCCAGCTCCTCGGTCATAAGATGGATAAGTCCTTGTTTGTTGCAAGATCTGGAAAGGAAATCATCCTTTCTTCCCACAAACTCAGTCTCTGCATTGAAGTTAACAATGGGGTGAGTGTTTTCACAAAAAAAAACATTAAGGTAGGCCTATGTATCGAACTGTGGGTCAAACATTGTGATACAAACCAAATTGTGAGATTGGTGTACCGTTACAGCCCTAGTAATCTCATAAAATCATGTATTCCATAGGTATATAATTATGCCAGGGCAATTTAAACAAGTCTAATGAATTCCTAGACCCAAAAAACATGGGATTAGACACCAAGATTACTTTGCTAGGTAAAAAAATGAAGCAGTTAGGATATTTCAAGGACTTCCTGCCCATCTTAGACGCCATCTTGAAATTTACAACTTTCTAGTGGTCAAACTTTGGTAAACTTTTAGTATGTTACTAAGGACACCTAATACTACAAGAAATAGCTGAGAAACCTTTTGTTAGAATTTTTTTGAGGTTAGGTGTTTTTTTTTCATATATGCAGCCGCCTACAGTGTAGCCACTTGTTTGTTGTTGTTAGATACGCAAAGAAGGGAATCTGAATTATGTCTTGCAAAAGCAAGAGTTGGTGTATTGTTGAACTTAGTCTAGGTGTAACCAGATGCTTTTTTGCAGCTTCCACTGCAAAATAAATTATGTCATTGTGAAATAAAATTCATAATAAATTCCAAAAACATTCACAATGAACTTCCAAACTTTAAGAAGTATAATTTTTGTGTAATTGTTAATAATAAAAGTAAATAATTACTGATGCATCTATAGCTGGTTATTATTACCTATATTAGTTAAAAGAAGATCTATTTGTCATTCTAATAATATACTATAAGTTACATTGTTACATATTGGATAACAAATCCATATTTGCAATATTTAAATGTATTCTCAAAAATCCCCACCATTAGCCAATCAGAAAAGTTGATTGCTGGAAAGAAATTTGCCTGCGATACCGAGTTTTTTCAATAGAGCACAGTCTCTCACACACATTTCAGGGTTTACTATGTCTGCAAGGACTTCTTGTGAAACGTATACAGAACACTCATTAGGGCCAAAGGAGGTTACCCTAGGATTATCTTAATGAGGACCGGGCATAATGTCCTCACAAGGTAAAATGTCCTCACAATGTTGGTTGTCTGTCAGAGGTTGGTCCTCACAACTATAGCAAGACAAGTGCAAACACGCATACACGTACACACACAAGCACTGACACAAATTGGATAATCTAAAAATAGTAATGCTTTTCAAAAGCACAGCAAAGTTTTGCAGCAGCTAGAAAAGTCCTGGCTCTACAGGGATTTTAATTAGCTTTGCTCAGTCAAGAGCAGAGCAACCTACTGCTTTCTTACTAATAAACAAAGCCATACTTCTTTTCATCATGAGCTAAAACACATAGCTGAAGCTGATAGGAACAACTATAATCTCTCGCTGCTTGGTTTCATCTCCTCCGTCTTGTCTTTTGTGACATGAAAAAAGAAATGTTGAAGAGAAACAGAAATTAAATCTGATTTCAAGACTTGGCCTGAAAGGAAAAAAAAAAGAATTCTGCCCAATATTTTGAAAAAGTACAATTTATACCAAGATGTGAAATAGTAGTTTCTCTTTTCAATTATTAAACCCAAATGGATGTCCCTGTTGCAAGATTACAAGATGTACTTCCTCTGGGGAAAAAAGATAACTTTATTTACCTCGTCTTATATATATCTTACTGGCATCATGTGATATACATTGGGAAGTGGGCTGAAGCTACAATCTATTATATGTGTTCGTTGAATTTTTAATAAAATGCAACAATTGGAGTGAGGTTTGTTGTACACCACAAAAGATCACCATAACAGGAGGTTGGATTGATGTAGGATGGCAAGTATTAAACAGTGACCACAACTATTGTCTATCTGGCCTGATATTGGGATGAATGTCACATTCTCTGTTGGTTTTCTCTAAATTCTTAAGGTCATGACCTTATTATGTTATGATTTGGCTCTTAAATTGGACAAAGCTGAATTTATTTTATTACAATCAAATCGTAGGTTTGCCATGGACTTTTGTGTGAAGCACTTTGTTAGTTGTTTGGATAAGTGCTATAGAAATAAATAATGTAAGTAAATAAAGTTATACTGGTTACATTATAAACAGTAGCTCCAAATTGTAACAATTGGACCTCATATCAGTTCATATTGTCACTAAACATGCCATAACAAAACTTACAATATAAGAAAACTCAATCTTGATTCACAACTACATGTTTATGCAATCTTATCTCTATATCACAATTATTTTTTCCTAACCCAACCTTGAAGCAGTTAATAAAGCTGCATTGAGCTTATGCTACACTGTCACTGACACATATGTTTATTGCTCGTTCCCTGATTGTCCCAGATATGTACGGTGTAAAAAACACCTGCCTAGCTAGAGTGACCGACATTGATTGTCATATCTATATTTTTGCCCTGCCTGTAGGGTACTGGTGGGTCTTGATGGGTGCCACACCAGAGCAAACCCTACTAAATGAATCCAAAAGAAACCCCTGCAAAGGTGGTGAAAACCAAGCCTCACTGTGCTCATACCAGAAAAAGATTGCAAGCAGAGTTTTGATATTATAGCAACACTGCAGGGTAACACAAACATTTATAGAATCACCTTAAACCTAAACCACAAGTGCAATAAAACAAAGCTGTTAAAGCTAGGATGAAGATTCCGCTCATGCACATGAGAGTATGGGCAGGGTGTGGCAGACAGGTAGGTCGGTTAGAGACAGGCAGGTACGCCATTTTGTCAGAATCAAATGATTCTGACAAAAACAACAGAAACAACAACAACAGATCAGGCACAATCATATTTTTTTTGTGTTTCCTTTGGAGTGGAAAGAAGAAAATTGTGATTCTCCCTTTTAATCCAGAATCGCGCAGCCCTAGTACATAGCAACCACCTGGTGGGAGAGTTAGTTCAGGAATATACAGAAATGTCCTACACTTAGCTCAAAGACCCTGGCTGAATAATATCCCCCATTTTCTCTACCCTTTTCCAATCCCTCTACCCTGTCAACTTTCTATAATTAAACATTTTAAAATCAAATCAATATTAAATACTGAATATTTGAATACATGTAAAGGTGGAGTAAAATATTAAATATACTTAAATATAGATAAACCCAGAATTACAAGTAGGATAACACAAGAAATCACTCACTAAATGAGGAACCTTTGGGAGTAAAATAGATATTCTCTTGCAAAAATCATGGGTCTCTGAATAAAGTCATCATTCCCCTGCTCTCCCCAGTCTAAATTGTAGCTAATATTTATAACTGTACACCCATACCAAGAGCTTGACTCACAAAACCAAACACCAGAACTTCCACATTTGTAGAATTCCACCTCACACTCAGGAAGAATCATGAGAAAACTATTTAACTGAGGGTAGGTGATTATAAGGATTCTGGGAGGCCATTAAAAGTGTCCTTGCAGTGTGGGCCAGAAGTTCTGTGGAAGGAAGAGAGGGGCGGGGCCATGATTGATGGCCAAGGATGAGTGATTAGAGCTGCAATAATATTCTCCATGGCCAGGCATGCTGCAGGAGCCGACCACAGCGCTGTCAACATGACACTGCATCCCAACATGCTTTAGGGTCTTAAAAAGGAAGGAGATGTGCATTTAATACTAAAGCAAGTGACTTCCAAGGCTTATTACCACAGCCCTGTCCCAGTGCATTACCACATTCAAACACCCATCAACAAACACACAAGTCAGATGCACCTTCCTGTGTTATCAAATGTATGCAGACCTTTCTGGTACAATGGGCAAATACACACACAAATACAAAAACACATATTATATATAACTGAATCAAGTATTTCTGTCGTTTTAATGATAGATACCACAGTGCCAATATTTTGTTTAGTTAAAGACAGGTTGTGCAAACACACAATAAACTGCTGGTGTATGTACAGTGCACTGTAAACACAAAAATATTCCCATAAAATGTTAAAATTGCTTCCGGGACCGTTGTTTATCTCATCATAAGAAAGGCGTGCTTTTATTTGAGACAGGCTTTTATTAGAGACAGGCCTTTATTACTAATCTCCCTGTGCGCTTATGTTAGGTGAATGACATATTTCAAGGCTTGACACTAACTTTTCTTTCCCAAGACACACATGTGCCCCTCAGTTGAAAATTCTGGGAAAACACAAAGAACTTTAAGGGCACATTGAAAATGTATTAAATAATGTATTTTTTCTTAATAAAAGGGAAACGGAGAGACATCTACAAACATAACGATTTAACAGCTCCAATATGCCTGACTCGCACTTACTTCAGTTCACCTTTTTACCTGATCTATCCTTACTTACTTCAAGGTCTCTTACTGTGCCGTAGCTGTAATGTTATCTCACAGTTGTAGGTTGTTTTGGACAAGAACATTTACTAAATGTGTATATCTAGATTTACAAAAATACACATACAGTATAACCAGTATAAAAACATCTATAATAGGGAAAGTTGTTCTTAGTTCTATCCCCAAAAAGTCTGTTCACTTCATTTAGATCAGTTTCAGTTTCATTAGTTTAGCAGTGCCAGTTCAGTTTCTCTTTTTAGTGAACTTGGTATTTCCTGCCTTCTCAGGCTTAACAAGGATTCTGGTCATTATACTACAAGAAATATTGGTGCAATTCAGCTGAATGTCGACACTGTTTTGTCAGGAGTTGATCTCAAGATGCATTACAAATCCAAAAGCAAATTGTTTATTTATATTGTGCTAATGCCAGTGTAAGCCTTGCTAATATTATCTTAGCATTGACAATGTATGACAACATTGACATCAGGGGCTAATATTAATGTTAAGATGGCACTTTGGCTCAGTTAAACTCCACGTTAAACATCAAGAACTAACATTATAACTTTATGACAAGAGGTCACTAAATCCCAAAAAATCTACATTATCAAGAGAAGTAACAGTCCCAAATTTGTAATATTAACCAAATAAGATATGTGGATAGTCAAAGGCCGCCCACCCAGAACGGTCCAGGCTTCAACTCTCGCTTACATTGCTCTTCCCTATAACAGAAACCCCTTCATCCCAGTAGAGTGATGAGCCAACCAAAATAAGTTAAATAACAAGCTAAGCATTTATTTAAGCATTCATAAAAAGAAATCTGCACGATACATCTTCTGTTTTAAATCAGAAAGCATCATGAGAATACCCCATGTCAGTAATGTTCTTGCGCAGGCACCTTTATTTCAGAGATGTTCCACTGAGTTTGGCTTGGTTTTACAATTTTAGAAAAGAATGATCTGCCATTACAACCTGGCCCTTCACACAACCTGCAAACACTTACATCCTTCAATTTAGAGTGATAACTGGATATTTTTGTACTGTATGTGGAGACCAGAGCAATGAAAAGCGGTCAGTCAATACCAGTCACTGGAGCACTGAGCTGCCCACTACATGTAATACTAAAATCACATTACATAGTAATCAAGTGTCATTAACATTCCTAACAATAATTACAAGATTGTGGAACTATCATTAACTATTAAATTGTTATATATCAGGATTTTCGTTTTAGTCACTAACACAGTTCTAAAAACAATTCCCAGACACAGCAAGTATGCACAACAAACTATGCATGAACAGATCAGCAGTCTGTGTTTGTGTTAAGTATTCGTCGCAGTTTCAGTTTACAACAACAAGGAGCTGCGCTATAAGAGACTACTGTGCTATGGGCATTGCTTACTGGCTAACCAAATTACTGTGGATCAGAAGACTTGTGGCGCAGAGACAGCACGGAACCATCAACATGAAAAACTACAGCCCAAGAGGCAGGGGTTGTCACCGCCCCTGAACCCTTTGAATTGTATGAGGGCTGTGTAAAAAAGGTGTTTGGAGAGACGGAAAGAGGGAAAAGAGAGGGAGCAATGACTGTAGATAAATAGAGAAGAGGAAGAGGAGTGGAATGGAAGTGAGAGGGAGGGAGGGAAAAGGGGTGAGGGAAGGAAAAGAGAAATTAGGTTGTTATGTATATTGCTGGCAATTCACACACGCACATTCCATCTGAGATCCCATCAGCTGTCAAATTGGGAAAGCAATGGGGATGTGGGACGAGCGAGAATCTCAACAAGGCCTGAACTTGGCACACCACTGAGACCTAATCAAAACACAATCACGTAGACTGCCGGAGCAGACGCACAGAGGCCCGCACCCAAACACTCATTCTCTCCACTTACATTCACGCCCAAGCAAACTCCTCGCCACTCCCTCTCTCTTTCACACAAACACTGAAAAGAAAAATGTACACATGATCATGCACACACTCGCCGAAAAACATTAACTTGCAGTCACACATGGGCACACACATTCTGTCCCATGCAATCACAATTCGGCCTATTTTAAAGTATCCCCTGCTCCAAGGCAGAGAGATGATGTATGAAACTGCCCAGTTAAATACAGGCTCTTATCTCTTGCTATGACCCGTGACTTGAGTTTATCTCCATTATGCAGTGGTTCATTTCAAAAGCTTCACCTCTGTTGGAGGTTATTGGTATGGGAGACGCAGACAGGAGCTGTGGTTGCATATAGAGATCAGCCCAAATGCTTCTTCCTCTGGGTTTAGCCTTCCTCCCTAATGCCCCAGCCGCACTGGACAGTCTATCTGCGGCCCTAGGTGAGCCCTGAGTCCACTCACTCGGGTGTGACGACATCATCGTTGACCAGCTCCCAGGTCAGCATTCTCGCCATTAATCCACACAGATAGGCCAAATGCTGACCACTAGCAAATAATTGCTTGCAGTTGGTTCTGCCAAAGTCACTCTAATGTGGGAACAGGTATCTGAATGTAAAGAGCATTTTCCCTTCATGTGATTTGTTCAGTTCTGCTACACTAACAGATTGTGCAGGGTAGATGTTACTGATAAGATTAGGGTTGCTATGGTTGGTGCAGTTGTTGTAATAATGATCCCACTTTAACACAGATATTGACTGTTTATTTTGTCTGTCCTATCCTGGAGCCAAATAATGTAACTGTGTGCCAAGTGCACAAATATGTCTATTGCTTCAATGGGTAAGACTTTGAAGCATTTTCCTATTTACTACCTTCCACTGAATTTGGCACCCTTTCCTAGGAGAACAAAGGAGGCGAGTTGCCGAGGCTCAGCTGTGTCAAGAGCCCTATCAAATACTCCTGACTTCAGCAGCAGGAGAGCAGACGATGGAGAAGCACACTGAAGATAAACCGATGACAAGATAGTGATGCACAACAAACTTGACTTTATAATACAGAAACGCCATAAATAAAACAGAATACAGTATGCCCCTAAAAAAGAAAGCAAACAAATGCACCTTCCACCTCGCCCTCTTGACATGATTTACATTGCTGTTGTTATAGTGACAAGTGGATCTGTCAGATAGTGAAGAAAAGTCAACCCAGTAACAAAAACACAGAAATCTTGTGGGAGGTTTGTGTGGAATGTTGGGATCTATTAATGAAACGCAAGATAACACTGCTAATGTTTTACCGACCAAATCTTTCCGACCAAAAACAGGGTTAGAGCAAGACTATAAACCGTCGGTTCATTCATCAACATGAAGTCTTTGCCAGGCACGCACAGATGAACTAAACACAGGTTTATTTGAATCAACATTACTGACAGGTCTTCAGTGTGAAATCAGGCCTCTGGAACAGGCAGTGTGCCACGTTAAGAGAATGTGCTCTGTGCCAGAGTCACTCTGAAGGGAAGGATGAATGCTAGAATCACCCACTGGCCTCAGGGGGTCCTGTCGGGGGCAAGGAGCGGACCGACGACAAAGGGGAATGAGAGGCAAGAATACTTTGTTCAGAGAAAAGAACAGTGAATCTTGAGCGCGTACACACTTAGCTGTCCTTCTGAGTTGGATTATGGGGTTTAGGTGCTACAGTGGAGCTTCAGATGTGCGAGTCCACAGACAGAGGCCCAAAGCTTGGTATCAACTTAACACTGACACACCACACCATGGCTTCAGAGATTACAGGGGGGTAGATGTGCCATTTCTGACACAAAGTGCAGTGTTGCAGGGTTTAACACCCCTCCTTCTCTTCATTTCTTTCCCTCTCATCTACTCTTGTCTCCTTTGCAGTCCCTCTCTGTCAAGTGGCACAGGAGGAGAAGAGAGCCGAATGCCTGTGTCTGCTTACTGGGGCAAGTGAACATCTGAAATGACAGAGGGTGACGTTGGCTTGAGTGCTGGAGAAGATGCCTCAGAGCTAAGTGAGGGACCATTAGAGAGACGTGATAAGATGCATGCATGTAGACAGGGCTACAGTGTTCACCTTGAACAGTCTGGTGTCATCTGCTGAGGAGGCCTATCACACAGTGAGAGCACAGCATCAAACTCCAATCAAACTCACTGCTGACAGCAAAATCAAACTGATGCCTACACGCACCGAAAGGTGCAATGACCTCCACAACCGTTATTATTCATGCACAGTGACGAGCTATTACTTTGATGCCTTCTCACTTTGGTTGGCATTCCTGTATTGGTCAAATAAGCAAAAAGCTTTCAAGAGCTACAGTAACACTGATGAACTGAAGGCTTCTTGTCAAAGGTGACACTTGAAGTAAAGATACAGCGGGTGAGATGAGGCATATAGAGATGAGGTAACACACATTGCAGCTTCACAGCTCAGAGACACAGCTGGATGTTACCTACCTAGAGGCACTATTAGGACTGGGCAATAAAATATAATGATTAAAATATAATTTTCATCAATAGCGATAAAACAAAGGTCCTGTGATATCGATGCAATGCTTACACATTGTATAAGCACAGTCAGGGTGTATGACACATGATTTACATCAGATTTGTAAAATGTTTTTGCTTTTACTCATTTTCTGTCAATAAAGAAGAAACAAAACCATCACTCATGAGCAGAAATGGGTATTTAGACTTAAAATAGATTACATTTGTGTAATTTCTTTATTTTTAGTATATTAGTACTGTATATATACTGTAGGTGTATTTTTTTCTGTATCATTTTCTAATGATCTGAACAGTGTCAAAAACTGCTTCAATATGCCTCTGCACTCCCTACTTCTAAAACATGACTACTCTACAAACTGCCCAGTTTAGAATTTTAATATTAGATGTTCTATATGGATAAATATTTGTCTCGAGCTTCTGGACTAATCATGGGTGAGTGAATGTTGCCCTCTGCAGAAGCTCACCTTGCGCATGTTCAACCTTGTTAGCTGCACCGGTGCAAGGAGAAAGAATCAGAAAATGGCCTCAGTTTGTCCCTCATGGATCACACACACACACACACACACATACACACACACACACACACACACACACACACACACACACACACACAGACACACACACACTCACACGTCCACACACTTTCCTGTATCTTGTCTCTTTCCACCGGTGTTTGCAGAGGTGGAAATTTCTTAAATAATTTATGCTGTTAATAACCAGCTCAGTCTCTGTGGTACAGAGCTGTTCTGTTCAAACACAGGTATGTATGTGTGTGTGTGTGTGAGAGTTTCTGGGACAGTGTTTGAACAGTGAGGTGAGGTGTACGTATGAATGTGTATGTGATTGCAGTGTGAGATATCACAGACTGCGTAGAATTGACTGGTGTGAAAGTTGCGGCTGGTTATAGGGTGGACTCCCGTGTCAACACTGGGAAACCACTGATTTCCTCCAACAATTTAGGAGCTGAAGGTCACACATTGAACAATTTCAGTAAGCACGAGGTAGATCGAATATTGAAACACGCACACTGTAGCTTAGAGCTATGTCAACGCTGGAAACCTGCATTACAACATAAGTACTGTCCAGGCATAACCAAAAACAGTCAACACCGTAAACACCAGGTAAAAATAGCATCTGTAGGCAAAATTCAAACACAGCAGTCAGGGGTAGAAAACACAATTAGAAAACAGTGAGCAATTAGTGCCCTAATAAGAAAGTGACTTGATTATTGTCTTATCCTCAGCATATCATGATCACCCTTCCCCACTCCAAGTCTCAGCTCGCCTGTACGGTCTCTGTCTTGATTCTCTTTGTTACTTTGTTACAATCGGACAGTCTGCCTGTGAGCTTACCATTTTTTTGCCTGTTTATCTGTCTGTTTCTCAAGATGGAAGGTGCGAGGAAGAGGCGGGGGCATACTCTCAGCAAGAATGACCTTGGCAAAAGTCTGATTTGAGGAGAGCGGCAATATCAATAATAATGGAGAAATTAATAAGCTGGTGCACTGGCCTGAGGGTTAGACTACAGGGGGTGGAGGTGGGCGGGGGGGTGGGCAGTGACAGTCTGTAATAGTCAGGTTGGGAGGGGGGCATGGATAGAGGATGGCAGGGAGGGGAGAAAAGAGAAAAGGGTGGGGAGGTTAGGGAGGTGGTGTGGGAGAGGGGGTGGTAAGTGCACGATTTCCTTAGCAGCAGTGTGGTGCTGCAGTCCATGCTGTCACACGTCAAAGAGGGAGCAAATCAAAGGCAGCTCTTTTGATGAATATAAAACAGAGAGTCCTGCTGAGAAGCACTCTCCCTCCCTCCCTTTCTAATCACAGAGCCGCAGAGGCGGCGGGCTGCACCAATCCCCCCCAGCCCAGCACAAAATGAAAGGAGAGCCGAAACAAGGAGAAGGGGACAGAAAGCGCACGTGATCAAAACAAAGGCTGCCTTATATTTGCAATAAACATTTGTCCTCTCAAGACATCAGCACAAAAGGATGCAGCGTGGCAAGATGCAGGCGATGCTGGAATGGAATCTACACATTTTTACCCCCAACCCATCCTGGAAAAAGGTTCACCCACAGTCTCTACAATATGGTTTATGTAAATGTGTGTGCAAACAACAAACAGTCCTCCACTATACCACGCACTGAAGCATTTTGCTTAGCTTGCAGGGTTTTGATAAAATTTCTAATATTCCCCCATGAGATGTTGAAAAACACCATTACCTTATGGGCAAAGGTCTAATTAAACCATGCATTAGAGAAGCTGAAGTGCTGACTGTGCTTCTGATGAATATATAACAATCCTTCCCTAACTCTGAAAATGCTATTACGGTAAGATTATTGCAAATTCCCATTAGCATTTCTCTTGGAACAAAGGCACGAAAGCTTTTAACAAGCAATTTACATGTATTGACAGTGTCTCTTCAAAAGCATGTGTATTTAAACTGAAGTTCAATAATGGCAGCCATGACAGGGGATGTGAGATGATAAAGGGCACATGCCCCCCCTATCTCTTCCTCTGTCTCCTTTTCCCTCATTTCTTTTCAGTGTTGACCCTAAAGTTCACAGGCAGCAGGACGTAACAATTCGCTTTCCATTAAATTATTCACTTCTTATTTAATATACCTTTTTATTTCTAATGCTTAATACATTACTATATATATATATATATATATATATATAGTAATCTTTACAGAATTCAATTTTATATATCATTTAAATTCACTTAGCTGTGCCTTCATTAACTGATGAGGTGCATTTACAGACCTTTTCTTCAAGGCAGCTGTATAGAACATTTTGAAAGGCTATACTTTACTTGCCAATTATTCCATGTACATCAAAAAAGTAT
Source organism: Pleuronectes platessa (assembly GCF_947347685.1). Classification (NCBI taxonomy): domain Eukaryota; kingdom Metazoa; phylum Chordata; class Actinopteri; order Pleuronectiformes; family Pleuronectidae; genus Pleuronectes; species Pleuronectes platessa. The sequence continues at coordinate 18,722,888 of NC_070626.1, forward strand.
GAGCCTATGAACATTTCAGTCATTGCAGCCCCCATGAGATTGAGTCAGGCTCTACAACAGTGCAACGCTTTAACCCACTCCAGTCCACACAGCCTCCAAAGAATAGTCATCACTGTATTCGAACACAACTCGGCTCCTGGAGCACTGCCTGGCCTCTCCTCCCCTGGGCAGTGCTCCTTTACTGCTCCCCAGGCAGCATTTGAGTGTGACACCAAAGCCCACTCCCACCCAAGCCCTGAGCCCGGAACGTGACACATGCATGGGTGTCGCTGCCGTTTCACCTCCTGCCTGCTGAAGTATGAGGCAATTTCCTGTGAGTGGCGCATGGTGAGAGAGAGCGGGAGGCTAGGCGCAGCCCGGCTCCGCTGCCTCTCTTTGATACTGTCAGGGAAGAGTAATGGCTCTCTGCAGCAACAGCCACCACCAAACTAATGTAGTGTGACTTTGGTTCTCCTTTCCAATGCATTACCACCATAGTGAATAAGAAAGGGATGGCAAGAAGACAGCCAAACTGTGAAGAATGTGGGAGGACGGCAGGTCTACATAAGGAAACAAAGAATCCTCCACAGTTAGCATTCGGTTTCATTAACTCTTAGTTAACAAAGACGTGACAGAGATGTTTCTGTAATCAGAAGACATTAGTGTAGTTTTCAAACTCTTACCACCCAGACAGGATCACATTATACCAGTGCCTGCATAGGCAAAAGCCAGTCCTGTTAGTTTGGCCAGCTCTAACTAATCTTTACAATGATTTCAAGGTCACAGTGCTTTAGTACACAGAGAGAGAGAGCAGCTTATCACTGGAGGGACCTCATCTAATTGGGCAATCTACTATCTCAGCAGCTATCACAGCCCTGTTCATTGTGCCTGACCTTGCAAATTTAATAAGCAGAGAATAAATGTTGTCTCGTTATTTCTGCACATTTCCATATCCAAAAAACAAAGAGGAAACTGTTCTATTTGCAGGGCTGCTTGCCACTCTAGTTGAACTCTTGCTCTTCCTTCAGTTACACATGAAATTGTAATAAAATTCCTCCAGAAATTATGTTGTAATTATGCAGAATTAGAAGCTGATTCAAATTGCACAATATCACAATTCATTAGAGCTAAAGCGAATGCCATGGTCTTTAAGCTGGCTGCCAGATGTGTGAAGATGTCAAGAGATAGTGGGTCTTCTGTTAGGCCTAAAGCTGCTGATTGTATTAGTGGGATAGACCGCTGTTCTACTTGGCCTTGGCTCCCACATTGAGTCTAACATGTGCCTTCATTAGAAATCCAAGCAGCCTTTTAAAAAGCCCCAACACTGAGCCAGAGCTATTATGTCCTATTAAGTTAACGTGCAGTTCAGCTTTGGGAGTTTTAGTTAGTGTGTTTTTATGTGTATGTTTCTTTGGAAATTAGTTTCAAGTCAGTATACAGCTGTAGCCTCAAGCAATAAAAATGGGAGCCTACACTACTCACAACTCATGCAAATATTGCCTCAGAATAAATTCATAAATACATTATAATTGTTTTAAATGTCCTCGGCTCCTCAAAGCTTGATTTAAGAGGCGCTACACTTGTAAAGGCTCTTTAAAAATCACCAAACGAGTCAAGGGACAAACATCATGAGTCCGATGTTGCACAATTCAACGGTATCAGTCAAGAAATTACCGTCTATAATCTTGCCATTGCCTAGAGTGAATTCTGAGGTTGTTCGGGTTTATATTGTAACTTTAAAAATCCACTTGTTGTAAATACCCCTTTTCACTTACGGCATCAATGGCCACGTTAAACATTTATAAACGTGTAAACATGTATAAAAGATCAAATTAAATGGACAGAGACAAAAGATAAAATTTAAAAGTGTAGGTTGTGGTTCCCTCTTCAAGTTTCTTGGCTATTTGCCTGTGGTATTTGCTACTGCTATTTCACTTTGTTAAGCCATCTTGAGTTAAGATGTGTTTTAGAACCATCTTGGCAGTTAGAAAGGTTTTGTAAACTGAATGTTATGAATCAGATATTTGGGGAATAAGTACGGTTACAAGCACAGAATACTTTGCTTTTGTTAAATTGGTGGTATTAATATGAACTGTGTATCTTTAAGATATAAGAGACAACAGCAGAACAACCTTTAAACTTGTTCCAATAATGTTCAAGTCCAAAAGTTATTTCATATTCTAAACAAGACCCTACAGAGTTGGTCATATATGTGTATATATATATAAAGTTCAAAGTTGTATCATTTCAGCAACTTCTCCCTGGTGCTTTACTGTTTTGAAGCAGAGAAAAACTTTGTAAATGCCATGACACTGTTAATGTATATTTCCCAGCTTGGCTAAAAAAATAACACTTCTATAACACATACATTTGTAGATAGCAGTAAAAAGCTGCAAGGCAGGGTTTCAGGCATTGAAAAATACATTTGTGCTTCATATTGAGAGTATGCATTGTATATTTTAAGTTTCTATTATGGATTTTCTGGATATATCTATTGTTTGTGTACATGTGACACCGTGCAGCATATTTTAACATAAAATCATGATAAAGTCTTAATAGCATAGAAAGTCTCCTTGCCTTATGTTTTTCATGTCAACACACTGTTCATTCAGCAAGTCATTAAGTTGGATGTTTTGGGTTTTCCAAGGCTTAATCTAGATCACTGACATATACTTAGACATGTTTAATCTATGGAAAACACAAATGGATACATCCTGATTGAGTACACAAACTGAGATGTTTTGAATCAATGTATAGAGAGGGGAAAAAGACAAATGGAGAGAGATAGAAAGAGAACTAGAAACAGAGCGCGAAAGTGAGGTGGATGAGTGGAGTGTAAAGAGGCAGGGGTTGTCTGGAGCCCATGGCCTGGGGCGGTGCATGGAGAGAGATGAGCTGGCGTGCACACTGCGGGGCTTCGTCTGAGAATGGTGAGGCTTCTCTAACAACTATCGGGGCCAGGTTTGTAGCTCAGTGGGTCACGACCTACTGGTGTCGGGCATGTTTGTGTGTGTATGTTATAATGATGCATTTTTTGCAAAAAATTGGGAAGACGTGCAAGACGGATTGAGTTCGAGAAATTAAACAAAGGGACATTGGAAATGACAAAAATAAAAAAGACTGGGTTTGGAATATAATCTTCTCTAACCCGTGTTTACCAGCGCTAGGTGAAGGGTTCCCTGGCCTGTTAGCAGTGGGGCAGATGTCCTCAACCCTCCCAGCCTCTTCAAACAGGCATCCAGGAACACACAGTGCCGTTTCCCCTATGAAGCCAGTCTCTATGTCTACCCTCTGCCAGTGCCTCCCATCTATTTTTTCATTGTTGACTTGTGCAACACTGTGACCTGGCCGCATGTTTACCCGTGCTTCTTTGTATCCACAGCTTCTCGGAGAGCCTGCTTCCATGTGTAACGTCCACATTTGAGGAGCTTTGTGTTTCCAAAGGAGATATTATAGCATGCTCATTATTTCTGACCTGATACCAGCCACAGGAGTCCTCTCGCACTGCTTGAAATGGGTGTTCTAGTTCTCCCTAAACCTCAGCATTAAGTAGCCTCTTTGATCTCTCTCCACTGTGACAAAGCAGCACCACCGGGCCTCCTAAATGAACCACTCAGAACTCAAGCAGCGGGCAACAAAATCAAGTAGCGCTGGGGAGAAATATGCAGATCCACAAGAAACACTGGAAAAAAAGGAAGAGATGAGAATGCAGGGTCTTCAGTATAATTAAGTACAATGAGCTGGAGGCAGATGTGTGACTCCACAACATAAAAGAAAAGATTACTAGCAGCATTTTTTCCACAAATTGCTCGGTAAATTAGGAGTTTACTTAATAGAACCTTTCTTCTGTTAAAGGTTATTTGTTATCTCGAGGCGCCCAGAAACTACTTCAATTGTCTTGATCTTAAGATGTTTCAGTGGCAATCATTATGATGCTAATCACAGATGATTTTCCGGATCTACAATGAAAAACCAAGCAAGTGGAGCGAGTCCTTGTCATCTCAGGATTCTGAAAGATCCTTCCATTGCATTTGAGGGGAAAAAGCTTTTTGACTAAAACACAATTAATCCTCCAAAATAAGGCCTGGTTAAGTAGTGCTGAAGTAGTGCAGGTGCTCCCTGGACTCACACATGAGAGGCTCGCCCAAAGGCCTGTTTTGTGAAGCCATAATTATCACAGGCACTTTGTAATGAGCCCTCCAATTACAGATATGGAGTTCAATTCAGCCAGAACCTTCCTGTCTTTAAAATAAAACATGAAAGGGTTTAGGTCAACACCTAAAAAATAAAGATCTTTAAGTCTGTGTTGATAGACTTCTGAGAATAAAACTAAATATTAACTGATTTTAAAAGCATATTATTTCAAAGAATGTTTAGGGCATTGCAGTTGAAATGGACAAACATCCCAATAACTATTCAGCCATTCTCTCCCCTTTGTATGTCATTATACTGAAATTCTAAATAACTATATAATTATATATATATATATATATATATATATATATATAATAATTATAAATAAGAGGATTTTTAAGGAGCAATTTATCAACTCACTAAAATTCATATTGATCTTAATAGTGATAATATGGTGGGCATTTTAGGTTTATTGCCAAACCTACCTGCAAACCTACCAAATCTAAATCCCTTGTACATGTCAACCCCACCTCAATTAGTTCTTCTTCTAGCCAGACACTGTAGGTTAAATGCCAGAGGTCAGTCGTCTCATTCAGCAAGAAATCAAAATGATAATGACTCCTTATTAGAAATTCTATCTGGAAGTGCACACAGGAAACATCAAAAGGTACTGACAGGGTGACTGGGGGCAATGATGAGGCTCACTGATAATCCACATCAAAGCCGAGGCTCAGGGTGCGGGGACATCCATCGGGGAACTGGGACCATAACACGTGCCCCAAAAATAAATACAGGTAGACAGAAATTCTCAATCTACAATTGGGATAATTCACAGCCATGAAATTGAAATGTATTATTGGTAACCATTCCCAAAAGGAAAATGGCACTTTTGATGGAACTGATGAGCCCAGTTCAAGGTAAACCAGAGCAGATGGGATGATGTAGTTTAGTTAATTAGAAATGATTGCCACAGTAAAATGACATAAAGGAAATAAAAAAATAAAACATCTAGTGGAGACATGATGAACGTACACTGGAAATGTGCACTTCAGTAAACAATCAGCCGAAGTCAATTAAATGTAATTGGGCTGGCTATGGAGCATTTCTATTCTGGCACTGGCTCAGTCAACCTTTTAATGGTGGCCTGTTAGGTAATAGCCCCTCTGTCTGTTGGTCTCCAGTTTAAGTTCCCAACAAATCCGCTTCACACAGATCCATTACAGAGTGGCGGGACTGGTTCAGAGCTACTGGAGTGGCCTTTTTTCAAGGAGTTTGGGAAAACCAATCACTGTGTCCGGAGACTGATGGAGCTCACAGTGTCTGTAACCTGGAGGCAGAGGTCAGTGACCCAGACTTGACCTCCCTTCCTCCTCCTCTACTTTACTATCCTGACAGCCACAGCTCAGGCACATAACAGGCCAGTGTACAGTCCATTTACAGCACAGGTCACACATTGGGAGACTCCACAGCTTCACTGACCAAACATCTCACCTGGCTACCAGCACGGACTGACATCATTCAAGACTGCAGCAACTCTGCAAGAAGACACATGCGAACATGTTTCACAATCCTGAGACTCAAGGGTTATGGATCCTCTTCTACTGACAGACGATTCCTTCCAATAATTCATGTGGGTTTATCACTTGGGTGAAAAGGTACTGATAAACAAAAACTAGCAATGATTACGACAGGAATTATTCTTCCAAAACCAACAACTGCATATGCCTGCAAAACATTACACTTAATTATTTGTTTTTTGGGGATTATGATGATGAGTAGGGGTAATGTTTCTACAAAAGTTATTACTATCCAGATATTTACTAGCCTATAATCCCACCGGTACTGCTCACACCATGTACACCTAAAGATTAGGCAGCAGGACTGCTGACTTGTCATTTTCTTAACATCTGCAGGGCCAGAAAATTTGCTTAAGGCTGCACTTGGCCACCACATAGCTCCTACTCTCTCTTTTCATTACACAAAACCATGCATTTTCCAATTATCGAGTGATATAATTATATTACACTTTAACAACTGAGAGTTCATCCACACATGGATTTGACAGCATTATACTGCAAACTCAGCACAATGCAAAAACTGCTCTGATGGGTTGTAAAGAAATGCATACTTTATTAAAGTTTCATTTAATTACAATTTCTATAAACCTCTTATGAAAACATGATGGAAAATATAAAGCAACATCCATCTTAGAGGTAGGCAATGACTTTAAATATCAGCTGAGAAGTTTGATTTATCACACGGCATAAAAGGTGCATCGGATCAAACACTATTGCTGTGTGGATTCATCTATAAAGTTCAACAATGAGACCAAATTTAATGTGAATCATACCTGTAGCACGATTATATACAGAGTCAATGATTGCAAGTTGGTGCTGGGTGATGGAACTAGATATGAATACATGTTCATCTGAGTTAAATATCTGCTTTAAATTTGGTCTGAACACACCATAAGAATAAGTTCATATCCTCCTCCAAACAATGGATTCATGTAGAAAGGAAAAAGATAAACAGAATGAATAACTGTGTCAAGCCTCCAGTGTTGTGGACTATGGTTGTTCTGGTCAAGTAGATCAGGTAGTAATATTGCAAACCGTCTATGCATCAAATTTATTCTCAACTTCTCCAAGAACAAATAAATTATTTTGGCACAAAAATATAAAAGGATTTGTTTGACTCTTTTCATTTTGAGGAAATGTCTACAAGGATTTGTCATATTACATTCTGTCAATGGAAAAAACGGTTTACGTTGTCAATTTTTGTCCTGTGCGTTGTTTTTGAAGAAGTTGACTTGGTATTCACAAAAATTGCATATTTGTAAAGATCTATGAGATATACTGATACCACAATAGCAGAAATAAGAGCAGTAGAGAGCAAGACAAGGCCTCCATCTAGCTCATTCCCATTTTTCATTCCATATTCCTCTCTTTCGCCCTTTCTAACCCCACCCTCCACCTACAAACCCCCTTCTTCAACACAACTGGGGAATTTCATCCTACTTCATATCCTGGAACAAATTCCATCCCTGATTACTGATGCATTTCAAAGCAGGCATCATTATATTTTCAGACCACTTTCTTTTAAAAATGTACTGAAAACCTTTATGCTGGTTCCCAAGGGCCCCCTTCTCCTCCTCTGTTATGCTCTTATTAGTCTGTCTTTCCCCCTGCCTGCTGGGGGATTCACATTGCTATTCGTTTTCTGTCTCTCTGACCTCTGTGTGGATGGAATTCATCTGGCCTATCCCTTGTTCTTTACATTACTTTGGAGACGAGCAGCTACTGTCTGGTGCAGCTATTAAAACATAAACACCATTAAATAAAAATGTGCAGCAGTAAGGCATGTGGAAAGGGCCAGAGTAATGCAGAGGAAAAAAAATATTTCTACTCTCATAGTGGTGTGTATCTACGTTGGGCTCCTTTCTATTTCTATTCAAATCTTTTGCCCAATACATTAGAAGCTAAAAGATACGAAACAGAGGTCAAATTTTACAAAAGTTACTAATTTTGAATACAATTATTTTGAATATATTCATAATATGGTCATGTTAAAAACTATTAAAACATCAAGCATACCTACAACCAGGGAGGAAGATGAACCCACGTTAGCAACAACAGTTAAATACATTTAACTTCCAGTTGTCCCATTTTCAAAATATACTTATGTTTCAAACTAGAGTGTGTTAAAAATAATGATGTATCTTCAGATGCATGTCCATTTAGACTGTCCAGAGTGTAACATCTGTTCGGTCTGTTTGTTTGTATCCACTTCCTGTTTTATTTTGTTGTCCGGGTTCTGGTGTCCTGTGTCTAGCTTTACTTCCTGTTTGTTTCCCCACGCACCTGTACCTTGTTTCTCATTAAGCACTCCCTATTTGTACCCTGTGTTTCCCCTCACCCTCTGCCAGATTGTTCATTGTCGCCGCCGTGTGTGCATGCGCTCCAGGGATTTTGCCTTATCCCTGTATGGACTTTTGAAGTAAAGTTTTATTTTTATACTTTATTTTGCTTCCCGTTCTTCTTTTCTGCTACTGAGTCCCAGATCTGTAAAGGACTGTCACACAGAGAAGCTACATGTGCATTCATTTGAAATGCATTCTGAAAATCGGACGTTATTATTGTTCGAGAGTTAGTCCGCTATTGTGGTCTTTCAAAACATTCTTTGTTCGCCTGCCTCGCTCAATGTATTGAATTGAACGCATTAATAATACAGTAATGCAATTTTTATTAGGCAAGTAACTTTAACGATAAGAAAATACAAGGAATGCATTTCCACATCTTATTGGTGTTCTGTTTAACTGGACCTGGTCCCAAATGGCAGAAACAGTATCGTGTTAGCATAAATCTAAATGTTTTTGGACCACCAGGGGGCAGAAAGCCTTGAAAGATTTGAACCGAAATATCCAATATGTTTGGCTTGTTCTATCAAACGACACCCTACCTACACATTTAATAGACACACACACAAATATCACAATAGGGTTGTGTTTCTGGCCACTGAAAAACAAAGATCGTGTTTATATTTCCAGGTAACAATAACATTCGGTAACAAGTTAGCATTCGGTCCATATGGACCACGAGGATGGTTTGATTTCAGGTTAGCCAACAGTTCAATTGTGTTAACTCATTTTATTGTTAATTGTTCGTCATTTCATGTCTATTTATATAATATATTATTGCAGTATTCATATTTGCCTGTTTAGGCGAAATGGCTGAGGTGATTTAGTGCCATCTGTGGTCACTGCAGGAACATTTATCTACTCCGTGTGGTATTGACATAAAATATAATCATTATCTGTTCATTGTTCTCGATGTTCTTGTGGACCTTCAAACAAGCTCTGATGGAGAGAGCGGCTTGAATCATCTCACAATGGGTGATGAGAGCTGTAAGACTCAACTAAAGTCAATCAATATGATTCAAACCAAAGTATTGAGCTAAAAGACATAAACATCCGCATAGAGACACAGTGATGGATTTAAATATTGTGTTTGGTAACACTTGAATTCATTTCAGGGGAAAAAAACTGTAATTTAGAATTTATCTAAAACAATATGAGATTAGTTTGATTGACTTTTGTCATCAGAGCTTTATGTTTGCATATTTTTTTACAGAATGGTGTAAATGAGAGAGCTAGTATAATTGAATGTTATACTAACAGATTTAATGGGTTGAAAGTGGGAGATGGACAGAACAGGAAGGGAGGGGCTTTTATTACAGGGTCTTTAATGTGAACCCTGAGTGGCTGGTCTAGCAAGGAAGCCCTGCAAAGAACTGTTGGAGTTGATGAGGTATTCCAGCTGAATGATATACATCGCCGGCCACAGGCGAGAGCTGTCCATTAGTTACAGGGGTTCCTGTAATGCCCAGCTCCAGTACATTATTTCCAAATGCATCAGTCAGCGTCGTGCAGCACAGATAAATTCTAATGCTTAAGATCTGTAATGCATACACTCACCGCTGCTATATTACGCTGCAGGTTAGGAGGGCAGGAAGAGAGAGGGGGAAAAAATGTAATTTATTTTTCACTGCAGCCAGTATTCTTCCCATTAGCTTCAAATGTGAGATAAGTTATGGACTTTAACGAGCGCCTTTAGCCACCAGAGCACGCTGCACACAAGACTGCAGGCAGAAGACGTGGGCTCAGGGCCAAGGGAGGAGGGACTGTGCAACCTGGATGTACCTCGTCACTGAGTTCAGAACGCAGGTTCACCAAGATGGTATGAAAAAGCATTTTAATTCAACCAGGATATTGTAATTATGCTTTGTGTGAACCACATCGATAACTGTAAACTAGGTGTCGTTCATATAACAACAAACTGCTGTCCCACAGAAACAATCTAATACTGGGACGATATGCAAAAGCACAAAAAGGTGGCCACACAGCACAATGGTAAACTGCATAAAACAGAATTTACAGCAGGTGCAGCCTGGGGGAAGCAAACCTTCCCCTCTTCCAGATTAGGTTTTTGACGCAATCAAAAGAAGTTTTGTCTTCCACACGCGCACACACACACACAAACATTTATACCACTGCCAGTCAAATGTCACGGCTGGAAAAAGCAGAGCTCTCCTGACCTTTTTAAAGAGCTCTGGGATCACTTTCTGTGTTTCAGAGGAATGAGATAGAAGAGTGTACTGTGCGCTCACACACACATTAGAGCTATAGCTAGGGCTGTCATGTTTTGCTAGACAATTTAATACATATCTTATTTTCTAGACTTTGTGCTGCTGTTCAAATTGGATGCACAAGTGCCAGTCTGAAATAAAACATGTTTTTTACTGATCATCCAGCACACAGTGACTTGATGGATGAAAATAACTGTGACCATCGAAGAATAACGGGGTATAAATATGGGATGGATGGATGACAATAACCAGCAATGAAAACATAACCTGTTTAGTTCTACACAATGCACAAAGCTCGTCATTACCAGCATGTTAATAATATCAACATATGTCTGAGGAAGAAACCGACTCAAAGTAATCTCTTATTTATCCTTCCATACTTGGCCTGAAAACATTTATTAATGTGATATATCAAACAAAGTTCAGTTCTCATGTGTTTACAATATGCATTCTCTTTTCTCCAGATATGTTCCTTCTTTAAGAAGCCTTGAGCTGTATCTGTCTATCTGCTGGAATACATCATAGTCTCTACTATTGACAAGTGACTAATTAGCTAAGGGGCAGGAAGATTTTCCTTCAGCTGCATTTGGAAGATTATGAAACATGTATAATCAATACTCAGCTATCATCTGTTGCTATGTGTTCAAAGTATTGGACTATAGTCACTCAATCATATACTGATTCAAATTTTTATTCAAATCACTAATACCGTTTAACAAATTTAATGCTGAATGTCATAATGAGCTTATTAATGGATATCTAAATAAATAAAGACTGTTTTATTATTTACTCAGCTTATTTCCTTGAACTTGCTGCCCAGGTCGTTTAAAATAGTGTTCTAAATATGTTACCACACTAGTAAACAATTCAACTACATAATCATAATTTAACCACCCAAGAAAATCACAGGGAGGCGGAATCCAGAAGCTTTATATAAATCAATCCATCGATCTGACGCGTGCCTATCACAGGGCGTACATCATTTTAGTCTAATGTAAATCTAGATTAAAAAAAGTAAACAAAAAAATCCCCAAAATTCACTTCAAGTGATCTTACAATTAACTTAACTTAAATTAAATTAACTAATTTGACTGATTCCTGATGATAGAAAAAGAGTTTAGCGGATAAATGTTTGCACTGTATCCTTAACGCTACAGTTAACACTAACACATGTTAGCAGCTGTTAGTGTTTGTGGTAAGTACACAGGCAATTGAATGTATTATTAACGCAAATAGCTTTATATTGATATGTTTTCATAACATGCATACACACCATTCAGGGTTAATTTTGCATGTTCTGTGTACAACAGATGAGGCTGTGTGGGCGGAGTATAGGAAGAAATATGGATTTTATTTAATCAACAATTAAACCCTCCACTGCTACTGTTCTACTCCACCCTAAGTAGCCGCAGGCTAAATAAGAAAATATTGCAATTGTGTGCACAAGTGCCATGTTGTTTTATCTAACATCACATCATGTGCCAGCTCATGTTTATCCTGGCAAAACTGCTGGGCTTTTAATGCAGATAAATTATGAAGTGACTACAAGACTCTTAATTACCCCATCCACCCAGTCTGAATAATGCAGGATTCTGCTTACAAGCATGTTAGTGCGCATTACATGCAATAGTTAACATAACTGCTTAACACAGCCCTGGGGTCCCTTGGACTGGTGTGTATTTCAGGATTAGACTCATTAGAGATGTGTATGCATGTGTGAGTACACAGATGTGTATGCGTCCATTGACTATGGCATGTGGTGCATGCTAAATGCAGCCATTCAGTAGACGTGTGGCAGACGTGTGGCAGTGGACATGTGTACCCTCTGGCACTTGTCTGGTTCATTGGGCGTGAGAACACTGGGGGCTTTGGAAGCATCTGCTGGTAAGAGAGCAGCGCAGTGCAATGAGGCAGAAGACTCAAACAAACACACGGACACATGAACATACCTGTGAAGAAACAGCTGCCACAATAAATGTGAAAATATAATTATGCCAGCACAGTAAGTTTATCTGCTCTGCAATGATAGACTTGCCAGTGACAGATACACAGAGTGAGCTTCATGTTTACAAAGAAAAGTCTTTCTGAGCCGCTGGTTCATTCACAACAAAATGAAGATCTATTTGGTGCTAACACGAAAATGCTACAAAGCATTGATTTGAAGTTGAATTTGGCAAAACTCAGCTGTCAAATCTTTGAAAATGTTCATGCATTTTCATCAAGTTTCCGAATTTGCATCCGTCCCTCCACAGCCTTCTCCATAGTGGACAGAGCTAGGCATACTCTGCAGTATTCTGACCTGGTGAGGAGCCGGAGACTGAAGGTGTCTGTAGAGCCATTAGCTCACAGTGATGAAATCAGTGGCTTGAGAAGGCATGGAGTTCAGTTTAGTCCTTCCCAACAGTGTCCACTCTCCAGGTATTTATCTGGCCTGCAATGCATGTCTTGGTGGCTCAATCTCAAGAACATTCTACTGCCCACCGCTGACAAAACACATCAGATGAAGAAAGACTGAAGCCTATCCAGTTTACTCTGCTCTCTTTTGTGTAGAATCCCTCCATTGTGAGACCAGTGAACTGAGGTTTGTTCTGCTGATGTTGTCCAGCAGCATCTTCTTAGACCATTTAACAGCACTCACCTAGGAATGTGCTGCGTGGGAGGTTTGAGAAGTTCTGTTCACCTTCTTGATGCGACTACAGACGAACCCTGGAAGGTTCTGACCCTGTTGAGTTTTAAGTTCACAACAGCACCAAAAAATGAAAAAAGGTAACCCTGCAAAACACAAAGCCTGTTGCACTGTTTCATCCTCCTACTCAGCAACGGTGTCTACAAAGGGATTGTGAAAGCACTGCATTTACAATACACTTTTTTTTATAGTTTAGAGGCATCTTTAGATAGTTGTCAGCGAGTGACCGGATGCAACAATAGGCCCGAAACTGTAGTGCCCGTATAAATCAGTAAATAAATTAAACTATGTCATAACACCTGCCTTTTTAGGGCCCGAGCACCGAATGGTGAGAGGCCCTATTGAATCTGTAAGGATTTTTATTATTATTATTATTATTATTATTATTATTATTATTATTATTTCCCTTTGGGGGGCTTTTTCAGGGTCTAGACATGCTCAAAAAGTTATGAAACTTTGCAGGAAATTCAAGGTCTGCGGATATTTTAGTATTCTGGAGTAATTGGAATTGGGCGTGGCAAAATGGCTCTACAGCGCCCCCTGGAACCAGCCCCTAGGTTTCCACATAACGGATTTTCATCAAAATCTGGATATAGGTGTATCGTGACCAGTCATGAAAAAAAGTCTCATGGAGCATTATGAAAAACGCAACAGGAAGTCCGCCATTTTGCTTTTAGTGGCCATTTTGGCAATATCCCACATTTTTACTTTTACGTACTTGTCCCAGGGCTTTCATCAGATCAACTTCAAATTCAGATGAGTGTCATCACAACAAGATGGAGATAAAAAATGATTGAGGGATTTTTTTTTTATCACACCGTGTGACCGTGGCATGGCGTTAAAAATTGGTTACACGCCATCAAAACACGGGCATCTGTATCTCGGACATACATGTTCCAATCAAGTCCAAACTAGACATGTAAGACAATAGTCCCCGCCTGATGACATCTATGCATAAATGATGACTTAAAACCGCAGCGCCCCCTGGTGGCAACAGGAAATGTCTTGTTTTTTGCTTGTCTTACACTTGGATGAATTTCTCCTCATCCACTGACCTCAACCATGTCAAACTGTATCAAATGGGTCCCAAGACATTGACAATGAAGACATAAGATTACCGTGACTTTTCGTCAAACGCCATATGAATGGCGTGGCATTAAAGTTCATCAACTCGCCGTGAAACACGAAATTGCTGTAACTTCAGTGTTCATGATTCTATCTCTCTCAAACTACATGTGTGTAACAACAGCCCCCCCCTGAAGATATTCATATGGTTTTAAGAAATGGGCGTGGCAAAAAAACTGACCAGCGCCCCCTATAGGGCAACCCCGGCACTACGATGGCCGACATTTATACAAATCTATCGGGACATGTGTCGTTTCATAACAAACAAAAAAATATCTTGGATAGGTATGCTTGACCAAACAGGGAGGCCGCCATTTTGGATTAAGTGGCCATTTTTTTTCCATATTCCTCATTTTTACTTGATGCACTTGTCCCAGGGCTTTCATCAGATTAACTTCAAATTAAGATCAGTGCCATCACAACAAGATGGAGATAAAAAGTGATTAAGAGATTGACCTTTCGTCACACCGTGTGACCGTGGCGTGGCGTGGCGTCTTGAGTTTGATTAAACGCCATCAAAACACGAGGTTCTGTATCTCGGACATACATTGTCCAATCGAGTCCAAACTAGACATGTAAGACAAGGGTGCCATCCTGATGACATCTACACAGAAATTATGACTTGAAATTACAGCGCCCCCTGGTGGCTACAGGAAGTGACATGTTTTATACTTTGATGAACTGCTCCTGGCTGATTTACAATATACAGCTCAAATCAGATCAGTCAAGTCATTAGATCATGGTCAGAATTGTGACGTTTCCTCAAACCGTGTAAACATTGATGTGCGGCGAAGGATTTTCCTTCGCCAAAGGACACGATGTTATCATAACTCCACTGTGCATTGTCCTATCACTACAAAACTTCTGTCACATGGTCAGAGTCCAAGCCTGAACAGCTCTATGTGTCAATATTTCCTCAGTGTCATAGCGCCACCTACTGATTCGCCAGGAAACAGGAAGTACTTTGTTAATCCACTCTGCATTATCCAACCGGCTCCAAACTACTGACCTATGATCACAATACTATTCTGAACAGCTCCACATATAAATATTAGTTCAGGGTCATAGCGCCACCTACTGATCAGTGTGAAAATTAAGTTGTGTTAACATTGTCCAATTGACACAAAATTGCTCACGCTACATCAGAGCGCCTACATGAACAGATATATATGTCTGTGCGTAATAATAGTGATGGCGCCACCTACTGGCAAACCTACTGCCGCAGAGCGCAAAACGCATTTAACGTGGAGAAGTGCATGCTCGATCGATGATGTGCGCTTGGTCATCGATCGCTCTCTCCACCGACCGCAACAGGCTTCAACGTGCGGGTGCTCGGGCCCGCAAGTGCTACAACGTAGCCCTAGTCTTAATTAATATTTTTACTGAAGCTCCATCTCTTACTGTGAGTGTTGCAGGATGCCAATATGTCTATTTATAATAACTATATATAGCTGAGTTCTAATCTTTATCTTTTATCGGTTGCACAATCTGCAATATTAATTCTATATTTAAAAAAACATATGCTTCGTGTTGAGTTTTGTACAGTGCCGTCTTGACAGTTTTAGCAGAGCTAACAGGGGAGGAAAAGTAAAGAGGAGAAAGAAGTGTAATTAAAAGGGGGTCAGTGAGTGAAATGTACTCTGTCTCTCCAACAGCCTACTTTCTCAGGAAGAATCTCCAGCTGGATGATGTGGCAGGACCACTCTCTTCTCTTGTTTTTCGTTTTGATTGGCTGCTTACACAAGTCCCTAAGTTGTGCAGAGAGTACACACATATCCTATAAGGTTGTAAAACCATGGCTGAAATCATATTTTCAATTATTCTGCGAACACAAAACACAAAATGATACATTAATGCACACAACTGTTAAGGCCAAAACTACCTGGTAACTACATAAGCACCTGCCTTCCCAGACATAACGCAATATATGTCCACAGAAACCTTTTTAATTCCCATCAAATCCTAAAATCTCACAACGTAACATGGAGAGTTTACTCCAAATGGAAGAGGAGCAATTATATGATCACACAAAGAGCCCAGGCTTTTTTAACATTGTGTGCTTTTACATAGGCTGCCTCAATTTTTTTCACAGATGGACTGTATTTATGGTTAGACCCATTTGCGTCTACGTGATTTCAGATGCTGTTACCCAGAATGCTTAAACCTTCATGCAAGATTGCCACTTTTATGGGAACATCTTGTGCGGAAATAAATCCTCCCCTACTAATGCGTGCTAAGGGGTCAAGGGGTGCAATGAATGTGAAGGGAGCTTTCAGTGAGGGTAGCATTCTAGCCTGCTTCTCATTCATACCTTCCCTTTAAAATACAATCATTGGGTGTCATATTTTTTAAACACTTGCTGCTACTATTCTTCAAAATTCACCTGGCTCATAAATATTTTGGTTTATTGTGATGCCTGCTCAACAAGCAACAACACAGTTTGTACAACCAGAATCAAATGTCCTCATGCCAAGCAAACTTGAAATTAAATGTATTTAAAGAGGGTTTTCCCAACACAAAAAACAGCGACTCTTCTATAGCTTGTGTTCATGGAAAGTGACTCATATAATCTACAGGGACCCACACAATAGAGACCAACACCAACATCTGAAAGCAGATATGGTTTATTAGAATGGAAATAATAATGCAGTAAAAGAATTTACAACAGAAAAACTGTTCTTTTTTTTATATGTTGAGGTCAAACATTGGAGTTTCCATGCATCTCATTCTGTAGTTACCATGCACCCAGAGTTCAACATCTAGATGTTATATAGTTTTTTCTATTTCTAGTAGTATTTGAGTTGAGTGTCGGGGTTTACAGACACTTGGACACACTGAAGCAGTATGGAGGCATTTTCAGATTTTTCTGTCTGTTTTTTACAGTTACTTCAATTGTATTGGATTTGGTTTCAACACTGTTTACAACTGAAACACCAAAAGTGTGTTGTGGATTCAAACACACGCCCATTCTTGGGGGAACAATCCCTTTTAACACCATTTGCCTGGTATAACACAAAATGACAGTCACAAGTTACTGAATGAGGCAGATTGCGAATTGCCAAGAAAAACTGTATCAAAAACATTCAATATGGAGAAATCCCTTTGATTTTACTTAACCAAGGACAGTATCAGTTAAAAGGCCACAACTTTCATTAAATTTAAGATCAAAACATTTTCAAGAAAAGAGGCTGTGGCTTTCATTGTAAACAAAATAACATGAGGAAACGTTACAGTCACTGGAGAATAGGACATTGGGCCTACATATAGTCTAAACACTGTCTATGGCTCAGCCAAGCACATGGAAAATATAGATAATAATCTAATAGGACATTAAAAAGACAGCATGGTGATGTACGACTATAGATATTGTGGGAAGACATATTATCCGTGGGTCCTAAGTACCCTTCTTTCACACTGAGGCTTTTTGCTGAGGTTTTTTCAAAATTACCTCTGCATCTTTTGCCATTTACATGTGAAAACTGTTACAATAATATCTGCACATGTACCATAACAGTAGCCATGTCAATATATTCCCTGTGTGTTTTACGCAAGGACCAGCATGAAAAGAACAGTTTGTGCTTTTCTTACTCTTCTGTTTGAAATGGGAGAAAACTGCTGCTTTGAAAGAAAATCAGTGGGCTGTATTTAGTTCTAAAACGTATTTAAACTTCTGTGATTATACAATTTGTTAAACAGACATGAAAAGGTGTCAGTGCTTCTTCTTTGGAAACTCGCTGTTTTGGGCAATTCTTATTGCCAAATCTTTGTCATTACTACTTTATACATGACATGACATCACAAAACAAGATCAAAAAACATATGCACACAAACTGCACGCAGACATCTGCACACACAACTCAACACATAGAAATCTAAAGCACATCTCTTCTGACACTGTCAACTTAAACTATCATTTTGAAAAGTAAAATGACACATCAGTGCGTTTCTGTCAGTGTCAAAAAAAAATTACGTTGTTTTTTGTGTGGCTTTGTTGTGGAGAGACTTTGACAGATAAAACAGCAGTGGTCGTCTCACAGTGTCAACATAACTTTAAACTAAGGTTAAATTAAGCTTCAAAATGTGAAGAATTAAATAAAATGTTATCTCTAATGAAAGTATGAGCCTATCTTACAAAGTTTAACGCTAGAAAGTTGTCCAAATTGAATCAGATACTCAGCTACCATAACTTCTGTATGGGTGTATGTAAAAATATGGTAATGTTGTTTTAACTCCTGTAAATTTTTTCCATTTGTATTAAATTTGGATGATTTGATAACAGATTTTGCAGCATGATGCAATCTTTCTTCATACTACTTCCCTACACGTGTCAGTGTGCTCATCACAACATACAGCTTAGGCCCATATCTCACCCAATCACCTCAAACCCGAAATATTCACTAAACAAGGATTAAATCTTTGACTAGTCATTCAAATCCTATTTCATTATTTGTCCCTTCTTTAAAATTTGCTTTATTATTTTTCTAACTATTGCTATTTTACTAATGTTATGAAGTAACATATAAAAGCACTTAATGCAACACTGGTTTATCAAAAAATGATAGTAACATTGAACTTATTTTAATGCAAAAATTGATCTAACTTAATCTCATAAACAAAAATGTATGAAAAAATAACCAATTTGTGCAATCACGACAACCTGGATACAATTTTCGACACATATTCAGATACATAATTCAATTCCTCATATTCCACATTGAAAAGAGTGATTAATTAGAGATAATGAAATGTCTGTGCGGTATAATAAGCTGCCAGTTGAATACTAATTCCAGAAAAGAATTGCTCACATGAATTCCGTGCATACGGAAAATTTATCTTAGCAATCTCACAGCGTCACTTGATAGAAGGAAATAAAGAGAATAAATATGAAACATGGAACCCTGATGACATAAAATAGTATTAAATGATGATCCTGACATTGTAATTAAGAAAAATCCAATTTGGAATTAGCGACACCAACCACAATCAAGAGCGCGAGAAAAAAACCACAGCCAAAAGGTGAAATTACACAAGAGAAGAATCAGTATTTCCATGGAATGCTCCTCTGTCCTTGTTCCCGTCCAAAGTCCTGATACAGCAGCAGAGAAGGTGACACACTTCACATATTTCAGCACGTGTGCGCGTCTGTGTTCAAGAAGGAAGGAGACACACATCATGCTGTCTTACATAATGCAATCTCCTTTGTCCCTTTCTGCTCATAAGCACGCGTGCCCACACACAGACACCCACACACGTCTGCTGCTCTGCATACACTGTCCAACGAGGAGGGAACAGATGCCCCTTTAGGCTAAGGCGGGCACACTCACTGTGCATTGGGGCAGTCTTGGTACATACACCTTCCTACAATATCAAGCTCGGCTTTGTCCAAGTGTGTTAAGAAAGATAGAAGATGTGCATTTCGTCTTCCAGCACAGAGGCAGTTGATGCAAAAATATGACGACATGATGTCTGGAATTTCTGTGAGAACAGGCCCTGAGGAGGAATTCAGAAAAACAAACAAGTTTTTTTCCAACATTCATGTCCTCAATGAATTGCAGTGCAATGGTTGAAGCCTTCTCTCCAGCGCAGTCCCCTGTGGCTTTTTTCCGTCAGAACAATGAAGAATTGTCTCTTTAGCCATTAGTCTCACACATCAACTATGCGAAGCAGGCCAATCATCACAAACGAGTCGTAATAGAATAATTGCGGCAAACAGAATCCTGCAGGGGAATGAGAAGCCCAAATAAATGGTGTGCAATTTATATCACACATCAGGAAGTGTCTGGTCCTGGTCTCCCTGGATACAGCCTGGATGCTCAGTGCTGGGCTGGGCTGGGCTGAGTGGTGGCATCCCTGGGTACTGGTGGAGAGTGACGGAGCCCACATGCGCATGCCATGAGTTACAGCCTCTCTCTCCTTCTGTGTTTCTCGCTCTTCTCCATCCCACCCAGTACTCAGCTGCCTTCATCCAACTGACTCAGGAGGAAATCTCCTCATGGGGAAAAAGCTGCCAGCTCCAATGACAGGGAAAAAAATCTCAAAAGCGGGCATCAAAGACCAGAGAAAGAGGGTAGAACCAAAGCTCTTGCAACAAGACGAAAAGAAAAGTCAGAAATCATCGTCGCTCCGCCCAGCCGAAATCTTCCGCCTTTGTTTTTTGTCTCTCATTTTATTTAGTTTCTGAGTTGTTTTAGAGAATTAACATCTGCTACTGAGCCTTTGTAGATTTTTTTCCTATACCACCCGTCTCGTCCCCCTCCCCTCCCTGTGCTTGCCTCCTTATCCCTCATCAGTCTGCCAGACAAGTTTTTTCCCACCCAGTCATCGTACCCAGCCAGCAACCTCTTTTGTGGGTGTGCTTGTTTAGTGTGGGTCTGGTCTGAGAGTATGGTGCATGTCGTGCCAGCTTGGATAGGAGGAAAGAGGAGGAGGGAGAAAAACTCTTTGTAAGTTATGGGAACACTATGAGACAGACACAGGCGCTCATAAATTATACGCTTCATTTGCATATTCCTGGCATAAGACATTATGCAAATACAGGACGATTTGCATAATGGTTTCCTCTTGTTGCCTCAATTGCTTAGTTGCTGGTTTTTATTTAATAATGACTAAAACAACTAAAAATCAAAAGTGTGTAAAACAAGAAAGAACTGTACATTTGAGCTTCATGAGGCACTTTTCAACTGCTTTCTTAAAACATCGCTTCCAAATAAAGGGAAGAACATTTCTGAGCTCAGATTATCTTTACTTATGCTGCCAAAAAACTATCCAACATTAAATGTTCACAAGACATATACAGAGATGAGAACGAGAGAGACTATGTAAGAATTCATACGGCTTCCGCCCGAAATGATTCGGTATTTACGGGCATTAAATTTCCCTCTTAATTAGTATATTCTGCCTCGACTATTAAATCAAGCTGCTGCACTGCTAATTAAGAGGAGAGCACATACCCTCATCTTTGGGAGGGGGATTTTATTTAATAATTAAAGCATTTCTGTCTCCCGCTTTTAACCTTATCAGCTCCGGACCAAGCAGCAGAATAAAAAGCGAAAAAACGAAAAAGCAGATGTGGCCAAGGTAATTATCTAATGAAATGTGCACTATGGACAAAACAGCTAATGACAAAAGACAGAAAGATAATTACCAAACGTATGCACAGAGCTTTATCAAAAATGGCGGAATACACGCTTATTTGTTTACGCCCGGTTACACATCTTAGCCGTGTCCCTCAACAGTAACGGCAAAGCAAATGGTTAAAATGCAGTTTAATTATATAACAGGGAAAGTGATTATGATTAAATTAAATGATTAATTAGGAACAATTACAAATGCGCGAGAGTGTGTGGGTAGAACTGGAGTAGAGGCAGGTGAAATGGGAGGCATATAGAAAGAAAAAGAATAGAAGGTGATAGAGGGAGTACTTAGATTATCTATGAAACGCCGGGACTACACTGTGCAGTGGAATCAGTCAGCAAAACATCAACTTTGATGCGCTTCAGTCGGAGAACCGGCTTGGTATTTTTCTCTGTGTGCTGTGGCACATACAGACACAGCTCATCATAGTTTGTTGCAATACACTATAAAGATGATCGGTCGAATCGCTTTCTTTCGCAATCCAGGACCCGCGCGGAGGAAGGGCAAAACGGAGGCATAGCTGTGCCAGGCACCGAGTTTATACTGCAGGATGCAAAACGACTCGGTAGACAGGTAATGAGTTGTTAGAGGAAGTCATCTTTTAAAATCAATTAACCAAAATGTTAATTAATATCAGCCCATTGAAGAAAAGAGGGCAGTGGAAGGAGGGTGTATTGGGCATGTGGAAAGCTAGAGAGAGGAGGAGGGTGGGTACGAGTGGGACTGAGAGAGAAAGGGGATGGGCAAATAAGGGAAACAAGGAGCGAATGCGGTTGATGGCAGAGAGAAGTTGGCACAGTGCCATCCATTCAGTGGCAGCACCAAGGCGGACTTCTGTTTGCTCTCAAGGGTAGGTGGTTAGATGTAGCCTGGGCGCAGAAGGGTCCTGCTGTCATTTCCGCAGCATTGCGTGCTTTGAGATGGTATTTTCACATGTTTTTTTTGTGGATTTTGGGCTTGGTCTTCTAAATATTAGAAGTTGGAGTGAAGATGCAGTTCTCTCGGCACAAAGGCGTCATCCTTAACATCACTACCGCCTTGGAGGAAGAGTAAACATCTGCTGATCACGACTTCCAGATGTGACCTACACCTGAATGAATTTTTGGAGCTGCCTTTCAAACGGATTTCTTGTGCTGCATGGCAACATGAAGATGGTACAGGGGTGGATATCAAGGATTCTTAAACACAGCTAAACTGGGTATCAGAGAAGATCTGTGACAGGAAGTGCACCTACCGTGAAGGTGCCATGTGGATAAGAGCAGGACATGGAGGCAGTGTCACACGGGATTAATGAACGAGATGAATCAAAAACAAAAACATTAGAAACTTGGGTCTGTTTTGTTGTTCTTGTGATAAACTGGGGGGTGTGGTGGTGGCACAAAAGGAAGCTCCTCCCACTCGCTCCTTCTTGCTCTGTTTCTCTCTCTAACCATCGGAGGCACACCTCTCTCTCTCTCTCTCTGTGCCAGGCAGCCAGCCAGCCATCTGGGCAGGAGACGCCATGCCAACTCATCTGTTAGCAATAAAGGATGCAACCTTGGAAGACGACAATCACCATTTCAATCTCACAGTTGGCATTTATGGACTTGGGTAAAAGTCGTTGGTTTGGATGATGCCCGAGGAGCAATAATTTGGCACTTGCGGGTCTCTAGTGATGTGCCAGCGGGAATGTGATGGCATCTGGCAAGAAAAAAAAGGCGAAGGACGAAGGAGTTATGCCACAATTTAGCTCAATCGACACAATCGGATACCCCTTCGAGAATCGGTGGCCAAAAATGGACAAAAGAGCTTACAGAGACACCACAGTGCCTGCGATGACTAATTAGGGAGATATTTACTTTGTTAATTAGGGCGACATACTACATCAAGGGAATCAACAAAAGAATCCATGATGGAGGTAAAACCACAACAAAAAACAAGGCGAAGACAAAAGCATCGAACTGTTCAACTATTAGCAGAAGGTGTGAAGTGAGTGTGAACTGCCATTTCTTATCGCACTTGCTGATAGCCACATTGAATGTGTAACCATAGGCACTGCAGCAGCAGATGCTGCCAATCTGCCAATCGCCTGTGTGCCTTCCTTCATGAGGAGAAGGGGGGGGATGGACCTATGGGACTGTGCCTGAAGCTCAATAGCAGCTGTTTACAATGTAACAGACAAAAAGAGGGGGGGGGGGGGGGGGAAATGCACACATGAGAATGCATACTAATGAGCTGCCAAAACAAATTATAATCTGAGGACAGAGTGGGATTCCTAAATTTTTTTGAGCTGCTGAAAATTAAACACTCATCCTGTTTTCCTTTTAGACATTTTTCGACAGTTGCAACTTGGAGAAGAAGTTTAAAAAAGTCCTAAAAGACCATAAATGTATCTTTATTCACATCAATCATCGTGGACCTGAATTCTTATAGGCTCAATATAGTACCCAGCAGCATACGAGCCAAGTGAGAGAGGTGACAAGGACACAAGAGGAACTGGAACGGGCACAGAAGGCACAGGGGAAGGAGGCAACCTGAGTTCAAGAGACACTGAGGGGGAGGTGCTGACCTGCCTGCAACCAAGCTGGGGGTAGTGAGGCCATGGGAACTCATTACATCCTCCACACCCACACCCCACATCTCAATGACTTTTTTGCCCCCTTCTTGCCAACCATCCAAAAGAAATGAATAAACTCCACCCATTCAGGATTTCCCCTCCTGCGCTCAACTATCATAAACAGATGCAACACAGACTCACCAACTGGTCTGAGTTGCGGTTCGGGTGCTCTCTGGGTCCGGAGGAACGTTTCTGTTTATCCCGCGAGGTGTGCTGGCATCGGGCACGGAGCCAAGGATGGGCATCGCCGCGAAGACGCACAACGGAGGCTTTCATCAAGTTCGTTTTCGTTGTTAATATGCAGAGTCGGAATTAAAACTGTAATTAGCAACGCAAGGATATTCATCCACTGGCAGCCAACAATTATTGTTAAAAAATTTCCCCCCCTGCTTTTCTTTGGACAAGAGGCATGGTTGTGCACCATGAATAATTAAGGAAGTCATCCAAAGGGAGGGATTATAGCATCTTTGTGCTTGCTACCCAACCTTGGCACTACCAAGATGTCTGGATGTGGTTGTGCCAACACTGCGGAAGGATCGCTTGAAAGATGGCATCTCTTTGGGCATCACAGAAGCGATAATTGAGATCGCAACAAATACGATTAACAGTTTCATTTGTAATTGATGCCATTTTTTTCCGTATTCGTCATTGGGGAACGTGGATATTCTAATCTTTCGGACCTAATGAACTTTGGATAATCACCCTTTTATTTAATTCCATAGGGGATGTTAATTGCGCAGCGTCTTCATTACACAAATGGATTATCAAAAAAAAAAAAGACTTGCACGAGAGAGCAGAATGGAATGGGGGGTGGAGTGTGTGTGTGTGTGTGTGTGAGTGTATGAGAGAGCGAAAGAGAGAGAGCGAAAGCAAGAACGGGATATTTTTCTTCCTTCGTTATATGCCAGTAGTCAAATAATGCCACACTACTCACAAACAAGCAGAGAAAATCTCCCTGTTGCCAGGGATGTTCAAGTGCTCTGTCTTGGAAATCCTGGTCTCTTTGCTCTCTGCCTGCTCTCTGGAGCAGCAGCTCTCCCCACTGAAGACTGCCTTTCCTGCTTCTGGATCTTACAAAACGGGAGCTGGAGGAAATCTGCCTGGAATCTACTTTCTCACAACTTGGATATTATTTGTTTCATTCAAATGATTAGTAGATTAGCAGCATTGATCTTTATTAGAGTGGTGTTGTTGGCGCCTAGCCGAAGCGGAATGCAGAGACAACAGACACTGTGGCGGGCACTGGCTAATGTCCTCTGTGCTTAATCATCCTACAGCAGAATGGTTTTATGCATATTTCCTTCGCATATCATTAATTCGCTAAGGCATACGGGCAAATGGCAGCGGAGAGCGAGGGAGTGGAAACAGAAAAGCATAAAATATCAAGAAAAAAAGCGTCTCATTATGCGATGTCAATTTTCAAAGATGTGCCGGATTCCTGGCAACCTGCCAATTCGTTTAATTCAACATTAATTAAAAAAAGTCAGTGCGCTCAACCTTTCCGACACAGATTAATTGAGCACCTTACAATCTGTGCAAGGAGCCATCTCATACAGTGGATGTGTGTTCATGTAGAACTAATGGATGCTTGTGGATTAGTGAATGAAACATAAATTTGATTATTATTGTGTTTTCAGCCTTCATGAAATATTTGCATGTGACCAGAGAAGTCATGAATACATAAAGGTACAATTTGCCGTTAATTTCGTGCGCATTAACGTTGGATTTTAAAATGTTATACGAACGAGGGCAGAGCAATGGAGATGACAGTTGTCAGCAGGTGTAAACCAGGATAAGTAGAAGCTTAGTGACCAAAAAACCTTTTTACTTCACAATAAGAAATTGTTGCGTCTTCTACCACCATCCTACATAGGGCAATAATATTTGTTGTGACATAAACATCACATTTCTAAAATATACCTCACAACTAATCCCATTTGTTACTCTTGCTTTAGAAACTGGCCAAGTAGATTTCCATTAATCAGCGATAAACCAATTCTCCGTACATACACATGCTCAACATACTGTGAGACACAACATTTTACACACTTCAGGCACTGTGACCCATTATAGCAAGTTACCTGCCTCATTTTACATCAATTTAATTTAAACTTTAAAAATACAAGAATAAGGTTCCTAGAGAAGAACTAGTTTACTGTTACTGGACAAAATAAGTTTCTAAAAAACAATACCCTGGTGAAGTACAAAATTAACACCTTTGAGAACTAAAATTCTGTGGCAGAATTTGACTCCACAGAGACCTGTGTATCTAATTGCGGATCCTCCCTTTTATAGACATCCCTGCTTAATTCTTCCCCAATGCAAGGCAAATCAACCCCCAAGCCAGAATATTCAAATGAAGTGAGCTTCACGCCTCACACAATTAGCCATGTTTAGTAATTTGAGAGATGAGAGCCGCAGGGGCGAGGAGGTGGGGCAGTACAGATGGGGAGCAGGCTGGCAGGGGAAGCCCAGTGAAGTGGGTGGGTATGAGCCTGGCGCTTTGTATCCGTGGCACATGCAGATGTCGCTGTAGTTCTTCCAAAAGCTTCTACCAACTGAGTGGGAGGGAGGTAATGAGGAACTCGTTTGGCATCACACACCTCCACCATGCATTTCAACGGCAGAGCGTTAATGTGCAAGGCTGGTCGCGTGTGGGAAGGGGCTGGCAGCCTGAGCCAGAGGAGCTGACGAGGGTGGGACCGGGTTAGAGGAGATCCCTCCCTGTATGAGTCGATGTGGATGCAAATAACCACGGTTTAGCACAGGAGAGGTTGAGCAACACCAGTGAGGTGTGTGTGTGTATTTCTGAGCCTGTAATAAGATGTAGACATTATGCAGAGTGCAGATATTAATATGCATGCAGGTCCTCTTTATTACGCAGCTCAGCGTGAGGTAATATTGCGACTGTCTGAGTACCGTCTCTGTCTGAACAAACACAGCCTTTATTTCCTCACCCTCTTCTCAAAATGTTTAATTATCAATCATATCCACAGAGGTGATTTTGAAAAAGAAAAACTGAATATCAAGTGATAACCGGGGACAAAACAACAGCATGCCAGTGGAATGATATGGTCCATATGTTACCCAAAAGTATAATTACATTCAACTGTATACAAACAATGTTTTTGTAAATGGCTGCACTTTATTAACAACTACCCATTACTTTCAGTATCTGTTTCAATACTTAACTAAAGTTAACTCAGGAACGCTTAAACCAAAGACATATTATATTGTATCTTTATGTTTGTACATGTGTACTTTATGCAATGACTGTACCTAAACTCGTCCTGATGATCTGGAACTTTAAGGTCTTTGTCCATTTTTAAATAATGTTGATCTGTAAATGTGGAACAACTACTTGTCTGACAGACTTTAAGCTGTTACATTAAATATGTTTCATACAGTGAGGTGCGTAAAACAAGTTTACTCAATGCATACAGTACATTGACAAAAAACATAAGCACACGACTTCTTAACACAGCACACACAACATGATGGTTCCCACTGCGAGGTATTTCTGCCCTGCCTCAGTTCGTGCACTAAAGAGTCAGCTGCACCACGCTGGGTCAGTGTAACCTCACCTAAGCATTAACACAGCCATGTTGCCTCACCTTTTGGTTTATCTGGTGGGAACGAACCACTCCTGCAGTTAAATCCATCCACGTATCGGTGGGTACTGCCTATGCCAAGCTGAGAACCAGCACTATCTCTTTAGACACCGTCTTGTCTGGGGTCTGCAGATTAATTGGTTCCTGGTAATTCTATCAGATTAGTATTAATATGCTGACACCGGAGTGACCCACTCTATTTTGTCGGTTCTTCACAAACTGGTGTGAAGGTCAACTGTCAATCAAGCCACACAATATGATAATCAGTCTTTAAAGTCAGACTGAGGATGCCATTAGCAACAGCAGTAATGGCCAAAGAAAGAACTGCCATAGCTACAAGCCTCCAGGGATGAATGCTTGTATATTGATAGCAGAAGGACAGAGGAGAAGGAAGAAACTTAGAATGAAGCAATTAGTGAAATTTGTGGTATTCCTCACGGACAATATATAACAAGAAAGGTAATATTTATTAGGCCCCTCTACAAATATTACAATTTCGTGTTGAACCAGAAAAACCTTTTAGTGAGGGAAACTACAAAAGTAAAATGACCTTGCACTTGAAGGAAGGAAGTTGAATGCGAACTTACTCCTCTAACAGAGCAGTCCTTAAAGTATACTATGGCTGTCAGAGATAAAGATGTACCATTAGTTTGTGGCCATTCTGCCTGGTCTATTGAGAAGCTGCTGCCTGTTTCCGCAAGGGAGGAATTGACTGCCCATGAGAAACCTATACTGAATAGCTCAGGCCATCCTATGGGATATAGTCACTAAACGCCCCTCCTGAGTCCTGCATGCTCACTGAGATTCTGTATGTGTGTATGTGATTGTTGGCATGCGTACAATTTACTATCCGTGCAATAGAAGGAGACAGAAGATATGAGAGGCATGCCATGGTCCCTGTCCAGGTCAGGGTTTAACAACAGAGAGAGGGAAGGAAGTGAGGGAGGAGGGAAGTGCAGGAGAAGAGACAGAGTGAAGGAAAGTGTGTCTGTGCTGTGTCCCACAGGGCCTGAACTGGGCAGCTGGCAAGGGAGCCATTACATGCGTGTCTATGACAGCTCACTCTCTCATTACCCCAGCAGACAGTTAACACCACCACTCTTACACCACCTCTTTGTAATGCAGACTACATCATCTCCCAACACACACACACAGACATGCACAGACACACAGTAACGCACACGCACACACACACACACACACACACACACACTTAATAGTTTTAGTGGCTGCTTTGATATAAAATGCATTGAAGGAGCGAGTTATAAGCATGCTACTTTACATTTGAGCACTGCAGAGCCATTAAACCATTTCTTCACTGCAGTTTATGTCTTTGCCTTGGTCAGGCCTTGGCATCTTTTCATAAAAAGATAGTTAGATTTGCTAAGTGTTATGTGAACTACATACGAACAAATTTCGGGAATTTGTAGATAGATAACAAACAAACATTGTTTATAATAATAATAATATTAATAATAACAATAACTTTATTTGTATAGCACTCATCTAAAAAAGGGCAGGGTTAGGGTAAGGATAAATCATGTCATAATATGGTCAAGACCTTAAGATGTTTAGAGAAACACAACAGTTCCTACTGATTTACTGTTGCAAATCAGGAATGTATTGATATCAAACTATGGGAAAAGCTAGAGCATCTTTAATTAAATGTAATTTTCACTGTCCATTTACTGTTACTATTACTATTTGCTATTAAATAAGATGTTGCGAGCAAATGTTGACTAGCAGGCAAAAGGGAGGCATCTACTAAGTGGGAAGGAGGTTAGGAAAATACGGGCCACTGTTTGTCACGTGCAGAGGATAGCAGGAGGTACAGTGCTTGAGATTACACATGGGAAGAGTTTGATATGCTTGGCCAACCATCTTGTTTACATTAGGTGTGTGTCTGTATCTACAATAAATGCATAATGTTGCAGTTCAGGCCATAAAACTGTCTTTTTAATGTGTAAACACAGGGAAGTATATTTTGATTGGAACAGACTGCATCCCGGAGTCAGCTTCTCATGCACTTTTCATCATCTTGGCCTCTCCCTTCCTTCACCTTACCTACCCCGTTAACCCTGGTTTACTTCTATCCCATTAATCTAGCTGTATTTTTTTTTTTTATATATATGCAGATTTTTGTTTTGCTCATCTCAATTACTCCTCTGTCCCCCTCCACCTTGATAGCATCGCTTAATGCACTGTGGCTGTCAAGATGATCCCGGAGCTCAGCATGTCAGATAGACAGCTATAATACTACCTACAACTGGATGTTCTCTGTCCCATATGCCATGCTGATCTAATAATACTTAAGTACTGCTGAAAAACTATGAGCCTGCGACACTGAGAGGCTCTAGAAATTATATGTTACTCACAATTTACAGTACTGTCAGGAGACAACCTGTCTGGTTGAAATCTCCCCTGTCCCACCCACTCAAAATGAGCTGAGTTGTGAATGTGAAGAGAAAAAGGCAAGAAGCACTCAAGAATAGAGCTAGGCAAGCACACATGAACATGACCTCTGCTGGCTGTAAAAAAAAAATCTGCTGCCTCCACACTTTACTGCTAAAGGGCAATGACAGACTTAATTGGACTGAAAAAGACATTTCTTCGAGACTTTTTGGCAAACCCGACTGCTAAGGTTATGAGAACTGCTCAAAAGAAGGAGCCAACTTAAACAATAGGCTCAGTGAAGCATAGAAGATGCACATGTAGCTGTGTAAGTACTGTGGGCATCAGTCAATTCACTGCATGATCTCGGTATAAATGCAGCAAACAATATCTGCAGGGGGCTGTTGGCCGTTCCTTACAAATCTTTCAAAACATGTCATTTACATGAAATGCCATATTTTACTAAACAGATGTTTTAAAACTATAGCCATGTTCAAACTGTAATTTTCAAGCTTGGTGTGAAAGTGCACTTGAACATTCTGCTATTCTAACTTCACAAAAATTGTTGTTTACAGTCTATTGCCTGTTTTTTTTATGTAGACTGTGTGTGTGCATGGTTCTGTTTTATGGTCTTTATTGATTATGTCATCAGAGGAATACTATTTTTTGTTAACAGGCTAGCAACGATTGTCAGTCTTTTTTATCTTGAATTCATATCTTAAGTCTGTTTTGTCAATGTTGATCTCTAGAGCTGGTCAGAGAAGCAAGGGGCGCTTCAGTGCCTCTTCTGCACACATGTCCAGTCTTATATATAAAGGCGGGGAGAACAGCGGGAACAGAAATACTATAGACGAAGGCCTAGTTTGACTGACACAAGAGGCTTGTAATAAGGACCTTGAGACCCATTTTCAGTTTTTTTCCGGCAAGCCAAAGATATTAAGCAGTGTTTTCAGTGCAAATCTGTAGAATTACCTCGATTATGGCCAGAATAGAAGGAGGAAATGTGCCTTTTAGAGTTAACAGTCCTTTATGCCTCAGAACTTTTTATAGATTTGCCTTCTTCTTGTGAGTCGACTCGGAGGAAGAGGTTCATTAAGATGAAATGCCTATTTCTCCCTATATTGCTCTATGTGGTGAACAGGAATATTAGCCAATCTCTGTTAGAACTAAAAAGCTAGACTTGCTCCCGGCCAAAGCTCTTTGGTAATGTTGGCTTCGTTACAGCGCTGTGGTCTAGCCTGCCTACCATCACACAAGTCCCAGTGAAGAAGATTAGACGGAGCAGACAAAATGTGGTGGGGAGGGTATGACGAACAAAGAACATGAGGGAGAAGAGGGACAGAGCAGTAGAATTTAAATACGTTTGGCATGAGTAAGCTCCACACCACTTTCAATTCGACTCCAATGATCATGTAAGTCACAAATCCTTGAACTTTAGCACTGATCAAGACTTACCATAAGGATGAAAGTTAATGTAAAAAAAAAAAAATTCTAACTTTTTACACAGAAATTAGCTTACACAATTAGACTTTAAAGTAATATATTAAGAGGAATGATGTCTAATATATTATTATTATACCTAAGACTAACCTACTGTCTCATAGGCAGTGGATAATACTTGGTAAGCAGAGACGTATGGAGAAGGTAAATGTTGTTATTCTTAATGCTGCTTACATGATCATCTACTTCAGAGTGCTAAGATGTATTGGTCTGCTAGTAGGAGAGAAAGAGAAGTGACAGGAAACACTGGTGTTAATGCAACAAACCGTGAATAATATAAATGTGTAAAACATAAAATAGGAGGAATGGTAACTGGTTTTCATTTAGGTTTAGTCTTCATTTTGGTTTTAGTCAACACAAACTAGTCTAGCTTTCACAATTTTTTTGTAAAACTACCATGGTAACAGGTGCCTCACCGAGGGCTCCATGTCCCCCTGTTCTGCCAGAAGTAACACATTCATCTCAGTAAATCCAGTTTGCATTTCTAAACTCTGTCTGTTTGAACAGAACCACTCTGTCGAACGTAATCTCAGTCATTCCTGCTAACTTGACATTACAAACATTACTTCAGCTGCCTATCCTCTACAAGAGTGAGTCATTCAGTCACCAAATATACTGTCCGTCGTCTGGGTTTATTTTACAATATTGGATAATGAAAACTTCAATATTCCTTTAGCGGATATTTATTAGAGATTTAGATGATTACCGTCTGATAACCTCTGAAATGTACCAATCTAAACCTGTGCAAGTGTGCAAGGATGAGGGGGTGAGTTTTAAATAAACAAAATGTAACCTTTATAATCAATACGCTGTCATCACTTGTTTACTGGCCAAACACATGTGTATTTAAATACCTTAGTAGTGGTTTAATTTCACCCAAGGATGCATGTTTCAGGATTCAATTTGCATGTTGGCTACCTGGATATGAGGCAAAGAGTCAAAGATTTTGTGAATAAAACTTTCCCAAATACCGAGCAGAAATAGTAGCAATTCAGCCTTGTTTATGCTGATGATCACATCTATACATATGTGTCCGGTCATTGACAGCACTCATTTAATAGGGTTTGCTGAAATCAGCTTGCAACACAGTTAAAAGTTTATGGTTGAAAAATGTATTAATATCATAATTAAAGCCTTATGTTTTAGAAAATCTTAAGGTCAAGTGGAGTTTACAAATCACAATAATAAAAGCGCCCTAAAAGCTATTCAAACACAAATATGTTTATCCCATAAGCAAAAACACAAACAAATAAACACGCTGATTCAAAAACAAATAAAAAAATACTTCATTATGGATTATTTTATTGTGAGTATGTGCTAAATCAATGTCTGGCAACGAAAGACCACCATGGGTACGAATCACATCATGTGTTAAAAGCACGTTGGACCCATTATTACATGGCACATTACATCATTCAATGGGCCCCACTGCAAATATTAAAGCAAAACAAGGGCCTTTGATACAGAACTCTTCTTTATACCCTCCCTACAAGGCTTCAGACTAAATTGGATTTTCCCTGCACTGTTCTGTAATTTGAAGCATCCATCATTTATTATTAAAGAAAGGAAATAAAGGGAAGAAAGGGGAGTACTGCCTTCAGCAGCACCAGAAAGACCTGTGCTAAACCGCTAACAACAACATTGTGCTTTTCAACACCCTTAACCTTTCAAAGCACGTAACTCCCTATGCTCTCAGGATTCTTAACAGAATCACAGTCTGTTATTATGGGTTTTGAATGTATTGAGTTTAAACTTTATATTTAGGTCTTCTGTTTCTTTGAAATTGCATTTCATTTATTGTCAATATATCCCTTGTGATCAATTGATTGATTGCTAGGGTCGAAAAAAATGATTTTGCGGTGTCATCAGTGTTTTTTTTATTGGCATTAATTAATGAACAGGCAATGATTTACTTAGTATTTTGAACTAAATGTATTGTACTATTGAATATTTTACCATATTTCGAGTATATTATGTATGAAAATCTCTAGTAAAATCACACATCTGAGAAAAATAACCTTTGGACTAAGTCATATTTATTCCACAGCCTTATTTACCTCAGCAACAAAAGCCAGCATTATTTGTAAGAAACATTTCATTTTTCATAGTTTGGGTACCGCTCCTCTAATGGACCCTGCTTTTGAGGGAAAGAAACTAGTTATTTGTATTTCTGGTCCAAACTTATTAGGTTCAAATGTATGAAACAGTAGAAATGATTTATATGGTAATGAATGCTTACACAGCAATGCATCTGCATGATGGATATGTCATGTTAGACTGAACAAGGTGAGACACACACTGCTTTGAATGGATCCCACAGAAACAGAAGGTGGTGGTGCATCTCTCAAAGACACCGAGGAAATCCTTCTTAATAAAAGCTCCTCCATGTCCTTTTGTAATCCTGCTCTGTATTATCAGTATGTTGCAGCTAAGTGTTGCAATTAGGCCAGCCTTTTTCATGCAAATCAGTTTGACAGCACAACAATCAGTTAGTTATGGTGGCTCCTGCTCTCTTATTCTCCCGTCTCTATTCCTTCACTCTCTTGCCCTCTCCCTCCCTTCTACATCATTTTCTCTGGCATTTGCAGAGGTTGCTACATTTGCATTATTTATCATATAAGGTTAGAATATGCACCACTCAAGGCAAGGGCATATGGTTATTAGCACAGTATTACAAATGTTAAATACAAAAATGCACTCATTTGCCTCACTCATGCTCCAAAGCATCTCCAAAATATAACAGGATCATTCTGCACTTTAGATATTCAAATCAAACATGGGATGATGGAAGAGGGACCTGCCCAGGGCTCATTTTAAAAACACACATCCAAAGCCAAGTAAACAGGTTTTTAATACCACAGTTTTCCTGCTTAACAGATTGCGTCCCCTCCCAAGTGTGGAAACCTGATTCCAGGCATCCAGGTATCAATTTACTAAAAACATGCAGGCAGCAGCCAAACTACATGTGACATGCAAACACAAAAAGTAACACAATAAGTGCCTGACTGGCTATCATACATGCACATGTTACAGACTTCTCCGGCAGTGGATCCCTCATACATTATGATGCATGTGCTGTTGGAAGGTTGGTCATTGAGAATAGGAGGAGTCCCATCAAAGGCATGGACCTATGCCAGCATGATGGATAGAAGTGGCTTTATTACCATTAAAAAGCTATTTAAAAGACAAATAGGGACACATTTTTGAATTATGGTTAGTTTAAGACACACTGGACCTGCAGTCAAAATTACAAACAAGCAGCTGGTTTGCAGTTGTGACATCTAATGATTCCTGCAGATTTCAGCCAGCAGCAAATTCTTTGCATTGCCAATGGTGGAAATGAACTGAAGAAGTGTGGTGGACACAAGTAGTCAATGTGGCCATAGCTGTTTCATATAACCTAATATCTTTATGCATAGTGTGTGTGTGTGTGTGTATGTGTGTGTGTGTGATGTGTGACCAGAGGGCCTTTTAGTTTCACAGTGGTGGTGTCTCATTAACGTGCCAGCCTACTATAAAAACGATCTAAATTCATCGCTTCATCAAAGTCCTTAGTTAAGTACAGAGGCAAGATGTGGAGACTGCCAGGCAAAATCAGAAGGAAATAACTGCATGTGATCTTTTTTCTAAGGGTCAAATAAATTAAATCTGACAGAAAAAATATCGAGGGAGAATTTAAAAGAGATAAAAAAAAAAAAGAGAGCTGTCGGTGAGATGAGAGAGAGAGAGAGAGAGAGAGAGAGAGAGAGAGAGAGAGAGAGAGAGAGAGAGAGAGAGAGAGAGAGAGAGAGAGAGAGAGAGAGAGAGAGGCAAACATGTGAGAGAGGGCGAGGGAGAGAGAGAAACATAGGCAAAGTGCTGCAGGATGGTTCCATGTGCCTTTAAATTGAGGTCTCAATCTCACGTAGTTTTGTTCCTTAAAAGGAAATCAGAGGGCTTAGCTGAGGCATTGCCTTGAAAGTCATGAATAAACATCAGGTTGCCTTTCTGTGCATACATCATACATCACAAGATGACACTAGCTAATGGAGGAGGATTCTGCGCCCTCCGAAACATGAAAAGGCAGTGAAATTTCCCACCAAACCATGCAGCGTGGTTCTAAAATGGACCGCTGAGGGAGAGAACGGGAGGGGCGAAGGGCAGGAAGGAGGAGTACTCAGAAAAGGAATCTCTTCCCTCAGTAAAATGCAGCCCAGTGATAATCACATTCTCTACATTGGCCAGCCTATGCTCAATAAAAAATAGAATATATACTGCAATTTTCATTTATAATTACAATGACAGTTCGGATCTTTTTGCATGTCTCTAGAGGGTATTTCTCGATGCTATGAGACCCCCTCCTATCACTTCTGCAAGTCTTGATTCTAAAAGCACATTAAGGAGTCCTTACTATTTCAGACCAGACATTAAACAAAGTGACAGAGTTATTAAGCCAGTCTCTATAGGAAATAAATTGCATTTATCAGTGTTGGCTGCTCAAAGACTAAATTTGTTTTGAGAGGCAATTGACTAGCAACAGAATCAGAATCAGAAAGGAGCATAGAGGACTCACACTGTGTCACCTGCCAGAATGCGCATTGGGGCAAGGTGCTGCTGTTGAAGAGGGCAAACAGACAGATGCACAATCAGGATAAAGAACACACAAAGTGAACGGTTACATGAAAAGAAGACTCGGATAGTCCAGCATAGTTGGATGGATGCAGTGTAACTGGCAGAAACCCTGTCAGGCCGAAACTGACTCAACCAAAATTGTATTACAAACGGTCACGATTGTGCTAATTGTAAAAATGAGGTTTCAAGCACACTGAGACTCGAGCTCTCCCAATGATTACATTCCTAAAGAGAAAACTGCTTTTGTAATTAACACAGCAAACATGTAAATGTAATGGATGAAGTTTGAAATAATTTTCTTAATATAACAAAAGACCCCCGAAGAAAAGGTCTGATAACAAATTCAGTTGAAAACACTTATGGTAATATGACCATGAATAATTTGTGGTAGCGGTATGGAGAACAGACTATCATTTTGAACTCATGCTTGTCCTCCATTTCCTATCAGCAAGCGTGGGTGCATCAGTATCTGCAGAGAGCCTAAGGCAACTATGCACAGGACATTTCCACAGAGGATCACTTGGAAAATATCCATCACAGGGAGATACTAATTAGTGCACGTCTGTGTGTGTGTGCGTGTGTGCCGGCCTGTGCGTGTGCTTGTTGGGGCAGAGGGATGTACACCTAGCCAGGCGTGAGAGCAGTGTTGTGCAACCGAGTGCAGTAATTTCTTTGATCATTTTTAATGGCCATTCTTTCATGTGAGGCTGCAGCTCGCACACAGCTCCCTGCAGGTGTCATCTCATTCCTTCAGTTGTGGGATTAGTATGCGGCAGGCAATAAAAAGCCAGGCCATTACACTGTGCAGCACACATACATAATCTC
The DNA here is from genome assembly GCF_947347685.1 of Pleuronectes platessa. Lineage (NCBI taxonomy): Eukaryota > Metazoa > Chordata > Actinopteri > Pleuronectiformes > Pleuronectidae > Pleuronectes > Pleuronectes platessa. The sequence continues at coordinate 18,759,624 of NC_070626.1, forward strand.
AACACAGTGGGATCATTACCTTTTCAAAGTATGATATCAGCTCACAGTCTAGAGAAAGACACAAAGCAAGTGATAGAAGCTGGGCAAAAGAGGAAAAGGAACCAAAAGAAGACAGAAATAAAGAGGCAGCAAACCACAGTGGTTGCAGTGTGGGTTTGAGGGGGTTCGAGAAAGAGCTATCAATCAGCATTGCAAATAATAGCAGACAGGCAGGCAGGAAGTGGTTCAGTTCCCTCTGTAGGCTGGCGTGATGTGGACAGATTGGTACCTGTTGTATTCTGGAACAAAAGTAAAAACACATTCTCACATCTAACATTCTACAGACTTAAAGATATATATTATTTAGGCTTTTCAGACATTCCTTCTTCTCTAACTTGCAATATGGCGAAAAAAATCATATATATTCGAAAACAAAAAAGAAAAAGGCCAGGTACCACACCAAACCCTAACGTAAAGCTGAATGTTAGGATTCTAAAACAGTACATCACAGAGGAAAAAAAATCCATCAAGCACAGTGCTGCAAGTCAGAAAGCTGGCTGAGGTAGAACTTCTAACAGATCATCTCTATAGCCCCACACATTCTGTACTCTAAACAACAAACACCGGTTTCCACCAGTAAGTAAAAAAGCTCTCCAAGAGGGCAAAGAATGCTCCCACTGTGCCTTTTAAAAAAACTCCCGCTGCAGTGTACACCGAGCAGACAGGTAAAAGGTCTGTAACAACAACTAAAAGCCATTTTCATATGAGGCTGTACAAACCGGCATACTGTGTCTTTATTAATCATTCTCAGGAGGTTCTGCGAGTTGACAAAGACGGCTGGCTTATCACGTCCACCCTCAGTCTGCATCTCCCATGGTGGTCTACTGAACCAGTGCAATTTACACACAGTTTTAATCTCTTCTCTCAACTCATATCTGCGCTCCCCTCAGAGAGAAGCGTTTCATCAAGAAGAAGCATGTTCCTGTGCAGGTACAGATGGGTGTCTGCAATATGAAGAGCGGGAAGGCTTCGATGATCAATATTTCCATTTCTATTTTAAATAGACAAACTGTGATTCTGTATCCGAGTAATTTAAACTGCCATATGCCTTGCTTTATTTCATGTGCTTGTGGTTCCTGGTTTATATATTTAGAGTTGTCATCTACTATTATGGAAACAAAATAATTTAAATGCCTTTGTTCCTCATCTCAAATGGAAAAATGTTAGATTTCCACACAGAAAAAGACTAATTGTGCGTCCTTGTCTGTTTTTAAATTACAGACGTGAAGTTTTAAAATGCGAGGTCACAAATGGAAGTGGTTCTTTCTGCTGACAACACTGACAGAAGAGAAGTCACTCACACTGGATGGCCAAAGAGGAGGTTAATCCAGTCTCTTGTTCAAAAGTAGTATAGCTGACTTCTCTCCATTCAGCTCTGGAGAGCATCGGAGCAGCAAACAGAAATGTGTCACACTTTCTTATAGGTAGATCAATTTGAGATGAACGTGTTTAAGCTGCCTTAAAGTTATCCCGCATTGCTCTACCTAAATTGTGTATAAAAAAGTGCAGCGAGTTGACTAACCGAATTGGATTTAACCATAGGGCTTCTGGACTGATGATTCAATTTGCTCATATTTCCGAGGCATCCATAACAGTCCATTATTATTATTTATTCACAAAAGCTCTAAACAGTGGTAAAAGCACCATAATAAAATAAAACAACCTAAATTAATTTGTCCAAGCCTTTGTAAATTGCACTTACTTGCTGGTTGCTGGTAGTTCAGTCATGGAATATGACACTGCTCCCAAATATTATAGTCTGGCTCTTTTTTCCATTTGTCCTCTCACTCATCCCTCTCTCTGTTGTCACTCCTAAATGTGAAAGAGTTAACTTGTGCCTTTATTCATTCAAATATTGAACCTTACAGTCCTTATTTTGCCTGAAATAGGACCCTTTGTATTGAAAGAAGACAAAACGTTCAATGGAACCATGAAAATGGCAATAACTTGTACATAAGTGGAAATGGGAACTGAACGGATCAACAATAGTTAAAAGAGCTATTTTACTTAAACAGAAGATTAGCACTTCTTATTTTTCCCTTCTCTCTCCAGTCTTTATTCTACACGAAGCTTAGCTGAACGAAGTAATTAGTCCACTCCAGGGAAATAGGTAATATGATTCTTGAGCTTTGCATTCAGGCAAAGCTCCTGAGCTCTGGTCTACTTCAGTAAGCTCATTAATCACCAAGAATCTGATAATATCAATTATTCCAGTAAACAAGGGAGTCGAGATCAAGCCCTTGCCCCTCACTCAATCCCTGCATTAAATCACCACACATAGATTTAGCAGCTAATTGGAACAAAGTGGAGCTTTGTGAGGGATAACGAAGGAGTTTTATACAGTGTGTCTGTAAAGACCAATTCATGCTTCTGCATCAAATCTACGCCGTAGCTCTGCCGTACACTTGTAACCTACGGTGAACCCTGATGTCCACCTCCCTAAAAACGTTATAACGTGTCGATCAACTCAAACCGCAAGAGTTGGGATTTGTCGGCTTGGTAGCATCAACTCCTGCTTCGCCACTGTTTTTGAATTGAGTTTAAGAAACGATCTTGAGAAATTTCTTTAAGAAAAGTAATTGCTCCTCCTCATCTGCACCAACTCTAACATGATCTGCTTAGTAATACTCGCCATTGTCCTGAAGTAAGCAGAGATGCCACAGAATTTGTAAATAAAGCGGACCGAAAACTGGATAAAAAAATCCTGCGGAGTAGGTTCCAGTCTGTTTAAAAGAGGAACGAGGTATTAAGTGTAGCAGCTTATTGGATGAACTGAAGACACATAAACAAAGAGAATGGTGCTCAGAGCAGTTGATATTATGATATTATTATTATTATTAAACTTTAAGCTTGGAGACAAAGGTAATTCTAACCACATTTCAAAATGTTGCCGACCCAAGCTCAGTGTCTAATTACTTATTTAAAATGTATATTCTGCTACTTTCTTTCAATCAGTTTTTAATTTTTTGTTATTATATTTGATAGGATGTTCTTTTTTAATATACAGTACGTCATGTGTGGGATATGCACACCATCAGAGATGAAATAAAATGTCTCTGGTGTCATTGACCTTTGGCCTGCGCAAGCTGCTCTTCGCAAATGGCCTCTTCCGGAGTGAATATGAATGACTGGAAGTAAAAACATCTCTAAGACGTGTCTGACAGGCCTTCTGATTCCAGGAAGGTTTCCCACTGGTCTGATTAATGGCATGGGTTCCTGCAGCAAATGATGCCTCTCGACAGACTTCTGCCTACACCCTTCTTTTAATTGGCCTCTTCTGTAGCTGTGAACCTTAATGACTTTGTTCCAGGATTAAAAGCATGTTGAGGCAAGGGCTCTAACCTTTCCTTGGCTGCTCCATCTCTCCTTGCTACACCCCTCCTTTACCCCAGATTTATCTTACTCTTTCTTACATTGGAGCCTTGTCTCTTTCCCTTTCTCATTTTCACATTAATATGTCATATGTAGGTTGCACACATGTTACAGGTCTGCCAACCTCCAATCCACAGTCACTTGACATCACAGACACTTGTGCTAAACCAGTGACCCGTTTATCCTTGGTTAAAGTCTTAATTTTTTTTTTTTTTTAAATCTTTTATTATGCATTATTTATTAATTATTCATTCTCATTTCCCTTCTTCGATTTTGAGAACCCAATTCCTCTGCGCTGTGGTCCTTGTCCCATCTAACACCACTCTGCCCTGAAGACAGTCATGACTTTCCTCTGATACACAGCTTTTCACAAGCAGCTGAAAAGAAAGTTTGTAGGTATTATGGAAAATTAGGGACAATCACACAATCTTGCTGCCATCCATCAACTGCTCCAATAGTATTTGATGAATGATTGCTAAAATTCAAACATACTGTAAGTACCGCTGCTAGTGTGTGGCCAATACATCTGCGCACTGAGATTGAAATACCAATAGTTTTTAATATTTTTCTCATATTATTCTATTCTACACCGGCAAATCTCGCCTACACTTCCTTCACCATAACATCATCTGCGACATTCATTAAAAAAATCCAGTCAGGAAGAGTTAAATCACAGCAATATTGTCAGACTACAATAAAACTCAGCTGTTAAACACAACATGAAAAGACTTTGTATACTTTGTGTAATTTAGTAATAGATTCAGTGATCTAATTATATTCTGCGGCCAGGGAGATTTAACACCTAGACAATGCCTGAGGATCTTTTTGAGAACTGAAAGCACACTATTACAAGATAATACTTAAAATAGTCAAATTTACTTACAAGATGAAGGTAGTTTGAAAATCAAACATGAAAATGTCTTTAAAAATTGTTCCATTCTGGGAAAAAGGCAAGATGTTGGTGTATCTGCTGAAAAAATATAAATGTTTTATTGTGAGCATGTTTGTGAGATACCTTAAGTGAGGTCATTTCTTCAGAATGGCTGTCAATCCTCCCACACCCCCACCACCCAACCCTCCCTCCCTCCAAGGTGCCCAGCCCCGGCCAGTGCTGAGTGATAGACTAATCGATGTGCGGCCTAATCAGCCAGCTTAACTCTAATACCCTGGACAGGTCCACATCATTATCATATCAGCCTCAACATGTTTCGAGGTGACATCGAAGAAGCAAAAGATTAAAGACAATCTTGTAAAGAGGCAGCACAATTTTTAATGTGTTGACCAACCACACATGGCCTGTGGAAGCTGAAGGCAGCGAGAAGGAGCTTAAGGAATAAACATAGGTGACCTGAAAAAAAGAGTAAACCCAGACAAAGACTCAATGTCGGGTTGAGACTGGACTTTCTCTGCTTGGGGAGCATCAAACTGGAGTTTGATCATTAGCATTACTGGAGCACAACCACTTTCACAGGCACTGGTCCCTGCAGCCAGGCCAATGTCAGCCCATGTCTGTCTATTAAAGTGAAGAGTTTGTATAACTTAAGCACATATTTAGGAGAGCTTGTGGAACCTACAACTTGAAACCATCTATAAACTGCTTTACACAAACTGTTTACAGGCAGTAAATGACGCATAAAAGAAGAAACATGTTGGAGGTTGATGCGGGGAGCTGGGGGCATGTGGTAGATCTGCACCCTTAACGCAATTATCTTTACACAGATACACAAATACACACAGACAGACACACATGATCCGGTGTTGATTACACTAAGCAAGGGTATGATTAGTAATCCACACTTTCCAAATCCTCCAAACGATAATGTCAACACTGTGTCAATAGCAACACAAAGACAAGACCAAAGATGTCAATTGAAACTGAATGAATTGGTAAAAACATGAAAGGGTTCATTTCATCCGCGTCTCCTGCTTGAACTGTGCTAAAATTCAAAAAGCTTGCATCCAGGATCCCTTTAGCCTTGTCCTATGGATGATCCTCCAAATGACACTAGTCTATGAGTGGGTCTTGTCCCACTTGTCAACCTTATTGCTACAGTCACCCTTGCAAATAAGTGAATTACCTAAAATCCATAAGGTGTAATAAGTTATTCTACACAGTCAGATCTTTATAAAAAATTATATTTACAATATGACAGTTATGGTCCAATGATGATGATCAAACAAACTACAAGAAACTGATGAGATTCCCGACATTTATAAATCTTTAACCATCATAAAGCAGCTGGTGCATAATGGATTGCTATTTGACCGATTCTTTGTTCAAAGTGTTTTTGTATGTTTCACTTCACTTTAAATATTACTCTGCTTCAAAATTAATCTATTTTTCTTAGTCAGGGGTGTAACTCGAGGCGGTGACTTCCCATCATCATTAATGTTTAAGATGGCTAACAACTGTGCTGTCAACAGCTTCGAAGATAATCGACATGTCAATCAATGACGGGTGTGAGGCCGCCTTTTAGAGGGTCCCTAAGGTGGCTGCTTAGAGCACGCTCAGTTTAACACAGTGGCAATGGGAGAGTGTAAACAGAGAAGAATATAGACTCCAGGATTGACTGGGTGATCAATGCCATTGATCATTTTGCCCACAGTTCCTCCACTTCTTTGGTTGGGCTGCTCATTTCCCCCTCAGTCATCCCACACTCAGCCTTCAACCTCTGGACCACAACAACCTTCTACTCAATCACCAACAAATGCAGCCTGCACACTTAACTCTAGAGGGAGACAGAGAGAAGGGCCACGACAAAAACTACATCTGGTTAATGGAGCCTGGCTAAGATGTGTTCAAAATAGAGCAAAATACACATACACATAGATGTTGGCAAATGTGTGTAAATTGTTTGAATGTATATATATTTATATTATATACCCACATGTGCCTTTGTTAATCATATCCAATAAATTGAGCTTTACCATAGATGGAGTCCAGGTTGTACAAACGCCTCAAAGGTGATCGAGAGAAATCGTAGGCACCTGAAGAACCTTTTATCCTCATGGCTTAGTCTTTACTCTGATACCTATTGTCAGTTGTGAGACATTATAGACATATCAAACATTATCGAGAGAAATGTGAGGCACTGGATACTTGATTTAACAGTTTGCAGTTTCTCCTTTTTAATGACATTTCTGAAGAATATGTCTTTATTTTGTCAATATAGAGAAATTAGTAAAATTAACAATTGGGTTAAGGTTGCATTTAGGGTCATAAAATGTACTCCTCTTTCCAAACAACATCTAAAATTGTCATAAAGGATCCAAGTCAAGAAGGATTATATTTTTCAAAGCAGCTTTTAGTGGCGTGGAAATAGACACAAACTGAAAGTGACATTTAGCGCACATGACTTAAACAACAAGGCAAACCTTTTGGTTTGATTCCACTTTGACGACAGGCTAAGTCGACCACTTCAGTCATTGTACAGGGTGATATGTTCTGGCAGCGTTCTCTGTGAACCCCAAGCAAGTACCTTCAAACACAGAGGTAATTTTCCCATTCTAATATATGGTTGGGCGTCTTTGTACTGGTGAGATTGGATAGTGCATATTAGTTTCCCCAGGAGTGGAAACATAGCCAGTTCCCTTTATAAGTCTGGTAACCATTATTTCAGCAACTATGTGGCAATGAAGACAGAGAAAAATATAGTTTGTTTTTTTTAAATACTGTAAACCAAATAATGGCAAATATAAAAGTCATAATTCTACAACTATTACTACCCAATCAACTAGATCCAGGATAGCGAGCATCTTTACCCACACACAGTTCCATCAATTCCAAATTCATGATGAATTTTCATTCTTGCCCTTCTCTAAGAGCATCCATTTCAGACGAGATGAAAAAGTAATATTCCCGCAATAAAGCTTGATTTACATCCCCTTCACTGTTCCTCCTCTTCCTTTTTTATTTGATCATTTAGCCAGGATCATATAACTGTATATCAGACACAAATGAAATCAGGTTCCATGCACATTAAGGCCATGTCTTTCTGCAGCTAACATCCCCTTCAACCCAACCACCCAGCTCCACAGCAAGCCAAGGGCAGAGTCCCATTCATTTTCAGGCCCATTTCCTCCTATGATTAGGCGATCAATCAATCCCAGCATTCAATCTCATCAGGCAGACGGGATTATCTGCCCATCTCCCCCCCTCCCTCTTTCAACTCACTCCCTCCCACACAGACTGCAGCACATTAACATCAGATCAAGTATCACCCAACACAAGCAGTCTACCACATCCTCTGACCACAAACAGACAGCTTTTCATCTTAGACATCTCTCACTCATCCATTTCATCTCCTTCAACTGACGGTGCTCACTAGTATGCACACAGAGACAAAAAAAATGTTAATGCTTAATGTGCCATCTTTTATATTGATACAAAGATTACAATCATCCTACCTTCAGATCCAAAATGCCAGAACAAAGCAAAGCTTTAAATTTGGGACAAAATGGTTATTTACTTTGCATCTTCAGAAAGATTACTAGGCATATCCCTTTGGTCTGAAAGAAACTCTTATAAGATGATAATAAAATAACTGCAACAATCGGTCGATTCTCATTAAAATAATCAACAACTTATAATAGCCAATATATATTCGATATTCCCCTCAAATAATAAGAGTTTTAGCTTTTTTATATTGTGTTTATTTTTCCAGTATTTCTGTTGTGCTATTTGAGGTCTAGGAGTGTTGGAATTGAGCAAATATGATTTTTTTAGGGGCAATAATCAAGAAGACCAATAATCAATATTTGAAACCAGTATACGTTTGATACAGAGTCAAATTGATAGTTCTGCCTCCGTTGCTTAATTCCACTGAATTACTGAAGTGGTATGGGGGATAAACACATAAAATGTTAAACAGTTTACTCAAACACAAAAGGCAAACTCTCAATGGACTGAGAAATTGCCTTTTAGGATGTGGCCTCAAGCAATAGAAGAAAACCACCATTAAATTTCACTGAGCCTTTATGTTCTTTCCAAAACAAATTCAAAGGGAAGCATTATTTACGGAGACAGCATAACATAAATAATGAAGTAACCAGTAATCAACGTGTGAACAATTCCAGTTAAACATAATTGCATATGGAATGACAAATTGTGGTCAAGTCAGTTAATTGCCACAAACTACTAAAGAAGTAAAAGGTTCATTCAAACAACTTGGTGACAAGTTTTCTAAAAATCCCTAAGGAAAGAAAACAATTAAGAAAAGACAGCGACCCCGTTTGAGGTCACAGTGGAAAATACCTAATCCTTAACCCACGGATATGATACAGACTGAGAAAGGCCTTTTCAAGAGGAGATGATTATAACAAATGATTTTGTTCAATGATGAAGAGAAAAATATGAATAAATAATAAACTTGGAGAGAGTAAAAGCACACATAGAAAAATGAAATGACTTCTGATGTCATCACTAATATTTAATATTTCTAGTTTTTTTTTTCAGATAAGCACTCGGTGAGAGGGACATTTTCCTCGCAGCTTAAAATATTTAATGAATTCTCCTTAATGGCAAAAAGCTTTTTGATGTAGAAATGCTAATTCTTAAAACAACACTGATGAAACTGTCATGCTGTCAAGACACACCACCTTTTTAGAAAGCATGTTCTAGGTTAATAAAGGTTCATGTCAGAAAGGCAGTATTTCCTTCCCATGAAAGTAGGCAGCAGGTACTAAATCAAAGCTGGTAAAGTCACACTCACAAATAGTGCTGCACAAAAAACTGTGTCACACTGACTTCGAACACAATTGTGGACAAGCGGAGCATCCCAAACAAAACTGAAATGCACAAAACCAATTCTCCAGCGTCTTCACTTCACCTTTAACGATTCATTCATTCATCAGAGGTGGTGGTGAAGAAAGTGTCGTTGCATCTCATAACTTGTTCCGTTTGACTGGTTTCACAATACATTTTTTCCTTGTGTTTACTACATTGTTAGTTTATCAGCTTTGTCTCTCTCTCTCTCTCTCTCTCTCTCTCGTTACAGCCTGGCTCAGTCATCCAGCTAAGCCATCAAATCAAATCTTATACAGTAAATTGCCCCCAGTGTTTTCATTTTGGGTCATTAACTGAACTGAAAGAACATACATATTGACTCATACATTAATGAGTCAATATGTATGTCTGTATTTATTATGCATTCGAATATGTGTGTAAGTTGTTGTAAATCCAATTAAGACCTTACTTTCTTAATTAGCATTCTTATATTTGCATTAATTTGCTGTAATCATCTTTGCTGTTAGCAGATTTAACGACCATAGATTTTCAAACACTGATGTCTCATCTTCTCTCTTATCAAAGTAAGCAACGAATAATCTGTTTTGGAGCGGTGTGGTTTACGTTTTTCCGAACTCTGTATGAGCTCTTATATATTTTTACAAACTTCAACCACAGGTGAAGCGACGATGTGTGCCTGTGGGAGGTTACCTGGGAAGCATCCATGTGGAGTATCATCCATTTGGTTATTGCACAGTATGCTGAAGACCCTCCTGGCCGACCCTCTGGAACTCCAGCAGCATGTCTATTGGTCACAGAGTGTCAGCAGATCATCGATGCCCTATCTGTACAAAAAAATTGTTTCATTAACATTCCACACATATGAACATTAGGACATAAAAAATAACATCCCAGAAGTAAAAGTGAGAAAACACCACGTATAAGAATAAAACCTGCATTTTAGTCATGTCACTTGCACCAACACAGTCCTGTCAAACTGAAATTGCCATGTAATGTGTAAGAATGTCTCTGTGGGACTCTTGACTGTCTGGAGAAGCGGAATCTGCTGCAATAAATGGCTTTAATAACACGCTGAATCCTGCTCAGCCTTTGTTCTATACATGTCATTTTATTTAATTATGTGCTGGGACCTACCGAGAGCTGCATACTCCAAGATGCAAGTCTTGGTGTGTGTGTGTGTGTGTGTGTGTGTGTGTGTGTGTGTGTGTGTGTGTGTGTGTGTGTGTGTGTGTGTGTGTGTGTGTGTTGTGTGTGTGTGTGTGTACCCTTTTACCATCAGCAATTAATCTTCTGTATGGCTCAGTTTCTCTCACAAGAACATCAGCTAAGCCACAAACCTACCAAGTGAAATTTAGACAGTTCATTTTGGTCTGCTTCTGTGAAACTGTGGGTATTAAGTCTGTCCACACATGATAAGCAGCCTGATATCCATTGGCAGTCTATATAGGCTGATAGCTAACCTCAACACTGATGTATGATCATAGATTAAAAAAAAAAAGAATAACCATTCAATTCATGTTGAAGCTAAGCAAAATAATGAACACTTATTTTTAATGTTACCATACGATTACAGCAACGGATATATAAGTATGTATGTAGAGCAGTGAGTGGTGTCTAATATTCAAGATTACTTGTTTCTGCAGGAAAACAATGGATCAAAAAATGTGGGGGCTCCTTCTGCATGGGAGGCTGGTGATATCTCTGGGTGTGGGTAAAGGGGGGGCGGCTACATCATATCCTCTTGCAGAGTAGCCTTCACCTGCTGGATGATCTTGATAGAGCTGCCGTCCATTTAATTCATCTGGATACGCTAACATCCAGCAGCAGGCCTTATCTCGGTGAGGACCAAGTAATATATTTGGGATTGGATTAGAGGGATCCTGGAGAGAAAGAGAGGATAGTACTGACAGTTAGACAAGAAGGTTTGCAGACCAATATAACTAGTGCTGCCTAAAGCAAATCAGCTTCTAACCTTGAAAAGTTTAAAACCATCACAACAAAATCTTTAAGTGTAGAAAACTATGGTTGTGCAAATTTTAAGTCTGTGTTCATAATAAATAAAAAAATAAAAAAACTGACATAGTAAGTGAAGCACAAAGATGCTTACACAGAGCATATGATTAAAACACTAAACTACATGTTGTGACTTGTAGATACGTCACGTCCTCAGATGGCTTTTTGACTAGTCACAACAAGGACAAATAGAGGTGTAAATAATAAAATTGCTGATGGAGGAATTCCATTTAGATTCTTTGATTTCCGGTACCTAGTGAAGTGTATGCAAAACTCACTGCCACGGCTAATGAACAGAACTCAGCCATTAATGTTATTAGTAACAACTGTACTTCTTGCCATAAATCAAAATATCGGCCATGAGAAAGAGATTATATGCATGAGGTCCAAAACTGCTGAAGATGGAATAATATATAAATCATAATAAATGCAAGGAAAAGAATTTCGCAAGGGAACTTAAACAGCAGAACAACACATATTTGAAAAACCTATTACAAATAGTAATTGTGATTGGATTATAAAATACCTTCTTTGCATTTTAAGGCTGGTATAATAAAAAAGAAAAAGGGTAATAAATGGGTTTGTTGGACGCGAGTTGCTGGAGTGGGAAGTTTATAATACATAACTGTTATATGATCTATTCTTAGGCAAAGCTACGGTGGACGTGAGATGTGAAATGTGGGAATCAAGAAAACAACATCATCAATTTGACGATACATGCACTGCAAAGAGTCACAACACATGCAAATACAGAAACGCACTGCACTGAAAATGGCGAGAAAAGACACTGGAAATGTTTCCAGTGGAACAGAAGAAGTGATGAGACTGGCTGTAGTTCAATGCTTTGTGAAGTTATTGAAGTCTGCTACCAGTCAGTGGCGATGGAACTTCACCAAGCACTGAACTACAGACAAGTTCATCACATTTTGGGTCCCCTGGAAACATTTCTGTGGTCGTTCTCGCAATCTGTATTGTTTTTGGGACTATTTGCAGCGCGTGTCGCCTTGTTAAAGTTTTTTTCTTAATTTGCAGGCATTCTTTTCTGTTTGTATGTGTTTTTTAATTTGCAGTGGGTCGAGCTCTCTCAGCAACCTTCCAAAAATATTTTTGAAAGCTTCTACTTCAGGACCTGCTAGCTTGTTTTTCCAGAAATGGCTTATTCTGCATTGGATGGTAAGATAGCTTCATCTAATTTAGACATAGTTTTTCTCCATATTTTAATAAACATATTGGGAATGTTATTGTGTTGAAATTTCAGTCTCATCTTTTCATTCTTGTCTTAACACTAACATGTTCTGCATCACCTCACATGCTTGCTAGCTTTCTAAATGTTAGACCCCAACAGCAGTGTTTCTATTAGCCGCCATGTCACATTCAGTTGAAGGTAGCATCACCTGTAGCATTAGCAGAAGTAAGCTAGTCCAACTCAGTACTCAGTCTAGTTTTCACTTTGGACACTTTTCTACATTAGAGCCACTGGGGAGCTAACAAGCTAACCAAGCTAACAATATGAAAATAGAAAAAACAAACCTCGTTAAACAACATGTAACACAAACATTTTGAACTTGGACAGATTGGTAGCTTTAGTAACTGAAGGCAGAGGTGCGGTGACAGCGGGAACTTACTGAAGCCAAGGCAAATCAAGCGCTACGTGAGAATCCCTTTACGGCACATGACACACGCAATGACGTCCTGGGTGTGCTGCATTTCAGTCACAGGTTTGCCTGCCGGGCGGTGCTTTAGTTATGGTAGACACTACATAACTACGAATCATTATCTAGTTAGTAACTTTGCCAAAATCCACCATGTTGACAATAATGTAAGAGATGAGATGGCCACCACTTGTAAAACAGATAAGAAATCAACATTATTGGATTTGGTTTCGTTATTTGTTTCATGAATCTGAAAAGTCATGTGTGATCAGGTATTGGACAATATCCTGCAGTTATATTAGTCTCTCTGATCCCAGGTGTAATCATATAAGATTTATACATATACAGAATTTATAATTACAAAGAAACAGAATATATAAGTACACAACATAATAAGTACTCATAGTACACAGTACAACATAGTATGCAGTCATAAGGCACATTGAGGATAGTGAGAGTAGTGCAAATTGGAATAGTGCCAATTTTGATTGAGAGTGCAAAAATACTTAATTGGAAGAGATGTAATGTACACACTCATGATGTAGTAAAATATTAGTTAAAGATAGAAGCAGTTGTAGTATTATATAAACATATACAGTAAAAAATGGGAAATTACTACATAAAATGCAAACTTGTCACAGAATGTTTGTGCCAGCAAACCAACAACCATAGTCTCTTGCTTCAATGCAAGTGAGTGCATCTTAATGAGATATTAATTGTGATAAAATATTTGGATAATGCCTAATTATTTATTTTTTGGGAAAACTTGCATGATGTTCTTAATCTCTGGAATCTAGGAAATCCACCTCTAACAGCAAACTTTAATTGATAATATTTGCTGAACTGCACAATATGAGACACGCTTATTAAATTTGCTTTTAAGGGTAACTATTAAAAAAATACTCAAACATACTTGAATGCATCTCTACATTTCTTTTGGATCATGGAATGTTGGTCCTTCAAGATTCTGTGAATAATAAGCATTTAATCTATCTATTACGTTACATTTTTAAATGGCGTATACGTATCTATTTTATTAGATAAATTGAGACAGAGAATGTTATTGAATAGCAATGTTTTATGAGGGGTTTTGTTGAACAGTAAACTGTGGTCGGTATGAACTATTATCATCACTCAGAGGACAGTTTGAGAAACAGACAAACTTTTTCAGCCTTTTCTTTACCCTGACATCAGACAATGCCTAACTGAGTTTTAGGGAATTTGGTGCATGTGTAATGTCTTGCAGCACATGGTGGAAAGACTGGCATCAATCTCAGATGCATACATATGATTTAACAGCTGGCATGCTAATGGTGAAAGATAAACAATTTTTTGTAATTATTTGTAATATTTAAACATTTCATCCTGCATCTAAAAGAAATCAACATATTGTCAGGAAGTTCTCAGAAAGAGTGAAGATGCTGGTCATTCAGTCCCTGTCGCTGACGTATTAAATAAACGCAGGGATAAATTTCCAATATGAAAACATGATGTTTATGACAGTTTCAGTTGTGTTTCTTGATGTTAATTAAAACTGATGGGTGGAATGAAATCATCAGTTTAGTCAGAAGGTTTTGTGGACAGGACAGCTCTCCTCATGGCCCGTGGGGATTATGTGGCCAGTAAAAGTGGCTATGTGAGGCTCATAATGCGACTATGTCCTGGCAACATCTTTGTTAAAAGTATGATTATTAAAAAGATGTCCCCTGGCAACTCATTATACCATCAGCTCAGGCCGTTTTCTCCTTGAGCCTTTAATTAAATTTGAATGATTACAAAAGTACAGAACAGTCAACAGTGATATGACTTCCAGCCTGTGCTGCGTTACGCCAGAAGGCAAATTACATTATTTTTTGAGCTATTTTTCTCCCACATGCTCACAACTCCTGGCATGCATGTTCGTCTTCACAACACTCACATGTATTACTTTATTCCTGTTTAGTTTCTGTATCCTCTGTATTTTGGATGAGCTTAAGTCAGTTCAAACAAATACTATATATTTGTGACATTTATGAGGATGGAAATCTTTTGAAAATATAATGGCTTGGCCAACATGAGTAGAATCTTTGGTTTGGAAGGACACGTTTACATTAAAAGACATGGATCATTCCTGTAAATTAAAACCAGGTCTGATTCTAGTTTTCCTTTGTTTTTTTATAAACAGTTACTTTGATTTATGAACAGTTACCACAGAATGTCAACTCCATTGCCTCAGCAAGGAGTGCTTTGTTCCTGCCCACAACTTAATGGTTCTTTATGCAAAAAATGTGGTAATTGCTGTATTAGTTAAGTGGGTAGGTATGCTGAAAGCAAGCGATGCCATTTCAATGGTTATTATTTAATCCTCTAGTGCTTTTGAGAGCTCGAAATTAAAGCAGCAGGGCTTAAGCAGCAATAATATACAATACAGTCAGTGAATGTCAGGAGAAGTACACAGTGCGCACTGGGACCCGTGTTGGTTAAGGTTCCACTAGCATCTATATGTCTCATTCAGCATTTAAAAACAAAACATACTCGATACAATTCAAGTCTTTGTGAGCACAGAAACAAATACTTCCCACATCTCTGTCCTATGGTTGATAGAGACATGTCTGAACCAACCATGATTCTCCGACTCACTCATGGACAAAACTCTTCTGTTGAACCATGATGTTAAGCTAGAACATGTCTGTGATGAATGATGTTCTATGGCCACGGAAATTATATACAGTGGGGTCCAAAAGTCTGAGACAAACATTCCCATTATTCCCCATTTACTTGAAACATATGAGGCGAGCCACATAGCTTTCTGTTGACAATGGCTCTGTTCCAAGCTTAAATTCAGTTATTAGTATATTTGAGGACGTCAGTGGGATTTCAAATGAGGATTTTATTATTTCCGAAACAGAAGAGATCTGGTTTCCCCTCAGGTCTCTCTTCACTTGGAAAGAGAAAATCAAAGTAGCCATGAGTTGAATACATGAAAACAGTAGATCTGCAAATGTGTGTCAAAGCCTCAAAGACACAACCTGTTACAGGAATCTGACAGTCATGGCAATCAAACCAGTGTGTACGATACTGGCTTGGGATCAGAAAAGCCTAAAAGCCCTTCTTCTGTTTCACACTTTCACCTTGCAAAAGCAACACTATCATTCTTCTTTAGCTTTTTATATATGTGTGAGGCTTCACCTGTACTGTATCTAGTCTCCTATTGGTGAACATCACAGAGACATAATCAATCGTTCTGTTTGGACGTCGCAAGCCATGATAGGTTGTTGTGATATTGCCACACACTCTTTCAGATATAGTAAACCAAAAAAAGTTTCATTTAGCCTGAGAAACTTCACTGTGTTCTAATAGTGCATAGTAGCAACTGCAATCCTGTTTGGATTGGCCACCAAATAGGACAGGGGCAGATTACAATAGCAAATCAGCTCTGCCTATGCACCCTTCAGGCCTTGTGCACCTTTTGAATTAAAGGGGCAGATAAAGTCATCACAGGCCCTTCATATCCAGCCCACACTAATTTAACTCCTAACTCCCTCTGGCAGGTGCTCCAGACCAACATACAGCAATCTCAAATCAGCAGGCGTTTTGGGAACAGTATCTATTGCTGTGAAATTACACTTTTTCTGTTGTTGAAGTTTGACAGCCCCACTTATGGTCACTTGTATACATAATACATTCATTGCTCAAATGATAAACTGTTTCCCACACACTAGGCTGTATTTGACTTTTGATACTGCTTGTCAGTAAACAGAGCATCTAACTGCATGAGGAAGTGTGAAGGCTATAGGGCATTGTCACTTAAACAGTGTGTTAGGGATCGGCAGCAGATAAAACATCCCCGGTTTGTATCATTGATGGCTGTGATGAACAGGCAAATGGTTTGTGTCTGTTTTGTCAATAACAAATGAGATGGGGAGGATAAGGCAGGTGACTTTGTGAGTCATTTTGAGAGTCAAGTGTGAAACCTAAGCTCTCATCTTGTCCCCAATTTGTCCACACAACTCCTCACAGCCACAGTGTGTAACTGCCCTCTGTTGGTTCCTGCTGTAGAAACACCGGTTGACATCTTGCTTTGTTTACATGGTGATTTATCGGTTGGGAGATTGGTTTGAACATCTTTCTTCAGTCCACAATTCTTTTAAAATACAGTTGTCTCACAGCTACCGCACTGGTCTTGGGGTGGAGGGATTGTGTATTTGCAGCATTGCAAATAGCTGCAACACAAGTGAGCCGTTGTTTATGCCTGGATTATATCCAATGTGCTCAATACAATCAGTGTAGCCATCCACAGAAGAAGACTGGGAATTCAATTTTGTGGCTTTAGGAAACAGTATCACTTTTATGTAAAATGTTTGGAGTTGAGCTCCGGCTGGTGAGAAGTTTAATTGAATGTTGTGCAAACATGTTAGCATTAATACTTAAATTAGGATAAGACATTGGTGGCATCATCTATAGGTCTTTGAGGCAGGTTATGGCAAAAGGGGATGAAGCCTCAGTAGAGCTGAGGTGAGATGAGCAGCAACCCAAAAGGTAATTGATGTCACAGACACACATAGTTGAAGAAGTGAGATCACATTGTCAGGCAGTCTTTGAAAAATGATGAGAAGTTTTTAAAATGTTTTCTTTATTCACTGTATTTAGAGCATCTATGGCCATTTCAAGGAACTTCACTGGCTTCACTCTACTGTCCTGGCTGCAGCTTGGCCTGCACGTACAGGAGGATAACAAGCAGGAGTCTGGCTGCTCATAAGAAAGTTCTGCTGAGCAGACATGGGCATGACATCGGTCACAGCCGTGAAGAGTGTGACATTAGCTGCAGCTACGGTGAATGTGACCTCAGCTCTTACAAGAGGACTGTCGTACTCATGATCGGGATGTCCCCTTTATAAACAGTTTGACATGTGCAAATGACAAAAGGCTTATTTGGAAATGCATGTATGATAAAAGAGAAAGTGCACATATATGTTCATATAATCATATATATATATCTCCTGCTAGGAATTGAATAGAATTTACAGTTTGCACAGGACTGTGTCTGTGTGAATGAAGAGTGGATTATCAATCTGTTTTATATTTGAAAGTAATTAGAATTCTTCATTTCTTTTTGAAGCCCTGCAGAAAGACGCGGGGTGGTGGTGGTGGGGGTGACAGGTTAATTGAGGAATAATGCCCTTCAGAATGATGGATTTTGGTGACTTGAGATGTCAGAATCCATTATGCGAAGTTTAAATTTGCAATTAAAGTGGGACGTTGGGTGCAGAATTCGTTCATTTTAATTCCCCCATTGCCTCCTCCCCTGTTATTATTAATGTTCTGCATTAAACGTGCAGGCCCTCTGTTCTCTGCTTTGGCACTCACCCACCAGCCAACACAGTTTGCCAAAATGAGGCTTAATTAATGAACTCATACATACAGTAAATCAAACAGCGTTCTCAGAGTATGGATGCTGGACTAGGGGGACATTTCGTGGAGTAATTGAAAATATGCATCTCATCATGTTAAAAATAAAGAAATGAAAAGACCTTCAAGCTTTCAAGCTTTACCATGTTTGGCCTCAGATTTGTGATTGCCGCGTTATTCAACCCTCTTGAAAATGTAACATTTAATCTTCGTCCGGTCAAACCTTATCATTTTGTGTGGTGAGATGTAGGAACTCATTTTCACAAGACAGATTTCACTGGTAAAGGACATTGGCTGTAATGTGACGCTGATAATCAGCTGAGTAATTGTGAGAATATTTCTACAGTACGTCAACTGTTCACTAACACCAGAAGATTTTTGACCTTTAGCTGGTTTATATCTTATATCTTATATATATAGCAAAGCTATTATATATGTATTTATTTTAGACACTGCTGAGAAAGCAGAGAAAGAGGAAGATGCTGTATTAAGTATTTTTTTATATCATTACATAGGGTAAAATAAACGGCAACAGCAGTAGAAATAGGATGAGAAATTATGTGGAATACAGATGGAGGTGATATAAACATGCATAAATCAGTTTACTTGATTTATTTGTATATATTTATTTGCAAAATAAAACAAAACAATGGGGACACAATAAAAAAGATTTAAAAATAATTTAAGAATGTGCAGGTTAGATCAAAGAAACCCCTTGAGGCTTATGATAGAAATATCACTTTGGTAGTATTTATACACAAATACAGAACATTTAAATTTTAAAAAGTTCAAAAGACTCACTTAAGACAAACAACATAGATAAACAAATAACAATTAAATTAAATTAAACGATACAGTAAAAGCATGTGTTTGTTAGCTTATGTGTTATTTATTGTGTGCGCACGTGACTGAGTCTGTACGCACATGTGTATCAGTGTATACGCATGCATACAGATGCACCAGACGGATATGGTCCTTTTCGTGTGGTTCATCAGAAAGAGCCATAAGCTACTGATTGAAATTCTGAAGTGAGGATAACGGATTAGCAATATGCATATACCTGTTCCATAATATCTGACAGAACATTAACAGAGCCCAATGCAGAACATTGGGAGGTGTAAGCATTTGGCCTGTCGCGTACGTACATCACAGTTACACATATATTATATATACATACACAATGCTGTGTTTTATCCAGATGTGAGTTGTGACGCATTAACTGGTGCACGAGCCATTGTCTCTGTGCTCCAACAATCCAGAAGGGGAAGAAGGGACTGATGTACATTATTTGGTAACCATTGTCAAAATTGAGGTGGTGGGTGAATAAATTCAGCATTTTCCTGCGAGGACTGTCTGCTGCAGCAGCACATTAATGCCACTATCAGCTCCTATATCACCAGTCAAGGTGACAAATGGCAGACAAGCGCCTCTCAAATATTCAGGGAGGGTGGAACAGTGCAGCGGTGATAATGGGTGATAGTGCTTTTCTCTATTTGGCACGAGGATTTGGTGTAACATTTTGGGGAGAGAGATTGCTTGAAATAAAAGTAAAAAAGAAAAGTAAAAAAAAAAGAAAAAAAGAAGCTGTGTTTGGAGCCGTGTGTCCGCATGTCTACATGACAGTGTTTTAGAGTGGAGAATGAATTGTGTTATTGTCCTTTTGGCACTCCCCCCCCCCCCCCCCCCCCCACACACACACAGACACGCGCACACGCACAGACACACGCACACCCTCATCTCCCCCATCATTCGGACAGCTGGAAACAGAATTCATCCGATTCGTTCTGCTGCTTTTCTCTCTCCAAACTGCCCCATCCCCCCCCCACCATTCCCCAGTCCCCCTCACTGTCGTAATAGGATCTGCAGGAATCATTCAAAGGCTAGATATAATTTACTGCTTGCCGTGCACAATACCCCCTCCCACTCTCACCCCCTTTCTCAATCGCACAAGGTGCCCTGCGGATGAACTAATCATACTTGAAATATTATTTCTGCTTCTTATTCCTCCATTTTATGAACAGCTCCTTTTTACGGTGCAATGGATTTAACCCCTGCCTGGTCACACTCACACCAGCCTGTGCAGGGAGAGAGAGGCCGAGTGGGTGGTTTGGGCAGAGACAGCAAGTCAGAAATAAAGAAAACATTTAGTTTTTATATTTCTTTGTTTACATATCTGTGTTCTTTGTGTTGGGATGAATTTATATTTTACAAACACTTGATCACCCCAAATGACTCCATCTTAATAAAAAGCATCGCTTACAAACTGTAGTAACACAAACCAAGAGCCTCGCCAGCAACAACATATAAAAAAGAGAAGAAAAAAATCCACTGGGCTCTTTTACCCACAATCCCCTTGCTCTCTTTATACAATCCACATATTTGGACAAGTAACTCCTCTTCATTCATAATATATACACCACAGTAAATGCTCTCATGCATAACAGCTAGTATTAGCATATGGGCTCTGCTGCTCTTTAAAAAGGAATGAAAAACAGAAGCATCATTTTAAAAGTACTAAAAATGCGTATTTTTCTCATTTATTATGTGTCTTATGGCAAGTCCTTACTTTTCTTTGAGAAATGCCACTGGCTCCGTACGCAAGTGTTAAGTATGTTGAATATCACAGACAGAGGGAGACAGATCCTGGGCCAGTACAGTTTGGTGAACCCTGTGAAACTGACTGAGACTTTTATGAAATTCTATTGATTTAGCACTTTGTCTATTGATCTGCTGTGGGATAAGAGATGTGGATTAGGATTGATGTCCTCTAAACCTGTTGGGGACTTGACATCATGAACGAATTGCCTCAGCAATTGCCTTCTTTCTTTCAACTTGGCAAATGAACTTCGGGAGAACTGATTCATGATGGGAACCAAATTAAGTAAGCGCCAGCATTAAAATAAAACTTGAGATTTCAATGAATTCAGAAGGAGCCCCAGACTGTTATTCAGACAGACAGAATATTAAGTGTACACCTTATTATTTCCATGGCCTTATAGAGTGCTACAAAAAGTCCCTTAAACATTTGTTTTTATTGCATTTGCATCGGCAAAGTGAAACCAACTGAGATTTGAAATTTGCCTGTGGTCTATTCGTATAAAACCTCAAACTGTCCTGAATCTCAATAGCTCATCCAGCCGGAAACCTGAGGTCTGTCAGGATGTTGTCATGTTGCCCTCTGTTCATTTATTTCTCTACAGGAGTCCTGCCAACTATCTGCACCACAAGTAGTGGTAGAAGAAAGAAATAAGATTTGCTTTCACTTCATACTGTAGAGTACACAATCATTTATGAAGGAATTATCACTATGGAGTCATAGCTGACTGGTGTCCATGCTGTGCTTTATATCTCAGACTCTGTTAAAAGTTGAAGTATAATGTTTTCAGTATTTTCTCAGATGGTAGCTACATTGACTTAACAAGTGTTTGTCCCTGTGTTTCAAACTACACCTCAGGCAGATCTAATATTCCTTCGGCAAATGATGTATGGAAATATTGCTTCTCAGCATTTGTGTCGCAGCAATCAGCCAAAGGGTAAAACTGCAAACAATAATTAAGTAAGGTTAGCTGCAACAGCACTGTCCTTTTGTTAGCAATACCTGTCTTAAAGATTGATCTGCCTGATTTAAAGAGTTTATAAATAATTAACCCAGCTCCCCGGATGGCTTCCACAAACAAGCTATCGCAGTAAGAAATGTTTATTTGGAATTTAATTTTTCTACCCTGACCTGGTATCTACTCGAAGAACAAACAAAACAAATGCATTTATCTGTCTGCACTCCTTCATTTGGATGCACACACACATACGCACACACAATCACAAACACAACGAGTCATGTGTTCTTTGGGGAGTAAGTACATATTGGCTCAGGAGATGGAGAGATGGAGAGTAAGTGATAGCGAGTGAAAGAAGACACAGAGGAGAGGAGTAAAAAGGCAGAGAGGAAAAGAAGATGGTCAAAGAGAGCGCGGTAGACAGAGGGCAGCTATCAGCTGTTCACTTGTACTTAGGGACCACATTTACTTGCCATTGATTTCCAATGCTTTAGTCAATTTCCTGTCACTTTTCATTGCAAGTACATGTGATCTCAGTTTAGCTGCTTGCAGGAAAAAGGAGAAAGTCCAGAATGGATTTTTTTAAGGGAGTCTATAGCAGAACTGCTACGGGCAGTGTAGTCCAATATCACTCTTGGCAGGTGTACGTCAAAAAAATAGCTATTAGGGAACAAGTTATTATTCAATAAAACACAGCTTCATAAAAACAACTGAGTAAAAATGATACTGTGTGACTAGAAAAAGTATCAATCGAGAAAAAGTACAGCACAGTGCAAAAAAAGTTAAACACTTACTAAAGAACTAAAGCTCTCACGAACCAGATGAAAGTCATATGTCTCTATCCCAAAAAAAGAGAGCAGTCAGCAGACCGCTCACTAACAGGTGTGTTGTCCAGCAGTCGCCATGAATCACTGAATACACTTTAACAAAATAATGTTTTGCTTTTTTTTTTCTTTAACCGTGGTTTTTATACTTTTTCTTGGAGTCGTATTTTCCTTTCTTTCTATTTCCTCTGCTCGCAGCTGAGAGGTTTGACCTGTATTCCATGTGTTTTTCCAGTCTCCCACATCTTTCACTGCTTTTCTTTAATGCAAATACTCATTCACGTAGGGTTTTTATTTTGTTCTTTCTTTTCTGTCGTCTGCTGTCAGAGAGCATTGCCAACTGAATATTCATGTTGAAATAGCCCAACTCTAAACAATGGGCATTTTTTCCTCAGCACATCTGCTTGCAAGGGAGACAGGGCCTTAACACCTGGAAGTAATAAAAGACCAACACTGAGAGAGAAAATAAGGTAGGATTATTGTTCTGTGTGAGGAAGAGATTATGTTCAGAGAAAAGACAGGGAGGCATGCGGCTAAACTTTCACCTCAAACAACGGGACTAGAAAGCAGCCACTGATTAAAACTGAAATGAGGGGAGAGAAAACATCTGAAAATGAAGCACACTTTCATGCTGAGACAACAAGTATAAAGCTTTATCTTAAATGGAAATAAAATAAGACTGGAATATTCCAAAGCTGCTGCAGCACCATTACTCAGTTACAGTGTCATTATCTTACCACAGCTGAAAATGATCCTAGCAGAGAGAAAACTGCAAAGCATTTTCTCATTTTTTGATGAGACTCATTTGTTGCATCTTCTTTTTTCTCTGTTCTGTATTGAAGATGTTGTGCGTTTGTCAGCTTTTTTCCCCCCACAAACCCAATCAGCCTGTTATTTCATCACAGTTGTAGAGAAAATGAGATTCCCTGGATATGATCTCATTTTTCCATAAAAGCCATTCTAATTAACTTCCCTTTGAGAAGGATATTTACTATAAACACCTCACTAAAGTGAACATTTCTCACTTCATACTTTAAAGCACAGTCAAATGAATCCAGACTATGGAAAATGCATTTCTAATTATTTGCAACCCAAGACAGAGGACAGGACAAAAACAAGCAGGAGGAATGCCTCCGACAGGTAATTATTCCGTGGCATCCAGACACCTATTTCCATTTGCAGGCCAACATCAAAGCATAAGGATGTGAGGAAAATACAGAAAACAACAGTGGATGCTCGTCTCTCCAGGTATACGACCTGACAATGCCCTTGCACAGAGCATGTTGGCCCATAACATCCAGCACAGTGCAAATAATTCACACTAAAGCTAATTCAAATCCAGGAACGGGAGCAAGGGATCCGAGAGTCTCTCCCTTTCTCATCGCTCTCCCTCATGTTGACTGGAATGACATTAGATGCCAGGGCTTGTTTGTGCTCTAATGACAAGTAAGAGGGGACTGCTGTCTCCATGGCAACAGCCAGGGCTCAATACATCATACCTCGTTACAGTAGTCAAGCGGGGACGTTTGGTCAAAAATTAATATGTCAAGGGAAGAGGAGAGGGAAAGAGGGTATTGTGGGTAGATTGCCCGGCATTTGTTACGAGTTGGATATCTGTAGCGTTCAAATGGTGGCCTTATTAATTTTAAGCTGCGGCAGTGTAGGCAACAATTTAAAATGGATGCTCAGTGACCTTGGCTTGATGCGGGGGAAAGTGTCACGTCCATACAAGGAAGACGGTGAGAAGGATAAAGAGGCAGACCAGATCATAAGGGGTGTGTGAGTGTGCGATGGGGGCAGGGACGGGCTGCAGGCAGTATGCTGCAGATTAATTGCATATGATTCACAGTCGTAGGAATTGTAGCACAACAGATACTTTAAACTCAAAAGACCAACCGCTCCGACTTCTCTCCAGCGTTTGACTGACTCCTGTTACTGTGTGGGTGGTGTTATATGAACTAAACAGTGCAATTTGTAGGATGACGAGGAGAGAAAAGGAAAAGAGTGAATGTGTTTCTCGTTGGACTTAATGTAAAAAAAGTATTTATGTGTCAGAAGGAGGTTGATAGAGAAAACAAATCCAGCTGTAAGACGGAGCAAAGATACACAAGGACACAGCTCGGACCATCCTGCCTTCTTTAAAACAAACTTAGGCATTTTAATCCACAGACTTTGAATACACTGTATATTATACTCAGACAGGTCAGGTGCAGTGACAGCTCGAGAGGAATGAACTCACATTAAATAACACCTACTTAAATAGAGCAGCTGAATATTCATCTGGAAACCACCTATCCACAAAAAGGGCTCAGTCGCTGAGATCCTATTTCACTGTGGTTCAGCCTGACAGAAGTTACACCTGTCAGAAAGTGCTTTTTGTTCTCTCACACACAATATATGCTTAAAGCACATCCACACACACTTCCACTGGCTTTTTATTTAAGTTTTTTATCACGCGGAGCAGGCATTTTTGCTTCCCCTAAAATGATTTGGTGAAAATAATAATTTACTCAATATGAAAAGCTACATTCTGAAATGGGAACCCGCATCTTGGCTCACAAGATAAGCCATCCTAAGTAACAGCCTTTTTAATAGCCAGACAGGGTCAATCAAATAGGAATCTGTCTTTCTACAATATTCTTGTATTCTTGTAGTTTGACTAGCGTTTGCACGCCTGTTCATACGACACACACCGTGATTGCCCCTTATTCGTGTGGGGATAATGAGTAATTCACTCACTTGACAAAAAGGCCTCAGCAGGACCCTGTTAGATTTAATTATGGGATAATCTCTGGAAGACAATAGTTGTTGATGATAAGAGAGTCATTCCTATTTGTATGTAATCAATGTTTAATATTTATCATTCAACAAGCTCTTATGGAGAAGACTTTAATGAGGACTTATCTTCACTTGAGTCCCTCTTCAACATTTCCAGCTCTCTCTCCAATTGACATTTACCGACCTCCCGTAGAAGACAGAAGTGGGGCAGACGGTTTCTCCCACAGGATCTGGTAGGATCTTTTGAAATATGTTCACAGGGGGTTCATATAAAGGGTTAAATTGTTGATGTTAAATGGCATGTTGGATTCTGCTAGCTGCCTGCTAATTAGATTGTAATTACAACGGAGCTTTGTGAGCATGTCTGTTCCAATTAGAAACACTTTTGTGGCCAGTCTGCTTGACCTTTCTTTTAAAACTCCTCTACTTTAAGTTAATGACAGATACAAGGGATAAATGCTCCTAAATAGGTTTTCTGACTGCTCAAATTATCATATTTCTGAATACCACAGAGACACACATGCTCCTATAACTCAAGCAAAAATATACTTAGACTTCATGTGGTACATTCAGACAGTATTTAGATCAATTTTTTCCACATTCTGTTATGTTGCAGTCTTACGCTAAAATCAAAAACTCCCCACAATGAGAAAGCAAGAACAGGATTTTAGACATTTTTAACTTATTAAAAAGAAACAAACTGTCGTATCACATCAACATAAGTATTCAGGGCCTATGATGTGACACTTTAAATGTAGTGCAGGTGCCTCCCATCTACCATCTTTGATTTAACATCTTTGATTTATCATCTTTGAAGTATCATCTTTGTCGCTAAACCATGATTATGGTAAATCCAATCGGCACACAACGGAGAATGCTTAACAGAGCAAAAACCAAGCATTGGTTTTGGTAAGAGGACTCTTCCTCTAACTGGTCTCTCATCCAAACTCAGAAATTTGGGGGGAAGGGACCCTCTGAGACTGAGGTGGCCATGTGTTTATGTCAAATTTTCTCCCAAAATTACGCTAAGTCTTGGTTGTCCTTTTAGAAGTTTCCCCCTCTTCACACAGGATCTCTGGAGCTCAGCTCTTGGTCAGCTCCGTTTCCAGGGCCCTCATCCCCTGATTGCTCAGTTTGGTGCCCAGCTATATGACGAGTCCTGGTTGTTCCAAATTTCTTCCAAACAAATACTTTGGCCTCCACTGTGGAAGCAGCTCACTCTGAAGCCTTCAAGATCTGCTTTGCATCAAAATCCAGTCTGAGCTCTGCAGGCAGTTCCTTTGACCTTGTGGCATGTCTTTTGCTCTAAAATGCAATGTCAGCTGTTTGCCTTTCCAAATCATTCCCTATCAAATGGATATACCAGAGGTTGACACCAATCAAGGTGTAGGAAACTCTCAAAGATGATCAAGAGAAATGTGAGGAACATGAGCTAAATTATATGTGTCAGCAGAGGCCCTGAATACCTAATGTGATGTTTCAGGTTGTCCTTTTTTATAAATTTGCAATTTTGCTTTGTTATAATGGGGTATTTAGTGTATATTGATGGGGAGGGGGAGATGTATTTTAGCATAAGGATGCAGGATAACAAAATGTGAGAAAAATGAAGGCGTCTAAAAACTCGGAATGCCTTGTACTGTGTTTTTATGAGAAACAAAAAGATAGCACAGCACATTTGGTTGATGTCCAACTCCAGCAACTATAGCATATATACTGATGTATTTACTGTACATATCTTTTACATATAATATAAAGTATATATTTATAGCTATATGTGTGTGTGTGCATGGTATGGAGTGAGGAGTTGGACTGCAGCCCAGTCAGTTTTCAGCAGTGGTAGTTTACCCTCCCTCTCACTGAGAGGAGCTCTCAGACTGACTGAGGAGTATCTCAGGCATCCACAGCACACCTGGTCTCCATTATCTCTCCATTTCACAGGCTTGCACCCCCTAACAGGGCAGCCTGGGAATGGGCCTGGCTCTTTCATCTTCCCATCATTATAGCAGCCAGCCCAGGGTCAGGGCGCAGTCTGACAGGCATTCCAGCAGCAATACACTACAACTGATTTTGGTTAAGGTTTAAAACATACAAAGCCATAGTCAAAGAAATATGAATAAGAACAAGTCTCAAAGCAATTGTTGCATTACGAGTTCTTCCCAGAGTTGACATTCTCCCCAAAGCTATGTGAAATATGACGCTGCACCCCAGAGTTGTGCCTCCCGCTTTCCCAACAGCATCACCTTCCCTCACCCTTAAACTGAAACCTCCTTTGCAGCTTATGAACTCTGTCTCACTGGAGCACAGATAAACTGTTGTTCTAGTGTTTGCTGACAAACACTCAGGGAAGATGAGATAGCGTAGCTCTTTTTTTTTTTTAAATGTCCAATATGAAAGGAGTGTTTACAAGTGTGCAGTGATATGCTGAGTGTTTGATTTATTCCGTTGATTTATCACTCTTAAATCTTGTCCGCAGAGGGACATTTGAAGACGGATCAAGGAGAAGCCAAATTCTTTCCCTTCTGCTTTGTAACTGTTAAAGGGGTTTAACAGACCCCTTCAGACAATCTGTGAAACACATTTATGGAGAAAGGATACACCACCTGATGGTTCAGGTCTGACATGGTCCACCCATTATCATTTTGCATATGAGAACAAAATGAGGTGTGATAATTGATCTCTTATGTACTTCAACTCACTCTCTCACGACACTATCAGCACAGCAGAGACAGAGCTCACCCGGAGCCTTTTTAATGCATCATCCCTTTGAGGTTACAGAAATGACACCAGGAGAAGCACTTTGAAGTGAGGTAAAATTATCCCTTATTTCTGCCCTGCAAATGATTTATTAAAGGGTAAAAAAAGGGGGGAAAAGAGGAAAGGCAGAGGGCAGACGAAGGATAGAGAAGGACAAACACATTCCCAGCACATATTCTCTTCATTATGAGTGAGGGGGGGAGCCGATCATTCAATTACTGACTGCCGTCACAGGCTAATATTCCTGCCTGTCAGGGCCCATTCTGGCTCAGTTTTGGTCAGACCTCTTCTGATGGACCTCATTTCCTGTTAAACAGAACCAGAAGGTGCTGTGAAAATGGCGACACCTGATCCTGTGTTCGGGAGACAGGAAATGCTTCGGCAAAACCCAGAGCCTGCCAAGACACCCTCCACACCTTCCCCAGCATGAATCCCATGCGGATGGAAAGCCAGCGAGGTGGAGTTTTGGCAGAGCGGTTTATGGGCCACTCACTTCATCAGTACAGGTGGGGGCTAACACTGACAAGTATATTGTGAGGAGTTTTTGCTCATAGAATATAAAGTCTTTTGAAAACGTCTCAACCCAAATCCGGACACCTTAGGCGATAATTCAAAAGAAACTGATTTCATCCCATTCAATTTCTTTTTGATCTTTGCTCACCCATCGTTTTATCTGACAAATTAGATTGAATTAGTTTGACCTGTCCTTAAGGCTGTAGTATAATTTGCCTTTGACATTGATTCTAGAAGAAGACAACGTGGCAATGCAAAGAAGTATAAGTTAGAGTAAAACAGGAAAGAGCCGTAGGTGTGTGAGGTGGAGAGAACAGCTAGCTTTCAGGGTTGGCAGTGAAATTCCTGTTCTTCACGGTCATCTTTGTTATTTCAACAGACCAGATTCCAGGGGTTGACCTGGGATTGCAGCAATGCAAGCTGTTCATGTGCACCACAGCTTAGCTTGGTCTTTTCTTAGATTGGTCACAAATGTGTCCATGTCCACAGCATGTAGTGGTGACAGACTCCAATTTGTTACTTCAGTGCAGGATCAGAAAAGTTGACACACAATTCTACATTTCTCTAAAGCTTTCAACAGACTTACTGTCTGTGACAATTCTTGGCTGGAAAGTGCTGAAAGTATTCACTATCACAACCGAGCCAATGTTAGCTACCAAGCTAGCTTACTTGTCAGTGTAAACAAATTTCAACCCTTTAAAACTGAAGTGAAGCTTAGGATTTTTTTTTACTTATCCTCATGTTTGACCTATGGCCGACTGGACTCTATCACTTCTTGAGGTACAAAGTGGTATAACAACATGGAACGGGACTAGCTAGTTATCATGCTAATTTAAGTAGATATCTCTGCAACACACTACATAGAAAATCCGTTCGTTATTGTCGATAATTTTAGCACAATTAAAGCAATTGCATATTTGCAATTTCCCATTCAATCCTTCCACGTACTGTCTGTAACTTCTCCAGCTTCACAACTCTGAATCATATTAAAGGAGACTCTGGTATTATGCTAGTACGCTTAGCTTAGCCTTGGTTTGTCGATGGTAAGGGTAAAA
This sequence comes from Pleuronectes platessa, assembly GCF_947347685.1. Taxonomy (NCBI): domain Eukaryota; kingdom Metazoa; phylum Chordata; class Actinopteri; order Pleuronectiformes; family Pleuronectidae; genus Pleuronectes; species Pleuronectes platessa. The sequence goes on from NC_070626.1 coordinate 18,789,312, forward strand.
CAGTCCATAACAACACAGCCTTATCCCCTAGTGGCCATTAAACACATGGATGGGGTGACTGAGCATCTTTTGCTTTGGCTGCACCTAAGGACAAAACATACACCTACCAACACTGTGGCAATGTCTGTATCTCCTATGTCACACATAGACATAAAAGACACAAGGCGACCTTCATAAAGGACCAGGGTTGGCTCGTAATGCGTATAATGCTGACTGGCAGTTTAGGGTAGTTTCATTGGATCACAGTTGCTGGAACACCAGGGAACAGGGCATGTTGGCAGAGGAGACTGCCCTCTCTCGGCTAATGGAGTCAGGATGCTCAGGCCATATCAGTTTGGAATTGGATACTGGGATGTGTGGTGATGTTTCCCTTATGCCTTCCACTCCACATTCCTGCCTTTGAGGTGTCAAGTGGTAATGCCAACCTTAAGCCAAACAACCATTTGTATAGTTTTTTCAGCCATTTTGACAAGAGTCATCCAACATTTGCACCATTGTACTTTTTGCCTATACTGAAACTTGATACGGAGTGCTTTGGGAAACAGAAAAAGCCATACTTGCAACAAAGCAAAGACTTGGACCTCAGCATGGTAACAGCACCCAGTTTGGGTCAGAGTGTACAAAACACAGTCTGTGATATTCTACCCAACAGAGCAGTGCTTGTCTACTGTGCTATGAAAGAGAACATTCTGTGGTATGTCATTGGCTATTTGGATACGTAAAGGGTTGACTGGTCTAAAGAGACTAATGACTTTAGGAAGCTGTCAGCTCTCCCACTGACCGAAATGACTGAGTTAGTGAGGTGCATTGAGAATGATAATTAAATATGGGGCCTAAGATTGAAAAGGTGGACCCTGTACCTTTAGGCCAGGGCAGAATGGGTTTCGAAGCTCACACTGCCTAGGGCCTACGTTAGACCCAGGCGCTAACCCAATTTCACACTGTGTGACTGGGCCTGGCCTGGTTCAGTGCAGCATCTGAGTGTGAGTGCCATCTGGTCCAGGCCTGTGAAGGAAATGGCCTTGCTTTTCACACTGATCGGATTAGGGTGTTTTTAATTCATTCGGGATGTGCCCTTGCGTGTTAATTGGCTCAACATGGCCAATGAATCTTGCCTGTTGCTTGACACAGGATGGCCTCTTTCTTAAACTCCCTTTAAAGGTTTGCTGCTCCTCACATTTGAGCTCTCCACATATTTTCTTAAGAGAATAATCTGATTTCAGGAAGGCTCATGAAAAAGTATTAAATATCTCAAACTATAAAGCCATTCAGCCATGTACTGTACTGTACAGTGGTTAAGAGATCACAGTGGAATAGTAGTTATACTCTTTGAGAGAAACAAATGTACATAAATGTGTTCATGTCAACATTTCTAATGAAAATAGTCTGATCCTGCAAGCAGGTTATATTTAAACAAGACAGTCAGTGTTTATGTTGGAAAATGTCTGTAAGATGTTATATTTTTATATACACCAACTGTATAACTTTACATTGTTATAATTTTGTTCTGTGTAATAAGCAAGAGAGGTTGCTAAAGCAAACCAATGGAAACAGTAGATGCAAAAAAGGCCTAAAGATATAGATTATACCTGCCTTTGAATCAAAATTAACAATTTGATCTTTTTATTGTATCTTAATATTTCTAGGAATGTGTACGAAAACTCATAGTTGAAAACAATATACTTGTTTGCTATAATGCTAATTCTAACCCATTAATTTACTTTTCTAGTAAGCAGTCATTGAGGGTAGATGAATGAGCTTAAGCGAGTTTTTTTAAAGATCAGCTCTCATGCTCTTTTAAAAGAAACTAGTAAAAAAGCATTTCCTTTATTCTTAACCTTTACATAATATCTCACTGCAGGTCACATTTTTCAACCTCATTGTCAGTATTTCTGATTACATTAGTTGCACATTGTCACCACTAATTAATAAGAAGTACACATTTGTTACTTAATGTGATAATTAATGTTAATTTGACGAGGGCACTTACAATCACTACTGGTGGTGGATATATAAGGCAGCAGAGTCAGTAGCTGAAGGGATCTGACAAGATCACTTGAGATGTTAATAGAAACCGTTAAGCCATTATAATTTTAACACACAATGATTACAGGTACAATTGGTTATGTTTTACATGCTCTTAAAGTGACTATAAAATATCACAGCAGCCTCTCAAGTGTAAGTGTACCTCAATTTCTCCTGAAAAGTCAGTTTTGCAGGCGGAGATGGACCAACTTGGTTTTCATTGATTGGGAGAATATCACTGGCCCCCTTGCAGTGTATTGCAATACTATATTTCACTTGCAGCCAGAATGGCATTGTTCCATGCCTATCAGTTTGATGAAGGTGTGTATACATGCAATGCAACATTAAGACTTAAGAAATAACAAAATGCTATGATATGAAGCCCTGGCCTCACTTGCAAGTATCAGTTAGCTAACAACATTACATTTGTATGTGTTCTTAAATAGATGTAGATTAGTAGCAGAATTCGTTACATGTCCCAATTTTAAGTGTTTGACAGTAATATGAACATGACAATATATACTCTACCTCTTTATTTTTTAATGATATATTTCTAAATTCCGACTTCTTTCAAGTGGTAGTCCATTGACAGCAAGAGATCAGATCCCACAACACAGAAAAATGAGTCCAAACAAGTGCAATTTATGCTCATACTTTTTTAATGTATCACAATGAGCAAGAAACATACTTGATGAAATATTTTCAAAGGAGTATATTCAATTACCATCTACAATCAACTTAACTAGGACAACAAGGTTTTGTGACAAAAGTTTCTTTAAAAGTCTGAAGTTCCGTGTGGTTGTATGTATGTTAGTTTCCATGTAATTTGGTACAGTTTGGAAATCTTCATCATATAATTACAGTAACAAAAAAGCTAACAAGACTACAGTATAGAAAAGACATCAAGAACAACATTTTTGGTTTAACTTGCTCTTTTTTGTACATTGCAAGGCTGTTTTTTTCTACCCTCGGATGGGCTGCCTGGAGCCACAGAGCCATGCTTATGAGGCTCGAAGGAGGGGTAATTCAAGGAAACAAAAAGAAAAACTAAAAGCATTAAAAAAACATTGTGGCACCAGAAGTCACAAAAGGAACAGAAAGCTCCAAGTAACAGTTCATCTTTCAAGTTGGAGCAAATGGTTGTTTGGTTGTTAGTTTGGTTGTTAATTTTGGTTAATACGCTTTTTTAGTGTAACTGCCTCTTTAAGAATGACACCTTTGAGAACCCTTCCCTTCTCTCTGTTCTCTCTTTAGATATTGTAATCGACAGAGAGAGGGGTGAGCCGCCGTGTGACTGGAGAGCTTTACTTGTCAACCCGAGACAAGCGCGAGGAAATGAAACAGGTAGCAACATGAACTGGGAGAAATGAAGCAAGCATGTCTGTCCATCCTGTCCTGAAATTTGGAAAACGTCCATCAAAGAGCAGAAGCAGAGGCAGAGCTGAAGAAAGAAAGAGACAGACAGAAAGGGGGGGAATAGGCAGCTGGAGCCACTTAAGTTCAGTTTCATCTAAGGAGTTTCCTCTGTGTCACACATGTCCATTGGTTCCAGAGTCCATTCCCATTACAGAGTTGTCAGTAATCAAATAAGGAGGTTGTTTTAAAGCTGTTTTTGAGCCTGCCTTTGGCTCCCATGCCCAGTTTTGGTTTGCCCGCAGCCTCTCACGTCCTCCTAACAAGATCTCCAAAGCTTCCCAGAGTCCTTTTTTTTTCCTCTTTTCATTACTTCTTCATCTCAGAAAGAAAAGAAAAAAATTGATGTCTTGTTTTAAATATATCTATATCTGTATACAGGTACACGCTCGTTTTCACAGTGGGCAAAAGATGACCTCTACAGCAAAACCTTGTCTTTATCTCTCTCTTTGTAAATGTCCATTAAATCAAGTATCCCAATGTAAGTCAGTGGATCCAATTATCCACAGTAACATTTTGTGCCACAATAAAATATACACTTATCTGGGGCACAACTTGTAGTTTTTTTTGTCTTTTTGTTTCAACTGCATAAAGCTTTGGCCACATTCATATATTCAATCAAAGTAAAAACTGCTCAGTGCTTCGGTATCATTATCTCGTTTCTGATCGTTAGCTTTAAAATTTGATTTTCTAAATTTCAGTTATTCATGATCCAGCTTTGTGGTTCAGTTTGTTTTGGTGTGTAACATATAAAAAAAAAAAGGCAAACAAAATAAGTTGAATTGATGCTGGCTCTTATGAAACACACACACACACACACACACACGCACACACACAAACATACAAACTCACACACAGTCCATGCTGGCTGAATCTAATGTAGAGACCTCAAATTTGTCTTCCACAAAAGAGCCCACAAGATTACACTTTGGAAATTAGAGAGCAAACAGTATCATTGAGACAATGAATATAAAGAACAATATCACACTATAAAGTGGCCAGGTCATATTTTTTTGTTTTTGTTTCTTAATTTCAGCAATTCAAATTAAAGCTTGTGTTAATTTATGATAAAGTAATATACAGAAACTGAAATACAAATACATATGCGAAAATAACAGTACATGTCTGACATTTTTCAAATCTTAAAATAAAGCAAACACACAAGGAAAAACTGTACAACTTACGATTTTTCCAAAATAAAAAATACATATGAACAGAATTTCAGGGAACTGGACTTAGGAGAGAATTAGCAAGCTTGCAGACCAAATCTACGGACGCTCAACAGCATGCTGTATTATTGACACCAAATCTCTGCGAGACGTACTGTAGCACTTAAACACACTTCTGAGATTGTGGCTGTCTGTGATACAATAGTGGCCAAAGGTAGTTCTTCACAAATTGAAATATGTCTGGGTTTTGGTGTAAAAAATAAAACTGCAGATCGTCAGTGAGAGGGCGGGGAAACGTATGCACATCCATTTCCATTGCAACAAAATGAACTGGGTGACTTCTTTGGACATGAAAGCATCCTAAGTATTTGAAAACAAGGGACATCTCCAAAATACCTCCTACTTTTTCCAGAAATAATGCTTTGGAATGAAGATGTCCCTTTAAAGACCTGTAAGCTATGTGTGGAAGTGGCACCCTGCAGACCCATGGGACAAGTCACTGGTGGATTTCCCAGGAGACGGGCAACGACACCTCAGCAAAACAGCCATCATTTCCCTCTGAGACTAGTTGTATGTTGACTGGCATAAATGTCACTAAACCTATGAGACACATCAGTACCAGATGTATTATATACATTTTTTGGTAACCACTATAACTTGCTTAACAAGTGAGCAACAACCTTGACTGGATGGAGGGATTTTCAGCAATGTTCCATGCCAGCACAAAATGACATTTGGAGGTCACTTTGTTCAGCAACCAATGACGCAAAAATGTACACAACAGTTTACAGTCACTTTAAAATGAGCAAAAAAAATAGATTGTGACAATTAAAAGCAATTAAATGAAATCAGTCCTTGCTTAAGAAAAATCCATTGTGATATTTGGAATGCACTGGTCTTTACAAACGTTATAGATCATTGGCTTCAAACATTGGTCTGTTCAAAAAGAAAATCGGCAAAATGTCCTTTGGAACATATATTCACAGTCTTCAAAGTTCCGTTTTTGCAACAAGGAAAAAAAAGGTGTTGCAGAGGCAAGAAATTGGTTTATTGTTTGTTTTAGTTAAAGCTTAGCCAAAAGCAAAATGAGCATGCATCTAGGTACTCTTTTTTTCTTTCAAAATTCTACATTAGCAGCAAAACGTATGTCCTTGAAGACCAGACCTTATACATTTTCTTTAAAAAAAATGGACATTTGAATGTGACAAAAAGTCAAACAAAGATTAATAACCTCTATCTTACAAACTGCAATGGCTCTGTAACGGTGCTACTCCACAATGCAAGGACATGGGGCCCTTTTTGGTTTTTGGTATTTACGTAAAAAAGCTACCTGTTTGCTTGCAAAGAAGCAAAAACGGCAACTCTGATGCGTACTCCTTTATCTTTTAAAACTTTGTTTTCTTTCCTCTAAAAACAGCAACAAATTCTCAAGTATAAAGAAGCCTCTTCTTTATGCACCAATGGTGAAAGTGTTTAGTCTTTGGATTTTCTTTTTGTCTTAAAGCGTGAGAATTATTATTAGTATTCTTTTTTCGTTTTCATTTATGACAACAAAAATGTCAAGATGAAAATAAAGACTGTAACCACACTACATGAAGAACAAAAGACCTGCTTTGTAGTGTACATATCTACAAACACAGGAGAGCAGAGAAAAATAAGTGCGAAGAGAGGAACAAGTAGAGTGAGAAATATAAGTCAGACAGTGATAAGTGCACAAAGGTAACACAAAAATTAAATAAAATAAAACTTTCAATATTTCACCCAGGATCTTTTTCATCTAGGTAAGCACAGTAACAACCATACCATAAAATTTAAATAATTCTTAAAGAGGATCCTTCCTTGTCAGGAGGGGCATTTTTGGGTGAATTTTTCCCAAGAAGTTGAGAATAAGACAGAAATAAAGTTTCGATAAATTACCTGTCCATAAATCTAGTCTATCGGAATGACCAAGACAACATCAAATGAAGCGTCTTAAAGTTGGACAATACAAAAGCTAAATGTACACAAAGTTTTCTTTCAACCTACCATACTGTTTAAATTCATTTCCAATGCAACAATCTACTTAACACCAAAAATGTTCATATCTACCATAAATACAGAAGGTTGTTTTTTTTTATCAAAACTTTTAATGGCCCATTATTGTATCTGCAGTGCTCTCCGTGTCTGGGTATAATGGAATTGCTATTTCCCCCCTTTTAAAAGGATTTCTAATTTTAAAGTCAGCAAATCATTTACCCTTTTTTGAATGCCCAGAAACAATGCCTTATTGAAATTGAATGCAACTTAAAGCTTTCGATTACGAAATCAAGTTCTGCAAAAAGAAAAGAAATTGCTCATCTCCTGATGGAAACAAAATGTGTAAAACATGGATCTCTGTAACAGAAAAACATCTGTGAGCTGTTGACCTGAGAATAAAATAGACATTACATTATTCTTTTAGTTTTGCAAGCCATTGGTATCTGAATTCTTAAATAGCAAGAAAACCGATAGACTATTCTCCCATACAGTACATACTGGCTTTTTGTGACTGTGCTATTAAGTAGAAATGATTACAAAACAAAGGGACAGCTTGTTGACGCTTGTTTCTTCAAAAGGGTTCTTGGGCCATTTGTCAACTTTGAGGCAGTCCATTGCCATACAGTACAGCATTCCTCAAAACCATTACCCAAAACAGAACTGCAGTGATCTTTTCTATTCTCATATATTAGTATGCATGTATTTCAGTTGAGTAAAACAAAAACAAACAAGAGAGACAAGAGAAAAAAAAAAAAAAATGGAAACCAGCATGTTGATATGGGAAAACAATCCACTAACATTTAAATTTTTGGTTACAAGCTTTGGAATTGCAGTTAGTCTTTACACATCTTTTTCTGAAATTGGTTTGTATACTTTTAATGTATTTTTAACATTGCTGCTTTTTATGTTTTTTCCATTTGTGATTTTTTTTGGTCTTTTTTAGTGTTTTTTAAATATTGTCCATCACTGAAAGCTCTTTTACAATCTGATGGAGTCTGTTCCTACACTAGCAAGATTACTACTACAACTACTACTGTCTTTGACAAAGCCAGGCTGCTGCGGCTCCTCCGCCGTTATGCCCAGCCTGTCTGCTGACTTCTGACTGCTGTCAGAGTCAGACTCGTCAGTAAAGACGTCTGTTGGTATCGAGGTCTGAACTCCTGAGGTGCTCAATGAACTTGAGGTAACCGTTGAAGGTGAGGACACTGGAGGAAACGAGGAGGAAGAAGAGGAGGGACTGGCATTGGGCTTCCCAGCTAAAGCTCTGGAGAAAGGGGCCTGGGGCCAGGATTTGCCGGCAGCTGTGGTGTTGAGTGGGGTAGTAGAGGAGGAGCACAAGGAAGAGGAGACAGCAGAGGATGGCATGGTGGCTGATGTTGTTGGCGGGGGAGGAGGGCTGCTGATGGGATGAGTGGCAGACTGCGAGGTAGATGCGGTGTTAGGATTGGGGAAGCAGGCTGAAGAGTGAGGTAATAAACTAGTAGCGTGCTCTTTGGCATTTCTGGCTGATCGCTTGATTGTTCTGTGTTTGTGCAATGCCGATTCCAGGTGTTGACTGAGTGCTTTCTCCCCATCCAACGTAGTGTCACAAGCCAGACAGTCATAGAGACTTCCAGCCGCTGTACCTACGCCACCAGGGACACGCAGCAACATCTCTTGCAGGTTTGCCACAGACTGACCGAAAAAACAGTTCGATTTAACGTGGGTAATAGCCGCTTCTTCCTTGGTGAAAACTGCTTGACATTTGCGGCATGCCAGTGTATACTGCACCTTGGGGACGATGAACTGGTCTAGATGGGGGTTACCGGCCTTGCCATCCATTTCTTTCAGCACAGCAGATACTTTACTACGAGAGGAGGATGAGGAGGAGGAAGTGGGGGGTTCACTATGGGAGTTGCCCTTTTGCGCCTCTGTTTTAGCTGGATCTTTGGCAGATTCTTTACGATCCCCCAAGGACTGAGAGGGAACTGCAGTTTGGCTCGACTTGGGTTGCTGGATCTGCCTCTGCTGCCTCTGCTGCTGCTGCTGCTGCTGCTGCTGTTGCTGCTGCTGCTGCTGCTGCTGTTGCTGCTGCTGCTGCTGCTGCTGCTGCTGTAGTGCCTCCTGCAAGCCCTGCTGATATTGCTGGTAATGCTGCAGCAGGGACCCTGGAGACAGGCCCATCAATGCTTGCGACAATGCTGGGTTGTATGGGAAGAGACTTTCCATACCATACATCGGTTGCAAGTAGCCCCCTTGGAGAGCCCCAGGGATCTGTGGAGAGTAATATGGGGAAAAGCCAGGCATGAAGTAGGGCAGGAACTGGTTTGTGAGGAGAGATGTGGGATCGGATGCCAAAGCTGCCTGCAGAGCCTGAAGCTGGGCAGGATCTACCACATACTCCATGCCAGGTGTGGGCATAGAGGTGGCAGGTACAGCTGTGTCTGGTTTCTCCTTCTTGGCGCTGGCAGCAGAGGTGGATGGAGCAGGAGTGCCTCCAGTCGATGATGGGGTTGAGGGCTTCTCTGTCTTTTGCTTGGACTTCTCCTTCTCCCTTACCCTCTCAGTACTACGTTCTTTGGGGGCTTCAGGCCGGGTACCGGACTGGGTGGTTGAGGAAGTGGAGTTTGATGTGGCGGTGGGACTTGAGTGCGAAGCGGACGTGTTGGGCTGGGCTGGGCTGGATGCGGCAACAGATGATGAGGAGGGAGGCTTGTTGGGTAATCCGGATGTAGGGAGGCTAGGTGAGGGAACACTGGCACCAGGCATGTTCAGGAGGTTTGAAGGTTTTGGAGGAGTTAAAGCTGGAAATTTTTCAGAAACAGAAAAAAAAAGGGAAGAATTAATTCAGGTTTTTGTTTTGAAAATATTATTCAATATAACATGTGTGTTTGTTGTTAAGAGTCTGAAGTAATAGCCATTAAGAGTTTGAATTAATTACTTTACAGCTGAAACAAAACATCTTAAACATAACAATCTTAAATTTGAACAGTTTTTCAGAATGACTGCAAAAATGATGATGTACCTGAATTAGATGAGTTGAAGCTGGAAATAGAGGGGCTGCCAACTCCTGGCAGAAGGACAGGCGGGATGCCTTGCAGATTTGGATAACCTGACTGGAGATTCAGAGCCTGCATTGCCGGGTTATCAAACATCCCCTGCTGCATTGCCTGCTGCTGTGCCAGTCCTAAAACTTCATTGGCCTTCTTAATGCGATCCATCTCTTGCTGGGCCATAAGTTGGCGGACAGTGGCTGGGTCAAAGTATTCTTTTTCCTTATCGATCTGGCTGCCAATGGTATCCTTCACCTTAGAGATGTGTTGCTGTGAGAAAATGTGATCACGAACAGAGAGGCGAGCACTGTACTTGACACCACACAAAGTGCATTCAATCTTCGGCCCCTCGTAGGATGTGTGATTTATTCCGAAATGCTTGGCCATGTTGAGCTTTGCCTTTTTCTCCTTGGCACGGGCATTTTGAAACCACACCTGGACCACTCTCTTTGGAAGTCCAATGTCATTGCCAAGTACCTCACATTCCAGCATAGTAGGAGTCCTGTAGTCGTTGAAACAGGATTTCAACAATTTCAGCTGGAGATTGGTCATCTGTGTTCGAAAGCGCTTTTGTCCAGGTCGATCTCCACTGTCAATGCTCCTGGTGCCTGAGGCTCCAGGACTTGGTGAGCAGGGGTCAGCCATGCTGGACGTTTCACTATGGTCAATTATATGTTCATTTTCATAGTCCCTAGCATAATAGCTTGTTGCAGGGCTTACAAGCCCCGAGGACATCTGGTCGTCATTTTCAAGGAGTGGGACTGTGCATCCAGACTTAGATAAGTAATCACCACTATTCTGGCTGTGCTTTGCATCAGCACTGTCATTATCAGCATTGGCCTCATCACCTGTGGTTGTGTCTGTGATGGCAGTATTCACAGAAGAACAATCGTCATTATCCAGTTTGCTCGGATCAAAGCTGAGATTCACTGAAGACATGGTTGCACTCTCAAAATCTTCCATTCCCTCAACTTTAATGGATGAAGGGCTCAGTAAAATCCTGGGAGACAAATCCATGCCTTTGTTCACTGGTGACATAGAGGAACTTTGTCCATCACTGTTTGTTGAGACAAGTTGGGAGTAAACTGCTGTCTCTAGAGCATCAATTTTTATTTGCATACCCTCCTGATCAGGTAACATACCAGCGAGAGTTAAATTATATCCAGCACGTTTGGCTTCATGCCAGTGACGAGAGCGAATGTGGGCCTCTAGGGCAGTTTTTGCTTTAAAAAGAGCTCGACAAAAAGGGCACCTGCGATGAGCTTGAGCTGGCCCCACTGCTCTAAACTGACCTTTTCTCTCTCTTGCTCTGGTATTTTGGAACCAGACCTGCACTACTCTCTTCTTTAATCCCACTTCATGAGCAATGTGGTCAAGCATTTTACGTGTAGGATTAGAATCTAACAAATACTTCTGATATAGGACCTCCAGCTGCTCAGGTGTGATGGTAGTTCTGAGCCGCTTGTCTCTCTGTGGCTCTTCTCCGCTGTTTGTGCTGTCATTCTCACCTGGACTAGTGCCAGCTTTCTCCTCTAACTTCCTCTTCAGGGAGTTCATGGTGGAGGTGGGGGTGGACGGAGAGGTGGCAGAGCTGCTGGGGATCTGTGGCAATGCCCCAGAGAGTAGCTGACTCGCCAGAAGAGGATTGCTGGGATCAAAAAGCATGAAAGGCATGTCCATTGGACGGTCTAGGAATTGAGGGTGGATGAATTGATTTTGCACAGAAAGGAAGTGTAATTGCTGGTGTTCCTGCCAGTGCTCAAAGGAAGGGAAGCCAATCTTGCACTGCTCACACTGGTAAGGGATCATTTGTTGTGCCAGTTGTTGTGTGGCAGAGGCTAGGTGTGCATTGAGGCTCATGTGAGAGCTTTGTGATGAGGCTTGGCTTGTCTGAGATGCTGAGGGACCGCACTGTTGTTGTTGCTGAGAGAAGGAAGGAGATGAATGTTTGATGGACTTGGAAATCGTTTGAATCTTCTCTTCTCTCTGAGGTCTATGCTCTTGAGCCTCGGACTGGGGCTGATGCACAATTTCCTGCTTAATAGAGGTTATATTTTCTCGAGGATCATCAGAAATGTCTGGTAATTGCTTGGGTTTCTCGTCATATAGGTTTGATGTGGATGCTGGTGATGCTTCCTCTTTCTCGGAAGATGACAGGTGTGAGAATGCTGAAGTGGAGGGTGGAAGTGGGCAGAGACTTGAAGAAGAGGGCATTGGAGTGTGACAGGAAGACCCAGAGGGAGTATAACATTCATTGGAGAGATCCATTGAATCCTCGTTTTGGCTGTCATACTGTCCATCCTCATCTTCATCTTTGTAGCACAGCTTCTTTTGGTGTTTTATTAGATCAAAAATCCGCTGGAAAACCAGACTGCATTTCTTGCACTGGTAGTTCAGATTTGAGGTGCGGATATAGCGGTCATTGGACAATTCTCGTCTCTCACCCTCTTTACTCCCCTCCCCTTGGTTTTCATAGTTCTTCCTGGCCTTCTGGCGAGCATTTTGGAACCAGACAACAATAACACGAGTGGGGAGGCCCAGAAGGTTGGAGAGCTGTTCAAATTCATCATCTTTAGGATAAGCATTGGCATCAAAGAAGTCTTGTAGCACTCTAAGCTGGTAGTCAGTAAACCTCGTCCTGGATGATCTCTTACTTCCATAAAATTCTTGTTTCAGAGGTTCAGGTGAAGGAGGTTTAGAGTCAACTTTTGTATCTTCTAGAGTTGTTGTTGGTGGATTATTGAAATTGTATGGTGAGTCTTTGTTGCGCTGTCGTTCTTTAAAAAGAGTGTTTCTGAACCAGTGCTTAATGACTTTTTGTGGCAGCCCCGACTTGTCTGCCATCTCTTTGATTTGATCCTCATTTGGTGAATTGTTGATATCAAAGTACTGTCGCAGGACCCTAAGCTGGTCATCCGTGATGCGAGTACGTGGCCTTTTGTTCTGCTGCTGCTGTAGCATGGCTGGTGTTAGCTGTTGTTGATAAAGCTGGGCCAGGTCTGCGGCCAGGCTTGGCTCAACTGACTGTAACTGGGAAGTCAACTGAGTGGGCAAAGACTGCATAGACATAGATTGCATCATGAGTGGTGAGAAGAGGGGCAAATCCATTTGCATTGAGATTTGTGCCATTGAAACTTGCGGATGTTGGGGAGGTACAGTTGGAGGTGTAAGTGAGGCAGCAGAGACAGGGATATTTGGTGTGGGAGCTCTTTGGGGTGGAGGGGGAGGAGGAGGAGGAGGCGGTGGAGGAGCTGGAGCTGCCTCTGGTGTAGGGGGTCTCAGTGGATAGAGTTTATCATAATGCTCTCTGTATTCCTTGGCAAATCTCTCTAGGGATCGAAATGGAAAGAAAGCCTGATGGATATGCTCCTGGTGACTCTTTAGAATCAGTATGTTTGAAAACAGCTTGCCACAGGCTTCACATTCCAGTTTCTCTAATCCCTCAATGGGGTCCACCACTCTTGTTATCCCACCTGGACCACTTGATCCTGTAGGTCCAGCTGTTTTTTTCTGAGCTTTCTGTTTGTTTTCATTGTATTGAATTACTAACTCAAACCCAAAATTTTCCAGCAGGGCTTTGGTTGCATTTCCTCGAGCATCTGAAGCAATCCTTGGTGGAGGCAATCCAGTATCATGGTTTATGTTAATTGAAATATGCTGAATATCTTTCTTTTCTCTTAGCTTGCTGTCTGCAGAATCTTTGTTTCCATATTCGTCATTTCTTTCTTTTGTATCCCTCTCTCTTTGCATTTCCCTCTCTTTCTCATTCTGAGAGGAGGAAGGTTTCTGCTTTTTTTCAACCTGTTGAAGGAGAGATGCACTTTGCTGAAGCAATGCCATCTGACTCTGAGCGTGTGCGTGAGACTGCTGCTGTTGCTGCTGCTGTTGCTGTTGTTGATGTTGCTGCTGAAGATGGTGGTGCATCAATTGCTGCTGCAAGCAACTCTGCTGGGCCTGCTGAGCAGAATTTTTTAGATCTTCCAGCAGTGAGGCGGTGGAGGATCCTGCTAGGCCAAGTGCTGAGTTACTGAGGCTCATTTCTGGGTTCAGCTGAAATTCTGCACCGGGGATGTAGAAAGGGAATAACAATTGCTGTTGTTGCAGGGGGAGAAGTCCATCAGTTGTCATTGGGAAGTGCTGCAGAAGGGCTGGGTTGAACAGCTGCGATTGTAAAATAGCAGCCTGCTGTTGGAGCTCTTGCTGAAGCTGAACTTGGGCTTGGGCTTGAGCCTGAGCCAATTGCTGTTGCTGCTGCTGAAGCTGTTGTTGTTGTTGCTGCTGCTGCTGCTGCTGCTGCTGCTGCTGCTGCTGCTGCTGCTGCTGCTGTTGTTGTTGTTGTTGTTGCCCCCTTGCTGACAGCATGTCTGTAAATTTATTCTTTTTCACCTCATGGTTCTCAGATTGAGAGGAGTGGCAGCTCACTGATGAATTCCCGAGGGTTTCAATGCAGTGGCTCATATGGTTTCCTCCGAGAATACTCTGAGTTGTTTGAGACCCAGAGGAACTGTGGTTGGTTGAGCTAGTAGTTGAGTTAGTTGCTGGGATTGGACTAGATGTTGAAATGCTGATACTGGACCCTCCTCCACTTAATCCAGGAGTACTCGCAGAGCTAGGGATCCCTCCTGCTGCTTCGAGTTTGGCTGCCCTAGCTTTTGTTTGGTGTAGAACAGAGCGCATATGAATCTCCAGAGTTGAACTCTGGCTGTATGCCACGTTACAAGTGCTGCATTTGAATGGCTTGTTGTCAGGACTGCTGGTAGGCTCAGGTTGACCACTAGTGGACTCCTGTAGAGCCCTCTTCACCTTGTGAAGGTGGGACACAGAGTTGTAGTGAACCAGAAGAATGTTCTTCTGTGTAAAAGACTCTTTGCATACAGTGCACTTGAAAGGACGAGATGGATCCAAAAACTTCTCCATAGTAAAGTTGGGGCCCTTTCTGAATGGTAAAGCACGTTTAGGTTCAGATCCATTATCTTCTTGCAAGGAGCCAGAGTCACTGCCTGTTGGGCTTTGCTTCTCTTCTTGGTCACTTTCATCTCCCTCTTTGTCGTCTTCTCCAAGAGTTACATGCTCCTCTCCAAGGGATGGGTCAGCCATTACCATAATGTCACCATTCATCAGTAGGCCCCCATAAAGCTGCTGGATATCTGCTTCACTCAGCTCCAGGTGGCTGGTTTCCAAATGTTTCTTCAAGGCCTGTAGTGTTCTGAAGCTTCGCTGGCAAAGGCAGCACATGGTGGCTGCCCTGATCACATGATACTGTGAGTGGAGCTGTAGTTTCTCTACAGTCTTGAAGGCCAGACTGCATTGGTTACAGCGGTACTTGTAGACATGGCGGTCAGAAACAGGCAGCTGAGGCCTTTTGTTGTGGACTTCATTGAAGTGCAACTGGAGGGAGTTGGAGGACTTGAACACTTGATTACAGCCTTTCTTCCAGCACAGGAATCCTGTGGCATCATCTCTCTCTGACTGTTGGTCTTCCAGAGGTGACTTGCGAGCTTCAGCTATTTCTGCTGGGAATGACACACCCTTCTCTGGATCAGCATCTGATGCATCTGTGAATAGGTAAGCTGGAGATTAGAGCAATTCATTAGGTGCCTACATATGCAAAGCATGTTTTTTCCCACATTAGTGCCTACAAAAAGTGATCAAAGTACACATCATGGACGTGCTCTCGGAAAAGCAAAGACAAATTATGCAGAGAGTGAACACCAATTATCGTTCACTTTTTTTTGTGACTTCATACACAGTTAGAAAATTGTCAAATTAGTGCAATATGATTTATTATAAAGTCAGCCATGGTTCCCTTGAGTGGCTTTAATGCACATTACACAACTAAAGTGCATCAGATACTAACCAGCTTGCTTCTTTGCATCTTCAGAGTTAGAATTGGCTGTGGCATGAGGGGTGCTCTGGGACTCTCTGTCTGGACTCGGTACAGGTATGAACATGCTTGCTGGCAGTACTTCAGTTGCTGTTACCTGGAAAAACAAAGCACAAAGGAATCCTGGTGTTAATTTTCTCGCTAAGAGACAATGTTATGTTTTTGTTTATAACCTTCAAGGGAAACTGCAGACCCAAACAGGGGGCTACACAAAGCATGTACCAAGAAGTCGGTTAGACGGATCAATAATACTGTAATGGTCCAAGTACAATTTGAAAAATTTTCAGCGATATATTTCCAATTAAAGAAAGCTAAACAACAATTTTAATGCTAAAAATATGCATGTTTTTTTAATATATTTAAATCCTATCACTTTTCTCATTCAAACACTTCAAAGATGAAGTATTGATTGAAGAAGTACATAGGAAGCACCCTAATTCATAATTTTCTCAATTTGTCATGTGTGAACGGCTGCAACCTCAATTTATTCGTGCCTCTTCCTATCCCGTCCTCTCATAGCCTCCTTTCATCCCTAAAACCTGAGGACTCATCAACATCATCCTTATTAGATCCCTATCAGATCTGTATGTCTGATGCTTTAATCTACCATATGCACCACATGCTCTCTAATTATTCCTCTAATAGACCCAGCTAGAACACAGCTAAATGTAGTGTGCCACGTCATAGAGCCAACAGGCCAGATCCAAATGGACCGGCATTATCCTCAAGCAACAGGGTTTTCAAGGTTAAGAAGAACACTGTCCATCACAAACTACAGACACAATGTTGGCCAGTAAGCATCCATCTATCTCCTTAGTTGTTACCTCTATCTCTTCAAAAATAATACCAGATAAATTGATGCAATCAGCAGGGAAAGTCACACAAAAAACAATGATTTACATTACAAAGTGGAGTGTTTCCAGACAACTGCTCCATTTGACGATTAGAGGAGAGAACACAGACTCCCAAGGTCACTTTTAATTTGGACAGCCTAATTGGCAAACACAGTTCAAAATCATCCAGCCAGACTCCGAATTAATGAAGTGCAATTATTTTCATTACCCCTATCTTATACAGACGGAAAAACGAGACAGGGTGAGCGAGGTAGGAGTGAGGGAATGTGTATGTATATATATGTAATATATATATGTGCAGCAAGACATGAGAGACATGGGACAGGGAGGAGGGGAGTGCAGAGACAATGGGTGGATGGAGGGTGGAAGAGTGAAAGCATCATTATGCATGCTTGACAAGAAATAAAAGTCACCTTTTTCAGAATTAATTAGGCTGCTCTCCTCAGACATGTGAAAAGGATAAAGTACCTTTCCATCTGCATTCACCAGTTAGAAAAAAGGGTGCTGGTTTTAATGTGTGTTATATTACCTCTGTTCTATCACAGTACTCTTATAGTGGCTCAGTACATTACTACCTCCTATAAAAGAAATAAATATTGCCGTCTACCATACTAATGTGCTTGCCATTTACTTTCTAGATGGGGGATGAAGATGGCTAGGCAGCAGACAGAGCGATGTTTTATTCGGTGATTGTCCAGCAAGCTATTTAGCTTCGCGGGTTAGAACAGAACAAAGATTTGCTCAGTGATTTACAAGAAAAGAGGGCTAATAAAATTGTATTTCCCCTTGATGAGCATTAAAGAAGGCAAGGAAAGTATTATCTCATGGTAGACACGGACGTACCCGTGCAGTGCAGCGGATGTAAATATAACTTCAGTCAACGATCAAACGATTGAAGCTGCAAACATATTTCTGTAGGAGTCGAGCTGAGCACTCACACAACATTTTGTGCGCACAGTTGTATACACTGTCTAAACAGGTACTTTTTATATAAAAGCAGATTTTACCTGATTTGCAGTTAAAAATATTATTTCCATTGTATGTACTCTACAAAGTGGTGAAACTATTATTTTTTAACATTCATAATAAAAGACATTGTTTGGACTGGCACACAGGTGATCATAGTCATGGCATGAATGTCGGTGGAGTAATAAATGAACTGGGAGCCGAGAGACCTGCTCATCTTAAAATCATTAAAAAAAAATACAAAAAATGATTATGAGTCCCCCTCCCTAAATGACTGTGATTAGAAGAGAGCTAGAAAAAGGGCTCTCTAATGATGGACACATTAAGACAATGACAAAGAGGAGAAAAATATGCGCCTTGAAAGAAGGGCCCAATCATTTCCAGTGAACCAATGGGATTGCCTGCAGCCATTTCAAAATTAAAAGAATTCTTTGTGTTTGATAAAGGACTGACTGTTGGCAATTTAGAGGAGCGAAGACAAGAATGATAAGTGTTCGCACGGCTAGGCCACTCCAGGGTGACGGATTGATTGAGAGTGAGTGACTCATCTTCTTGGCATTGTTGAATCTTTACACTGGTCCTTGACCTGACCCCACTGTCTGCAATATGACTGGCTATAATGTGTGTATGTAGTAATATGCTGGGACTATAGAGGCAACAGAGCAGCCTTCACTGGCTTTGGCTTCCTCGCCTGTAGCACAAAATATAAATAACAGTGTGGAGATAATGAAGGACGATAGGGAAAGAGTGAAGTTTTGATCATGGTTCAGAACAAACATGATGTTATCGACTGCGCTTTTTCTACTTCAGCATTCTATGACATGACTTTCCCAACCTCCCGACATCCAATCATGTACACACAGTTCAGCACTTACCGTGGCGACGAGCTTTTCAACGCAGTCAGGCGCCACACTGTGGAGGTGTGTGAGGTGGAACTGCAGGTGGATCTTGTTATTGAGCATATCCTGGCACAGTGGGCAGCGTAACATGGGCTGGACAGAGTGCTGTGTCATCACGTGCATTCTGAGACGATTCAGGTCCGTGTTGGTGAACTTGCAGTAGGGGCACTGGTACATCTGGGTGGAGGTGAAGATGGGAGCAGAGAGAGGGGGGGCAGAGGGTTAACAGGGTGAACTGGGTGTGGTGGGTACAGTGAGGCCTGCTTGAAGAGGAGCTGCAGCTCCGGGGTAAAGAGTGCCCCCCCCCCTCCCGAAGCAGGCAGGTCCTTCTGATCACAGAAGTGTGTGATACTGAGCACCCACTTCAAAGTGCTCTCATCTGTCAAAGACTATATTGATTTTCCACCTTATGCACAATTAGCAGCGCAACTGCAGCAGAAAGGCTAAAATAATTTAGAACGTATTTGAAAAAAAAAGGTTCTGCGAGATGGTTAAGTAACTAAATAAGTGAATGTTACTAAAGAACATTTTTAATTTTAATTGATGTGTAAGTTTTCGCTTCATAATGAGGCCTTGGTAATTGAGGATGAGATAACCTTAAGAAATTCAAAGAGTTTGATGAGTTTCATGAACGTCTTTGAACTAAATCCTCTGGTTTTTATCTCACCTGCTCCGCAGCGCTCTTCTCAGCCGTCCTGGGACGCTTCGAGGACAGTTGGCTCTCTGACGTCTCCGACCGTGAAGAGGGCCTTTTGGAGGGGGCCGGGGAATCCGGCTGGTGCCGTTCCAAGTGGCTGGACAATGCTGAACATCGGCACATGAACATGGAGGGATAAAGAGAGGAAGAGGAGACATGTCAAGACAAGGTGAGGACTTGGCAGCCTGGGAGGAGGTCAGTCAATAACACTGGATAAAAGGCTTTGGAATGTCTTTTATATAACTACATTTAATGGGAACAGGGCAGAGAAAGTGTTGTTAGCTAACTCATGTCTCCCATGCTGCTGCACGGACAACATGCTCCGATGGGCTGCTCATACAACACCATAAACAGATAATACAAATATTAGTTGGCCACAGGGTGCAGCTTTAGGTTTCACACCACCACATATTTTCAGTCCACATGAGACAAGGTACACAAACATCTTGCAACCTCATCATACAGTGAGGAGGTTAAAGAGGAACACAAATTGTTATTACTTTTCTTCAGGTACGACTTATCTTTATAAGAGTTTGCTTCACATACATGCACAGTGGCAATTGTCTTATATTCCTTGAATATAGTGCGATTAAAATTATGCTGACATTGTAATAGTAGCAGATTGAGGAGCATATTTAACAACAAAGCAAACACTTCAATCCTCGTGCTTCTTCTGCGTTAACCAGATTTTGTTTTCTGTGTCTTGTCACAGAAAACAAAATCAACAGTAAGAGCTGAAGAAAAAATATTTTTTTACATCTGAGTCAAACGTCCGCCTCACCAGAACTTGTATTTAATAAGAGTGATCGAGCAATTTTAACTTGGAGGCTCAATTGAACCCAGCTTGGAAAAATCCTCATCTTTGTTTCCATAAACAGCTGAACACCGGTGAAATTCTCTGTTTGACCCGCATTTCTGTTCCCAGCTAAGCCTTCCCCTGTGTGTTGTAGTTCTGGGCAAGTGGACTGTGACAAAGAAAAATAGGACAGCGAGATTATAAAAGCTCTTTGCGACCCCTGAGCAAATCTGGATATTTCCTCAGAGCTGGGTTGCATACGACAACAAGCTTTCATTTAGCACTGAGATTTTCGAGACATAAAACATGCCACTGGGCTCAAAGATGGCATCAGACTGATGATTAGTCATACTCGGCATATTATCAGGACACAGCCATGCTTTGGTGCTGTGTTTGTGGAAATAGTATAAAAAAAGGCAAGTCACTGTCGAGTGGCTTCCGGTGTTTGAGAAGATCTCCAATCTATATAGTTACTGCAAGCTTGATCACACAGCTAATCTTTTCTAAGCAAACAACATTGATATAAACAAAATCACATATTTTTCTGTCCATATCTGCAGAGAGAGGCCTCACACAAGAAATCCAGCAAGCCAATTTATAAAGAAAAATAAAAAGGAGAGGTGAGACACCAAAAGTGAGGTGTGAGCAGTGAGTGGAGCTCAATCCACATGGAGCCAGCAGGGGGGAGCTGCAGTAGTAATACTCTTTGTCACCAGTGGAAAGAATTCCGAGTGAAACTTAAGGAGGTGTCTTGCCAATCCCCTTAACAAGCCCATAAAGAGTTAAATTTGGCCTGATTTGTACAGTCCTGGAAGGGCAAATTGGGAACAGAGGGCATTGGTACGGGAGGGGTGGCTTTGGTGGGGGGTCAGGTTAAGCGGGGCTGACCATGCTCCTGCTCCAGACATTAAAACGTCAGCTCCAATCAGGTCGAGGGCAGTTGAGCTGATTACCCAGCGGGGGACCTGGCTTTGGACAGAGCAGCCTGCGAGATCTCCCAGAGACACTGGGCCCTATTAGGGTCCAGTCACAGGCAATCCTATTAAACACATCCGCCAATAAACAAAGGGAATGTTAAACAAAAGGAGCCTCCCATTCCCTGACATTAACCTCTCAGTCATGGCACTGTCCTCAACAATTCCTCCTCGTCAACTCCACTTCAGTCCACTCCTACTTCCCCGGAGCTCGAGGAAAACAGGGCCGGTCGTCTGTGGTCACCTTCACATGTCAACAGTCTGACTGGTCATGGGACTTTTCACTCTATCCACCATACCAGTTACTCAGTATTTCAGGTCCTAGCTCCATTTGATTACGATAATACCTTTATTCTATTAATGCATCTTCTCTCTATTTTTGATGATTCACAGTCCGTTGGGAAACACGATCTCTACACACAGACCTTTCTTCTCTCCTTCAGCAGCTTATTCCACTAATGAATCCAGAAAACTCTGTCTTTCTTTCTGCCCTTCGATTTTCTCCACAACAGCTCTATGATCGACTTCGAGCCTTGCATGCGTTTTTCCGAAGACCCCAGGAAGTGCAGTGTTGGCTGAGAAGTGTTTTGGACGAGTGGTTCTCCCAACCCTGCTCCTTACAGCCATTTATATTAAACTATGCATGCTGTGACATCAGAGAATGATGAGTTTGTAAATAAAACAGATTACCCCCATCAGGTTATTTATTTTTTAACACTGCCTTACACCAACAAGCCCATTTCTAATGTATACGAAGCATAGTTACTAGTTAATAATAATACAAGAGGCAGCTATTTTTTTATTTTTCACAGCTACAAGATAAGGGAGGGGAAATAGCTTGTCCTAACTAATGAGCAAAACATTCAAACAGCTGCCCAAATCAAACAACATCTGTTAAAGCTGTTTGTATCATCTAGTGTTAAGCACTTTTTGTCCTAAGAATACAACTTATTTAGAATGACTTCAGTGACTAATCATTTCTTATGTAAAAAGGAATTCTTTCACCTGCTCTAATGTTCACATAAGAGCAGGTAACACAGGGCTTGAGCCGCAGCCCTAAAGTGCATGCATACAGTACATAGAGTGAGCGTGGACTAAGTAGACACAAGTATCCTCTCAGCCTCATGATTAAGAGGATAAACATAATTGATTATAAGTATATTCCACTTCCACAATTACTCAATTAGCACCAGAGAGGGGACACAAGTGGCTGTTTATGCTGAGGCACTGGAGAGCTGCTGTAAAAGGGCCCAACCAAGCTTTCTCACTCAGGATGTTTTATGTTTATGTGTGTGTGTGTGTGTGAGAGAGGGAGAGAGAAAGTGAGAAAGTGAGAGAGAGAGGGGGACAGATGGAAGGCCTACCCAGACGCTGTCGCTCGTCACGGCCAATTAGGACTTCATAAATCTGATCAATCGCGGTCTCTTGAGAATCCTACACCCTGACACCATCACCGGCACTGTGACTAACATCCAACTACTGTATCCTGTTCTACTTTGTCGATGGTGATGAAAAAACTGACCGAAACATTGGGAGAGCTGGGAATGAAATATAGGATAACTTGTGTGTGTGTGTGTGTGTGTGTGTGTGTGTGTGTGTGTGAGAGAGAGAGAGCGGTTACAAACAGTCTAACAGGGCAGATTGGACACCGGTGTCAGAGCATAGATGCTCATACGTGAGAGACGTGTGTCCGAGATTTGTTCACAACCACTGACCACAATACAGATTTCTGGTGGAGAAGGGTAAAATGAGTAGGAGAGGAGCAATTTAACATCAAGAAAGAACAGAACAGATCAATTGAGAGAGGAATAACTGCAGTTTTACATGTGTAATACTTCAGTAACTTTGTCCTTATTACTTTGAAGTTAATTCTAGTTCTAAGTTGTTTTCACAGAGTGGCAAGTTTTGGAACTTAATTGGAGTATTTATTATTTATTTAAGCCTCAGTGGCTGGTGAGATGAACAATGCTCCTCTGATTAATGTGTAAACCCACACAGAGACAGCTATCCTCAATCAGTGACCTTAATATCTGTCAGGAGTCTGTTACCCTGACCTCCTCTGCCCGGTCATTAGACCCCCCCCCCCCGCCCCATCCAAACCAAACCTCTTCTGACAGATACACGGGGTGGGCTTTTGTTTGAAAGCACAAAAGGCAGAGCAGGAGTGAAGCCAAAAAAAAAAAAAAAAACTAAGAGTCAATTAGGTGATTATTAATTCATGTCCCTTTTCCGTAAACCAGAGGCTTTTGAGCTGCCGAGTCCCGTAAGTGAATTGGACTTTGGCACCTTGTCTCACCTCCCATAGATACACTGTATTATTCAAGCAGCAGAGGGGCTGTCAGCACAGTGCGATGGTCTTTGGAGCAATCGCGCCTCGTCCCTGCTTTCAAGAGGAGAACAAAGATGGCTGCTGGACAGAGTGACTGACACGGCAGGGACTGAATTAACCACAACAGGTCAGCCGCCATTGAAACCCCCCAGGAGAGCAATCACAGCGGCCATTGATGTGCTTTGTCCCCTTAAGGGGTTATCCATATCCTAAAATTATGAGTTACAGCAAACAATATGTGAGGAAGTGGTAGAAAATAAATCCTGGTGTTTCGGAGGGGAAGTACCGTCCTACTATACTGACATGGGGTCCTCATCATCTCCGGAGCCTCTGCCCCCTCATTACCACAGTTCCTGTCTTGCCGTGGCAGCTTCAGTCCTCCGGTTGTAAAAACATAAGCTATCATCCAGCTCGTCCAAAACCGACGAGGCCGCATAGCTTTACGGCCACTTTGCCCAGAACAGCCGCAGTCTGCCAATCGCTTTAAACTCTAACTCACACCCACAGTCCCTCCGCACATGTGGAACACAAGGATCCTCAGCGGTGCACTTTCTGCAAAGGGCGTCCTCTGTTCCCCGGCTCCCTGGAACCTTTCACCTTCACACTGCTGACGGCTCCAGACACCCCTCCACTTCAAGAGAATCCTCACCTCCATTCCCTCGGCATGTTGGCCATTAATATGGAGATGATTCAACTCCCCCAGTGCTACAAGTCTTTCTCTTTTAATGCTATGCTAAGAATGCCTGGATATTGTCTTTTCTTTTTCCTATTCCTACCCAGGTTTTTTTTTAATCTACAGCCTGTGTCAGAGCCCAGAGCAATAAGGGGCAGTGTCCCATTTCATCTAGTAGGTTCTCAGATAATTATTCTGCTTTGAAATGGAAACTATAAGAAAACTAATGAGGCTGCATATGAAATCACAACTTATTATTTAAGTAAATATGTTTTATGTCTGTTTCAAATGTGCCTGTCGGGGGGAGGCATCGTTACATAAAAAGATGGAGGTGTTATTGAAAAAAATTGAAGGACAAAGGAAAGAAATAGATTTCTGCTGTTATTAGTTGGATGTCTGCTTCTGCATTAAAGGGACTAAACTATAAATGACATAATGTCCTGGTCTAACGAGGTGATCGAAAGAAAGGCGAATCCAAGATGAAGAAATGTAGAGGGGTTATTAATTAGCAGCAGCATTAATAATTTCCAGGCCAGTGAACAATAGGACGACGTGATGTTCACCTTTACAGGACACACAGCTCTGGTGCTTGGCCATTAGACACCCTGTGGTAAAACCCATAAACACTGAGCTTTCAGGGAGTTGGCTCACAAACAAGGACAATTTATGGCCTATTATCTTCAAAGACAAAAGGAATTATAATTTGAGGGATGACAAGCACTCCAAGGACGTGATATGAATATGTAAACATTTTCACCGCTGTCTCCAGATTTCTTATTCTACTTAGGGTTTTAAAAGCAATAACAAATCACCGCTGCACTGAATGTCTCCCAGCTTGGAGGAACAATAACATAAAGTTGAATAATTTGATTGTAACTAACCATGAGCATGCAATTTCAAATTCCGCCACAGCTTATATTAAATCTACATATCTGCACTGTTATATGGGGCACGATTTATAACGTGTGCTGTGTCTGTTCCTGAGTGAGCAACAGCGGAGGACTAACAGCACAATGCAGAGCACAATAAAAAAGTGAGCAGACTGCAATGCCACGGTGCTGCGTCTAGGGGATGCTAATCATCATGTTCATTACACCCGACTAAATGAAGCAGCTACAGTGAACAACACAACAGCTGCTTCTCCTGCACACAGCAACACCTGAAAGTGTGCATGTGCATGTTAAAGCACATTTAGGCAAATAAACAGCAGGATGTGGCGCCAAGAACACGCAGAGACACACTCGTGGTGGAGTGGAGCTCGGCCGGCAGCTCAGTCTCCACTTTAACAGTTTCACACATCGGGTGTCGACGTTTAACTGAAAATCATTTGAATTTTTTTTTTTTTTTTCAGCTGCTCTGTGTGAAAATCTACTGCAGGAAAAACACAGCATCAGTTTGGAGCATCCTGCGGAGACAGGTGCTGATTCTGGTTCTGTTCAAGTGACTATGTCACACTGCATCTGTGAGGACATGTCTGGTTTTAACATCTCATCACAAATAATACACAGTTGCTCTTGCGACTCAAACGTCCAATGCCTATTACCTCGCCACAGAAGTCAAAACAACACTTACGCGGTGGATGTTCAGTCAGAAGCGATTAATTATGCGTAAATCTAAATTTAGATTTTATTTATCAGACTCGATATGTGAGAAGTAAAAAAAGCAATGTTTTGGTGCATAATGACTGAGGAAAATATGCACTATTCGCACATAGCCACTGTGTGCGGCAGCTAATCAAATGGTAAATTGGAACCCGCACATCACTTATAATTGGGGCTTCAAAAATACTCCCACGCAGTTGTACCTCAACAACACTAACATTTAAACCCCAGCCAGCGCAGACAGAGTCCTGCATGGCAAGGGATAATAAAAATGGATTTACTGCATGCATACAAGCTGAATGCATGTTGTGTTGTATGCACTTAAGACTGTGACATGACTGCTCGGTAATGGCACATATAAAAAACAGATGTGACATAATTATACTCAAAGTAGACGGATATATATTTTTCTGTAATTCTGAATCACTTAAAGAACTCTAAATAGGTCAAATTGAAAAAACATTTAAAACTGAGTTTTACGAAAAGCGATTGGTTACAGGGTATTAATGAAATACTTTAAACCTTGTTTTTGTCTAATTCCGAGTCTGTCTGAGCTTCATGGACTCTAATGGTCTTAAAAAGGTGGATGATCCGGCCTGAAGTATAATTGTTCATCCCACCCCCACTAAATTGAATGTAGGGAGAAGGGTGTGAAAATAATTATTTATCAAGCTCAATTTCAGAGGAACGGCCATCCTCCCAGCACCAGAATGGACACACCATTTCTCTCTCTCTCTCTCTCTCTCTCTCTCTCTCTCCCCCCCCCCCCCCCACCTCCTCACAAAGGTTCCCAAACTTTCAACACAAGCTCTCTCATATATTTATGTTAAATGTGTCAAATCACATTGTGTCCAGTTCTGCAGGTGCATTAACAAGCCCCTCCTCACCTTCCTATCTCCCCCTGTACTTCGCCACCCTCCTGCCTTTCTCCTCGCTGTATCCCCATACATTCAACCGCTGCATAAATACACCACCCGCTTTAATGGAGGTAAGGATCCTGTTCCTGTGCAGGCGCTCATCCCCTTTTTTCGCCGGTGCTGTCTCAGCTAGGTGAGGAAGGTGTGAGGGAAGAGGAAAAGCAGCTCGTGGCTTTCCGTTTATGCATATTTTATACCTTAGCATTAAAAATGACCCTTTGAATTACTAATCACGCTGCATGATTAATTTGTAGCTACCGCCAACATGAACATTACTGTCCACATACGTTAGGATCTTAGTATTCCACTCGTAATTACTTTTACTGTAACTTACACTTTCTTCTATCTGCATACATTTCCTAATAATGATATACTTCATAACCACACATTGGCTGTAGGGTTGGAAGCATGTGACACTTACATATGTCTGAAAGCGTGCACATGTATACTTATTGTCTATATATACGTCTTATCTTTGACATAAATAAATAAAAAAACTGAATAATGAATGCATCTTTCAAGAGATGACAAGCCAAATACATATGCATTTTACAAAGGCTTCTGGTGTACCTCTAAATGATTTTAATGAATACTGAGGAGCCGTGGAACAAGAAAGAGAAAATAAGATTGACAGTGGCTTTAAAAAGGAGGAAGCCTTTATTCTGTGTTCGCTAATGCCGTCTGTCTGACAGTGACTGTCATTTGTAAAGGAACAATGTTGTGCTCTGTTCCAACAGCTACATGACAGCGATGAGACGAAATACTTCAGTAGTTCTAATGATGGACCTTAGAAACAGCTCATCCTCAGACAGTGGGAGACTGAGCACCTTTCAGATAAATAACAGGTTGGCCAAGACGCTCGTGCACCGTATTCTGCCATCTGCGTGTCTACTGTACAAACATCTTCAGACGATCACAGGCCCGAACAAGTGCTCCTCTGTTTACCAAATGCATTGTGAGGTCTCCCTCGCTTATTCTCCACAAGACAGGTTTTCTTCGCCCGCTTTGAATGGGCATTGTATTCATCAATCGCGAAAAAGTTTGAGGCACAAAAAGCGACCCTTCCATTAAACTACAGCTGTCTACCTTTCGCTGACAACACAGCCTTGAACCCACCACCCCAACCCCCACCCACCTTTTTCACTGACATCAAACAGAACCTCAGACCTGGTTCCCTAATGCACATGCTATTTTTAACTAAGCGTTTCTAATAAGCTGCTGGGAAGCTGTAAATTTTTCATATGCAAGCACATATTTCCTTTGTGAAAACACAGAAACACACTTATTTGGTGATTAGCGACTGACAGAGGGGAGGAAAGGAACTGAATATGCTTGTATCAAATTGCATGCCTTTCAAAAAGGAGGAATCCTAATGCGAGGAGTCGTCTTCCTGTGCACCACAGGTATGAGTGAATTATTAATCGGCCAGCTCATTTTAATGCTTTTTAAAGTGCTTTATTTTGATGTGCTAAAACATACTTTTAGCCATATTCAGTCAGGCATGCATATCATTATTTCTTCCATCAAAGAAGAGTGTCGCCCTTTCAAAGAGCACAAACAACTCAGCCTCATTTAAAATAGAAGTTCGAATATCAAAGACATTTTACAAAGGCTGGGCTTCAAACACTACGATGAAGTTTTTTTCCCTGCACTTTATAAAAAACCTAGGTATGCAAAAGGTCTGAATTGTTTTCCAGCTTTTAACCTGACTAGTGTAAATCAAAACATCCTGCAGTAACACACGAAGTTAGACAAGTGAGAAGCATCAATCCAGGCCTGTAACTGTTCACTATCATTAATATCAGAAATCCTTTCGATTGAATAAGAGAAGTCTCAACTGTCAGCATTAGGTTTTTTTCCCACAACACAGTCATACAGAGTAAATTGAGCATAAAAAGAGGAATTAAACTATACTCATTTGCACTGATGTGTCATAAATCTGAATAAAGTCACTCAAACAAAAGCACTGTCTATGCAGATGCAGTGAGTCACACGCAGTGGAAGGTTTATAGGGTAAAAAAACACATGTTTTAGATTCTCGCTTTAAACTTGAGACGACTTGAACTTGTGTTTGAGACCATGTTACATTTCTGTGGAGAAGTTGGGCATCGGTCTCAACTTCCTCTCTTTTAAACATCTGACAATCTATGAAAAAAACTCCTTTTAACACACAAGCATCAGTGTTATTAAATTAACAAACAGTTTTTAAATCAAATAAGAAAAACTATTTGTTTGAAAATACCAAAATAACCAAACGAAAATGACAACAGCTATGAGAAGCAGAAATGGATCTTTTACATCAGATATTAGCACTGCCATCACCTATCATTGCAGAAAGTCCAGCCAATACTCAGTTGTTACATTTTTACAATGTAGTGCACTATTTGTCATGATTGACCCCATAATGTGTAAAAAGAAAATCCACTCATGCATGAAATCAAAGTTCACAGTGTATCAATGCAGAGCCATTTAAACTCGAAACATTCTCCACTTCCAAAACCAC
Source organism: Pleuronectes platessa (assembly GCF_947347685.1). Lineage (NCBI taxonomy): Eukaryota > Metazoa > Chordata > Actinopteri > Pleuronectiformes > Pleuronectidae > Pleuronectes > Pleuronectes platessa. Next base: position 18,818,060 of record NC_070626.1, read on the forward strand.
ATCCTAAAATGTTCAAAAACATTTTGCTACAGAGCTGCAGCCTGCCCTTGTCCAGAGATTGTTTGGGCCTGAAGCTCCTCCCCTCAGCCTACAAGCCCAGCCCCCTGCTCAGGAGTCACCACATACACCTGTCAATAAAGAGGGCCACATATACAACCATCCTGAGAGAACATTAAAAACACTGGTTGTCTGTGTGTGCAGCAAAACTGAGAAGAAGCCAGTGATATCACATGTGCACACACACACACTCATGGCTCAAGGTGGAGTTCCGCATGCAGGCCTTTCTCCTCACATCACTTCCTGAGCGGAGACAAAACACGGGTCACATGTCACCTGGACATATTACCCAAATTGACAATTTATCCTGAGTGTATCTGATGGGATTTAATGCCTGGAAACCTGCAGCGGTGAAAGAGCAGCCTCTGAGAGTCAGAGCAGGGTTTAGGAGGTTTTGGGGAAAGAGAGTTAAATGCTTTTTAAAAAACAAGGCTGCCCATATTTTTGTTAAAAATGTAATAAGATGCAAGGCTCAGAACCATTCAGGAGCAGGGTCACATGGTTCCTGTGAATATTAGTCCCTAAATATGTGTGGTTGAAATATTGGCCTTACCTGTCCCTTTGGTGAGCTCCTTCTCCCCCCCACTTTCTCTGTCTTTGGTTTGGTCCTCCTGGTCTGTGGTGGTCTCACTAGCAGCCTCCACATCCTCGCTCAGCTCTCCTGAAGGGGGAGGGAGGACGGGATATGTAAATCACCACGCCATCAGAATTGGTGGAAGCACTTAAAGGGACGGCAGCGTTTTTTTCTATAGGAGCTTGCAACAATTACATTTGCTGACACACAGTTGCAAGGCTAGCAGACAAAGAGGGCAGAATCTGCTTTCTGCTCTCTGTCCTGCGCCTGTGTCTGATCAGCGCTGTGAAATTCATTTTGACAGGAATTACTAAATCTGAGTGGAAGTGCAGGGGAAGAAAAAAGGAAAATTGTATTATAATTGTAATTATTATTGCTATTGTTATTAGTAGTATTATTAGTAGTATTATTGTTGTTATTATTATTATACTGGTTAGTAATTTATTCTTTTTCTCCATGTATTCCACACCATGACACATATATGGCTTTTTTTCGGTTTAATGTGGACATAAAACTGCAGAAAGAAAAGCACATGTGGTCTGAAGTGGGCAGATGGTAAAATAATTGTCCGGCCAGTATCCTTCAAGAGAAAGACCTTATACCAGACCAGCCCCTATTCTCTTTCTCACACACACACACACATACATTAACGTCCCCTGCTGCAATCTGCTAGGTTACTTACCAACAACACACGACCCATTCCACCTCATCAGCGCTACTATTGCCAAGAAATAAACCATAAATATTTAAAACTTCAAAGCCACAATTCATTTGACTTTTTATGCCAAGTCAAAGGCAGAAATCCCCTGTAACCACCTTAAAAGCCTCAGCTCAATATATCAGGCCATTTAGGCGCATTGAAGTCCAAACAATGGATATCCGATAATGCCATTTGTAAGTAACACACAGAGGAAAAGATAGCAAAAACAGATAATAAAAAGGGCATCAATCTTCTTTATTTCCCTACAGTGCCCCCTGAACATCCCCTCTGCCTGTTAAGTTTGTTTAAAAGTAGTGGGACTTGCATGCAATAGCATTGATTTGACAACCGTAAACTAGGCCGCAGTCAATAGGCCCTATCAGCTATTACACAAGTCAGCTAATTCTCGGCAAATGTACTTAAATGCTCTTTTGAAAATGCTTTCATGCTCAGGTCTCTAGTCTATGAGCTATTGATATATTGACAATGCTACAACAGCTACTGAAATATCCTGTTCAAGTATTCAGCCCTGCAGTCATCACACATCCAATCTGAGCTCACCACATGATTACCCACAGCCCAAACCACTTTTATGATGTTACATTATCCCCAACACTCGCTGTTTATCCCACCAGTTGTGAAATATCACATACATTGTATATACAGAGTTGTCATTGGCGTGTGTTATTATCACAGATGCACTTTCATCCCACTCTTTCATGGCTATTCTCACAGTCCCTTTTTCCGACGTCATTTCTTACTCATAGACTCTCGTTTTCTGCTGAACGAGTAAAGAGAAATGACTTATGGAGAATAAGTCATGTTTCTAAATGAAATGTGAATCAAATTCTATTGTTTTCTGACATTTCATTGTTTGTATCATGTGTGAAAGAAAAGCTACTGTATCTCAAAAAACTTGAAATTATTTCATGATATTTAAAGTACATTTGTCTTCTTTGTTAATGGAGCTACAAAATTATAAGAGGTGCGTATTACCAAAAGCAAATTACAAATCCATGATTCTACACACAACTGCACGCTTCAACATATGGAGTCATTGTGGAACGCCATTGTGTAAGGGAACAGCTGAGCAGAGAGACTCGAGCACGTACTGTGCTGTTACACATCACAGTTCTAACAGTACAAGATCCTTTTTTAAATAAAGACATTTAAAAGGCCCGACTGTCTCCAAGTGAATATAAGTGTCCCCAGTATCCCACATAAGGGAATGCATTTTGTTCTTTTATTTTTATCCATGTTTCTATTATGTTTCCAAGGCAACCCACGAATTCCATCCAGTGCAGCCCGTCCCGTGCTGGTGAGGCGCAGATCTTAAACATTTACAGAAAAACCAGAAATCAGCTGCCGAGTCCCAAAAATCCCGTCCGACTCCTGCCTGCATAAATCTCCACAACTGCGCAGGAATTAGGATACTGTACAGCTGCGCAGGTGCTCAGATTACAAAATAATCCTCAGGTAAATTTTTTCACCTTTAAAAATGGGGCATGGTGTCATTTCTTCGCTGCGTGACACCAGCAGTGAGACTAATTCCCCACCCACACATTAATACACACGTTGTGCTTAAACATCACAGTGATAGGCAGCCAAGATTCTAATGCCATTCAGCTTCCCTGTACCCAGCCCTCCTTTTCCGGAACACGTACTGTACACGCTCACACTGTGATGTTTTTCTTCCCTGCATTTCCAATACATTTTTTATTTAGATGTTTAATCAACGTATATGACACTTTTAGCACACACAACACACAGCCCCATCCATAATTTATGCAGGAATGAAGACATTTAATTCCAGGAGCAGTGTTACATCTCAAAGTGGCAAATGGCTTTTGCCTATTTCTCGTCTCATCTCTAACGGTATTACAGAATGATTAAAGCCGGGCTGACCATAATTAATGAAAGGTCATGAGTGGCCTAAGAGTCGGATGCAAATGGAAGAGACACTAAAACTGTAGCCATAGATTAACTCTGAAAATAGATGAGGAGAAACACTCAAAGCTATGGCAGCAGGCCATTTCTAACCCAAATTTCAGAGATGTAAAGGACAATAGCCTGAAGGTTGTCTTCTAATTAATTGTCTTCATTAACCATCCTAATACAATGATATGAAACAGTTCCATTAATCTAATCATGCGAGCTGAATAAACCCATTGCCGACACAGAGATTACACTCATCTGTTCTGAGCGTATAAATATCAGCTCTGCTCTTCCAGTCAGTCAGCGGGGACAGTCCATGGGCTCTCTGTTCCAACATCTTACAGAAGGACACACACACACACACACACACACACACACACACACACACACACACACACACACACACACACACACACACACACACACACACACACACACACACACACACACACACACACACACACACACACACACACACACACACACACACACACACACACACACACATACACACAAAGAAATACGCACTCACTCACACACGCATCTAGTCATAGTAGTCTTCCCCTCTCGTGTTTTGCCTGGGAGTGCAGAGGCTCAATCGGGCCCATAGGTGTCACTCTCTACAAGCCGGGAGAGTGCTACTTGCTCACACGCATTAATGAGGTGCAGGGGGGGAAGCAGCAACAGACAGAAACGCACGGGGGGAAAGAGGAGGAAAAAAGGAGAAGGGGGGAAGAAATATGTGGAGATGACAAAAGCAGATGCTATGCAAGAGGCGTCCGGTTGAGATGAGACACTGAAAACGGCGAGATTACCTTCAGATGAGAGAGAGCAGCCTTCCTTTCCCCTGAAGAGCAGTGATTACACTAATGCTAATCAGACTGACAGGCACAAACGGCCTAATAAATAATTGATGGTAACCACTGCACTTTCCAGTATTCCTTCCCAGACTGTGGAGAAGAGCAGCAACAAGTAATAATAGTCACTCTAGATATCTTTCACTAGGTCAGGCTCCTCCTCCGTCCTCGGCCTCAGCAGAATATACCGCCATGATGATGATAGCTGCCTTTTTTAAAGTAGAGAAATACAAGTCCTACCTGAGAAAGAACGGCCCCAGTGTTCCTCAGAGAGTAGTTAGAGTTCATAATAATAATAATAATGATAATAGCAATAACACAGAGTCTTAGTCAACTTCATTGTGTTGTCTATCTCTTTCCTAAGCCGTGGAGAACAGCATGCTGGGGGCCCTCAGATGCGCTTCACCCTCTCCGGCTCTCGAGTCCCGGGAGTGAGGCTCGATCCCGGCTCTTGTGTGCGTCTGTGCTCTCATTACTATCCTTATGATTATTGAGGCCGTTGTTATCATTTTAACCAGGTGTCACAGGACCGCACTGTAAATCAGAGGTGCCCCCCCCCCCCCCCACACGCTTTATCCAGGGCCGGACAGCTTCCTTTTCTTTAGCGCTGCACTGTCGGATAAAAAGCAATCTTATTTCACACTTCACAGACTCTATCTTTCTCCCCTACTTCTTCTTTTAAAAATCCCCCTCTTGCCCCCCCCATCATCCCTTGCACCCCTTTCCTGATATCAAAGTTGGCCTGACTCTAGACTAGAGGGTGCAAAATGAAAGTGACAGGAGGGTACCATGGGACAATGAGACACAGGACCCATGCTGAGGGCTTTCATGCATTGTCCGCTCCTCATATCAGCACCTCTGTGCCCCATATGCAAGACCCCCCCCCCTTATTTAAGAGCGCAACGCACATGAAAATACCCCAACCCATCATACCCCCCTACACACAGACAGAAAATCTCCCATCTTGCGTCCTCACACGATACCTCTCATAAAACCACAACAGAGAAAAACATGACCACAACCTGGCCATAGACACAAAGGGCTTTTGCTTATGAACAACCAATAAACCACAACACAATATTATCAGCAGTCATAATAATCAATACAATGTGAAGTCAAAACGTGGACACATTGAAAAACTGCATACATTCATGCTAATTTGTAAAAGTTGTGAGATCCATTAAAAATGTGGGCTGCAATATTTGAAAATAATTGAAAATAAAATACACATAACTGCAGAATTAATGCGGTAAAATGTATGAAAAGGCACCAAACTCGACTCTCTCCTGCCACATGCACACAAAATGAAAGTGTCTTCTTTCCTTTTTCTCCCTCTCTCCCTCTCTCCCTCTCTCCCACACGCTTTCACACATTTTTTTTGTAAGGAAAAGAAGAGTGAGCTACCTCAGCGCTGCTGGTCGGAGTTACATGTTAGATTCCTGACCTGTCTACGGGTGGTGGGGGGGGCACGCTGGCCTCTCCCTGCTGGCCCTGCTGTGACCTCGGGATCTAAATGTGAATGAATACTTTGTGTCTCCATGGGGCTGAAGGCAGGAGGGGAGAGGAGGAGGAGGAGGAGGTGGTGGGACAGCAGAGGAGGAGGTGCACGAGATGGAGGAGGGGTACGGGGTTAGGGCAGCTAATAACGAAGGAGCCGAAAAAAAAGAAAAACTTAAAACGGCGAGTTAATCACAAACAGCAGTGATAGCTCACACTGCCTTAGAACAATATCGCGGCAGCCCCCCCCTCCTCCTCCTCCTCCTCCTCCTCCTCCACCACTCGCTGCACTACTCTCCCGGTGGTGCCTGCTCATCAAACCAGCCTCATCGTCCACACAACACTAAATTTGACCCCCCCTCCGCTGCCTTTTCAAAGTCACTGCCCATTTTAATGGATGCTCTGTGCATTCGGGTCACAAAGAGCCACACAGAGAAGTTTTGTTTTTAATTGTCTTCTCTAGCAGAGAAGAGAAATACACTTAAACACGCTAACTGCCTTTTTGTGGTCTTGATAATTAGTAAATTAGGAACTGTTATTGAGCGGCATGCAAAGTATTAATTTCCCCCAAAGTGATACCTCGTGGGAAAAGACACTAATTAGAAATAGTTCTCGTGTTAATGGCATGTTTAGATACATTACAAATAAAGTGGATAAAGTGAGCGCCGCTCCAGTTCCCCTCTCTTTGTGTTTTACTTGAGTGATGAAGGAGAGGAGGATCTAGGTTAATGTGGCTGCACAGGGAGTGAGCATTCAGGGACTGCTCACGCTTCTGCCCCAGCTCACACACACACACACACGCACAATGACTTCCTTGAATGTCCAAGATGATGGCCGCTCACTAACGCATATTGCGTCCACAATGGAGGACGCAGGCTGCACATTTCCCTGCTAGGATGGTGAGCTAAAAGCCTGGATGTGGGGGGGCAACAACATCACTGGGCAGTGCTCTTCCATCTACACCGCCTGAGGGACACTGCTCTGCACAAAAAGTCACTCTGCCTCTCTGTCCCCCCACCCCCGCAGTGCATTTATGCTTATCGTCCTCCATTGCTGCCTCCTCTTAAATCAACCTCCTGTTATTAATGCATCTTTTTTCCCTTTCTTCCTCCCGCTCATATTACAATGCCTTCACCTATTTGCAGCCATTCAAAGGGACCGAGCAGAACTGGGGTGGGTTCACGGAGTGTGGGGGTGGCTCAAGGGGTATATGGAAAAAAAAAGCATTACCACTGTCATGAAGGGCAATCGCATCAGCTCTGAAATATTCACCAGTGGGTTGGAAAATGCGATGGTACAGTTATGACAGGCAGACAGGCAACTCCCCCCACCCGAGCCCACAGTCCCCCGCCCCTCTCTCCATCAGGGCGGAAGCACGGTGGACACTCTGAATATGTATAACCCGGAAAATGTATTGATTTTTCATTTGGCAAAAAAGGGACACAAAAATCACATAACCTGAAACTGTCACAGCTCTTTTGTTCATAGCTCATCTCTCCTGATGTTTGGCTTTTGCCACAAACTCTCTTTAATTACCAGGTACAGCGAGCTTCAGAGCCTTTCTCCACAGAGACGCAGCCACATACAGCCTGCTGGGCTTAACAAGACAGCCCACATCTATTATATATGACATACACCCAGCAGCTTTTGTTTCATATCTGACTAATAAGCGCACTGAATATGACTATACCCACAGTTTGTTTTGTTATTATACACAAGACACAGTGCAAACAGCTTTCTTGATGAAAACCATGAAAATTAAAGAAAAAATAGACGATCCCATATTAAAGATAGCACTTTCATATAAAAACATGTTCCCTGCATTTAGTTGATGTGCTTTTCTGAAGCAGTTCTGCTTAACATGAAATGTATCGATCTAAGTTTCCCAGGTAACAGGCAGGTGCCTGTATGTTTGTCTGAGTGTGCACACTTGTGTGTGTGTGTGTCCATTAACAGGTACTTATCTGTTTATCTCTCCTTTTAGGCACTGCAGACCAGTACAGTGGACTGTCTGAAAAAGATCTCTGCCTGTCGATTTATTGAATGCACCATTTGCATATCTTTGTAGTGCATCCATCTGCCTGTGGACTGTTCTGTGGAGGTATTAGCTCAGAAAATCAATGTTGCCATGGTTGGATGTATGTAGCGCCTGCCTCGGCGCGTGTTAGGAGTCCGGCTCACAGATCCCACATGGGTTCTATTTACATGAGTCCTGGCGGTCCTTCAATCTTTCTAAACTTAAAGTACACAAACACATTTCTCTGCATGCCCCTCCAGAGTGGGCTGGTTTGCCACCCTCCTCGATGGTCAGCCTGCCTCCCAGTCTCCCTCCACAGCCCTGCGCCTGACGGGCTGTTTGTTTATGAAAGCGTACGCCGAGATAAAACAGAATCTGACAAGGTTATGAATACCAATTCCACTAATCAATTTTATTTAAACTATAAAATCTAGGGTAACATTGACGTGTTTGCTCTCGAAAGTTTAACGGTCTGATAAGTTCTGATGTTTAGAGATGAGAGGTGGAGGATGTTTCTTTTTTTTTTACCTTATTTATTACATTTATGTTGCTCGTGAAATCACACAGCTGTACAAATATACAGTATATAAGGGGACCTTACAATGATTTTTTTTTTTTTTGTCGAAGCTGCAATGGCCAACTTTTCTTCTAACAACCACCTCGGCTGGTTGCTCATAGCTAATTGCTAAAGAAATCCAATGATTACACTGTGCAGCACTTTAAAACATCCATGAGAGTGCTACCACTTATTGGGTCAGAAAAAAAAAAAAAAAAAGACTTGCTACCTCCATCCATTCTGTTTCTAATACAAATCAAACACAGCGCGCTTTCTTTCACCATTTGTCTTTCTTTCTGTTCCTCTTTGCATAGCCCATCCATTACTTTCACATGAAATATGAAAAGGCAATATCCTCTCTGTGTTTGTACTGAAGCGTAATGCGATTGTGTTGTCATTTATAGGAAATAATCGCAAACCCCTCTTTCATTTTCCAGTTCAAATAACCATGAAAAATTAGCCTTCAATGTCAGGGAGGACAACAAAGGGATGCAAACAGACTATTGCTTCACCACCGCGCTTGACATTTCTCCTTAATAGGAAAACGGGTGGTTGTTTCTATCTTTCGTTTTCAATCTTTTTTCTTTTTCTAACCTCATCTTTTCCCTAATTAAAAAAAGTTCTGCACTCAGGTCTTTGTAAATCTTTCCGAGCCTTTATTCAGAGCCGACGGTCCGCGTGTGAGGACGGGCTGGAAAACGCTGGTCCCGGGCACACTGTTCATCAGCCCCCCTAGCCCTGTCGGCCAATGGCTACTGTTGGAGGGAGATGTCGCCAGACAAACACTATGGGGCCTAGGTCGCCGTGACTACCGTCCAGCAGCCTGATAGATAAATAATTCAAGAGCTATCAGACTCCCTGGCAGCAGAGCAGTCCCAAGAACACACACTTAGGACACAGCTTGTAAAAGCCTTTCTAACTGATCAGCATTTAGCCCTTACAAATGATGTACAACCAGATGTCTGTACCAGACCCCACACAATTAGCAGTAGTCAGTGGATCCTTTTAATTTAGAGAAATCTTTATTTTCAATGTGAGCAGCAAAGTAATGGTAATTGCTTTCTGTATTACTGCCATTAAAGGCTTAATAGGCAGGTTGTTTTCCACTGTAATTATGTACAAAATAATCTACCAACTTTGTCGTGCAATTATCGAAGATGCATTTAACCAAGTTTATTTTTTGCTCGCAACAATAGATATAAAGAAAGAGAACAAAACTGAATATCAATACTGCACCATCTGATGTCTCCATCTGTGATTATCGAGGAAGGTAAGTAAATATTTGAGGGTATCTTGAGGTTATGTCTCAATCCAAAATGAAATATTGAACAAAATATTGACTTTTGGGATTCATATATTTCTTATATCTCCCCCAAAACCTGATGTTAGATGTCATAGAGAAGCTTCAACGTTCTCTTCTTGCTGCTGTTTGCAGTGAAAAGAGGTCAAATGACACAAGATCAAAACAAAATTACAACTAGATGTCTATGCAAATATGCTTCTACGCTTTTACTAACATAATACTTTAGCCTTATTTGCATACTTTAAAAACTTGATTTCATCTGGGAGCATGGCTCGTGATGCATACAATGAAATTACCACTCAAAGGCTAATGAAAAAGACTCATCTCGCGCAATTAGCTGCTCCTTTTATTCACTTCTCCTAATGTATTAATTTATTGTGACATAATTTCTGGCAGCATCATTTATTTATTTGATTATGCGCACACCTTACGATCATAATTACTAAATAGACTCGGAGCCAGTCGATGAGACGTGAAAAACCAACTCAACCACCATTTAAAGCAGTTATCCTTCTTCTAATGTCAGTGGTATATCCAACCTGTATTAATCTGAGCCTGATCAGTATGCAAAATTACTTTAGGCTTTCAATTTTTACCTGAGCTATAAAAGTGACTCAGAGTGACACTTGACAGAGCGGGCCTACACAGTTCAGCCTGCAAGAGGGCTCTTTTCTTGTTGTGCTGTTAAGTTTATTCAAATGACTGGTTCTAACGCTTGTTCAGTCGAGTGGTCCCTCTCAGAGTGGGTCACATTTACTCTCTTTCTAACCGCAGTTTGATTGTTTATTATCCGACGATAGATCTCGGAAATGACAAAGAGCGGTACGTTTTAAAGGCCTGTGCGCTACACGTATAAAACCCATGTACACCGATGCACAATCGGGGCTTTGTCTGATTCTTCATGAACATGTCACGATGCTGTGAAAGTGGTTATGAAAGCTCCGAGAGGGGTGTGGATCTGCGCTGCCCACTGTGCTGCTCTCCAGAGAACGAGACTTGGAGTGATTACAGTCAAACACAGCTACTCAGTTATCTTTGGCTCAGCCACAGGAGAGAGAGAGAGAGAGAGAGAGAGAGAGAGAGAGAGAGAGAGAGAGAGAGAGGACGAGACAGAAAATGGAAAAAATAGAACTGATGATGTGGCTCGAACACGGGCCAGCTGCTCTTAAATGACCAAAATGACTAACATGTCTTTAACATAAAAAAAAATTAAATAGACAAAACAACTCAGTAGCAACCACTGAAGCTTCTGGATTGTGAAGTGAAGCCCAATGAAAAGGCTTTACAACATCCATTTTGTGCTTGGTGATCAGGTATGAGGAGGAGGAGGAGGAGGAAGGGGAAAGCAGTGATGAAGAGCAGAGCCCACTGGCAGGTAGGTGTTACCCGCCTGTCCCTCAGCAGATTCCACTAAGCACTTTCAAATTTATGCACGTTTGCGGAACATCATGACACAACATCACATAATTTAAGATAACTTTAACTTTTACAGGGAGCCGTTATGTTAATAGGGGAAGGATCACAACAGCAGCTTTTGCAAAACGCTGGGTTGTTTGCTACCCTCCTCCACCTCGGCTTAATGCTGACGCTGCACACATGCATGGAAATGAGCAGGTTGGTCAGCGCTGGTGAGTCCCCAGCCTCTCTCTACGGCCTGGTCAGGGATTAACAGCGTCTGCCCTACGGAGGCACAGCCTGCTGCTAAATTGCCTCTGTGTTATATCGCATATTACGTTTTCTATCGTATACGTGGCTGTGGTTGTTAGTGCTGCTGTTGTTTATATAATGGGCGCCGTTATTGTCCTTGCTGCAGAAGACTCTTCTCACTCATTAGCCAGGGGTTGTAGAGTTAGAGCTGAGAGCCCAATAAGGTACCAAATTAATTATTCATCTCAGCGGTTGGTATTTGGGTGCTGCCGTGGGGCCTGAGGCTGGGACTCTAACTAACAGAGGTCTGCCTCTGGAGGCTTGCTGGAATAAACAATTGGGAAAAACATATGTTGGGCTGTAGGTGTCAGTTATGGCGAGAAAGCAAACGCTAATCACCAAACTAATCATTAAAACAAGCTGCCTACAACAATAGGCCCCTCTGCGGAATCGTGGTTCCTCCCCTGCGTACTGATCCAACATCCTAAAGCTCCATCATGTCCTCAGTCTGCAGCCTGCTGCTGCCTCATGAATGGGCCCAGATACAGCCCCCTCCTCTTCATTCAGTCCTGGCTTATGTTAGCTCCAGCCAGGACCAGTGGCCTCCTGAGAAGGCTGTGATAAGAATTCATTTCTTCCTATTATGTGGCCTTGTCCACTGCCTCAGTTCATCAGTTCAGTGCAACCAAGTCAATGAAAGGGCCTGTAATGAAGCAATCAGATGCAGCCTGGTTCTCTGGGCCCGGCACTCCATCCGCGACTCCCAGACCCTCGCTCCCAGTGCAGGGTGTGGGTTGAGGTGGGGGCGGTGATGAGGGGAGAACGGACAGACTGCATGGACGCATTAATTCAAGACCTTGCCTTTCATATACTGGAGGATAAGCTGCTCTCACATGTGCTTCACACCAGGTCTGCTGTCTCCTGTGGGCTCAGAGAATCATCCAGTTTTAGGGAGCCCCATTAGTTTATAAGCAGGCTCTTCGGCATTCCCACTAAACCAGTCAGTCGGGTTTCCGTGGGATTCTGCTACCAGTGGCGCTGGTTCGATGGAGATCTCTTTCTACAACTCCCTATATCAGCATCTAACCTTTTCACTCCACTTTCTCCCGTACCATCCCTTTTCCCTCCTGCCTCCACCTCTTCACATCTCTTCAACATGTGGAAACTATTACGGGGAGTTGGGGGAAGAATGTATGTGTTGAATCTTAATCAGTGCCTTAAAGTAGGGGATTCTGGGTCTCCTTTGTCTTGTAATGCTGTGAAAGTTTCATCGCAAATTAAAAAAAAAGGGCCTTTTTGATCTACCTAATATTGTTTTCTCTCCCATTGGGGGATGGAAATGGTTGGCGTTATCTTTGATCAGCCTGCCTTCCTTATCCTCTCTCATACGCACACATATACGATACAAACACAGATGAGTGCAGAGCTTTATGGTCTGTGTTAGGGAGCGGTCAGAGTTCAAAGCTGGGATACAGAAGCCTGGAAATACAGATATGAGAGCATAAAAGAGGCCAGAAACGTTATTTGAGGAAGAGCAGCGATGATGTCCACACATCTAATGCAGAGATAAACTTGGATTCCTTGTCGCTGGTAAGGTAAAGTGAAGGAAGGTGTTGCCCAAATCCCACACTTCATCTGTATCTTCTCTTCCAAACCTCCACAGTTCAGCTTCTGGCCGCTTTGACAAAAAGACCCTGCAGCTGGATTCTACCTGACAAGAGCTCCTTAACAAGCAGCAGTCATTAACCTCAGGAGCAGGCAGCTGCCATGTGATGTAGTGCACTCGGCCTGCTGCAGAAGGGCCCTATTGATCCCGGACATACTTGGTGCCTTCCTGGATGTTTATAATCAATATGCAAATGGCCCGCGGCATTGATTCAATATTAATTTTCAATTAGGGAATTCTCAGGGGGTCCTGCGGGGTCAATACAGAACCATTCAGAGCAAAGGCTTGAGCAAGTTGCAGGCATTGACGTTCCTCTACCCAAGACAACTTACTTACTGTTTATTTAGCCTGCCCTGCTGTAAGACCCGATTAAGGCTTCGGATAATGGGCAGAGAGACAGATGGGCCTTTCTGCACTTCTGCAACACTCATTACATGAACTGGATTTTGGTCTAAAGGGCTTGTCCCAACTAATAAGTCATCATCTCACACTTAGTTCAGTTTCTTATTTTGTTAAGTCGGATTATGTAGGAATATTTAAGTCTAACAGCCAACTTCTCCATTATCTTGTTTGTTTTTATAGCTTCTTAAAACCTCTCCCCTAGAAGTAACTGATGGACATATTAGTGCGGACATTACACAAGCCTAAATACAGACATAGCCATGTGTCAATTATTAAACACACAACAAAATTAACACACTGGAGTGATACTTGGGCAAGATGAAACAAAACAAAAATTTTCAGACAAGCATCCGCAATTAATCGAAACCAACTGCAGCCACGACGTCACGCTCAATGAATGAAAAACATTTACTGTAAATGCATAACTGAAGACATGGAGGGCAGGGCAGGATGATCAGCATGACTGTCATTTAACACGTTATTGTTTCCACAGCCAGACTTGTCACACTGTACTCTTCGCTCCTCAACAGTGTCAGTGCACTAAAATGCAGAAAACCCTGTTGAGTAAAAACATTGAGCAATAAACGAGGTAATGAATTCCAGGTACGACAATTCTTACTTTAAAAGCATGAAACAATAGTATTGATTCATGAGCCTGCTATTATTTATGTACAGACAGTGTGTCTGTGCGATAGAGCTGTGGTTTGTTACTGGGCTGGGACTCGTCTGCTCGCTCTCTGTGGCAACTGTCAAGACAATCAGGGTTTTGTGGCTGTGGACACAAAGTACCGACATAGCTTTTTTAACCACATCAACAGCACTGCACATAACGTACAATTAAAGGTGTAATATTGACATGCTTTTGGAGTTATTAACCCACACCCTGGTTTGTTACACTGAACTTTTAACTCTGCACCTCTGCACAGCAGTTCGTTTGAGAGAAGACGAGGAAGGAGGACGTGGAGAACAAAGATCCTCACAGAGACTTGGCTATTTCAGCTCGTGAAGTTAAAAAAGGGAGAAACAAGTTGGACAGGATTAGGTTGGAATAAGAAGCCGTGACTTCATAGCTGTTGTCTTTTAAATACAGTCCTGAATATGACCCTTTTTTAAATTCTGCATTTGTTTGATAACCTGTGGAATAATTTGACAACATGTTTTTCTGGGGGGGCCAGAGCGCAGCCTGATACAGCCATGTTAATTCACACAGCAGTAAAGAGGCTGCATGAGAAAATTGCTAAGAGTAAAACAGAGATAACCTGGTTGGACTATTTGCTGCGCTTTTTCCTGTAGATGCACTGCCTGAGGTAATTGGTTTAGGGATAACATTAATTACCACATTGCTCATTAATGAACGAAGCCTTTATTGGTTCCATTGATCACCGGGACCTGTTAGCCATCATCCTAAGCAATGGTGGATGTAACAAGCTTACATATTGGCATATCAATTAATGTAATCAATTTCTGTCAAGCAGTTACCATCCCGCCTGTCTATCCCACCCCCGGTCCGATCGCCCCTGTCTCTCTTTTATCATGTATCTGGGAGGCCCGGGGAAAAAAGGGCGGCCGTGTCAAACCAAAGTTTATCAAGAGATTGTCTAATTGTTGCTTGAGTCTGGGTTGTTGCGATGTGGAGTGACTGAGCTGATGTTGGGGTGTCGGGTTAAACTATTGGCCATTTGCAAGAGTAGTTCATGGGATTACAGAACCTGAAATAACACACAGGAGGTGTAAGGTTCATGCAATAGACGGCTGGGAGAAAGAAAGTTAAGCTTATATGACACACGAGCTGAAACTAATGTCAGTTGATATTCTAACTGCAAAAGCTCACTATATAAGTTACAGAGTTGTTGGCGCTATGGCACTCTTTTGTTATCCTCATATATTTGTATCTGTTTTGGGGTTTGTTCAGTTTTGTGTCCGTCCCACTCGCCCAGTGACTCCTCCTGCTGTCTTCTCACATGAGCTCATATGGACATTAGAGTGTTTACAAGGGGAGCTGGCTGGAGAATGTCCGCAGCAGCTGACATCGGTTCTCTCCTATTTCCAGGAGATTATCTGGAGTTCAATGCACATCTGAAACCAGCTTAGCAAATGGAAAGCAGAATCCAGACATGAGATCTGACGTTCAGTTGGTCTTCCCTCAAATTTACACTTGGATCTGACATCGGAACGTTAACTTCAGTCTCTGGAGAAAACCCCCTGCTCAGCTCCAACCTCCTCTTTTTATATGAGATCAATGTGCCTTTTGAGGAGTCATTGATTACAACTTGGATTCCTCTCTCTTCACGCGTCACACATGCTCCAAAAGGGGTGACCGCCTTCGAATACAAGGCTGCCGTG
This sequence comes from Pleuronectes platessa, assembly GCF_947347685.1. NCBI lineage: Eukaryota > Metazoa > Chordata > Actinopteri > Pleuronectiformes > Pleuronectidae > Pleuronectes > Pleuronectes platessa. Next base: position 18,833,614 of record NC_070626.1, read on the forward strand.
CCCGGGTGTAACATGGTGAAATTGGTAGAACATCAGGGATGAATGAGGGAGCGGGGTGTGATAACTGAGAGCACACCATGACAAAGTGGAGGGATTTACCGTTGGGCCCGCAGCACTTCATTTGCTTAATAACAGATCATTCCACAAGAAAGTGGCTGCTCTGAGGGGGATATCACCGAAACGAGGATGTCTCACTTGCAGAAATCCTATTTGAAGACAACACCTTCTGAGCGCTCATCCTCCTCCACGCCTAAGACGATCCACGCGCATGACAGGCCCCATTAATATAACGCCCTGTGTAACCTTGCTCCTTCCACTCCTCTTCCAACAGGAACAAAACTGATAGGCCAGGAGGAGGGGCATTACGTTCTGACTGAGCATGTAACAGAAAAGCGTGGTGTTGGTTTTGAAAAGATGTCTTACGTATCATCAACTGGAGCCACAGGGTGAGAGAGGAAGGCGGGAGAAGTGTTATAATTGTGTATGTATGTAATCACATTGGAAGCAATAGTGCCCCCTGTGATGCCCGGGACAAAGAGGTCGACCTCGTGCCCTCTGAGTCTTTTCACGGAAACATGTTTCTTTTTGCAGAGGATTTGGGTTTGTTCACTTCTGATTCTTATCTGAGACGTCACTTCATCTGTGGCTTACTGAGAAAACATAAACCATAATCTGACACAGGCTGACACACAAAGGCCGGACCTTAAATCCATGTTTCACACACTCAAGACTAAATTCTTACCCTTTACCAAAAACCATTGCCACGATAAAGAATTTGTCTTTGCCCACTACACCGTGCATGTTAAACAAAACACATTTAACAATCCCATATTCTATTGTAGCTGCAATTAACTCTTAAGTACACTGTGTGGAGTGTGCCTCCGGTGAGTGCCGGTGTATTTCTGTGAAGGTCACCCGGAGAGAGAGAGAAGACAACACGTTGGCTGGACAGTGCGTTGTGTCGTGTGGGAGAGCAGACGTGCAGGCAGTGAGTCGGACACCCCTTACTCGCATGATGCAGGACCTCCTGAAGGCCCCTGTCCCCCGAGCAACGCACAAGTGGGCTGAGCAATTAACAATTTCATGCTGATTGCCTCAAGCATGTTTTGCTATGCCATAAAGATAATAGCATGAAGGGTGCGGCGGCGGCGGCGGCGGCAGCCCCCCCACTCCCCCGGTGTTCCTCTATTGCTTCCATCTCTCAATTCTCTCCAGTGCAATTCACATGTTGGAATGGCACTCTGCCTGCTCGCTTTATTAAAGACACTCTCCCTGCTTAGAGGACGCATTTAAGTGAAACAAAAAAAAACATATAAATATATATATATTTAAATATATATATAAAGATGACTCCCTGAAGAGTAAACAGGGATGATTATTAAAGGGAAGGAGAAAACTAGAGTCTCGGTCTCCCACTGGCTTCTTGATTTGAAAGTCTAATTTGGCAACTGCACACAACAGGCGTGCAGGTAGACAAAACAAACAGGTTCCATTTCCCCAGACAAACAGAGCATGCTCAGAGTGGCTGCTGGTGACAGGCCTCATCTTCTTCATTCTCCCCTCCATGGCATGACAGCAATCCTCTCTGACCATGGAGCTCACCGCTGTGCGACAGGAAAATCTGTGCACCTCTAAACCCGCTCTTCGTCTACACAGCGGAGCACGTGAACACTGCAAGAGCATGAAACTTCTCCCCTCAATCACATTAGTAGGTGTGTTTGTGTAGTTAAAATTATGAACAATAAGGCCTGAATGATCTTTATTTCACAACTGCAGATATTTATTTGTCCAGCAATAGCACAAAATCACAAGGTCTTGAAATAATGTGTTAAGTGCATTTCTAGAGAATGTGGTATTTTCTTTGTCACTTTGTGATAAAGCACATTGTGCATGAAGACAAACAGGTGCAGTCATTATTATTGTGTGGACAACACTGAATGCAGTAGACTGTCCTCAGCCTGGTGAGTTCACGGTACCTTCAGTACAAAGAATCCATGAAATGTCTCATGTTTGAGCTGAAGCGCTGCCTTGATTCCACTAATGATGTTCCTATGTTAATGAATGCAGATTATTTTTTATGTCTCTTCAGTTGGCAAAGTGAAAAAGTATAATTTCTGACTAATGGTATAAATTCATAAATTTCATTAGGTGGAATTTAAAGAGACCATTTCAGGTTTGTATTACACTGGGTGAGTCCCTCTATTACCTTCACTTCACTTTGTCACTATTATCATCGTGGCAATTTCGTTTTCTGAATATATCAGTAGAAAGTTAGAAAGAGGAATAATATATTGATTAAAAACACAGTTAAATGACTGACTGCATTAAGTTTGAGAGTCTCACTATTCAGACACATTATTAACAATCTACCCATGGGGTGATTGTTTTTACTATGTGAAAAACAAACCCTAAAGACATAAGGAGGAGCGGTGGACAAAGGGTTGCAGCACCAGCCCCCTCTGGCCCTCTGGCCCGCCCTCTCTGACCCCCCCCCCCCCCCCCCCCCTCACCTCCCATGCTTCTGGTCGCCCTTCCACCCCTGGCTATGTGTGAACGTGCAGCTGCCGCACTGACAGCCACCAACACCTAAACTGAACATGGTTGAATTACAGACCCCATATTGTTTATGACATGGAGCCTATCATTGATTTGCATTCTTAAGTGGTAAACACACACACACATACACACACTTACCCTGTGATAAGGAGAATCATGTTTTTGCATTAATTTATATGAAACAATGTCACCCCCCACAACCCCAGACACACCAACAACACGCGCGCACACACTTATAAATTGCAGTCACATCCCCCAGCTAGGAGGGGATGATAATTGCGGACGGCCAATAAATTACCTCTGCCTCCACATCAATTATAAGCATCACGTCTGGCAATGAGGAAAATGAGATCTTGTGACAAATTTCATGAGGCTTGGCTGCCCAGCAGCCTTTCTTAACATGCTACAGATAGCAATCCCTTATCTAGCCTCTGTAATGGGGAGCTACGGATAGAGAGATGGAGCTGCAGCCATTTAATTAAAAAGCTGGGGGTAGGGGGTGGAGAGGTGTAATTCATTGAAAAGGCACAGGAAGGAGACAAAGCCTTTGTCTGCAATACATATTTTGCTCAATATTGTCACTCATCAGAGGCCAAGCTTGTATCTCCTCTGACAGCAATTCTGGAGATTTTGCCCGTCTTTGTGCTCATCTCTCCACTGTTTTCCTCAGTTTTTTCCTCCCTCTTCTTTCCTGTTTTTTTTTATATTTCCCAGGAGTCCACTGTTTTCTCCGCTGGGACAGCTCCAGCATTTTTTTTTACGAATGACTGCGGTGGACAGACAGTGGCACTGAATGAAATGGCCCCTGCACCTAATTGTATTCCCACCTGGGGAAAGCAGGCAAGGGCGGAGGCTTCAAGAGCACAGCAATGAGGATTTATGGCAGATGGGGAGACGGCAAAATAAAACACCAAAAGGGATGGCTCCTAAATCTCATTCCCAGTGCAATATTCATTGTTGCTGCAATCGGGTGTGCTGATAGAGCACTGAAAAAACGACTGCTGTGTTCAAATTATGGCTGTACTCTCTACTAATATTTAACATCATTAGAAAATCATTAGAAAACCATCATAAAACCTGGGATTATGACCAGAGCATTAAACACAATGATTATTCGGTGTGTTCCTTCCCGCTTTGCCTTGGAAATGAGATTTGCTCTGCTGCGGCCATGTAGGGGAGAAGTGAGAATATTCTTCATAATTACTGTAACATTTGAAAAACATTGGCTTGCATAAATTACTATAACATTATGCAGTTGTGTTTGTCTGCCCAAAAGCAAAGTTGAGGGCTTGCATAGGATATCATTAATGCATTTTCATGGGGGTATCAGCAGGAATAAAGCCAATATTTTACAAAACCCCCATCATATGAAACCATATAAAACACGAGTGTAGCAGGGACACACTGATTGATAGCATGAATAAAAAAAGGGAGCATAACAAATAAAAAAAAGGTAATTCTCTTATTGTTGGCTGCATCTTGGTGGGACATGAGGGACAACAAAGGCTATGATGTCATGAAACCACAAACCATTAACTAGATCAGTAATGGAAAACCAGCTTATTTAAAAAAAGAAGGCAGTGTTGAGGACTGGAAATACACATGTGTATATCCTCTACTGTACTCAGACGTGTGGCTCTTCTTGAAAAAGGGGAGGGCCAACAGTGTCAGAGTTGAGTCTTTACTTTTTGGGATTTCTCGGCAGCCCCATTATCAAGAGCAGCCATCAGCACAAAGATAAAAGATCCTAATGGAGCTGGCCCTGGTGGAGATGAAAGGTGCAGAGATGGCACACTGTTATGAATCTCTAATGCAGCCCATGTTTCTAAGGTAATGACTAACTCTCAGGCCTCTTTCACAGGCTTCCCTTCTTAGGGCCTGAGCGATAAGGTCTCCTATTCCTTGTCATTAAGTAGTCTGCACTCCGATGATCCCCTGTCCTCGTTGGAAGCCATCCGGAGAAGGTACAGATGATTTTAAGAGAGAGAAAAAGCACATCTGTGTTTTCTCTGACTTAGCCAATGGATTGACAAAATCATCTTAAAAGAGAGGCGAGGCTTGAGATATTACTGAATGTGACATGGTTTATTGCCACTCCCCAAAACATTAGATTTCAATGCGAGGTAGCAGATGGCATAAGCTTTATTTTCAGAATAAACATGTCTACTTCTCTGAATTAAACAAAAGAAATGTTTCCATTCTTTCATACGGCGAAGCCTGTTTCAGAGGAGGTGAAGTCAATGCCCATCGTATTCTTTTTGGGTCAGGACGGGCTCAAAGCTAATGTGAGAGCAACCCCTTGTAAAGCTTGTCAGGGTAATTGAACTGACACTTATGAGAACCAATGTTCTTTTGAATGCATTAGTTGGCAGATATTCATGCTTTTGTCCCTTAAACTTTGCCAGCAAAGAAAAAAAGAAAAAGAAAAAAAGAGATGGCCTTTGAACAACGGGGAGAGGTGAAAATACAGAGTGAGAGAAAGAGCAATTCTCCTCTCCAGTCCCTTTCACAGAACCTAATGGATTGTGAGCACTTAATGCATTAATCAATCAATAACTCTCACTGTACATCAACAACGCGACCAAGTTATGAATGACCTCTGCAACAAAAAAAGGACACTTTAATGCACACAAGATTGCTCATAGGTTAGTAACTTGGGCCCGGTTTTTATCACGCATGATTACACCTTCACAAGGCAGCAGGCCATTAACAGTGCACTAAATATACTGAGGTTAGTTGTTATACAATTTGCACATGGGTTTGTTGCAGTGAAATGCTGTGAGCTAGGTCTTAGCTGGGCTGCTGATTATAGCATACTTAGAACACATATTTATTAGGAGTTTCCTATCATACCAATAGCACCAATATATTTTTTACGGCTTATGCATTATAATGGATTATTGGTATCGCAGCCTTGGTCACTAAGCAACGTAAGAATTGCTCCGGCCTGCTCATCATGAAAGTTAAGTGCTCATCTTTGTAGTGCGGTTGGAGCACTACTTAAAAAGATGGTCTCTATCTTTAGATAAAAGAATAGGAAACCCTCAGTTGTTGAGCGGAATCATTTCAAGTACTGGTGTACACTCCGGCGGTTGCCCATTGAAAGTTAATTTCTATGTTTCAGTTAAGGTCTATTGAATAATCTGTGCGATTTTCCGATGCTTTGTATCGGCCGATGGTGACACATGACAAGAAAAATAACTTAGAAATGATTAAATATTCCATTATTATTTTACGATTCCAGACATGTCCATGACTGCAAATCATTCATTGCACATTTGCAAGACCTCGTGGCAGCGACGTCTGAACTCACGGAGCGATCAATTTTAATAATTTCTCATTAAATGATGGGATTTCTTCAAACTGATAACAAGAAAAATGTAAAGACTCTCTTCTAAGGGCGAAACTATGAGGAGAGTGACAAGTGTAAAACTAAACACAAAGTAGAAAAAAAAGGCGTCTTTCCCTCACTTTATTTATCTTTTTAATAGTGTAGATAAGCAGGCGGGGTTGAGGACGGGGATGGCGGGTTACTACAGGACAGGAGGGGAGCGGGGTGGAGGTGCCCCGTGGTGGGGGGTATGTTTCTGAGTTCCCGTCCTGAGCTCTGGCGGAGTGTGGAGGTGAAGCGTGGAGACAGAGTGGAACGGACAGGAGCTGACTGCAGAGCGCCGGAGAAAAGAGGAGCCCAGAACAAGAGCACAAGCTAATGCTATTGTGGTCAATGCACAATGGCTCCTGCAAAGTGACTGCAACGGGCCCTTAAACAAAGAAGGCATTTCCATTCACTCTCCCCCACCCAATTAGATTCTTTTGCCCGGTTTAACATGACAAAAACACAGGCCATTTTTCCTAATTCTGGCTGCCACACTGGCCTCATGTGCCACCTTAAATCGAGTAAAGCCTGTGAGCGTTCGCCTGTGTGTTCGACTGTCAACGACTTGTGACATGGATTCAAACACATCCACTGTGTTCTCCATTCTGCACCGCTCACACAAATATGTGCCCCGACCCAGCTTTCCCAAGTGCTTGGAATATTCTACATATATATGAGAAAAACTCATTTCCACAGAAGCCTCGCTCGTCAGGAACTAAGGTTAATTTGTTTCTTTGGCTGAAAGAGAGCGGAGCCGGACTTCAAACCAGATGTCGTGTCCTCCAACAGTTCATGTGTGTTTCAAAGGAAACAATGTTCACTGCACATTACAGCAAACAACACAACTTTAAGACATTAACAACAAGGGTATATGTTTCTGCAAATAGACAGTGAAAAGACAATGTGATGAGGATCATGCACCAAAGTATTTCAAAGTAATTTAAAAAACAATTAACTGTTAAACTATGGTACAGTGTTTGTACTGCAAATTGTGCTTTTATGGTATACCTACTTTATGTGTTTATGTCATATTTAGCCGTTTTTATAGTTTTTTCACGAAAGATAAATATCAAGTAAAGTCAAGTAAAATATTAGGCTCTTGGCCTAGTGGGATTTTGTGTAAAACCATGCTACAGTAACATTATGCGTAAGGACATTTTTGACATGGACATAATTTAATTTCGCACCTTGTGGACTATAAATAAGACCCCATGGTATCCACACAATCGAATCAAATCAAATTTTATTTAAATAACCAAATATCACAGATGTGCCTCGAGGGGCTGCCTCAAAGTATAACTAGAGGTGGTGGAGGTTTAAAAAATGATTAAGGCTCAGGTTATTTTATGCAACATAAATTTCTTCATTAATGAACAAATTTATGTTGCATAAAGTAATATGCAACTGCTTCATATTTTTTTGTCTTTTCTCATCAAACACATGGATGAGGATTTTAGTTGCTGCTCATAAGATTAATGACTCATCAACAAACACTAATTTGCACGAGCAGGCGTGAAGCTTTAGTTTAACTTTGAGATGATATGATGAACAGATTAACAACATGCATGTTTCTTGACATCAATATGTGTCTTTTACACTTTTCTACAGCACATATATCGTAACATTACTACAAATTAAAATGAAAAACTAAATCCTTGTCCTCCTGAGAGGAAACTGGGAAATGTTTTATAACAGCACTAACGTAGGCCAACACAGAAAGGAGACCAAATAGCATGTCCTACCCTCTTGACTGTGCAGTGCAGCTGAATTGACTCGATATGCTCCTCTCTATGCTTCCTGAGCAAGTAGCATGAAAATTGACCTTTGCTTGCTTTTCTAAACAGTGGATTACTCATCTTAATGCCTCAGATTGGTCAGGGTCAGGTTTTCTGTATGTCTGCTAATTTTCTTTCTTTAAAAAGAAGAAATCCAGAGGGATCCGCAAATGAATGTGAAAAAAAAGTAAAGAAACATAAATGCATAAAAACAGCAATGCTTTAGAAATCATAAAATGACTAAATATGCAGCAACCATTTTGAAGGCAATGTTTAACGCAACAAAGAAACAGATAATGTTTTCCTTTTTTTATACTCTTGACTTGACTTGCCCCTTACTGTTTTTAGTGTTAGTACAATAAGCAGTTAAGTCTGTAAACAAGGGACAAACTTATATTTCATTATTATCCATGTCTGTGTCATATGATGCATGTCTTGCCAAACTCACACAGGGAGTCAGTAATTTAACATTATTGCTAGAGCATGAAAATGTGTGTTGGTATTTGAGAGGGATACTGCTGAAAAAAGTTGTTGTTTCTTTAAACTGCAGGGTTCATTTAGAGAACCAATGGGCTGACTCCTCGTTCATTTCCCCCAACCTAAAAATCATCCATTACTATACTCCACCGAGCTGCTCTCCTCCAAATGGACAGTGGGAGGAACAAATCCACAGCCAACTGATAAAACAGCAGTGGCAGAGAGAGCGGCGATTCCAGCCAGACAAAGAGAGACTGTGAAGGATAGGTCATTCACTGGACCAGGAGGGACACCATAACTCTGAGTGAAAATGTCCAAGATAGTCACAAAACAAACAGTATTTTGTCTCAGGCTGTCGCTGCACAGGCGACATCCCATCTTGTTTAACAGAGTCGGGCCGCGAGCCTGACTCCCTCCGAACCTGCACTTCCTTTCTTGAACAAACAGCATTAACACAATCGCTGCTGGACAACACACAACTAGACGCACTGTTACGTTATGTGCTAATCAGCCGCGGCGCTTTTCACAACACTCAGATACAGATACCCACTGTCTCGCTGTGCGTCAGGTCTACTGTAACATTTCAGGGAAGCCTTTAAGTGATCTGTGATCAATAGCAGCCCACTGTGGCCTGGTATCACATGCAAAGTGGTGTGATAATTAGTGCCTCCGCCAAGGAGGTTGTGTTTTTGTCTGCGTTTGTTTGTTTGTTTGTCTGTTTGTTAGTTGGCTGGATTATGCAAGAACAACTGGATGATTACTATGACACTTAGAAGGTAGAAGGACACACTGTGGGTCAGGGAAGAGCTTCTGGTGTGGATCCAAGTCAGGGGGCGGATGCAGGAATGGTTTTTCCCCCTCTTTAACATTGTTGCCATTTCTAGTCATATTCCTTGATTTCCCAGAGAATAATTCATATACAGATATTTATGAGTATATGTCCAAATAAAAAATCTGGATCAACTGAGTTTAGATTTCACGAGGGGACTGTTGAGCTTAGGCGGAGGTGTGAGTGCCCCTCTAGTTGTTATCTGACGCTGATGCTCAGCTACATATGGGACAGGGAGAGGCAAGGGACATATTTGTGTGAAATTCAGAATAATTCCCAGCATTCACCTGTGGAAAGTTCCCTCTAATGTCACACACATCAACATACAGAAGAGCCTCCATCCCACTCACATTATATTTTTGTGTTTTTCACCAAACTTATCCTCATCCACCCTCTTCTCACCCTCCTCGGGTGCTGTGTAGTGCTACTGTCAAGCACAGTGTGAATCAATGACTGGTGTTCACGCCCACAGGTAAAGGTTAGAAAGGTTCACTACTGAATTATTTCTGCACTTCTCTCATTGCTGCCATCTGCCCGGCTGCTTTTAGTTGATGCGGTTGAGGCACTGGAGGGGACTCTTTTCACTAATGCACCGAAAACATGGATGCATATGTGTATTCTATCCTGTATTTGTATATTTTTTAGGGTAGGATGCTATTTTCACACATGCACACACACACACACACGTACATACACCCTTTCACTTCTGCACACTCGGCTCACATGCCTATCTATCAGAGAGTGGATAATGAATCACAACATCTGTGCTTTCATCCCGCCATTGTTTCATCTGCCTTTATTCTAATGGAGCCTTCAGAGTGTGAGGGCAACTTGCTGCTGGATAGAGCATCCTTCACTCTCTGGTTTTGTTTTGCTGTCAGCGAGGCCAATCGTCTCTGCTGGAGCCGGGGTGAACTCATCCATTGCACAGATCATGCCCTTTGATCCACCAGCTCTCTCTGGGGGGTACAAGCAGCCGTAATAAAATGGCTAACTAAAACTTTCCGAGCCTCGACTCGATAGTTCCCAAACTTTACCCCGGCTCTGATTCTGCCTATGGTGAAATTGAGCCGCCTTATTCTGACAGCGAGCAGCGCTGCTCGCCCGATACCAAAACATAGTAACAAATGAAGCGATCTAAGTGTTTAACAATTTATTGGTTCTGGTTCCTGGACCACCTGGCAAACACTTGCACTACAATCAATATCATAGATGAGAGCACGCTGAATGTGGGATGATAATGTGCACCTTAGGGGGAAATTTGAGTCAGCCGCGATGCAGAAAACCTATGAAATAAATAAAATAACACAACTATACATTACCAGGAAAGTGCAGAAAGGTGCATCTCCACTGTAACACAACTACTTTAGCAACAGGTTCATTATGTGTAGAAAATAGGCCGATTCTGAATTGATTGACATAGACAACGAACCACAGTTGATTCGATAATGAGAGGCAGTGGAGTCCTGTTAGTTGTTGAGAAGTATTTGTCCAAAAATACGTATTCTCATATAATAAAGCCTCGCTCTATTATACGCATTTCATATGAATCAGTCGTTGGACTTGTTTCTCACTCATCTCATGTACCTGTGACATTACTGCTGCTATAATTAAACCCATCATAGAGATTGTGTCTTTGTCACCTAATCTATTCCCTCCTCCACTGTCTGGCTCCGACTGGAACCACAGACTTCCCGCCCTCGGCCCTGACTGACAGCCTCTGTGGAGGCTGTGGTCAGTCCACGTGAGTGACATGAGGGGCAGCAGGGCTACTTCATTACCTCCCTCCCCTCGCTCCTCCTGATCCTGCAATCCAGTACCTCACACCACCTCTGCTCCAATATCCAGCAGCAGAGCCTCTAGGCCTGAAAATAGAACTCATTAACACGTTTAGTAAGTACAAATGAGATGACTGTCTCCTGATGGACTGTCTATCTTTTGGATCAGCTTTCAAGGAGAGTGTCTGGTAATGACAGGAGAGAGGGAAACCAATATTATAATGTGCTGCCCTTCTCTTCTGAAAATGGGCTTGATGACAGGGAGAGCCTCTCGCACCCACACACGGCCTGGTCCTCGCTGCGGACACCTATGTGCGTGCTCATTTACGGCCTGTGTGAGTTTGCAAAATGAAATCCATTGCGCATTTGCACCCACATGACATAACTGACAGTGAAATCACACACGGGGGAAAATACATACAGAGCACACACCGGGTGGACTCAGCATCAGTCTCCCCATCTACAACAGGCACTTTTTAGTTGTTCCACATGTATCAGCTTGTCCTCATGGAATTTATTACTTCTCTGATCATCTCTTTCTTTCAGCATCTTTGTCAACAGAGTAAAATCTTTGACCTTTACTGCATAATGCATTTCTTCTCCTGCTTAAGCTGGAGGATTGGACAGACTGGCAAACCAGGATCCAGACTTTACCCACCTTCCAGCCTGAGGACAAAGTTAGTCAGTATTTACAGAATGAGGGTTCAGTCAGGAGGTAGTAAAAAATCTGGACACCAGACGTTTTTATTCACAGCCAATCCCAGAATAGAGTGGCGGCTTTCTGGTCAATTTGCTATTACAGTATGAGCCAGCAGAGGAATTCATAGTGAGTCTGTCCGTGAAGCAGGGGGCACAGGGGAAGCAAAGACTTGCTTCTGTTACTTAGTGCAGCACGGTCATATGAATGCTGATACACAACTGGAAAATCTATAAAGCCATCATTTTGGCTTTTTAATAAACGTCTAGTCTTTTGTAATATTTTCAAAATGAAAAGTAATGTATTTATGAATTTCCTGGCACGTTCTGTGGGCAGCAAACAATTTCCTATGCTTCCTCGATGCCCTTCGGACAAGGATTAGCAGGCAGGCGACTGACGGAGGCCTGCCTGAGCTGCGGGCCCTCTGGGGCCCTGCTCATCCAGGCCTGCACAGTCCTCATCCTCATATCCACTCTGCATCACCAGGGCAATAACAGCCTTTATTAAAAGCGCATTGCAGCAGTGTCTGTCTATACAAGTTACTTTCAGATTGGCCATAATGTGGCATGTAGAATGGGTCTGGTGGTTAGGGGCTACAATATCCTGTTTCGGGAAAGGTTTACTTTGCATTTTAACAAGCATGAATAAAAGAGGACATTCCAGAAATGGCTACCGTCTGTTTTGCTCTAGCTTGTAGGGGGCAAAAGCTCGGGCCATGGCCTTTGCATGCCATCAGAGTGTGACCCGGCTCACCTCTGATTTTACCTGGCTTTAAAAGCTTTAGCTCCGCCACTGGACATGCAAATAACTTCTGTAAGATAGCAGGGAAAGGTAAAGCCACGATGATTTGGATACATCCCGTCTGCAGTTTTTGAATCTCAATTCGAGCTGCAAGGTGTAAATGGAAACCCGGAAATATGAGTGACTTTCCCCTATTTGCTCTATTGGCACATTTTTCTGTGTCACATTCCATTTTCCAGCTTTTTCAGATTGTCTCAAGAATTATGCATGAGGCAGGATGGGAGCGGGCGGGATGTGGGGAGGGAAGAAGAATGCCTCTGTTGTCAGGACAGGCCTTGCTATTAGGTGTGTGACCCTGAACACGCACCCCTTTTAGTGAAACAAGCAATGGATCTCATATTGGATACCACTATTATGCAGTCATTTGTATGCATCCTTCCATCTCATTTCCATTTAATAATGCACACGGCTCCCCCTGCCCAGTTTCTCAAACTGGTCATTAAAAGTAATGCTGATCTAAAGTGGGGGCTTAAGTTCCGCTTACACGTTGTCACGGTGTGGTGGATGAAACAACTGCAGAATCAAAGTAAAGATAACCAATACCCAGACTGCACTTCAGCCAAGGCATACTCAGGCCTCTGTGTCCAAACAGGACGGGAGACAATGAGTGGTGGCTGCCCAGGCGGCCCCAGCCTTCTCCTTCCCAGCCTTCCAGGCTCACAGACAGGGATTTCCTCCTGCGACGAGAGCCAAGCCGTCACAGCCCAGCGATCAAGGGCCTGCCATCTGTGACTGAGGCGGATTTACAGCAGGAGCTAATCCACACTGTCAGCCACGTTTATTCTCCATCTCTGCCTCGTCCTTACACATACGTATAAACACACACACGTACGCCAAAGCTGAAAAATACCAATATTTTACTTAACTCTCTCTTTCTCTCTAACACACAAAATAAAAAGCAAACATTCCTTGCAGAGGGGGCGTCCTTTTTAGAGACATTCATTCCATTCTATGCTCACGAAATAACTTTTGAGTTGATTAAATGTTAAGAAATGAGAAACCTCAATGTGTCACTGAGTTGTATGCCCTGGTGACATCGTTCATAAGAAATAGGGTCATCCTACGCTCAAGTGTCACACGCGGCAGCTCCCCAAACTCCTTCCCCCACTTCTACACTCGTTCCTGACTGTTTCCTCTTATTCTCCATGTACAGCATTGGACTCTCGTGCACCCCGATGCTGTGCGATGACACTCGTCAGCTGAGCAGTCGCCATTAACACCCCACACTTGACATCAACATGGCGACAGGTTTTTACTTCCTCTCTGTAACCTCTAAACCTAAAATATATATTGTCTTCATGCTGTCAGACCAACTGTCCTCACACGTGAACATTTTAGGAGAGTTTCAACATTTTCTCTCTCCCCTCCCATGCCAGTTTTTGTGTATACCTGCCACCTGGTAATGACCTGCCACCCTTACAACTAGAACTGTTGCAGCCGGTGCGATGGTTGAAGTCTCTACACACAGGTGAGCTTTGTGGCTTCCCTCTGAGGTCTTCCTTCTTTCCCCATAGATTAAGGGTTAAAGAAGACAAATAGGGCAACATGCCTGAGCAGCACATTTTCACTGTGAGCGTGAATTAAAACAATGCAGGCCTGTTATCCCTGCGTTACTTTAATTGGAAAGAAACCTCATTTCTGCTGTTGTTGCTCTTCTTCGAGATCCACGTCCAGCCCACAGGAGATTTGTGATACTGAATCTCCACAGTATATGTTTGCTGCATCCTCATAAGGGGCATTAACATGCAGAGATATAGTGTAAAACATACCAGAACAGTCAGCTACACTTAAAGAGCATGGGCTTAAATTCATTATTGTCTAAAATGGAGGAATTATATATAAATATTGTCATGCTACCATTTAAAACCACCGTTCTGTTTAATGTTCTCATGTGTTTGATTATATAGTTGCGACCAGGTTTCATATGTTTTGGGAATAATCCCGGGCAGGCATGGAGCCCAGCATCCAACTCTAGCAGAGAACCACTCACAGGATCACAGAACAGCAGCAGGCAAAGGAATTACTGTCTAGGTGACCCAGAAATCCAGGGGCAACTTTGTTTTAACAAGCCAGTGAATGTTCCCCCACTTTAGCAACTGTGCCTCGACCACAAAAAGAGCTGTGTGCCACAGAAGAAACAGCGCGGAGGAAATGAAACATTACACAGAAGAGAGCGGTTCAGCCCAGTTGCAGGGGCGGAGCTATGACGTGGACGGACGCTGTCGGACCGAGGCAATTGGGGTGTGAAATGGTAGAAGTGAAGATAACCACTGTCTGCGTGCAAGAGTGTGCACGTGCGTGTTCAGTGATGCAGCCCAAACACAGCCCTGCTGCACAGGCCCATTATCTAACCTTATGCTGGGATCCCTCACTGTGGTACACACATAGGCATCTGGCATAATCAAAAAAACAAAAACAGATAAACACATTTATCTGCAAACAGGACAACAACTCCTCCTGCCTGATCACACAAGAGTGAATTCCCAACCCCCAACCCTTTTAACCTAAATGGCCCTTCCCCTCTTGCGTGTTCGTTTGTCCACTGTACTGTAGTCATTAACATATTTGGAGTGCAGCGAGCAGAAAGCTTAATTGTTCCTAATTGCTCAGCTAAATATGTTCTCTAATGATTTGCCTCAGATCTGTGACTGCCTTCTGCGCAATTTCCCGGCCGCTGGGTTCATTATCCCTGCCTCCTTGGAACAAAGCATCTTCACAGGCTGGCCCCTTTTTTTTTTTCTCCCCCTACAGAACACAGACAGCGAGTATGTGTGCGAGGCAAGGAATGGTTCCCTCTTGGAGGGGAACACAATAGAGCCCCTTTGTCAGGGCACAGGAGTTAAAGTGATTAGAAAACCAAATCTGTGCTAAGAAAGAGTGTTAATTGACCACAGCTCACTCTTCTAAATCAGTCTATAATAAATAAGCAGTCAGGCCACTTTGTTTCAGACATGCTTCTGTTGTTGTAGCTGTTGTCTGTTTTTTGCTGGTTCTTGTTGTTGTTGCAGCTGCTGCTGTTGTGCAGCTCCTCCTCCTCTTTAGTCTCAATATGTCTTTAATGGCCAAAAAGGACAGCTCGTGTTAACATGGAGAGCCGGCTCAGCAGGAAAATGATTATTCATGAATTTACCCCACAATCTTTTAGACCTTCACTCAGTTTTGTCAATGATAAAATCAGACTTAGTCCTGCGGGTTCTTCCTGTTTTAAAATAATGATGTACATTTGAGTTTAATAATGGTATTTGAGTTATTTTAGTAATTTTTTTCAGACAAATATAGCAAAAGTTCAACAACGATAACAAGAACCTGTGTTTAAATTATACCTCGTCGTATTTTCTACACATCATCCATTAATCTCAATTCCAGAGAATAATGTGAGAAAGTAAAATGATCAACAGTGATTGCAAAAGTTGACAATTCCACCATGCAGTGTCTCAGTTGAGCGATGGCTGGGTGTGTGTAAAAGACAGAATGGAAGGATCAAGAGAGAAGAGAGGAGACACACAGATACAGATAAACTCAGAGAGGGGCCACAGGGGCAGGTCCTGACCTGTGTCTGAAGAAGGGCATTTGCGGATGGTGAAGATGGAGCTGAGGTCCTCCTCTTCCTCTGGCAGGCCCTTCTGCAGGCGCTGAAGCTTCCTGAGGCTCTCACTGCGCTGGTGCTTCATGGAGCGCACATGCTGGATCAGGTTGAGCTTGGCCTTGGTCGAGTAGTTGCACAGCACACAATGGTAATAGCAGGCATCACCCTCCACCGAGTTCTCGTGCTGCTGCAGGTGCTGTGGGAGGGGAAAGTGAGAGAGAGGGCGAGAGCGAGAGAGAGAGAAAGAAAGGAGGACAGATAAAGAGAAAGAGGAAAAGAGAGAAAAAAAGGTTATTGTAGATGGCATATAGCTGGCTAGGCACTACCGACTCACTTTCACTCACACAGTTGGCAAATGAACAAATCAATTCCCAATCAAAGACCTGTTGTTTAACATCCAGACCTCTTCCACTTCAGGACAACTGTTTGGACTACGCACTTTGCCTGCGTGAGTGTCTGTATCGGCGGACTAAAAGGACAGGGGAGGCCTGCGAGGCACGCAAACCTCAGGGGCCCCGGGCGCGTGCAGGAATCGCATCAGCCACCCTTCAGAGGCTGTGGGTCCACGGCCTCACAGACGGAAGGGAGCATTGATCCCCTTCACTCAACAGAAGCCTCCCGTCTCTGAAAAGGAAACTCCAAACATCTGCCTGTTTCACGCATGGGATACTAAATATTGATCACGGTGAGTTAAATCCCCGCTCTTATAGAGAAAGAGAGGCAAAGTCAGCCGGTGGTGAGGCAGGAAGGGGGACGGAGCGCATTCTGAGAGAGACGGGAACATTCCTCAACAGGAGGACAACCTTCAGAGGACAGGAAATCAGCGCCACAACTGACCTGTCAACCCCCGGCACTTCCTCCTAGACTCCACGGCAGGCCTAGTACTGGTCTCCAGCCCACCCTCCCTACTGTCACAACACTCCAAGCACCCGGTAGTGACACGTTCCCACCACAACCTCCTGTCACACCACAGAGCTCCAGTCTAATTACCTCCTGCACGGCTCAATCAATGATGCAAGGCCAACACAATATGGCAGGGCCTGGTGTGAGCAACAGGGTTATTGACCATTACCCTAAAGCCTCACACTGATGGTTCCTGCATGTTTACAATAAAAAGCCCCAGTCTCAGTATGGCCACATGTGTCATACCAGTCATGTGCTTCTCCTATATCAAGCTCTGGAGTCTCGCTGCGGATATCTGTGGCTGCGATCGATGTCAATCACCACAAGTTTCCCTCTTTCGACTCTAATCTCCTCGGCCTTCATATCTCGGGTGAGACATGCTGAGGCGACTACAACATGCTGTCCACGTCATTTCTAACGAGGTAAAATGCAATGATGGAAATTAACTTGCAGATAGAAGAAGCTAATTACTTATGTCATTAAAGCCCCTTTTCCACTGGTCCAAAAATCCACCGACACCAACATCAAGCTTTTGTCTGCAATGGGAATGGATACAATCGGCATTCACTCCCGGGTCACATGACTCTGCTGTAGACACAGGTTTTTATCGGCTCCGATCGGCCCTGATGGAAACGTGACGCCAGCCTGAACGCGCTAATTTGGTAAGAGTGAGAGCACCTCAGATTTCCCAGCATTCATGATGTAATGGGGGAAAAAAAGGATAAATCAATATCTAAAAGCAGCAATCCTCTTCTGCATATGGTTAAAAGCGTCAATCAGGTTTTGTGGGTCAGTATTTTTGATCAGGATATATACAGCTCTGCATTTAAAGAGCATAAATGACCCTGTGGTCATTTACCTTGTATTATCAGACTTACACTTAAAAGGGTTTAGAAAACTGAATCATTCTTCAAAAAGAAACTGAACTATCCCCTCCTGCACTGGATGCCATGTGTGGCTGGCTGCACAATGTGAAAGCAATGGAAACATTAGACATTTAACCACATTACTTTGAAATCAGGTGTTGACAGCCTGGTGAAAAAAAAGTCATAACAATATTATGCCTTCCTAAAATGCCCTTGTCCCTTTCTCCTAATGTTTAATTTTCTGGCAATATTGTAATATTGCTGTGGGGTTTTCTGAGCTATTGTGTTTCATTCTCGTTGGTTTCATATTTCTCACTTCTACACCTAAAATGTGCATTAAAACATCGCTTCCAGGAAAAGGAACAGGAGTTTTTTTTTCTCCTCCTTTTTGTGAGCCCCACAGCTCGGTGTAATAGAGTTATTAGGTGATTGTAAAAGGCTGTGTGTCTCTGTGTGCTCTCCTTTCTCGCCTCGTTTTAAGCCATCCATGATGTCATGAATAGGTGTTGCTGGATATTGTGGGAGCCCTCCACCTCCTTCCCCTCCTTTTCCTCTGTGCACAAATATTGCATCAGAAAATAAAGGTAGAGAGCGAAACCTGAGAGACTGATTCAGTTATAGATAACACCAAATCCATCATGCAACCTGCTTTTAGCCATAGCAGATGTCTTGAATTAAAAAAAAAGAGAGAGTTCTTGCCGCAAATGACTCAAGGCTGCAAAAATCTACGAAAAGACAAGTTTAAAAAAGAAATGACAGCACCTGACCGAAAACTTCAAAGCTGGTCTCAGGGGGTAGAGAAAAAAGTCTGAGAGTTTTATAGTTTCCCATAAAAACCACAGGGTTTATATAGGAGTGAACTTGAGACTGGCTGCCCCAGAAATGGCCATAATTCACTGTAAACCTGACTATCCAGGAAGATGGTCTTAACAGGGCCAAAACCGGCCGGCCCCAGGGCTTGTAGCTGTGTCTACAATGTCAAATGGTTACACCTGTAAACCAGCACTTTCACCATCCCTGCACTGGCTGTGACCCAAGGCAGTCTGGGGTATTTTGTTCAGTGAATGGGGTAAGAGATCAATCCAATGACCGTTGGGGTGGGTTCCTGTTCATTCAGTATTCCGGAGAACAGAACGTCCATGAGAACGACCCCTGGTCAACTCACGCACAATTTTCTTCAAATATGGATTCTCACTGGACTCCTTTGAAATCATACGTGTGAGAAAGTATCACATCACATCTGCAGTATGGACACGGCATATTTGCAGTTCATCTCCCTCTCAGGTTCGTTCACTCACTCACTCACTCACTCACGCACACACGCATGCATACACACTTTTAATTTGAAACATAGTAATGCAAGAGACAGGGCCTATGTCTGTTTCCTATGAACCTGCAATGAAGCCCCTAGTTGATAAATCACCTCCAACTGGAGTGCAGGAATTTGGCGGCTTAATGAAAAAGTCATGTCGAGCTGGGAGGAGTTGCCGGGCCCGGCTCTGGGGTTTCGAGGCGCCCTGTCGAGGCCCCGACGAGAGGGGAGCTGTGGAGCCCAATGGGGGGAAGCCAGCTGGGTCAGTGGCCCGGGTTCAATACCGCTGAACTGTCTGGGAATTTACAGCAGTCGAATAAGAGATAATACAAGTGTGGGACTGCCGAGAATACAGTCAAGCATTCAACAGCAACCGGGTGTGGGAGACATGCTGTGTGCAGGTGAAGGCAGGGTGTGTGTGGTCCGATTGAACAGATAAGATCACAGTTGCACATGGATAGTAGGTGCCTTGAATGTGACTTGAAATTCTGTATTTATTTTGCATTATTTCATGAAGAAAGTGCAAAAAAATCAGATGGATAAGACGACCCTCCAACCTACTTAATTACCTTTGTTTTATATATTTCCAAACATGTACCACATTATATCTAAATGCGACAGATCACCTTTTTCATTGGGGTTTTCTGCTGAGAGTCCAGTTCTAAACACTGTTTTATACCACGGCACTTTCCACAGTTTAAAAATCAGCAGTGGTTTTTCAAGCCTCTCTTCGTTGGAGCACCTTGTCTCTTTCTGTGGAGGCTGCAGCAGTACTCTATGCTTTTTCAGGTAAAGAGGGACAGGGGCGGTGTGGGCACCACCCCATCCTCTGGCTCACAACTCCACGGTGCACCTTGCTCTCTGAGTGGGCAATGCACGCCTGTATCAGTTTCACCACCCACCCGGAGCACTGCATACATCTGCATTTCCATCCACTTAAATGCAAAGTAAAAGTGCACCTTTAACACAAAACAGTGTGGTTGCTGAGAGAGTCCGGCTCACACAAGATGGAGGTGGGTATTACTGGAAGGGTGGAAGGGAGACAGAGAGCCGGTAATTCCAAAGAATAGCTCCCCATGGACTCATATAATACAGCATGTGCACGCAACAAACACGTACAAAAGTATAGATACAAAGAGTACACACAAACTCATAAACACACTCAGACAGGCACACACACACACACACACACACACACACACACACACAGCCGCATACCATTATGATCATACCCTAATTTCCACCATTAAATTTGGCAGTGCTGTTAATACAAAATTAATGCATTAAAACAGATGACTATCTGTGAGCTAAATAGCTATCAATTCTAAGAGAGCTGCCAAATTCCCTCTGTGAGAGAGAGCCAGTGAGTATCTGCCTGGATATTGCTTTGTAATTGTCTCGCTGATTCTCGGCACTGAGAGCTGGAGTGTGTGTGTGTGTGTGTGTGTGTGTGTGTGTGTGTGTGTGTGTGTGTGTGCACATAGACGTGTTCTTCGCGGTAGGCTTTCGTCGCTTATAAAACTTCTATTCTCACCTGAAGTCATGCACTGCAATAGAGTGGACCTGTCTCTTTTTACATATAAATCAAAAAATCAGAGGCAGGATTCTCTATTTTATCACCTGAAAATGCTAAAACGAGTTTCTGGCCTGAAACGTGTTGGATTAAGTCAAGAAGCACCTTTGTTTTTCAAAGACAGTGATGTCATGGCATCAATCATGGCCAATGAGGTAACTGTAATTCACTCTGAATGGAGACAATGAAATGTGCCTGTCGGGCTGAAAAACACACTTTCGCCAAAGGGAGAAGACAACACCCGTATATGGTTTAAGTGTCGCTGCGTGTCAACTGTGGCCATAGTACACAAGGTACTCTGGAGTATATTTATATATTTGGTATAAATAGTTTTGGCACATTGTAAAGATGTCAACATGCTGTCCAATGCAGAATGTAATGAACCCGGATAAAGTTGACTTTCAAATCAGATTGTTTTAATGATTAAAGATTAAGTTTGGGGTCAGGGTCTTGAGAAGGAAAACATTTCAGTGTAATGACCTCTCTCTTCCCAGCGACAGTGTTTTTGTAAACGTGCAGAGGTTTGTTGGGGGCTTGATTCTCATATATCTGCACTCTGGGATTCCCCTGGAATGTAAGCAGGTTATTCAGCACAGCGCAGCAGAGTGGCTGGTGTCAGGGAGAGCTCTCAGTTCGGCCTCCGATTCCCTCTCTGCCAGCAACACAAACAACAGCTTTAACCGCAGAGGCCCCACTGGGTGCCAAGTGCGGTGGCTGCTTTGAATTAGCCACTGCAAGCTGCAACATGCCTAAAACTTAGGTTGTGGCTTAAGGGGGCTGTGTGTTCCCGGCCTGAACTGTCTACCTACTGCTTCCTGAACCTCATCCACACCCTTGTCCTTTCTTTCCTTTTACTCCTCCTAATCCCTGCCATCCCCTCCACCCCTTTCTGTCCCTCTGTCTCAGAGCCTGTGATATAGTAAGTTGCTTCCTCTACTGCCTTTTCGCTATAGAAATGATCCATCGCTACCGGTGAATAAAAACAAGCTGCATATTTGTCTCTGAGAGGGAAGAGAGAAACAAAACGGTCCTCTGTGTTGGGAGGAAGGGCAGCGAGGTAAAGATGGATGGCTGTAGGTGTCCTTGGAGAGGATGACTTAACATGCGCCCATGAAACAAAGTAGCCTGAGAGCAGTCATGGAGACACTTAAAGACGATACAGCTACTGACGCTCCACACCCACCACTCTTACTTACTTTAACATTAAATAAAGCAATAATTATTGAATTCCGTTTGAATGAGTAAGATGCTAGAAAGTAAACAATGGGTACATAATTGCAGAGGGAAGGCAATCAATGCAGGCAGTCATTTGGGCCATGTTGATTGTGTAGGCTGCTGTATGTGCTGTGCGTGTGTGTGCGTGCGTGTGTGTGTGTGTGCATAAGTGTGTGTGCATAAGTGGGTGCACATTTGCGTAGCCCCTGCAAGTCTAAGGTGAGCTAAGGGGTGTATGTGCTGTGACAAGGAGCTGAGTAATACACTCTCCCATACGCACGCACAAAACAAGAGTTGGGTAATCCCTCCTTCAATAATGACCCAGGGCTCTAAACAATAGCTCTCAATCAGCTGATCAATGTGTCCACATAATTCATGTGCGAGTCACTGTCTTTGAAAGGGGTGTGGGGGGGAGGAGAGGCGAGCGGGCGGTAGAGAGATCAATGCCCTGTGTGGTGATAACGAGCCTGGGCTTATGTCCACAGGAGCCCCGCACTGGCGTCCAGGGTCTCTCTCATTAAGAACATTTGGATAAGCATGGCTATACATACATAATGTGCACTTCCAATCGGAGCCTGATAAATACGTTTCACCCGCTCCTTTAATGAGCTCGGTCCAGCGTTTGTGATGCGACGCAACGACTCCAAATCAGGCAGGAAATGATGTCAATCCCCAAATAAGAACAAAAAAAGGAAAAACAAGCACAGCAAATTTAACAGCAAGCTGCTGGCCTCCTCTTTCAGTATCTAATTAACAGCTTGACCTCCTGGTGCTTTTATGAAAGCCATACTGGGAGGAGCTCGCCAAAATTGCAGTACAATAAGTCTGCCTGCAGGAGGCGAGGCTGGGATTGGGCCATGGGGGTACCTATACAACTGTTACAGCCACTTGATGACATGTGCACTGGCAGGGTACCATCTCGAACTGAATGGGGGCAAATCAGGACCTGCCCTGGTCCTTCTCTCCATTACCCACAGTATTGTGTCAACATAACAACCCTCCAATCAGGACAGCAGGGACAATAATTACTCGTACTGGGCTGGAGGAAGAAGACTTTTTTTTTTTGCATATCAGCTAAACAGGATGTGCACAGCAGGCTGAGATGTTCCGATTCAGAGATTCAATAATTGGTCATTGAATCAGTGTTTTACAATTGTCACAGCTGTCTCTGTGTCCAAAACTGTACAGGCCAAAATAACATTTTAGCTAGACACATAGAAAAGAGGCAGATATGTGCAAGGAACTCAATCGGCTCACACGTAAGCGAACGTCTTAATTCTCGAACAAACATCTGAATATTCCTCACAAGGAGACAAAGAGGATTTCATCAGGTACCCACTATCTGTCATCTGGCCCTGAAATCTGAAACACTGGTGTGACAAGTCAATATTGATTGTATATTTAAGTTTACAGCTTTTTTCCAGATATGCTCACTGTGATGAAGTTGGGCAACAACAATCAACCGGATCCTCTGTAGTATAAACGCATGAGAGGCACCACATGGACTGCCCAGATCTGGTCTCAGCCGGACTGTAGGTCACTGTTGTGTTAGTAAGGTAAAGGCAGAGAAGCACAGCTGACGAGAGCCTCCAACACCTCGCTGCCTTCTCATTTGTCACTGGCCAGCCACACAATGGCAGCATGGCCTTGTGGAGGCACTCTGGGCAGCGAAAAGCTCGTTAGATGGAGACGGAGGATGAAATAGAGTTTTCGGAGAGGGCAGAGTGGAAGGAGCCCCATCAGAACGAGGGAGAGACGGTGAGTCAGGGGCACCGGGGGTTGTTGGATTAAGATACTGGCAAACACCACTTGTAATGATTAATGCAGTCAGTGGGAATTAAATTCAGAGCAGGAACATTACCCAAACACAATTAGTCCTCAAGAACAAACATCACACTCTGCCGTGAATGCAGATTCATTGCCATATCACTGTGAGGGAGACGCCATCAGAAGTCAGAAGGACTCCAGAGGTAAAAATGATCACGTCTGACGTGGTTAAGGTTATGTGTCCCCCTCCTTCCTTTATGGTTTCTAGGATCCAAAAACACCCCTTAAAGGTGCCCACAGCAGAGGGGGTAACCAAAAGCCAGGCTGACTACACTGCAGCTCTGCCCACGCTCTCGCTTATAAGCCTATTGTCATTAGCTGATCTCCTGTTCCACCTTTTCGCTGACGTAACGGCAGAGAGGAGACATAGAATACAGTCTCCTCGGGCTTGTATTATCTAGCTTTCACCCCTGGCGTTCTCAGTTTGGTAGTGTAAATATTTCATTACCACATAATTGGTTGCTGCTTCAGGCTACTCAATAAGGCTGTGGTAGCTGTAACACTGTATGTTTTCTAACTATCCCGCGCATCCCCCTTTTTTTAAATGTAAAATTCATAGAAATGTGTTTTCGGGAGGAGGGCGTGGGAGATCTCGTAAAGGGGAAATGTTTCGTTGTTTGTGCTCTGCCCTCACGCAGGCTCGCTAGAGACACCAGCTAATTAAGAACGGTGATGATGTGCTCAGCCAGAGTCAATATTTAACCCAGTCTTACACAGCTATCTTTATTAGCAGCATTGCACTGAGAAAAAGGAGCAACACAGTCTCTGAGAGGTCCTCTTCTTAAAATGAAAATTAATGAGTGGGGTTGAGTGGAGTTGAATAGACAGAGTAGGTCTATATGTGGAACATGAAGCACCTTGTTGGAGCCAAACCGCTGCTGAGGGTTCTCCAAGCAATTCAAACAACCAAACACCCACTGGTTTCACCTGTTATCTCTTCCCATACCCGCCAACTGAAAAGCTGCAGCTCTAATGAGTGAAACCTGACATTTCACTTTTGGCACAGACTGAAAACTACAAATAAAAAAAGCTTAACATTGTAAGTGGTGTGAAAACTACCATTGCTCCTCTACTTTTGTACAATAAAAAAACGAAAACACTACACATCCTCTGAAACCTTCCTGTTCATTCTTCAGGGAGTAATCTTCAAGCCATTACCGCCGTTGAATTAGAAGCGTGTAACTAAAACGTAGACGACACAGCTGTTCCCTCATAAAAACAAAACTTTGATTTTTTTTTTCCTTCATAAAACCTATTGTAGCCTTTGACCTATGCCCACAGGGAGATAGTGCACTTCTGTTGATAAATGGTGCCCCCCTCCTTCCGACGAGCATAGCCAATTCTATCACTAATACATCTGGGCCTCGCTAACACTGGCTTCTTTAGAGGGGTCACTCTGTTGGCCCCTGCTCATTAACCAACGGAAAAAACATAACTCCACTTTCCATAAAACAGAAGCAAAAGTGCTCATTGATCAGGGTAATCAATCGAGGATCAATAACCTAAACCCTCATCGTTTCCAGTGCGGCCTAATTGCAGCTGAGATATAGTTGTCATCACTAAAAATCAAACACAGACCAGACTAATTGGAGGAGGCCTATTGCTTTTTGGTTATGCAGGCAAAAAGCTTTACAAAGCACCCAGCAAGACTTGTGATGGCCAGTGAGTGGAGCATCCCAAAATAACCAGTTCATGCCAATGGCAAGTGTTATCACGGAGGTCACTGAGCTAGCTGCCCATGTGGGGACATCTAATACAGGGCTCACACACAACAGTGCTTTGTATCTCTTCTCATGTAACTTGTGCACATAAATTATAAGATCACATTAAGCCCTAATTTTATAGGACACCTTGTGATATTAATCTAAGGTTTTGGAGGAATGTCCTTATTAGACCTTGGTTAAGCAGTGGTCAGAAAAAAATAAGTAATTTTTCCACCCCAGAAGCTGAGCTCTGCATAGAGGCTCAGAGAGCTAAAACAAAGACGGATGCCTGGTGTAATAGACGTTTCATAAACTGGCATCGCAGGCAAGTTACCTTTACTGCGTGTACACAGTTCAATTGTGCAAAAAAAAAAAATCTCAAACCATACTTCAAAGGATTTCACTTTTCCCTTCCCGTTTATTGATTAGATAAAGCTCTTGTTCAGTAATTGTGCAGTAAATCAAGCATGGTGTGCACTAATCTCAACCCCGGGAGGAAAGTGTTAAAGGTAAAACCTGCTGGAAAGTGCATAATTACGGCGCTGTGTTCAGCCAGGAGAGAGGATACACTCCTCCCTCTCGCCTTTCTCACTCACTGCCTGCACGACCAGAGGCAGCAGAGAGAGGGGTTGGCAGAAGAGCAACGGGAAGTGTATACAGTTTCTAACCACCTCTCACTCCCTCCCTCACTCTTTCAGTCCTTCTCCCTCTCAGTGCATTCCCAACCAAAGCGCCGGGGGCGCCATGCTTGTAAAGAAACCACAGCCTTTTGAGTGCCTCTTGTATTTACAAACGGAGGCATGTTGGAATCAAAGGCATTACCACATGACATAACACATTAAACAGTTGGCAGATTGAGAATTTATAGACTGAAGAGATAGTGGATGGGGTAAACAGGAACACTGACATTGTTGGATCAGTTTATCTACAGCTATACTTGGTATGAGAGCTGAACTTACCTAAACCAGAGCACAGGAGAGGAGTCAACTGCAGCAGCTCCCTCCTTTCCCTTGCTTTGCCTTCCCTCTCTACACACAGCCCAGGCTATACTCCAGGTGGAGACAGCTATCACTTTCCCATCAACTTCCTGTTCCGCTCGTCTCTCCACCCCTATTCTCTCCGCTCGCTCACTCCCAGCTGCACAACTTGGTTTTCTGTGCTTTGTTTGAAGAAATACAAAGCTGTATCTTTTCCCACATCTTTTGAAACGCTCAAATCTGCAGCTAAAGAGCTTTTTTGTTTTTATTCCTTTCGCTCCTCATCCCTCCTTCTCTTATCCTCCTCCTCTAACATTTTCCCTTGTTGCTGTTCTGCCTAATCTCACCTCAGTTTTTATTTCACCCTCATCAGCAGGGACCTAAAAATAAATGATAAATGGAATATGATATTTTAAAGTCTTATCTCTTATCTGTTCTTACAGGGGAATAATGGGGTAGTTAATCCTGCAGATCCTACTCAAATTGATTAATCAGCACATGCGGACAATCAAATAAATGATTAATATTCCCCAGTCCTGTGGTCGGACAGTTACCCCTGAAACCATCAGTAATAATTCAGTAACCCTTCGCAGACCACAGGCTGCAGCTAGTCAGCCTCACTCAGCATCAGTCCTCTGATGTTCAGCAGGACTTTGAACTTCCCGAACTGAAACTCAGACACACCAGGGGTAAAACAATCTGCAGTCTACTCTCTCCCCGAGCCTCGACGCCCGACTACCTGATCAGACTCACACACCACATTACAATGCATTTACAGACTTGAGGGAGAAGGACGGCAACACACCGTCTGCTTCATCTGACTGCTGTTCCACATAGGAGCATGGACGCTATCAAAACAAATCTGTGTTCTCTACATTTCTGACAATCGTACAGAAATGTAGACAATATTGCAACGTATACCCTCCATAAAGACATCCATGCAGTCAGGAAAAAAAGGCAAAACTTTCCTTTGAGAGCACACGCGTACCTGGAATGGCGTGCGTTATGTAAGCGCTAGGTGAAATGCCTTAAAAAAATAATGCCACTGTGTTCCCACAGCGAGAGAGCCAGATGTCTCCAGGCACTCACGGACTGACAGAGAGACAGGCTGTTTAGCAGCAACTCTCCCAGGCTAACCGCACTGAGCACACCCTGTCCTGCTGGTGGACAAAGGAGGGGAATCTCTATTGAAAAAAGGCCCTTCTTTTCTCTCCCATTACCCATGCTATTCTCCCTCCCACAGAGGTCAGTGAGCAGCCATCTTCGTGGCGCTCCTCTGCATCTGCCATGCTATAACTGCTATTAATCAGGGAGAGGGCCGAAGGCAGAAGAGAGCACCTCTTTACTCCCCCACACTTGCACCCAGGCTCGGGAATGAATGGGTGGGGGTGGGTGCCGGGGTGTGACGGGAGATATGTGTGGATGCACGTGTATATAACTTGGGGGATGTGGCTGGGAGGGGGGGGTAAACACTGCTTGTAGGTGTGGAATGTCAGCTCTGCTCCGAGTGGTCATACAATGCTAAAGCTGTGGATATGTGTGTTTGTCTTTGCTACTGCTTGGACACAAGTTATGCAAAGCCAGTGCTCTGCGCTATGATCTACATTTATACAGTATATGCACACTGCTGCACCCCCACCCTAATCCCTCCTCTCTGCCATACAGGAGACTTGGCCTTTGTGATGTGTCTGACCAGCCTGTTGCCTGAAACAGCACGTGCAGCTGTCCGCTGTGACGAACGCACTCCTGCCAGGATCAGGACACAGCGACTCTTCATCGCATTGCTATGTTTTAATATGGCTGCCTGGCATTACTAAAGCCATTTAAAATCCATCTCAGAAGCCACTGACCCTGGGGGAGTTTACACAGGCTGAGAGCACGTTGAGGTTTAGCTATAACACATATTGATGGCCTTTAACTTGTGTTTGAGAACCTTGGAGGGTGGCGCGATATGAACTCTCCGCTCACAACCGCGGCAACACCGAGCCCTAAAGTGTGAGTGGCCATTCAGCACTCTTGCCAATATGCCCCGTGATATATGGCTTTTGCCTTTAATAGGTACGAGCGTGGCGTGTAGGGCAGTGTCGTGAAAAAGCCCCGTTTTATATAAGCGTTACGGTTCACTTTGATCTCGTCTCCTGCTCCACTGTTTATAAATCAGCCACACAAATATTTATGAGCGGAACGCAGAAAATGGCTGGTCTGGTTTGTATCTCTGCCCTCCTCCCCTCCCTCCCGCCTGTGTCCACCCTCCACCCCCCTGTGGCTGATGTGTGGATGAGGCCACCGCAGATGCAGAGCGAGCGAGCGAGCGTACAGGCCCCAGGCCACATCCATCATATCTGCTCCGTCTCTCTGGCTATTGTGTGGCCCAGGAGAAGGCTGACCTACCCAAAACAACGAAGACGGCACATCTACAATGGAAACAAACGATAAAGAAACGCACATCGCTGATTTAATGAATAAGATGATTTGTAATAGGGAACTGGTACGGAGCAAACCGTTGCTTGTCAATGCAAGTACAAGACATGCTCACACACGCATTTATGCCCCGGACTAATGCATTACTAGTTCATCAGTAACAAATCTCAATAAATTAAAAACGCCATGTTCAATACTTATTGCCTCTGCCTCCATTTTAGCTCACCTATCTGTTTCTGGCTACAACACACACAATGGGTCAGGCCCAGAGCTTCTGGATCCATATGCTTTAATTGCTCCCCCCTGTCCTGACCTCTGATCCAGATCGCTCTGATATACAGCATCTCTATTAAATTGGGATGTAGGTAAATATTCGTCTAATGACCCTGAGTTCTAGCGACACCATTGAAAATGGAGGAGAAAAAAAAAATCAATCTTCTCTTTTCCTTTTTGCCCTTCACTGACTCTATTAGTTCCCTTTCTTTATCTCAGGGTTGACTCCGAAAAACGTGGAGGGAGACAGAGCAGAATGGAGCGTCTCCCCTCGTTTTGACACGGCATTGGACTGAGATTCATTTCCGTAGCGGAGAGATTACGAACCTATGCTCAGAAGGAAATATCTTTTGAGCAGCATCTTGACTGTCCTTCAAGTCCCGCATTGGGTTCGCTAAGCCAATGGGGGAAAAAAACGTAAGACAGGCTTTTATCTAAACAGAGCAGGATGTTGATCCTGCAATCTAGACTCGAGATAATTTAAAAGATAACACGGTTGAAGTGGCAAAGAGACAAACAAACTGGACCCAAATGTTACCCATCATGCTTTGCGGGTTCACAGAGAGATTGCGGTGTATGCAACGCCATGTGCATGTGTCTGTGCATGTGTGTGCACCCTACAGTAAAAGCTGATGAACTGTATGTGTGTGTGTGTGTGTGTGTGCGTGTGTGTGTGTGTGTGCGTGTGCGTGTGTGTCTGTGGGCAGGGGCGAGGGGCAGGGTGGGGTGGTGGTGGTAGTGGTGGACTGGCTTGTCGATCGATGCAGTGATTGGCAGTTAATGGCTTTTCCTGTTCTGCCTTGGTAACCCTGGCCTGATGGCTGTTGCTTCTGATCAGAGATGGCAGATGGTGTTTGATTTTCGTATATAAACCCCCGACTTTGTGGAGATGGCTTCATCAGACTCAATGATTTAAAAGTTGAATACTGGGAATACTCCAGTGCTGGATCTCTCGTTTAAAAAAAGCCCTAACCTCCCTTCCAGATGTAACGACTGATCTCTTTTAACTTCATGCAACACTCGTGCTTAGTATTCTGCTATAAACCAGTCAGTCCACTGGCGATAAACCATCAGGATGACATCTTCGGCAGTTTTTGTTTCCATGACGTCCGTGAGTCACGTGACCACTCAGAGAATCAAACCTCCCCAATCATCAAAAGATAATCCTCAAACAGAGCCATCACCACATTGTTCATTTGTTTCCATCCAAACCGTACAATTTAGTTAGAAGTTAGAAAGTGAACTTAGGGAAAAGGAGAAAAGGTTGTAAATAGAGGGAAATTGAATGATAAGCTAAATTTGATGCAAAAGAAAAGATGGAAGGTAATCAAAGTAAAAACCGCGGTCTTATTTCATCTTTCAACTGGTTAATTCTTTACGTCTATTTCATGTCTTATAAGTCATATCATTTTTTACTTTTTTCTCCCCATAAAAATATCTGAGTTTTTTTTCTTTTTTTTAAAGAATAAAAGTTAAATTCACTGAAGAGAATATATATGTAAAAAATGAATAAAATGTATAAAAGTGATTCAATCAATAGATCAATGCCATATGATCCCTGTGGAAAATCTCCAAAGCTGCTGTTATACTATTCAAAACATCATCTGTGGGAGGAGGTTTGCTGAGACACGGTAAGATGTGTCTGAACATTGAGGAGCACAGAAGCAGTATATTTTTGTGAGTGTGATGATGATAATGATGACGATGATGTGTGTGTGAGACAGAGAGAGAGACACAAGTGATAGAGATAGATGGAGAGAGAGCAACATTTAGGTCACAGTGGAACTCACAATTGCAAAATTAATACACCCTTACTCCTGAAACATCAACAAATAAAATACTTATGCTCGCTCTCTCTCTTTCTCCCTCACGCTTTTCAGCATGCAAATTAATACATTGATCATTTGAATAATAATTTGCATCCCAGCTCTCGCAATTCCACGTTCAAACTTCAACAGCTCCCAGAATTTCTCATTTAAACAGGAGCTGCAGAGACAGCCCTTATGCTTCAAATTATTTCAACATGACTATTCCAACCTAACAAGCATAAATTAAGGAAATTCCTATCTAGTGACAGAGGAAGGCCATCCGAAGGAAGGATCCAAGTCTGAATTATTCAGCAGCCCTTAATTTTAGGGCTAGTGTTGACGGGATGTGGTGATATTATAAAAAAAATTTTAAAAAGAAGAAAGAAACAGAGTGCGGTGGGGGGGCTGGCACGGAAGGCAGTGAGCGATGACAGCATACGATCTGGGAGTTGGCCTCGGAGTTCAGTGGCTGTGGAGACTTCCTGTACTGTCTGACTCTCTGAGGGGATCTCAGAGGAAAGATGATTTATAAAACACAAATGTGTGAATCTGCTTATACTTAACTTTCACCAGCTTTGGCTACTTAAAGCAAACATCTGACACTGTGGCTGCATCCGTGCTACTACGTTTTTGTTTAAAAAACGTATATCAACTCTGCTACGAATACGCCTGGCGTCCACGCTGCGTCAGAGTTTTAAAGTTGCTAATGCTTATTAGTTTGGAAATGCTGCTTGGGACGGTTTGCTGATTGGGCCTTTTCAGTCATGACACCATCGCTGATTCGTCAGGTTCCTGCCTAATGAACCGCTTCTGGATGAATAACATCCGGCATTAGCTTCGGCCACAAGTACAGAACACAGCATGGAAAATCTAGCTTTGCTGACCGTGTCGTCTTTGCTAACAGCTGTTGTGCAGTTAAATTCTTCTTTTTACATTAATACAAGGTTCTAAATGCATAAATACCTGCTCTTAGTTTCCACCCTTGCTGCTAATCGTTTGTCGCCTAGCTTTCATTCTGCAACTAACAACCGAACGCTTCCTGTTTACACGGGCAGGCGCATGCTCTGTGGTCATGTGATGTGCAATTTCAGGCACGTTAGTCTCGACTGGGATTCAAACTGATAAGGAACCAAAGCACAGTGTAGTATGGATGTAGCCTGTGACCCAGAGGTTAGCCACATAAATGAAGCAGGGTGAGGTGAGGGTGAGCGAGGAACAGACATGATATGTTGGCGTGGGTCTGACAGTCTAGGTAGTTAAACCTTTTTCTTTCTACCTCCCCCCCAACACAACTCTTTCTACTCTGGGCATCAGTTTGTCATGAAGGAATGTGAAAGCCATAAAGTATCAGTGCCCTTGAGAAGCTGAAGATCATTCTTGTCCCCAACTCTTAAAGCTGTCTTCCTCTCTTTCACTCACTATCACTTTCCCGGGCTCGCTCCCCGTCTCTCTTACTCCAGCAGGGAGTTTAAAGTAGAACGCAGGTGTAGAAGACGGCACCCGTGGGAAAGATAACGTTTGGGAACATTCCTGGGGTAAAAAAAATAACTTTTTTTCCCCCCTGATATTCTTCATCTGAAGAAGTATGTAATTGCCTTGGTTCCGATACTATGCCTTTGTCCCTTTAGAGCCTCCACCCCACACTCCCAATCACTACCTCTTACATCACTGCCTTGTAACTTTCATATAATACTTTAAACAAGGGATTCCTTTCTCTGCTACTTTTTACATTTTCATCTTTCCATTTTATCCATCTTTTATACTTGAGAATAAAACGCATGATGAGGAAACAAGGTGCAAAATGATCTTTTCCAGAGCCCCCAGTAAAAACCACATGACACCCTGGGCTGCACTGCTTAATTACAAAAGGATGAAATCTTTTCTTCTACATCTGGAGAAAACATTGTCTGCATAGTACTGATAGATTTACTGCTCCCAGTTCTAACCCTGGACTCCAGCACACAGCAATTAGGCACAACATGGATGGACAACCAGTACCATGAAGTTCAGGAAGAGATGGTTATTCTCTCTCGGCACTTTAGAAAAAAGGCCTCTGAGGCCCCGCAGTTTCAAACAAAAATCCTACAAAAAGATCCTCAGGAAACTGCTGGATTGTTAATTTGTTTTAAACCTTGACAGTGGTAACAGAGAGGTTGCACAGACTCTTCACTGCGCAGTGTACTTTAAATCAGAATTCACACAACATAACCCATCTGCTTTGAGGAGACTGCTTGCAGGCATCAGCATCTATCTATGACCCATCATTAACAACAAACAGCCAATGAAATCCCAGCGAGAAATTGCTGAAGTTCTGCAATCCACCAGTAATCGATGCTCCACAAAATAGAGAAAGACCTTAGGGACAGATTTGTTAAAACAAAGCAAAAGTAAAACAAAAACAGTACATGCCGTGCACTTAGGAGCAATTTAAATGGCTACAGCACTGTAAATCAAGCATGCCTTTAAATTCTGCCTCCGACAAACAGCACGGCCAACAGGTTGTATAGTTTACACAGAAAGCTGTCAAACGCACAGTGAGTTGTTTTTAAAAAGTAAATGTGTGTATAAAAATCACTCTATGCTGCTTATAATATCATAGTCAGCTACTTAAACATCCTTTTAGACTTACAAGTGGAACATTACATGTCTAGGGGAATGAACAACAGTCAGGGCCACATATCCATCATTCTCTGAAATTTATCTGTCCCATGCCTCTACTCTGTAGGCCAAACCCAAACAGAAGAGAGGTCCCTGTGTGCTCATCCTGGTACCTAAGACCTCCTCCCTTCTCCTCATCCGTCTCTTCACCCTAACTTGCTTTCATGTACAGCTCCACTGAACACAGACCTCAGAGCAGAGTAGTTTTGTGGCCCTGACCACTCGGGGGCCATTAATCTGGTGGCTAAGCCACTGATGTATTGATGGCACAGAGCCGGTAAGCCTGCCTGCCTCACTCTCTCCATCCCTTCAGCTTAGGAGCTACATAGATTCACATGAGCCTCCATCTGGCCTCATCAAAGCAGCATTTACCTGCCAACTGCGACTGTTAGTCTTTCAGGTGTGGCGGCTATAGGTCGACAGATGCATTTGCCGGCGGAGAGACTTGTTTGATGCTTCATTCAAGCCATGATAGCCACAGCATGTTTGCATTCTCTCAGACGCCTTCGATTAAATCCGAGTATATGAGCAGTTAAGTCTGTTTTCTGTCAGTTTTTCAAACACACGTAGCAGCTTTCATCTTAATACAAAAAACAAACATTACCTAACATTTAGGTGCTCTGCTGACCAGTTTAATACCCCAAACATCAGTAAGAGTTTTTAGCGTGACTACATTCATATTTGTTGTGAGCCTGTAGCCAATTAATCCGGTCAATTATTACAGTCAGCCAACATGGCAATTTATTACCAACGTTTACTACAGCAAAAATACAACATTTTGACTCTGACGAAGAAGAGGCAAAAGACAAGACCAAAAGGGTGGGTTTTTTTTGCAATATTTGTGGTAAAAGGTTTGTTGTGTTGTTGGTAAAAAAAAAAAGACAGGACCATGACTGATTAGCTGTAATATCATATTTACAAGATAGAGGCAGGCAGAGATGGAGTGTAACACAGATTAGATACACAGACCCTCTGGACGGTGTGGCAGAAGTGTCTTTGGGATGTCATTTTTCTCTCAGTAATGCTAGTGTCGATGTAATGTAAACAAAAACATGTGATCTCTGCAGGGTAAATTCTGTGTTATGTCCTGCCTCCTGCCTGCTCTACCCAGATGTCCCCTCTCACCTGAACGCTTCTGATATTTTCCTCCTGCTCTGAATGTGTCTGACCCAGATAATCTCCTGTTGCGTCCTTCATATGCAAAAGTCTGGATGATGTCCGGACCCCACTGTCTAGACATCTTCCGGAGTTCATGTCTGCGTCCACATCTTAAGAGTGAGCAGAACGAGTGGGAATGGGCAAGCAGCTGAGGAAAATGTTTAGTTTTCCAGCAGGGTTGGACTTCACATATTTAACCTTACGTATAGCCTCATTTTGGACCACCCATTCTTTCACTATCACTAGTTTGCTTTGTGTGCTTGAGTGTTTCTTATGTTTGAGGGATGAAAAGATTGGAGAAGGTAGAAAACATCAATATAACATAGATAGAGGGCTGAGGGGCAGTGATGTTTAAGAAACCTTTTCCTGTCTCCAAAGGGAATAACGTGTATACACCATACATCACTGCCCCTGATGGCAAAACCACCTGCTGTGCACAAAGTGGAACTTATCTCTGCCTTGAACTGTGATCATTAGACGATGACCAAGAATCTCAAACTCCCAGATGACACAACTCTGTGCTCTCTATGGTCATCCTATGTCCCCCACAGAGACCATATGTAGATCCTATAGGCTGTAATGCACGGGGTCATTTCACCTCTGGTAACTGAGGTGAAAAAACAGAGAAAAAAGGTAGGAAAACACAATCCTCTCCCGTCTTAGCACCCCTCCCTCTTTGCTATATTTTTGTAAAGTCCCAGCAACAGCCAGAGCAGAGCAGTTGCACATACTATCAGCAGCAGCAGCAGCAGCAGCAGCAGCAGCAGCAGCAGCTGTGCCACGGGTCAAAGCCCGACCTTTTCCCTGGCCTTCTCAAAGGGTGGGAGCTATAAGAGTTGTGAAATTCTTACACGCTGCCAAACACTAAGCTCTACGAGCCCCCCTTACTTGTCTGACAGCCCTCCTCTCCAATCTACCCTGACTCTCTGTTGTGTGCCACTCCTGCCTTGTTCCACCCACCAAGCAAAGTAACTGAGATCTGTTTGAGGTATTACACTGGAGTGCAGCTCTCTGCAGGCAATTACTGACACAAAAAGAGTAAGCAAGGTTCAGGATCATGGCTGTGTTCACTGAGGAGGTGTTCTGGAGACCCAGGATTTAAATAAAATAAACCTTTAGTGTGATTTCACACCATTTATCACATGTTCTTTACTTGTATAAAATCAGTTGAGAAGATGTTAAAACAATATATTTCACAAGGCCTATATATGTTGGCATTTTGTGGCACTTAAGATTACAAGATTGCTTTGTAGGTGCGTGTGTTAGAGTGTGTGTGTGTGTGTCTCTCTTTGTGTGTGCATTCACATGCTTGTGCATGTGAAAGGGGAGAATGAGCTGTCTCCCAGGATGTGCAGCAAGCGCTTTATTAGAGCGGTAGTACCAGTAAATCAGAGCTCAGCTCTTCCTGGAACTGCTGCAACCTTTCCCACTGAGCACTATTACTGAACAATCATAGGCTAGCCATGATAATTAGCAGAGTATCTATCGTTCCCAACCCTCCTGTCCCCCCCCCCCCATCCCCTCTCTCCTGTCTGTCTCTCCATCCTTCCAACCCTCCTCTTCTTTGAAATGTCTGGTGGCTGAGTGGGCAAGGCCAGGCGCCCGCTAGATGTCATTTCGCCAGAGGACATTTCACATTACCTGCTGTAATTTTTGTCTTGACGTTGGCCAGAGTGACAATCTGGGCACATTCATCCAGCTCACTATGAGACCACTGAGAAAATATCAAGCAGTGACTATGACATCCAAGAAAAAGGGAGAGGAATTAAACATGGACGTGCCTACCCTGTCCGAGGAATGAAGGGCAACACGATTCCATAATAAACCTGTTAATTTGAAAAATGCATGGGTCCAAAATACACTTTATGTGATTGCTATACTGAAACATTTTCTCAAACAGGAGTACAAATATAATTTGCGGTTGTACCCCGACAATTTAGAACTATAGAGTCCAAGAGGATTGCAGTCAATCCTGGTGGTTTCTATCATTAATGGGAAGAAGACCCGGTGCTTCTGCTGTGTAAGATCATTAGTGAAACACCTTAATGCCTTTTCATGTAACCGCTCATCCCTTCATTTACATTACAGCCTATTTTCCT
Source organism: Pleuronectes platessa (assembly GCF_947347685.1). Lineage (NCBI taxonomy): Eukaryota > Metazoa > Chordata > Actinopteri > Pleuronectiformes > Pleuronectidae > Pleuronectes > Pleuronectes platessa. Next base: position 18,870,282 of record NC_070626.1, read on the forward strand.
CTTTTATGTTTCCTTGTGATTATTTGCTCTGTGCAGAGTGTGTAGTTTTCTTTCCACAGCGTTCACTGATTCTGTTGGATTGCACTGAAGGGTCAAATAAGAGCAGGGACTGCATCCAAGATATAGATTTGTTTGTTAATGGGCTCAACTTAAAAATCTGTTAGTGCACTCAAAGTACAGTGCTTTTGATCCAACCTGCTGTTTTTAGGTAAGACTATGTATGTGTGTGTATGTGTGTGTGTGTGTGTGTGTGTGTGTGTGTGTGTGTGTGTGTGTATATGAGTATGTTTGTGCGTGTCAGAAAGAGAGAGAGATGAAAAGTTTGTACAGCTATGTGTGTGCTCACTAGAGCGGGACCCGGACGGAGAGAGGGGGTGACAGGACTTTCTTGGTTAAAGATTCCCCATCTGATAGTAGCGGCACTTTCTCCCTTTTCTTTTCATGGCCAAGCGGCATCTGGAGTGGATTTTGTGCTAGCAGACACCGAGGAACATGATTACATTCGGCTAACTGCGTTCTAAACTGATTATGCATGTGCCAAGCTAATGGACTACATTTGCAAGAGGAAAAATAACATCCAATCAATCTCAATTACCGCCAATTGCACCAGCCCCCGAGACAAGGAAGGTAGCCAGCTAAGTCCCCCATGCTCCTCCCCTTTCCTCCAGCCCTTGACTGGAAACCGAGGCCTGTGGCTGGGCCTGGCTAGGCCACACCCATTCTGTCTGGCTGGAGGAGCAGAGGCCTGAGAGCTGGATTAGTGCCACTCATCTCACCTCCGCACTAACACATAGCCAAGCCCTGAGGCCTATACCGCTGATGGTATAAGGGCTATCATATTCACATATGTGGGTAGCTGTAAAAGGAGAAAAGTGAAGCTGGGTTTGTTCAAGATGAAGAGAGCCTCGGGGGAACGCTAAGTACTCAAAATATACAATAAACAAACTAAGGTTTGGGTCATCTGCACTGTAACAAAACCCATGTGTTTGTGTTTAGGAGTGACCATGTAGGACAGGATGGGTAACCATCATGCTATCGTCAGAGCAGTTAAAAACCCTACGGGGTAAGAGAAGGTGAAAGTTCACGTCAGAGCATAAAGCCGTGCTGGCTGAGCACAGGGCTCAGAATTGGTAACTCTCAACTGAGCACAGGGGAGGAAAGCATCACCCCCCGCTGTGTGGTGGTCCATGTGGTCAGGATGGCTCACTGGATCTTTCTGTGGTCTTTTGGAACATTCCAATACATGGGGTGGTGGGGGGGATATTTTTAGAAAGCTCTAATATGGGCCGCATACCACAGACTCTCAAATTATCCCATCCAGCTTAGCCCTCAGTTTAAACCTTCCTTTTTAATTCCAGTAATTACAGGCTCCAATTTATATGGAGCTGTGCTCACAAAGGGCCTGTTTAATTCAAACCAGTTTGATTTGGGTGATGTGTCCCAAGCATCTCCCACATCTTACGGCCTGTTTATGCTGACTTGATGATTTATTTTCTCCCCAAAAAGGTTAAAAATGGTGCTATATGCATCAGATTTCTTTGGGGAGGAATAAATGAATGGTGATTTTCCTTTTTTTGGTCCTTGCCTAATATACCGAGTTGGCTTTACAGGCTTGTGGGCCACTGTGGGTTTATGCCTGTCAGTATATCTACCAGGACAGTAAATACAGCACAGTACGGAGACATTGACATTGTCAAGTGGGGAGCCAGTGCTGCCAAGAGACCTCACAACCATGTACTTGTTGTCCACTAATCACATTTGTAAGTCGTAAAATATTGTAATAATTCTTGTCAAGTCGCAAACATCTCTATTATGGAGCAGAGTCTGGGATCAGGACGGCTTATGTGGACTGCAGTGTCCCTGGGTTGAGAGTGCAGGTAATTTCTGGACAAATGCACACGCTCGTACTCGGAAGATCAATTGGTTTTAAGAAATATGGAGCCATCTTAAGAGGCTTAAGTCATAAAAAATGATCATGCCTGGATGTGTTGTACATATTTAATCCCCTGCAGCCTGAGCAGCAGTATGACATATGTCTCGTCCTTCTTAGAAACTTAGGCAGAAAAAAAGAGATGGTCCAGGGCTCGCAGAAAAGTGGAAAGCACACAGATAATGTGATATACACTGAACTATATCTTCTGAGACGAAAACAATCCATCCCTTCAAAGGTGTGAGGAAGAGAGAGGGCATTCCAGTGCCAGTCTATTTTGGTCCAATGTGAGACTGACATGTCATTGGAATCTGGGCCAGTAAGTCCAGCAGCTACGGCCAAGAGAGGATGACCATGTGCTGGGAAAACAATAGGATTTATTGCCATGCTTTTTTTTTTTTTCTGTTTCACAACTGACTCTACACACTCATGGGTAATGTTTCACGTTTGAATTTGTATGAATCTATAAATAAATACAAATGTTGGGCGGCCCTTTTTGTTGTCCTCATGCAGACCAAAGACTGAACACCTCCCGTGTCCCCCAGCACCAGGAGACCTGCATCCCACCGTTTTGTTTATCAAAGCACTGAAAATTGATTTCTCTCTGTTACTGTTATTTCAGTGCAAATGCATTGTGGAAAGGAAGCATGCCTGTCGTACCAATGGATCTAAGAAACCATTCATAATGCTGGCTGATTTTTTTAATGGACAGCCCTTTTTGAGAGGCACCACTTCACCTTAATTTTTTTACATAATTAAAAATGTGTGAAGCAATTTGCACATGCCTATTCATAACTCCTTTTTAAAGGAAGTTGCACGATAATATACAAAGACTACCATACAAAAAATGTTAACTGTTCAAATCCTGTTTTTAAGAGTTAAAAAACTCTAATGGAGTGGATTAATAAATAAAGGTTACATCTACTAGGAAACAGGTATGTAGTGTAGGATTACGTGGAGTATGGGTTGTCCATGTTTGTATGTGTTTTGTTGAGTGTGTTGTATGTATGCTCGTGTCCGTGTGCAACTATGCCAGCTTGGGTTAAGCGCCGAGTGGCCGAAGCCGCAGACACACAGGATAGGTACCTAAATGGAATCAGGCCTGTTAGATTTATGGCCATTTGTTCTGAGAGTGTTCATCCATTGGCTATTATGGAATGATTAGAGGAGAAGGTGAAGCTCCAAGTCCAGCAAAAATCAATACGGCTGTCGAGAACGATTCAGCCTTTCCCGCTCTGAGGAGTATTAGCACCAAACCTCTGTCTCCTCGCACTTCTTCATTCGTCTCCTAGTGATTCAGCCCTAAGCCTCCACACCAGCTTCAGCTGCCATGTTCCTCTCATGGCAGCCGTGTGGCCCCGTTTCTATATGACTACTGGAGGGAGGTAAGAGTTAAACAAGAAAGCTATCATTCATGCCTTGGGAGAGTATGGTGGTGTGGGCAGCACTAGAGCATTTGCTGTGTTCTAGGAAGGAATATCAAGTTAACAGGGAGAGGATTAAGTCCACATTTTTCCTCTTGCATAAATCTCTGTTCAGGGGGATCACAAAACCTCGTAAATTAGATGTATGATCCCAGATATTTAGCCATACTACTTCTCCAGGCCATATTATAACACCGCTAATGTTTTGACAATAAAGCAGCGTTAGCAAATTTTGTAGGTTGGTTACTGTGCAACATAAAAAAGTCTAAGTTTAGCAATGAATGCCGATGTGACAGCTCTTTCTCCCCAGGTCTGCATATATTCAGTACAAATGTGAAAATTCTGATACAATGTGGAGATGAGATTGAGTGGTGGATGTGATGAAGAAGCGTGAGGACCACTCACCTTGTAGACTTTGAGGCTGGCCTCATGGCGAGTGTTGACGGTGTGCATCCTCAGCTTCTCCAGGCTGTTGGTGTAGTAGTCACAGGCGTTGCATTTCAGGTGCACTGGGTTGCCTATGGCCACACACTTCAGACGCCACTCGTTGCCTTTGCCCCCTTCTTTAATGTGGGCTATGAGCTGGTACTTTTGCACGTGCTTGTCTGTCTTGCAGTGCAGCTGGAAATTGGCCTTGAGCTGAGTGGTGTAGTGGCACAACTTGCACTGGTGAGAGTCGCCCACCACCGCACGCCATTCCTCCTCCGGTAGGCTGCGTTCAGCTCCCATATGCATGCCAAGCACATCCAGGTTGTCGGTTGTGAAGCGGTTGCACACGGCGCACTGAAAGAGCTTGAGGGAGGGATCGCTGGTTTGTGATAGACTCTCTCCCAGGGTCATCAATTCTTCGGACACCAACTGGCCACCGCCCAGCCGCACGTCCATGGGCAGCTCCCCGCCAACTACAATGTGCAGGATCACAAAGATAGAGAGAAAGCAAGAGGAAACAGGTGAAGAAGTTGCATACATAATTTCATCATGATGTTAGACATATTCAGAGTTTGCACTCTAAATTATAGTAACGTTTTCAAAGACCACTTGTTCATTTTGTGCCACTCTCATTATAATATAAAGGAAAGCTGTTAAACCCTTTCTGTGAGTATAATATTGCATCAAGGACGCATGTATGTATTTAGCTTTCTTGATTTGAGCTAGGAGCCTGGGACCTTTCCATAGGGACCCAAAATCTAATGCTTCCAGAGATTGAATTTAGACGTTGCCTGTTAGGGATTGTGCAGGTTCATGGCCTGTCTGTAAATCAACTTCAGGGGCCACAAGCTCCACAGAAAAAGCAAATTATTTGATCATTACTGAAGAACTAAGGACTTCACAAACACACATTACTGTAAATCAAAACCATTGCCAACGTTCAGTAAATAATAATTTGAAAAATTCCACTTCTCTTCTTCACTTAGATTCTTCTGTGTCTTTCTCTCCCGATTGCCTCTAAATCAATATGGACACCTAACAGATTAATTCTGCTTGGTACGGACTTTAAATGCAGGGGAAGGAGGAAAAAACACAGCAAGCACATATCCTGTGACACCAACCACAGAACTGATGTCTACACAGTCTGGGGACGTTGACTTAAAAAATGAACGCTGAAAAAATGAGGTAAGAGCAGCCAGGGTTTTTGCCTTTGCTTGCTGATCTTTAATCTTTCACTGCCCAGACTGAGCATGCAGGCGTGACCCTGCCTGGCTTTACACTAAATTAATTCCAGCAGCCCCTTTTTATTTATTGCTGCAGTATGCAGCCTGCTCATGGACTTTTCTCCATTACCTGAGTTTTTATAGCCAGGAGAGGGAGACCTTTGAGAAGCCCTCTGAAATCACTCACAGTCCAAGCTCTCCAGTCATAGCTCCTTACACTCTCTCTCTTACAAACACACAGATGCACACACACACACACACACACACACAGTTTCTAGCACAGTCCTGTCCTTTCCTGCACCTTACCATCTCTCATTTCTACCTGGCTCTCATGGTCCATTACTACGCAGATTCAGTGATTTACCACAGACCTGGATCTAGTTCCTCACTAAATTCTAGCGATAGACCATTAGACCAAGACAAAGATTTGCAGCTTTACATCTGTTTCCTCATAGTTTTTTTTTAGGTTTTATTTTATATTGAAACAACATGTAGGTATGTTAACCTATGTCCATATTTATCAAAGATATCTTGCCATGGCTATCAGACTTGTATTTTTTTACAGTTTCACTGAGTACAACTGAAAACAAGTTCCAGCAAAAATGGCTAAAAGTCAAATCCTCCTGCTCTGAGGCACTCCATCTCATATCTTTCCTTGACACCACTAGCTGAGTCTCGGGAACAAGGATTATAAGGACGCTGAAATTGTGAGAGGTCAACGTTTGTTATCTTTCTCTTTGGCAATACACTCAAAAGTAAAAAATCCACTGTGGAGGCATGAAAGGAGACCTATTACTCCTTAACCTGAGATCTCCTTGCAATGGCAGATTCCCTCAGGAGATTTACTGAGCCACGTGTACCATACTGTCGAGTTAATATCGGTGTCAGAGTGTTTGTGTATGATGACTTTAAGAGTTCCTTTAAGTGTGACAGAGGATGACACCACTTTAGTTTATGGGTCCAGACTGTGTTATCACTGCCTCTCTTGTAACATGCTTATTACATCTCACCTCGGAGGAAAATGAACCAGATGGCAGGACAGGGGAAAAAGAATTAGTCACAGCAATCAATTATTTTCTTGTCTTTGAACTGGTGACAGTTTAAGACAAGGAGTACTAACCGTGGGGTTGAAACTTTACCTGGCATACCAAACACACAATGCTTGGGGAGGGGATGGTGTAAGGCTAGCAAAGTCATATTTTAAGAGCTGGGTGAGCTTAAAAATGTATTTGAAATTAAATGAATACTTTTTCACTCAAAATTTTGTTTTATTTGGGCTCCTTCCTGCTAATAGAAAAATGCTATGAACTGTATTTTGTGGTTTTGGAGGCAAATTGGGGCATTTCTGAAAGCAAGAGAGGAAAGATGGGGCTCACCAAGTGCCGGGGCCAGGGCAGCCATGTTGGGATCCAGGTGGAAGCTCCCCATCAGGAACTGGGCCTCTGCTCCAGCTGGGTCTATCTTGAGGCCTGGTGGTAGGCTCATGTTCTGAGTCAGGTAATACTGGTAGAGCTCAGCCTCAGAGGGTGAGGGCATGGCTCCCAAGCCAAGTCGGCTGTGCTGCATCTGAGTCACGTTCTGCTGAAGTAGCATCATGTTGTGCATGTGCTTCTCACTGGTCATGTGGATACGCAGGTTCCGTGCCACATTGGTCTCATAGTCACACACCTCACACCGCCAAGTAGGTTTGCTCTTAGGCTTCGTTGGAGAGGGTGCCCCACACGGTCCGGCCATATGAGTGGAGGACTGTGTAGGATGGTGGTGGGCAGGGTGATGGCTACTGGCCTGGGTCACTGAGGGGACAGCTACCACTCCTCCCGGGGTATGTCCAAACACCTGCTCCTGCCCAGAGCCAATAGTTCCTCCATTCTGCAGTGTCTGCATGTTGTTCAGGTGCTTGTCCGACTGCATGTGGATGCTTAAGTTGCCCTTTGTGGTGGTGGAGTAGTTGCAAACCTAGAAAAGATTAAACAATTTTCTTGAACTGCAATACAATTATTCAGACATTACTTTCAAGTATCACTTTACATTAAAATACGTCTAAATTACTTACAAATCAATAACCCAAAAACCTAAATTGTAGTACTTAAATAAAAACGTTTTTGATCACACACCTCACACCGGAAGGGCTTGTATCCACAGGTATAGCTTTCTCCACGAGCAAGACGAGGGTGGCTCTGGCCACTACTGCAGTAAGAACAAGAGCCTCCAGAGTCTGGGTGCTTCTCTTTCATGTGGGCCTCCAACGTCTGCTGGTACTTGTAATGCCAGTTGCATTTGGGACACTTCAGTGTCTTGCACGAGTTGCGTGAATGCATCATGGTCATGTGGCCACCCAAGGAACGTGAGGAACCCAGAACAGTATCACATTTAGGGCATTCTACTCCACTTCCTATGGTGCCACCAAGCCCATGGTTCTGTGAACACTCGCCCATTCCTGTTATGTCACAGGAGCCCCCTGGGAGGGGGTGTGAGTGGCCATGAGATGAAGGGTGTAGGTGATGATGAAGGTGGTGCATGTGGTGATGGTGCAGAAGGGCTCCATTTTCCTCCTCTCCTTCTGCTGGGAAATCATTTGGTTCTGGAGCTGTGGCACTATCTCGATTGGCACTTTCGTCAGCAGCAGCATTTGAGGACAGAGGTGAGGAGGAAGTACCAGCGGTATCATCCTCGCTCCTTCTGACGGCAGATGCCGCCATTGCCATGGGAACAGTGAGCCCCTGGCAGTTAAAGCTCAGAGGGAGCTCGGAGGTCCTCCCCCCACCATCTGCAGATGAACCCTCTTCCTTGACAGAGGAGCAAGTGGAAGCAGGGGCTTTGCTGTTGAGCATGGAACTGACTGCAGAGGTGCAGGCAGAAGGCTGGAGAGCGCTACTAGGCATTAATAAAGGAGATTTGGAAATGCTTTGGTTTGAGACAGCTGGTTCCCCCGCTTCACCCCCGCCACTGCTACTGTTACCACCACTGGCCACTGCAGTGCTTTCTGCCTCCGCCTCATCTTCCTCCTCACCTAACAACAGTTCCTCTTCTTCTTCTGACCCCCCCATCTGGCTGGATAGGAGTCCCTTGCTTTCATGTCGCTCAGTGTCCCCATCCTCTCCCATGCATGCCAACTCTTTCCCAACAGCCTCCTCAGTTCTCCCTCCCTGTTTGGGCAGGGCACTGGAGTCTTTGGCAGAGCCTGGGGATGAGGTAAGAGTGGATGCTTTGGGAATGCTCAGTCCTCCAAGAGAATGGACTGAGCTCAGTTGGGTTTGCTGGAGGCCAGAGTCAGAGTCTTTGTTCATAAGGTTCTCGCCACCCCCACTGCTGCTACCAGGCTCCAGATGGACACCACTAAATGTGCCAAAGAAGCTCTGGCTAGAGTTAATGGGGGCCGGGGTAGATGGCAGAGGAGTGCTCTTATTTTTTGGTTCCAGAAAACTAATGAGGGGCTCTTTGTCCTTCCCAATGCCCTGGATGATGGCAGATACTTGCTTGTCCCCCAGCAGCCGCCGCTCGTCCTCACACAGTGTCATGCGGTGATCATGGACGGCATGAGTGGCAAAGGAACGCGAATAGCCAAAGGACAGCTTGCAGAGAAAACACATAAGAATGGGCTTACCCTTGCCATATAGGGCTAACCCATCAAATTTGGAGAAATCCACGTTGTTGGGAACATCTTTGGATACAGAGGACTTCTTGGCAGACCCATCGCTGTTTAGGTAATCCTTGTTGCTTTTGTGCCGCACATCGAAGACACGGAAACTGTGCAGGACAGGACTGAGACCTGCCATGGTTGAGGTATTGGGGAAACCTTGGTCTGAAGTGCCAAACCACTTCCCGAAGGACGAGGCTATGTGGAACGTGTTGATGATCTGAGGGTAGACCGACGATGAAGACCCAGCAGGTTCGCCCGGTTTTCCCCCACTGGTAATAGAGTTTGTGGGAAGCAGGCCGGGTACCATGCCCCCACCACTTTGGATCAACTGACTGAGGCTCTCTACGATGTAGGCTGAGCCATCTGGCTGGTAGACTATTTCTCCAGCCAGGTTCTCCACATCACTGCTCTCCTCTTCATCTTCCTCCTCTCCTTCCTCACTCCCACTCTCAGGTGCTCCCTGCTGTTGTGTGGGCGGATGTCTCAAAAGAGTGGGCATACCTCCTCCCCCTGAAGCCATTGGCACCCCGGGAAAGGGCTGAAGACTTGGGAAACAGCTGTCAATCTCCATTTCATCTAAGTCGTCAGATTCTTCCTCTTCTCCACAACTGACTCCCTCTTGCTCTTCTTCCTCAAGACCCTCTCCTCTGGGATGCAGCTGGCCCGTAGCAGAGCTATCACTGCGGGTCTGGGGTGATGTCTGTTTTAGCTGCTGATGCTGGGACTGTTCTTCTCTTATCCCGTCATGAGTTGCACTGGGGTTTTGGGGTTGAGAAGGGTAGGGAGCAGAGAGAGACAGAGGATCCAGAGAAGGAGCCTGGTTGGTGCAAGGGACCTGTGAGCTAGAGTGATCGTTCCAGGGCTGTGGTGGTTGCTGCTGCTGGGAGGAGCTGAGCCCATCATCTGTCCCAGAAACCACAGGAGACTCACAGCTGTCCATGCTGATGCCTACATGAGGCGTTCATCGCATCCAGGCCTGCAAAGACACAAATTGAGATACATAAGAGTGTGTTGTAGTATTTGGGATGTTTGATGTAACCTTATACGCATATGCTGTACACTAGAACACACAACTCATCATTAACCCGGCTAATGTTTGAAACACACAGGGTCTGAAGTCACCGAAGTGGACTTTTCATCCCCAATGACATGTGTTTTCAAGTGTTAATATGCCTATTAAGAAAAGATCAGATACACGAAATATGAAAAAGGACGGTATGTACCGGAAGCTTAAAAGAAGAAAATCAAATGGATGGTGTATTGGGTAAGAAGCTAAAGTCTGAGATATAATTGGAAAAATGACACCATGCTCATTACACTAGATCAGATACTTAAACACAATACCTGAGACAAGCACTAATAAGCCATCCATGATTCATCTTCCTGCCATATCAGAAAGGTACCATCTTTTATCTTCACCTTCCAAACAACACCCCTAATCTTATATTCTGCAAATCCTACATCCGTTTTTAATTAACTTGCAGTCAGAAAAAAGGAGAAACAGGCTAACTTAATGGATCAAATAGATTCCCTGTGAGATAATTAGACACTGAGAAGCCACCCATCAGCACATTGTACATTTACATAACTGGAAGGAAAAGGGGGAAAGCTATTCTTAACAGTATTATTACCATCTTCAAGCTGTGTACATATAAGAGGAATATGATTCATGTGCATTATTGAAAGCGCTGTGTATGAAATCTAACAACAGCAATAAAAGGCAGTATTTTCTATGAGCTCAAAATATATAAGCTGGGTTGGGACTTCACTGCAGCTGTGTTTAGATCTTGCATCCAATAACCTCTACGCTCAGACTGGTTTCAAACACTCCAGCCATCCTCCGCCTCTGAAATAATAAATGGGAGCTGAGCTTTCGGGAGCTAGCCATGCCCCGAGCATCTGAGAGGCCCAACACAGGCTGCAATTTAGAGTGCAGAACAGATAAAATGATAGCGCGAGATACTGCTGAGCTAATAATTTTATTAAAGGGATGCAGCCAACATTGATTAAAGGGGGCAATCGGGCTGAAACCAATAACTCTGGGCTGCCCTTTAACCCACCATCACTGAATATTACATGAGCAAAGTTTCCCGGCACCAAGCTGACTGCCATGTCCCGGTTGATTAGCGCATTCACTGCTTGCACTTGATTTATTTACTTATTTACTTAGGGATGCAAATTTCAGCTGTGATCAGAATGGAGTCTTCCCCCACGCCCTAACATAATAACCACCGAGAGAGAGGAGAGATTGATAATGTCTGTCTGCCTCTTCATGAATGTCTGATGAAGCTCACCTCCCACGCAACATACCTTAGACCTCTCCAACCTATATACATTTGAACAAAAAAATATAAATACTCCTATATTTAAAGATGTGCTTTTGTATTTGGACGTCAGAATGAAAAACTAAAAGCCCTATAAAGATAAAAGCACTTTGTTTATTTGAGAAAATGTTAATTATAACAGCAAAGTGTGTCACAAATACTGGGGACGAAACATTTTCTATGTATGGTCTATCGGATGTTTTGTTTACACACCACAGAAGCGAACCCCAGTGACCCTTGTGTTGCTTTGCATACAAAATGAAAGATATTAGACTGGCTGGCTTATTAACAAGATTGCTTTATACTGCCAGACATGATTTAGAGATGGCTGCCATATTGAGTGAGGGGATACAAGCCCTACTGGTCTGTATTTATTATCTGTTCCATTAATAAGAGCCTATGAGCTCAACAGCCATTTCACACAAATGGACTGATGGCAGCGAGACTAATGCAAGAGAAAAAATGTGCCACATGTCAAACAGACACTGACTTTTCAGACTAAAAGTACATGAATAAACGGAACAAAGTGAAATGGAAAAAAAAGCAGATAATGGGTTTTGTCTAAAAGGACGCCCTGTTATAAAAAATTGTCCAGGTTTCCTGTCTGAACACGGATTGTTTCACCCGTACATTAGTTCCTCCTCCAGATTCCACTGCCTGTCTGCACCAGGCCTGGGCCCACATGTGCAACTAGTAGTTAAGATTGCCAGTAAATCTAAAGAACTAGTTGACCTCTAAAGTTCTCTCATCTTTGCCTCGATGAGTCTGAACAGAGTGGATACAATGTAGGCCACTGTGCTGGGGGTATCTACCCATCCTTTCCCATTACTGCTGTAAGGTACCTGAAGCAATTAGCAGCAGACAGGAAAGCACAATGACTCTTGGTCAGCGCTAAAGCTCTGAGCCAGCTTGGTTTGTACACTGCTTACAGAAAACAGGATTGCCCTTTAAAATCAAGATGGTGTAATTCAATAACCTGCAGTGGTTACTGATGAGCAATGGGATTGTCTGGAGTCGGCAAGTCGCAGATGGGCCCACTGATATAGCGCTGTTTGTCTCTAGGAGGTCTGCCTGGCTCAGTGACACCTGTTTAAAGCAGGAAAAGCTTTAATCTCTGGGAGGCACTAAACAAGTCCAGGAGACAGACAAAGAGACGCGGTCAAAGGAGAGGGGAAGTGGAGGAGGCCGGTGTCTCAGTGTGCTGACTGTGTTGATAACCACAAATCAAAATGATGGACCAGCCCAGTAAAGGTAACTACTGCTGAGTGGTATCATGTGGGCTAATATACTGTAACATCTCAAAAGTTTATTTTCTCCTGCATACTGGCACTGATGTTTAGTGCACAAAACAAAAGTATCCTGCCATGGCCTCTGCCCTTGTGCCGTATCACAACTCTCAATGTGGGCTCACTGAGTTGACAATAAGCAGGCTGCATGCAGCCAAAACAGGCTTTAGTTGACAATAAGAGATAATCAGAGAGAAGAAAAGGCTGGATTCCTGAGCTGATCTGAGGGAGAGCATGCCGATGCACAGATCCCGACTCACACTCCTGCTGCCACCTGCCTTCAAAGGGCTTCATGCCAGTGTCTCCCTGCTCCTTCTTTCTCTCTCCACTGACGAAAAGTCAAACTCACCCTCCACCCCACCACCACCAACACCACCCTAACAATGCAGATAAGGTTGAGTCTTGTGAAAAGGCCTCAGTTCTAATAAACATTGTCAGAGAGTGGGTCTGGATGTCTTTTGGTAGGGATGGAAAATGAGATACGTTTTAAGTTATGGGTCCTTTTATTAGGTGGGATTTACCAGCCAACTGAGGGAGGAATTAAAGGCTAAGGAACCATCTGATTATAAGCATGCCTGATCACCTGCCTGAAGGCCTGGCCTTGCCTCCAGAGGACCCTTCTCTCCATGGGTTTCCTGAGGGATTTATCTCCGACTCAGCCCTAAGTGTGAATACTGCTTGGTTATGAGCATCATGCAGAACAGACCCTTACTCTTATCCACATGCATGTCAGCAGGGAGGGTACACCTTTTTAAATAGGAAAGACATCGCTTCTTAATACGCCTAGAGGACCCCTCACAATAAACCAGATCTGGTTTTCAATTGTTCCTCTGTGATGTTGCCTGTCTGTGTCTGGTCTCTGAGCCATCACTGAGCCTGGCCAGCCACCGCAGGGTAAGGGGCGCTTATTGGAAAATCAATGGTGTGAACGCTAAGCAAGTTACAGGAAGATGTGGGAAGGAAGGGTTCTTATTGATAAAGCAGGGGAAGGCCTTTGATGTTGCACTGGGGACATGCTCATTGATGGGGGAACCATTGTAGTCCTCAGGCAGAGTGAGGCCCAGGTTTATCTCGTAGGTTTGTTCCAATTAATCACCAATAAAGGCCTTGCATGCATTGCACTCTGCGACTTAATGCCTGACTTGGCTTAACAAATTCTGTTTTTAAGCAGTGCTTTTACAATGAGGGCGTTTATATTTGTAAAGCTGCAATACAAGTGTCTCTTCCTGCCCTTACTGTACCCTATAACTTTTAAAACAGGTCTGATAATCAAACTAAGGTCCATGTATTATTCTACACGTGAGTGTGCAAGTGTGGTCCCAAACCACAGCAGCAGACTGGTGACACTAAGATTTTATTTCTTCTATAAAGAGATGGAGGCAAGTATAAATTATCGCGCTTGCTGTCATTAAGTTTCCACAATTACTTTATATATGAAATAATAAACAGTGACAATAATTTAGAGTCGTGAGTAAAAAAAATGCATATCAAGTTTCACTGTCCAAAGAGTATGATTATATCAGGAACATAGAGTTCTTGTTCTCTCTGATCCCTAACACTGTACATCAGGTGATTAACCATCTTCGACATTGTTGTTTATTGTGCGCTGTAAACATTGTGTCCACTATTCTGCTAATGCAGACATAAGGATGCTTCAGTATTGCTCTGACTGCAGGAGGCAAAAAGTCACCTCAGGTCGATGGCACTCAGCCTGTAAACAGGGCTTCCCGTAAAATCAATGATCTTCAGTTGGAGCTATCAGTCTGTGGAACAGAAATAGCCAGGGCTGTGTTGAGTCTGAGGAAGGGAGGAGCAGTGCTGTGTGTGTTTACATGACTGTGTGTGAGTAGAGAGGGTCGGTCGCTGGCATGTCTGGGTGCATTTCTCCGTGATAGCAGAACTGAGTCATGCAGCTTTTGTCCCTTCGGCCACTGTAAACCTACATGTATTAGGTGCAGTAGAGCAAAGACAGTTCAAAGATTATTTCTGATGGTGTTGTGAACATGCAGCACATGCATCAAACTAGATTTGGAGCAAACATTGTATATCACAGCTGAAATAATCCTGGTTTATTAAAATATGAGTGAACTCAAATACCCTAGAGGGAGTGTGCTGATTGTTTTAGTTTCACAGCACTCAATTTTAGTAACAATTTGGAACAAGAAATGCTGGCCAGAAGAGGCTAAATTGATTTGTTTGTAGTATCAATTGCCTCCTTTGTTAATAAACTCGAAATAGAACCTTGAAAATGATTTTACTCTTCACGCAACACCATCAAATTCTGCTAATCCATTCTATGTTACAGAACGGAGGAAAAGTGATTTAAGACAAAGCAGCAGTGAAATCACAGAGCAGCAGAACTGCGTGCTACTTATACACAGGGCAGTCTGATTAAATGATCCGAGCGGAGCTCAGCTAGAGCATCCAGAGCCATCCAGAAGGGATTTACACATGGCACAGGAGTGTTTCCTCAGTTTTGGAGGGTGTGATAGAAACAGCATGCTGGTGTAATTAGAAGTAGTTAATTAGCTGTGGGTTAATTACTGGGATCTGCGGAGTGTTGGTGAAAGACCTGGTGGGGTGGCAAAGCAGAGGGAAGCAGCGAACACACAGCAGGAAGCTCCCAGTCTCCTGCCAATTAGCAAGCAGCATGGGTGGGGGGCTTCGGTGTGGATCGCTACGAGTTCAAATGTGAGGAGGCTCGTATCTTTTCTTTCAAAACTCAGTGCAAGATAAAGTGGGAGCAGACAACAAAATATTCTATTTAAATATGCTTGGTGTTAGAGACAATAAAAGAGAGCAAAACATTTGCCTTAAAGTCACAGTGAAAATTGTAAAGCGTGATTTCAATTACAAAATCTAACCCTCTAACAAAACTTCAGCCACGAGCTATCATTCTCCATTTAACAAACACACTGAAAGACCGCACTGAATTATTTTCCCGTTCTGTCCCGTGTGGTTTGTTAAGAAAGCTTTGTAATTTATAAGAGCATAAATTATCCTTGGAATTAAGGTATTGATGTATAATCAGAGCAGGGCTATCGGGCACAAACAAACGTTTGCCCCCAGGCAACCAAGTGCACAGAGCACGCTCACACACGGTATACACTCAGCAGGGCATCAGTGAAATTGCTAGACAGACAGAGACAGAGAGAGAGAGGGGGGGAGAGAAAGAGCAAGAGAGAGATGGAGGGGAGATGTGTCTTTCAAATACTTATCAGATTAGTAAGATACACATCCCCCCATTTCTGCTTGATTTTAGATGAGCAGACATGGATGCTGAATGATTTTCAACAGTCTGACGTGGAACATCACATCCTTTCGCATGCAGCGCCGACTTTCCCATAGTGTGGAATGCAGAAAGGCAGAGAGGACACTTGATACTTTGTACACGGGTCTGTCTGGTACTAATCAACCAGAAAACAACACTCTGATCTTGATCCTTGGGAAGTTTTTCTAAATGCAAAAACATTGGCAAATCCCAGAAAGACCTTTGCAGATGCATGGCAGGTTTAACTGTGTGTTTCTGTTGCGTCTGCAGATTGGCAGGAAACAGAAGAGGGAAGACAGAGAGATGGAGAGAGATTGAGATATGGAGCTGGGGAGACAGTGAGATCGCTAAAGACACGTGTCCAATGAAAGGTCAGGGACAAAGGGGGGAAATGTGCTGATCAAAGTCTTTGAGCCCCAGGACCTTCATTTCTACTAATTATCAAATCTGGCCCTATTTATATCTGCGGGAAGCAGACATTCTCTCAAGAGAGGATGGAAGCAAAATCTGCTAACTACAGAGGTTTCAGAGCTTCTGTTTGCTCTCGCTCCATTTCATTTCTCTTCTATGGTAACAGGATGAGGGTGGTAGATTAAGAGAAGCGATGACTGCAACTTATTCCGGAAAGTTGTTGCTGTAAAAGTAAAGGACAGGAGAGTGTGTACAGAAGAATACAAGACTGAGAAGAAAGGCAAATATGGGATCACACTACTTTTGGGTCGTGGGAAACTCAATTGCGGCCGTCTAGATAACTATTGCCTAAAAGGATAGATCACATGGTGCCACACAAACACACACATACACAGACACACACACACAAACACACACACACACACGTTCCCGCAGCGTGGCAGTCAAGGCAAGCCAACCACAAACACAGTTGTTAAAATGATCAATACCATTGAAATATTAAACCTTAAGAAGCCACATTATTGATTGAGAGCCCAATGATAAAAAGGTTTATTATCACAATTATGGGCTTTATGTAAATGTTTTGGAGAGACCATCAGCAGTCCATCCACCATGGGATTTGACCCCCCCCCCCCCCCAAATCCAACTGCATACTAACGCACACATATACACATAACACACTCATCTCTGCTGACACTGAACAACCTACCCAGCTCCTGCTGACAGAGAGACTGGTAAAAGGGGAAGTGTCTCCCTCCTCAGAACAACTTGGTGGCTCTGGGATGTTGTGTAAGGGGTGTCCAGCAGGACTGACAGCAAACAGTGGAGCGGAGGACCCGGGCTCCACGTGGGGCTAAGACTTTGGTAATGACCAGGTCTTGCACTTGGTAAAACACAGGGTCCAGTGGCACCTGGAATTAAACAGATATCCACTGCAGAGGATTCTTAAAGGGACATGGCCCTTCAGCAAACTCTCAAATGAATGAGAGAAACTACCAACTAAGAGAGACAAGGAGAAATTAGAACTGAAGTATAATTTGAGGTGCAGTGGTATGAGGGGAGGACTCGAGTCACACGGAGAATCACCAGTTAAACGGCGAGGCCGTGCCACAAGCCTGAGGGTTAGGCCCAGTGTTGGTGAAGTGTCTAAACCTGAGCAAGTGATAGGATCCCTTTTTGAAGGCATGCGAAGGCCAAATGCACGAAACCTGAGTAATGTGGATGAAAGCTGTCCAGGGTGAGAGCAGAGATGTGGAAAGTCACGCAGCGTTATGTGTGGAGAATGGAAACTTGCTATCTCTTTTACGCACCTCTAACTGAGGAATATGATTCAGTCCCATACACAGGATGCTTGTGTGCGTGTTATATGCCTCACCACATGTGGGAGCACACACGCACACTTGCACATGCTCACATGCACACACACACACAGGGATTAGAGGGTGTCCCAGTGCAACCATTCTGTGGAAATTATTTCTTTGCAGAAAAAAAGGCACGAAAGCCAACAGTGACCTGGCCTCTAATTCTAGAGTAGGATATCCTGGATAAATAATTAGAGGGTTCCTTTGAAGACCTCGCACAGCCAAACCATTCACTCCCCACTTCACATTTGCTAAAGTCATTAATGACAAAGATTTAGAAAGGAAAAGCGAAAATCTTTCTGGTACACAAATACTCTCTTTTTTATGAGGCCTGGCCCAAATTCCTCTCTGCTTAGCTGAAGCTCTTATCCTGGGAAAGAACTGCACCCGTTTTAAACAATGAACCTCGAGGGAAAAGTGTTTTCTATTGCCCCCTTCCCCTGCTGAATTATGGGAGTTAATAAAATTAAAATAATGTAGCCCTGTGTTTTAAAAGAGGAAGTGAGCACGAGATGTTGGGACACTGGATGTCAAAAACATAACAAAAACAAACACACACACACACACAAACACATACACACACACACACACAGACACACACACACACAGACAGGGAATACAACAAAGCAAAGAGACAGAATTTTTTTTCCCAAACTCTAAAAACAAAAACTGTTTCATATGTTAGAACGACAAAGGAGTGGGATAGCGAGCCTGCTATGAATATTAAAATCCTCCCAAACTTAATCGACATCACTGACTTCTGATTCATGGCTATGCTTGTGACATCTCCAGTTAGCAGTCATGCTTAGTCACAGCATGTGCCACTTCTGAACTGTGCTTTGCGGCTAACCAGGATTATTTGTTGGAAATAAACAGAATGGAATTTGACATGTGGAATTACATTTATCACAAACGGATAACTCTCATCTCCGAGGAGGGAAAAACGCACTCGCCAAAATTTATTTTAGATTCCACTGCGTGCTGCTGCGACATCTTAAGAGTATTTCATTGTGACAAAAAGAGAAACATGAATGTGTCTTCAGGAGGACAAGCCCGCCAGGCAGTCGTTTACATGCCAATTGAATGCCTAGTCTTTACACTAGCAGTTTATAAACAGAGCACTAATAAATCAGACCTCGATGCAACTGTCATCTTAAAAGGGGAGCGGAGCTTGCCCTACAGTTTACAAGGACAGATTCCCAGGCGAACGTTGGAAGGTGATGTGCATTCCTTCTGGGTGGAGCAGTGATGAGGGACTGTCAACAGACGAAACGGGAAGAAAAACAAAAAGAAAACAACTTGTTAAGTGTATAACAAGGTGGCCTGGAGGGCAACGCTGAAAGACACTTCAGCACTTGACTCTGAAGTGTGCGAATGAACATCAAATAGCATTTCTGTAGCTACACTGAGCACTGACAGAGCCGACCACAGTGTTCAGAGACCCCTGTGTGAAGATGAAGCTGCAGCTTGGCAGCAAATAAAGAGGTAAAATGTGTCTGAAAGACAACAGATCCTCCTGCAGTGGTAATTGTGTTAGTATGCACTGAATGTGAGTTTTATTCCGAGCTGCAAAGAACCCTGTCTAACATGAGGGAAACCTGCCGCCTCACAAACGCCTTCCAAAGTGAGGATTACAAAAATTCCAGTTTCGGTGTATGTGTACATGCATGTGCCAGACGCAAAGACAACAAGAAACTATAACCCTATAACCAGTTAATCTGCATTTAGTTAGCATGGCAGGGTTAAGTACCAGTTTGCAGCTGAATTCTGCATTACTACACCAGATTACCAGTATTGACACGCATCTGCCTTGCCCAATAATACACAGTGTTCTTCTCTGGTATTTGACGAATCGTTGATGGAGACCTACTCCCATGCTTGTTGGAGTGTTTTCGTGTTCTTGTCTGGACGGAAATATTTTGTAAGACAAAGGTTGTGTGGACGGAGAGTTTTTTTTTTAAAGCAAGGGGAAAATATCTGCTCAAAACACTAGTAGTTAGTGAAGACAAGGCCGACTCCTATCGAGCGCTACAGTTGGAAGTTGGAGGCATGGCCGTCTGTGAGAAGCATCTTTACTGCACAGCACCTGAAGGAAAACTAACACATACAGTACAGTATATGGCCATTAAAGCCGTTGGCAGCTCGGTTCTTGCACCAAAACTTTACACGGTGGTGTCTACAAGTGTCCAGGCAATTTGATCTGGACTGGCAGAGGCCCTCGGGTTGGAAGCGCTTTCAAAAATCCCATCGCTATGGATAAGAGGAATAAAACGGTGGAAACAGACAAATGGGAGCAATGGAGAAGCAAAAACTGGTGTGATATTTTAAGATATGTGGAGCGTGTTAATAAGTTCCTCCTCTTCCTCTCCTCTCCTGGCCTGGCCTGAGTGTTGTGACAGCTCCAGTGCTGTGGAGTTATATTTGAAAAAGACCAGCCTCCTGCCCCTCATCGTCTCACACACACACACACACACTGCAGCCCTTGTTCATCTGCCTTAATGAAATGGCCACATGCCTCCTCTCATCCAAGAGCTGCTTGCACACTGTAGCACCTGGTAGATATAAATCAGCCCTACTGAGCTGTATTTGGGAAGTGAGGCATTAAGCATGACATGGGCTGTCAAAGTTCAGATCGCAGCGACCGCAACATCTAGTTGAACCGCTGTGGAACAGACCCGAGACCAAGGAGCACGCCTATGATCGGCCTCTTATCTTCTGCCTCCCAGCTCCGCATGACATGGCTGCCACATCTGGGCCCCAGCTGGGTAGCCTGCTGAGCACAGCGTAGCACCACCGAGGCTAGGTAGAGGAAACGCTGGAGCACCCACTCTGAACCAATTCATCGTAGGATTCCCTTTTACAGGGATCATCAGCCTTAAAACAGTGGAGATTTGAATGGCTGTAGCTTGCTTCCATTTATCTGCAGGCTTTCTTATCCATGAGCTGCAGGGGCTTGCTGATATTACTGCTGTTTTTAAGTGGTGCAGGTTCTATTTCTGAGCAAGGAGATAAAAGTAGCTGGCTGCGTGTTGGGAGAGCATACTGTATGTTATATATGTGTGTGTGTGTGTGTGGATGTGTGAGTGGAATCTCTGTCATGGGAGCCTGGGGTCTGAAGGTCAAACACTGCAAGGGAACCAACACATTCCAGAGAGGACAGGCGCAAATCTTTGATGCATGCACGTGTCAGCATATTAAACGAGTTAAAGCTCCGGATTTCCACCGCTCCACCAGTCTATCTGACCACTTTATACTTGAATATTAAATATAGGCTCACATGGAATGGGTGGGAATGAGTCCGCCGACAGATGCACAAGACAGAAAGGAGGGAAGACACAGCACGAGAGGGAGAAAGAAGGTAGCAGGGGAGCGAAGGGGTGAGGATAAAGGATTATCTTTCACAGATGTGGCATGAAACCTTGCTCGTCTTAGCCTGGAGCCGCAGTGGAGAGCTGAGGTGAAGGGGAGCGTTGATTACAAGAAGGAAAAGGAGACAAGCGGACAGTGCAAGCAGCCGAGGTTTAGCTCAACCCGACTGTAATTTACATTGCTGGATAATTAGCTTCAGGATCAGGGGCTCAAACCAATGACAGAGGCCTCTCACAGGGATAAAGCAAGCATGTGATGAGGACCAAAGCATTACCTCTATGACACATAACGTTCATTGATTCAGGCTGTCAGAGGGAGCGTGTGTCAAGGGCATACGGAATGCAGCAACTAATGAATGTGAATTCAGGACAGAACGTAACAGATGACCTGATTTTAAACGTAGGAAAAAGATGACATCTGATGGTTGTGAGAGTTGAGGGCTCACTTTAGAAATGGATAACATCGTCTACATTTTCTTTGTGCAACCACGTGCACATGCATACACACACTGGAAAGAACACTACTACAATTTACTTCAGAGGCAGATGTAGTAAAGTGCGCATTTAATACACATTTAATTAATGATGTCATTGTTTTGACATTGAGAGAGCATGTCAGCATACAAGATAAACAAGAACAGCTCTGGGAAGAGGGTTATCGGAATACGAAAGGAAACGGAAAGCTGGGAGATCGCAGCCAAAGTGGTGTGAATCTTAACCCTGGGCCCGGAGACGGCACATCCAATTCCCCATAAATAAGAAAAATATTGTACACAAATCACTAAGCTCAGGATCTGCCACACACTGCACATGCACCCATATATCAGGTCATATGGAAGCATGGGAGACTAAGAAGCCACACAGAGTACCATAATATGAATGAATTGTTACGCAGCGAGTTTCCACTCAGGCTGCTATGCCAGTGGACCGGGCATAGTTAAGAGTCTTTACACATGCCAACTTGTTCTGGGAATCAAGCCATAAGGCATATACGCTGCAAAGCACACACACACACATAAACACACATACACACACATACCACAGACAGAAACCAAGCATAAAAACACTGACAACAAAAAAAAAACACCCAGCCAATCATGCGTGCATGAGCAAACTTGCTTTTCCACATTTGTGCTCACCTCCTTGCTCATACACACAGAAAAAAACATGTTAGCAAGGAGGTGAGAATTAGAGCAGGGGCAACTGGCTCACCCTGAAAGTTCAAGTTGGGTGCCACTACAAATTACAAGTTGACAGCGCAAATTATCCCCAGTGCCTGTTTCTTACGATGTATGCAGGAGTTTGCTGGGCAGCTGCCTCCCGACAGCTGTTCTTGGGTGAGGTATTTGCATGTCAACCACTATCTCTTACAAAAAAATTAAAATAGATGAAGGAAAAAAGAACATCAACATATAATCCCTCTTGAGCTACACTGACCAGCCAATGGCCCAGATCAGCCAGCTCCTGCCGGTTGTCAATGAGAGGACCCTCTGCCCCAGATGCCCCATATCTGAGCCATGAGGTTGGAGAACGATAGGAGCAGTGTAAAACGAGAGGGTGACTAATTGGTTCATAACCTGTAATTGGGGAGATGTAATTGGAGTGGACTCGCAGATGCCAGGTGCACCTTCAGGAGGTGGGGCAGCGGTTTGCCCTTTGACTGGCTATAAGGGAGAGTGTGTGTGTGTGTGTGTGTGTGTGTGTGTGTGTGTGTATGTGTGTGTGTGTGTGTGTGCATGTTTGTGTGTTTGTAAGGAGCAAGTAGGATTAAGTGTGGGGGGAACATGACACTTCCATAGTGAATGCCCCCAAAGAATATAGTTTAGGTGTGGCGTGTGCCTATTAGGTCCTTAAACCACTTGAAAGCCCATATACTGAAAGCTGTCACAACACAGCATAGCCACGCCCAGTGCGTACAGGTACACGTATACAAACATGTACACTCAAACAAAACATGCCTCATGTCAAGCCTCATGTCCACGGTTGTCCAGTCCACTATTGGGAGGGAGAAATTAGCAGATCAACATTTTCTCATGGTTCACATGGTGGGTCAATGTGATCAATGTGCGCATGGCCTACCTCGCCAATAGTACACCTCTCCCAATCAATGTAATGGGGGTGGGTGTTAATTGGGACGGTGTAAGAAGAGGGTGGGTGATGGAGGGTGATGGAGCGTGATGCGCCTCCTGCAGAAGCATCAGAGAAGCTCTACGGGGTCTTAATGAAAGCAGCTTAATGTTGACACGTTTCTTGTTTAATCGCTTGGGTAAGGAATGTTTTTGTACAACAGAGAGAAGCGGATGGTGCGTGTTGAGCTGAATGTAGTACAGCGAGGAAGGTATTTGGAGGAACATCTGTTTTTCCTGCCCATCACCATATGATTATTGGTAATTAACCGTAACGCCTGCAGTTGTGCGGGTGCGGCTATACGTTCCCCTCTTTGACCAGGCTTGCAGGAAGAAGCCATGAAACATGCTACCACCTCTCGTCCTCTGTTGCCAGCCCCCCCGCGTGAATCATGAAATCACACAGTAGTTTGCAAGCAGTACTGTGTCGGGAAGTCACACCCCAAAAGAGCCACAGCACTTCTTCCTGCTTTATTTTGAAAAGCTAAAAATGACACGAGACGGCACTGAATGTCGGAAATGAAATGAGTGCAGGCAGACAACGGCCACGATTGAATTTTCATTTACATAAAGGTTTACTTTGCAAAAGGTAATGCAGCAAGCGGGGGGGGGGGTCCTAGCTACTGAGCCTCAATCGCGAGGAGTTTCTCGCTCTAAAGAAAAGCGGCCTTCACATGCTGCTTTGAACAGGACCACGGTATCCACTTCAAACAGATAGTAAATCAATTCCTCTCCACTCAGCAGCCATGCCTGCCATTTATTGGGGAGAAAAAAGTGCAGAAAATGGCGATGAGAAATAAATCTGCATTGTTAAGTGAGAAGGTATTTCTTCTGTTCGTATGCGATGTACATGCATTGTTAAAAATAAGACTGTGATATTCAAACATTTAAGCTTCCCTTTCTCACCACGCACCTTTTGATGGAAATCTTGGGAAACTTCCAGTGAGGAAATGAATAAATTAAACAGAGGCGATGAATGAGGGGAGACAGTGTGAGGGGGAAGAAGGAGAGAGACATTACAGACTTGAGTGTTTACCCAGCTTGTTTGGTGCATGGTTGTTGTTTTTTTCTCCTGATGAGAAGCTGGGGCTGACAACTAAAAAAATATGTAGAGCACAGGAAAAACCTGCCTGACAGATATTCTGTCTGTCAGCTAAGTGGAAGTAGGAAGTGATGGTAGGGGAAACAGCCTCTACCAGAGTAAAGGATGTTTCCCTTGTGTTGCCTGATGTCTCTCCCTGTTTATACAGGGCACAAGGTTAGTCAACGTGGCATTCAGCCCAGAACACTGCTGCACCACACAAGAAGTTTGACTTACTGTGTAAAAGTCCTACGCAGAAAACCAAAGACAGAATGTAGATTAGCTTTTTTTAAATCATTAATACAAATATTTAAATATAATGCAAAACCTTTTTTTGCATCCTAACACTATTTAAACTATCAATCCCTTTCACCATGAACCATCCATCTGGACCATTAGCTGTAAGCGAGGACATCTGATAGATGTATGGATTTTCCTAAATTTTTGTGTAATTTGGTGAAGATTAATTAACATTTTCCCTCGATCTGCTCATCCTGCTGACACAAGGAACACTGGCAGGTCAGGAGCAGGTCTAAAAATCAGGACACGGTCGGTCTAAAAACAAGGTGGCCCCAGCGAGACCCTGGCCTACCCCCTGCCTCTAAATTACCTAGGCTGACACCATGCAGGGAGAGGCACAGGCCCACTTTAGCTCTGTACTGAAGCCAGTGGCAGAGTGGGTCAAGACCTCCCCATTAGGGAGCAGGTCAAAGCCACATAACTCTTTAGCTAAGGTGAGGGTCACAGCGATGCTCTGTCCGCCCAGGGTCATCCAGAGGTCTCTGGCCGCTGAGGTTCATGGCAATACAATAAAGTAATCAATCTGGACGCTGGACCTTGGTCAATAATATACTCCCAGGCAGCACAGGGTCACCACCTGTTCTCTGGCCTCTCCTTCGACTGTCCTGGCCTCCTGAAGTACCTAGGTCTTAGATTTCACTACCCTGACGAAAGACTGGAAGACTGTGGGGGCATGTAAACAAACCTTAAGTGCAGGCACTATGGTAAAATCTATGACAATCATTATGTACAGGTTATCGGTAGACATTAATGGAACGAGCTGGACTTTCATTACTATAAAGGCTAACACAGTCAGTGTTTTATCACAAATATGTGCCTTTGCTTTGTCGATGACACCTCTGTTTATACGAAATTGACACTACTCACCAATATAAGATGTGTTCTCTTTGAAAAAGTGCAGACGTGCATTTTTCTTGTATTGTTTTGTACCTCTATCGCACAGAGAAAAACTCCACATGCAATGTATAGAGCCCAACGATGATATTCTGTTAGTCCTGTTTTCGTCCAAATTTCCCTCAGGTTGTTGTGGCACACATTGCCAGCACTGTTTGTTTCCCTCCCCTTCCTGTTCTTCCCTCCATGCCCTCTCACGCTCGCCATGAATGGAGGCAGACAGCATCCTTGACGGCTGCCAGGATGAGGCAGCAGTTAATTCTTGGCTGCCCTCCCTCTGCTTAAAGGCAGGTATAGAGTTTCAAACAGCTCCAGCTGGCTGGATACAATGGAGATCTCAGTGCAGGGGCAGAGTTCCAAGCAGGTGAACTAACCTCTCCTCTTTTCCCTCATAGCTCTTATCAGTCTCCCAACAGCCGAGCCACTAACACCCCTGCACCTCAGACTCTGGGTTTTACTGTATCTTGCTCCAATTCCAGCTGACCCAACCCTCGAGTCTCACACCATTTCCTGGTTGACAGTCACTGCATCCTGTGTCGCAGAGAAACATAAAACTACTAAGATAAGATCTGAAATATAATCTAACACACTAATGAAACAGTGCAGGTCTATAGACCAGACATGAAAGTCCACTGCTATGGCAGTTGTAGTAAAAAATGTACAGCGTTTGTTTATCTGAACATGTGCTTGTTTTGAGTGGGAGACATGACCGGTATTTTCACTCATTGTGTTTCTTCATCTCCCTCCTTACTCTTCCCTGAGCTCTCTCCTGCCTACAACATGACATGTCATTAGGCAGTATAATCAGCATGCTATTTGCATATATCTGCTTTATTTTATTGATTGCTCCTCATTCGTTAAGATTCAGGGTATATAATTAATGACCAACCCCCTTAGTGCCACACCCTGGGGACAGCTAATTCCACTGCATACCAAGGGGATTTCAGCAGAGGGCACAAGTGGGCTTGTCACAACGGGCATCGGGCCAGTATCAGTCCCGGTCGCCTCCCAGCCTGCGGCTGTCCTTGGTCCCAGCCAGCTCCTCTAACAAGGAGAGCCCTTCCCGGGCCGCGTTAACTAAAAGGACAATTATCTTGAGAACAATGATGCTTTTCACATCGGCTGTGTTGTCATTAATGCAGTGGATCTGGTTACAGCAGCCAGCCTAAGCTAATTAAGGAACGCTATCTGTGGACTCTCATTGCTTCTTAATTAAGTAAGATTCATTTCAAAATGAGGACAAACAGTCATTTTTTCTGAAGGGGAAGGATGTTTTTTTACCTTTGAATTTTGTTTGAATTCACTGATTTTCATTTGACCAAAACACTTACACTTAGCCGCACAGCAGCTTAGTTAACATTCCCTTCATAGTCTCACAGAGCCGACTGTGTTCAAGTCCTTCCCCTGCAACTCAACCAGTCAAACAGAGGGATCTATAATAATTAGGTATAACCTAGGTATAAACATCATTTGAAATATGAAGCCCTTGGAAGCAGCTTTTGGTAGTAATGCCACAAGCACTGTTCAGGCACAGTACACCTTGCTTTTCTTGTATGAGTGCGGTCAGATAATGAGTCACTCTGTGATTCTAGACCCCAATGTCTGAAAAACCCTTCTCCTCCTTTAACAATGCATTCTAATTAGAAATGGCTGAGTGACGGACAAACTGGATGCTCTGAGAGCAGTTGTTTTGCGCAAAGACAGCTGACTGTTTCTTTCCAGGGAGCCTGCTGACCTTTTACACAGGAGAGGGTTGTTAGTCACCAGTCACTCAGCACTGCCTGACAACACGGGGAAAACTGAATGAGAGAGAGGGAGCGTGTACACGTGTGTGTGAGTGTGTGACTGTGTGGCATTCTACAGAATTTCCTGCATCTTTGGCTTCTCTAAGACAGACTGATAAATGTGCAGAAGCTAAAATGACACATAAGCTCCTTCAAAGTCAAAGCATATCCTTTCAAATGACACATATTATTGCAATCCAAGGCCTCCAAGACAATAGCTCTGGCTCACTGGCTACTAAGGTTATGTATTTTCAGTATCTAAGGCGTGTGTGTGTCTGTGGTGGTTCAAGTGGGACCGAGCAAATGTGTAAACACCGACACACATGAGCGCAGGGATCTGGTTTGGCAAGTATATATGTCCTTGCTTGCTGGGTATTGTGAAGGAGGCTACAGCTGTTGATTGTGATTAAAATGTAAACAAAAGCCGAGTTCAGAGAAAGGGCGAGTATGTGAGTTTGAGGGTTGGTCAAATCTCACACTCCATCACACCCACCGAGAAACTCGTATTCTTAACACACGTTTGGTTACAGTGCATACAGCAAATCTCCTATTATAGTGTGTGCAATGTTGAGAAAATTGTAAAAAGAAAACCGATCGGAAACATGGAGATCCTGTACGAAGCCCTGAATCCCTATCAGCTCTCAATGAGGATTCATCTCATCCCCGTGGTCCCTGGGTCTGGGGTCATCATGACCCCATCGTGACTGCTCTTCACATCAACAGCAGCGCTGCTTCTTCCATTTACTCTGCTTTTAGCCTCTCAACAAGAAAAATGTACTGTTTTAAGTAATCCTTGTTTGTACTGACCATAATTGATTGGGTAATCCTGGTTTAACATGCACTAAAGCCAGTGCTTAAGAATCTATTAGGAGGGCTAGCAGCTTAAAGAGGCAGGATCTATCTAATGTCGACTGCTAGATCTGTGTTTCTGTGCCTAGAGGTGGGAGGCATTTGATGACCCTTTCTACGCTGACCCACATTAAGCCCTAACTCTTCATCATATGGCCACTTCCTTGTCTCTCTCACTCTCTGCTTCACATTTCCTTCACTCTGTTCCTGTATTTCTCTGCCTGGTGGCACAAAAATACCTTCACGTGCCAACATGCCACCAAGGTTTATCCTCTGACCTCTGCCAGCAAATCTCTTGGCATGGTTCCATCAGCCTGGTGACACAGTTCTGGCAGTGTTTAAGCCAGCTTCCCCACAACCCAGTCCCTACAGACGCCATGCCAAAAGTCCCTGTCAACTCGACATGACACACGCCACCGTACACACTCATCACTGTGACAACCCTGTCATAATCAACACAAATCTCTCAGAGTCAGCACGAGCAACAAAGGTATTATGGAATCCGGAGGAAGGGGGAGCAGGGAGGGGGGAGGCAGACACACTAAGTGCAGGTGGTGGCACGATCCCGGTGGCTCTGGGATGTGGCACCAAGTGTAAATGTGACTGTGCACGTGGGACAGCCAGACAAGAGGAGGGCTCATTCCTGCTCCTCCTTTGGCCCTGACTGCTGCTGTGGTTTCTACATGACGCAGGAGGAGGTGGGGAGGTCTCTCTCTCCCTCCCTCCCTTACACACACACACACACACACTCATACACACATCGAGGAAAGAGGAGAAGGAGAATAATCCCCACCAAGACCTCTGCCCTAATGGGGCCCACTACTGTAATTACAAGGCACAGATTTCAGATCAGGCACTTAAGTAGCCAGCTAAGAGTGCCCAGAAAACAAAAAGCTCTGTAATTATCGTCTGCCTCCTCTCTCCCCAGTGCAACTTCAGTTACCTGTCATGCTGCTGTTTTGTCAGGAGTCCGTTGTTTCCTGGATTCCCCCTAATCCATGGCTGGAAGCAGCCCTGGCAGTGCGCCTGCCTGTGCAAGATGCACATTTCAACTCGCGGGGGCGAGTGACGACATGGCACACAAAGATAGCAGAAACCTGAGTCCTCGCAGCCCCACAAGTACATGAATGCATTTTTTTTACAAGAGAAGGGAGGCAAAGAAGGAGGGGGAGTGTTCAGTTTGCTCTAGACAAAAGATCCATTGTGCAGTGAAACTTTATATACATATTAGAAACTTGAAACCCGTAGCCTCTGCGAGCTGGATTCTTGTAACTGTGAACAAGATAACATTACCTACCATTCTTTCCTCCTGTCCAAAAGAAAAGGAGAAAAGCCTTCACTCTTATTTTTCTGCAAGGGTCTTATTCCTCATGATGGATTCCTGTTTTTTGCGGGGTCATCTAATATCAGCGATAAGAGAGCTGTGGTCTCCAGGCAGTTTTGTGGCCCATTAAGTAACACATTCCCCAGGTGGAGCAGAGCAGGAGGCACAGCGTGTCGACAGAGATTTGCACTCAGCATTCTCTTAGCTTACAGTCACCATCCGCCTAACCTCTCAGGTGTTCCAGAAGGAATGTTATGTCCATTCCTAGACTTGCTCATTCACCCACTTCAGCCTGGAATGTAGTGTACGTGCACTTCCTTTGCTTTAATTATACTTCTGAACTGGTTTCCAAACAAAAGCAACATACTGTATGTCTTAACATGCTTGTACTTTTAAATCTCTCGCTGTGTTACCTGAAACCGTTCAGAAAGTTCCCTTTTCTTCGACAGCCAAGTTCAATATCCATATGCACAGTGCTAATAGATCTGAGACGCACAGCAAACATCGGGAGCAGAAGTTGTGTTCTGGAGTAAACGACGAGGAGATCCCTGGAATAAGTTTTCAAAAATAAATGTGTCACAAAAAAAAAGAAAGAAGTAGTAATCAAAGCCTGGGGAGCATCAAGAATTCAGCGCATCCTAAGTAAGTGTGTGTCCACACAGCTGGGAAAAGTTCCCGCCATGCTGACATCACCAATATCAGACGTGTAATTAACCTGTTGCAGCCATGCAGTCAGGGGGGAAGGCCGGACAGCCAGGCTCATAATGATAACCCGTACAACTTGTAATTATTTTTCTCGAGAGAGAGAGACAAGCACAGACACAGACACTGACACATATCCACTAACTTACAGACAAAAAGGAGGACCTGTAGATAATAATGCCTTAAACACAAGCAGCAGCATTCAGGACAAGATGTGTTGTAACTAATGTGCAACACGGGTGACATACAAATGTCATAACAACCAGCTTATAACATCTAATTTCTGCCTAGGGGCAATGAGTGTGGTTTACTACAGAGAAACACAATGACATAATTAGATCAGGCGCTGGACAGTGTTTTGGTGTTCTGGACATGGATTCCTGCTTACTGCATGAGTTCAGTACATTGTCATGTCATCACTGTATTGCACTTCAACCCAGGTATTAAGCAAATTGAATAACAGTATTTTACAAGGACTCGACTAAGCTGCCGTGTGATGTTGTATTCCTTATTTTTTATATGCTGCTTATGCCCTAAAAAAATAAGGAGCTTTGGTCGGCAATAGCACCCATTGGAAACACATTAACCCAGTAAAAGGCCAGCCGGTCCCATCAGGCAACTTTCAGCTCTGTGCAGAAACAAGACAAAGGCTGAGAATCTGAATTTAAAATGTACTTTTGTTAAGGGGAAAGGTCAAGGTATGAGAACCATCTGTACAAACAATAAATCACCAAACCCTTCTTTATAACAGGACACTACAAATATGAGAGAGGGGTGACTAATGCTGATTCTTTCCATTTTGGTTCTGGCTCACTCTTTGTATCATAAAAAACATTCTGTAAGTGTTTGGATAAAAGACGGCCTCCATTTTTACAAGCTCTATTAATAGGGGCTTGAGGTGGATGATTCATAATGAACCAGACCTGGGTTTTGTCAACCTCACTTGTTCCATGAATGCAGAGGTTAACTTTTTCCACTTATCTCGATCTAACTAAAAACAACTATGACCGGCCCACATTCATTTGTTTGAAAACTCCACTGTGCCCTTGTGAACTCACTGCTCACTCCTGTTTGACTGTTGGTGTGTGCCAGGAAAAAGAAACATGAAAGCGTGGTGTTCAACAGAGAGCTAACCACTAGCGAACAATTTGGGGGCCTCAGCGCTCTCTCACGGGGGCTCCGCTGGGTGACGTCCAGTCAAATGATGTAACTGGCGCCTACTGCGAGGGAGCGTAGGTGGCCCTTTGTTATTGCCCCACACCACGGAATGA
Organism: Pleuronectes platessa; assembly: GCF_947347685.1. NCBI lineage: Eukaryota > Metazoa > Chordata > Actinopteri > Pleuronectiformes > Pleuronectidae > Pleuronectes > Pleuronectes platessa. The sequence goes on from NC_070626.1 coordinate 18,901,280, forward strand.
TCATATCAAAGAGTGGAAATCACACTGATCCCGTGGACTCCAAATGAAAAGTGTCTTTGTCTTAGCTCATTCTCCGTCTCACGCTGGGTTGGGTTCGGCCCGGCTGCACTGTGATCGTCTCGGCTGAGCTGAAGCAAGTATCGGGCCGGGTTTGGTGCGGTCAACTTAGACCCAGGGAGCCTTGAGAGTAAAGAGGGCTCTAAGTTCGTTTTAATAGGCACATTATTTCTACCCCTAACACCCGCACAGGCTCCACTCTGAGCCATTGGCTGTTTGAAGTTGGTAACAGCTGTAGTGTTACAGCCTTTATATAGAGGTCAGCACAGTGACTTCACTTAAAAGGAGAGTGGGACTAAAGGAGGGAGAGAGAGAAGAGAAGAAGAGAAGGCAGTGGGAGGAGAAATAAAGAACAGAGAAAGAGTGAGAGGTGAAAGAATGAGTTAAAAAAAGAAAGAGTTACTAGTGTGGCGAGGGATTAGCTGAGGGAGAGGTTAAAAGTTTGTGGAGTTGCATCTGGCCTCCTGCCTGCTCTGTTGTTTATTGCCGCGGGCCTGTAGATCTGGTGCCAACATTAACCGCACCTGAACTACTCTACAGCACTCGTGCATACACACACACACAAATACACAGACACAGACACAGGAACAAAACAGGAAGAGACATACGCGCAGCCTGCACTTCTCTCCAGTGCTTTGGCAAAATGTTTCAGTGTGCCAGCCTTTTCTCCTCGCTACAGCAAAGTTACTGTGCATGTGTATGTGTGCGTCTGTGTGTGAACTACACTTGCAGATGCCAAGTCATGACTTCTCATTTGTTAATCCCCTGTTGCTCCTATTACCCTCGTCTTTCCCTTTCCGTCTTTGTGCTCTGTCACTCTGGATGACTGCCTTGCTGCAAAGCCCTCGCCCGCCTCAGCCAAATCTCTCTAACTCAGTCTCCCGGAGCCTGGTCTGCAAACAGCTCCAAGTCCCCTCAAACCTCCACAATAAGTTCAAGGAACACGCGGCAGATGGGAGTTCTCATGCTCCATGTAAGAGTCCTACGTGCCATCAGCGAGTAATATAACACTGACTGCACCAGAGACATACACAGGGTCAGTGTGGGCAGGAATCACACACAAAGAAGAATGCTAGGATGCCACCCACAGCAGAACCCTTGGGACAGACCCTCCTCTGTTCAACTTCTCTCTTTCACTGGAATTCCCCTTAATAATGTGCCAGCTTACACAGTGTGCACGCACACAAACACGTACGAAAATTGTCAAGACGATGGACGGCCTGAAGGGAAAGGAGGGGAGCTTGCAAAAGGACAGTTGGAAGACACTGGGTCGGGGCGTTGAGGGCAGGGTAGTCCTTTTTGCCCCAGGCTGTATGGACAAGCCTGGCAGCCAATTAGTGCAAGCTGAAGCCACCCCCACCGCCCGACTCCCCTCACCCCTGCCCCTCCACTCAGCCTTGCCCTGGTCTTCTGAACTTGGTGTGGTCAGCGCTGGAATGTTGAAGCAGGTCATGTTCACATGCACATCAAAAGCGATTAAGTGCAAGCCTCCTGGATTAAGATGAGTCTGTGGACCTTCACATCTCGGGCTAACCTCTTGAAAGCACTTGGCTTCCTCCTGCCACAACAGTATCCAAGTTCGCCTTGGCCCGACACAGGCCGCTCCTTTGCTTATGGAAGTAATACCAGATTACAGAGCAACTGTTGTTAAATGTTGATATAATGTGTTTTCTCTTGCTCTTTTTCCCCGTCTAGTTGTTGTTACAGCTGCTCTTTAACAGCGGGACAACTCGCCGTGCTGCTCTCGTACGGCTTACTCTGCGCTAAATCGACATTTCACTCCAGTTTAACATACGTGAAATGCATAGGCTACACAATGTGGCTGTGAGACGGAACTTCTCTGGGTGATAAAGCCTGTGGTTCTGAACTCATGGTGCATGTGTGGCACATTTCACACTGTAAGGCTTGACCTTTTCCTTCTGCTCCGTTTCACTGCTAAATCCCAGCTGTGCATAGTTTGTTGGATTCCTCCTCAACAGCACGGTGAGGGTTAACTAATCCTTCTGTGACTCAGGTATATGGGACATGTCCTGACAGGCGACCCCATAACTCCAACACTCAGTGCAGGGATTTGCACAGCCCACAAAAAAAGGGGGATTTTCACCAGAACAAGAAGGCCTAAGAAAACAAAGAGAAGAGGAAATAGGAACACCTCCTTGACAACATTCTTGTCTTTGTTGAATCATAGTAGGTGAGGATAAAAGAAACACCCATCAAAACACTCATTCATAAAACATACCACCTTCAGGTGCTTGTGGTGAAAGGAAGAGTGTGACAGGGTGAGAGACAGGTCCCCGGGTACAGGTTAGTGGGCACAGCAAAGTTAGAACTCACACACAGAGTGTATTAACTGAAACCTGCTCTGTGACTCCCTCGCTCCCCTCCCTCTTTCTGGGTGTACATGTGAGGACCCAGCAGGCTGGAAGCTCTCCCAGGGCCCAGATGCTCTCTGTCAACACCGAGATTCCAGAGAGGAAGCAGGGCTTTACAGCAGCACAAGCTGCACACACAGCCAGGACCTGCAAAGACCAGGAGCCAGGAGAAGACAACCTGCTCCACATAAACACAGACCTCCCTGTCTCCTGTCTGAGCCACTAGTTCTGCTTCCTGGCTCGGGTTGGGCTTGGTTCAGAGAAGGCTGCAGCAGCAGTCGAATGCATGGGAGTGGGAGAATGAACCACAGAGTTGCTCTAGCCGGGCCGGGGCCCCCTCTCCGCCTGCCACCGTCAAGAGGTAAATAGCTATTGGCTGCTCAATAAGTGGCTTCAGTGCCTTGGATTGAGGGGCCTTTTTCCCCCACACTCTCCCAGCCTTGACAAGCATGTATTGACAGAGCAGTTACACACTAACCCATTGGGGGAAATCCTCCACATTGTGCCCCAGGCAGCTGATAAATGGAACTCATACAGTACCTGTAAGCATGATCTCCTACGCATGGACACGCAAAAGTGCATTTGCACGCACACACAGCTCAATACTACCATACTAATGTAGACGTGAGTGAAGAGAATAGGGACTTTATGATATATAATGCAATAAACCGATAAAGCTGCGGAAAGGTAAAGAGAGGGAAAGGGGGTTACATATAGTGGATGAAGGGAGCTTGTGTTTCTGTCTCAGACACTGTGTCTTACATCTAGAATCCATGGGCAGTGTACTTTAATTAGAGTAAGGACAACACACTATACAATGGTGATCAAGTTTGTCAAATAAAAAATTACCGATTTGAATTGTTAGTCAAGACTCAAATATACAGAAGGAAGAACGAAGAGCAAGAAAAGTCTTGTCATGGCAGAAAAAGATGTCACTGTCAATCTCCTGTCACATGTGAGCCTCTGCAGCCGTCCAGGGGAGGAGTCAGAGCAGTGAGGGATAGGAGGAGTCAGGGCTAGAGCCCCCCAACGCATGGGGGGGTGGGGGAGTGCTGTCCTGTCTTGTCCTCGCGCCCCTCCACCCCTTTTTCATGTCCGATCCACTGCTGATAAATAGCTAGGGGTGCAGTACTCGCTTTCACTTTGTGATATGATGTCAGTAACCTTCATTGATCTGCGGGCGGGCAGGCAGGCCTTATCGCTGCCTCTCCCTTGTGATATACTGTGATCCGGGGCCCTGACTGCTTTTTAATACACTGCACTTTAGGTAGCGGTGTCGCAGGCTAACCACCCTGCCTACTAACACCTGAGGCCATATTTTACCGCGGTGCTGTGATGGCCAGAGAGATTACACAGAAACTAACTCAAGGAGAGCCTGCCAGCAAAAATGATAACGCCGGCTAAAGTGGGACAGTGGGGCGGTGAATTCTTTACCCCCCCCCCCGTGTATGAAGAACAGAATCAAATCTTACAGATGAAAATTTAAATAGATACGACTTATAAAACTTGCATATTTTGACATAAATCCCCCATCAACATCGTGCACTTAGCAGACTAAACCTATGACAGAGCTCTCGTGTCTCTTGTCGGAACATTTCAATCCCGTGACTCCGTCGGAGGCTCTACCTGCGCTGTATTTTTAAAACTAATCAAGTCCCTGTGTCAGAACATAGAGCTCGTGTTGACAGACCATGGGGCTCTTAGCAGGGCTGAATTTAGTGCTGACAGCCACTTCCTCCCACCAGTTTCATACACGCACACACTCTCGGACAACACCTGAGCGGATTGGTCGGGAGTCGAACCAATATCATTAGCAGGTCATTTCACTGTGGTAAAGGAGGAGAGGATTAATGCCACTTTCACGTGCACTGTTAAAGTGACCGGAACTCTGGGCCAAGATGGAGGGAAGTGAACAGTCTAGTGAAATATCCAAGCTGAACATTTGGCCACAGGGACTGGACATGGTGGCGCTGAGAATAGCGATTAAGCCAATATCAAAAAACTAAAAAAAATGTTAAAGGCAAGGTTACATGTAAGTGTAACTATATAACCTCTAATATACAAAGAGGCATACTCCAGTTTACCACCACCCCCATGTACACGGGTTGCGAGAGGCTCCAGATAAAGGAGACCGGACGACTAGCGGGAGAATTATCCCAGCTATTGATTTTAGCTGTTGGGTATTACAGAAGGAAACAGCGGGTTTATCAGGCCAGGATCCCTCTGCACTTTCACTAACTAAACGAGTATTTTCCGGGCTTATCAGGCAAAAAGCCTATTACTGATGGTCTCAGCCTCCCCCACAACTAGACAAAGAGAGAGGTTTGGCCACCATCATGTAGCCACCGGATGGGTTAGGTTGCACTGCTCTTTTGGGGACCTCTAACACTTACACGGCACTTCACAAACCCAAACCCATGTCCATATATTCAGCACCAATATAAAAAGTCCTCAGGGGTGTTGCAAATTGTTCATACTTATGTATTTTTATGGTTGTCTGCTAATGGACTTGTGACCTCCTCAACCTCCATCTTCCTCTCTTGTTGTGTGCCTCGCTCCCTGTGGGTCAATGTCATTTCTATGGCTTCTCTATATGAGGACTATATCCAGAGATAATGGGAAGTGCTATAATCCCTGTGAGGAGCCTAATGCCGGCCTTAGTCACAGGAGGAAAAAAAGGTGTATGTTTTAATTACAGAGTGAAAGATCCACACAGATACCTGCGAGGTGCCTCTCCCAGAATCCTCAGCGAGTGTCTTTCTTATCTGTGAAACCTGAGGAAAGCCCTGTTCTCAGTATGCACGCTGCCCTGTGTTAGCTGGCATCAATTAAAAGTGCACTCGTTATTTTAAAACGAAATTATACTCAGACATTTCGAATGTATACCCCTTTCCCGATATTAATAATGAAGAAGAGTAGAGACAGAGAAAATTTCCCCCAGCAATTACTGTGGAAATCCATACACTGATCAATGTGCAATCCCAAGGATTGTCTTAATACGTATAAAATATAGACAACAGCACGTGCGTATGAATGTGCATGAATTTATCGTGGCGTAAAACGACCCCAACAAGATGAGAATATTATTGAGCAGATAAAAGCTGTGTGTAATGATTTACATATTTCATCACAGGCAGCAATGAAAGTAAGTGATTAAACACAAAGTGAGAACGAGAGAGAGAAAGAGGGGGTGAGAGGAGGAGTATTGACAAGACTGAACAAGACAAACGGCTAAACAGAACAAAATGATAAAGAAATAAAACGACTTCCCACTTGGGTCAGCCAATCCTAAAAGTCATCATGGAACAATAAGACATATTGGTTGAATATGTCTACCAGATGCTTTAGAGTGTGTGAGTGTAAGTCGGTCTCTTCTAACTAAATATTACAAGACAAGCCTTCATCCATTATGTCACCGCTTAAAGTCTCCATGATCTATTCCACAAGGCGAGGACAGAGTGGAGAGTGTCAGCGGCAGTGAGACGGGGAGGACGACAGGAGAACCGTGGCCCTGACTTGGCACCCGCGAAGGGGCAGTGCTCTTCTGCCCACCGGCCTGTCTTTATGTCTCCAAGTCAGCCCTGTAATTTGCTTGGGGCGGAGATAAATCTTATCTCAGAGACCTGATTAAGTTTTTAATTTACACTCCAATCAATAGCCCGGGTCTATTGGCAATGTGTCTAAAACTCTATTTACCAAAGGATTCCCTGCTATCAATTGATCAAGGACCCGGCAGCCATAAATTATGGGAACATGTGTGTGTGTCTGTGTGAGACAGAGAGCGAGGGAAACGGAGAGAAAGAAGTACAAGAGTGAGAAAGTGGAAGAGCCAGGTCGTATGTGACTGATTTTAGGATCGGAAAAAAATATATGAGATGAAGCCTACATGACCTGAGAGTGACACAAACACACAAAGCCCTGCTAAATATTTCTTCAACAATATTCACTTCAAACAGCTAAATCTACCTATGGCAGGGAGAGGTGCAATGTAAATGAGCGGCAGCATCAATGCAAAACCCCAGACTGACTCACTGCCACGAGACTTCTAAAAGACTCACACCCGGAGCTCCCTTTCTAAACGTCTGGACAAGTAATACCTCCCACTTCCGGCCCTTTCTGCATGAGCGCTGTTATCTGTTTACAGTGCCTACTTTCCCAACGGAACTGTAAAAAAGGAATCTGCTGGGATCTGGGTTCCCCACACAGAATTCTTACTTTACAGCTCTCCTCCAGCGCGCCCCCATGAAAATCCTGCCTGGGAAACTGAGGGAAGGATTGTTCAGGCCTTAAGTTTACACGTATGACATCCAGGGAAGAAAAAAAAGCAATTTTTTTCGGTCGGCTATTTCCAGCAGTTCACATGTTTGGTTAGGATTAAAGAAGATGTGAGGATTAGCCACGCAGCTCTGAATCAGAACTGTAAAGGTCCAAATAATCTTACGTGAGACCACCTTCACCCGATAACCACGTGAGGTTCTGTGAGAAAACAAAGGCAAAGGCATCGTTCTGTTGCAGAGTGAAAAAGAAACAAGGGCACAGATACAGTTCAGCCTCCTCTCTGCTGTTCGCCCCGCAGAGGAAGTGGAGGGGAGGGGAAAGAGGGCAGCGTTATCACTGTGGAGAAAGTGTCGTCATGGCGGTTCTGCTCTGACCCTGCTGACTCGCCGATTCCTTAACATGAGATCATTTTAGACAGCTGACCTCAATATCATTGTGCTCTGAGGACGAAACGGATCCAATGAAGCTTCTTATTACCCCGCACCTCCACCACTATCGCCCTGCCTCCAAAACAGGAGCAGGACACAGTTTTAAAAAGCCCTAAAATACAGAAGTCTCCCTTCTCCTCCTGCACCACCATTAAGATACATTAAAGACAAAGTAAACAAGTCCTCTCTCCTCCTTTTTCCGCGGAGATATAAATAAATGAGAGGAAAGATATTCTTAAGAAATCCCTTATTGACAAAGTAGATAAATGCAGACTTTGCTATGTCAAGGGAAGAAACCATTCCCACAGCTTCTCAACAGGTCAGTCGCGCCAGCGGTCCGTGTTTCCACCCAGTACTTAAAAATTGCAACGTAAAAAATAAAATGAGGTAGAGAAATATTGTTGTAACAAATGTTTGGGAGGATGTTATGTAGTACCATGCCATTAGTGGAGAGGCTGTCTGGTAAAATCAGGCATAAACATGTGTCAGAACTATACATAATTATAGTTGAAAAACTTCCGCATGGGAGTATGAATCACCTCTGCAGCTGGCTGGCGTGGCAGGAGAGCACACAGCAGCCTGCTATCCTCACCTTCATAACAGCACGGGGGGGGGGACATGGGAGACATGCCGGCTAAAGAAGACAGACGGGCTCACGCTATGTCACAAAGCCCAACTTGCTGGTCCTCTGCCGGATTATCTAAAGAGCCACCGACAGATATGTGTAATCAGCCCCATCCCCATGTTTCTCCCTCTCACTCGCTGCCTCTCTGGCTAATGTCTCCGCCTGATTCGATTGAGGCAATTAGGCAGTAATCTATAGAGCTAGGGAGTGATGGAAACATTTCCCACTGTCCTCCTCATGTTTCTCAGAGCTGCTATAATTAGCTAACTTTGTTTCTCATTAAACATCAGAGCAGTATTTACATACCCGGATCCAATTTGGCTCTGTAGCGCCTATTCCTTATAAACCGTCTTGGAACCCTGAAACATGTCTATAAACAAAGGAACCGGGGGGGAAGCTGTAATCTGCAGTTATTTCATTCAAACATTTATATATATTTAAACAGAGTGTATCTAGAACGCGCGGATTAGAAACAGTGTCAGAGGATGTGTACATAATGCAGCAGCAGATGATCGTTCCACCGCAGTAGAAGTAAATGAATGCTATATAGGCCTGTTATGTTGGTATGTTTGATTCCAGAAATGGAGGATGTATGCTTCAATCCCTGGTTTCAATGAGCCATCGAGGGAACTGGAACGCTAGACCCACTTTTATTCCCCTATGGCTCATATCCAGTTAAACCCTTTTACAGGGAACGGGAAAATGCTGTATCACACAGAATGATGGGGGAGAACAGTCAAACTCAAATGCACACGGACATATCTTAACTGCCTCATTTGAGAAACTAGGAAACAGAGTTTAACATTCTATAAATTATCCTATTTCTGATATTTTAAAGAAAACACAAAGCGAGGCTGAAAAGTTGAAGTGTTACAAGTTCATTGGTGAGTAGTAGTGAACTTTCCTTGGTGTTTCAAACATGTAGCTCCATTTTATACATCATCCATCTCCAGAGTAATTGCAGAATTCTTCACATTGCGGCAGCACAATACTTTAGAGTTAGTGTTTACATACATACATCTGAACATAATCATTCCATTCATTTCCAAACATCATGGAGAAGGGTTACTGTAATGGTTTTAAATAATATATTCTATAGTTTGAAAGGAATTCTGATATATTCAAATATATATATATATTCAGTGAAGGCTGAGAGATAAAACATACATTTTATTTTATTCTATATATAATTTGCACTTATCCCCACAGGAAAATAAGTTCCAGCCACTAAATAACGCTCCTTCACTGCAAACAAAGGGACACCTAACAGTCAGCTAAATTAAACAGAAAATAAAGTTTGATTTCACTGATATAAAGTTTATAATCTCTTTTTTTGATTTACAATATCCTTTAATATTTCTATGATGTAGATTTTAAAGTCTATCTATGTTTGTGATACTTTTAAGAGACAGGTAAGCCCATTAAAAACAGGAACCAATCATAAAGCGATACAAGGGTCATCAGGAGATGACTTATCCCCGGGCAAATCTAAAATATCAAAAGGCATCATTTCAATAGATGATTGACTGTGAAGTTTAATCAAAAAACCCTCCATGCTTTTGACGTTGTGCTGAAGAAATAAAAGAATTACAGATGGACGGACCTACTTATCACTATTTCTGGGGGTGGGGATAAAATGCAATGGTGAAAGAATTCTAAAATGACATTCAACAGCAAGGGGATGCGGGAAACCCATGCAAACCTGAGCTGTGGCTGAGTCTGTCTGAGCGCACCGCAAAGCAACCTGTTGAGCTGAACAACAGAGGTCGCAGGAAGACACAGAGAATCCCAAAAGAGTGGAAATCTCTTTACAGCGACTTGGGCCTGTTGCAGCTCCACCAGAGTCGGATGGAAAATTGTAAACTTTTTTTTCCTGTTGATATGCAAAGCAGCGTGGATAACTTTGTGTCACCATAGTAACGCTGCCCCTGCTTTGCAAAGATGTAATGATTAATGGTGCTTTTGATAACACGGACGAAATCGGTGTTCCAGCACGGACACAACGTGTGTGTAGTGCACGTGTGTGTAGTGCATGTGTGTGTTGTGCTGGCCAGGGACAGCAGCAGGAGCACTGACATCCTAGTGATTACCGCAGGCACCACAGCTAGGTACAAAGCTAGCTGTCGGTTTGTGTAGGTTTCTTCAAATTTCCGCAGCACTCTTTATAGAGTTTGTGCAGATATATCTTCTTGAGAGAAAGCAAACAAACTTATCTAGCCGACATTTAGACAATTAAAACGCTGCTAAAACAAAAGGTTCTACATTCAGGCCGCCTACTGTCAAAGGTTAGCTGCTTCTTAAATCCCTGGTTGTAACAAATCACTAATGACACTTGAGCAGGGATTTCTAACCATAAGTTAAAGTGCTGCAACAGGTAACAACTTGATGTATATTGTTAAATGCAGCTATACCACATTAGTTTAACTTGGATTTTCCTCTCATCTTAAATCCTCCTTAAGATCGCCTGTAACTATAATGTGTGCGGGATATGTATACTTAATGTTATTGGAATCAAGCACAAACAGATCACATGAATTCTGACAGGTCGAACAATCCTACAGCTTTAATAGCTTAATGTTGGGATGTGACTAAAGCGCACAGAAATCCAATCTACTCTTGCTTGCCTATGGTGTGATGTGGTGTAGCTTGAATACAGGCTGAGGAGAAGGGTAATTCAATCAGCAACACTCCGGCCTGACACAGATTCACTTTGTCAGTCGCGCTTTACCAGTAATTCATCTTTCTGAAAACAGAAACAAACCCGACAATCATTTCTTTCAACTCCAATACCTGGCAAAGGGGCGGGTGAAAATGTAATAACAGGCTTTCATTGGCTAACACCGGGATGTCTTCAGAGGAGCAAGTTTCCTTTTCCCGATGCCGCTGACAAAGTGAAAGCTAGTTAAGAGTGAGAAAAAGAGTGTAATTCCTGTGATCACGCCTTTAAATGGACTATATGAACGCACAAATGCATTTGACTCCTCGTGGAATGCATAAGTAAACAGAGCCGTGTGGAGGGGTCCAGATGGGCAGGCAGGAAGGCCTGTGCTCAGCACCCCTCTGGCCCTGTGTGCATAGCTGCAGCCGGCCTGGCCTGAGCCACAGAGGGTTAACTGCACTGCCCAGTCACAGGCGTGAAGTGAAACAATGAAATAATGGCAGCGAGTGAACGCTCAAAGGCAGGGGGCAGGGTGGGTGTGTGAGGGTGGGGGCTCGCCATAGGCTCCTGCAGATGTTGCCGGGCCTCGGCGGGTCACACAATCACATGTATTAGCATTCCTGATAGAGGGAGCCCGGATTAGGGAGCTGAATGCCTTTCTCAACTCTGTCAGGGTTTGAACACGCTGGACAGGCAACAGCACAGGGAGAGAAATCCCAGACGTGTGGTGAGGGAAGGTGGGAGACAGGCGTCGAGGGAGGACCGGGTCACAGAAAGAGCCGGCACAATGTTGAGGGCACGGAGGGAAGCGCAGAGAAAGGCAAACGCAGAGTGAGATTGACAGACAAATTGCACCAAATTGACTAAAACAGCTAATGAAAGAGTTTAACAAACAGACAATAAAGAGAAATCAAGCATGTGATAATTAAACGGTTTTGTGAGGGTGGCAGAGGGAGTGCACATGTGAAACGAAGATTTCTATTTGCGGCAGAAGGAGTGAATGAGCGGAGACAAATGGCTTTCTTTCTTCTTTGTGTGTCTGAGCGAGCCGGGGCGAGCGAGAGAGAGGGAGCAGAGACAAAAGCTTTCCTGAGTGGATGTGTGCTGTCCCGTCCTTGTTTCCCAGGACAGAGGTCTGGAGAGGCCTCATATTTCTGGCTGCTGTCAGGCCGGGGGTGAGAAGCAGAGACAGCGAGGGGCAGCTGTTTTCTACGAGGTGCCCTGACTCCCTCACACTCGACCTTTTGATCCAGCTCGGCTTCCTAGCCTCCCCCCCCCCCCCCCCCCCATGTGTATGTACGCATGAGTGTGTGTCAGCCTATATGTATGTCGGAGGGGGGAACACATGAAAGTGGGGGGTGTAATTGGCGTAGTAAGTGGGCACAAGTGGTGGCAAACCACGGAACACACACTAAAAGTGAAGCAGTAAAACCGAGTGAGAGGCAACACTAAGCCCGTGTTTCTGCTCGGTTCCTCTCTCTTTGTTTTAGCACAAGACAAATAATTTCCCAGGAATGCGGCAGGGCCAGTTTGATATGGATGTGTATTCAGCAGAGATTGAAAAATATAGAGGTGGCAAGACATAGTAAGATATACTAACACAAACACAGTGAAAAACTCCAACTCCTCTGCCAATGGAGCTCTGCTGTACAACTAACTAACTTTCTAACTCATCTGACTTAACTTTCTAACTAATCCATGCGTCTGAGGATTAAAGGAGAAATCCAAGACATACGTGAAATAGTAAATATCTTTTGTTCATATTTCACACATCCTCTTCTCCGGTGATGTTTTAATACAGTCTCCTGTTTGCATATTTTTTATAATCTTGCTTGCTCCAACACACCACAACAAATTCTTTGTATGTGTTAACCTACTTGGCAAAGAAAACCTGATTCTCATTCTTATCAGGTACACCGGATGATAACATGAAGTCATAAAGCCATTCTGAAGTGTGTGCAAGTTGCCTCGCTTGCAGAATTGCTAATGTTCTTTAATTAACAAAAACAGTATTCACACCTTTTAACACAAGCGCCCGATTGTGGTTTCACGAATACAAATAATGATATTTTGTTTGCAACAACAGGAAAAGACTCATATTTCAGACTCTGGTTCTGTATGACAGTAAAAATAGGGCCTTGTATGTGGGCTCAGTTGCACCATCTACGGTTTTGTGTAACGGCAGGTATATTTTTAAACAGGAACATATACAGTAGAGCTGGAACATTTTCCGTGCATCCTGCTGTCACCGTCCTTAGATCTCTGACAACAAAGCGAAAAAAGAAGAAAAAAAAAGGCAGCGACACAGAGAGCACGTAAAACCTTCAGATTTGACAGTTAGGGAGGTGTACCTTTGTCCCCAGCCAATGACTATCAGTGACTCTACAAGTTAATATTTGCTTCTGCCTGCTCATAAATTTGCATTACATTAGAGCCTGACCTAAATGCATTTTTAGCACCCAGAGTAATTAGCTGAGCATTAGTTGTAGGAGAGAGGGAGTACTACTACGAGTCTGAATCCTTCCTGAATGGGGTGGTGGCTAGACACGAGCTCCAGGAGGGATGGCTGCAGAGCAGAGCTGAGCAGGGCCAGCAGATGAAAGAGGAAGTAAACAGGGCCAGAGTGCTGCCTCTTTAATCTACTACATTAACTCCGACACCACAAGGGGAGGAGCCAGCGTGCAGGCAAACGACACACAGCCACACAAAAGGGGAGTGTCAATGAGGGGGTAATAAGGAAAGACAATGAGTAAACAAGCAGGGGAAGTCCAGGCCTGGCATGCTAGAAACTCCCTGCTTCTCACTGCCTGGCACACACAAAAGCCCTGTTGTAATTAGCCACCCCAATAGGTTGTTTAGCATTTGCATATAAATGCCCTCACAGGCAAACGCTAAACAGGCTGACACAAGCCATGCCCAAAACAGACGTTCGCCACACCTCTACCCCTCCAGGAGGTCCCAGGGGTCCACTTACGCCGGGGTACCCCCTCCCCTCGCCTCGTGCTCGTACCCACTACAGGCAAGCTGGCATCCATTACACACAATGAATAGTGTGGGTAACTCGCTTCTTGTTTCTGGAGAGATTGTGAAACGCAGTGTAGCCAGGCTTCCTGTTGCAGGCCCACACAGGCGTCTGTCATGTGAAAGTACATTTTGCCCTGACCACAGGGCTGAGGCTCAACAAAGCCGAGGGTGCAGGTGTCAGTCTGTTGTTTTTCTCGAATAAAAGTTCAACCAGGAAGACAGGAAAGACCTAGATAAACTGTGAACCAATCATGCATCCATCTGCACGTGTGCGTGTACACACACACACACACACACACGCACGCACACACACACACACACACACACACACACACACACACAGAGCCAGGGGGGTCTACAAAAAGTGTGAGAAACTAGCGTTCTGTCACGACCAGGGTCAAACATACAGGTTTGTTTAATGTACCCTGTAGTGTTTTATCTGTTGCAGGGTAAAGCCAGGTGGTAGATTAGACAGAGGCAGACACAATTTACACAATGTTTAACAAGATGAGACAACTTTTATATTTTACACACTTTCTGAGTTTCCATGCCTTATGACTTTCCTAGAGGATAGTATAAATTTACTTCTGCCTTATTGCAACGCTTCCTCTTCTATCTACTGTTGTTTTAAATGGCGAATTAAACAAAAAAAAAAAACACTATTAAGGAAGGAAGTGATGAAACTGGTGTCTGTGCCCTCCCTACCTCCCTACCTCCCGCCGATATGACCACTGCTCCTCTCTTCTCTCTCCCTCCACCAAACCCATATTCTCTCCAGTGTCAACATAGGCTTGGTCATCTGCACACTTGTCCTGCTCCGGCTCCACCACACTAGGCATTCTTCCTGTGCATATCCTAAACCCACGTGGGCAATGTTTTCTGAGCTTTGCTGGTGGCACAGGAGGACCACAGCACGGAAAAAAAGCCATCGGCAATAAAAACACGGCTCTCACCTGCCGTGTGGCCTGTTGTACCCGATCGGGGCATGATCCAACATGAGGAAACACCTGGCTCCAACAAAAAGCCTGTTTTACAGCCACGCTCCTCCATGTGCACTTGAGTTGCAGCGACAACATTCACTCTGCAGAGGATACGCTGCCCAGATTAAACCCCCCGATCTCTGAGGCCATTTCATTTATATTACTATCAAAATGTGCATGATTTAGAAGGGCGCGGGGGGAGAAGTGCTTAAACGTTGCCATGAGGGAGAATAAAATGGAAGCAAAAGAGAGGAAAAGACTTGAAAAGGGGAGAGAGCTGTTGTAACAGTTAGTATCCGTTTTAAACCCAGCTCTTACCTCAGAGAGACTTCCTATATGTGGTTAGAGTGTGTTTTGTTTTAGTGCTTCACACAACAATACCCGCAGTCAAGGTCTTACCATCTGAATTAAACAGAGGAGTCAAATATCCGGCCCTGCTAGCAAAATAGAAGTAAATGTCCCTTTAATTAGACTTAGAAATGAAGCGTGAGAAACTTGCAGGTGATAGATAAGGTGACAGAAGGCTTGTTTTAAACTCAAGGCATAATCATTATTCAGCATATGGCCTTCTCCTGTTTGTATTGGGGCCTTCACCAGAACATCACCCATGGCTGCATGAAAAAAAAAAAAACAGCCCCTCCTCATCTTCATTCATTAAACAGTAGGGAAAATGAATGCCATGGTGACCAGACGAGGCGAGTGACGTCACAAAGCCGAGGTCACCGGTCTGTCACGGCCGTCTAGCCCTGTGTCAGCCCCATGGGACCCCCCCCCCCCCTCTGCTCCAGCCTAAACCAAATCTCTGCTCCGTGGCAGTGAACGTCAGAAGGAAAACCAAACAATCACAGAGGGCTCCGTGTCGAATATGTAAACGCCGCGGCACTGTCGCTGTCACGAGACATCAGCGACCGGTGCAAACCAGCAGTTAGAGCGTGGCCTGCCAGAGAGGTGGGAGCACGAGGACCGGCTGACGAGAAACGCCTTTAAACCGGATGAATATACATGTTTTACTTGCTTTGTGTAAGTGTGTGTGTGTGTGTGTGTGTGTTAGGGAGAAAAGAAGCATGTCTATTCCTCCTCAGGCTAAACACACACACACACACACACACACACACACACACACACACACACAGTACATATCTAGTTTTTGGTGTTGCTGTGTGGGAGTCTGCCTCTCTCTAATCAATTTATTATGGAGGCACTGAGGTCCTCATGTTTGTTCATTTAACACAGGGAAAATGAGGAAGAGCATTTGTTGTAGGTACAGTGGGAGCCAGAGAGGAAATGACACGTGCTTCGGGAGGAGGAGAAGAAGAGAGGGCTGAGGCGAAGGCACACACAGCACGGAGACACCTTTCAGAATAATGCCGAGGTGTAATGTTGTGGCTTTGAGGAAATGTTGGTTTAATTGCAGTTTGGCGCAACGTTTAATGCCGCCTGTGTGACACCTGGCATAAATGGTTTGCACTCGGGACAGTGCCAATTATAATCCGGCCAATCAGAAATCGTTCATAAATCCACTGACATGCTCACTGCAACCGCCAGCCGCTTATTTGACGAGATGAGATGGGATGGCGACAGACGCTCGTGCAGTATATCTTCTTTTTAATTACAATGTCTGCAGAGGTGGGACTCTGCTATAAACAATCATCTGTGCAATCAAACACACCACCACCTCCACCAACACCACATTATAATAGCACATCCTCCGACTGAGGAAAAAGAAATGTATCATACGTATTATTTCCATCAATAATGCCAACAGAAAAACTGTGAAATAACAGTGCATAGCTAAAGAAGTGAGGTGACTCTGGATCATCCAGGAGCTATAACAGCAGGACTTCATTCGACATGCTCGCAGAGTTATAAAAACACAGTAATGTCATCATCCTGCTGAATGCAAACGCTCTAATAAATGCTTAAAATCATTTTCATAGATCATTAAAAGCGTGAAATGTGTGAATCCTCAAATGTGCTTTTTAAGGACAGCATGCTGTCAGCACTACAGGTGGCAATATTCACAACCCTTTAAATATAAATATATATATATATATATATAATATGGTCTAATCCTAAATGGATTTTATGTTTGAACGCAAACAAAGAGTAGGAAGTGAGGTACTTTCCATAAAAAGAGTAGTAAGAGGAGTGTGAACTTGACCTCAGACGAGCAAATGATAAAAAAAGGTTGCCCATGTGTTGTTTGGGAAAAAAGGAAAATACAGCGGCAGAAGCCGGAGGAGAGCTGACATCAGAGGACTACAGAGGCTACAGCACTTAGAGGCCATTTTATTGCTTTGCTGTGGTCAAGTGAGGTGCACCGAACTCAATTCCACCACAACAATGGCAAAGAGGGCCGCAGAGACAAAAGAGGGCTATCCCTGCTTCTTAACCCCTTCACTGCTGGCAGATCAGTCGCCTGGGGCTGAGCGAACAACAGCGGGCCACCTCAGGAGAAGGTAATGACAAATAGCGAGTTGCAACTTATACACCTACTGCCTGGCAACAGCCGTCTCCTGCTCTCTCTCCTGCACACTCAGTGTTGTTACTGACACTATAAAAACCATATAGGCACATGAGCCCCATCCATCAGTGAGCAGATGGAGTCGGCTGCTTTTCCTGACCAGGAAGAAGCAATCGGTAGCCTCACCTCAGCCCTGGAACACACTGCAGCCTCCTCTCTGTGTCTTACCATGTCTGCCCCTCCCTTCCCTTCTCTCCCTGTCTCTCTCTCCCTCTCTCTTTCCTCCCCTGGGAACATGGACGGGCTACTACACATTTGCAAGTGAATTACACTTTTTGTTGAGATTTTTTTTTGTGCGTGTGTGAATTGTAAAAAAAAAAAAAGGAGAGGAGGAGAGGGTGTGAGAGGGAAAGGGTGCTCCTGCCATCGCACTGCTTTCTTTTCTTCTCTCTATAATCCTGAGGAGGATAAGCTGTGAGGTACACAGAGAGGAAGTGCCATAGACCTGCTGGGGTCCAGCACATCCTAGCAGTACATTCCTGCAGCCCGGCTATCAGACGACACTTACAGACAGATACAGACCCCACCGCTGTTTGTCACACAGTCACCGGGTGGATGCAGAGCACACACAGAGAAGGAAATTAAAATCAGTGCGATCTCAATCTGAGCTGAGCTTTAACCAAGATCTGCAAACAGAAATAAAATATCATCCTACTTGGGGAGGAGAGAAAAAACACTCAACATATGTATGAAGCAGAAAATAAATAAACTACCCCGTCAAATACTGTCAATCTGCAGCATTGTTAGTACTGTGGATGTTTTGGGAGTAGCAGAGGAGAATGACTGGCAGGATTAAAAAGAATATGGCATCTACAGCAGCGGAATATTCATCATATCACTTTCACACAGCTCTTTATCTGGTCTTTCTAAAACCAGCCCCGGCACCCTGACCGACAGGGGAGCTCAGAGCTTGATTATACAAACACACTCTGTATTTGCTGCTAATACAAGCTGCGATGTTGCATCATCGAGTGACCTGGCTGTAAATTAGTGAAGAGGAGCCTTGCTGATAGTGTGAAACGCAGATCTCCTATCTGCAGTACAGTGTGTCCTCTTTTACAGGAAATGTGATTTCTTCCAACGAATAAAATGATTTTTAATTGTTTATGTTCACCTTCCGTGTCAATCTGTGAATATCTTATCTTTATATATTCACGGAACATAAAACTGTATTTCTACAATGGGTAACAGAGTGCATAATATGGGAGATACCATTCAGCTGAGGCACTGTCAATAATTTAAACTTGTCACTCTGCCTCAAACACACCCACCCACGTACACACACGCACACACACTCTTACATTTCAGTTACACAAAGCAGATTTCACAGACACAGATAAACAATGCGAGGGCAGTTATCACTCCACAGAGCACAGTAACATAGAGGAAGAGGAAGAGGATGACAAAGAAATAGGGGAGGATAAAAAGACGGCGTGTGTGTCGTCAGAGTCACAGGCCAGAGGGGCCCACGCATTGTTCCAGGGCTCAGCGTGGGGAGAGAAAGGCGACCTGGGCCGCCTCTGTCTAAGCGTCCTCCATGTTTTATGCATTCTGTCCTTTGTGATGATAAGCGCCAGTGCGGAGGGTGGAATGCTGGCCTCCAGGGTCCAGGAGAGGGGCGGGCCTATAGGGGGGCTGTGGTGCAGCTCAGTTCAATTCTGCAGCCCTCGGAGTGGTCCCTGTCACACCGGCCTGGGCCGCCTCTGGCACATGTACACACACACAAAACCGTTGTTTCCCCCATCCCTGAGCACTGGAGCTAGCTGCCGCGGCCCCAAATAGCACAGATACACAGGGAGTAGTAGCTGCCACGCTACGCACACTCACTCACTCACTCTCTCACACACACACACACACACACACACACACACACACACACACACACACACGGATGGTTTACGGTACTACCAGGGCACGCATGCATCACACAGGTCTTCTACTCGTAGTCGATACAGTAACGCAGGAGCACAGCCGTCTTCATCACTGTTACAACCCTGCTACCTCACAAGCAGCAGAACTGATGGTGTACATTTATTACAGAAGCAATATTGAGATTCTAGTTAAGGACAAACACACACACATTATAACCCCCTTCTATTAACAGCATTAATTTATTGTTAGCAGTCAAACACTAATTTATATAAATTTGTGTGGCATGTTATTGTCTTCAGCTCTGCTATAGCTTGTGAATTCCCTTCATTAAAGGTGAAGAAAATATTTTTTCTCACTGTTTTTCTATACCGTGTATGACTGCTGGATAATATAAGCAATGCTATCACAACATATGCCCAGTGTCTGAATATCAACACTAAATTAGTCCGAAATTAATAAAAATGATGAATAGAAATACACGAGTGCATCACAGCAAGGCCTCGGTGTGACACATTCAAAACACATTACATTTTTTCATACAACCGGCGAGCACACAAATCAGAATGTGCCTGTGCAGATGCATATGACACGTGCGCATCTTCTTAGTCGTAAATCTAGTCTACCCCTAGGATTTAACCAAGATTGTCAACACAATAACATGTGAAAGAGCAAACCACAAAAACCCCTGCCAACTTTATCTCAAAAAAGATAAAACATGACATTGAAGAAGGGGAAGAAAAGATGAGAGAGAAGGGAATTTTTCATTTCTTTAAAAAAAATGAAGGGGAGGGGGGGGGGCTGCTTTTTGTCCATACACAGCAGGCCTCTTCAACATTTGGGTCTGTGGGGGTTAAGGATAAGATGCTTGAATTCATACACACCACAAGCATGCGTGCGCACACACACACACACACACACACACACACACACACACACACACACACACACACACACACACACACACACACACACACACACACACACACACACACACACACACACACACACACACACACACACACACCTGAGCGTGACAGTCATCTCTTCCACTCTCCTTTCCCCCCTCTCTCGCTCACCCCCGTGCCGAGCCGAGATCCCACCCACCGCCTGCTCCTTTATGATAGCATGACACGCACGCCGGCCTCGGCTGCAGGACAACTGGAAGAACTGGTCCTCGCCGCACGACCACGCGTATTCAAAACCACACGTCAACTTCAAGGCCATCATTTGTGTCGACCGGCCTCCGTCTCCACGCAGCAAATGGAGCGAGCAGACGATACAGGGCAGAATTTACATCCTTCTCTGATTTCAGAGGTGCCGCATCCACACAAAGGTAGAGCTGTTCATGGAGGACTCACAGAACAAACGGTGTACAATAGAAAGGAGAGAATTTAAAGTGACTGGAACAAATATTATAATTGTTATTGTAATAAATGGTCATTTATTACAATAACAATTATAATATTTGTCTTTTTTAGATTATAGGGACATAAATTTGTGGATTTTTGCCTTCTGTGTGCAGACACCGTGTGTGACACAACAACCTATGATGTATTGAATCTGTGCTGCGGTCACAGACTACTGTTCACCCAAAGAGGGCTCTCTGCGACCGAGGACATGGACTGTACGAGCCCAGTGGCCGAGCACGGAAAGGTGGGACTAAAGGAGAGAGATATGCAGAGACGTATAGAGAATGAGAGGGAGGGAGGGAGGGGTTATGACAGCCAGAGGCGCTGTCTCCCATTTTCTAGCCGTTCACCCCCCCCCCCCCCAAAACCATGAAACAAGCCTATCCATGACGACTGCGACCCCTTTATCTCGTTTCTCCGATTGGACGTGCTATTCCCACTCACGCAGTCGAATGACATCTGAATACTCCGAGTGAACCTGTCATCTAATATGGTAATAGACAAGGACCGAGCACTAGCAGTGGAAGGATCAGCAGCACCTGCACAGATCCACAGTATAAACCGTCAACACACCGAAGCCTCACAGCACCAAACACGACCTTCATGTTATGAATACTCGTACAAATCACAGCACACAGTAATTCCACTATATACATTTGATTGGTCATATCACTGGAATCATGTTAAAACACTAAATGCACACCCTAACAAATAAAGTATAGATATTTTTTTATATTGAAATAAAGTGATATACAACACATTCATAATTTTGCCTATTTTTCATGACGATACATGTAACGGTTTGGACAGCTGCCAGGTGTCATAAAGATAAAATAACCAAATCAAAATTAATTTTAATAAATTCTAATAGAATTAATTCAAATTATTGTATGAATTAAAAATATGAAGAATCATTTTAATTTATGTAAACAATCGTGCACATTTTGCAATTTTCCCCTCAGTTGTGGTAAATAACCTCTCTGCACATAAATGGTGTTGATTTGTAAAAATCGTAAATATGTTTTAAATCTTAGAAAATAAGTAAATTGAATCATTCCTTGATGCAAATTAAGTAAAAAAAAAAGAAGAAATAACTCTGATCACAAATAATTAATTCACAATAAAGCACATAAATGGTCTTTTTTCAAATATATTAGTTTTAAATACTGTGTGTGGTAAAAAAAGCCATCACCCTGGTGGCACTTGAGCATGAACAGAATCCTTCGACTATCAGACTCAGGGATGAGGAGATACTGTCGTTGGCCACGCCAGACGTACATTTGAAATACAATACGTAAAAATGAATGACATTCCTATGCCTTTGCCAAGGAAGTGTAATAATTAAACATATACATATGACAATGAGACAAGCCAGGAGAATCAGACAGGTGAGATGACAGTAAACATTTGTGCTGTCTTTGTTTTGTAACAGAAGACGGAGAGAGGGAGGAGGAGGAAGAGGAGAGGAGTGTTAACTGTCAGACAGGGGAGGAAGGGAGATCACTCCAGTTTTGGCACAGCAGCCCTACCTGTCCTATACACTATACAGCACCGTGCAGCTCTAAACACTGGGATGCAAACACACACACAGAATGACACTTGCCGGATGCACAAATTCACTGGGGTTATGAAACATGTATAAATCCTTACAAAATAAAAAAAAGGAGATCGGAAGGAGCTAAATGTGAATCACTGATTAAAAATCCTCGGCAGTGACGCCTGTTTCCTCGCTTTCTCCTCCTGCTAATCTCCTCCCGTCTGCTCCTCTCCAGTCTGAAAGGTAGGGATCTGTTTATCTGACCTCTTCCCCTGATTCCTCCTCGATGGCCCATGGCTATCTGACCCCTCGGCCCAGCCCCCCTCAACACTCCTACCCGCAGCTCCCCACCCCATTTTCTGCCCCTCTCTCTCTCGCTCTCTCTCTCTCTCCTTCTCTCCCTCCCTCCCTCCCTCCCTGACAGCCTTATAACGCTTAATTTTTTACTTTTATTACACCCAATGCATTTTCCTTCCTCCCGTCCTAAACTAAAGTCATAATCCTGCAGATGCTGACAACCATACACCAAGTGCTTTGTGTGGCTCCCCCCCCCCCCCCCCCCACACACACACACTACCAACTACCATCACCCCTTTTTCTCCCCAAACACTTGCCAGACCCACTCTCTTCTTCTCATCCTCCCTAGGCTGTTTGCAAGGGGGGGGGGTCTTTCTTTTCTTTCCCTTTTTTTTTTTATCTCTGCATTCACTCTATGACCCCTGTCCCCCCTGTTTCTTGCTGTCTGACCCCCCCCCCCCCCTTCCCCCAAAACACACACTCACACACAGCTTCTCATCCTTCCTCTCTGCCCCCACATATCCTCTCCTCTCTTGCTCGTTTGCGAAACCTCTTTTTTCCTTTCTCGTCTGTGTCTCGACAAAATATCCACGTCTGACTTGTTATTCTCTGTTTCTGTTTTCTATTATTATCATAGCTCCAACCCCGTTCGGAAAAATCGCTTGCCATTTTCTTTTTAATCCTATTTATGGGGGACTTTTGTTTTGCAATTGCACCTAAACATGAAGATAACCACTGCATCTCCGTTTTTGTATTATTTCCCCCCCGTGCACGATCAGATCCAGTTGTGGCGAGATTGGTAACGTTGCACACAGACAGAAATAGAGAAGCGTGTGTATCTTTGGTTTAAAAAGGGCCCGTTCCGGCTGCATGTGCTCTATCTGCCAGCCTGGGTTTTGTTTTCCTAGATATCATGTTTAGTTTAACTCCACACACCCCGAAAAAAAACAATACTGCAAATGCTAAGTGCTTACTAAATGCAAGCAGTGACCTATAGGTTCATCCCGGACATTATACTACAAGTTTAAGCAAGTAACTTTTGGCATGGTAATGTCTGGTGGAGGTCGGACTGACAGGGCAGCGTTTTTTTTTTTTCATTCAGGTCAGCGTTTCTCGGGGAATAAAGAAAAGAGAAAATCTTCTCTAGAAAGTCTGATGCGGCAGCCAAGTATAGTTGGAGGCAGCAGATCCAGAGTGTGTGTGAGTGTGTGTTTTATTCCCTGAGCCACATGTCTGCTGCGAGAGACGCGGCTCCCACTCTCTGTCTGCCCGCGTGCGAGGTCCTGCTGACCCGCTGCTGTCACGCAGGAGACCCGGGGATCCGTCCCCCCCCCCCGCACTCAACACACCGAATCCAACTCAACACACACACACGGAGACAGGCAAACACGCGCTCGCCAGCCCCTGCACGCACGCACGCACACACGCACACACACACGTATACACATGTCGATCGATCTGCATGTGACTTCGCGAGGGAACGACTTAAAATAAGCTTCGAAAAGAGGAAAAACCTTCCGCGAGAAATAAAAGAGAAAAGGTGGACAAAGTGCGCTGAGGGAGGAAAGTGTAGCTGAGGGGAACTGAGGCAGGGCGGAGGGACTCTCCACATTTCACACACAGACGTATATCGGAGAAGAGCACAAAAAAAAAAAAATGTGTTTATCCACGCGAGGATTTTTTTTTATAACCACGCGACGGTGTGGAACAGCTCCCCCCCCCCACCCCCACCCCCAGTTTGGACATCGCAAGTGTCAAATCTGTCCAAAAATGAGAAAAATCGGGAGATGCCCGCGCTCCTTCTTTGGCCGGACGCACACGGACCCACAGGCTGGACTCGGAGCTCCTTTCCTGGGCTGCGCTCATGTGGAGCCGCCGCTGCCTCTCTCCGTCCGCTCAACACAGCTCCCCCCCACCCCCACCCCACCTCTCTCTTCTCTTATCGCCTTGTGTGCCTCAAAACACGTCTCTCGACACCGATGAACCCTCCGCACCTTCTCCCGAGCACCGCGAAACGCGCACATTTGTCTCGAAACCGCGTTTTTCCACCGCGATCTGCTGGCTCGTGTGTTTTTTTTTTTGGAGAGGATCGCTGCCTTTGCCCGTTTTCTCGTCTTCCATTCATGAGGAGGAGAGAGGACGATCGCTGATGTAAACACAGGTAAAACGATACGGGCAGAAAAGGAGGAAAACACACCGAGAATAAACCAAAGTACTTGCATGAAATCAAAACTTGTGTTCGCCGGGCAGATTGTCACCATGTAACAAACGTAGCCGGCGACAGCAGCAGCAGATAGGCAGAGAGATTCAGACAGGCGAGCGGAGCAGGATCGAGGAGACAGAAGAGGGAAAAAGAGACAAACGCAAAGTTGAAACTTACAATTTCTCGCTGCCGCTTTGTGATCCTCGCGTTTTAATCCAGTATTGAGATGATTTAGCTAAAGATCCCATCAAGGCAGTCCCCGTTTTGGTCAGTTTGCGCTTAGGGTGGCAAAAGAAAGATCATTGTTGTTGCGGAGTGTAGAGGAGGAGAGAAAAAAAAAAGGAGAACCGAAGTACTATTAGTTGTTAAAGGCAATATAAAAATAATTTGGATGCAAAGCAGGCGATGAGTCTTGTGTTAGAGGGAGCGAGGAAGAGGTGAAAGTGAGATCTGATGATTGAAAAGAAAAAACTCTTTGGATCTTTATTCCTGCTAATTAGTTTCCTGCAAAAAAAATGGCTGTGATTAATTCAGTGCGCATGTGCTTCATTACACAGGCACGAAGGGAAGGGCTAATTAGCCGCCTTCTGGATCAATAAGATTCAGCAAAGGAGAGAGCTCGGGAGAGAGAGGGAGGGAGGGAGGGAGGACGAGCGAGGGAGGGAGGGATGGATAGATACAAGTAAGGGGAGAGGAGAAGAGAAAAAGGAGGAAAGTAATGATCAGGAATTGAAAATATGGAATTAAGAACAGCGGAAAGTAAGAGTTTGATTAGACGGAAGACTGTGAAAGTTAACAGTGGAGCCGGTAGCCGCGGCGCAGCCCCCGCGCCGCGCACGACGCGTCTCCGCTGATCTTTTTACACTTTTTAAAGCATTTTCACCCGTTTTTTTAATTTTTAAATGAAAGATTAAATAAATGCCTCGACCACTAAAAGTACATAAGCGACCGTGCTGTGTTTTACTCTGCCTCTCTCCACCGTGCGTCGGTCATTTTGGTTGCGTAAAAGCGGCAGAGGACCGTTTCCATATAGTTGCTAAGTTAATTTATTTCTACGTTTGAGCAACTTATTGAAATACATAACATACATGAGTTGTCGGCGGGTTCACGGGCTGAAATGGAAACGTGCCACTCTCGTGCACGGTCCACTAGTGATGGGGCAAACATCTGTCGCGTTTGCGAACAACTGGAACAAACACTTGTCCAAAAATTAAATCACGTTTACAGGAGATTTCTGCGTGTGTGTGTGTGTGTGTGTGTGTGTGTGTATGCAAAATACGTATAAAGGCTGCTACTGTAATAAGAACGCAGGCTGCCACGGTGTGACTGCAGCCTGAACTCAAATCACAAACACAGCTTACAGCTGCACCTGAATATGATCAGATAACAATGGGTTTGTATTGTTAATTATCGATTTTCACCATTAAGATTAATTCCACTTCCACAAAGACAGGAGCTGATATTAAATAGCCCTCTTCCGTTTTTTTTAAATAAAAACTTTAACAAACTTAACGTGATTCAACCTGAACCCAGCATTTAGACACATCCCAGTCTCTTTTTATGTTTACAATTTATAAAAACAATACAAATTCACAGATGATGGTGAATAGCAGAACTTAAATGAAAGAGTAATTCCTCAACTAACACATATGTGTGTATGATTTGATTCATTTGATTAAAATCAAGCAAAATTAAGACTCAACTTCATTTCTTAAAAGTAAATCTCAAATTTCTAAACAAAATATGACAAAATAGAAGAGAGTGAGACGATAAAGACGTTTGTGTCGCCTTCACTGTCAGCTCCAAAATATTTGTTAAAATTCACTATAACGCTTAATAACAATATCGTTATGGATATAAAATAATCCAATTGTTTTCACTGATGTGAGGGCACGTGTGGCACAAATGTTTTATTATATTTCTATTGGAATTGAGGAATTCAGAGACACTGTACGAGTTGTGCGAAGCAAGTTCAGTTAAAAACATACTTGTTGAAGCCTCGTTGTTTTCTACACGGATTGATTCGATTTTTACATGATGTGTCGCGGCTGTTTGGAGCTGATTACAATCCCGAACCAGCAGAACCAGTGGAAGAGTTGTAACGTGTGGCTGTAACGTGGAGTGATGATGGGGGAAACAGGTTATCGTGACATCTATTACGAAACAAAGTGGGAACACGTTGTCAATATGTGTGGGTTCTGTTAAATAATAAATGTGACAGATCTTGTATTATGGAGCTTTTGGTCAGCTCCGGCCTGTTTTCTCTCAATCTGACATTTATGCCTCAGAGTTATCCCGGCATTGAGAGAAGAAGCCCTGATGGTCAACGTCTCGTCTCGTTCTGATATGTTTCCTGATCAGGGATTTCAATACCGGCGATTTGTCTCTGGTTTATTCTTCTTAATAATCTTTGCGTAAAGCCCTTTGCGTGTTTGACTCGTGTCCCCCTCCGAGTGAACAGACTGTATTCCCCCAAAAAGAAAAATCAACCTTAGTGTCTGTCAGTGCTCTTTGTTATGATAATTTTATTGTTGATTCTCTGAGGAAATGGACAATCCCTCACTCTCAGTGCGCACACTTTCTGTGCAAACAGCTCCATATAGAGTCCTGCTCCACTGAATACAAGTAGCAGCTTCCACTGATCACATAGCGTGCCATGTTTATTGAAACAATACGCATGTGATAGCCTGCTCCTATATGTAGCCATACAGTGAATTCCGATGCAGATTTCACAGAAGAAACGCCACATCTCCCCGAATCCAAACCCTGTCCACACAGGCTCCACGACTTAAAGTCAGAGATGAGACACAACCGGGTTAATAAAACGACCGGAGGATTTCCTTTCTCCTCTTTTCAGACGTGTGCTGGATGGAGGTGCGTGGAGCCGATAAAAACCCACTGTCTGTTTTTATTTTCCCAACACTGCACACATCTGATACCATGAGCAGCACCTCCTTGATGTCGTGTTATATACAGTGAAGATGGCTGATGAAATATATAGGTTTTATTTTGTTTTGTTTCTTTTCTCCCGAAGGCCTTTTGACTTAAAGGTTTGAAAGGTTATGAGGCACCCATGGGACGCGGCGTTCCTCCAGATCCAATAGCCAACATCCCTTTGAAGAGCCAACCCCCCCCGAAAAAAAATCTCAATTCTGATATTGTAGACTTACATGACCAGGACCCAGCTCCCCCACATGCACCCCCCTTCTCTCTCCCCCCCTGCTGCTAAAATATATGGTGTGCTGTAACACGGCATTTCCTCTGCACTTTCCTCCAATAAGCCGAGGCAGCCACTCATACCTGCCTTTTAAACAATGTCGCATGTTGCTGTGTATAGTAGCATGTCTCCCTCATTGAAAAAAAAAAAAAGACAAAAGACAAAACAACAAGGAGAAAACTGCATGGACCCGTATGGAACAGCTTCTTCTTCTTTTTTTTTTGCAGCGCGAGATGCAGACTGCAGGAATCTCGAGGATTTGCGACGTGTCTGCTCTCACGGGAAGAAGAGATTGTAAAAATGAATAGGTTGGAAATAGCGTGCGAGTGGAGTTAAAGGGGATACGAGAGATAATAAAAGAGTCTGGTGTAATTTGGGGTGGGGGGTGTTTTGGCAGGAGGCAGCTTTGAGTCGCCTCCAGCCTCGTGACGCCAACTTGAACTTTTTTACGCAGAGGCCTGATTGACATGACTCAATCAGTGGCCACGTTCAGGAGGGTGGAATCCAAAAGAGGAGCAGCCTGCAGACGGAGGCCCGGATGCTGTTAGGGCCTGTGCATCACTGAAAAGGGGTACAACTAAAAAAAAGGGGGGGGGGGGGGACTGAAAGGGTTTGAAGCTTTTGTGTGTGCAGCATTCATTTGCGCCTCTCTGTGGGAAGGATAACTGTCCACGTGCCAGCCTCAATAGGCATACATCGATGAGTGGCATTGCAAATTCAACACAACCTGTGGCTATGACAGCCCGCGGATGTGACAAAGAAAGGCAGAGTGGCTTAAAATGCAAAATGCTCGCGCTTGACCATCACAAGTGACGGAACAAAACGCTGGATTCAGACAGAGGGCAACGCTCCACGCTCGTCTCCACAGCGGCGACCGGGGATTCCTCACACAGCACGAGTCCACTTTTCTCAAAGAAATATTTATTTCAACGCATTGAAATGAAATCAAGTCTAAAAAAAATGTGTCTTATTTTATTTACGCATCAGCTGCTGCGAGAGCGCGCGCGCACACGTGGACGCGCGCGCGCGCTTAAAGCCTGCACACGCGATCCCAGCAAAAGCACAAAAGGGAAACGGAGGAAATGAGCAGGGGGGAATGTGTGTCAACATAAAAGCTGCAATATCAAGAGAAGTCATATAAGTTTATAAAGAGAAAACAACCATTAGATTCCAGAGGATTCGAGGCGGATTGAAGCTGCTCACGGGGCTGCGATATTAACCAGGAGGGTGTCAGTCATATGTTCAGGCTTTTGTAAACAGATGGAAAAGGGGCATGAGACATTCCTCAGGAAACAGACAGAGTGAGATATGCTATGCACATATGTCTACATAGGTGGGGGGGATGCACAAAGGTGGACACTAAACAAATAGGCTAAATAAATACAAGCAATAGAGGGATTCTGAGTATGAAACATACAAATTTCACTGTTACTTCAGTTGTGATTTTAATGAAAATAAACCTTTGAGCTGTGATGTGACACGCAGCCTGAAAAGTTGGATCCCCCATCAGTGGCCATGGGCTCATACAGTCTCAGGGTTTGGAGCCCAACTTTCTTATGGAGGGCAACTCACAAGAGGGATGATCCACATGGGGGTGAATTAAAGTTTAACGTGAGGGGGAAACAGCCGCTTAATTTTTATTCCAAGAAAATGTGCATCTATTATTTTTCACGTTCGTCTTTCTGATGTGTTTATATGATCCTCGGCTGGATGGAAGCTCTGAGGCAGCGCAGTTTAACACCACGTCAGCGCGCACACGAGGCTGCTGTCCGGCTCTCCGTGCGTCTATAGGGTGGATAGGGCAGCGCAGCCAGGTGCAATGGGAGCGCCCTCTTATGTTCAGCCGGACCACTGGGATCAAGCAGCGCATCAACTCCTTTACAGGAGCCAAGCGCCTGCGGACCAGCTGCTCCCTGCGAACGCGCACATTTGCCTGTCACTCCAACATTATATATTAAACACGGCCTCGCGCGCGTGCGTGTGTGATGTAAATCAACGTGGTCGGGTTATTGCGTGGTCAAACAGAGATTTAGACCCGTGCACGGCGGAAAGCCAGCAGCAGTTCAGATGAGCGTGTTCACCAAGTATCAGTCTGTTAATAACAGTGCACACTGTCCAAAAGTACGTGGATATAATTTTTAAATAGCCACTGGAGTAAAAACACAACCCACATTAAACCTGAACTTGTTCTAATTAGCGCAGCATCCTGCAGAAATCACAACACAAATCTACATAAGGAAGAAAAAAATATGCTAAACATTTACATGTTTAATTCAAAATTAACCTTTTATTTACAGACGTCATAATGTTTCTATGTCATAGGTGGAGCTTCTGTCACATAAGATTATTTTCCAAAATTACAGTTTACTGCTTGGCACGATTTACATATTTTTAGTTAACCTTAAATGTTAGTTATTTCTTTAACTGAATAAAAAGTGTTTGCAAATATTCCAATGCTTCATCTTCCTGTGGCCTCGTCGCTTCTCTTTTTATTCTCGTGTCATGTCAACACAGGGGTGTGTGTTCTGTGTGTGTGTGTGTGCGTGTATGTGTATGTGTGTGTGTGTGTGTGTATGTGTGTGTGTGTGTGCGTGTGTGAGGGTGTGTAGCCTTTACGCATCAAATTCCAGTGTACAGTTTGTAATTGTCATAGCTGCTGTTTTCTTTACTGTATTATTTCATGTATCTAATCATATATTACCAGTCAACCGGTTTTAACAGTTATTGTAATAAACATATAAACAGGAATGTGCCTCTTAGTGCTTTAGAACTCTTCAAGTTCATATTGGTGGATATTTTATTAAAAAAACTTGTTTTGTTAAACGCATGTGTGTTGATGGAGTTTTGTTGTTCTGTTGATGTTTTGCATTTCTTATATTTTGTGACTGTATACAGTGTGATTCCTTATTTTCAGAAATAGTAAAATGTTTGCTTTGTGATCTACATGCATATTCCAATAATAAAATAATCTTATTAAAACGCTCCTGGACAAAATGCTGTGCATCGTGTTGGTTTTTCCGTCTTTTTAACACATTTTTAAATATGCTTTGATGATGTTTATGGATCATATGCAAACCTGACATGATATTTGGTGAATGCAGCTGGAGGAGCAGCAGTGAACCGGACCGGGGAGTTTTAGAACCAAAGGGACGAGCGGCCGTCTGGTCAGTCTGCCTCATTTCCATGAGAAACCAGGAGGGATATCAATCCACCCGTCCTGCCACAACTACCTTATTAATGCTCTTATGCATAATTCAAAAACATGTTTTGACGTATGCATTGACAGAAGAAAGAAACACACCCGGTCGTGTTAAAACATAATCATCCAACACCTGATGTCTGCTAATATTTGAAAAATGTCGTAAAACAGCCCCAAAAATTCTCCGATGTTTTGCTGACTTAACTCGATTGTACAAATTATTTCATCCTGACCACCGCGATTAAATCGAGTCCCAAAAAAAGAGAAACGCACGCAGACACACACACACACCAGGCATGTGCACGGGTCTGCACACACGCACACGCACAAATTCCCCACAAATCAGCGAGCGTGACTCTGTCTCTGCTCCATCCCTCTGCGTGTGTGGGTGTGTGTGTAAGATGGGTGTGTGTGTATCCTTATTTTGGGTGTTTTTTTTGGGAGGTGGGGAGTCGCCTCATATTTTAAAACCAGATGGAAAATAAAGACAAAATAAACTTCTATTTTTAATTATTATATATTTTTCGTCTTATTATTATTATTATCACAGGGGTTCAGAGAGACACACACACACAACAACAAAAACAACAACAGACCTGCACACGAGCCTCATCACACCCCGCCACCTTCCACTTCCTAAACTAGTCCGTGACATTACGCTCACCTGTATAATCCATTAAAACACCTGATCAAGTCATTAAAATATTTTTTTATGCATTTCTTTTATTCTTCCCGTATGTTTCACACACATTTTTGTTCCCCTTTGCTGCTATCGTCAGATCTCAGTCTCTTACATGTGCATCCACATAAATCCCAAGCTCACGAACACCAACAACACGCTGCAATCAAATGCGCAGGAAGACACAATAAATAGTGATTTAAATAAAAGAAAACAAAAAGGCAAAGCTTACAAACTATCTGGAATCATCACGATTTATCAGCGTTTGTCTAATAAATATGTCACCTCTAATAACCGGAGATCTATTCGTATGGAAAGAAATGAGCTTCGAATGTTTCAAGGCGGAGAGTTGTATGTATATGTATATTTATATATGGTGAATAATAGAGAAATCCTGCATGCTGCTGTCACAGACTGAGGGTGAGAGACAGGCGGGACTCGTGGGGTTTTTACGCGCTTCGGAGAGAGGCGCATTGGAACAGAGGGATCCCAAATCAGATCCATATGACCACTGCAGGCTACACAAACACTAGATAGTGCTGAACCGACCCGAACAGGAGGGAGGAAGAGGAGGAAGATGAGGAAGAGGAGGAAGAGGAGGAGATCTGGCGACCCCCTGCATCTTCACAGAAATTAGAAAATACCACTCCGCTCTATTTGAACTTGAGTACAACACATTTAGATAGTCATTTTCCTTTATGTCAAAGGGAACGCCCACTCCTAAAAAAAAACAAGAAACACACACACACACACACACATACACACACACACACACACAGCAGGACGAGATGAGAGATGACAGGTGGAAGCGACACACACGGCAAATACACATCTAAGATTATCGCCAGGGGTCAAATCCAAGTCCTGCGTCACACACAGCCGCTGGATTCACAGCACCACCCATCTACTGTGTATTTCCAGGGTCAAACAGGACAGCAATCATTTCATCTGTGTGTGTGTGTGTGTGTGTGTGTGTGTGTGTGTGTGTGCTGATAATTCATAAACCCACAAATAACATTCAGTGTGGAGCAGTGATGTGGACATACGCACACGCACACGCACACACACAAACAGACACACACACACACACACACATACACATACACACACACACACACACACACACACACACACACACACACTCTCTAGGCTGCTGGTCAAACAACACATGGGAGGGATCTTGCGGAATTTTACATGTGTGGCAATCAACAACTCATATCACCCTTTTCTCCACATGAGATGCAGAGACGGCTCCTAGTTAAGAAATAAGCTCTTCTGAAGCCTCTTGTGATCAAACCTCCCGTGGAAGGGGGGCCCCCGGGGGCCAAAAGCCACCTGGAGTTCTGTGAAAGTAATTTTAGATATAGCCAAAAGCAAAAGAGTTAGAATTATAGATGCTTAACCCCTACGACTGCTCCTAAACTTCCCCTCTGTGGCAGGTGATCCATATTTGCCGTGCGTGGTGAGTTGAGGAGGGCCGAGGGGTCACGGAGCGCTGCCTGTCTATCAATGGGTTTGGCCCCTGTGCTCTGAATACCTTGGCAGAGGTATTGGAGGTGAACCCCCCCCCCCCCACGTTGCCTTTAGTGTTTCCCCGAAGCCAATAAAACCAAGTGATTAGTGGAGCTGCTCCTTTTTTTAGGTGGTGTTAGCTCGTTAAGGGAGTTAATAGTGAAGGTGTTTACTTTTGCACGACAGACGCTTTACAGGAGGGGTCAGCAGAGACCTCCGCCCAGGAGGTGTGCACCGGTCCGTCTATGCATACTCTGCGGTCCTGCGTTAGGATGCTGAGATATGAATGCAAAGATGCAGTACTGAAGTCAAAGATGCTTCATAAATGATCAGTCTAATTCACGATCTGGCCTTTTTGCACGTGGATTAAATATCACGTGGCACACTTGGCACAGGGGACAAGGCTCCAGAACGACACCTGCCTCCTCGCTCTACCTGCACGCCCGGCTCACACGGCCTGCTCCCCTGCCAGCATCGCTTTGGTGTTTTTGAATCTCAGCACGTGCGGAACAATCGGCTTACCTCATTCCCGTGACAGAAATACTACCCTTCACCTATTTTGAAGCACATACTGTACTTTCTGTTGAGCTCAGTCAGTCGTCTGGCTGTCTGTCTATTGTGCGTGAGACACAGGAGGGTTTGGTTCTACACAGAGTGAAACATGACGTTGAGGGGGCCAGGGTCCTATCTTAACACTTACACTCAACACACTCAAACACGTGTGTGTGTGTGTGTGTGTGTGTGTGTGTGTGTGTGTGTGTGTGTGTGTGACTGCTGTCATATTAGAAGAAATTAGGAACTGTGTAAAACCACTTGCGATGCTGTCAGATATGTGGTTTCTGAATAATTTGTAATGTTGTGCATCCCTACAAGCCTGTGGCGCATCAGCTGAATCTAATCCAGTTAAACAAGTTGTTTTTTCTGCTCATAAGGGCAAAAATATATCAACATGAAAAATTGGCTTTGAATTCCAAAAGGTCATACCCTCCCTGCGGTCAAATGACAGACAGTGATGTGATATTCTCTCTCATAGCTTAAAGGATAAAATGTGTGCATCGGATCACAGACACACATTAATTCACTTTATGGCTGCTTGTAAATTAATGTGGAATCATCAAGTTGGTGTTTTGCTGGTTTGACATGATTGAAATTTGAAATGATTTTATGCATAAATAATCTTTTTTCAGGCTCATTTTGAAATAACAGAATCATCAGCAGATCTCTGTAACCGGTACTGAAGTTTGGAGGCTTCCTCAAGCTGCAGCCAATAACACCCAACAGATTAATGCATCATGTGATTGTGTTTTACAAAAATACATTCTCTGTCTGAATGGAAAAACTGATTGTTTTCCCACAACACATTTCTTTAATTTAAAAGTAATGCAATTCTATATTTCCGTCTCTTTCGAGTGTCTGAAAATTGCAGTTTCATTTCAGAATGAAAACCAAACAGACAATCAGCATTAGCCAAACCTTAAATATTAATGCAGATGTTTAATCTTCAGATTGTGGTTTTCATGGATGTGTGATTATCTAGCTTGTATTTGTAGATTTGTGTATTTTTTAAATCGAATTTTTATTTAATAAATTTAACAAGATATTTTGACTCTAATGAGGCACATGGCCAGTGAAATATAACCTGCACTTTAAACTAAAATAATTTTCTGTGATGAGTAATAAAGTGAACAATTATTTTTTCCTGACCAAAAGAGTGACATGTTAACTGCAGCTACACATGAAGCATCCAGAGTCCACTGGATCTCTCTGTCAGCCCCAACACAGCTTCCTGAGCCACACACTGATAAAGTGGAACTATTGGCGGTGCTCGTGCATTTTGAATATTCACATGAGATATAAAACGCGTAACAAGAATGATAACCTGTGCTTTGTCTGTATTTTCATCTTATGTTTTTGAATGTGTGCAAATAAGCTTCCTGGGGAAGGGACAAGATGGGGGGGGGGGGGGGGGGGACAGAGGACACTGCTTTTAACGTATTCTGTTTAGAATTGTAAATGTATCGCATAGGCCCTGCTGTCCAATTACATATATCTTTCATGTATGAAATCATGCATGTCCTTCTGTCTAAAAAGGGGGAGGGCAGGCACAAAGGGAACAACCCCCCCCCCCCGAATGCAGCAGAACAGTCTGCAGCCCACATGAAAAATAAGGTCTAGTGTCGGAGCCCTGGAGCCCTGGGCAAGTGCAGCTCCATCAGCTCACAGGCCAGGGAGGGGAGCTGCTTCCCCCCACACTGGAGCCC
Source organism: Pleuronectes platessa (assembly GCF_947347685.1). Lineage (NCBI taxonomy): Eukaryota > Metazoa > Chordata > Actinopteri > Pleuronectiformes > Pleuronectidae > Pleuronectes > Pleuronectes platessa. The sequence continues at coordinate 18,936,413 of NC_070626.1, forward strand.
GCTCCCCTCCTGACTCCTACCGGATTATCGCTGGTCTACTCAGAGGCAGCTGACCCTTTGGGTCCTGAATCAGACTTCATGGAAAAACACATTTCACATCACGTCCTTAATTAGCTCCACAATAATAAATATAGTTTATTGTGCTTTCAAGTGTTTTACCCACATGAACAAAAAAACTTAAAAGATGCAAGAGGAAAACAAATCTTTATTTATTTATTTTGTGTTCCTTCATTCTCATTTTCAAAACAATGACTTGCTGCTGGGTACCAAATTTCAGTGACCCAGATTTTGTCAAATTACTTTGAACTTTTCAAAACAGAATTCTTTAGGTCCCTTAACTACTCATCTCAGTGCTGCTGTTTTCACTGTCAACAATATACTCACTTAATGGTATAAACACTTTTTTATTTTCAATTAGGCCTGTTTTCATAGCAGTGAATAGAAAGAGGACATGTAGTAGGTGCAGAGCCTAATCTCTGTAGCCCTCTATCAGCCCCTGTTTGATTCCAAGTCTTTGCCCGAGTAGGAAAATAAAATCATACAGATTCCCTGATCAAGCAGAGAAATTCAATATAGTCAAGATAACCTGGGATCAGGTCTTAATCACTGCTTGAGAGTGTGTTGTCAGTCTTCTGCAAAACAACAGGGAAACTGAGTCTTAATAAAACTGGAAGAGAGTGAAGCTGAGCCAAATCAATTTCAAAGTCTCTCTGAATGGAAATACTCATTTCACATCCATGTGCTGCAAAAGCCCAAAAACTCATGTATGCGTCAGAAATGTGCAGAGACTCAAACTCATACTCTGTAGCTATTCTTATACCAACGGCATACGCATACACACCAAATATCATAACACACCTATCTGTAAACCCACTCACACAAATATCATAAAACAACTATCTGTAAACACACGCAAAATGGCAATGACATTTTATCAGCTCGAAAATCACTTCTGTCCTCTTTTTAAACTGAAAGCACATCTTGGATCCTTCACATATCCCATTGCTGACAACATTACAGCTGTAACATAAAGCATACAGTGGTGTATGTGTGTGTGTGTGTACTGTGGAGGTGTCATTTAAATAAATAAAATTCATTTCCCATCCATGTGTGTGCACATTTACATATGTTGGTCTGCCACTTCACGTGTCCTTTCAGCGTGTGTTTGCATGTCCTCAGTTTGTGACAGGTGCAAAAGCTCCTGAGAATGTGCTCGTGTATACGGAGTGTGTGATCCGCCTGGTCAGGCACGCCGAGTCACGTCAAATGTCTTGCACGTTTGCTCAGGCGCTGGCCAGTCATTGGCTGAATCTGCAAGGGGCGAGTGAAGAACCCACAGTGAGCGTCTATCAGCCAAACAACCTCGACACGTCCAGAGCCTCTAATCCGAGAGGAACAAACAGGTGAGCCGAGCATGAAAGTGAAGCGTTTATCAGCCAGCCTCCCTTTTGCACCAGGTCTGAAGACGAGCTAAGCGAGTGGAGGGACACAAACTGGGGACAAGTTAGCTTCAAAGCCCCGGAGAAGTTAAAGGGCTCAGGGCCGGGACAGCAGGAGCAAGGGGACTTCACAGCCTTACCTGATGGGGTTTTTGGTCTGAGTCGCCACCGCACGGAAGCCTCTCTGACTGCGTTTCCTTTTCAAGTGTCCGTTTGAAGTCAGCAGGCAGAAAGGTCACGCCCTCTTGGTCACAGCAGGTTTGTCGAAGCGATGGCGGATGGCCAGCGGCTATTGCTAATGTTCAGACTTTAGTCTCTTTCTTTGCACAAAAAAATTAAATAATAACGGAGAATGTAAAGCTATTGATCTGGTGCCTGGGCACCTGAAGAACTTTTGGTGATATACTCCTAGAATTCCAGGTATTTCCAGGGTTTTCCAAAGCTATAAGGTTTGGGATTCAGGGACTCCCAGGTCACGAGACAAAAACAAAAAAAATATCAGGACGAATCCATCACCTGGAATAAGAAACAAAGAGAGAGAGAGAAAAAGCGTTAGAATGATCGTTCGAACAGAGTTTAAAAATGACAACAAAGGAAGAGTTCCAGTGCAGCCCTGTCAGAGCAGAACCCACCATTTCTGTACCTCATCCCTCAAATCCCAGCAGATAATAAATGTCTTTCAGGGGAAACAAACCAGATCAGTATGACTTCCATCAAGACCAAGTCCAAATTAATCAGCTGTTGTTAGAGCCAACAAAATGAATCTATAATTATCTGTATGATACGACTGCAGGGCAGCCTCTCATGATTTCAAGATTACATTCAACAGCAAATGAACTGCTGTGAGTAATTTCTCCTCTCGTACCACTGAAGACTTTATAAAATGAGAAACTTAATTTCCCTGTAACCGGAACAAGACGTATTCCTGTAATGGCATATATAATTGCCTGTTCTGCCGTGGATCTCCCGTATATGACAACAAAGTCTCATAGACAATACATATTTATTCAGCTGTCAATTCCAGCAATGAAAAAAAAAAAAAAAAACATGAAATAAAAAATATAAAAAAGACTTTGAATTCCACATGGACCTGGTTTGTGAAGCTGGGTAAATATGCTTGTCATGTGTTCCAATAGTTCCAGAGCGACAGAGATTTAGTTTGGGAATACAGGCGGGAGAGAGCAGACAGCTTGTGATAAGTGAATAGCTCTTTTGAAGCCACTTCCCATTTGGAAACACTGTGCGATTATTTTTACCTCTGTGGTTAGACTCGAGTTAAAGCCCGTGTTTAATTGTTCCCAGGAGTTCGTATTGTGGTGCTGATAAGGAGCTCGGGGAGCAACATTTAAAACTGCTACAAAAATAACTAGACTCATTGGCCACAGGTCTGATAGAGTGACAACAGAGGAGCCGTACAGAGACAGAAAATATAAATCAGGTGACAAAAAAGACGAGGAGTGAAAGAGAGACAGACGGGAGCAGGGGTCTTATGAGGGGTTTGCATGTGAGCGGTTTCTCTTGGCCCTTATTTGAATGTGCACTCGGCTTCGCGGAATCACATCGCTTCTGTTCGAAATATCAATTTGAATAATGATCCTTTTAGGCCCTCTTAGATAAAGCGTATACAGTACATTAGCTGCTAATCAATAAATTATCTTTACGACAGCGTTTTGTCAGCAGTTGCATCGGACAGAGAGCAGCCCTGTTAATTTGTCGTCCCTCTTCCTTTCTGTCTCGCTCCGTCCAAGGCCACGACTTCCCGGTTTGTCAGGGCAACCTGTGGGAGTGTGTGTGCATGGGTGTGTGTGTGTGTGTGTGTGTGTGTCGGATCAATAGCCCACCCACAGCAGAGCCGCGGGCCATCCCTGACCTGAGCTATTGATTAGGCCCGGCTCAGCTGCCAATAGCAATGTGCTGAATGTGACACCAGGCTAAGACAGGAGCTGAGGAAGGGGGATTCTGAATTGCCAGTGGCAGCCCCACAGCACACCGCAGATAAAAGTCAATTCCACTTAACCAAATCACTGACAACTAAATAGTTAGCAGACAGAAGAATGCAGAGTCTCTGATGGCAGCAGCTAGATGGCTTCGGGGATTTCCTAGCCCCCTGACCTGTGTGGGAAAGCACAACAGGCCATGGGAGAAACGCTGTGACATACGTGGGCCCTTCTGTGCAGGAAGCACGACCCCTGCTTGCCTGACAGTTCCTGTTTTTGTTTTTGTTTAATATGATCACGTCTCATTCTGCAAGTCACACCTCCGCCACTGACACCTTAGGGACACGTTCTATCGATGGCTGCCTCAACATCAATTATCTCAATACATGATCAGCTCCTCGATAATGATGGTTGATCGATGCTCACTGGCATCTTTACACCACATGTTTATTCATCTGCAAATAGAACAATTACATTATTTGGGATGTGGGTTAATTATGATTTTAAGTAAATTGGAAAGAATGCGGTTTCCTGTGAATGAGGTGTGGAGTGACATGACTGTTGTATTCCTATTTTATTTGTCAGAGCAGCGATTGAAAGAGAGGCCTCGCCGCCGTGCTTCCTGTAACCACATGCACAGATGTAATGCAGTCCCACTGAAGTTGTCCGACTCCTTTCGATCTATCTTGTTCCCAGTCATTACCAGTCCATATTAGAGTAGTTTACATGTCACTTTACCGGTCCTTTGCCTCGTGAATGTAATTCTGTGGCCACTGCCTCCTTGTGCATTCAGCACCTATCTATGGCTCCATATCTCTCGCAGTAATTGCTGAGTGACAGAAAGGCAATACTGACCACTTCATTATGGGACAGCCAGACTGACTGGACACTGGCCTCTTGGCTCTGGGGTCGGCGTGGCCAGACTGACCTTATCTGCCTAGGTCGTCAGGGGTCAGCCACCTAGAATTTATAAGGACTTTACCGGAGTGGCCGTGGGTTCCATACAGCAAGGTCGCCTGACTCAGGCCGACTGCTTGTATCAGGTATTGATTGCAGTTTGTCTACTTCAGTTGAGGCTGGACTAATCTCCTAACACAAGGGTCTCAGGGGCAAAGGCTTCAGAGTAAAGTTAAGTGTTGGAAGCAACAAGAGTGATGGTGGGGGCGAGTGGATACTAGTGAGCGTGAGCAGGACACGACGAGAGAGATGTGTGGCTTTAAAACAACATGAGTAAAAACAGTGAGCTGTACATGGAGGACTGGAACTATCACTGCTGCTCAAACCTGGAGAAAGAGCTTCTATTCTGCAGGATGCGCTCAGGGAATGGAACTCTGTGCATGACAATTTTTATTGAGTAATGAAATCTGGCTTATAAAGAGGCAGACAGGATACCAATCATTTCTCTGCGTGAATGCTACGTGCGCTATTACTCATGTGGCTTTAAATTGTTTGGTTTTCTGTTGGTGGAGTAAAAGTAAGAAGGCAGTGATCACTATTTGTTCCAATCATCACAATGCTCCCAAGAAAATGTGTTAATCCAGACACAAAAACAATTATCTATGAGTCTTTCTGTCAACCACCTTTAACTAAAACTGATGGATGAAGAAACGTGCGGTTGTTAGTCTGCAACTAGATGTGAATTTGTGTGTGTGTATGTGTGTGTGTGTGTGTGTGTGTGTGTGTGTGTGTGTGTTTGTGTGTTCATCTGCACCATCTTGTGTCTGTGTGAGACCCTTTATGTACATACTAAAGCATCCCTGATGCTTGTTAGATCTTGTCTCTCGGCAGCTGCTTGGCACCGTTCATATTAAATCACAATAATGGCAGATGAGCTCTCGCGCTGGAGAGACAAGCATCTATTTGAAACTGCACTTTATTACACTTTGTTCCTTTTAATCAAAAAAACTACGCGGAAAGATAACCCGGTTTTAAAAATCCCAGATAAACAGCAACGATTGCATCTTTAAATAATAAATGATCCCCTGCCTCTTACAGACGGGAATATAACTGAAAATAATTGAAGACAACAATGTCCTATAAGAGCACCACTCGAGCAGTGCTGATTCAGGATCCCTCATAACTTCAAACATTCAGTCATAAAGTATGGATAATCCGCGAAAGAGAGGCATGAGTCTGTTTACAATTTCCTTCTAATTAAGGCTACAGGACGGGGTCTACCTTTGTTAAAGTTGATGTGTGTTTGCTAGACTTCCCCGAGAAACTGTACCAACGGCAAATTAGGGGTGGAATACAAAACGAAACAAACAATAACACTCTCATATGATCTGCAGTCAAGGAATAAATATTTCACAATCTGTCTACATTTGACATATTTTCAGTTGAGAACAAAGGATTTCTCAACAACAAATTGCCCAAACTTGGCCTTGAGACAATAACCTTCTCTGACCTGCATTAATTCACAAAGTGATGATGGCGACTTTCGTTTGACGACTGTATATGTAATTTGTCCGCAGTTTGCCTGGGATTTAAGGAAACATTTTTCTCGACCCCCAGTAAAAAACACATTGTTTGTTGCCATCGATGGAAGAAAAACAGATAGAAACAGACAAAGAAGCTGAAAAACTCAAATCTAGCATAAATCAGGATAGTATGGCATGTTTAAAACAATAAATGTGACAAAACCTAATCATGTGCTGCCTTCTACCCATTGGTGCCTGACACTGATCAGCCCCGACATGGAGCCTCAGTGAAGGGCTGGTCTTGAAACCACGCTGATATCCTTTGGATGATGATACACAAAAGCACTTTACTGTACAAGGCCCTTGGGAGGGGCTGAACTAAAAGAGTATGGAAAATCAGGTAAGCACCGTGCTGATGAAGATGATGTTTTCCCATTGCCCCACTGTGAGCCGGGCCGGCAGTGGGCTGTGTGTCTAAGAGGGATAAGGTAGTGCTTGATGATTAATCACTGGACATAATAAAGGTTCTCACCATGAGCGCACAGTCCAGCTGATTCGATGCTATGATTGGGCCCGATTAGAAAAGAGAAATAATCATTCCTTACAGTGTGTTCATAGTGCACTCTAATGATATCTTCTGATTGGACCTCGCCGAGGAGATAATAAGGGCCGTCTTCAGAATGGACTCCAAGATTATTTCTTTAACTTCATGAAATGGGGCCACGGGCCTGGATGCTGCCGATTTGAGGATTAAGATAAGCTGACCTTTCACATTATGACGCCATGTATAAAAGATGAAGTTTACAGTCCCCTCATCACATTAGACCTTATCAATGGATAGAGCCTCTGTGAAAGCCCTTTGAACATCACAATAGTGTTTCAGGCTGGTATACAACAGGCCTCGACCCCCTGCTGTGGGATTACTGCGTGTGTTGTGTGTGTGTGTGTGTGTGTGTGTGTGTGTGTGTGTGTGTGTGTGTGTGTGTGTGTGTGTGTGTGGAAAAGACTAAAGTACTAATCTAGTGTAAAAACTTTGTCTCCTTTTCATTGTCATGTGAGACAAAAATAGAAAGATACAACTCAAGACTGGGAGGGAAAATATTTAACGTCTCATTTTAACCAGTGTGACCTGTTATATTAAAGAGATTTGAAGGAAATAGATTATTAGAACAAGTACCAGCATCTAATAAGTGGATAGTGAACATTAGATATTTCCCACAGTGCTGTCAGGCTCAGGCTCTGAGTGGCCACATTAGCTCCTCATGCTGTTGGGACAGGTCGCTCTGCCCTGCTACTGAGACTTTCAAGAGGAGAACAGCAAGAAAAAAAAAACATTTTTCCCTCTCACAGATCTGCAAAATGTCATCGTCTGGTGTTGAATCTTAACATCAGACTATTCTGAAAAAAGAAAAAAAATTGAAGAAAATCTGTCAAATGGAAGGCAAAGTGTCACTTGTTTCAAATGCAAACCAGCAAGTTTAAAACATTTGTGTCTCTTCTCAAGTGATATTATGTTGAAACCAGAGGAGAAATCCAGCTGTCACTGACAAATACTGTCACTTGTTTCACTCTCAAAAACAAGTGAAACCACATTTGAAACAAGTCAAGCGATCTCACCCTGGTGGCATATTTGTTTTCTTTTGTTTTTGGGGTGGATACAACTAAATAAAGTACATAACTTTAATTTATAAAAAAAACAACAACAAAATTCTGGATGCTAATAATAGTGAGTGACACTTTTGGATCGTGCACGTTCTCTCCACTGTGGGCTGCACTGAGGAGCTATAGGCTTTTACAGGTATCACAGCACTGGCCAACATCTCCAGGCTGCTTTGATGTGGGAGGCATTGCTTACCCCTATAACTTACAGACCAGCTCTGCGGGGACTTATTTTTATAACCTCTATTATTTTCTATCATAAATATTCAAATCCAGATCTTAAATCCAGAGCTTAGTGAGGAGAATAGCCAAAAACAACATGGAGCTCTTCAGCTTCCCCCGGCTGCTGCTCTTCTATAGAAATCATTATGAAGATTAACACAAAAATCAAACAGAATGCTGAGAGAAGACTGTAGGACCCGCTGAAAATAATGCACTCATATGAAAAGACTCGGGATGGAAATTTTTGGTCAAGGATCTTGAGCTTTTTTTTTTGTTGTTGTTCTTTATTTGTTTGAGCGCTTTGACACATTCTGCATTTCCTCCTTTTGGCTGTGAATTAATATTTGCAGCTTGAATATTAATCCTGATTCAGTAGTGGATTAGTTTGCTATTGTCCCCTCCGTGCTGAGCCCTAAATAAAGGCACTGACATGGAGAGGAAATCTATACCTCTCTGCCCCGCAAACAAAGACCTCTGCACCCGGAGATAACACATGTCCCTGCGACACAGACCCCCCTACCCACATGCTGGATGCACCATCTCCCTCTCCCCTCTCTGTCTCCCTCAACCCTCGATTTCACGTTTCCCCTTCTCCTCACCACTCGCTTCCTCCTTCTATCTCCCTCTCTCTCTCTCTCTCAGAAAAACTTTGCCATGGTAGATTTGCAAGGCAATTGTGCCCTTAAACTGCGCCTCTTCCTCAGCTTATACCATGCATTTTCCAGAGTTTATCAAAGAATACAATGGGGTTATGCTTTCACCATTATTCTCCAGGCAAGAACAGTAATTTAAATGCACCAGTACTACTGAGGCAGGGCGCTGCTGTCTCACTATGGAACAGAGAGAGATGAAAATGCGTTACAAAAAACGCACTGCATTACTTTGTTGACCTTTCCTGTTCTCATAGTTTACAAACAGCTGTGAAGCTCCTTCCTCTGGGCTCTTTGTACATCAGAGACGAGGACTGATGGAGGCACGCCATGCTTAAATGAAGGGCTTTTTCTAACTTGCCTCCGTTGTGGCTCACAAACACAACCTAACAAACATACATTTACTTTATCTCTGCCGCCAAAGCAGTTGCCAAAGTGAGCGGGGAAATGCACAGTGAAACAGATATGATGGAATTCTTTCATGTAAGTATATATTTTAACACACAGGCTGTTCAGCAATGACCATAAATAAATATTTTAAACATATGCACGCATCAACACAGCCACCCACACACACAAACATGATTAATTGTCTCTTCCATTGTAATAGCATCACCAAGCATTTTCCAAAAGTTAGTCTGTTTTCATCATCACTGAAGCTCAGGTTGTGCTGCTGTTATGTTGCGACTAAATTTGTCGATCTCAGACTCCTCCATGAAATGAATGGAAAACTGCTGCCCTCAATGACACTAATCAGCACATACCTGCAAGCTCATATAGTGACATATCTGTACACACACACACACACACACACACACACACACACGTTTTATCATGGTATTGTGAAAGCAACCGGGAACATTGAGTACTGTGCCTTGGATGGCGGCTCTACATGTGTGACCTGAGGCTGAATGCCAGGTGAATATTAACAGCGTACTGAGAGGAGGAGGAAGATGCAGGGGACAGAGATTGGTGAGGGACAAGAAATACAAAAGGAAGGAAGGAATGAAGAGAGGAAGGAAGGAAGGAGCCGAAACAACACGTGGAGAAAGAGCAGTGGGAGTCCAGCAGCAGGCAGTGGGACATGGACTGGACCAGCGTGCCGACCTGGTCAGACTGATGAGAACGAGCAGCCATAGTGATGCCATTATGTTGTTAATCAATCCATTGGTGTCTGCGTGTCTGGGTGGGCAGACGCTCACAGTCTAGAAGGGGTTAATGGGAAATCAATGAGAGGGATGTGCTCATGAGCAAGACATGGGGGAAAGAGGGACAAGGGGGAGAGAGTGAAGAGAGATAGAGGGGCGGGGAGGGGCAGATAGGAACATTGTTTCCTGTGATAGCAGCAGACTTCCCAGATGTTATCTGTCATTCAGTGAACCACTCTGGTGACCAGATGTTTAGGCTCAACATGGCGGAGTGGGTATACACCCTACTGGGGGATCAATATAGGTCAAGTGCATGGTAATATTTATCACTGCTATCCACACACTCGACATTGACGTGCTTGCAATGCAGAGACTTTCAGTGATCGGGAGGAAACCTGTATGAATCCCCTACAAAAGAAATCACAACTAGATGATATTTATTTAAGAAGATATATTTTGGGCAAAATGTTTTTTCCCCCTCATTATTATGGATCATATGTCTGGTCTGAATCAGCAGCATCTTTTTCATGTCCATTATGGGAAACAAAGGGGAGAGCTGATTTGGTAGGAAAGGTGAAAAAAAAGGGAAAGTCAGCCAGAGTCGTTTTTTTGTTTAAAAGCCTGGGGGCATCTGGGGAGGTGGGAACGGGGGTACCGAGAGCAGGTCCCAGTGCAGAGAGGCTCTTTGTAGTTTGAGTAGTCTGAACTAGCCAGAGGCTCACTGCTCTAACCCTTACCACTCAGAGAGACTGTTTGGGGAAATTACACCACAGAGTAATAATTAATCAAGTAAACGCCGAACTGCTTTGATTTGGATTACATTAACATATTATCAATAATGTATTAATCAAACACAAATAAGCACCTCCGCATGATAGCATACTTAACGAACTCTATTTTCACACTTGGTTAAAAAAAAAATAGAAAAGTTGGTCTTCTTTAAGCTATGAGCAAAAAGCCACAGCAGACTGCAGTGGAAGCAGCCGAGTCGGTGCGGTTTGTGAACGCAACACCTCTTGGCACTTCACTGTCTCTGTTCATCAACTCCCTTCTTCATCACCGCATCACCCATTTCTCCAGTGCTCTCCTTCCAAGAGGCAACCAAAAAAGAAATTATGAATTCAGTTACTTATGCCCAACAATGGCAGAATGCGTCACGCAGAGTAAATAAACACGCCACTGATGAAGCACTGGAAACACAATGCACGTGATTTGTGCAAAGCTACTCCAGGTTTGATTCCAAAAGTAGCTAAGTGGATTGAGGGAAAGAGTTAGTCACTTTTATCATTTGCAGAGGAGTCGAATCAGCTCTGCTTTTGTATGTTCACTTAAATGCATGTTCTGTTTTTCTCAGATAAGTTGTGTTGTTTAAGAGCATCCGTTCCTCGCCTAACGCTTTGTTCATTGGGGGAACTTCATGCCCAGGGATTTTCTAAACACAATTCATCAAAGTGGAACGGCGGTCTTTTCTCTTTTTTTTTTACCGCATTTCTAATCCTTTTTGCTGCAGATGAGAGATTTGCTGTTCAGACTCATTAAGATTAAAGCATTTTGCCGGAGTTATTTAAGAATGCAAAGTTTCATGTGAGACCTCTCAGAGTTCAGAACAGAAGAAAATCCTATCGACACGCTTGGTGCACTGGGGGCTGATCTTAGCCTATATTTCTATATTTGGTGTCCGTGATTGAGTGATAGCATGTGAAATTGTTTTTCCTGCTGCATTATGGTTTAGACTAAGTCACTTTTCCGTTCAGTGGGAGGCTTTGGGCTGCGATTGCTCTTTTTGTTTTTCACTGGCAGGATTAATTTACTTAGCTATTTAGAAAAATACACTTTCTCCTCGTGTTGTCAAGTTACGTCTGGTTTTGATCAAAAACTTCATTGCGCTTGAAAACTCAGTAAAACCTCTTTTGTTCAGGGGAGTAATACATGCTATTCCAATTTACTGTAAATACGCAGTCAACTCGTTAGTATTTTGTTTGCTAGTCTTTTTTGGCATCAGAGATTTTGGCTGGGTGAGAGTATCAGCCATCTGGTTGGACAGACAATAGTTAATATTCAGCTGGAGGAGATGGCAGTCGATTAGCTGAGAAAGAAATTATCATTGGATGGGACTGGGTGTTAGTCTTCTGCCTAAGGATTTTTAATATGAGCTTTTTTTGGCCGGAGACTCAGTAGTTTTTTTGGCTGCTCTCGAGCTGGAGAAAGACTCAGATCCCGTCGTTGGTAGAACGCAGCTCCAGTCTCGGCACCTTTCCCAAACCTTCCTGCTCCAAGTGTCGCAATCTGGTTCCATTTTACAGCTGGCCTTGAGATTGTAACAGAGCTCCTTTCTCTCCCTCCTCAACCGCATATTTAATCCCTGTGCTTATGTCAAACTTAATTACAGGACCTTGTACGAAAAAATAACAAGTGAGCCTTGTAGGGGTGGGAGAGGAGGAAAGGAGAGCATTAAAGAGAGGGAGAGAAAAAGAGACAGCGGGAGAATGCTAAGAGGTGTGAGGAGGGAGGGGGGGGGGGGGTGAACAACAGAGACATTTAATCTGTAGACTCAGCGTGTTAAATGACCAAACACAAGGCTTTGATTCTCATGCATCTGGGTTTTTTTTAGCGGACACTGGCGTAATCTATCTGTAGAAATCACCTGATATGAACACAAGAATCCTATTAGTGGCCAAAAATATGTACTATAGGTCAGACCTGCAGCACAAGGATTCTGTCTGTCTTGCACAAACTGTAAAAAACTATAACGGCTAACCTACATTTTCAAATTAGGAGAGACAAGAAAAGTAAGAAAGCGTCCTAAGAGGATATTATAATATAGCCTTTTACTCACAACCCAGCAAATTCTGCTGAACCCTCGCAAACCAAAAAGAAATAATCATTAGACTAAGTCAGCCACCTACTTTGTGTGTGTGTGTGTGTGTGTGTGTGTGTGTGTGTTTGTGCACATAAAACTATTTACTCTGTAGAAGTGGAACAGCCGGGGAGAGAGATGTTTAGTCTGTCAGTTTAAAACTATTACCTCAAACTCTGAAAAATATGAGCCGAGCCTGTCGTGCATCGACACAGGGAGACAGCGCTGTGAAGAACAAACCTTTGAAAAGTCTAAATCAATTTTTGGGGGAGTAACATAACAAACGCTTCACCGCAGTGAAGAAAAGGGGATCTCTTTTTTAACAGTTTGAAAAGCACGTATTCATACAATCTTCATAAGGCAAAACAGCAAGAATGCAGTACACATGAAGCCTTTTGAAAAAAGGGAGATGATGGGAAGGGAGAGAGAGAGAAGACGCGGGGATGCTCCTCAGAGAGGCAGACAAAACAAACAGGAACACCACCATTGACATAGATAGACCCCGATCATTTTTCCCCCTGCGCTGCCCACATTTCACACACCTAATCACCCACCCACCCTTCAGGCAAGGCCCGCTGGCTGCAGCCTTCCCAGACTGGACTTAAGTGGCCAAGCATAGGACCAGAGGAGGGAGAGAGGTTCCCATGCCACGGGTGCTGGAACTGGCGCGCCACCCGGAGGTATTTATAGCAGGCCAGCACTAAAGGGCCGGGAGAGAGGGCATGCTTGTTTTCCTTTCCATTCCCCAGGCACTTTCACCAGGCCTCACATGTGGGTGTTAAATATATACCCAAATACTGGGAGCAACATTGTGGGGGAAGAGAATATGAGGCAGTGGGCTCCTAGGAGTAGGGCTGGTTTGAGGGGATCAGGGAGGGGGCAGGGGGGTGCAGCGAGTGAAAGAATGAGAGAGAGAGAGAGAGAGAGAGAGAGAGAGAGAGAGAGAGAGAGAGAGAGATAGTGAGAGAGATAGAGATATCTCGAGATGCAGAGTTGTGAGAGGGAACAAGGGAGTTGAGTCTGGAGTAAGTTGGAAGAAAGGAAGGAAGGAAGACAGGGAGGGAGGAAGGAAGTAAGAATGAGGGAAAGGAAGGAGGGGAAAGAAGGAAGGGAGGGAGAGAGAGAGATGGAGAGAGGGAGAAAGGAAGGAATGAAAGAAAGAGAGAAAAACTGATAATATTAATAATAATAATAATTTGTGTCTGTATATGGTTCACATATCTCAAGAACTCTAGATCTGATCACCTTCACACTTGGCATGTGTATGGTTCATGACACTGATGCAGTGTCGAATATGGTGCTTTTTGGACACACAACATTCAATTTCAATATCAAAAAACGTTGTATAAACAGTCGAGCAACAATCTATAGCGGCGGCGTCTGTGGACTGAGTCCTGTAGCCGCTCTATACTTGCGGTGGCTCGATTCCTGCAGGGAACTTTTACAGATTCCGAAAGAAAGCAGCAACTTATGGGCGATATGGTTATTGTTCTGGCACTGCACCATAGTAAAAAGGGATACATATGAGGGAAGAAAGAAAGAGGAACACATTAGTGTAGGTTTTCCAAGCTTGTGGGGCCTTGAGAAAGACAAGGATCAGACATTAGGGCCCAGGTGGACCCAGGTCATTGCAGACTCCCCAGTGGAAAGATAAGTTCAGACCAAACAAGGAAGGGGGGGGGGGGGGGGGGGGCTTCGCAGGGAGGTAGTGGAACAGTCCTGTTGTTGTGGCCTCCGCAACATCAAATAATATCTGGATCCAAGAAGTGGCCTTCCCTATCTCCAGCTGCTTCCTATATATTCTCCGTGATGTACGTCTCTCTGTCTCTCTCTCTCCTTCTCTGCATGGGAATTCCAGAGTGACATTATTACTACGATGAAAACAGACCCTATAAATACTGAGCACTGTGATGAATATAACAGCGATTATGGGGGCAGCGATAATTAGATCAGGAAAGAAAGAGAGACTCATTGAAGTTTGCTCTGTTTTTGTGTTTGGGAATTCCTTTCAACCTTGTGTCTTAATGTATGAAGAATTACAGAGGCAACAGTCGTGTGGTAATCATCTGGGTTTCTAGGAGGGCCTCTTGGGGCCTCTTCAGTGATCCTCTCTCCTGTTTCAGCTCTCTGCTCCCGCTCACATCTCTGTAAAAGCCACCCAACTGTCTGCTGTTTTTAATGATGCTTTGGCCAACAAACAATTAATAGGCTGCCCCACAGATATCTGTTAAAAAAGGGAAAAACAGGGACTATACGGAGGGCTCAGAAATGGGGCGGTGCGGCAGCCCCGGCTATCTTTCCACGCTGTTTTCCTCATCAGGTTTTAACCTCATCAGCAGCCCTCTAACACACCCGGGTCCAGCTTAGATCTTTAAGTCCTAAGACTACAGCTTTAACAACAGCCTGACCTGAGCCCCTGTCCAAATCCCAACTGCACAGCAGCCATCCCACTAGCTGATTGCGTCAGAAAGATTCCACAGCCGTGGCCTCTGTTTTTTCATACTTGTGGGAAAATAGCAGTTCATGTTTCTTTGGATGCTTCACACATTCCTCACCCTGTCTTCACATTGCCGGGGCCCCAGGGACTGGGCAGGGCCAAAGCCACTCAAGGGGAGGTGCTTGGCAGATAAGAGGTGTGGCTAAAAAAAAAAAAAAGGGAAGGCAAATAGTTCTTGTATATTTAGGGAATGAGTTGCTAAGCGATGTGAACTCAAAAAAGGCACTAATTACATTTCCCCGAGTTTGATGAGAGTAGCAGAACTTGGACAGAAATGTTCCAGCTCATTGAATCTCTCAGAACACAGCTGGGAATTATAGATAACAGAACATCTGGAAGTCACAAAAATACTTCTCTAGCGTCTAATCCAAACTGATTCAAAAGTCACCACATCCTGCAATGAACGACATCCCAAAGCTAAGTCTGGGACAGCTCTAATATTTCAAAACGTGTTGTAAAGAAAGAAGGTTGACATGTCTGAATGGCACTCAAGTTGTTTGGGCAAAAGTTCAGTCAGAGGATCATGCGTCGTCTTTAGGAGGTGGAGGTCATGGAAAAGAACCCAAGACCCCTAGAGTATTTCAAACATTAATACAATCTCACACACTGTGCAGTATAGTTTAGGTTACATATGTTCACATGTGCCATTGTTTTCCAGCACAAAAGACCAATGGTCGAACGAGACATATTTCAAACACTACGTCATGCAATAATGTTGCAACACACACGCACACGGATTGTACTCTGCACGTTCGAGTTTGGTCTCATCCCAAATTCCTGACCTCAAAATTTCAAGACAAAGGTAGTTTGTCTTGATTTATGCACGCTTCAGCTGAGGATGAAGAGAGCAGGACACAGAAGCAAAGCAATTAATTCTGATGCTGAAAACATTATTAATGGTAATGTTTAAAACATCAAAGCGGCGGCTGACAGAGACACAGCATCTTAACTCTGACAAGATGGAACAGATGAGCTCACTCGAGGCAGTCAAGGTGAGGCACTGGGGAAAATGTAATTTCTCTCTCCATTGATTTTCATTGAGATTTCTCGAAGAAGCTGCAGTTCAGAGCAGGTTAAACTCATGTGCCTGTAGTGTGTGCTGTGTATGGACGGGCCACTATATGAAGGGTTGTGTCTGTGGCTTGAGTCTCTGTCTACATGCCACAGATACGTCATTGTTGGGATTTGCCGATGACAAATGGTTGGCATGGGACAGTTAGTAGGAGGCGGTACTTGCTCTTGAGATCAAAGGACGCATTTAGTCTGAGCTTGGACATTGGACGTAGAGGACGGCGGCGGCAGGCACGCCAACGGTTAGAAAGCATGAATTTTAAGTTCATAATGACTCGGTGGGCCAGTGAGGAGCCCCCTCCTCCGTCTGCGTGGACTCCTACTGTAGCTTTGGGCGAAGGGATAAAGCTTCTCTAACTCCCACATATTCATTTACCCCCCACCATCACACCAATTGAACCGGGGAGTCTGGGGGGGAAGCCACATTGATATTCACTTCACATCTCCATCCCCCAGCCACAGCCATCCCCACTGGAAACATTATTTCATTACATATATTATGCATTCAGCATAAGGGAGTCGGTGAATGTGCAGTGTGCAGATGTGTGCGGGGTGTGGGCGAGCTCAGATGTTGCCTTCTATGTGTATACATGGCTGTGACAAGCCTGTTGTAAAAAGAGTTTTAAAGAGAGCGTAAAAAGATATAAAGCCTCGGGGGTCCAGCGTTAATGGCACTTGGTTTACTTTGTGAGAGGGAAGACAAAATATTTATTTCATACTGTTTTGTGTCAACATCATGTGATTCTGTGTTTTTACAATTCAGAGGGACAAAGTTTCCCGCAGAGTTTGCATGAATTTTTTTTCTCAGTTCATTTGAGCACGTGCGACCATATGTGAGAGTGCAGTGCGTCACATGCGGAGCGGGAGATAAAAGCATACCCAGACAGAAAAACAGAGGAGAGATGAAGATCGAGACAGACAGACAGATCTTTCATATGGCCCGCTGCTCTTTGGGCCCTGGTCCAGATGTCACCAGAACAGTTTTTTATTTGTTAATGTCTTGTTTTAAACGTCCTCTTGAAAGCGCCTGCCGCCTCTCCCCTAAGTCTTTAAGTGGCTCAAACACAAGACACTCTTGTCTGATCTGAACTGGAATCAATTTGGAAAAGAAACCATTTCACCTCTGATTAAGCACTGCTCTGTCTGTGCTGTGGCATGCTGACCTTTCCAGAGGTCTGTCTTGTGCTGTGAGGAGGAGCCGGCCAGATCATATGCTGGGTCTAATTTGACTGATTGACGTCAGCAGGCAGGGCCTGAAAATGGCTTGTGTTTGAACCCGCAGCCGTTTGCCAGGACTCACAACTGCATCTCTGTCAGGGGCCCTTTGAGTCTCACAAGTCCAACCCAAAGCCTCATTTCATTTTTATTGACTGCATAGTCAATCCTTCTTTGCAAATATCCATCATGCATTTCCCTTTTAATAGATGCTTTCCTCTGACTACATGCTCAATCAGAAATGTGACTCCTCTCTGTACTCTTATGATACACTGAGCCTTGTGTTCACGGTATCCTAAACTAACACCAAGCTTTGTATTGTAGATCAAACATCAAACTCAAAATATAAAACATGATTTTGCCTAAAGTGTGGATTCACACCACTTGTGATACTCAATCAAACTCAGGCTACATCCACACTACCAGGTCTTAGTTTTAAAACCAGATTTGAGCACCTCAAATGGAGAAATTGTTGCTGTGAACACTGTTCGCTGCATGTTTAGTTAAAAAACACGGGGGCAGTGTAGTATGGAAGTACAAAACCTTATTTTTTCACTATTTTCCTGGTGTTGACGTTGGTATTTGCTGGAAATAAGCAACCAACTGCAGAGGAGATATTCTGCCACCTTTTTACTCCAGCACACATTTGCCCAGAGAAGGTGAATGCTCACATGATGTATGTTTTCAGCTGTGTAAAAAGCTGTTTGGAAATGAAAAATGCATCAGTATCGATTTAGCCTCAGGCCCCTCTGCCTCTACTCATCTTTAGCTTACCCTCTTAGAAGGGGCTGCATGACTGGTGACATGTCTCTGTGTCATCCCTGTGATCACCACCTTCGCTCTCTGCACTTCTCATCATTTCCTCCATCCCTCACACTCGTTTATGGACACCAGCTATCAAGCCGTAATTATAGAAACACATGTGCAGGTTGAGCATCTGTGTGCAACATATGAAACATGGACGTCCCCAGAGGTGTACAATGTTGCAAGTGCTTTGAGAAGAGAGTTCAGAGGGAGGAAGTGGACCAGAGATCAGCCCTCAGTCCAGCTTCCTTATTCACCTGGAGAAATGTTGCCTAAAGAGAGGCCTGGCGGAGAGAAACATCACCTCCAGTTCAAGCGGATTCCTCTGCCCTTTTATTTGCTCTTGTTTGGCTGCAGGGGGAACGTGCTCCACTCTGACCTGGGGGCACTCATCCAATCAGCTCGCTATCTGCTGCAAGGGCCTCCATAATAGTGACATTTTTCCACCTCGTCAATAAAGTGGTGAAAGCCGCCCTCCACCCGCTACTTGACCATTTAACTTCTTCCTGAAAAGGCCCTTTCTTTCCGTCTGTCTCTGTGTCTGGCTGAAATCAATAAAAGCAGAGCAAGGAGAGAGGCCAATCCAGCAGCTGCATTAACTGGTGGTCTCAACTGCTTTACAAAAAGGATGGCTGGCAGAGAAAAGGGATACATGAGAGCCGGCAGCTCCGAGTCGTGCTCATTCATACAGCAATGGGAGAAAGATGACTCTTCTTTATACTCTATGTTGTTGTCTACTATGGACAAGGATATTCTGAAAATGCTGAATAACAAACTTCACGGCTCGAGCATGCAGCAGCGCACACTCATGTAGCAGAAAAGCCATAAAACAAAGTCAAAATTGAAAAACTTCCACGTGCGCACGAAGACTGAAAGGTGACAATCACTTGCAGCAAAACTGACGTATGCGTTAACAGATGCAAACTCTCTAGTCTCTAATGATCATTGCTTGCCATGACTCATTTAGCTCCTGCGTTCACACATCACCACATGTCTGCAGTGATTGACACGAGGGCATCCGAGTGAGAACAAAATGTCTTCCAGTGAAGGAGCAGGAGGGAGAAAATTAGAGAGATGGGTTACATCGACGCCCGTGCTGAAATGAGTGCAGCGCTTTGTTTGGTTATGCTGTCTGAGCTGAAATTGATTTCTGTGAGAAGCATGCACCAAAGAGCCCCAGCATTCAGATGAAATAAATAACACACTCTCTTAGAGGTGGGAGGGTATTTGGAAGAAGGAACAGAAGGTGAAAATTGGATGGGGAGGAGGGAAGAAACAAAGATGGATGAGGTCAAAATGAATTTATAAGAGGGGAAAGCAGCAGAGATAAAAAAAGAAAGAGAGAATGAAATGGCTGAAGGTGGGGTGCTGAATGTCATGTCTTCAGTATAGTACAGCACTGAGGAGAGAGAGAGAGACACAGACAGCCTGGAAGACATCTGGAGTAGTGGAGGATAACAGCCACACACCACTCTCCAACCACAGACAACATGATGAGGGATTAAACTTCATTACAACATGTTATGGTAATGAATGGGCTGTGGCCAGTTTTGGATGTGTTAGAGTAATTACCACTCTCCAGCATATGTGTGAGTGACACTTCCATGATGTGTTTGCTCAGTGTCTGTCTGTGTGTGTGTTCCATCATGTTCCAAACAGAAACAACTGCTGCAGCTAATTAAAAGAACGCAGCTTCGAGGCAGCTACCGTTGCATGTCTCAATCTTCCTTGGATTTGCTTATCTTTGTTCTATGACAGAAGATGGGCTGGGTGGGCCCGGCCCAGACTCTGCGGTTTGGTTCTGGGTGTCTGGGCATTGGGGTCGAGGGTACGTGCCAGAGGGGGGGGGGGGACAGGCGAAGCCGCACACCCCAGAGGGGCGAGGTTGACTCTGTGTCAGAGAGGCTGTCTGGCCTTATGGCTGACAGATGTTTCTCTGGTTCAACAAGAGTTGCTATTCTGGAAAAAGTTATACCACAGTGCGTTCCACACTAAAATTATCTGCCCTGTGTAAAGAAACATCCCGTACATCATCGCTCTACGAGACGTAAGCAAAAAATCCTCCTTGGATTACAAAGGCTTTGATAAACCATGACACTCGAATCTACCATATGGTTGTATGCCACTGAAGCCTTTGAGTCTGTCAGTAGCTTTCCCGAGTGGAGCAGCGGTGTTCCTGCTGCAGACAGTGCATGGCAGCCGGTTGTGGTTAGTGCGCTGCTGCTAATGTTGCTAATGATCCCAACAATGTAGTAATAAAGACTGGAGTGAAGCACTTTCATTTACAGTAAGTTTCACAGCGAGTGTCTCTGGAGGGAGGTAAGGATGAGAGCCAAGGGGAAGTCCTTTTCCCAGACTGCTGCCTATTCCCCTCTGACAGTGCAACAGGGACATGCCGTGCACCGGCGTCCCTCTGCACGCTGCCAGCTTCCCTATATTTGCACAGGCTGCGTTCCATGAGGTGTATGTGTGTGTGTGTTTTTCTGCGTATGTGTTTGTGTGAGAGAAATAAGGGCAAGGTTTCTAAGGTGACACAGTTTCCACAGTGCACCAGGGCAGCGCCGCAGAGGAGGAGTGTTTTCTTCCTAGGAGAGGAGAGCAATGGGAAATGGAACGACAGCGGATCATTAGACTGGGATTGCCTGCAGCTCGCTAATTTATGCAAATGACTTTCTTGGCTAATGTGAAAGGAGAGGGAGCGGGAGTCGCAGCTTGGCCAGCAGTCAACATCGTGCAGCGAGGGGTTTAACTGCCGCTTTGGCGGTCTGGAAACTTTAGCAGCGAAAGCCAGCGAGGGCTGTGGTTATAGCAAGCAACTGTGACAAGGAGATGCAGACTATGCAAGCTCTCTTCCTGGCAAGGCAGCCAGGACCGACAGCCAATCAGCTCCACGGCGGGCTCTCGCGCTGGCGAATGGCATGGCATGCTGGCCCTCTCGTCGCCCCGCCTCCCCTCCCTCCCCCCCGCCGCACCGCAGCTGCCCAGAATGATTTTATAAACATTTTGCCAGGGGATCAATACCTGTATTGATCAACCATTGTGAGAGTGATCCGTCTAAAACCCAGAGCAGGCTAGAGCTCAGAGATGGGAGGAGCGAGAGAGAGTGGCTGCAGAGAGGATGGAGAAAGAGAGAGAGTCTGCAGCCACAGTGAAAGGGAGAAGAGGTGCAAGGGAAGAGAATCTGAGAGAGAAGCAGACGCAGAGCAGAAGGCAGGTGGGGAGGCAGGTTTTCGGACAACGCTGCCAGGCCACTGGGACTGGGGGAGAAACCTATGGTAATTGTTTTCTCGTTAAGGGAGGGTTAGGGTTAGAGCGACTAATGAGTACTGCGTTAAGTATGCGGGTAAGTGACAGACGGATAAACAGTGCGGATAATTGTGTGATGCGTACAAGAAAAGGGGGTGATTCCCTCACCTGAGATTGCTAATACCTGCTCGACTAGTTTGGCCTGCTGGGTTTTACTTTCAGCTGCATTGTTGCATGTGCATAACTGTGCATGACTTGCGTGATTTTCAAATATCAGTTGAAGAGTGTGCAGGGAGGTGGGGGATGCAGCTGATGAGGAATTCAGATGTTCTTCACAGAAAAAAGAAAAGACGAATATTCTGCATTATTTATTTCTACTATAATTTGATTTTGAATGTTTTGACTAGAAAACCACTGGAGCGTGAACGACTTGCAGCCTCGATGACGACGTGGGACAGAGAAGGCCCAGCACAGACTGTGCTCATAAGTTCGGCTGTTCTGGTAAAAAGTGGAATGGAAAATCCTGCATCCTGGATACAAGCATATGAGGATATAAAAGGGACATTCACGATCAAGGCAAAGTTGAGTGTGTCATCAACACTGATGTCAAACTCAAAGATGAATGGCTGCAAGAACGTAGTGTAATCTGTGGCAAATGACAGATTGTTGTTGTTTTGAACTGGTGTGGATAAAGCTAGCTTGGGATCTTTCGGACAATTCACTGGATTGGATTACATCTTTATTCATATTTTGATTTTTGTTGGAGTTTTGCTGAATGGAAAACTGACTAGAGTGGACCCCTCGACACAAGCAATGAATGTTTGATTCAAGGCCCCAAGCGGGGCTGCACCAGAGGAGGAGTCAAAAGGCTTTTGGGATCAATCTCCCCCCACTGCTAAAGGGAAATCAAGTTTTCATTGATTGGTTTAAATGTGACTTCCCTGCGCATAATCCTGGATCTGAGGGAAGATACAATCCCTTGAAACAAACTGTTGATGCCCAGGAACTCACTTTGTTCTTTCCTCTGTAACACAGAGAAAAAGGCCTAATACACACATACAGGTTCACTTCTCTGACAACATGACATTTTATGAACATTCTTTGCCAAGGACAAGAGCCACCTACAATTGTTTTTGTTGTAAACGAAATAAACTATTATTGTGTGGTGCAAAATGCTAATCTTGCCAAGTGTGTAGCAGTGCTATTCTTGGCTGTGTTCAGGTTCCTCTCTACATGCACAATATGAATGCACCGTGTGTGTTTGAGAGTTTAGTGTGTTGACAGTCAGTACACAAGGAAGAAGTAACAGGAAATGATTCAACATTATTCCTAATAGACCTCTGATTTCCAACAAGGAGAAAAATCTAAATGTTTTTTAAGTATTTAATGACTTTATTTTCTTGTGTTTTTTCTTGTGTGAGTGTCTCACCTCACTCAAACTAATAAGGCAAATTTAGCATGTGTCATGTATGAGTCTATGCTCTTTAAGTATAATGATTTGATACATTTTGCATATAAATCAATACATACTTAACTAAAAACCTGGACTGAATGATTAGATCTTGTGGAGTTGGGATACGGCTCCTGACTCAGAGTCAGTACCTGTTCTGTACTTTAGCTCGAAGCTCACGACAGCTGCAGATCAATGAAGTGCAGGAAAAGAACATGTACTGGTAACCATTGGAGACTCGATTAGTGTTTAAGAGAAAACTAAACAACACAGTACCAGGCTGCTGGCATCAATGGTGTTCAGTGTACACATTGCACAGATGATGTGTTCAGTGTTTCAGTGGTAAACTACACAGACTTGATCAGTTACAGAAGGAAACTTTCAGGTATTTAGTTACAAATATTCCTATAATATCATCGACCCAAATATATATGTAATGTTGAGTTATTAAGCAAATATTATTTGTTAATATTTACTTAAAAGAATATCTCTAGACAAATAGAGTTTGGGGCATACATGTGGAGATTGGGAGAGAAACATCCCTGCATTAAAAAGATACAGCTGGCTGCACCGGCGTGTTAAGATATTGCTGAAGCAATAAAATACAATCCAGAAAGTCCAGTTGAAATAACACAGTAGAGATTTAAAAGCTTATCAGCCTGAAACAAACACTGTGCAATGGTTTGTAATAGTCACAGGCAGGATTTTACAGCCCTGTAATGTTATCACAGCCGCAACGATTTTTATCTTTTTTCCACGAGGATCGCAGAGTGAACAGCAGAAATACATTGTGCCTGTTTCAAATCAACCAGAATGTGTTTGATTGGCCAATGGAGTGACTCGTTGGATGGTGTTGCATTGAGTTGCTGAGCAAGGTTAGACTTTTTTTGCAAGAACACTCTGTATTGTTTTACCAGCACCCTCATGTTACCACTGTCCAGGCTGCATTAATCATGAATCATGGAGCAGCATTTATTCACACATTTGTCGGAAACACCGCCTTAGCTTGCTTTAAAAACAAATCCACTGTAAGAGAAGGATTCTTATCCTCATCAAACTGCACTACATGCAACATGCACTATGTGCCAGAAATCAATTCTAACTTTTGCCAAAACTGAACCAAGCCAAGTTTTGCAAATCTCGAGCCAATGGCTCACAACATATAACAAATGGATACCAGTCTTCTCAGCCATTGTCTTAATTGTGTTCAGCTTAATATAATGATAACTAGACTAAACTGCTAAATAGAGCACCTTGAAACGTAACCCACTTTTTAACAATGTTAAAATGTCAATATCGCAATTTTTTTTAGGTGTATGTGATCAATAAATAAAAACGTATATAAAACATTATTTACATCTATTAGGAAAAATAACCAAAGGGCAATAAGGTTGCACTAAACTCACGATGGCCTGTTCCCATATCGTTGCCTCACTATGGTCTGTATCAGCATCATTTAATGGAGACAAACATCCTCGTTAAAGTCATGTGTCATCAAAGCAGCACTGAGACACTGAATCGTTGTCTTGTTCCCTTTCATCCTTCGGTTTGATTCCCGCTCTCAAAAACAACCCTTGGACGAGTGCCAAATAATAAATTAGGATCTTCATTAGACACATCAAATCTAAATTACTATTCAATTAGCAGGCCAGTCAACCCGAACTAATCAACCAATTAGGCTGTGTGTGTTCACAGAAAAGCTAACAAAAGCGCACGAGTCCCCTGGGAAAGCTGTAAAACACTGCACAAGAGTGACAGTGCAAATGAGCAGGGCGAGTGGTTTAGGAGGATGAAAGCCAGACTGGGATCAGAACAACCTTCATCTTTAAATTTTAGGGTGTGAAATTAAAAGTAGAAAAATAAAATTATAATTAACTAAAGGGTGAATTAAAAGACATTCCTAGAAAGGAAAAAAAGAATACCAAAGGAAGCCATGACAATTTGCATTTTGCATGGTTCCACGGGAAAATACTGTTTTCAGTTTCATGTTTAACTTAAACACTTCTATGCTGATGTGCTTGATTGAAATAATGGCAAATTGCACCTCTGATTATAACATTGTGTTCAGGTTAAGTCTTTACAACCCTCCAATCAGGTAAAGCACGAGCATCATTATACGGGACAAATTCTATGTTTTCCATTGCGTACGTCAGACAGGTTATTGTTGTGTGCAGTCAGTCTTTTTGTTGAGACACATCTCAGGTGGAGACACAAAGTACAGAAGTCGTTGTAGTTGAAAGAGTGGGAGGTTCGGCGACGCCTCGTTCGGTGCGACTGTGTTGAACATACCTGAACATGGGCCACAGGAGATGTGGTCGGCAGCACAGGCTGTTCAAACCTCCTCTTCACACACAGCACGGTGCAAACCTGAGAGGGAAACAAACACACACACATGTGACACAA
Organism: Pleuronectes platessa; assembly: GCF_947347685.1. Taxonomy (NCBI): domain Eukaryota; kingdom Metazoa; phylum Chordata; class Actinopteri; order Pleuronectiformes; family Pleuronectidae; genus Pleuronectes; species Pleuronectes platessa. The sequence continues at coordinate 18,961,431 of NC_070626.1, forward strand.
CATCAACTGTGTGCACAGAGTAGCCATGACAATACTGGATTTTCGCAAATATTGATATCAATATTAGGCAAGCTGGTAACGATAGCTCAGTATTCATTTGAAACGTAGGAATAAAATCTTAATATAAAGCCCTTTGAGTTTTTCCTTTTCAGTTGTTAACAACATACATGTTCTTAGTGAGACATTTCTTTCCCTTCCAGCCTTCACATCCAAAGGTCTGAGGTGTGCTGGCGCTCCATTACAGGCCAAAGGGGCTTGTAGAGAGGAGAACACCATTATTGTACTTGTAAATGTCAGAAACACCCCGTCTAATTGTGCCACTAATTCATGTTTATTAATGCGGTGATGTATGATGGCACCACACACAGACCGAGCCTGTCTGCGCCTGTCATGTATGGGGCTGCAAGGAGGGCGTTAGGGACTGGGTGGTGCATGCGGTGGGTGTGGGGCATATGGTGCATGTAGTCACAGTGCCAAGTGGTGTGTGACTTTAACATGAAGGCAGTGGGGGTGAGGGAGTTGACTGCTGGTGTCTTCTGCTGGCCTAGTGCCAGGGCCCCTGGTCCCTAGTGCCCCAGCCCCTCGCTACCCCAGAGCCTCTGGGCAAGCACTACAGTTATTGTTTTCACTGCTGAGCAATTAGTAGCACTTAAGATTTATTTAGTCATGCTCTAATGTGTGGTAATTAGCTCGGGGCCCAAACAAGCCCCTTCATCGCGCCACCTTGTCGCTCGCATCAGAGCGATGCATCAGCAGGAGACAGTGAGGGAATGTGAGGGAGGAAGCAGGAGGTGCAGAAGGCTGGGGTTATGTGGAGGGGGAGCGGAGCAGCAGGATTACAAGAGCACCAGCCCGGCTCTGTGGATCAGCACTTTTTAAGAGATCTTCAGGGGCCTGTTGGCTGAACGCAGAGAAGGAGGAAAGGGCAAATACAGCCCAGTTACACTTTTATAGAATGCTTTGTGGAAAAACACCCCTGACACACACCTCGGCCTGGCAGCTCCGTTTGTCATATGGCCCAGGGGGCTCCGCTGGCCTTTCACATGACCACCACAATGACCTTAAAGCGCTGCACTCCGCAACGAGCTCTGGCCACTCCCACCGGCTGCACTGCTCTTTGGGTAATGCAGTTTGGGTCACTGGATAATGTGTGATGCACTCTGACCTCAGGCGGGGAACCAGGTAGCCTAAAAAAGGTTATGCAAAAGCTGCCATGTGGAATGAAAAAATACCAAAAAATACTGGTTTCTCTGCTGTTGCTTTTCTATTGTGCTTTTGGGAATTTATATAATATAACACATTATATGGACGGTTTATGTCATGTGGCCTTGCAGTTTGAAACTGGTGCATCAAAAATCGTACACATTTACATGAAATGCTCATTGGACACCAGTCTGTCTTAGAAGAAAACATTATTTTAATTTCTAATATAATATCTTTACTAAAGCAAGTTACCACAATAGGTATCCAGACTGTTGTTACATCGTCCAAAAAACTACAACACACGATCATTAGAGAGTTTTCTCCTCAAGTCCTAACTGCTCGGACAGAGCTGGTCAAGTTGCATTTTGTTTTCTTGCATGCTTGGATCTGCAGGACTTTCCAAACATATAATCTTTACTGTCTCTTGATATGTTTTAAAGCTGTTTAAAATCAGTTTGCATTATTCATTTTAACATGTGCCTTTTATTTTTATAACTCATTCTAGCCATTAATTCATGTTTCTATGTATCTATATATTATATCTATATACCGGTATATATGTATATTTTTTCTATTTATTTATCTATCCAAGTTTGTATTTATATTTGAAACTTTTTTACTTCATTACCGCTCATCTTGACGAGGACTCCCTGGTAGAAGAGATATTGTATCTAAATGGGTCCTTCCTCATTATATAAAGGAAAAATACGATTTAAAACAATATGACCAATACATTTACTTCTGGTGTCAGATGAGGAGTTTGTGTGTGGAGAGTTTCATTTAATCTTTTTTTTACGGTTTCAGTAACCTACTTTGGTTATATGATTTTTCCTCTATAAGCTGTGTATACTCAGACACCAGGCTCTCAGGTATAGATGTCACACACATCAGCCACAGTTTGGTTCTTAATACATTCACATGCCAGAGAGTGGTGATCTTCTAACCACTGTGGTCAAAGCATGAATTAAATATCACATTCAACGAACAACACCAGACGACTAGAGATGGTTGAGAGGAATAGGAGAAAATCAGCGTACAAGCGACATGCCCCCACATCTCTATTGAAGCACGTACAGAGTAAAGCACAATTGCATTTTCCAAATAAAGATACACAGAAGCCTGAGAACTGAGGAGAATCAGTGCTTTGCGATTTAGTACCGACTTCAACAAGAAATATTTGTTCTTTTTAAAACACTGTTCAGTGAATACACGGGAGCAGATGAAGGTTAAAGGTTCAAGTTCAACTACATATGCATTCAAAAAAACATCAGTCTTTGCTGGTTGGAGGGGTTGGGTTAAATCACGACGCATTAAAAACAGCATGTGGAAAAAAAAACTATTCAGCCTTTGGTGATAAAAGAAAAACCTGCAAAATAAAAAACTGCTGATGCAACACATTGGAGGAGACATTTTTGTGTTTGGTGTTTGACTGCGAGATGCACTCTAATCATCGCAGAACTGGAACCTCCTCATGAAACGATCACCTAAAATTGCTCCGCAGTCTGGCAGGGTGGTGCTATAAAATGAAATATCACTTTCCGTTTTATCTACGGAGACAGCGAACGGCTCTGAACCAATCAGAACCCCGCGTGCCGACCCTTGACCTTTTTTCATCTCAATATGACTACCATTATCTCGCCGAAAATTAGAAGCATCTCACTACAGTTCAGGAGAGACGGGGGGGCTGTTTAAAGATAAATGCTCCAGTGTTCATGATCCATGTGGCAATCACACACCACCAGCAGAGCGGAGGGGGAACATGTCTGCATGAGTGCACATGCGCACATAAGAGGCTGCGTGTAACTGGATTCAGGTGGAGTGTTCGGTGCTGATGCCGCATTGTGTTTGCCCGGTAAACCCGTTTGTCGGCAGGTTCCTGTGGAGGCTCTTCCGTTATTACGAGAGAACTCAAATGGACAACTTTAATGTACAATTTACAGCAGAAGTCTTTGAAAGGGAACTCAGATGATGATGCAGGCTTGATTTCAGTAGTGAGAGGAATAATATCCTCCTGGTAACTATGCCACGAGGTGACGAATGTGAATAAAGCTGATATAGGACTGAAATAACACGACAACATGATGCTGTGGCTGTGGAAACTGAGCATCTGTTCGCCTTTCTGCACTATACCACAGAGGAAGACACACAGCTGCACGTACAAGGTTTAACCAGATGAAGAAGGAAGTGTGTAACCTCTGCAGGTGTGAGTTCAAGCTAAGAGGCTTTAATCTTTTATACTTATGTGCAGATGTTGGCTGCAACATTCACAATAAATCTCAAAACATTTATTATAACTTGTTTCATTACAGCTGTACAGGAGCTCTGTCACAGGAAGAGATTAATACCTGCATCTGAAATCCACATCTGAAATGAGGAAGCTTATACCAAACTGCTTAATTCACTGATTTTAAAAAGCATCTATCAACATTTATTTTCAGTTCTTATCTTCGCTATAAACAGTTAGAAAATAACTGTTTTAGGAAAAGGAAAAGCTAAATATTCATTCACCCACAGTCAAGAACAAGCTTAGTAGTAGATGAAATTGTGAGGATTTTATAGAAAAATTCGAGCTGGTAGAAACCATTTGTTGTTTTACAAAAATCTAAATAATTTCAGGGCTAATCTCGTCACCTAATTGTGTTACAGGACTTTTCAACAATATCCCTTTCAAATAACATATTTTCTAAATATACTAATATCCATTGAATAACCAGAGTACACACACAGACCATGGTCACACAATCATCTCAATCTTGTTTCATTTCGCTACATTACAATTTGTCAGTTTGAAGCCAGAAAATCCAAGAAGTCACTTCTGCTCTATGATGTCCCTCAATCAGAAACTGAATTGGAATTGTTTTTGAAAAATGATAAATGTTAAATGTTGCCATGCTAAATATCGTCAAGAATGAACTAGTGCATCCAGCATTTTATTAACATATTATATCCCATTATTATAATAATGATTAACTTACAATTTCAAAATGAGCAAGCAAGAAACAACAAACACATTGTGTGTCCATATAACAACTATATACAACAACTAAGGAGCCTTCATCTATGTGTCACTTGTTCAGTCTGTTGTCAGAATGTTGTAAAAACCTAAAGTTTAAACAAATGTGCAAGACAGTTGTTGTTGGATTAAAAAACAAAATGTGGGATACATATCAGAACATACTGCATTTGCCTTTTTATACATTGTAGTGTGTTTCAGGTTATGAGAAGGTGCATTTCACTGTATTCTCATGATTCTTATTATTGTTTCATTGTCACAGTGTTTTCCCAAATTCTACGGCTGTCTCACATTTTGGATGATTTCTGTGGCCTTAACAAAGGCACAATACATAATAACTCATATATTAATTGTCCACTGTTTGGGACAGAAGTGACACTGACCATGAATTTGCAGTAGTTCTGCTGTAAACATGTTACTGAATGTCATAAAACAGCAGGATACCTGCAGTTACACCCAACATATGATAATAGCAGGATATGCTTACTAAATAAATGAATATATTTATATTTTTGTTCGTTTTTCACTCCCAAAATTAGTTATCATCTATTATGATGCATGCATAATGTTACAGAGGGTCACGGGATAGCTCTGCTTTAAATGTTATATTTCCATGATTGGTTCATTCCCTCCATTTCCTGTTCATTGTGTGCGAGCAAACGCCATTGTCTGTGGGTAGATTCTGCTCGGCCCTCAGAGGGGCCATCCCCAGGGAGCACTGCATCTTTTATTAATCAGGGGCGCTGCGCCACAGCCCCGCTTATCTAATTTAGCAGCCCGCCTCAGAAACAACTATGTTGGGCTTGCTGTGGAAAGAGGGGACACGGGTGCGGGGGTATAGTAGGGTGTAGATAGGATGGGGGTTGGGGTTTGTATACCTCGGTTTTTCCATATTGTGGTTGATGCATGGGGAGGAGGGGGGGAGGGGTGACAGAGAGGTAGCGACTTATCAGACACCTCGTCACCAAGTTTTAGGACTGAATCACAATACAGCAAATTACCTTCTGCTGACAAGAAAAAATGAGCGCGGCCCCCATATGAAAAAAAAAAATAGGATTGTCAGGAGGAGGTGACACATTGATTGCTTAGTATGCGCATCCAGAAGGCTGGGGTTCAGAGGCGTCCTCCCTATATATATGTAGAAGAGGTGCAGCAGTGCACGGCACAGCCATGAGGGGCGAATGAGAAATTGAAATGCCATGTTAGATTGGAGTCTCTTCCTCAAGCCAATCTCTCCAGTCCAACCCATATTAGAGCGCCATATCATAGTGTAGCCTTGTGTGTTACAGTGAGCATCCACAAACCCTTGGGATACTTAAAGACCATTAGGTGATCTCTAATATCACATCCGCCGCGTACAGCTTATATATTATTGTATTAATTTAAGCACAGAACGCAAGGACCTGGTACGAGCACAACCTGGTCTCCATAGGTGTTTTATACTTCTTTTCTGGCCGCCCCTCCTCCCCCTTCTCTCCCATCTGTGTCATAGCTCAGATGAATCAGTGTCACCGGTGTTGAGAGCACTTACTGTCAACCCTGGCGCCCTGGGCTACAGCACTGATGGACACAAACTATAAAATATCAGCCCCCTGGGGAGACATCGCTCAAGCACTGCCCCACAGCCCCGAGGGGGTGTGATCTGGTCAGTGTGTATGTGTTTGTGTGAGTGTACCGGGAGAGCCAATAGGCCAATGTGTTTGTCTGCGTATCAGATGCGATCCCGTTAGCATGGCCTAGCGTGTGCATTCATGATGACGGTTTCCAAACCATTTGCATGAGAAGGAGATGATAAAAAACCTCAAAAGATGAATATATTTTTCGTTTTCATAAATGTTTTGTTTATTAGAATGTTTTCGAGAGGGATTAGAAACTAAGAGATATCTAATATCAGGCTTTTTTCAACATTTACATTTCTGCACCACAGTCAACAGCAACCTCCAAATTCCATAACTCTGCGTATACGAGCTCAGCGGCCCTGAGAACTGCATGGGGAAAACCACAAATGAATCAATCAATAAAATCAATGTCTCTGTCTGAGGACATGTCCCGTATCAGCTGATAAGTGGTATAACCCCCCCACCTCTACTCCTCCTCCTCCAGCCAGGCACAGGGAGTGCACGAGGAGTCTGAACAGCTCCAATTGGAAGCGAGAGAGGAGGAAAATCAGGATATCAAGGGGCGAGGGAGAAAAGAAGCCTTCCAGCCCTCTGGATGACCCCCCGGCTCCCAGTGCTGCTCCCCGCCCTCAAAAAAAAAAAAAAATCACCCATAGGTCACTGGGCGGCTATTTTCTCCCTCTTTCAGTTCTGCAAGGTCAAGGTTGCTGCCTGTCAGTGTCAGTGCATGTTGGAGCATGTGAACAGACGCTCTTAGGTAAAATAAAGGGAACACACCTTAGCTACACATTCTTCTATTTCATTGGATGAAAGGTTTAAAAGGAAAAAGATAAAACAGATACTCTTATCTCCTAACACGCCGTCACCATGTGTCTGAATATTGACTATTCATTTACACTGTCTCAGGTCTGCGGCTGCTTGATTCACCTAATAGAATTATATTAACAAGGCTCTTTTCAGATTCAAGGACAAAGGCATTAAGAGGAAAAGCAGGCCCGGCGGTAGTTTATTGTTGGCCAATGTCAACGGGACATATGACAAGACTTATGTTGCATTGTACTATCACGCATCCCATTGTTAGCAGTGGAGCTAAATGGATTCTCGAGTGGCTTGGATGAACACGTAAATGCAAATAGATCAAATCAAAGGGAAATCTCAGATTGCTGTTTGTCTTTGTTTTGTTTTTTTCTTCCTATTTTTCCGTTTCTCGGCTCAGAACCATAATGGAAGAGTCATGAGACCTAACATAAGAACTGTATGATCAAAAACAGTTATTCTTAGTGCCTGGCAGGTAAATGACAGAAGACAACAAAGTCTCCTCCGTTTGATCAAATACATTCAAAGGTAGATGAAGGTATTTGACGACCGATCAATTATAACTGTCACAGGCTTTGTTTATGTACCTCTGCTGGCTTGAGGCTGGCCAATGTTCACTATACTGCATTTTAATGTACAAATATCCATGTTTGACGAACAGAAAGGGTCCCGCACAGGATTTGATTTGGATAAAACAGCTTTTTGTGTTGTATAAATACGTCCTAGGAGTGGTGGAGTACTCCTCTGCTGTCAACTGATCTGGCTAAGATTCTCTTGGGTGAGGCCACTTATATAAAAATGGAAGATAAAAAATCCAATACACAAATTCCTAATGATAGCAAAGACTGTCTCAATAAATTGGGGACGCCTGCAGACCCCCAAAACAGTCACTTAAGGTAAGCTTCAGTCTACCAGGCCTGCAGCTGCACAATAAAACTCATTTATAATTTGTGATGAGTGTAATGCCATCTTCACTTCACGATTATGTGATATTCTTCACCTCGGCCTCAGTCGATGAGCCCAAGAGCTGGCAGTCTTAATGAGGACGGGACGGAGAGAGGGATGGAGGACAAGGGGACGTGGAAAATCACAATATTAAGAAATAAATTCAACGTTAAGCGTGTTTTTGGTGAATAACTACCTCACTAAACACGTTCCTCGTGCGTGGTGAGCTGAAAGTTAAAGATTAAACATCTTTTGGTAAAATGTAAGCCCACGCACCGTATTGCACAACTCATTCTAATGAGACGTAGTCACAATAAACAGTGAGAGAGAGTCATTAGGTCTCCGCACAGAGATACAAAAAAAAACACTTGTTAAGGGAGGCATGGCGTCCTGGGTTTGTCGAGGATTACATCCACGAGGGAGATCTCATGAGAGAGGCCCTTAGACTCATTTTCAGTGCAGTGCCTTGCTAGGCTTCTATGGTTGGTCTAAATGTTATGAATAAGTAAATAACAACATTTTTCCAGTCGTTTAATCTCTGAGTACTGCAATTAGTAAGTCTGTAGTTTGTGCTGCCTTTTTTCTGCCCTTATTATTGTTATTGAAATGTCACGCTCTTATTTAGCTCAAGGATGAATAATAAATAAGCTATAATTACTGTCTTGAATGAGCTGACAGCTTGGCTGGGTCAATAGTAAACGGAGCCCCCCCCCCCCCCTCTCTCTCTCTCTCTCTCTCTCTCTCTCTCTCTCTCTCTCTCTCTCTCTCTCTCTCTCTCTCTCTCTCTCTCTCTCCCCTTCTTCTCCCTCTCTCTCTTTAATTGGATCTTGTAATTAGTTTCTCTGATGGATCTGGGAGGTCTCAGGCATCCTCTACAGCATTCATTAGTGTTCTTGGAGGAGGGCGCAGCTTTTTAAAGCTAAGCCTTTGCTCTGTCCCTCAGATGTCATAACACCAGATATAATTCTGCCAAACACAAGAAGAGCATAATTTTCACCCTGGGTCAGGTGTCCCCGTATAGCACCGAAAACAAAGTAGCTCAGCTCAGTGGGCCTTCAGGGAAACGTTGAGACAGCTCCTTTGTAATACACATCTTTATCAGCGTTCATCTCTTTGGGAGAATTTTTCCACAACTTTGCAGCAGCTCAGAGAATCAGGCGCTGTGGAAATACTGATGAATAGATGATGGTGGACAGAGTGAGATATTGAGGGATTTATTTTAAAGATATTAAAATCAGACACAGCTCGACTTTACAGGGCTGCTCTTAGACCTAATCTTTAACCCTAACCATGACCAATTCATACCTAACCTTAACCTAACCACAATTAACATATTTTCATTAACCTTAACCAGGACCTCAGAAATGACGTTTTGCCTCATTGGGGCCGGGTTTGATCACCATGAGGTCTACTGGTCCTCACAAGGTCAGTTTTTATGCAGGTTCCAAAGAGGTAACAAAAATGAGTACACACACACACACACACACACACACCCTTTTCCTATGTACCTATTTGGGGACATTACATATACTTTAATTGGTTTCCTGGAAACTTATCATAACCAAAGCCACGAGTTGCCTAACCCTAACCTAACCCTAATTTTAACCCTCACCTTAATCGCAAGTCTTAGCCTTAAAACAAGCCTTTGACAAAGTAAGGACCGGCCAAAATTTCCCTACACCATAAGGTTTATGCCAAAAATTGTCCTCACAAATACATAAATACACAAATACAATACAAAGTACATACACACACAAACATTTTCAAACCCATAATATACAACCCCCCCTAGCTCCCCAATACCATTTCCCACTTTTCCTCCCCACCCCTCTGCTGGCCAGGCTACACTACACATCTCTCCCTAATCAGCAGCCTCGTCTCGCTCAGACTGGTTGCCATAGTAATATGCCGGCTGGTCGACATGGCAACCACTCTGAGGTCCACTATTAAATGAAGAAGAGGAGAGGGAGGGATGGGGAGAATTGAGTCGGGATGAGAGAGAGACAGAGGGGAAGGACGTGAGAGACAGCAAGAGACAGAGAGAGAGAGAGCGATTGTCCAAGATGGGGGGGGGGGGGGGGGTTTCAGGGGTTATGTGGTGGCAGGAGGGAGAAAATGAAAAAAGGGGGAAAAGCATAGCAAAATTAGGGAGAGAGAAGAGGAGGGGCAGCTGGAGGAGAGATAAAGAGCATCAGTGGTGCTGCTCCAGTTATACCTACTGCCTTGTACCGTATTAAAAGCTTCTGATACATGTCACAACAATGCCATTAACCTAATGCATGACGTCATTTACTTAATGCCTCACGTTTATACATTTATACACATGAAAAATGCATGTGCGTCCCCGTCCCGGTCGAGATAAAGGATCATAAACCAATATCACGTTTTAAGAGCCGCCCACGATATTATTGTCGATCGACCTCAAACGTATCTTAAAAAATGATTTATTTTAATCAATTAATCAATTAATAAATAATTAATATTTATAAAGAGTAACAGTGTTATAGACAGCAATCCTGTAATGATGATCAATGAAGGCATATGAGGAAGTTAAGTTAAGAAAAAAGGGTCATGTTACTTCTATGGGATTTAACTTCCAATTGAACAAAACTGAGGAGGACCTACAGTGTTTTTACAATATTGTCAAACAGGAAAACATTCACCTTTAAAATCTAGATTTGTTTTGGGGTGCAGCATCACTCATGTGCTTCAGAAAGATTTGGCCCATCCCTCACAGTCCACTTGATATGTCAGACTGGATGGACTATGTAGATTGAATGTTTTAATATTTCTAAACTACAGCACAGGGCTGCAGTGTCTGTCATTGAGCCGTCAGTATAGTGCTCTCTTTCCAGACTGAGGTGAAAATTCACCAAGGCTCACATATCTCCCTCTGTCTCGGGTGCGATCTACCTCCATCACTCTTTCCTCACTCCTCCTATCTTGCCAACTCTTCCCATCTTTCTCCTCTCATTTTTTATTTGCACCTCACCCATATCTCGGTGTCTTCTGCTCCCACTGTGCCTTTTTCTCCCCCTTTTATCACAGTCCCTCTTCCTTCTCTCTGACGGCATCTCTCTTTTCTTGCTTTGCCTGAATGTCTGATTCTTTAACGAATGAAATGCCATTCCATCAAGATGCCACTACAGCAGTGACATAAAATAGCAGTTGTTGCCTTGTGTGCGAAAATTCCTTTATGAATTGGAGCCCTCTCCTTTTTTTTCCCCCCGGAGCGTCTTATGAAAGATAGCTAATTGCATGTCCACATTGTGCCGTCAGTCCCTGCTTCCCTCGTGCGCCATTCAGAGGCAATTAAAGTGAGCTTAAACAGAGTAAGAAAGTGCGTCATCCTCTTAATGCAATTAAGGAAGTGTGCACACAAACATACAGTAATACTCTGCAACACAAAAACAGGAACACAGAAAAAGAACAGAAAAAAAAGGCAAGCGGAAAAGGTTGATTTATTAGGCACAGTAAGCCAATTTTACTATTAAAAACTGCCAAATGTAGTAGATTTCTGTGTGTAAGGCACCAAAACCAACATATCTAAGCCTCAATAGCATCCCTGCTCTATGATATCAGCCAGCTTAGTTTTATAATGTGTCTGTCTGCTTATATCTGTCTTTTTAACAACATGCTGAGTCCAGTTTGTAACAACTTTGGGTTCACAGCGAACTCTCGAACTTAAATTATAAACCTAACATTCAAATAATGTCTGCTCTCCTACTGTACGTGGAGCTGTGCTTCCTCAAGCCCCTGAACAGCAGCGTATGGCAGCAAGTATAAAAGTACCTAGTTAGGGAGCACAATCACATTGACTAAACAAGCCTGCAATCTATTTAGTTGTGGGTGGCAAGGGATACTTTTATATAATAAAGAACACACACCTTAAAGTATAAATGCAAAAAGACACATGAGTTGAAATGAAAGGCTTCTTGTCACAGAGGTTTTTTTTCCACTATAACAGTCATGCTCCAACACTTAAGCCAAAGCCTCTGACATACAGTATGTGATTACAAGCACTGGATGATCGGCCAAAATCAAGCAAGGCTTTATTACACTGTACCACTGTTGCACTGCCCACTTAAACCAAAATGAGAAATGGATATTTGCTGGATGTGAGGTGATTTTGCATCATGTGCAGATTCCTTGTTGTTTGCCTAACTTAATAGAAAAATGTAATTTGTTTAAAGGCAGCAAAGTGATTTTACGGTGCCTATCTGGACATTCTGGGGAACAGCTTGGGAAATCGAATTTTTTTCTGTGGTAGCCTCATCGCTTGTGGGACAACAAGCCAGAACAGAAAAGCAGCCGTCCAGTTTTCTGGAGGAGATTAAACAAGCCAATAAGGAAATTTAAATAATGAATATACGGAAAATGACGACAGTGGTATTAGGCATGAAGGCATAAATACATTCGAGAAAATAAAAGTGCTTATACACGCCAAAGGCACTAGTATGAACTCATGGTGGCCTGTTTTATACATGAAGAACTTATATTTTTGATCAGCTCATTAGTGTATTAGTGACCAAATGATATTCTGTATATCAGTCAAGTTTATTGCCTTAGTGACAGGATGCAAACTGAGATCCCTATCTGCCTATTAGACAGAGTAAAAACGAAATAGCACTGCAAACATTCACACTTATATTCTGATTTTTTTTTTTCTTTTGTCATACTTTTCTATTCTTTTTTCTGCCACTCAGAATTTTTTAACACACACATGAACACAGACGCACACACACACAAGCAAATACACATTGCAACACAATTCTATATCAACATAATAAACGCTTCAAGGGTCTTTAAAGGTGGGACACTTTCCTTACAGGCCGACAGGGTCAGGTAGAATAACTGAACCAGATTGACTAACAATGGCCTTAAGTGAAAAATATCATATAATTTAACTTTTATAAACATTTCACACAATTTTACAGATTCACCTAACAGAACAATGTGTAAGAATAACATCTCCTGTCTCTCTGTCCTGTCTGCGGATTCACAGAAATCAGAAGGAAACAGGAACACGAAATGAGCAGCACAGTCCTCCGTCACTGAAAAGACATGCCAATCCATCTCCATGCAATGTGGAAACAAGGCATTGTCTGTTCGGTCGGACCACAGATATTTGTTTTTTAATGTCAGAGAGCACGGCTTGGATGTGGCCTCTATGCCCTGGGGGGCACACTGAGGCGGGGGGGGGGGGGGGGGGGGGGGAGACACACTGTGCAGTGCACGGACAGACCCAGACTGACCCTAATGGTGCTTACGGCTCGCTTCAATTAGTATCCAGTAGTGCGTCGTAAAGCATGCGACTGAAAATTGTCCAATTGATTAGATAGATGTGTTCAAAACCCCCACATTCACTGACCTCTTTTCTTCACGCTTCTTTTAAATCTTTTCTGCAAATATTAAAGAGAATCCATGATGTATTTTCAGGTTATAGTTAATTATTGCTGGTTTGTGGATTGATCTGAAGAGAAGGGTTGGCATATGGAAATCAACTTCCCAGTTCTCATTCGAGATAGACAGTGAAGAGGAAGGAGAGAAACACGGAGGCCTTCATCTCAGACAGTATATACTGTATATATAGAGATGAAATGTAGATGCAAAACTTATTTGGTTATTTATAGCAGCCAATTTGAATAAACCAGACTGTAATTACCCAAAGACAGATGGAGAGAGAATCATTCAACTACAATTCTCTTTCACACTACACTTTCCTTGTGGCTACACTCTTGACCTTTTGTAGTCGTGGACAAGCCAGGGCTCTACGCTCCAGGGCATCCTGAGCAGGGCCGAATCGGAATTCACCTCAGTGCAGGCGACTGCAAGCACAGAGGTAGCCCACACTGCTGGATGTGCTAAATTATTGTATAATTTTGCCATAATACAGCAGAGTTGCTGCTTAAACATATAATCTCCTGCTAGGTAAGACAAAAAAAAGGTCTGAAAGATGTTTTGGGGTCTGGATGTAATTGATGCCTGTTGCAAAAGCAAAGTCTGCAGAAGTCTAAAGTGTTTGTGATGGAAATATATCCATCGACGCTTCAAAGTATTATAGAGGATTATAAACTGGTTGTGAGTTCGTTTAAAAGACATGCCTTATTCATAAGCTATTGTAAAGTAGAAAATTACAAACTGTTTTAGAGAGAAGTGACATTTACCAATGTATTACATATCAGAATTGAAATGTATATTCTGAGTAACAAAGCGCCATGTTCATTACACTTTGCCTTGTAAACGGTCCAAGTAACAATGAAATACTGCAACAAATAAAAACGATTCCAATAAAAATAGATACAAAATTAACAAAGTGTTTCTTTTTAGCACAGTTAATCTAGAAAAATTCAGGAATTACATCCAAGCCCATTCAGGTAAACATGTGACCTCTAGTCATTTCTTCTTTTAGGTGCATTGAATTTTTCTTTTAGCCCGTCTCCTAAATTTGTGCCAAGATGCTCTGAACAACAAATGAACAGTAACTGAGACATGTAAACTATTCATAGCTGCCTCACAATGGCCTCACACTACTTGACTGTAATGGGGGCTTTGCCACCTCTGTTATTCAGCCAACACAGTCACCATCACAACCAAATGTAAAGTCCAACTGCCCTCCAAATCCCTCCCAATTATAAAAGGTCCTTGAGTTGCTGTTTTGCCCCCTCTCTAGCTCCTGTCTGATTACTGAGTGTGGGGCGAGCGGTGCAGGCAATCAGCCGCAAAGTGCAGAGGACCAGGAGGACCGGGGGAAAAAAATCAAATCCAAAACACTGCAAAAAATAAACTACAGGGGGACTTCTGGACTGCAATTACAGGCCATCCAGCCAGGCCTCTGCTCCAGCACTCAAGAGCCGCCGTGATTTCCGACAGAAAAGGTTATTAGTTTTTATTGGAGGAAATAGATGCTGGGTGGCTTTAAATGGCACAGTAATGTAGGGAGGCTGTAGGGAGACCTCCTGACCCGGGTCTCCCAAGGGTCCCATTGCACCGGCAGAGGGACACGCAGAAGCCATCTCACGCCCTCTCTCCCCCCCCCCCCCATCCCTCGTTCTCCTGCTTGAACTCTGAGACAGTGCCCTGGTCCTTGGCCTTGAACTCAACCTGGACTCACACTTCTCTTCCTGATGTCTTCTTAAATATAAGCGTCACTACTGATGAGGTTTCTATAACCTCACATCCGGCCTTCACAGGAGAAAGCTGCTGGGAACTATTGCCAAGATTGCTTTTTTTAAATTATCAATAATTTTAAATTGTGATGTTTTAGAGATATGATCACCAATATCAACAAAAAAACAAATAAACAATAAAACACTGAAATCTAAATTATGTTTTGAAATGACAGTTTTATTTGTGCATGGGAGAAAAAGACTCCTGGTGTTGACATGGTTTTATTCCACCCAATCCCCTCACATAAATTCTATCACTATATTGTCATGCTGTATTTGTGCATGTGTACACACACATACAGGCGCGTGCCTATATGGCTCCAGCACAGCAGCGGCACATGAGAAAACATCATCAACGAGCGTGGCAGCTGCGTGTTTGCTCGGCTCGGTGTAATGACTGCCTGCAGATTTCCTGTCACAAGCACGTGAGTCTCTGGCTCCAGAAGGAGAGGATGCAGCCATATTTGCCTTTGTGCTGGGCTGCCAGTGTGTGTACTCTGCCGTGTGTGACCTTATTTCAGAATGTGTAAGCTATGATCTGCCTGCACCAGATGAAGTGCTCTCCACAGGCGTCGGCGTGTCAGTGTCCAGCGATAGGCAGCAATCAGACACATGCGCTTTTATCAGCCAGTGGAAATATACGGAAATGTTTTTAATGATTTCTCCTATTATCCCATGTGTGTGATGCAACATCTCAGTCAGATAGGTGTGTGCACGCGAAATTACTTTGATTATAAATGTGTGTGTCAAAATGTGTTGCTGTACGTCAAAATAGATAATATGTTGTGAGCGTGTGTGTGTGTGTGTGTGTTTGTGTTCATTGTGCTTGCTGCCCATACTCTCCTCTCCTAATCTGTATTCAGGGCAGGTAGGCTCCAGCACGGACCCACAGCTCAGTAACTAATGGAGGGGCTGATGGGAGCCTGATGACGACCACAGGGCCATTTGTACACACGCACACACACACACACAGAGACACACACACACACACACACACGCATGCACGCACGCACGCACGCACACAAACACACACAAACACGATGCACATATACAAACAAACATTATGTTCATTTCCAACCACATCTGCACCCATCATGCAGCCGGGAGCCAGGTAAGTTGATTACACTGACCATTTAATATTGGTAATTTTTTTTTCTTTAGTGTGCAAGGGATGCAATTTGATAAATTTCATCATCTTTCGGAGTAAGTGAGTAACAATTACAGCGCAGGGCATCATCCTCCTCTGCCTCTGTTGATTCCTGCTGCTGCTGCTGCTTAGATTCCTGCCTTTAATTGCCTCGACTGCTAACTTTCCCAGCGAAGCACTGCCCCTCTAAGTTGATTGCCAGGAAGTGCAGGGAATTAGAAAATTAATGTCACACCAGGGTCAGTGCATTAGAGTGGCACACACGTAAACCTGCACAATGAGTTTTCTCCGCTCACAATAATGCAACACCTGTGACGCAGGTGCTGGGATATATATTTAGTTTGACACAATTTTCGGCACTATAAATTCACTGCAATTATTGTATGGAAAGCTGTGGTGGAAGTGGTCACTTGCGTTTAACAAATATCTGTGTAGAAGCTTTCCCCTAAATTAATAAATAAAGAGCTGAATGTGAGGTCATTCAAGTCTAAGTTTATGTTCAAGTTCAACATGTAAAATCGAATGATTGTCATAACAACTACTGTAATTGTACAGCTCTGTTTCATGTATCAGGAAGTCTGTTTCTGTCTACTTCCCTCCTCCTCTACCATGGTCACCTCCCTTTTCCGTTTTTTCCTTCCCTTTCCTTTCCTTTCCTCCACTTCCTCCTCCCCCTCCTCCTCCTCCTCCTCCTCCTCCTCCTCCTCCTCCTCCTCCTGTGTTGAGCCTGGGCCAAAGAGCTGACAGCCAGTGACCTAGGAGCCTCTGAGTCTCCCAGCGAGAAAGGTAATGGGCCCAACCCCGGAACGCACTCTCACTCTCGGCACACATGGGGCTGCCGGCCGCTTTGATCCGGTAGCCCCTGCTCTGGTCTCCTGACGCCGGGTGAGGAAATTCATAGGAACAACTGGAAGAGGCCTGTGTTTATTCAGCTCCTTTAATGAGGAGGGAGACGGATTATCGGGGGCCTAGATCTCCCCGAAAAAACACAGGGAAAGAAAACTGCTGCTCCTTCCAGATGTTGCTCTAGCGCCGGTCACTCCAAAAGAATCCAAATGTGAGAGAGAGAGAGAGAGAGAGAGAGAGAGAGAGAGAGAGAGAGAGAGAGAGAGAGAGAGAGAGAGAGCGAGAGAGGGAGATAGAGAGAGAGAGAGAGAGAGAGAGAGAGAGAGAGAGAGAGAGAGAGAGAGAGGGGTGGTTTCAGTATTCAAGAGGGAGAACTAGTGGTCAGCAGGAGAATTTCCCCGTGTTTTCTCTGTTCTTCCGTCTGGCCAGATGTGGGAGCTGGCCGGCCCTCTATGGTTGAGCCCAGAGGAGAGCAGCCGCCCAGACGCAGTGGGGAGAGCTGGGGGCTCTGACAGGGAGCTCGCAGACATGTGTTATTTTGTTGAGGGGGGGTTGGGTGGTGTAGGTTACTAAGGCTTTCATGAACAAGCTTTACTTTAAGCAATTTGTGCTGTCTTACAGAGAAAAAGAAGTTATTTCCTGAGCCTGTCACACACCCTCTAATGTGTTATTTTTTCTTTTTTGGTTTACACATAGCCTCATTGTAATCCTAATTAACATGGCATATATAGTAAGTAGCCGGTTGGACCAGATGTCCGAAGGCCTGTCTGTTACTGCTGGAACAGAGGCCTGATCCATACAGTGCCTACTACAGGTGGTGGAAAGACAAAGGGAGCTCCAGTGATGATAACACCACTCTACCTGCAGACACAAAGCAGACTCCGGTGCGTGCGTGTGCGTGTCAGGCTCTTGACCCTTTAGCCAGACGGCTGACCAGATCAATACGTCTCTCTATTGTCAAACCATTTAGGAGAGGATTAGGGGTCAGCCACTGGTCACAGATGCTCACACGCAGAGGGCAAAGGTCAGTCTGTGCCGCACATTTACATGTGAGGTCCACACGTTGAATCGTGTGTTCAGAACATCACCGGTTTGTACAAGAAGCTGCTGTGCAGTGTGGTCCGGCCCACTTCCGATCCAGCCTTCCTCTTTTCTCTTTATGTTTCACTCTAAAATCATTCACTGCTCCAATATACACAATAACAACCCCCTTACCTCTGTCAACTGAAATGCTACCCCCCCTATAGGTTCAAGGTCAGGGTACTGACAGGATGAAGGGGAGGTGTCTATTGCTTCTGTTTATGTGCAAGACGGCTCGAGATGAGACAAGATCTCAGAGGAACCGTAAGAAAACATGAAGGTGCCGACAGATTAACAGTCAGGATTCAGGTAGACCCACTGCCCATGGCCTGTGTGTGAAATCAAACCAACGAACATGAAGGAATAGAAGTGGACTTCACAGCTGCAAAGCTGAACTCGAGGGTAATGGAATTAAATGTAATAAAATATAATTCCACTGTTGTTGATAAGTATTTCTGCTTGATATAAACAGCAAGAAGAGATTGAATTGTTTGCTTAATTAGAAAAAACATCCACATACAGTTTCTGCTCTGACGTTAGAATCTAAAATGCTGAATATGTATATGAGAAGTTTTCCATAAGACATAACAAATGAATCAATCACCTCCTAGTGCCTAATTGTTTCGATTTTTTTTTATCTTGATATAGTATTTGAATACCACCTGATTATATAAATACATAATCTGTGGGTTTTTGTCACTGTGACTGTCACATACAAATTAAACATACATACATGTACATACATACATACACAAGTTTGTATCTTTTAATTAAAAGTAGTAATTAAAATATGATTGACCATTTTCACAGCGATTGGTGACAACCATGCCCACTACAACATGTTAAATGTCATGTTTCTGCTTAGTTAAAAGGAGAATATATATTGTATATATACACAATCTATTGTTATGTTTGGAATATTATTTGGGGGGCAAATTATTGTAATTTTTGTATATGTTTGTTTGTGTTTTTATTCATTTCATGTGAAGCTTTTCAAACATATTAATCTTCAGTGTGAGAAATAAAAATAAAAATAAATGAAAAAAAATCACTCCTCTATTTACCTCCATTAATCGTCATAATTTATCCATTATACCCGGCAACATATTAGAAGCTGATGATGGACGTGATGTGTTTAAGGCTGTTATTTGTTCACAGGGTACGAGCGGGTTTATTCCAAGAATGTCACAAGAAGAATCTCGACAACCTTTTGTTTCTTGTGACAATAATAAAGTTGGGTTGAGGAAGAATGGGGTTTGTGGGTGTAATTGATCTATCAGTAGAGACTTTCTGCACACCCTCTTATCATTTAAAAATCTGAACCCTTTAGCTGATACCTCTCTTCTCCAGTCAAGTTCACAAGAGTTTGCTCGGAGATTAAATCTGTAACAATACGAACTTTCCTCAAAGAAAGTCTTTCTTCAAACATCTCATACATGTGGCGAAGCTACAGTGAGAAGGGGAAAAAAAGTTTCAAGGAAACACTTACCAACTGTGAAGAAGAGGACAGCTTCCTTCACAGTCCTGCAGAAAACAAAACACAAGGAGAAATACATCATTGTCCACAGACTTCAATGTGTCAAAAAAGAATGTGAAAACTAAAGTGAACCACAGGTCTCACTGGTCATCTGGTTTATCACAATTACGATTCATAACCTTTTGCCAACATCCTTCTTACTGACCAATAATATCTGCCCCGAGGCTGCACTCAGATTGCAACAACCTCTTATGTATGAATGGATACAACCTGAATAAACTGGTAAACCACAGACGGTCATTATCATTATACTGTATTGTTATTTTTCACTCATTTCCGTCTCCAGGCCTCGTGCTGTTTGATATGAAGTTTATTAAGACCTGAGGGTAAGAGAAGGACACTGCACAGACACACTTTGCATGAAACAAATACAAGCCAACGTAATATTGTGCTTTTTTGAAAAAAAAAGAAAAGATGTACGTATGTAAATCACAAAACTTCTCCTCTCTTAAACATTCATGGCATTCTTGTATCTATCATGAAAGGAAACGGCACATTGCTCTGCAGTCATCCCAGATCTGAAGCCTCCTTCTCTCACTATTAGAGTCACTGTTTCTCCGACAACTCGGAGCAGGTAAGATCCTGTGTGACCCGTCTCACCAGGCTAATGCAGAGCGGTGTGTCCTGCCCACTGTTCAACACCACAAAACAACGGCCCCGCTCAAATACAAACTGCTCCCAACGCAGCGCTTGTGATATGTGTTGATGTGCTTTTCTTATTCTGTTTATCTTCTTAGTGCGAGGAAGACTCGTATCCTCGCGACTCGCAACACACGCCATCTCACCGAGCTAATGATCACCACGCAAAGCCCAACTTGTTGTGGCTGTGGTCGTGGAATCCAAACTTTAAGGCAAGAAGACATTTTGTTTCCCACAAGGGAGGGAAAATATCCACCTTGGAATCAAAACAGTGAAAGTAATTTTCCTCTCCGGTTTCATTTATTGCGAAATAATTACTGACAGCGCTGCAGGTTCCTCAGTGAACAACACACAGATGTTTCATTTTGGTGCATAAGCTACAGCTTAGACTGCGTAATTGCTCGCCTCACACCGGCAGAAGAAAAGGTGTGTCTCCAGATACTATGAATAAAAGACAAACAGACAAAGGTATTAAATAGAATATAAACACAGACACACAACACAGTGGGGTAACTATAACAGACACATCAAATAATATAAAGTCTTCCTGACATTCGCACTTAATTTCTAATCATATTAATATTATCAATACTACCTTGTTTCACTGTACAGTGCAGCGTGATGATACCATAGCCTCAATCAGCCTTTAACCCCTGCCCTCAGACAAGGTAAATGCAGCCATTGCACTGACTCCAGGTCAGTAAGTAAGCTTGTATTTTTGGACGGCTGCTGCCGATTGTCTATGCACTTTAATAAGCGGGCCGCAGGTCAGGCAGATTTATAGGCCCGTGGTGGGGTGTAGGGACCGGACTCCCTTGGCCTCCAGCTTCCCCCTGCGCCATTACGCCAGAGTGAGATATAGTGGGATATTGATCCCAATGCCACTTCATTTCGCAATAACTATTACACAATATTCTCCGGGGCTGCGCGTGGCTCCTGATTTATGCTGCCTTGCTATTTACATTAGCAGTAAGTGTTTTTCTATACCAACTGAGGACGGTCGTACAGCCACACAAATGGACATGTGAACATTCACATTCCATACCATACCTGTCTTTTTGCTGCCTCTGATGTCTTTTCAGAGTAGCAGGGGTGCTTAACACGCCGCACAGGCTGCTATGTGTGAGTGATGGAAAATACAGGCATAAACATATTGAAGAATACATCCCAGCTCTTATTGCAGCTGGGTGAGTGACCTTGAGGCAATGTTACTCTCTGTATTATATCTTATTAAAGATTTCTGCTTGATCACATCCACTCTTTAGGATGCGATTATATTCAGGGAATGGATTTTGAGATATTTCATATTGTTTTATTCTCACTTGCTGGTTAGGGTTGTGTATAGTCAAGCTATAGAAAGAAAAACTGAAATGTAGATGACTGCGGCAAATATGCTTAGAAACAAAATCATAATTTTAATATTGTGGCATATTTACATTTAGAAAGTACATCTGATTAAAACATATATGGATTTATACAGCCCCTATCATGATGTATATGACTTAGCTTACATTCAGTGTAATGAGTGTTTATGTCTGAACACATGCGTTTGCCACAAACATATTAAATTGAACGTTTCCAATTAAAAAATGATATCAGGTGAAAGAAATTGTTCAGTATGATTAGGTTGTAAAGGCTAAACAGCCGGGGCCTCCTGAGCGTGCACCGTCATCAGCTGCATACTTCAGCGCTGGGTCTTTGCCAAAGTGGCTTCCCTTGCAGTGCCAGCCTGGTGCTGAGTGTTTGTTTACACACAGAGCGAGGGCTGTGTCAGTGGCAGAGCAGGAGACATGAATGGGGAGGAAGGGCGGGAGACAGACCCTCCATAGTGCGTACATTCCCACGGGCCGCCCCCCCACAGGTGGCACTGCGCCCCAGTTGCTTTCACTGGCTCATCGTGCCACGACAGAAAACAAAAGGGCTAATGATCCTTAATTGCTCTGGAGCCGTTTAGAATCAGATGAGTGTCGCCTAAGCTGCGGTATGTAAATCAAGTCCCCCTCCTCGCCCCTCTTCCCCGTCTACCCCCTAAGCTCTCTCCCCTGGCACAATCAAGTCTTTTTCTCATAAGGGGGCGGGCAGCTTAGCAGGCCCGCTGCCAAGTGAGGGGAGCTGGCAAGCGTGTTAATGTGGAGACACTTGTTGCTACAATGCCTGCCTGTTACACCAGCACATGGTGGAAACGGGGCGGCTGAGCGGCGTGTGTGGGGAGCAGATGGGCATGCTAGGGCCTCCACGTGCTTCCATATTAAACATGGCAGGAGAAAAGACGCGTGCTCCGTCGACAGCTCTCAAAGCTGGCAGACACCGCGCGCATGTCCCAGTCATTAATAGGCCCATTCACACGCAACACAAAGTTTGATTGAACACAAATGCGGCATTAGGGATGAAGAGATTGGCTGCTGAATGGGAGTCAGTGTGTGCATGCGTGTTCCGGAGCAGTTGCTTGTGCTCGTTTGCATGCATGTATGCATATCTTTGAGAATGACAGGGTTTGCTTTGTGTTATATTAAAGGTTATACAGGATGTAAGTATTTGGGATATTTAATCAGGACTGTACTAATAAAATGGAAAAAAACTATTTTGACCGAAACCAGAAAAAATTAAATGCTTTTTTTTTTATCTTCATTTGTAAATTTTTAGATAAATACACATTTATGTTTTGCAACTCTTAAATAGAAACAAGATATATTAAAGATGTCATCTCCAGGACTGAGGCTGAGACCGAGCAGGTGTCTCCGTCCCGTGACCCACTGAGAGGTGAGCGATGTCCTCCTGCGCCCCGATGTGTCCCGCTGCTCCCACCACACCCATTAACATCAAGCCGTAATGTATTTCCTATACCTGCATGCTTTGCTGATATATGGAGTCTCTGGTGATTTAAAGACAGCAACAAACCTGTCCCATTTTCAGAGTGGCATTATTGATAGACTGTCACTTCAGATTGTAGGTAACTGCTAATGGTTATTTTATGGCGCACGTGTCAAATCTGATGTGTACTTTTTTTTTCCCATCCTCTCTCTTATCTTCATATATGTTTTATTTGACTCCGATGATTGCCTCAAGATTATTGTCGCTTTCTTCTTTGAATAACATTTTATTTATTGTGCAACTTTACCTCGTATTGGTATATTTGGTTATATTGTTCAAGTTAATAGTGGCACATGATTCGCTGCACACAGCAGCACAGAAAAAACTGCTTCCTGTTGCCGTATGTGCACTAAGCAGACATAAAAGTGCAGAAGTCAAAATATATCACTGTTAAATCAGAACAGAGCGTGTTTTTTGTGTCATTGTCCATCCATCCAGCCATTTTGACAAGCCATAGCTCCCCTGACAGACCACCGCCTCCGCCTCACCCCTCCACTCTTTACCCACTCCACTGTTTTCTCCCTGTGAACCTGTATCCCCTCTTGTCATGGATTAGCCTCCACCATTGCGTGAACAAAGAGCCAGTCAGCATGTGTCTATGTTTTGGTGCATGTGCCGCATGAAGAGGGGACATATCTCCACTTATGTCCGGATCTTAGAGGACCCCCAATTTGTTAGGCATTCATCAGAACACCTGCTCAGAGAGCGCCCTGTGTCACTGGCTCACTTTGTCTCCCAATGGCTTCCTGGTTGCCAGGCTTTTTGTTTCACCACTTGAGTCATCAGTGTCATTTTAAATCAATTTACCTTTTGGGCCCCAGACTGATTTGTGTATGCAAATAGGGCATGGGGAGAAAAGGAATAAGCAACATAAGGAGGAAAAAAAAAGAAGAAAATGGACAAAACAGACGAAGGAAAGAGGAACAGCATACTGTTCATTAGTCTAGTATTAAAGAACAATAAGTCATCAAGTGTTTTACAACAGGGGGGTTTAAACAGAGGACTAAAACAAACAGAATCCAGCTCTACATTATAGAAATAACAGCGTCCTGCTTCTTTCTGAAGGACAAGACGTGCAAGGGCACAATGTTGGAGGGAAAAGAAGAGTAAAGCGCATATGAGAGGACGAGGAAGATTAGGTCACAGAGAGGCCAGGAAAGAAAGGGAGCACAAGAAAGAGGTAGCAGAGGAAACAAATGAATAAATTCATGGGGCACAAAATGAAAAGAAAGATGGAGGGGAGTGGAGTAGAGGAAGGGGGTTGGAGTCATCAGAGGAAGATTTTTATTGTCCGGACACAGGAGATGCACACAAAAGCACTGTGAAGATTCAATTAAGTATCATATGCAGTGACCTTATTGCCATGGTTACGGAGCAGTGGAAATATTAATCAAGCCTGCACTTGCAACCGGGAGAAAGATGGTGGAAAGAGAGAAGGGAGGCAGCTATGAGGGAGACAGAGGGTGGTAGGAGAAGGGTGAGGGGATAATGGCACAGTCTACATATAGCATGTGTGCGGTTGTGTGTGTATGTTGGAATTGATGTGAGTTTTTAATGAGTGCAGTTGCAAAGGTCCATGACTGTCCCCACCATGCCATTTTTGACAATGGATTCTCAGCGCCTTTGTCAGAAATATATTTTTAAATGAAAAGGAAAATGCTACCGTGCTACCATTAAAACTCGTCTGGCTCACATTTGCACAAAGAGGAGTCACAGATGTGGAATGAGCTCAATTCAGAACTCATTTCATACGGGGGTGAACTCACTTTTCAGCTCACAAAGATTTGTTTTAGCTCCCTCTCCGCGTTTCAGGTTGAATTCCATGTGCCCAAATGTCTGCTGATGCCGTCTTAGCGAAGGGGGGGAAAAAAATCTCGAATCCATCACACGAGTGAATTCATTAATAAAAAAAAAAACTTGCAAATGTTGCGAGATGAAAATGAAATGTTTTCATCCATCAATGTGTTTTTTTTCCCTGTGTAAGGGTGCACTTACGCATGGTTCTAAATAAATCCTCTAAAACGTGCTCGCATATTGTTACAGACTCAGACAGAAAAATTATGACGATCATTTTCAATCATATTCCATTATGATGTTCCTCTCAGTCACATTTCCCTGCACACTGCAGAAGGGGAAAGTTGAAGATTGTTCTGTTTGATGAAGCGGTAGAGTGTTTGCTCGCTGTCTGCAGGGACTGTCTTGAAAACAATCTATCTGAAACTCCCCTGCTGAGCAAAATGTTAAATAAACAAAGGCAGGGATAAACAAAATCCCTCCATTTCAATGTCACTGAGAAGAAAGCTAACATTTTAATGCTGCGATTGTAAAAAGGAGGTTACAGCCATAACGCGGTCGTCATTTAAACTCTGGACACACTGTTAATTTTATTTTTCTCAAAATAGTTCATTATCAACAGGGTGGCTATACAAGTATAATTGTTCTACTTGCTTCAGCAATTAGGTAGTACCCACCTATTGCTTCCCTAACTGCCTTTTCTTGAGAAAATCCAATTTTGGATTTTTCCTGTAATGATACAATTACAGAAAAAAAAATGTTTCCGGTTTTGTAGAAATTAAGTTTTTGGATCTTACTATGGGAGAAATGTACAATATATTACAAATACATGACATAAAAGATGTTGTATAGATATTAAGAATACTGTAGAGCATAAAGTTAAGTTTTTACATTAAAGTCAAGTCTAAAAGGTGTAAAAATAAAAACAAATGGTTGATATTCCTTATTAACAATTTTTGTGTGAACATTGTGGAAGTCATATGGACCACATATGAACTGTTGAGCACCCCAGGGTTCTGTCCTGGGCCCATTTATTTTTCCACTGGGGCATAGCATCTAGATTCACTGCTATGCAGACAACACTCTGCTTTATCTCTCTACTGATCCTACATGATGCAATTAGACAGTTAATGTCAGATTTACTAAAAACTAGGAGACACACAATGTCTCAAAAATAACATTGGAAAAATATTTTATGTTATAGGCTGTATCTTCAACAAAAACAAAAACTAAGAATGGATGAACGTGAAAAAAAAACTCTAGTGCTTCTTGTTGTGGCATATACTTTAAAGTATTTAATTTAATCGGGACACAGTCATTGATTTACTCTGAAGTTGCTTGATTTCAATAGCATATTTAGAGTATTTCCTAGACTGTAATTAACACATCAATTTTCCTCCACAATCAGAGAAGCTATTACATCTGCCCTTGTAACTCCAACATCCAGACCCTAAGAACAACTGATGCCTCTATAATGTCTCCCTTCCTGTCTGAGGTAATTAAGAAAGACACCTGAGCTTCAGCTTTCATGTCTCCTTTCAAAATATGTGTGAGGCTTGTTTTTACTTGACCGGTCAATTGCATGGTTTTACACTTTCTTCATGTCAATTGGAGTATTTAATATTTGATTTCTCATGGCATTTATGATCATCTATTTTCTATCATTCTTTTATGAGTGAGAAATCCTACTTGACTTATTTATGCCCCTATATTCATTAACTACTGTATAATAATTCAAGCTATATGATGAAATGTGACTTCAAACATATAGACACAACTGAATGGTTGAAAGGTGAAAGAGACAAAAGTAAGACCAGTGTGAGTTTATACTTTTCTGCATTTAATACTACTTTTCACATAAAATAAAAAAACTTATTCAGAAAACTCTGTTTCATTTAAGCATGAAAACTATTGTGAAAAACCTATCTTGAATATTGTACTGCAATACAGAACTTTGATGAGAGAAGTTCTTATTTTAGAAACTTGGCCCAAGTTAGTTCTTTCCAGAGTGACAGGCAGTGGTCATGCAGGAAAAACAGCCAATAACGTCATAACTGAGTGATTTGAGTTTAACATTGGTTCCATCCCATGCCTACTCTAATCCGGAGTCCCAGTGTCTGAAATTCCCCTGCCCATCCTCGTGGCTGAGCCTGAAAGAACCAATGGGCGAGACACAGGCTGAGGTGTAACAGGAGAGGGCCCGAGCAGAGTGGCTTTTAAAGGGCCTGATGTGACCATGAACACTTCCAGAAACAATTTAATTCCACGGCTTCAGCCATCTCCAGCTGATCTACTCCTCCAAGGTCATTAACTCGGCCACAGAAGGTCACATGATTAATGAGTGACAGACCCTCTGGTGCAATAACGTGTTTGAACGTCACCCATTAATTAGACAGGGGGGCCAGAGAGAATGAATGGCCAGGGACAGCTTGGCCCCCTCACAACCCCGTCCTTCCCAGACCCCATTTTTCATTTCCATCTGCACAAACAGACACATACGGCTACACATAATACGCCCAAAATACAGTGTTTTCGCTTCAAAAAAAATAAAAAAAATGTAAACAA
This sequence comes from Pleuronectes platessa, assembly GCF_947347685.1. Classification (NCBI taxonomy): domain Eukaryota; kingdom Metazoa; phylum Chordata; class Actinopteri; order Pleuronectiformes; family Pleuronectidae; genus Pleuronectes; species Pleuronectes platessa. Next base: position 18,988,675 of record NC_070626.1, read on the forward strand.
TATTTTAAACATGACTCATAATTTGACATGTGCAGTACATCATAACATCTAAACCACATGATTACCTGATTTAAAAAAGTTAGAGGTCTAAATGGTCACGGTCCAGTTCAGCTAAATAGGTCCAACTGCTGCTAAGAAGCGCTGTAAGCATTGGCCTCAGGTTGATCTGGGTATCAAGCATCAGAGGGTTGTCTTTGTGCAGCCCTCTTCCAGGACTATGATAAGCACGGTGCATTACTGAGGGCAATCTCCAAGAGGAAATGAAACATTCTGCTGCCACAGACTGGCTTTATTACAAGACAACAAGTCCAGCCTCTCAGGATATACAGATCAGCAGATTTAATTGATGCTGACCGACTGTCAATGCACTCCTATAGCTGGGAGAAACAAGAGTGTTTAACACTGCTCCATTGTAAACAGTATTCATTTCTCAGTCTAATCAACTTAATGCAATTCCAATAAGTCCATTTCTTAGAGTGGCCGTGTTGATTTGAAACCTCATAGCCCTCTGTTTTATTTTCACCATTGCCAACAAATGTAATGGCTGTTAAGTATATTGGGCAATAATATAAGAATACTCTACATCCAGTGTATGCATTTCAATTTTACCTAGAGGTCACAGCATTATGGATATACCCCAGTGGGGTCATTAATCATAAAAATGTGCTGTATGTAATAACAAGCAGTGGGGAGAAATAGACTTCAGGGAAGGTTTCAGATGAGGACTTGTGTACGAACAGCTGTGTATGTAAACAAACCTCCCCATTTCCCCCACTGCACCAGGGTCAGTGCTGACACCCTGAGTAGATGTATACAGAGGGACATATTTCCAGTTTCAGTTGTCCCAGAAACATAACCAGTAGTGACAGGATGAGCCAAATTCTATCAGCGCCCATCCACAAAACAATATCTTTTGGATGCAGGGGAAATATGAAACTGTTAAGATATGTGTTTGTTGTAATGATGTTTTATGATTACTTGAATTCTAGGTCACAGGATATTTATCCGCAGTTATGAATATGGAGGAATAGTAATTCATGAGGCGCAGTGGTAATAAACATAATTTTGAAAGGTACTGCTGACATTTCTACACTACTTTTTATAAATGAACAACAAAAAAAGTTGAAAAAATATTCTTGCATCTTATCAAACATTCAGCGAGCCCCTTGACCCTTCTGGATAACGCATCTCTCTGGAGATTTGACACACATCTCTCAGCACAGATCTGAAGACAGCCATGAATGTTGTTTGCCCTCTGATATATTTTTAATATTCAGATCATATCAAATATGTCCTCTTTCAATAATTGATCTATCTATCTACTCGCAACATAACACATGCTGAGTTTTGGCATGCAGTGATTTCTCTGCCCCTGTCAGTACATCATCTATCCTCTGCTCAGTACGGTGAGGAGGGTACCGGCTACTCCCTGGATCCACTACACTTGGATGAGGGTATTACCGGGAGCATGCTCCAATGAACTCATGCGACCACAAAGTGTTGGTCCATAACATTGAAAAAATGATGTTAGCTGTTTTTAGGCTCAAAATTCAAAGATAAAGGTGCACAGATGACACAGCTCATGAGAGAATGACTATAAATATGATCGAATGTGTTTTCCTTGTATGAATTGCCGCTAAAATTCTCTTCAAAATCACACAAACAATTTATGAGTTGTAGTAAAATATCCGCCTTACATTTAAAGTACATTGTGCTGCATTGTACTGTTTATATGCTGCTTGGCAAAAAATCATGTTGATTTCTAAAGGTCATACACGCAATTAGGCATCTGAAACTGAGAGCCGCCGTAAAACCAAGTATCTATGTACAATGTACTGAAACACTTCTTTTCAAAAGGAACAAAGTGCAACACAAACACATCGGGTCTAATGGAGTGAGCGTTTTTCATCCTGTCTTTTGACCAACAGCATCTCCTGTGGTGGCTCATTTCCTTAGTGCAGGAGGTTCCCACCCTCCATCGCAGCCGGGCTTCGGGGGGCATGGTGGAGAAAATGCGAGATGGAGGGAAGTAGCAGGGTAGAGGAGGGAAACCACGCTGGGAGAAAGGAAATCTTCCATGTGCAGGAGGAGAGTGGCTAGAGGACATTTCACGCTAATGGCGGCCGGGCCAATTGAAATGACTGCATCGCTGCATGATTTGAAGGTCAGGAGACAGCGGATTATATTCCGATGGTGGCGAAGGGGGATTGGAGGAGTAAAATGGTGCCTCCCCACCACCCCGCCCCTCCTCCAGCTGCTGAATTATTGCAGAACAGCCAAGATGGAATCAACATAGCACCAAACGCCACCATCATTACTCTTACACACAGCACACAGCGAAACACACAGCGCTGCTCCGATCTACTCGGAGCCCGTACATCATCATGAGAAATTCTGCTCTGAGAAATTCAGAAGCTCAGTTTTTTTTTTTAAACCAAACAACAGAACAAACCACCTTGCTGCCTATACAGCGTGCTGTTTTGCTGTTTTACAATATGTAACCAAATTACATTTATGCACAATAGCACTATTAAAAATGATATTACATGCCATATATCAGGAGCAAATGATGATAAAACACTGTACAAGAGATAAGCACTTTGCCTGTGAAGGTCAAAGCGTGCTCTTATTTTTATCCTTGAGGAAACATCATGAAAAAATAAACAATAAGACGTGGGTGACACACTGGATAAAACAGTGTGGCTGAAAAAGCACACTTTTTGGTCAGACTCACAAATGAGGGTGCAAAAATTACTCACACATGAGGGAAGCATAAAGTGATTATGCACATGACTGCAATAATAAGCTGTAATAAGATGTGGAATGACCATACGTATTTACTGCATAGATCGCTGTGCAAGACGGGCCAACACGATCACATTGTGTGGTTATTAAGAGATTTAAGGCAACAGGACCTCAAGCCTAACATGCAAACAAACAACAACAGCAAATGAGGCAACAAGGATGTCAGGGGGAATTTCAGAAACATTAATGTAATTAAACCAAATCCTTGGAGGCATCAGCTTCTCTATCTGCTTGATGTGATTCCAAAACTTCTGGAGGCTGTGTAATTCTTTTTTTTTCCACACACACACACAATCCCCATTAGGCTCTGTCTCAGGAAATCTGACCATCAAAGTATTAACCCTTCGTTAAATCAGACTTAAACATGCATCTGTTCATCAGTAGGAAAACGTCAGAAAGCGGGTGACAGAGAAATGATTTCAAACGCAGCGATGACAAGTGTTAGATGAAGCTCCTTCCAGTGGCAGTAAACACTGTCGGTAAATACATGCAGGCAGCATCCAAACCTGCTCCACAACACAGACAGGAGCGAGATGGACATCTCATAGGAGGAGAGCACATGCCCGTCTTTGGGAGCAGCCAATGGAGGAGTTTGTATCATTTGAAGGAACAAAGCCAAGACACCATGCCGACATTCGCGTGCTAACAAAAGCCTCACCACCAAATCGATGAATTTAATACGTTAACTCAAATATCTGGTATTAGTCCATTGTACAGCACTGTATTATAGATTCACACAGAAGAAAAGCAAACAGGATGTATACTGTCAGAAAGTATTGTCTCCAGAGAAGAAAGAAAGAAAGAAAGAAAGAGATGCATGCCTCTATGCATTACAATTGTTTCTGTAAATATATATAGCTTTATTTTATATAGATATGGTACAATAAGTAACAAGAATTATCATCTAAATCAACTTGTTTTTTGTTATTTTATAAAGTTATGAAGTTAGAAATCCCCAGAATATTAAATATTGTATTGCAAATACGACGAATCAATTAAACATTACAAATGTGAGGGATAATTTTATGCATTTTTTGTTATCATTTTCAGGAAAATTAAATAAGATAAAGATTAAATAGAATAAATAAATTCTGTGTTACATAAAATTACAGTGGACATTATGTATACAAAGTATTATACAATATTAATTTGAAATATTATACTTCAATAAGGATACTACGTCAGCAGGGGTTAACATGCAGGTCAGGGGTGTTTAATGACCAGTGTATTACTGTGCAGAGAAACACAATGATGGTGGTAAAATTCTGCCCCACTGATTTGTGTGCTTGTAAAACTCCAGAGGAGATAACAGGCGACCAAGGTTGCCCAGTCAATCCAGAGCATGTTTGAATGGCTGACCATGTTAAGCTCCTAAAGCAGGCATTAATCCAGGATTTCAGGAGCGGAGCTTCGTTTGGCACGTTATCATGGCGAGGCCCAGACCTCAGCCTGAGTTCAAACACGACAGACAGGCACCGACAGCTTCAGTCACACAGGCCTCACACATGACTGCAACAACAGATTGTATGAAAAGAGACTTTTTAAATATATAATGTAAATACTCAGTGATTTAGTCATGAAGTATGATTTTTCACTTGATTTATCACCATCTCATTTTCAATTCAGTTTAGCATGATCTGCCAAAACTAGAGGCTAAAGTCAACAGTCAGGATAAATACATTTGACTCCCTTCATCTGTTGTGTAGTGTGTAGCATTCCATCCTGACTCTCATGGAGCCTGAGTGACCTCTGCGGCCGGCCTCAGCGTCAGTGCTATAGCCTCGCCCCCTTCAGACGCACACAGGTCAGGGCAGAGGAGGGCGCGCAGCCGAGAGCCCCCCCCCCGCTCCGCCTCAGATACACACAGGCCGCCGCAGATCAACATCTGAGACGCAGGAGTTGTGCAGACAGACAAGCATACTGTATTTACAGCTGACCATGCAAAAGAGGCATCTATAATACCCATCAACCGATAGAGCAGCACCCAGTCACGTGACACATGCACATACAAGTGGACACACACAAATCCTGGGGTGCAATATTGGGGCTTGGGCCTAGGCTTAGGGCTGAAGCAGGGTCTTAGGGGGCTGGGTGTGCTTTCTGTCAGTGTGATATTGTGTTGACTGATTAATCTCCCTGCACTATTGGACCTGAGTTATCATCTGACATGTGAAAAATATGCCTGAAAAGCTGCGAGAAAAGAGAGGAAATTAAATAAGAGGAGAATGAAGGAGGGGAGCACGCCAGGCACTGCAGCAGGCTTTTTTTTTTACTTTGCTCCTCATCTTCAGCAACACACACACACACACACACTCACACACACACACACACACACACACACACACACACACACACACTGTCAGTTCAATCTACATATCAGATTTAATTCATGTTTCTACATCTCTTCTGCTCGTGACATGAGCACGACAGTTGCTAAAACGCTGCATGGCTAAAACACATGTCAAGAAGAGTCATGTACGCTTTTTCACCTGCTACTTCCTGTGTGGGATTGCCAGAGCTAAGAGTCTGGATCATCACAGCACGCCTGTGTTCATTTATGGATATTGTTTACTGTATTGCAGAGGATAAGAAGACCTCTGCTGATCCTTATTAAAAAGTGTATGATATTTTGAATTTGACATTTTTTTTGTGGGTTTCACTCTAATTTGGCAGCAACATCTCAAAGTTTTTGAGACAATGTGATGCAAATACTAGATTATGATTCACATGAAAAATGGAAAATCTACACTTCCTATGAATCAAATGCAGTTCAAGATGCAGGTCATGCATTAAATTAATAAAAATAAAAATGTTCGGTTTCATTTAAACAGTGTTTAAAGATGGTGTTTTACTTTCTATTCATTCTCAAGGCTGCAGTCTATGATTCTATTGTATCAAATAGTGCTGAGATGGTTCTTTTCCATAAATATGCATTTGTTGTGAATATTCCCTCATATAAATCCTAAATGTTGGCTTTGAATGTCCTTTAATAAACACAATGACTGAGAGTTTATTCTCACACGTTGCCACTAACTCTTCAAGTTGGTATTACTGCTAAGTGAAAAAGAAAAAAACCTAAAACACATTTGATATTTTTGAACAGCTGGCCCAGAGCCATGGCAGCTCTGGCAGAGGGCAGATAATTCTCCAATCAACACTTGCACTTGTCAACTCAACTCCCAAGTAATTGCAACTGAACAAAATCAACACTTATTAAGACTGGGAGAGTTGCTTTGCACGGTATTTGGGTTTATGTGCGTTAGTGAGTGTCACCCAGTGAGTGAGTGAGCCTCTGAGAGAGAGAGGGAAGGGGAGAGAGAAAGAGAGAAAGAGAGAGAGAGAGAGAGAGGGTCCAAATGGATTTCAGTCCTAGAATAAATCACTGTCGCCACAGAAACAGGCCGACAGCTGTGATGGATGGCTGAAATTTTTGTGTTGATGTCTTTAGTATTGCTGACAATTTGGTAGTCCTGGCTTTTCCACTTTTCCTGAGCTTGCGTGTGGCTAAACACATCGCAACGCTTTTTCAGACACAAAAAAGTTGAATAGCGCACGTCTGTGAACCAAAAATATAAATATATCTTAAAAATCAACAGAACAGAACTTTGTTACAGGTATTATTCAAACTTCTGCATCGTTAAAGGTTTTTATACTTTTTTCGTTGAACAATGTCACTGTAAACACAACTTTCTATAGTGTGGACACCATCTTGTGTGTGTGCAACCCGGTCACATGATCCATGAGTACCTGTACGCACTGACCCGCTCATTGGTTAATATGTCACCACATGACACAGTGACGGGATTGTGCGTGTGTAGCATTCACCGGCTGTCTGTCATTCATCTCGCCATCCACACAAGCTGCCGATAAAAAAGTGACTTTTTTTTCTTTCATTCTGGAGGCGACACATTTTTTTTCCATTCATGTTATCTGGTTCACTTTAGAGCTACTGGGCGGTAACACCCCTTAAAATACATAGTTACCCCTGTGTGACTGGTCACCCCCCCCACACACACACAAACACACACCGTTTCACTTTTACACATGGGCTGTATACACACAGGCTGCACTCCATACAAAATCTATACAACTCTGAATAAAGTTATGTAAACACAAGAGCACTATACACCCTCTCTCTCTCACACACACACACACACACACACACACACACACACACACACACACACACACACACACACACACACACACACACACACACACACACACACACACACACACACACACACACACACACACACACACACACACACACACACACACACACACACACAGAGTTGGGCTGCTCTAAGCCAGCCCCCCCACATCCAGTGTTTCCATCTGCTCTCACCTTGCAGGATCAAAAAGAGCACACTTCCCACAAACTTACAAAGAATCAATACTTTCTCCAGCAAAACACAACAGGCACAGCCTCAGCCTCAGTCCAAGCTCCACACTAACTGTGCTCAAAGTACTGTAGACTGACAGAAAGAGCAGATATTAAAAGAGGAATTTCATACCTTACTGTCTTTTTCTTTTTTCCTCCACTTTCTGTCTGACGTCCAATTTCCTCCTCTCCTCTGTCTCTGCTGGTTCTTGTCCTCTAAACCTCCAGTCTAAGTAAGTCATGCAGGAGCTGCTTCCTGCTCCTGCTCAGCCCTACGCCACTGTATTAGTCTGATTTCACACTCTGCAGCCTAGCCTCCTGTCCTGAAGGGGACGGTGAGTGTGCTGCTTATTTAGAAGCCGGCGCGCACTACCTGGGCTTGTAGGCAGCTGTTTAAAGCACGAGGCAACATCCAGGGTGCATAATACCCCCTCTTCCTTACACACACACACACACACTCTCACACACACACACACTCACACATATCTCCTCTCTCTCTCCCCTCTCTCTCTCTCTCTCTTTCTCTCTCTCTCTCTCTCTCTCTCTCTCTCTCTCACCCTCTCTCTCTCTCGCTCTCTCTCTCTCCTTCTTGCTCAAACACATGCACACACTCTCTAGCTTGCCGGCTCCCAAGAACTGCACAGACACATGCAACCTCACACACGCTCGCACAGGAGCCAAGTGAAATACACACACATGCAAGCGGTCTGTCAGAAGTCTCTCTACCTTGGCTGGGATAGCAGGCAGTGTGAGAATACACACACGGGCACACTGAGATGGGCTGGCTGCTCCGTTCTGTCTCCTTCTCTCTAAGTGTTTAGAAGACAATTTCAACAAGGGATTGCTCCCAATCTACTAGGGTGATCCACATGGATGAGTTATAATATGCTTGCCACTCTCTCCCTCTCTACCCCCCCTCTCTTCTTCCTCTGTTCTCTCTCTCTCTCTCCTTCTCTCTCTCTCTCTCACTCTCTTGGTCCCTCTCTCTCTCACTCTTTCGCTCTCGCGCTCGTTGTTTTAGCCTATTATCGAGCCGTCACTGCACTCAGTTCAGGAGGAAAAGCCTTCCCTTCATGGATTCTACATTTCTCTCCTCTCTCTGAATGTGCATGGGATGGGGCCAAAGACTGACTTCACCTGAATGCGTATTAGTAAAATGCATTATTTATTGCAAAGCTGCATTCATTTTTTGCTCTCCCTGATATGCCGGTGGACACGCGGGGGAAGGGAGCAGCGATGGTGGACCGCATCAGCAGCGAAGGAGTGAATTTGTGATGTGTGTGTTTGGGAGGGGGTGGGGGGGGCAGCAGGGGGCAGGGATGAGGGGCTGGGATTTGGGATAGCGGGGGTCTGAGAGGTGGTGAAAAGAATACATAAGATAGGATTTTAATTTATTTATTTATTCGATTGCCTTATCATCCAGGGTGCTGCTTAATGACATCACTGCTGGCCTCTCCAAGCTGTCCCAAATCACACTGCCACTCATTTTTTCATCAAAATGACTTCAATTTATTGGACAGTGTGTGTGTGTGTGTGTGTGTGTGTGTGTGTGTGTGTGTGTGTGTGTGTGTGTGTGAGAGAGTGAGAGTGAAAGATAAAGTGACCATAAAATCATAGCAAAGCACAAATAATAATACTAGTAAAAAGTATATATTGAAATATTGGGAAAACTTATTACTGCTACTGGGTTTGAATAACTTTCAAAAATTGAATGAATACAATATTCATATAACTTCAAAAGTTAAAATTTGCTATAAACTTTCTTATAGGGTGTAAAATTGTCTGGTTAATAAATTAAAGACAAAAATACTATTTTTTATTAGTAGTATTAATTTACTTAATAACATTTCATTAAGCTTTTGTCAATAAAATAAGCTAATTTGTGTGAAACACAATTGTGAAATATTAAATTGAGACTCATGAATATTCAAAAAGAGTATACCCAGTACAACCCTCTGCTTTGATATGGTTTTTACTTAAAGGAAAAAAAAAATCTTTTAAGATCTAAGAAAGCATGAAGTATATTAAAGGTATAAATTTACATCTAAAACAAATTTCAATATTATGAAAAATTTAAAGGTGGGCTTCACATACTTAAATGTAAGTCTGTGCCACAGCTATTTTCAAGGAATTACTTCCAAAATGACCATAACGCATATGATCTCATTTATCTATGTTTTAAAGAATGAAAATGTAATACATATGTTACTACAAAACAAAACATACAAATATAGTGGCTAATATGATGTATAAGAACTTGAGCGACTAATCATCATAATCATTGATTACCTTTCGTTTTTGATTGCTTCTTGTCTGAAAGTCTATATACAGTAAAGGCTAAATGGGAACAGCTCAAGGTGGGTTGCAGTCAGGGCTGGACTCAGACAGACACAGGGCACAGGGGGGAGGGGGGGACTGGAAATGACTGTGTAAGCTGGAGTTGCCATACTGGTCAACAGGCTACCGCAATGTGTGCACCCATGGGGGCAAGCAGCCAGGCAGGAGTCATGACTGCAGAGTGGACCCCCAAGACTCTGTCAGCACTATCAGCCTTCCTTCTCTCCTGCAGCAGCAGACGTAAACCAACACAACAGAAACATCCATCGAGCGGAGTCATTCAGTGTGAAGGCCACCAGCCACAGCTAAATACCTACATGTCGTTTTTATCCACACCACAGTCGAGCTAAACTTCCCCATAAAAGCTTGAATAAATTTAGCAACTAATGAACACACAGTTACTCAATTTAAAAATCTACAAAAACCCTTAAAGAGAATTGTTTGCAACCCGTGGCTATTTATGTGATGCCACACTTTATTATACAGTACTCTCATTCAGCCTCCAGCCGTCTGCCCCCAGTGCAGCCAGTTAACAAGCCACAGCCCCGTGCCCCTCCACTGTACCTGCGAAAAGGAAATGATGTGGCCCATGGCCCAGCAAGGACCTTCTATCAGCACCATTAGGGCTTAAGCAGAACTGGAAAATTACTCCACAGACCTCCATCTCAATCATTTTAATACCATCATAATCATGAGAATTTTCTTATATTATTTTTTTAAAAGCCCTGGTAAGAATAAAAAAAAGGGGAATTTCATTTCCTTTGCATAACCACCTTAAATTGAGGGAGAGTAAGTGAATGGGGAAGAAAGTGATATCTTATGAGACAGAAAAAGAAAGTGATGTAGAGTCCTGTCCATTCCCCCCCCGACCCGTCCAACGCCACACGTCCATCTCTGCAGCTCTGCCAGTCTCACTATGTTACAAGTTACAAGAGGTGGAAAGTTGAAAAAATAAACAAGAAAATGTATATTAATGAGTGCTTGGTCAAACTATGTGACCGTTACAGAAGCTGTCTTCACTCAACTGTCATGGGCCCTCTTAAAGCTCCCCCCCCCCCCTCCCACCTGACCTGTAGTACTGTAAACCTGCATCACTATCCATAAAACACCGCTAAACAATCTGTTTTTCAACTTTCAATTTTTTCTGAAGAGCACTATTATGTATTATTAATATCTTTGAATTATTACTCATTTTCCTCTTAAAATGGAGTGCTTTAATTCATATTTGAAGTACTCATCAAGGCTGCACAGTGAAATGAATGTAGAAGGATGCATTACATTTGCAAAAATGCAAAGGGCGAATTAAAAATATATAGCAATACTAAAATATTAACTATTAATTTCAAAAAGATAATTTTCCCCTGAAAGAAAGGCATTTCATTACTTCTGTCTCTTTTCTTTTCTTGAAGTGTACCTCCCTGACTGTGAATCTCTGACTTATATGATATTAGCATGTACTGAATATTCGCCTGTTCATAAAATACACTGAACATTATTTCTCCACTATGAAATAAGCCCACCTGTGTTCCTGTTCATGCAAACAGGGCACAGACAGAAACATGGCTGCAGCGAGGCAGAGGTGATGAAGTGTAAAATTCATGTCCAGCACAGTATCAGAGGTTCAGTCGACAATAGAAAAAAGGGTACAAAATCACAATCGGGGCCAAACATGACAGTTGAAACCATCTCTCCTTCATGTCTCCTCTTCACTTTTTTATATTTTATTTTGTACAATGAAACTCTAATTCCCATGATCACCCTTGAAAGCGTGACCTTGTGCTGTGTGACAGGAGATAGCCGCAGCATGAAGACAGGACGCCACTTATCATCAAGGGACGAGGTGGCTGTTTAATTTCACACCACCAGTGGCTAAAACCCCTGTTAGTGTGGAGCATCACAATGGCAGCTACGCTGGGGGAGCAGATGTCCTGGTGAAGGGGTGTAAAGAGGGAGGAGGTTGGGTTGGGAGAAGGACAGGAGGGAGGAGGAATGGTGCTGGTTCTGCGTGCGGGCGTGCATGCGTCTTGGGGAGGGTGGTTGCTCTGTCGCTGTGTGTTGTACTCACAGCACCGTCTGACCCTGTGCGCATGCCCAGGGAAACAGTGGAACACACACAAATAAACAGAATGGACGTCGTGACGGTCGGTCCTGCTCACGGGCCACGATTAAAAGTGTTTGCATGAGCACGAGTGGACTGGAACTGGACTGGGAGAGGACAAGCAGGAGTGAAGGTGCAGCTGTGGCGGCGGTGGCGGAGGAGAGGTAGTCGTGTAGCGCGGCCCACACCACGGCGGAGGCCAGCATCACTGAGAGCCCAATTGCTTTCTGAAGAGCTTTCCATTGTCTGCAGTGATGAACTTGAGCTCTGGCCTCCAACCCAGGGGTCTCTCTGTCTAATCCAGAGTGCCCCCGGCTCCCCTTCACAGCCCCTCCCTCCCTCACACTCACACACGGAGACACACTCTCACACACACACACACACACACACACACACACACAAACAGACAGACAAACATGATACACACCCTTGAACTGACGCATGAAATGACTGCAGGGTTGAACAGTGACCAGCACCCCCCAGCGCAGCTGAATATAAAACGCAGTAATGAGCGGAGCCAGAAAATGGCGTCCCTCTCAAACATGGCTGCTTACTGATGGCCAGACGCGAGCCAGGGAGAAAAAGGTCACCTCTCTCATCTTTAGTCTCCCCCCCCACCACCACCCATCTTCTATTGCGGGTGATGGTTTTTTTTCTCCATCTTTTTCCTCTCCCCCCTTTCTTCTTCTTTTGTCTCCCCTGCTAACACATTCTATTTCCCCCTCCCTGGTCATTTTCCTTCACCCACGTCGTGTGTGGATGTAGGCTGATTATTTAAGAGACAAAGGAAGGGGAACTTGGGAAGAGACAGGTGGCTCCGTCTGAGTGATGAGAAAATTAGGGAAGTGAAATCCAGCTCCTACAAAACTCCCTTTCATGGAGGGTAATAAAAAAAACAGGAAATAAACACAAGCGTGCCCCTTCCCCTCTTTGGTACGGCTCAGCAGGAAAAGGAGCAATCCCCACTCCCATCCCTCACCAGTACAATTTGAAATCCCCTCAGTAGACCGCAGTCCAGTCCAGATATATTCATTTTTTCTCACTTACTCCCCCAGTGTCATTTTTCTCCATTTTCTCTGGCAGCCGGTTATGCACAGAAAGTTCCAAATGTATTTTGACTGCTTGATTTCTATTTTCATAATATCAGAATATCAAGTTAAGGAATATAAATGTTGGCTCAGCAGAGTGAGGAGTGCCGGTGTATGGGTGCAGTGGTTCTTGGGGGACCGGGCCCGTGCTAAATCAGTAAATCACTCCATCTGGAAGATGAACGGCATGTTTTGGAGTTCATTGCCTTTCGTCTCGGGCGAGTGGCCGGTGCAGCGGCGGGCCCAGCAGGCTGCGGCGAAGGTGTGTGCTGATGTGGATGGTTACAGAGGGATAATGAAGCGGCGACCGGGGGCTCACTCGTGTTCTGTTCTGCCCTGTCCACCCTGCTGTGATAGGGCCAGCTGCCGAACACGGCTATTAGCCCGTCCCTTTCTAAACCGTCATAAGGCCGGCTGTAGGTTTCCACTCAGGTGATGGTTGGAGAGTGCCTAGGTGTGAAAAATGGTTCAAGGTTTCAAGTCCTTTGCAACTTTCATCTTCTGATTCTCCGCTAAGAGCCGTGTTCGACTGCTCGCTGTGAATAACTGAGGAAAAACCTTCCAAGAATATGGTGACTGCTGCCTTTATCTTTCTAATCCCACCCCTCTCTATAACAGACGGCTTCCCGACCAATACTTGAGTTTATTCAGTGGCTTACTGACAAAAGTATGAATAATAACGTGTCAAACCACACAACATACAAACTATAATATTTAACCAAAGACAGACTTTCGCCTGCTTCAGAACCCCAAAACATTTTGTATGACAAGGACGTTCAAACAACCTCGGCAGCTAAGATATTTCTTGTTTCCTTATTTATTTACATTCACTGCCATGAATAGTCTGACAAATACAACTGGACATGCTGTTATTAGCCTATATTTCACATGTTAACAGCATTTATAGAATGAAATTTAAATAATATATATATAAACTCATAATTAGAATTTAGATTAAATCTTTTTAATTGTAAGACATAACTTTATTTGTTATTTAGATTTCTCACAGGTGTGCGTATGTAAGCAGACATGTCAATGACATTTTACAGATAGACTTTTTAAAATGTATTACAGCACCCAAAAGCTTGAACCATGTCTCCTCTAGCCACACGCTCAACATACACATTCATCAGGTCCTGAAATGAATATACATATACAATTAAAAAATTCTAATAATAACCAAAAAACAAACCAAAAGAAAAAATATTTGATTATTTTAAGTATATTTCTAAATATATATATATATTTTTAGCTACATTATTCTATTTATGTCAAATACATGTTTATCTCACAATATCAAGCTCACATCCAAACAAATATTCAGTCCACCGCATCATACACGACATGAAAAGTTGCCAATAGTTGCACCTCCACCTCAAACTGGGATGTGAGGCACAACACATTCAAATAAGTTGATAGAGTTTATCAAAGTGACAGGCAATTAGAGCAGCTCTGACCACGGGTTTGCATGCTAAATGAGAGTCATTTGAGCGGTGGGGGCAACACGCGTTATCAAAAAGAGAAGGAGATTTCTTGGAGCCCCATTTCTGCTCCTGGACAGCCCTAAATTAAATATCCCCCAAGACCATTAGGCTAAACAGCCCGAGGAAGGACTTTGTCTCCCCACAGAAAAATGATAGTAAACTCAGGCAATCACGCCGCCAATCAATTATGCTTGAATTATATTTTTCTTAGACTGTGCAAAATGTCTTATGTTAATTCCCCTAAGTATACAATACCCATTACTTCCGAGGGACGGATCCATATGCATACTGTCTAAATGAGTGTTTTTCCCAAAGATTTATCAGCGTCACGCTGCCAACTGAAATGAAAACACTGACGCGGAGCTGTGTATTCCTCCGTATCAACAGTAACTGCAGGGGCCACAGGCAAAGCTCGGAGGCGCTCGGGGCTGATAACCTACCCGGCTGTAAATCTACTGATAGAAAACATCCCCACAAACTACGAAAATATCAAGGTGCACTGGTAAACTCTTTCATAGAAGCTGCAGCGCGAGCAAAGAGGAAACCCAAGGTGAGGAGACAGGCAGAGAGAGGCCGGGGTGGGAGGCTGCACGGGGGTTTGCATTTTTGACCTGACCTGTCTGGGCGCTCGGCCTGTTGAGCCAGTGAATAGTGGAGTCCCCTGAGGTCCCCCTTGTGGCCCAGATCTCTGATAATGACCTCTGTCTGGCCGTGATGGTACAAGACAGCTATTGGCAGACCCACTGACCAGTGTCAGTGAGCTGTCAATACTCGGTGAGTGAGTTAATAACAAGTGGCTTCTGTAACTGACCAGCTCCTGTTGGAACAGGGACAGTGTCACTCATTGAGGAGGTGATTCTGTTTAACTTGGAGACTTTAACTATAATCGTTGAAGATAATACGTTTAAAAAAAATCTATAAATATATCTTAATCCTATATTTAACAAGCTGAAAGTCTAAATGAGGATAAATTCTCTGACCTGGCCATGACGACTGAAGACATAATTACAACAATAAAAAACAACACAAACACAGCGGTCATACACTACATATAGAGCATAACAGCCATTTCCTCTATCCGTTAAAATGTGCTTTAATTCCCCCGTCAGCTTTGACAGTTTCAGATCCTTCCGTAGATTAAACCAGGAAGAGGCGTATTTAAAAGCAATTTTTTGCAAAGTTCTGTTTGGACATTTGCGGTATATTGTGGGAGCACAGGCTTTTTTGATCTTGCTCTTTTTACACATGTATATTCACAGGTAAGGAGGAACCAACAAGGGGAGATGTACTGTATATGTTAAAAATGTTAGCAGCATCATACATATAGAAAACGCAAAGCACTTTAGGAACTTGTCAGGAGCTCTATAAAGAGCAGATCACTGTATAATCAAATAAAGGTAAAACAATGTAAAATTGCCGAGATCAAGTGCTTCCTTTCCTGAAGGGAGAAACAGGATGTTCCTAAAAAAGCTTAATTCAAGCTCCAACTTGGAAACAAGTTTTTCAATCTGTGATTTGAATAACAGGTTCTGACCAGAATATGTTTTATGTTGTGACCATTTCCATTTCTGTCCCTTGATCCACATTAAAAAAAAATAGCATGAATTTGTCTCAACAATTAACACATAAAATACAATTTCATACAACGTTTAACACACACAGTGAGAATGAATTACATCTGCATTAATAACAATCTGCCAGAAGCCATTTGGAAGAAGATATTTACACACACACACACACACACATTTACAAACAAGGCCTCTTGGTCTAACTCCACTCACAGTTCCTGATGATCCCACCAAGGCTCCCCTCTTATATTACATGCAACACAATCCACCCTTACACACTAATTTGTTTTCTCTTTTTTTACTCTGGTTCAGAGTGTAACTGAGCCCCTGAATATATATACAAATTTAATAGAGCTAATAGAATCATTATCAAATTCGGATCAATATGAATTTAGCCCCGGTGCCCATAAAAGGCAGCGATTTTGAAACACAACCCTGTCTGCACTCTTTCATTCCCCCGGCCTACAACTGACGCTGCTGCCGTCGGACGTGAATTACCCGACAGGCACATTACCGCTAATAAGGGTCTCACAAAACACCCTTTATTAATGCATGAGAGACTCTTTGATCCTGGACAAACTTAACCGGGGAAAACAGTAATCACTGTACCTCAGACAACAACAATAAGAAGCTTCCCATTACCTTGAGAGAGTCAACAATGTGGCTGAGGTCAAATCAACCTGAGCCTGTACAGCGTGTCTCTCTGAGGGGAAGGGACAATACCAGGCTGACACTGCTCCTCCGAACAAAGCGGCTTTTTCCCTTCAGGTCAATCACATCTTTGTCATTTGTACCTAATCTAAACTTTCTGTAAAGTCCAACTGGGAGTCAGACAACATCACAGAACCGATTCATAAACGGCTCCGGTCAGGAAGTGAAATTTAGATTATTAAATGGAGTTGGTCAGAATCATACAGACCAATGGATTGTGATTTGCAGCAAAGCAACTGCAAAACATGTAATGGCTCCTTTTTAAAATACAGTCTGGTTTGAAACTATGCATTTTTTTAATAATCTATCATTTCAATGCATCAATGACAAAATGAGAATTATGACTTGCTGTATTATGGACAAAGTGTTACAATAGCTGACACTCACAATCTATAACATGCACAAAAATATAAAGAGAGTTTTGACAATATCCTTAATAATTTGTAAGCATCAAACTCCACGGACAGTAGTTTCCCCTACATCTTCCTGTCAGCCACATTGAAAAAGTCAGTTTCTTCAGTATTTTTCTATCCACACTGTATTTAGTTTGATAAACTCAAGGAAAGTTAACTTTCCTGATTTAAGAGGAATCAATATTCTGAAAGTCTCCCCATCCTTTCAGCACACTTCTCAGTAACAGCATTAGACCCCCTCACAAATGATCCATTGGAGTAAGATTTGGGTTTAACTTCTATTCCAATAATCTAGATTTTGACAGAGCCTGTCACATTATAAAGTCTGAACATAGTTACAGGAATTGCGAATGATACCGATGATTGAATTTTATTGAAGTGGTCAGCAGGTAGCTCATTCCCCACAGAAAGCCCCGGGGCCTGGAGGTGGTCAGTGGGGAGCAGCTTCACAACATCTCACCACTGCTCGCTGCGGAGTGAGAGGAAGGAGAAGCAGAGGCGAGGAGCTCCAACTGAGAAAGGTGCCACTGCAAATTCACCACCTGACTATTTAAAACCAGTGTAATATCTCCCCCACTTCAGGCGTGATCCATTATATTCTTTATGCTCCATCACAGCAGGCAGGAGCGCTCACTAGCTATGCGCACAGTAGGAGCAGTGACAAGTTGAAGATTATGCAGGGAAGCTGATCTTTAAAATGTATTTATAGCCTATAACGCAATGATCATTTATTGTACATACTCTTACACTGAGTTGTATACCATGAGTGGTCAATTAAGGCAGTTTACCATGAAGGATAAAAAAAAGGAGGAAACAGACAGAGGATAGCCATCCATCCTCCAAACAGGTTATTCTCTATGTGAAAAATTAACAAATTTGAAGAGGAAGATATATAAAAATAAACATTTTTTCTATAATGAGTAAAACATCATAGAGATTTACTGAAATTTGAAAAATCGCACTAAACCAAATCTGCTCTGTTTCATATGAAGCTCATAAGTAACCGATCTGATTTATCTAAATCTAAGGAACTAATGATCTGATACACTGAAACCAGCATTAGTCATGGGCAGGTTTTTCTCACTGTTGACCCAGAAGCTACACGAAGCATGAGAGATTTGTTTTGTGGTTGTTTTTTTGTCACGCCTGCTGCCGGAGCATGCTAATCAACCTAAAGGGTCAGGTCGGGTCAGGTCTGGACAGAGACAGCGTCCCAAACTGGCCACAACAAATGCAGAGGAACATCTGCTCTCTGTGCGTCACACAAAGATGTCCCCTCGGAGCCCCCGGCCGCCCTCAGGAGCCTGGGAACGGCTCAAAGTCAAGGGCAGCCTCCCCAGTCACTAATGCTGACTGGACGCTGCACACTGGTCTCTCACAGTGTTTGGGAAATATTTAGATGGTCAAAAGGAACAAATCAGAGTTCAAATGTATCGTTTCATGTCATCACTCAAGTTGTGATCGGTGCCACAAAGTCATAACAAACTGATTTAAAAAACTGTATTATAACTGTGTGGCACATAACTAGTTCATTTAAACAAATATATGTGTTTGGGATTATTCGCCTTCCACGATAATGACACAAAAGAAAAAAGGCACGATGTTTTAGAGACGTCAGAAGTTGTGATCGCCTTTAAGACCGGGAGTAACCTTGGAATATGCAGCTGCCACATTACACGCACGCCACCCTGATGACAGAGAGATTACCCCTCTACGCTTTCACTCCCTTTCTTTGGCAGCCAAACAATGTGCTTGAAAGGAACCATCAAATGATGTCAATACTTGGATCGATACCCTGAGACGTCTCAGTTTCCCCTGCAGCAAACGGAGAGCATTACACGGCTCCTCCTGGGCAGAGCTCTTTACCACAGATCCAGGGGCTGCGCTGCGTACTGGATCGCTACCGCCGCTGCTGCCGCTGAGGGACAGCTGATGTATGTCCCTTCTCCCAGACATCACCACATGTGTGCCACATTTCCCCTTGTCTGTCTAATGTGCTGCTGATCTACACCTGCTGGGCCCCGGGTTTGCATAGGTATACGCTGTACGCTGGTGGCATCAATCACTCAGCGGGCCCTATTATTGCCATTTAAAATACATTTAAAACGATTCGCTGGAGTCCAACCCGGCACGGGTGCAATGATACTGATGTGTTACTGTGAGGAATGTTTTCGCAGTCATGGCTTGGTTGGAAACAGCTGGGGACCTCAGTGCTCTATTTCTTTTGATTTTGGAGAGCATGCGAGCAAAAGTCTTTAAATCAAGCATCGTCATCGAAAGTAAGTAAATTAACAGTTATACGGTTTCGCCCCTGGAATCCCACCGACGAGGGCAGGGCCATCGTAACAGCATCTCAGTGCCAGAGAGCCAGGTCGGCCCGCGGTGGAGCAATCTGTGACGGGCCCAGCTCACAGGTAATAGACACACTCACTCTCACTCTCATTCTCCCCCAATTCTCACCTAAAATTGAAAGCTACCAAATGTGGCTTTAATTACACACCAGCCAATCAGAGCTTAAGTGTAACCTTTTGCACCCCGTTCCTCCCAACCCCACTAACACCTTCCTCCCTCCCTCTCTTCTCTGAGAGGAGAACGAAAGCAGTGCACCCCTCCTGGGGTCCATACATTGGGGGGGGGGGGGGGGTAAACAAGTCCGGAGGATACAAGATGGATATATTATGTATATACCATAGGAGGCAAGTGCGAGATTTAAAGAGCGACCTGCTTGGTCAGCAGGGAGTGTGATGAAAATGCAAGCGGATGAACGAAACAAGCAGGGTTATGGATCTCCCCTTGTATGTAACTGGGCAAGGTCTATTGACCCAAATTTAATTATTTGAGCCGCCGCCCATTCCCTTTCCCCTTTCTGTCCCCTTTACACTGACATGCATCTCTTTCTGTAAAAGAGGCTGTGCTTAATATCTGGTGGTAGCAACCCCTCAAAGCTCTATTACTATGTAAATTCTCACAATCTGGTTTTGTTCATGGCGCTGAAAGACTTCTCATATATTTTCAAACTCAAAACACATCTTGAATCTTTGCTGCCAAAAGTAAATATCCAAAGCAAACGTAACCTCGTGCATTTTTTTGCAGAACTATGACTTGAATGTGTGATTAAATATGAGTCGTCCTATTTGTCCTTCTCTCTTGCACCAATACTTGCCCTCAGTGAATTAAAGGCATCTCCTCTGGGCGGACAAGCAAACCAGGGGAAGTCGGAAGGCAACCACAGCAGACACGCAGCTACTTTCCATCCTCTCTAATCACATGATCAGGGTGTCGGCACCGCATCCTCGGTGCAGGGAGGGGCCAAACAGCGCTCCCGCTCACCACCATTTTGTGCGGGGTACCTGGCTCCTTTTGTGTGAGTACCTGGCTCATTTGTTTACCTGCCTTTGGTGTTCACATTCTCACCACGGGTCAAGTGTCATTTGTGACATGTGAGAGTCGGTGCGTTGAATGAATGCTCGGCAGTAACGTTGCTAAAGGGAGCACGAGCGGATGCTGCAGACAAAAACCATCGAGGGGGTATCAGCGCGCCCCGACCGCAGCCCATTCTGGATTTGATGTCGTGTATTTTCCCTCCTCTCTCCTGGCTGTGCTCCCGACAGACCCCTCTCCTCCCTGCCATCCGATGTGCGAGCCGCATATGGTGCAGTGAAATTGCTGTCTGCAAGAGCATGCCTCTGCCTGTCCAGACTTCATCAGAGGGATTAAAGAATGGGATGGGGGGGGGGGGAGAAAAAAATCAAAATAAAATGATAGTGGGGCTGTGGCTTTTCCTTTCTTTTTTCGTCTACACCCCACAAGCCCCCACACCCCCACACCCACTCTCTCTCCCCTCTCTGTTTTAAGTAGAGTGGAACATCAGATGACAGGGACAGGCTCCCTCGGTGCAATGCTTCTTTTTTTTGCTTTTTTTTTTGCAAGAAAGGTTTTACCCGGCTGGTGAGCTAAACTGGGTTTTTGGGCTCACTACATGGAAAACCAAATTACAGACAGCTCTGTTCCTCCCTCTGTCCAGCTGCCGAAGTTCTACCCAAGCCGCGTCCACAAGCAGAAGGTTTCCTTATGATTACGTATAGCTGTGGTCCTCTGATGTGTTCTCTCCCATAAACAAACAAAAGAAAAGCTGTGTGGCGGCGTGCACGATGGGGAGGTGGGACAGTGGGCTGTTACACTGGGAGTGTTGGGGATTTTCGGTGGGGCAAAAAAAGAGATGAGAGTGGAACCACTGCAGGATAATAAGGAGTAATGGATGTCACACCAGGCCCAGGCAACAAATTCCCATATGCTTTCATCATGGCTCGATATGAGACTGATGAAGGGAACAGGTCATTACCAGGTTTCCTTGTACTGTTATTACCAAAAACAGTAAACAGTTATTGCTATGTTTATCATTCTGGAAGATAGCTATTACAGAGCAAGACAGCATCATCTCTTTTCTTCTTTCTATAATTCTTCATCAAATTATAGAGCATAGGTGGAAGCTGGTAGAAATCAAATTATTCTAATAATGTACAATATTATTACGAGTCGGAAATCATGGGGTGCATAAAAGCATTCAGGTTTTATCAGTTCTTGGATGGAAGTTCAAATATAAAGTATAATAAAAATATTTAAGTAAGGAAAATAATAAATATCACAAGACACCAGTTATTTAAATAAATCTATGAGGATACAACTTGTGACAATTTAACATAGAGATAAGGTTCATCTCAAACAGTGCACGCAGATGGGGCTTTATAGTGATCCTGCTGCATTCAAGTAAATAGGGATATATTCTGACGTTTATTCTGGGATTTTCCAGACACTACATCTGGCCCTGTATTTGAGACAACAAAAAAGGCAATCTTGACATCTTGCCCAACTAGCGGGTTAATATTTGCTGCTCAGAGACTGGCTTTCTTTTGTTCCAGGTTTTTATAAACCCAAGACACTTGAAATTTAAACCCAGTTCAAGAAATATTATTTGCTACAGGGCAAGGTAAATCTCTTGGCAGGGCCTTTCAAAGGGTTGCCCTGGGTTTGTTTACAATTGATCTTATTTAAAAGTGGATTTCTTGTTTTACTTTTCAAAGACATACTTTCTGCCCTGATCTTGTAGGTCAAAGGAGCGATGAATGCTATTTTTCCAATTGGAAAGAAAAAAGAGAGTGAAATAATCAGAAAATAACAATACAGAAAGCCTTCGGAAGGGCTGGCTCTGCCTGGGTTGCAAATGTAAAATATAAAAAATACAAAAACAGTATGTCTACAGGAAAATGTACTCCCTATGTGAGAGAACAAGTCAGATTTTGTTTAATTCATGTGATTAAGTGAAATATGCGTTACATCGCAAAATATGGTGGAAAAAAATCTATTGTCACTATTTGTGTGTGCAAGCATGTGTGTGTTGAACAATGAAAGGAAAATGACCTAAAAGCTCCATAAAACAGCTGTTTTTCTTATTGTTTAGGGACGCAGTCTACAATTTTCATTTACCCCTCTTACTCAGAGGGAGCAACTGACCTGACAACTGACCAATCCCCATAAAGCACAAGGGGGGGGGGGGGGGGGGGTTGAGCGGCGAGGATGAGCACCCATCTGCCTGCCCTATTGAACCAAACTCCTTCATCTTTGACAATTATTGCTTTTTAACAAAATAAGTGGTGTAAGCCGAGCCGATAAATCATTATTAATCTCCATTCTGTACATGAACTTGAACTTGTTTCAATTTACCAGAACTTCAGCGGGGGCTCCCGTGTGCAAGGAGGGCACAGAGAGGTGGAGAGAGAGAAAGAGATGGGGGACAGAAGTTCTAGCCGGGGGGACTATCCTCCCGGGCTGGGAGGGTGCGTCTCCTGCTATAAAGACAGGCCGTGCCGGAGGAGGAGGTCACAGGCCGAGTCGGGGTTTAAAGCTCGCTGCTCCTGGGGAACAAGATGGACAAGCAGAGGGCACAGCAGCAGGGATGGCCCTGTACAGACCCCTTCATGTGGACTACACCTGGGGGAGCCCATGGGCCACCCAGCTGGACCGCACAGCAGCCACCTCACAACACACACATGACACACACACACACACAATCATCTACAGAGAGCACTAAGAGTTGTGAATGTGAATCTACCTGTGAACAGAATATTTAGAATTAAAGTTAAAACTCTTCACTTATTAAAAATTAAAGAGTAAATTAATGCATTTACATGTATGGTGAGTTGGACAAACTAAATATATATATATATATATAAAACATACAGTTTATTACAGTAGCTTATCAGGTGGATGCATTGCATTTAATTGTGATGGTTAAAATTGTATATTTACTATCTTTATTGACTATGAAATTTCCACATCTCATATTAGGAGTCTTATAATGAACAAAAAATAACTGGTTTTACATTAGCAAATATTTTTACTATATTGTCGCTTGCATTGCATTGTTCTTCTTGAGTAAGAATATCCTGAATGTGTATATTCTGCATTGTAAGACAAATATTCATACATCTTTAGGATGCTTTCATTTGCTTTTCCTCTTTTTTTTAATCTATCGCACATTTGAAAAGTAATTTTGCCTTGAAAGTTGGTTTTAATTAATCAAATATTTCAGGCCAACAGAAAGTGTTGTGGGTTTTTTACGATGAAACTTTTACTATTAGAAAGGATCCAGGAAGCTGTGGCAGGACTGCAGCACTATAACAACTTATAAGAGGGCCCAGGCCACAGCTAACATTTTAAATTACATCTCTGTCTATTGTGTCTCGCTTGAGCTTATATGAGAGGGTCCCTGGGGCGCCTCCATTTTCCCAGGAACTCCCTCCAAGGCTGTTCAGGTTAACATGCCCAGTTTGACTATTAGATCAATAGTTGTAAATGACTTCATCACACCAAAGAGGCAACTTTCTGGACAGAATTGGTCCCACAGTTGCAACTTGACAGGCTCGTGCTGTGGGGAAGTCCAGTCAGTCTACTCATGTTGCAAATCTAGTGTTTCCCCAAAAATGGACCATGAGTGAGAAGACAAACCAGATCCCACTGGCTGTAAATCTGCACAATTGTTTGGCAAATCAAAAGTACGTTTAGAAGATTTAATCAACTTCCCAAAAAGTGATCCTAATAGGAGTTTAGTAGTGAGGAGGGAGACGTGCTCAGCTACAGGAAAAAAGGTAAACAGGTAAAAAAAAAAATCCCACTTGATATCCCACAGCCTTTCTGCAACTCTTTTGTTCTTATGGGATGAGGGGTGATGTCAGTTCACTCCCGAGCCTCCCGAAAATGCCCCCAAAGCCCGCCCGGCTCCTGAGTGCGAGTGTGTAATCGGTCCTGGCAGAGTGCTGGTTAATGGGGGGCACAGGGCCATGGGTTGGAGATGTATTCATGTGCGTGGCGTGGCGCCCGGACCCAGGGTGACACTTCTTCATTCCTGCCGCCTCAGGCCAGGATTAGGATTGCGGCCAGCCCCACAAAGCCAGCCGTAATGCAAAATCATTTTCATATTAACCCCGTCTCTCCTCTCTGGGCCTGACAGTGGACAGGCCTGCTCTCTTTGGTGCTCAAATTATCCTCAATTACTGGGGAAAGGCCAGGCGAGGGGACGTCACCTAACCTTCACCATCTGTTAGGTTCAAAGCTTTAGCAGTCAGCCAGCCCGCCTGTCTCCTGCCTCCCCTGACCTTTCCGCCTCGGCCAGCTCCTGCTCTATACGTCTTTCGCCCCCACCCCCCCACCCTTCGCCCCGCGATAGCCCAGCCCTCTCTGGACACAGCTGGGAAGTGCATGTGCACACATCACATTAAGGGGGAAAAGGTTATGTCACGCTTCTCCAGCAAAGATATATGAATATTCAAAACTATGTACTGACCAGAGCAAAAGCTGTGTCAAGACATAGGTTAAGCCAGCGTCAAGGGGATGAGGCAAGAGGTTTGAATCGAATGCTGCTGTTATTGGCTCTGAAAATTCAAATAAGATTCAAAGGGGATTTAAATAAAATATTTTCCTGCATGATTCCAATTTACTAATTATTTTTATTTAAAACTCACATGAAATAAAACAAATTTAAATACGTTTGGAAAATAAGAAAATTAATATATTTCCACAAATAGTCTTTAAATAGAGCTTTTGAAACACTACACGGAAGGATCTTCATTTATTTCAGTGTCTAGTTATGTTATTTCCTGTTTGGTGCTTTTATGTAGTTTTCTCTTACATATACTGCAAGTTGGCTTTAATTAAACATTCATCTATATTTGAGATTGTGCTTGTAAAATATTGAAGAGCTCTTATTTCTCCTATAGTGAATGCACCTCTTAATAATGCAGGGAGTGTTTTCTGTTTGTTTTGAGCCTGTGTGTTTTAGCAGTTCCACTGTGTCCATTTGGATTTTCCAGTCTGTCTGGCCACTCAGGAGGGCCCCCGCTCTCAGGTCATCTGGCAGGACCTGATGGCTCTGAAATAACTTTTAATAAGTCTGCTAAATAATAGATGAAGTGTTGGCTAAAATCAACCAGGGAGGAGCAGGGCTGAGGACAGCAGGCTGCAGAGACAGACAACAACCAGGTCCCAGGCACTTCCCCCCTCCTCCTCCTCCTCCCTCTCCTCCTCCTCCTCCTCCTCCTCCTCCTCCTCCTCCTCCTCCTCCTCCTCATCAGCAGCAGAAGCCATGTTCATTCTCCTGCCTCACCTCCTCTCCAGACCCAGACTCTCTGGGGTCAGGGGTCGTGGACTTGACCTTGTGGCCCCCAGGAAAATGTTCACTTGGATTGGGGTATAATTTGGGATTTATTCAGCAGGAGGCCCCGTCTCAGGCAGCATTAAGCCTCATTATCCTCCAAGTCCTCCCTGCTCGCGGGGCACAGCCCAGAGCAGACGCATCAACGCTGCATTTTACTTACACCTTCACAATCCCACAATCAATACCTCCAACTGACATCACCAGTCATTTAAATACATCTCAACTGCCTTGAATAGAAAATTACTAGATATCCAATTCATTTTAATATTCATATGCAAAGAAAAGTATCCACACACTATTTAGACTATTTCTTTTTTAATATTACGCATACACAAAAATATAGAAATGTAGAGCGATGTAATGTAACTGTAATTAAAACGCAAACTTTTACTGAATTAAAGTGCCAAGTTAAGCACAGCAAATGAGCCAAGGACAAATCTTAAAGAAAATCAACCACATTTTTTAATTAAGGTTGCTGTAATTACTTCTTAGTTTGCCTGAATATGGATTGCACCAAATTCCATTTTGGTTTTACCTCAGAATATGATGATTCTGGATTCCTATATTTTTTTATTGATTTCCTAATTTCTTCCCTTTTTTTCAGCCTCTTTTATTATTCAGATTTGTTTTAATCATAAAATGTCATTTAATAAAAACTGGAAATTAACTTCTCTAGAAAATATTCCTTCACATATAACCAGACAGGTACACCTAAATGAAATGGGCTTTTTTTTTTTTTATTCTTGTCACTTACTGTATAAAGTGGAGTGATATCTTTCAGATGCAGGCTAAAAAAGGAAAAAAGGGGTGATCATTTCTATTATGTGTGCTTCACTCTAAGTGGGTCCCTGTGGAGGACAATTTTGGAGAGATCCTTCCTGATAAGAAACAAGCCCTGCATGCATTAATATTACATTAGACCCAGTATATCACAGAACCATCTGCTCAGTCAGGTAGAGAGCGTTTCATTGACATCTCCTTATCATGTTAATATTACACTCATCAAAGAAGCCTACATCATGAAGAAGAGAGAGAAGAGGGGGGGGGGGGGGGGGAGGAGGGTGCTCCAACAAAAAACCTGCAAAGTTACAGATTATTCTTATGAGAAAGTCTAAGAGGAGGAACAGACAATAAAGTGGTTATTTAGGTCACATTTTCACTGCGGTGCACAAGAAAGAGACAAATGCCGCAGGAAAGGCGTCGTTTGCGCGTGTGTCTCGGTCGAGAATATGACATGCATGGCCAGGCACACACACGCGCACGCATACACACACACACAAACACACACACACACACATACAGTCACACACACACTCACACACACACTCACACACACTCACACACACACATAGTGCGACTCCTCAATGCCGGCAGCAGGAGGGTGCAAATCTCCAGCGAGAGGGAGACAGGTGCAAGGCTCACCCCTCTATACTGTAGCTTAAATGCATTTAAAGTCCATTCTCAACATATATATACACACACACACACACACACACACACACACACACACACACACACGCACACACACACACACACGCACACACACACTCCTCTTTATTCCATTGAGATGCTCCTTGTAGCCACTGTGTTTTTGTTGGTGCACCTTTACGCGCCTTGGGTTGAATATTTAAAGAAAGAAATATCTAATTATTATGATGGCACGTTTTAAGAATTTATTGTAGTATTTGAATATTTCCTAATGTTTGTCTTTCCGTGTGTTTGGGGGGTTCGGCTCCTGCTGTCGGGCACCGTGCCATCCTCCTCCAGAATTAACCAAATAACGCTCCTCTAAACACGTGTCGGGTTAACAAAAGGCGGAGCGCTTCTTTTTTTTGTGATCCTTTCTTTATTCCTGTGGAGGCAGCCCGGGAGGCAGGAGGCGGACGCGCGCTGTGGTTCCGTGCCAAACTTTGTCACTCTCATTTGAATGTGAATGGTGTGTGCAGCTCACGAGGAGCCCGCGTGTGTCTACAATGCTGCTCCATGCGCAACCTCCTTTTTTTTTTCAGGGGGGATTCTCCTTTTCAATTAGCGACCCCCACCCGCCCTCCCACCCGCTCCCCTTCTCCCTGCTAATCGGGCCTAATTAGGCTTTATCGCGGGCTATTAGCGGGTATTAATTGCCTCGCGGGCCAACTGTTGAGGAATTTGGCTCGTGATCCAATTGAGAGTGACAAGTTTATTCCGCGTGTTTAACAGGCTGATCATTACGTTCTAACGAGACACTTGTTTGCATGGGTGCGATAATCAAGGCCCCAACGCAGTGAGCAACAAGGTGGGGCCTGTTTGCAACTCATTTAGAAAGCCTCATTAAACATTTAAATATTTTAATTATTATTAACAATACAAATATTTTAATTAATTATACTCGTATAAAACCATCAATACAGAAGCCTGGTATTTTATTTTTGTCCAAAAAATAATTAAGCTATATGATTTATTTTGTATAGAAAAGGGAATCTTATTATATATTATTCATATTATTATAATTCCAGGTCTGGGCCTGCTGTTTATGTTTTGCAGATCTGTCCCGATAAAAATGAACTTCAAAGTCTAAATAGATATAAGTCTAAATAGCAACAGCAAATAAAGCTAAAGCAACCTGCTTCCATTCATCTATTCCTCTCTCTTGCTTTTTTTTCTCCTGACGCTGAAGTGGCAAACAAATCATCCTGCCTGGGACCTGCTGCCACAACCATCCACCTGAGTTTCTTTATTTATTTTTCGAACTTCCAGCGCCAAACATCATTTATTTATTTGCACCTGCAGCCTCAATAAGAAGAAAGGAATAATAACAGGGTTTATTTAGTGCTCGTTATTAAGAGCTGCTCTCAGTCACTCGCACACCAAAGGGATTTTAAAGATGACATCATAGTTACACCGTGAGACCTGACACACGGAAGAGGCTGCACAGGATACAGGGCCTACGAGTCTCCACCGCTTTAAATTGATGTGCAGCGAAAAATAGAAAGCTGCAACATCAATGCAGGATGTAAATGTATCTGCTGGAACGTTTGATCACTAATCAATTAACATTTGTGAAACAAAATAGTCCGCAGTTTGGGGGAGGAACAAAAAGGATGATGAAAGCAGCCATTTGGAAAAGAGCAAAAAGAAATAATGAATCGTCTGCGAGTTTCTATTTATACTGGTTACAGTAAGCTATCACCCCCCTTCTCCTTGTGTCATTCTATATCCATGAAGGGCAGACAGGGGCCGACATGTGCAGCACAGCCTCGATGAAGGTTAGTGGTGGTGGGGGGGGGGGGGGGGGGGGGGGGGGTAAACCCACCAGCACCCTTCTGATTCCTGCGCCTCACATCACCTTATTCCGGGATGCATATGTTACACGGGCCTCAGCATCTAAAGGGCTGAGCTCCAAATGTGAGGCCTTGTTAGGCAAACATTAAAATGAGTTCCTGATAAATATATATTTTTTCATTTAATTTATTTCAGCTTTGATTTCCTTGTCGATCTCAGCAGCTGGCAGGTTGAATTGTTAAATGACACACGGAATAAGAGGAAGACAACAAATTCGTAATTGCGATAAAAATGATAGGAGGAAAACCTTTTTTTCAAAAATATCCGAGGGTCAGAGAGACGTTTGTCCTCTGCAGCAGCTCCCAGTGTGCACCGGGTGTCACAGCAGCCAGTCACATATGGCTCTCAGCTGCCCCGCCACATCTCAACCCCCAACCAGCTCCGGTGAAGTTCAAGGTCTCTGCAGCCAGTGACCATCACACAACCGAGAGAGAGGACACACACTGCACACAGACAGACACACACAGACGCACACTCGCACACACACACCTGCTGTCTGCACCAAATGACGAAATTCTCTATTTCAGATTAAATATGAAAGAAAACTACTGAAATGTCTTTATTATTGTAGCGAGGTTATTATTATCATTAGGATTATGATTATTTGTATTGTTGTTGTTATTATTATTATTATACAGTAATTATTTGGTTTATTTAGTGCGCCATGCAGACATTTGGATGCTTGAACAGACCAGTTAAAGTTTAACTGGTCTGTTAATATTCGCTCATACATCGGGAGTCTGGTGAACACCTGTCAAATAATGAATGCAAATAAATAAATAAAACTAACGCGGGACTGTGGATTTTTTTAAGAATTTAATGCAGCTACATGGAGTTAAATTTGCTTTTCATGTCCAAGTTGCTTATAAGACATTTTCCTGTCACGCATTTCATAAATATAAATACAGACGATTGTTTAATAAGTGCCTCAGTGGAAATTGCGGGTTTTCTTACGTACAGGTGAAAATGTCCGGACACGAACTGAAGGTTCGAATCGATGACTTCACTCTTAAAGCGGAGAAGTTACACACGCACATCGAGCTGAGGCCTTCATTTAAGTCACATTTTCGTTACTACAAGCAATCAAAGGGTTTGTCCACAGACTTTTAGTTATTATTAAACTTCGAATAGAAATGAAATAATAATAAAAAAGGAACTTAATTAAAAATGTTAATTAACATGTGAGGTTAAGGTGTCAGTGATTATTTGAAAGCCTTCAAGTTGAAGGGTATTTTCCCTTTTTATATTTATAATATTCTTTGCTTATTAATTATGTAAATGCAAGGTAACACTTCCAAAAAGATAAAGATAGATAAAGATGGCCTGTTCAGGAAAATAAGAAACAGAAATAACCACAGATTTTGTCTGCAGGATGCTGCTGCTGCTGCACTCAGGAATTCAAATCACTTGATTTGATTTTAGATGTAACAGAAAACTGATCAGATTCCTGATGTACTTATGAGGTGGCAACTCTGGTCCAAACTTAAAACATCAGTTTCTCTAACTTCCATCAAGATTTTATCATGTAGTTCATTATATTTTGTTCAGGCCTCTAGCATGAACAACAAATTATCTAAGATATTTATTTCTAATGCAGTAATTACAGATTTGTACAACTGATATTGAATCAAAAATACTACTTTATTTCCCCTGATTATTAACATGTATACTGGGAGGGATGAAACAAAGATTCCTATTCATAGAGCTCCAACGTGGTCAAATCATCATTTATGGGTAAGGTTTTAAAATGCTGGATTATATACTGAAGAACTTCCAAACTTTTAGTCAGTCTTCACATTAATTTGAAGACAGACCAAATTTATTTAAAAAAAGAGAAAAGAATAACCAGAACAAAGATGAGAGGAAGCTGAGGCTGGAGATCGATACAGGGAGGAAGAGAAGGAGAGGAGGATGAGGCCGAGGAGGATGAGGCTGAGGAGGAGGTTATGAATCAGATGGAGAGATGTAGTGGTGCAGTGGATGATAGGTGGTCCCAGGTGTCTGTAAATGACATCAGAAAGGGAGAGACCCTGCATCTGCATAGTGCAAGAGATCCGGTTTCCTCCGAAAGTCTCTTCATGAGAGACAGGTCACGGCCAATAGCCTCTGTCTGACACGTAATTGGTGATATTGATTATAGGTTATCATATGCTGCGGGCCATTTGTAAGATAATGCTGCAGGGGTTAATTTGTCAGCCATTAACCTTTCGGACTGGTGGATATGTACGTGTAAATTAAGTTTAAAACAACTTCTAGATGGGTCACCTAGCCTCATCTAATAATGGGAATGCTAACATATTTAAGTTATATCACGATATATCACCATAGGCTGAACACATTTGACAGGTGGGCACTCAGAGAGAGTTTTCTGGACGACCATCGCGTGCTCTCGCTCAGATTAACCCCCGCTCGGGCTCCCAGAGCTGCACCCACCATAAATTCTTGAGCTGACCCTTTGCAGAAATCTCTCTTCACCCAAAAACGAGAGTGACATGAACAGGAAACACCTTTTCCCCTGCTCAGATCCATGAAGCGCCGGCTTCGCTACACGCCTTGAAGAAGTTGAAAGTTGATCCAGCCTTTTTAAATGCAAACTGAGGGACCAAAAATAAATTGAACAAAAAGTGTTTCACCTTGTAGCAAACTATAATGCAGTAACTGAAAATGAAGCCTCTGTGCGATATTGGTTTTCAAATTGTTTTGCTGAGTTATCTGACTACGAGGAAATACATGATATAAACAGAATAAACTAAAAATGTAAGTAAGTGTGTTAATTAACGTGAATAATCGCGATGTGTCATTGATGATATAAAACCCAGGAAAACAAAATACAAAATGTAAGAAAATGATTTGTTGTATACTTTGGGTAATTTGAGGCTGCCAGGGCCTTTGAGAAATTCTAAATGAACATCTCTCCATTTCTGTGATGTTTTTATGAATTTGGGATTTAAAACACCACATCATTTCAGTAACAACTTCAGGGTGAAAAGTGACAAAAGTTGCAGAGCTGTCAAACAGATTTAACCGCCTCTCATCACAGTTTTGCCACATATTTTGGTGCTTTTTTTTTATCTCAGCGAGGAATAACACATCAAAAACACAAAATCGCAGAAAAGAGAAAAGCTGTAACCTTTGAGAAAGTCGATCAGAGGCGATCAGAGGCGTAGAAGCACCTCGTACAGCCCAGAGCTGTAAAGACAACCCACTTCAACTTCAAAAACATGACATTTGCCACCTCAGAGCATAAAACGTGTCTCTCTCTCCCTCCAACACCTGTAAACCTGCAAACCCACACAATGCAGATCAAGAGGGAAGCCGAGCTATTCTCACTCTGGCAAACACTAATAAAAGTTACTCAGTAATGGGTGTGAGTGCTGCCTTGTGTACAGTGCGCATGTGTGAGTGTGTGTGTGAGTGTGTGTGTGTGTGTGTGTGTGTGTGTGTGTCTGTGTGTGTGGGAGAGAGAGCGCGAGAGAGAGGGAGAGACAGAGAGCCAGAGAGAGAGTGGCAGAGGGAGGGAGGTAGATAGAGAGGGAGAGAGAGAGAGAGAGAGAGAGAGAGAGAGGAAAAGTGAAAGCATGAGTGAGTGCTGGTCAGCAGATCAGTCAGTCTGCAGAGCTCGTGTTGACAAAGTGAAACAGAGCAGGGCGTACAGGTACCTGGTCGGAGTCGTCCGGCGGCGGGGATCAGCCCTCCAGCTTGGCATGCATTAATTATCCTCCACAAAGATGAGCGCTGCGTAGGGGGCCCGCTCCTGACCTGGCACTCCTACTGTCCCACAGTCAAAGAAACAGGATGTATGGAGAGGAACAAGAGAGAGAGAGAGAGAGAGAGAGAGAGAGAGAGAGAGAGAGAGAAAGAGGAAGAGAAATGGGAGATGAGGGGAGAAGAGAGGGAGAGAGAGAGAGAGAGAGAGAGAGAGTCAGATCCACTGCTGCCCGGACACCATGACTGGTCCACGTGAGATTGATCACACACTCGCACTCACACGCACATACACACACGTACACACACACACAAGAACTGAGGCCTCTGCAGTGACAGGGAGGAACTGCCAAGGAGTAGTGTGCTTTGTCTAGCCTGGGGGACACACACACAGACGCTCGAGTGGCCACGACGCACATGCACACGCTTGCATGTTAGAGACGCACACACAGACACGTGCACTGGCAACAAAAAAAAACCACACACACACACGCACACAAACACATGCCTGCCCTATGACCCCAGACGACGACTTATGAGTTTAAACTACAATTAAAGATTCGTTTATAATCTAAATCCATCAGGGTTTTTCGTTTGTATGTTTATTTTTTACTGAAACTGGATTCCACATGCTGACCACTACTTTCTCCTCATTCTGTCGTCCAGGCTTTATGAAAAGGATCTGGTGTTTGAGAAGCCCTCATTAGCATTAACTGGCTGCTCCCTGCACATCTGTTCCGTCGTCTAATGCCTGTTAGGTTGCGGGGCAGCTGAAAATGGACAGCGACATAAAAAGGGTCAAAAGTCTGGCACCAGGGAGCGAGAGGACTGTGATTATGCACAATAGACAATAAAAGAGATGCATATGAGCGGCGGCAGTGTGCCTGGCCTCTGCACCATCAGGGAGGACAAGGTTCACACTAATCTCATGAATGCCTTAAACACACACACACGCAAACACACACACACACACACGCACATGCACACACCACACACATACACACACAGGATCAGAAATGCATGACATCTACACGCAAACAAGGCAACTGCCAGCATCCACCCTTGGAGCAAAAAAATTATAAAACCGACACATCATTTTTTTGAAATGTGCTTTTTAAAAATATACGTTCACCACTTAAAAATGGGTGTTCACATTGCCAAGTTCAAGGTTTACTGTAATTTAATTTCAATGTCAATTTCCTTTTTTAAACATAATAATTGCTGACCGCATCCTCCCATCCCAGACATACTGTAAGTAAAATAAACATGACCCAGTGAGATATAAGCAGCGATGGTGATGTTGAAAATCAATTTGCATTACATTAACTGAATATATAGTCGAGCAGTTCGGCTCTCCACTGCTTAGAAAAATCACATTTCCCAAAATCAAGCGTCCCCTCCAGCCATCTCTTCCTGTCACTAACCGGGAGGGGCCGTCTCAGTCAGCTGGCCCCTCTATGCAAATTGATCCAGATGGACATGGCGTCCAGACCTCCAGTCCCCCACAGACCCTCTGGCTGAACCTGACTCCCAGGACTACAGATGGGAGGGAGGACCCCTCACCTTTGATGAACCCTGGACCCCAACCCCCCCCCCCCCCATGGCAAACTGCAGGCCGGGCTGCCTTTCCGGTATCAACGATCGTTCCTGATTGAATTCAGGCCGCTTTTCCCAACAGCTATCATCACAGATAGCTGATCAATACTGGGACATTATCACAGAACACTTCCTCAAACACAGTGTCAACACGCGTGTCGTGGTCGGGAAGTGCACGCGTGTGATCGCTGAGGTGGAAAGAAGCCGCGGCCTGGCGGTTATGCAGAGGAGCCTCAGAGAGGAGAATCCTTTGAGCGGAGCTTGAACCCTGGGGGGGCTGCAGGTCTGACTGGCCTATGTTGCTGAGCATGCTGGGCCACAACTTAAAAGGAGATCAGAGGGCTGCACCTCAGAGCAGCAAAGCCCTCTTCCTTCCTCCTCATCTCTTCCTCTCTCTCTCATACACACTCTCAGCCTGTCCATTTTTTTCCATACACTTACAAATCACTGTGAGTTCTGGACAAGAAAATATACAATTTGTGCACAAAATACATGAAATACGCAGGATCCTTCCTGTGTAGCCGACTCTTACTGCAATAAAAGCAATACCTGGGAGAGTTGCCTACATATGAGAAACTACTGATCTTCAAAATAATGAAAATAACATTCCTGCTCCTTCTAAAATTCAGAAGAAAGAAAAAAAACTGAATGCATCATTTCTTTTAAATGCAGGGTTGCAACAACAAAGCCATGTGGCATTTTGATGTCTGGTCGCTTGCTAATGAATTTCCACATAAGCAAACATTGCTTCTCTGGCTTAAAGTATTGATGCCGACCATGTGACCCATAAAGGCTACAATCACGGTGCAGACAGACTTGCTGTCATAGCCCAGCTCCCCTCAGGGCCCTTCCTGCCAATCTAACCTTGTTTTAGGTACGGCCCTCCTCCCTCATATTCTGCCTGTAATGCCGTTTTCCCTCTCTCCCTGGTAAGTGTCTCATACATTGGCCTTATCTGAGGCCTATCTACAACGCCCAACGTTTACCTTGCTGCGGCCAAGCAGAGAGAAAGCCAGTGTCTTCATCAAACACCAGTCAGCAGAGAGAAAAAGGGGGATTGAAGGACTGCTTTATGAATTATTAAGATTAAAATCTTTCTCATATTACCTATCCTTTCCTCCTTCCATTCCATTTTCCTCCCTCTCTTTTTTCTTTTTTGGTTAAATTTTAAAACATTTATATCCCTCTGTTCCTGAGTAAACGAGCTTGGGGCATATTTTCCATTAAAAATAAAAGTTGAAGAGAGGAGGGAAGAGAAGAGGAACGCAGCTTGGTCGGGTTTAGGTTTTAGTCATCTTTAATCAGCCCAGTCTCTCTGTGCTGGGGAGGAGAAGAGTCAGATGAAACAACCACGTAATGATTTTTTTCTTACTACTTTTCTTCAGTCTTGGATGTTGGAAACATAAAAGGAATGTAAAAGAAAGAGTTTCTTACCTTTTATTATTACTGTCAGTGAGTCCTTGCTCATTCCGACTTTGTTCAGTGGTCTGAGCAATTTTCAAACTTATTAAAAAAATTATGCATTAACAATGTACTTTCCATTATCCCAGGTCAGGGGGTTTTGAATAGTGGATTCATGGCTAAGAGCCGGAGCATTTCTTTGATGACAGTCTGTCTGTATCACAGAGACTGGCCTTAACCTGTGATATGATCTCTTTCTATTCCTCATTCTACCTCGTCACATTAATTCCAAGAGCAATTACAAGAGCAGAGGCTTGTGGATATACAATAGTATATTCACTCTCACATTAAAAGCTCACAATTCTGTCCCTCACAACAGTGTCCCTTTGACAAAGCTCTCATATAGAACAAATGACATTGAAAAGTATTTTCTCTGTAAAAACTATTTAGATTTGTGGTTCATTTCAGTCTAAAATCAATTCAACCTGATATAAATAGAAAAGAACCATTTGATTGGCATCGTGCTCATTTCAGAGGGCCATTTCATTTCAAATACATGCAAACTAAATGCAAAAACTTGAAATGTATATTGGACTCAAAGAAGCATTTAGAGGCTCATAAATCTGCCTACATTCAATTCCACACATAAATCAAAGAATGCAGATAGAGAAGCAGGAGACAGTTTTTCTGGGAGATGAACTGAGTCTGACTTGCAAGTATGCTCTCTTCTCTGAAGGGCCATCATAACTAGAGCATAGGAGCAGAGGTCATAAGGCCCCACAGGGGCCATCAGGATCCAGGAAATATTACAACTGCTCCACAGAGGGCACTCAGCGTTGGCCAGTGGACAAGAGGACGAGAGGACAGAGTCAGCTGCATCACAGCGGGCTGTTTAAACCATGTGATGGTCTCACATACAGATCTTCTCAAGTCTGAGATTTCTGATGCAGATGTGATACAGGGGAATCGCCTACGTGGTCAGAGCAGTGTGTGTTTAAATGTGCTCTTAATAAAATATTTCTGGGGCAGTGCGGAGTCGTGGTCCCTGCGCTCATTAGAGGTCTCTGACCAGCTTGATAAGTGCGGCTCTGCTCCATAATGATTTATTAAGGTGTGGGGGTGTGGGGGGGATGCTGGGTCCAAACTGCCTCAGGACAATCCAGCCACAGAGACATTTAAGGGTAAAGGCTTGAGATAGAGGGTGCCTCTGAACAGATTTACATCATACAAGATGCATTTCCAAATGAATTATGTAAGACTAAATGAAATACATAGGAGCTGGACAATTTTTGCCGCCTTTTTCCCCCAGCTCTTTATTCTACTCATGCCTCCTTTCTTCCCTAGTTCCTTCCTTCATTCCATCGTTCGCTCCTTCCACATCTCTTGTCTGCATCGCCCTGAGGTATATTCATGGCCATTTGCTTTATACAGCACTAATGGACAGACAGGGGAACATAAGGGCTGGTGTTTAAAAATGAATGGAAGAGAGATGGCCACATGTGAGCAAACAAACAAGGCTGACTAATTCACTGATCTACACTGAGCCATGTTAGGCCGGACTGGGACGGACCGGGGATGCAGGATTGATGAGGTAGACCAGATTTGTACAAGCTGGGAGGGATGGACGGCCAGATTGGTTATTTGTAAGTAAAGAGGGCTGGTTTAGTTGTGAAGCAGCAAACTATCTGATTTAACTATATTTCACACCCAATATCAATTTTAATAATCAATTTTCTTTAACAACTGTAAAAAGGTAAAGTCCCAATGCAAAACAATCACTTCGAATCTCGATGATGTCGTTTTTATTGGTTACGTAAATACTGATATCTTCCTTCGTTGGAAATAATCTTGAGATAAGTTAAGTACCTGCAGGGAAATTAATATTTACAAAATGGATTGAATTAAATGATCAGGCCATCGTTGTTTTCAATTCGTTTTTTTCAACTGCACCTATGTGAAAGCTAGAAATATTAATTACAGAAAATACTTCTTTAAAAAATGATCTAGAAAATGACCACACAACAGTTCAGAAAGTACATAAGTCTTCGGCTTGTATAGCAAGTCAGAGACAAATGTCATCACAAGGAGAAAGCCACAATTTGTCTGTGCACTTTAAGTCCTTTGTTCATTTAGGGCAGTTTTTAATAAATGTCTCATCCTAACTTCCTTTCAACGCCTGAAAACAAAATAACACACGTATGTACATAAACACAACATGGTGGAGTTGTGTTGACGACCATACAAGGAGAAAACAAATCAGGCGCTTGGTTAAACGAACTAAACTAATGTATGAGCGTTGTGTGAGCAGGTGTTGGCTCAGGCCAGTCAGCAGACATCATGAGAGCAGAGAGACAGCACAGCTTGAGAGACTAGTGACTCATGGAGGCATCTTTACAGAGAAAAGCTTGGTATCCTCCAACAGAGGAAACAGGCTTAGTGGTTGGAGGATGGATCTTTTTTTTCCTTGCCACAGTTAATTTTCAAATCTCCAACATCCTATGGCTGTCTGTTTTTCTTCTTTTTCTTTTCTGTTTTTTCAGCTTTCATTCTTTTCTTTTAAAATGAAACTGGAGCTGGGGCGGTGATAGTGATAGATGGCTCAGCGCTCTAACACTTTATCCAATCCGGCGCAGATTTCATCCAATAAAGAATCACTTGTGCACTCTCAAACTAAATGGAAGTCAGGCAGCGGAGAGAAAGGGGGCTGCCGTATGTTTCTGAGCAGCGAAAATCAAATTTTCTTAAAGCTGCCGCAGCAGTGGCTGGCGGAAAAGGCAGCAACAGCCATGACTGGCCAGGGCCACAACGTCTGCACACACAATTTAATCCATCACAGAGCGCCTGACACCATATCAATCAACCTTTCATCAGCATAGCCTCCCCCCCTACCCGAAAAAAAGGGAGGAAAAAAAAACAATATTTCTGTTCAATCACCTCTGACTGAACCAAGCCTAAAACCCACTGACCAACAGGGAGGACCAGAGAACTCCAGCTGGTTCAGAAATCCTTTCACACGAACACAAGCGGAAAGGAGAACGTGTGTGTGTGTGTGTGCGTGTGTAGGTGTGTGTGGTTTGTGTGTGTGTGTGGTGTGTGTGTTTGTGTGTTGGGGCAGGAAATATTCAGAAAGCGTTTCATATTGACTCCCTATGAGGTGAATATTTGACAGTTTAAATGAGTAAGTAGAGTTGATGCCTTCAAATGCTTAACATTATAATATCATTAACACAGAGAGTTATACAATGACAGTGAAGACACACCATCAAACTGTCCTTCTTTAACTTTAACTGCACGACACTGTAACCCCACCACCTCTCCACCTTACACCCCCTCCCACGGCTCTCCTTTGTTCCGGGAATATAGTCCCTCTTACCCCCTCTGTATCCCACAGGCTGTGGCTCCAGTGGCCTATGATTTATAATTCATAGGGGCCGCTTTTATATGGGACCTTAGTCTACCTGATACCCCGCCACAGGGCCTGTCCTGGGACGGTGGGAGGGGGGCTCTTCATTACGCCTGGCACCGGAGCACTAACATGACACCCACCTCTTTGAAGCACTGTATGTAAATGGGACATCATAATCTATTTTTCCCAGTCAATGCACTGAGTCCTGTTCCCGAAATGGATGCTGTATATATTTTTTTTCTCCCTCCGGCCGGCCATTTTGTTTTTTACCATCTTCCCGTCTCGCTCATCTTCTCTTAGGCTCTTGCTCTTTCCCGACAAACAAATGCAAACACAACACGGTACTTTCCTCGCTGAAAGCTGAGCTGAGCTTCGATCTTTTTTTCTTTCTTTTCTCCAGTTGAGCCTTGCCTTTTTCATGGACATGTGTGCGACGGTGTTCTTTCTTCCTCCAGGACCTGTAAAGCTCAGGTCTCAGCGTATCCACATTACTTCCTCTCTGGTTCACTCTCTGCTCTGACCTCCCTGCATACTAGCGAGGTCTCGAACCCAGGCTGCGCTGTGCGCCGTGCTTCTGGCCTAGGGCTCTACTTGGCCTCCATGCTCCACTGGCTCCCTTAACCCTGGTGAGGCTCCGAAAGGCCAAACACTGTACTTGTTGTGGATGCCCCACAACCCACCAGTGTCTCTGGTGCTGGGATGGGGGTGATGGGGGGAGGGGGGGCAGCTTGTCCTATTGCCAGGAGGAGATCAAATGACAAAGAGCGAGCAGCTCAGCCTGGATCAGACGCGTGTATTATTGTTGTTGTTGCTAAGTGCTCTTGACTAATTATTCCTCCCTCATTTGCAAACGGGGCTGCTGCACATTTACATATCAATGGGGGCGAGCGGAGGGTATGATGTCAAGGAGCGCGGGTTAAGCGTGTGGCTAAGCTTGAGGAGCACAGAGGCCATCATCCCTACAACAAACAGACCCCCCCCCCCACCGCTCGCGCCTCAAGAACCCACATCGCTACCATGACACCCCCTGCTGTGTTAGTCTAATAAACAGACGTAACAGAATGGAAGATAGGCTGTTGTTTGGGCGAGGGTGGGTTGGGGGGGGCGACACAGCGAAGAGCTCTCTGTCAAATCAGCGGGTTGCCCCTGGATTAGTTCAGTTGTAACACGGCCCTGCGCTCCATGGAGATCATTTAGGCAATTATCAAGAACAAGGCGGGCTGTAGTGTTGAACAGCTCACTTCAAAGGCCTACACCCGACGAACAGTTAGAGCACACTGGTCAATTTCCATACAAGACACCCCCTCCCTCCCCGCTCCCCCCCCCCCCTCACTTCTGCTCTGCTTATGCCTCCAGGCATTTTGACTGTGCTAATGAACATAACACCCCCTCCCCACCCCAAACACACACTCCCAGCTACTGTATGATGAGAAGTTCATGATGCGCTCTCTCTCCCCGCTGCCCCTCTCCAACACAAAGAGGCGCAGGCCCCAGTGAAGGACAGCAGTGCCTGCCAGACGGCTGCCTCGGATCTGCCTCCATCAGCCGACACACGCTGAAAGGTTTTAGGGTTTTTAATCAGCCCGAATATTCCTCAGCAATTTGTAAAAGTGATGGGCTGCTGGCATGTGAGGAGCGTGTCACTTCTGAGGTTTTAGTTGAGTGTCCCTCAGACATTGATGGTAAAAGATTGAGGCTCCAGACGGTGCCTGAATCATTAAATTTCAATATTTTTTGTACATTTTAAACAAAGATGTAATTTAAAGTTTTAACTGCGAAAGTAATATTTGTATTTTTCCCTGCCGGCACCCTGGTGAGGGAGAATGCTACTAGATTTGTTTGTTTTTTCTCTTTTCAAATAATCCAAACTAATTGCTCGCTAATTTTGTCTGTTGACTCTGAACTGAGTTATAACTTTGTCTCTGTTGATTTTAATGTCCCATTTCAAAACCTTGAGTCTACCTCTGTGTTTGAAATGTGCTTTATAAATAAATCTGCCTTGCCTCACTGTACTGCCATCTGCAGTGAATAAACTTCTTGACATAAATTAAATAAATAGACAACACAACTACACATTTGCATGCAGTAATACCAACTGTGGACATGAAACTCACATATCAATTGAATTTGGTCAATTTAGCAATCTCACACGCATGTCTTATTTGTCATACAACGTTCAAGTGTGTTATTAGGTTCTAATGTTCCTATTTCTGAAGAAATAATATTCATTTCAAAAGCTTCATTCATGAAAACATAGAGATCAGATTCTCAATTATTACAGCGAAACATTTCTCTCATTTTTCTTTCTTTTTTTTTTTAAATTGCTAGTTTTCTGAATGTAACTGTGTTAGAAACACACGAAGGTGAAAATGAGAAGTCATAATCGTTTTCTTTACTACGTCTGCTCATCCAGAAACACTTCAGAGAAAAGCTAACCCTTATTTCCAAATGTTCTCTCACTCTCTCTCTCTCTCTCTCTCTCTCTCTCTCTCTCTCACATACACACACACACACGGACGGACAATCGCAGACTTACACACACACCCAACAAGCTCTCGTTGACAGTGGACTTTCTAATCAGACTGGGTCATGTTTTATTGTAAAGATCCAAGACAAACATACAAGCAACTGGATCCTCTACTCAGGATAGAGTTTCTAATCATGCACTATAAATTATTCAGCCTCGAAAAAATCTGCCCTCCCCAAATGTTTATTGATGCAGGACAGACAGTGTCAGACCGGTGACATGGATATGGATGCTGCCATCAAAGTTCGGAAGGAGCCACAGGGCGAGGCGGGGGCTGACCCAGGTCAGAAAGCCAAGGAGACACAGCGAGTCAGATGAGAGCAAAGACCTGAACCAGATAATCGATTGACTTTGAGGATGTACTCGAGACATAAAGAGCCGGTGACAGAACGAGACGGAGAAATTAAAGTGAAGTGAAGCTGGAAGATTGGAACAGGAAGTTGCTTGATGATGATCACAGCAGGGGGGCTTCTTAAGGTTCACATTTATTTATTGGAGTTAGCATAAGAGTGACTGTGGCTTTACTTTAAAGCAAAATTATATTTACATTAAATACTTGCGATAGATGGGGCTAAAGTTCATCTACTCAACAGTAGAGACATTTATTTCATGAATTTTAAGAGCATTCTCAATTCTCAGGCCAGTCACGTTAAAACTGTCCAATCTGTCCAATTGTCTTGTGAGGGACAGTGACATGTTGACGCACTCAGAAGTCCATACTACATTATTTCATGAGTACTCTGTGTGGGCTTGATGTGGGCCGATGTTAAAACGCAGCTTTTGTTTTGATCTCAACTACACACATGCAAAGTTTTTGTGGTTGTACCTTGCACATTTGCCAAATTACTCAAAACCACTCCTGTGATTATTCCAAAAACAGTGTCTTCATGAACACACACACACACACACACACACACACACACACACACACACACACACACACACACACACACACACACACACACACACACACACACACACACACACACACACACACACACACACACACACACACACACACACACACACAAAACCTTTTTTTGGGGCTTGCCAGTGGTTGTGACCGCATAAATAAAATAAAGAATTATCAAGAGTTCACACAATTATAAACAACTGACAGCATTTCCCCCGAGCAGCAGCAGTGTGATCACGTGACGAGAGGAGAATTGTCCGACAAGGCTGAGGGTTCAGAGTCAAAGCGTAACGCAAAAGCGCCTATTTGGCAATATTTAACCCGAATGCTAAAAGGGAACCCGAGGCAAACTCTGTGTGATAAAGGTGGCAGCATCTCCAGGTAACACTTCAAATCCACACGAGCACCACAAGAGTGAGGCGGCCCGCAGCGAAATCTAATGTTAAAGATCAAAGTAAGTGCTTCACAGATATCGAGCTGCCACGTCTTTTCTTGTAAAATGTTCGGTGCAATCAGTAACACCGGTGTTGTCACAAGATTATCACCCGGTGGGAAAAGGTCCACACCGTGACATCTCTACAGTGGTGTTTCCACTCAGTAGCAGCATCACAATGTAGAAATACAGCTCCATATAGCTGTGGGTCCCATGTTTTACACTTTAGCTGTGTTTCATTTGAAGTTCAGAAGATATATTTGTGGTTTTATCACCCAAAACCCATCTCTGTGTACTTTTATATCTCCTCCCTTATGCTTCTCTCTGGAGCTCTGGCAAATACAGGTCAACTGCAGGCAAACGCTGGAGCCGATTGGGCGCCAGGGTGAACGTCTGCAGTTTTGCCGCATCCAGGTCCAGTGCAGGCGGAATCCAAGCTAAAACCACAGAAACCAGTGCTGCACCTGCTCAGGAGCAGGATGAGTTCCAGATAACGGATCAAAACCTGCCCACAGCTCAACTTCTAACCAATCCGATCATTGGAAAACCAGAGGGATCAGTCTACAGGATCCTGATAGGGACACAAGAGTTTTAGAGTAAAGTGATTAATAATGATAAACAGCAACAGATAGTTTTATAGATCAGAGGAGTCAATTTGCTATCTTCTAAAAAAAAACTGAGATAGAGATCATCACACTGAATAAATACATCAGAACTCTTATAGCTTCCATAGATTATTCGGTGCTGATGCCTTTACTCTTTTTTCCATCAGTGCAGCACAGAACATCTGTATGGAAGATAATAAGCAGCCCTCCGATGTCTTTATATTATATAAATATCAACACTCTATCAATATTTCTATTATAAAGTAACACTTCATATTGGCTATCTGATATTAACTGCATCTC
Source organism: Pleuronectes platessa (assembly GCF_947347685.1). NCBI lineage: Eukaryota > Metazoa > Chordata > Actinopteri > Pleuronectiformes > Pleuronectidae > Pleuronectes > Pleuronectes platessa. The sequence continues at coordinate 19,032,483 of NC_070626.1, forward strand.
TTCTCCCCTTTGTGCTTTGGCAGCGTGACGAGTCTGACATGGCTGAATTTATCATCATACCCACCGCCATCACCATCACCATCACCATCACCATCATGCTCATCATCATCATCATCATCATCATCATCATCATCATCATCCTGGGTGCATTAACATGTGAGCAGATTTTGAATGTGTCTGGTTGATGTGGAGCTCATTTCAACAGCTTTGCACACTGTAGGGTGGATTATTCTCTAGATTGTATTTTCTAAACTGCCCGTATGTTTTGTATGTGTGTAAAATCGGAGTCTGCAGATTGAGAACGATTAAATGTAGAGAAGCAAAAGCATCAAATTAAATAGAGTTAAAAATATCGAGGTGAAATTGAGCCAATAAACTTGTTTCTTTTACGACCACCAGACTAGGTCATCTGTGAAATGCACATCACTATCTGAATCGCAGCTGATCCTTATTTAAACATTGCTAACTATTGCCATCATTTAGCCTCTCAAGTCTAATACGCCGTCTTGCTGTGCTCTTTCAGTCGGAGGCACCACATCAGCAGATGGGGGAGTGAAAGCATGACATTCCCGTGTGTCGTCTTGTCCTTTAAAAAGATCAGAGCTGGCACCTCTCTCCACAGACCAGGCCCAGGTCAATCATGCAGACTACGCAACAGAAACTGCCTCCATTCCCCACAGGAGCACTCTGACCCTCTCATCTAAATGTTGCATGAATTACATGTGCTGGGTTTCCTGTAGTGAGTTAACCACTGCTGATAAAGACAGATGTTCCTCCTCTGCACTGGGATTTTTCTAAATATAGCTCCCCCCCAGATGGCTATACCCTTCAGTCGCTCTATAAGTCATTGAGTTCATAGACGGAAACTCCTGCACCAGCCGGCCTCACAGCGATACAGGTTAACATAGGCTGAGGATGAACATGTTACAATTAGATGTTGGATTGTGGGAACATACACAGCTCAGTGGACTTTGGTCTTTAAGAGGGGATGTGACACTGGGAGTTGATATCAAACATTTGCACCCCCCAAATCTGTTATGACACTCCCCTTTAAATATACGGCTCAATAAAGATGAAATGCAGTATCAAACATACCAAAATATTGAAGTGCTATAAAGACGCTGGCATCACCTCAACTTGGACTCAGCTTCCAGGCCGTGCTAGAAGACTCATTCACTCATTAGTACAATATCTGTCAGGTTGAAGGCTGGTCGAGGGCCAACAATTATCAGTTACCATAAGTCTTGTGGAAATAGTGGCAGAGTGTTTAATAAATGCAGACATGTAGATAACCAGCGCACATGATCCAAATGCATTAGATATATTGCCTGGAAGCAAGCGCCACATTATGTCGTGTAATCCCCCGGATCTATTTCAGTAATTGTGTTGCATTACTTCTAATTATGCAGCAGCATTGATAATCCTGTTAATACCAATCAGATAGAAAGCGGAATAAAGAGTTAGGGAGGGCAAGCAGAACGAGGAAGAGGAGGATGAGGGAGAACACAGTCGTTTTAAATGGCAATAGGATGCTCAGAGGACGATAGAATGTAAACAAATGTACCAATTTATTAAAAAGTAGGTATAAGTAATGTGGCAGATGTAATGTCAGAGCCAGACAAGAGGCCTGATTCTATTGATGTTCTATTCTATTGATAATGATCCTGATAATTTTCTCAGGATGTGGGATCCATTGCCACGAATTACCGTGCAGACGTTCATGGTCCCCAGAGGTAGAATCCTACTGATTTTAATGATCCCCAAACATTTCCACTTCCATGAGGCTGACAATCCCCTGATTTGCCGTCACCATCAGATGAAAATTATAATGAGTTATGACCAAAAATTGGTCAAACTAATCCCATAAACCTTTGAATTAAGTGCTTATGATCAAATCTTAGCATGTTGAACTACAAAGCTGAGAAGATGAACATGGTAAACCGGTTTTATATGAGGGTGTAAGCATTGTCATCTTGAACATGTTAGCATGCTGAGTTCAGCATTAAAGCCAAAGCTAGTTTCAGACAGATGCAGTTTCTTGTCAAGCAAATGCACATGCACCCACATGAGCACCCATGGATATAGTGGTCTTCAAAACGAGTGGTCAGGCACACCAGTAGCACATTCCCACCATCAGAAAGGGATTTTTGACCATCAAAACAAGCTCTGATGTTGATGGTATTTTTGGTATTTTAAAGTAATTTTTTGGTGCATTATCTAAACAGTAAATATGCCACAAAGGAGGGTGAACAATACGTGCACACTCTGCCTGCTACACAACGGTGGTCTTATTTTTAATTCTTTTTCTTTTTCATATTGTCTTTTGTATTTATTAACCACTTTATTAACTGCTCAGGCTGATAAGAGTTTTAGTTATACGTTTTGTATGAACTGATGGACAGACAGAGTTGGTCCCTGTCCCCTCGCTCTCCGAATGGTGATTACACACTTCCATTCTTTTCATCCCTCAACCCCCCCTCTCCCTGTCCCAGCCCAGCGTAGAGACGCTGCCAAAATCTGATTATATTAAACATGAGGCTGGACAGGGATCTGATGGAGAGGTGGTGATAAAAAGGCCACATAGAAAATGGATGAAAGGCATAGAAAATAGATGCAGATCAGCAGTGGAGGCAAATCCCTCCTGTGTCCATCCAAATGAGTCCGAAGGGGACCAAACAAAATGGCCTCCCTTTGCCCATTTACAATTCAAGTAGCCCTGTCACACAGCATGGGATTAAATATCAGAAATATCCTGCATTACGTCCATAATGCTTCATTAGCGCTCTTACAGGAAGCGCTGCAAGACAGCACTGACATGAGAGAAATAACTGAATGAAGGGAGGAAGTGTCTAAAGCAGAAAGTTAACTTTCTCTTATTTCCTCTTTGTTTGCCTGAGGAAGGATGTTAGTGGAAGAGAGAGGAAAACTCAGGCAATGCTTGAGCTCCTTCATCCTGCTTATTACAGTGCCGCCCCGGCTCTCTGTCCTCAAGCCTTTCTGCGCCTCACTATTTTAACTACACCTGTCATTTGCGGTCCAGTCATTTTACCTCTCTGCTCGGCTTTCTTTCCCCGCTTACAGGGACTGCTAACTGGGCCTGTCTGTCATGCTGGCTGGGGCTGGATCGCGGGCTGAGGCTGGGGCGGGGGCAGATTTAGGCTCGGGTGGATGGTGAGGCTGGGGCAGGCGAGGGCGGGAGTAGTTTCGGCGGGGGGGGGGGGGGGGGGGGGTTGTAATGAGCTTGCGGCAATGCAGGGCTATAGGAGCACTGCGTGGTTCTTCCTCCACTGTGAGGCATCCATCTTAACAACTGCGGAGATGCAGGAAGAGGAGATCTGCTTCTCACTCGCTCCTCTCTCCATTCACTTTCTGCCTCTTCGTGTTTCATGTTAAAAAACGATGGATTTAAGCAGTAATTCACATTAATACATGGAGCTGACTGCCTGATGGTGAGTGAGCTGCATTCTGCCTGCATGCAATGATGTCAATAAAGTGGGAATCAACACACTGTTGAGTAAACGGGTGGAAACAGGCACTGGGGGAAATTAAAGATGACATGTTATGTTAGGATGCAAAACATAATTACCTGTGCACCACACCAGCCAGCACACATTCATTTATATAAGCAAAGCGTTCCATATTATTTAAATAAAGCCGCTATATGTTTTTCTGAATTTATGTTTATGAGTCAGCTGTTTTATGGGTGCTATTTACTTTGAGAGTTTTTAATTAGGCCACATGCACTTTAAGGTTCCCCACAAGGAGAATTTCATTAATCAACAGTGAATTAGCATGCACAAGGGGAAACATAATGCCTGAGCCGAATGCAGCAGAGTAAAACTAACAAGTAGAAACTATGTCACATTAGATTTGACTGTGTCTATGTGCAGATATTTAAATGACATAGGATTTAAGTTTAACAACCACGTTATTTTAGAGCCCATCATTCGTCGAGCTTGAGAAGACAACAAGACAAGTACACAAATATTAACTATATACACACAAACACTCAAATAAAGAACAAAACAAAAAATCCAGGTAGAATTAAAAGTGTAAAGGTAAGACTCCATTGACTGTAATGCACCGCCACTGACTATACTTGCATTTAAAGGCAGAACATAGCAATAGCACTGGAGAATATGAGAAGAAATGAAGGAGAGAGAGAGAGAGAGAGAGCCACTCGTTAGCTTTGAACTTTCGCCGAACACTGAAGACTGGATAAACAGAGAACCAAGGGGCGGCGTGTCTGTTTCTTCAGCGGCTTTCTACCTTCCTGGTGTTGCTTTATTATTTCATTAAGTGTAAATCCTGTCAGTGCCATTCCACCCCCAGCCTGGTCCAATCCTGCCACTCCACCCTCAGCAGGTTAAATTATAATTTAATTACCAGGCCTTAGCTGCATAAGCTGCTTGGGAGCACTGGCCCCCCAGAATAATTTGAAAAGATGGTGTCTCCCCTCATCTCCGTGCTTCTGATCCACCAGACCTGGGTCCCCTGGAGGCCCACTTCAATATCCCAACTAATCATCTTTCTCAGATTAGGCACCTATTACAGAGAAATATCAGTAATTAAGTTTGAAGGTAGCAAGGGGGAAAAAAAAACTATTGTTTGAGAATTATTTTTAGGCCTTTTTTTTATTTTTCTTGAGGAGCTGTAGGTGAGCCCTGAGGAGATCTTTCTTCAAGCTATTACTATCTCAGGCTTCACTGTATCTGTGGTGCAGCACTGTTACTTTATCAGGGTCCTCCAACCACATTATCACAACCTTTGAAATTGAAGCCTGTACCCTGTGAGCTATGTCACCGTGTCACCGCTTAGGAAATGATAATCAATCAGATCTACTGTGCACACGGAGTTAATCAGCGATCCTGAGGTTATTCTTAATCAATGAATCTTAAACTGCCCGATCAGCATGAGATATCAATTTGACCATGAAACCTTTTTTTGTCCATTTCAAATTCTACAAATAAGTTATTATTAATGATAGTTTTAATCACATCATTTGGCAACATGCTCACAACTGGCGAGCTGTACAAGTGTGCCAGCAGTTGACACATTAAGCAGCAGCAAACACTAAGCAGTTTTCTCCAATCCAGACTCAGAGAGAGACATGGGTTTTACATGTATAGTAAAGTGACATGTGGAGGGGGGGGGGGGGGAACTCGGAATCTGTGACGGTGATGTTGTGTCAAACTCTTAGAAGCAAGAAAAACAAACCTGTAAATCAGCCCTGACAGTCATTGAGAGGGACAATGACAACTATGTTTTATTGTGTTGCAAACACAGAAGAAATATCTTTTCATATGAACTTCCTTTGTCTGCATTTATTTGAATGTAAATACAACTCAGCTAGTCCCGGTTTATTATTCCTTGTCAGATGATCTCTCGCCAAGGATGAATCATTCATGAGGGGATTTATTTTCAAAGAGAAATAAAATCATAAACTCCTATGGCACAGGTTGTAAAAACACTAGATAATCAGTTCAGTCGCACAATAATGGTGTAATTTTCTCCGAGCTAATTTGACACCACAAAATTGGGATTTTCAGCCCAAAAAAGGCATTATGCCAGACGGCGGGGAAATGTAATTTGACGAAAAACAGAGATCTAATACAGTTTATAATACGGCTGAAAAGCAGAGAGTGCTAATTTGCTATTCATACTGCTTTCATAACATAACTACACTTTAGTTTAACTCAACCATGTCAGAGTATAAAGCTCTGTTAAAAAAAAAACACCAAAATGAAAGGGGCCCTTTTAACACTGATTTTTTTCCTTGTGAGACAAAGATAAGTAAATACAGAGGAGATAATGAGTAGACTGGAAAATGAGCGTCACCACTCTGCACTGTTCAATCTTCAGGACAATTGCAGCATTTTGGGTAAAATTGCTCACAAGCCCCCAAACCCCCTACCGCCACCACACCCCCATGCCTATCACACACACAGATATACACCTCCAGCACACACACACACACACACACACACACACACACACACACACACACACACACACACACACACACACACAAGAACACTCACTCATCTTACCCTATAATCCTTTGGCAAAGCCCTCTCTGTCCATGCGGACCCCCCACCCAGAGGGACCCTGCCAAGGCAAATTAGAGAGGGGGGGGTGCAGGGGTGGCTTTTGTTTCGTAGCACTCTGTGAAAAGGGGAAAAAAAAGTCCAAATTATTTCTTGAGCTGGAGCAATTTGACATGCTGCGATAACTGCTCTGTCAGAAACTTCTTTGACATATCTGAAAGAAAAGATTTTTTCACCACAAAACAAGGGCGTCGTTTAGAAACAGTCCTCAAAAGAGCCACAAACTCATTAGGCTGTTTAATTAGGGCCTGTTGGCGTTTCCCTCCAGCTATCTCTCCTCTCTGCGGAGGTAAAGGTAAAGCAAAAAACAAACTGGTCCCATTAAAAGAAGACCTGGCTCTACAACCCAATTCTGTTTCACTCTTTTTTCCATACATCTCACCCTTTGGCACGTCATCTCATCTGCCTTTTACCTGGTCCCTTCCCTTTTGTACCTGGCCTTATTCTGTGCCTACAAGAGCCATCTCCCCTCTCCCCCCACCCTCCACTCAATCAACCAGTCTCTCCCCTTTGTATTTCCTCCAAAACCAATAAGTTGGGCTGTTGTCTTGCTGTTATCATCAGCCCTTTGTGTAGGTGGCCCACTTGTGTTCTTAGGGAAGTGATGTTGTTTGACCACAGTTCACTCGCTGCCTTTCCCCCGCTTGCAAACAGTCACTTGTGGAGCCAGAGCTGGCCACTATAGGATGTACAATCACAGAGCAACAACACATAAGCAATCAGATTCACTGACAGAGAGAAAAGGTCCTGTTCATTTCTGGGTGTCTTAGCAGATTAAGAAAATAGAGTCAGCCTGCAAATACAAACTATAGTTTGTGTATCACAATGTTTTCCACACACACACAAACACACACGAGTAAAGATTGAAATAATGGAGGTTAACTCAGAGAAAAAACATCATATGAGAGCCATGAGATGTATGAATGCAATTTTTTCCTTTCATGAACAATAAGCTCTCAAATTAATGTGTCATTGGATATGGTTCTACAAGGAGCCGATCTTTGTGGACCGTGTAGACCACCATAGGCCGAAATGAGATGGTCAGTGTTTCCAGGATCGGTGTCCCCAGTTCATCCCTGGACACAATGAGAACGTTTTAATGCTTGTTGGTTTCTTTAACATGTGTATCTGATACTCAAGCATTGGACGTCTCATCGCCTGCCAGTGCCATCACCTCGGAAAGACAGTTTGTGAATCCTGGGGCCAGGAAGGGTCCACTCATTTGAACCCTTCTCACTGAATTCTGGACACATTTGTAGCCCGCTCTTGAAATGGGTCTAGCCACGCAGCTGTGATGCAATCGGTCTTCATACGCAGCCTCCTAAGGATGCAGCTCCTGAATTGAGAGAACTATTGTTGTGTCCCTTGTCACCTCAGTCAAAGTACAGTCCCTTGCAGTATCTATGTCAACAGATTCAAGGAACGCAAACTGAAAATGACACATGGACATGTTTTACAAAGACATTACGGGAATTTTTTGATGATTCAAATTCCCCCAAACTCAGCAAACATTGCCGGAAATCAACTTGAACTTGACATTAAAGTCTTACACGTTGACAAAATGAGATGAAATAACTCCACGCTGAGATGACTTTGATTGAACTCGCCTAACTTTTAGGTCTTTCACGAAACAACACTGTCCTTATGGCCAGACATCCCCATCCTTTACAAAAACAACACCCTGTCATCTTCTCAAGACCGGAGCGCTAAACAGGAAATTTGACTTCTACAGATCCAATTACGTTGGCTTTGCCTCACCTCTCGCTGTTGCACCATGCAGCAAACCATGCAGATAGAGCTCTATATCTCCCTCTGCCCTGTACAAACAGGGATGTCAGTCATTATTCTCACCTGAAGGAGAAACATCCCCCCAAAAAAAGATAATCTCAAACATATTTGTTATACACTGTTCTCAATAACTTACTTCGCATTTGTTGCGTTTTTGGAAAACACTCAATATCTAAATCAAATTGTGTCACTCAATACATCTTTCCCACCCTCTTAGATCAATGTATTTTACATTCTTCATCCTAGTCTGCCAATATCAATGATGGAAGAATATCAATAATGACAGCTACATTTGTATCTGTATCATTTCAGCAGTAAAATCTATTCCTCTCCTGCCCTCTACTCCCTCTTCACCCGCCAGCAGCTACACAGCTCATGTTCAGCCAGGCGAGCACAGGATATTAGCTTCTCTACCAGCAAATTTGCTTTTCACATCTATTTCTTTCTTCTTCTAACCAGTTCTTGGATGGCTTGTTATTGAGCTTAGTGTCCACAAATGCCATTGATCCAAGCCACAACTGGGATCCATACTCGGGCACTTTAACACTCTCTCAGCGTGTTAGTAATACTAATCCTGCTCCACCGGCAGGCCCATTGATTTTATAGATTTCCCCCAAAGTTGTGATAATGATATATCATTGTTAAATTTGGTAGAACAAACTGCTTTGCCAATCTATCAATGCGCACGGAGGCTCTGATTCAAAGATGGCCTGCGAGTCCAGCAGCCTACATAGAACACTTTAGATTTCACCGTCTACCTTCCTCTGCAATGGAAGTAATCAATTTCATACGTAAGTGCACACACCTACACGCTGTATACAGAAAAAGGATCATATAAATACAAATCTCATACAACCTAAATTTAGGATACAATCATACCCCCCCAGCCCACCCCCACTGGTTTTATCAGAGAGACCTCCTGTAGGGGGCAAGATGTGATGGGTGGCACTCGGACTAAAGTACCACCAAAACACACAAATTACAGGGACAGGACTAGACCTGCGGAGGGGAACTGCAGAGAAAAATGAGAAGAAAAATGTTTACTGTGAAAGCATGCTCATATTAAAGCTGATGAAACATGAGCAGGGAGCAGAGCAGGCGGAGGTGAACGATAGGACTGGGGAGGCTGTGGGGCTGGGGGGGGGGCTCGGGAGGGGTGGTGGCGTGGCAGAGGGATGAGCACGGGGAATAGCGAGGCCTGGAGAGGGAACTAATGGGCAACACGGCAACAGTTGAAACTGGAGGCGCATCGAGGCAGCAGTGGCCTGACACAGCTGAAGGCCTCGGAGGAGTGCCAGGCCTATTAGAGCAAGATAAGGGCCTGTTTGGAGAAAGCATCCTCTCAATGGTGCACTGGCATGGGCATCAATTAAAGAGAGAAAATATGACATGGAAGTAGGAGTGCATTAAATAAAAACAACAAACTGCCAGGGCCGCTGCCCTCCCCTCTGAAGGCCTGGGAAACGGGCAGAGAGCATCAGCGCTGAAATATGGTCGATTTATTCTCCACAGCATTGTCGAGGTGGGGGGAGAGTATGATGAGGTGCAATGTAAAGGGTAGAAAAAGAAATGAGTCTAGATGCCTCCTGGACACAGAGCTGCACAGGCAGATGAAAGATGAGAGACACGGAGAGACTCACCTAAAAAAACTCAACCGCAATCTTTGCAGGGGGAAGAAGAAGAAAAAAAACTTGCCGGTAGATGACTGCTGTGATAACTAATTTAGCTTTAATTCAGCTTCCATTTCTTCCCTTTAAGCCTAAAGGCAGGATGTGATGTGCTAGACTGGCCTAGATTCTTTACGGACATGGAAAGCAGCCATCACATCATTTGACCTGTCTGAAAAAGCAAACCGAATTAGAGAAATGACACACTAATTGGCGACAAACCCTGAACGGTCTCCCCCCACGTACCATCACAAAAGTGTTTTTTGCTGTCTAAAGAGGTCAGGCCCCGTCATCACCCACGGGCTGTTTCACATCTCCAGCCCCGTGTCCTCACAAGGTGCTCGTCCACTGCCCTCTGGAAGGAGGTGTGGGTGGCAGACGGCCTTCACGAAAACACCAGTAAACAACAATGAGCCGAACTGACACACGCTGCGGTTGAAGGGGGGGAAGAAACAGTGAGATTCTGCTGTTTTTGTTTTGAATGTATGTAGGCTTTTCTTTTGGTTCGGTCTGGGTTAATGTGATTTCTGTTCCGCCTGTCGGTTCCAGAGACCCGGCTTTGTGAGCAGTGGTCAGGTGAAGCCTGGACTCAGCCCCCTATGGCTATTAGTGTGGAAAGAAGACAACCCAATAAACAGAGAAAAGCTTGATGTGCACAGGTCACTGCACAACCAGCAGTCAAAAAGCATCTTACCCTACAGATTGTTAAAGCGATAACGTGCAGTGGGAATCTGAGGACCTTAATTAACGGTCACTCTCTGTGAGGAGATATTGGGTTGATTCGAAAGGCAGTGCCGGCACAGATATGGGCACGCTCACAGGGAGATGTCCTGGATGTGAAGATCTTCAGGCTAAAGAGAGAATCAGGACAGTTTGCAATCTTCTGCTTTAATGGTATTCATTAATAATTGTTTGGGGCTTTCCAACTCCTCTATCGCCTTCAACGCCATTTCCGCCACTTGTCATCTCCTGCTCTTTAAGAGGAACAGAGAGTGGAGCCAGCAGGAACTCTTTAAGGATTTGACTTGCAAAAAGCACCTCATATATTGTTTATGAAAAACAAGCAAAGGTTCCCCTCCCTTCACCTCACTCCGAGCATGTTAGGTTTTATTTGCTTATTTTTAGGCTGCCACTAGTTAGGCAGAGGCATACCTGTCTGACTACATCCACACAAATGAAGACAGACTGTGTCCTCATCGTCAAAACCTATTCTATTCACATTAAAAGATTCTCGGGTGACATCTTCAGCTGACTCAAAGAAGCTGCATTTTGTACTTGGCCCCTAAAGAAAAAAACATAAATATGTGGCGGGGGATTTAATATTTAAAAAAAATGCAGAAAGTGCCATCAAAACATTTAAATAATATTGGGGGAAAGAAGATTTTTAAAAGAACCTGTCACCATGTGTCAACGTGATCCGTCCTGCAGGAACCGTCTTTTGTTAGGGGGAATGTATGGAAGAAAATATGGAAGAAAAGGGGAGTGTCAGGAAATTACCCTCCGTAATTGGCATCCCGATCAAGGACAGCTCTGTCAGCCGAACAATACAACCTTTAATTCATCAGAACTCATTATGAGCCGCGGCTATAATGCCAGAAGATATTAGAATAAATAGTGACAGGGAGCAAGGGATTCAAACACTCTGCTGCTGAACGGTTTTGTTGACTATACTTGAACAACTCAGGAGAGTGACAGAGGGTGTGTGTGTGTGTGTCGGTGGGGGCATCTACTGTACCTCTTTGTGTGTGTGTGTGTGTGTGTGCGTACGTGTGTGCGTACTCATCCTAATGACAACCTCGACAGATAAAAATGACATTGAGCAGAGGACAATATTAATACAGATGGGTGTCTTCTTCCTTCGCCTCGCTTTGACTGTGAAAGGGCACAGAGAGATGTGAACTTGTCTGAGGGGCCCGGGTCCACCACATCCATGCTTTAACATGGGTGGCCCCCGGGAGGAGCCCGCTCAACCCCCGTGTCCACAGCAGATAATGGACAACTTACAGCTGAGTCGGCAAGTTTGGTGTTTGGAGTTGATGGCATGGACTGACAGGAGAAAGCCTCTTTGACTCCATTATTTATCCGGGCGGAGGCGCGTCAGCAACGCGGTGACCAGAGGAGCACCCATCTCCACGCAGTGTGGGTATGTTTGTGTGCGAAGGAGACGGGGGTCAGGTGTGTGGAGTAGAGGGATTCAGACAAGGTAAGTCACATTTCTCATTGTCAACATCTTAAACCACAGTGTCACTGTCACAAACACAGCAGAAACAAGGAGGACATCAGATCTCCTCTGAAATACGAGGCAGCTCTCATAACTATGACTTGGAGTACAATTGTATTCAATATCTGTGGCTAAAGTTTCCGTAGCTAAAAGACTGTTTTATTATCTAAGTTTTACAGGATTTAAAGAGCGAACTATTACTTTTTCATTTAACAAAATATGTCAAACAGTACAATGTGTAAAGGACTTCACTTAAATTAAATCAGGACATATTCTACAACTAGAATAGCACTCAAGTTCTTCTAATCAAGGCACACTAAATACACACATTCATAGATATCACTCCCCACAATATGACAGATATTTTCTATTTATAGATACTTGCATTATTCCCTGGGAAATTAGTGAAATCGTCAAAACCACAATGTTAAAGACAGTAAAAAAAGATTCCACGATCCTCCCCACTCCAGATCCACACCAAAATGTACTGGGTTCTTTCCTGACCGATCCCACATCCTTCCACTAAGTTCCGTGGTAAATCGGCCATTTTGCTTTTTTGTAATCCCGCTAACTAACAGACAAACTAGCAAACATGAAAACTTCCTTGGTGTAGGTAAAAAGTTCAGGAATGTGAACAAGAATTCAATGCCAACTTCTACTCAGTTTTTTAAACTTCAAGCTATTTTGTTGTTGATGAACGTCTTTAGAAAAATTCTACCCCAGGGAAGTTATACGTGACATACATGATAATATTGAATTTATTTATTTCCGGACTTTGAGTTTATATTAAATCAACAGTACCAAACTTATGTTAAACTCATTTCTGGCCTGTGACTCTCCATCATTTGATCAACACCTCTGAGTAAACACATTTGGTGTTATGCATATTGATAAATGATTGTATTCATCCTGCAGAGTTTATGTGCAGCAGAGAACTGACACTAACGGTAACGAGGAATGAATTACAGCAGAACATCAAGGTTTATTACATGACAGTAAAGACACAACATCCACTATACTGCTATTAAGATGGCCCCCTTACGATTCTGCCATTTACTTATTTGCACTGAACCCAACAAAGACTACATAACGCCGCCCATGTGGGTGATTTTTGCCGGCCGGTGGACAAGTGACCTAACAGCTCTGATGTGTGTCCGGCCACGGCACAGACGTCAAATCAGCTCTGTCACTATACCTCCGCTGCTGGATTTCCGCATAACAACAACAATGCCTTTTCAATTTCACATTCCTACCGTTTATACAAAACGGCAAGGTGGAATAACGGCACGCCATTCCTATCGGCTCCGATCAGCGCCACACACCTTTGTTTAATCTGCCTGTCCCCGGCTCGCCTCAGCCCCATTTCTCCCCTGCAGACAGTGAAGACAGCTCCTCCGCTGCCAGGCAAAGACTCTCCTCTTACTAATCTCTTCGAACACCACTGCAGCACAAAAAAAACCTTCTTCTGAGCCCCTGTGAAATATCTGTGAAATTAGCGAGACATGCTCAAGTCTCTGTGCAGAACCTCTTCTCACCTGGAAAATGAGCCCGTGCATTTACCATCTACTCTGATACAGGTAAAATGGACGCCGCGGCGACATGGCAGCTGAAGAGGCGCTATGCTTCTTGTAAGGGATCAAATTGTCCTCAGCACCGCTCCCGTCTTTATTACCCGGACTACTCCACTGGAGATAGTGAGCGGCTTCATTGTGCAGTTGATAGAGCATCTCTCATTAGCTCCCCGTGTGTGGAGCAGAGTGAAGCCAAGGCAGGTTTTTATGGCTAATCTGATATATGGTGTGAGGACACTGCAGTCTGGCCCCAGACAGAGTTACAGACAGAGGTCACTGGGGTCCCGGTCAGGGAAATGACACACATGTGTCCACACACACACACACACACACACACACACACACACACACACACACACACACACACACACACACACACACACACACACACACACACACACACACACACACACACATAAAGCACATTGAGTGATGCACAAATAAACTGGATGATCGTAAGTTTTGTAATGGCAAAAAATATTCTAAGTATCCACTACTGCAAGATCTAGATTGTCTTACGCCCTGCTTGTGATCTTATTTAACCATTCAGCTTCCAAACCTGCATTAACCAGCTTATAAAACGTCAGTAGAAGCTATTTAGGGCTACACAGGTCACTAACCACCCGTTGTGGCCTAATACTGTCATTTGCACCTCCACACATGGGTTCTCCAATTGTGCCACTGAACCCACCGTGTGCACGCCCACACACAGTTGCAGATTATAAGGACAGGGCACGGTGGGGACTGACACTCAGCACAGAAGCTCATTATCACCTTCCACCGGCTGTGAATGGCTTCCTGTCCTGTGCACCACGCAGGACCCTGACTGTGGGCTGCTGTAGCCAGTCACAAAGAGGGGAGGCTCTTCTGGTGGTTTGTCTGGGCTTCGCTGGCCCCAGACCTCAGCGCCAGCCAGCTTTAGCATTACTGGAACTGCTCTCGAGGATGAAGACATGAGCCGAGAAGAGGGCAACTCTACCAGTCAAAGCTGGCAGGTATAATTGCACTGAAAATCACTCTAAATCTGCTCCTAAAGGATCCCAGGGCATGGGAAATGTCAAGCCGGGTCCCATACAGTGAAATATGTTAAGAGTGGTGTTGAGCTTCACAAAAACACACACACATACACATGTGGTTTCACATGCACAAACACACACTTCTCATACTCCCCCACATTCGATTACACACTCGTTCACACACTCACAAGGAGCATGTGCGTACATTTTATGTAGACACACACACACACACACACACATTTACCAGCGAGAGGACAGATGAAGCTGTAGGGCTGATTCTGCAGGTTTTCCTCTCGGCATCAAGTCCACTCAACTGAGAAGACATTTCCTCATTAGCCAACCTCAGCTTTAGACAGCTGTGGGGCTCAGAGAGTGTTCATGACTATATATATGAAGGTGTGCACAGCATGTGTGTGTCTGTGTCTGTGTGTGTGTGTGTGTGTGTGTGTGTGTGTGTGTGTGTGTGTGTGTGTGTGTGTGTGTGTGTGTGTGTGTGTGTGAGGATCATAGTGCACTGCATGTGCGAGGGTTTGCAAAAGAATGGAGGCTAGGAAAGAAGAAAGAGGGTCCACCACTGAGCAAAAGAAGCAGATAAGAAAAACAATCAAATCATAGTGAACAGCGTTTCAGCGTGTGCACTCCAGCAGTGGTGAGAGGTCTGCCAGCTTGACCTGCAACTCTGACCTAGCATCTGTATGTGTTGCTACCCCTGACTGCCAGAGGTGCTGGGCTGCGCGTCCTCTACTTCCCAGAGTCGACCAGGCTACGTTCCTAGGCCAGCCAGAGAGTCAAGGCCGGGGCCAGAGTTCCATGAGGTGCTCCTTGTTTTAGCCTCCCCTGCCCCACCACAGAGCAAGAGAGATGAGGGGATATGTGAGCAATAAATCACTAAGTGCCTCACCTTGGGTCAACGATCACACCAAAGGCCACTGGCAATCTCTGTTTGAAGCACTGCATTTGCTGCTTCAGGGCTTTGCTCTCTGGCCTTGCTATAAATCAGCATACACCATCCCACCCGCATCTTTTTCTCCAAACAGCCCGCTCCTAACTAAAGGTGCAGTATTATTTGTTAAACCCTCCAGTTTCTGAAAGCGTGCAGAATAGAAGAAGGCAAGCAACGGACAGTTTTCAATCCACATCAATGCTCGAAGGTTTGAAAGCTGTTTTTATTTAATGCATTAAAACAAATTAGGGGAATATTCTTATATATTTATTTTAAAGTATTTTAAATACATCAATTAAGAAATTTAAAAAGCTAAATTACTTCTATATAGATGTATTATAGAATTACACATATTCTTAATAGCTAAAAAGGAAGCTAGGACAAAATGGAGTGAATGTCTTAAGCACTATGTTCGGTGCCAGCAAAGATAAAAAAAAAGATAATTAAAGTTTAAAATATTGCAGTAACACTACTGGTCCATGTGATGAGGAGCTAATCCCAGTGATAGTTGACTCCAAAATTGCATTGTGTCCCTTTATTGCCTCTGAAACAAGTTCCACTTTGCCAAAAATAGAGCTCACAATGTCAACATTTGACACAGCTGTATAGTCATCATGTGTGGTGTCAACAAACATGGATCTCCTGATGAAAAAAACACGTGTCAAGAAGAATTTCCTTTTTGGTCTCCTTCTTGAAAACCAGAAAGTCAATCAGTTTTTAGAGGAGACACGATGATGGCGCTCACCTTGGTTTATTTTTGTCTTTACTCCGGCTGGACAATTTTCGACTCTCATTGTGAAAAAGTCACTTCTGCCACGAAAAGTCATTTAAGGAAAGAGACTTAATAAAAGCTAAATTAGTTTTGATTGACCAAGATCAAAACAAAAACAAATCCAACCTAATTACATGGTTTAAAGTTGTGAATTGGGGTGGTCTGGTTCATTTTACACGGCCCAAACGGTAAAAATAAATAAATGCAACTAAAGTGTCTAGAACCAGTTTCCTGTTACTCAAGGCAAATGCTCTGTCAGGGTGGTCTTACATAACAGAAAGAGAAACCCAGCTGCTGAGTCATATCTGCTGAGAATCTGAATGTTGCACACACCTCTGCTCAACAGTTCAACAAAAATCATAATTAAGGACACCCAGATCTGAATATGATTAGCTTCCCCTTCCGCATCTCCACGACTTATCTGAAGAACTGTGTGTGACTTAAGTCAGCAAACCCGGAACTGCGGCATCAGAGACCGTCTTTATTGTGAAAAGGTGCGCTATAAAAAATAAAAGAGAAGAAATCCCACTTAGGGAGCCAGCTGCCTGCAAACTCTCTTTGTCCCCAGCCTGTCCAAAAGACAAGTCTGTCAGGCTTGTACTGCCTTGAGTGTGACTGTTCTCCTTCTTTTCCCTTCCCTCCGTCTCTCCTCAGGTGTCATAATGGCAGCAGACCAGGCCTTGATGGCGGTGAGATGGGAGTAATAAAGAGTGATCCATGGGGAGCAGTGTGGGGGTGGCACATGTGTGGTATTGCCGTATCACTATGGAACAGCAGGCCTCTGTGCTGCAGGAGAATGCTTTCACGCTGAAGGAATGCTGCAGGTGATACATACAATTACATGACATCTACAACTCTGACAGGCTGACACCCACTGCGGCCATGTTTGTATGTGCGTATATGGGAGCGTGTGTGTGGGTGTATGGGTGTGTTTGTGTGTAAGGGGGGGTGAGCAAACTTGCCAATAGAAAACAATAGAGAATGAAAGAAAAAGAGAACATGTGAGTCTTTAATAAAAACCAAGCGAATGAGAATAGAAAATGAGGGTCCAGATTCATTACCCACAAAAAACGAACATCCTATTTGGACTGGAAAATCAGTTGTCTCCCTCTCAAAAGGATCTGCATCAGCCATTCAGACTGAATCCTGGAAATAATCAGAACACTTGGGGAGGAAGAATAAAGATTTTTTTATGGAGGAAAATCTACGCTGGCACAGTTTGGCTTCAAATACGCTCATGATTGAGGAAAAAAAAAGGGGGAGGTTGAGAAAGTGTCAAAGAGAGGGAGAGAATAAGTAAGAGTAATTTTACTTCTTCTATTAACCTGACGTGATTACAATAGCCTTAAGGGCTGCCTTATTTCATGGAATATTAAATTCAAATGCAGCTCAAAGGAAGGACAGTCGTGAAGAGGGGGAAGGGACACTACATCCTCTCAATGAAGCCCCAGCAAGCGTCTACTGGCCGACAGACCTTCAGTGCAAAAAAACTGTCTTTCATTACATTATGTGCTCTGCATAGTTTTATAGCACCACCTAATAATAAGTGTATATGATTATTATCTTGTATATCAATTCATGCAATAAGACCTCACGAATGCTGGAACCTATGAAAACCTGAAGACACGTCTCTCCTGAGCTGGAGTGTCCATGAAAACAGATCGTACATAAAAGAAATTGCATCAAAAATTAATAAAGCAAATCCTGTGATATTTTCTTTTAAGACTCCAAACAGACCGTCTTTATAATAACCTTTTACTGGCAGAAATATTGCATTTGATTGTAAATACACTTTAACAAACTAATAGCAGTTGTGGTGTGGGCAGGGCTATTTTTAATTGATTGCCATAAGCCCAAAGTAAAAAACACATCATAAATAAATAATGTATTTTCAGCACTTTCACAATAGGCCAGTAATGTCAACTGTAGGATTTCAGAGAGTCGATTGATTTTTCAAGCATAAGGTCAATTTTTACGGAAGAGTGGTTACAAGCTGCAGTGGAAACAGTTGTTCTACTTTAGGAACCACAGGAAAGCATGTGACCGACACAGATTTCATGGCTACTGGCTTTTTACCTTGTTACTATAGTATTTAGTACAACACACCTCAGCTCAGCCAGTATTTCAGTTGGTCCTATGTTTATCTGTAGCCCTTAAACATTGCAAGGACGATAAGGTCTACACATATTGTGATCCATCCATCGGCTTCACTGTTTTTTCCTTTACAGGATGTGGTGCGGTGTTTAGTAAAATGGTTCTGCATTTAAATGAACAGCATGTTCTTCCTCATGTCTTAGGTTTCCTCCACTTCTAATACCTCTGTACTCATAAGTGTGAATATAAGCGTGGCTGAATTGTTTATCTCTGTATGTCAGCCCTGTGATAGACTGGCAGCCTGTGCATGGTGAACTTCAATGTCAGCTGAGATTGGCTCCAAGCCACTTGCAACATGTTATAGTCTGCTTACAAACTAGACTGTGGATTTGAGTCCCCATCGGAATCAAGTTGGACAAATTTTCTCTGGGGTTTGGTTGGGTTCACACAGAAAAGTGCAAGATCCAAACCGGACTTGATTCAAAACAATCTGATTATGAAAACATAAAACAAGAAGATGCATAAAAACTATAAAAAATACTTGCTTCATTTCTACAATTTAAATAAAATGCATACATACATCCTGTGACAATAAAATCCATTGAAGCAGCTACTGTAATAATTTGCAATGGCTGTGTGATAATGGCAGGTCTATGCAAGCATCAACAAATTAATGTAAACAACGTTGGAGCTGAGTAGTAAAGACAGTGCTGTACAACACAGCCTCTTTACCTCACTGAAGCATTAAAGATGCAAATAGTGCGATGTGTTGAATTGTTTAGTCAAAGCTGTGAATTCCCAGCTTTATACAGAATTTAAAAACAATTATAATGTGAGAGTGAATTTTATGCATAATATGTTATATTACAATATCTTTAAGCATGAAGAAAAGAGTATATGAGGTATATTAGAGGTGTGTTTGAGTGTGGATGTCTTAAACACTTGTCTGAGAACTGAATGTTCATATTTTAAGATCGGATGATTGCCCTGTTTTAAGGTTTAAATAAAATGTGTGTGTTTTTGTAAAAAAAAACTGTTTTATTCTTTAAAGCTTCTGTTGTCTCTGTTGCACCTGCCTACAGGTTTGGTGCGTGAAAGTACTCCATCAAATAAAAATGAAATTAGAGCCGATTCAACAAAAAACTTTAAGATCCTCAACAATCGGGGTGAATCGGGAATTGAAGCACTTTAAGTCTGAAATTAGCTTCATTAGCCTACTTGCCTAATGGCTATTTCCAACATTTGCTTTGTCCCAGGCCAAAATTACCATTAAGTGGACTGCATGTAGCCTGAGTGGCAGCATAACATCGCAGTCCAGGTGGAAACAGAGGACTCGTGCTGATACCGGCAAATTACCACATCTGCATGGGCCCCCTTTCTTAAGTACAGCCATTCTGCATAACAGTCGACAGCTCCCTTTACAGAATTCCTTACGTCTCCAGGAAAAGCTGGACTTGTGACGGCTCATTTCACAAATGTACCTCAGACTCTATGCCATAGTTTTATACCACTTGATCATTGTGGGAAAACAACAGCACAACCATAATGTTGAGGGGAAATGAAGATAGAAGGAAAACTCATCATTAGTCCTCAGATGAAATCAGGAGAGTGAGTGTTCAAGCATCATTATCCAGACTGGGCTTTTATGAGTAAACACTGTGCCTTCATATGAGATGCATAACAAGCACCTGCACCCTCTGGGAGAGAGCAGCCATCAATGCAATTGTGCTGTGTTGTGATAAACCTCTTCTATCAGCGTGTATTTACATTAGCTATCAGCTCTCTGGGTGTAATAACAGAATAGGACACCAACTTACCTGCATCAGAAGAACACCCTCAAGAGCAATAATGGGGGAAAAAATGCATCTGTGTTCCTGCTTGGTAATTACAGACAATCCATATTATGGCAATCTTTTCATGGAAATGTCATAGCAATCATATTTAGTGCCCAGGCAGAGACACCTCACAGAAGACACATGAAGATATACTATACACATCAGTAGACACACAGATCTCACATCCTGCACACTGCACAAGCATGTAGGGCTGCAGGGAGGAGAGATCTCAATTCAGCACCCAGTGTCAGGAAGCGTGTGAGCTGCAGCTGTGGGTTTGATCAAAATGGGAATATCCCGACCAGCTCCACTGGTGCTGCTCTGCGGCTGATCCTCAGGGGCATTTGTAACAGGGGCAAATCTAAATTCAAGTTTCTTTGGTGGTTAATAATCATTAGCATGAAAAGGGAAAGTGGCGTCCATTCCAGCCGTCCCTGTTGGCTATTGAACTTTGTGTTCGCAGACACACTCTATAGTGTAACACTGATGTTCCACTCCGCTGCTACTTATGTCTGACCATCAATTCTGCTGCCTGAAACTGTAACTGACTGATAACGATAGCTCCAGGACGTCATTTAAACATTGCTTTTGGCTTTCTTTAATGTTGTCAGGCAACTCATTTTAAAACAACCTTTTGTCCAACATAAAGACACTATGCTTAATAACTGACGCTAAAATTGAATGTCCCAGGTAAAATATTAGCCATGTAAGACATAGAAATAAAGAAACAGCTTTGTTCCTGTATTGCACTGTTGAGCTAGTCAGCCACAATAAGCCATAATGTCTGTGGCTCTTTCTCACAGAACCTGTTAGCCGGTTATCTGATGCTGATGGTACAGTCAGTCGTTCTTAAAGAGCTCCAGTATAATTTCTACTTCTTTTATTGATTTATGTGATGACAATGATGTTCACGGTCAGTGTTGTAAACTGTCTGCACGAAACAATATTCTGGTATGCAAATTTCACATGTGTACAGATGATTTTAAGAGCCTATTAGAGCCTACAGTGCTCTATAAGGCTCACTTGTGGTGCGGTTACAGTGGAACTAAAATGAAAAAGCTTCAGGTGGCATTTAATGATGCATTTAGAATCTTTCTTAAGTTCCTAAGATGGATCTTTGTGGTCTGTAATGTTCCTACTTTCCAAGTGTCATCATAAAAAGCCTTAACTTAACCTAGACAGAGAAACACAAGGTGCTCCTCTTGTTGCTCTATGTAAATGTGGTTATTTGTATTTTGCTATATTTTAATAAGCACGTTTTGTGTCTTCAATAAAGTTGATTTGAATTTTATAAAGGTCCGTGGCAACGAAAATGCTGCATTCTTGCAATAACACCAAAAATGTAGTTAGCTTCAAAGTTTCCTTTGGTTACTACTGCAGAGAGCAAATATAAAATGTAGCCGGTGGGACATGCTAATCTTAGAAGGAAGAGCAGAAACACTCAATGATTGAATCAATCTTCACACTTTTGTTCATGTATTTTGGTTAACTTTTTTAAAGACAAAACTCTGTGGATGCCAAGCTGGGCACTTACAATATACCCATGCACACAGTTTCACCATGAAGAGAAATCCACAGTTTGACAGGCCTGCTGTGCCTGGTTATGGTTGCTGTGCTATGACTGGACAGCCGTTGTTCTTGGGATGAATTTGGGCTCTTACTTCTGCTCAGGAAACAGATTTCTATCGGCCCCTCGGTGTCGATCACTCACTTTTGATGGGCCGACAAGTTTCACTTGAGCAAATATGAAGAAACTGAAGAATCCAAGCTGAGCTGGAGAGTTATTTCCCCATCTCGTCTGAATCAGTCCCTGATGATACGGTTGCTTTTTTATGTAAAAATCGGGCTTTATACATTCAAACATATAATCTATAGCTAGAATGGTTAAACCAATGTAAGGGAATGTAGGTGAAATATAGTATAGCCTATTTATAGCTGTTTCCCTCATAGGTTTTAATGTCACAGGTTCACCCTATGTCCTCAGCACCATTTTGAACTCGAACCATAGCTGCTTAGCGACACCAGAGCTCCAGAAGGAAAGAAAGATGGAGTTAGTGAGTGAGTGGGGTGAGGTTGAGAAAAAGAAAACATATTGACCTCATCCAAGACAGCTTTCATCGTTTTTTTGTTTTTGTTTCCCATCTTCTTGATAACACCCTTCAAATGACCTCGTCCGTCATGCAGCAGCACTCTACAACTATAGGGATAGTTCACCTTGAAAAAAACCAGACCTGCCTCCATAATGCGTGTGTGGTGTCATCTAAGTGTCCGCAAGCCCAGACATTCGATTCAGAATGAGGTTTTTTTCACAGTGTTTTAGGCCTAAAAGTCAAACAGAAGTGGCTAAGCCAGCAGACATAGCATTTCCGATGGTCCCTGAATGCACCTCGTTGGACGATATCATGACACTTGGATGACACCACAGGAGCAGTATGGAGGCATGTTATGGTTTTTCTGTTGTTCTATTACAACTGAAGAAGAACTCACCATTGAATTAAATTTGATTGAATTCTGCTCAAACCAAGTTTACCCCTGAAACTCCAGAAGTGTTTAGTTGACTCAAACACTTTACCCACCCGTCCAGTGGTGAGTAGATAATGAGTGAGTTTTCACTTTTGGATGAACAATCCCTTTAGCTCTCCATTTTCAACACCATACAGTTTTAATTGGATAATAGCAAGTTGTTGTTAACAAGTCAAACCCAGTGTAAACAATCAGTTGACAACCACATGTATTAAATATGGTATCCACTGCATTTACTGTCCCAATAAAACCAGAGGAGTTACCCAAAATCGTTACCCCCCCGGCTTTGAAATCAACACGTGGTTTTGTTTTGGTGCGACGTGAGGAGGAGAGGAGCACAAGGAGCGGAGGAGGAGAGACACACCACATGCACGGTGTTTACAGATCTCTCCAGGCTCACCGCACGTTATTACAGTCTGATGTTTAACAGACCAATTAAGGTTTTTATGGAACGTGGTGCCTTTTTCTAGCGAGAGGCCTGGCACAGCACTCCTTTAGTCTCTCTGTGTTAGTGGGTTTGGCACTGAAACACTTTCATTTTAAACTCAATCGTACCGCCGCAACCACATCCCCGATAGGGCGCGAAGAAAACCGAGGTACTGAACAGAACGCGGCCACAGAGGACAGAGGACACTGCGAGCAGATGGAAGTGACAGCAGCGGAGCCTTTGTAGTTAAATGCTTGAAACAACTTTTAAGTACTTAACAAACTGTATGATGTTCCCAGTGAGGCGTAGGTGGTGTAGGCTGCACTGTGTAGAGCTGAGTGTGTGTGTCAGAGGGTGGAGGAGCCCACCCACAACCGCCACCAGTGGAGAGGATCACGCCTACGTTTAGTACACAGGCTTCCAGTCTGCTTCTCCCCACTGGTAGGCCTAATCCCCTTGGTGGAGGCCTGAGACATGGGGGCTGTTACCACACGGAACCACAGGAGGAGCAGGTCGACTCTCCTCTAACACACACACACTGGCAGGTTGGCTCAGCCTGGGGTTTCAGCAGGGAACACGACCGCTGCCGCTTCAGACTTAACATCACGTCCTCAGTATAGACTCATAAGCTCTCTGTATATTCAGTTTTCTTTTTGCCTGTGCACCTATACTTCCACGTCTATATATTATTATTTGAATATGCAAATGCTGTGATAATGTTTTTGTATATTGCTTTCAACATATGTCTGACATTTTTTTATTATTTATATGTAAATAAACCAATTTTCAAAAGAAAACACATTTAGAGAGAAACTGAATTGGCCCTACATTGCTTATCAACATGGGAGACAGTTTGAATTAACACATCTACCAACTTAAAATATATGAATATAGAGCTTTCCTGCAAAATAGTGATATTCAACATACTCCCTTTGTTTCCCCTTTAAATCTTCTATTGGGATAAAACATCTCCTCGGAGCCTGAGCATAAAGGTTATGTTTAGACACTAAAAATAAACATGCACTTTGTCAGATTCACAGTTTTTCATGTTTTCTTAAAACAGCAGTCAGTGGCTCATATGAACATTAGTGTCTCCAGTATTCTTCTGTGTAGCCTCATGTTTTGATAAATATCTTCTTTTTTTTGCACTAAATAGGGAATATCAATTTTAAGGAGGATATTTTTATAATTATTGTTTGGAAGAAAAAAATGTTGGGAACCGATCTTATACATTTAAAGAAAGATTAAGAGACCTTTGCAGAACCTTGAAAATGTCAAGTAATACTTTTTTGCTTATACCACAGTTTTTTACTCTAATGATTTTTTTTTACAATGATCTATACCCAGATTTATGCTCTTTCTTCATATTTACAAGTATTTTGTTTGATGTGATCAATTAATTGAAGCTATATTTAAAAATGTCATTTAAAAATATGTACCACATAATTCTCCGCAGTGGCTATAATGTTATACCCTTTAAAACACACAAGGAAAAGGCCAAACAAATATAATTCCACCGTGATGCTGGTATAGCCCGTCTAGTCATTTTGTTTAAATACCACCAAGGTGTGATAGGGAGAGATTTATGGTTTGAAGATTCTGTGCAGTGGAATATTCTTCCTGACATTTATAAACGACAGCATTTATATGAGCTCAGCCCAAAACTTGAGGCTTGTGTGTGCGTGTGTGTGTGTGTGTATATGTGTGTGTGTGTGTGTGTGTCTGTGTGTGTGTGTGTGTGTGTGTGAATGTGTGGGGTTTGTGGTTCACCTTCAGTCTGGATGTGTATTCTCTTGCAAGCTGTCCACAACAATTCACCTACAAAAATCTCTCCACACCACAAATGAAAGTTCAAAATCTAATGGTGACAAAAGTTGTACACCAGGTTTTCACCTCTTGACAAATTCACATTTAATCACTTTACTTTCAAGGTCACTGCTGTTTGTTTAATTCCTGCCTTTCTACTTTACTCATCTTCTATTGCTCATCTTTTATTTTACTTTCAGCAACCATCTTGTTTTGTTTGGCCTCTGCCAAGGAGGTTATGATTTCATCCGTCTGTGTTGTTTCTTTACCTAAAAAACAATGCTTCGACGCCTTAAGGGAATTAAAACCATTTTCGAGGACTTTTATGATCTGGCCGTATGCCTCTCTAACCCCTCCTGGCTGGTGTGTTTGACCCCTTCCCTGTATTTCCTGAGTTTGTTTGCCAGGGCGTGGCGATCCACTCACCCTCCTCCTACCGGAGTTTCACCTCCTCCCTATCAAGCACACTTGAGATCAATCCGGTCGACTCCCACACCTGCTTCCTGCTGCATATAAACCCTGGTGCTTCACTCCAGTCATCGTCAGATCGTCCGTTTACCCAAAAGGTTGCCTGTCCACTCCAACTTCAGTTTTTGTTACAATACATTTTACTGGTTCACTTTTTACTCTGTGTCTGAGTCTGAGTTCTGCGTCTTTGGTCCTGAAATACTAATTACAACAGGGTCTGATATCTACGAGTGTGTGAGATTTAATGCAGCTTGATTGAATTCATGGTGACTGTTGGGCCTTGGTAAACATTTGAGCTCTACTTAGTACCATTCTTATTTTTCTTTGCATGGTATGCCTGCATCTATACACTTCGACTCTGATGCTAAATAATCTGAATTTCACCTTGTTTTCTCCTCACTGGTCAGTGTTTCTTTATTGACTGTGCAGCTGGCTCTACTAATCTGGTTTAAGACATCTGGCTAAAGTAAAGTACAATATGTAGCCAATAGCTCAGGCTGGTAACCTTTATTCATTGCCTCTCTCTTAATCCTGAGGGGTCTGTTTTAAGATTCATCTTCCTACTAATGGGATGTTCCTTTAGGGAACTTGCATTACTCTATTGCATTACTCAGTGACTACTGCCGAGTATGGATAACACTGCTGATTCAAGATCAGAGTATCAGATCGGTCATAAGGTGATTTTTCAGTAAGTCAAAGAGGAACCACGAAATCGGTTTGTAAGCTGTAATGAATATTTCTAATTGACAATTTAGTTAAGCATTTCTCCTTTGGCCAAACTGATTGGTTGAAACAGTATTAAGCCGAAATGCTTGACTGCTTTATCTAATGATTTCAGTACTCTGGGGGTTATGACACTATTATAACCAATAAAATGAAGGCAAACCGGCATGAATACATCCAAATTGCAAAAACAAAAAATCAGGCTCATCTTTGTGTTAGTCATCTTTTGTTTTAAGAGGTTTAATACCCAGAACTGTTTCCTTTGGTTTTCTCTCATTCTGGATTCCACATCAGGACCGTTGATGCCAGGCCACAGGACCTGGCCGACTGACATATTAAAAAATTTCTATTGTTATTTTGTGTTCACTTTGTATTATTTATTAAACCTTAACCTGTAATGAAAATTCTAACCAAACTGCTGTGAAAAAAGCTCTGAGGCAATAATATGGTAGGAAGGGGAATGTGCACGATTTGAGCAAATATCTTCTCCTCACATGTAATTAATCTTGACAGCAGTCATCTACGATCATCAGACGGATGACATGCATCATGCGATTGCCTTTAATCTACACCAAAAGTGACAGCTGCACATGTAGAGCAGCTGTACGAGCTTAATGTTTATCCTAATGTTTCCCAGCATCCTCTGAATACTCTCCAACTCTCCTGGCCAACCAAGACGATAACATCCATTGGACCAAACATCCAGATAAAGACTGTTCACCGGGACTTTAGTTTAACCAAACCTTTATCTGTTTCAAGAACTCAGTGAAGACCAAGAGTGCAGCACAGCTCCCTCCTCCACTGGATGTGACAACAGTCCGGTCTGCCAGGGTACAAAAGGCAACAACCGCCGCTTCTAAATACGACCCGCCACCGAGCCCAGCGACAATGGGATTCTGGGATGCATTTATGCAAAAGCTAGCAACCTCTTCAGTACCACCAGCTACACCCAACACCACCCTGATCTCCATACCTCTCCAAAAACTCCTCACCTCTCTCCTCTTCCACCGTTTATCTCCAATAGTTCCATTATGTCCTGCATTTTCGGAGCCCCATTGAAAGTGGGTATCCCTGAATTCAAATATGTTTTTGTGAAACTGAATGTAAATGAGTGGGGGTGCAAGTGTGTTTGTGCAATGAGCAGCATGTGTTTCCCTTCGCCCCGCAGTGGCCATGTGTGACACATAGTTGATGCCAGCCGAGTTGAGGCGTCCGTCCATTTATGACAAAATCCAGCTGGGCTGAGACCGCCCAGATTTAGCACCTTTTTCTCCTCTTCTAGCCCTCTATCCCTCGTTCTCCCTCATTATCTGTTTCGTTCTTGTCTAATTCTGTCATCCCCTGATCTGTTGGATGCTGCGCTTGCACTTGAGGTTGTGCCGGGAAAAGGGGACGATAATAGGAACCAAAGTGAACACGTTGGTGGGAGCACGAAGGTGTTGACACGAGGGAGAAAGAAAACAGCACTCAAAAGTAACCTTTAAGCAACACGGTCATTAACACCTCCATTACAGTCCATTCCATATGAGCCTCTCTATTTGTCATTCAGAGCCAATGCTTCTCTTCAATGCAGCCATACATTTAGTATGTTTGAACAAGACAGCAGGAGAGTAGAAGAGACCTCATCACCATCATAATTTCTACCACCAGCTGTTATTGAGGCTCCTCTACTAAACTGATCTGAATAAATATGTTTTCAGATCAGATATGGTAAATAAAAACTGACCAGGTTCCAAACAACAGCATAGACATATTGTGATACAAGTAGCAGGGCATGTATACCCTCGCCAAAGGCCCCACAGACATTTAAATTCATCAGCTCCAGATTCATGTCCAGACGCCTAAACATACCTGGATTTGTTTAATCAAGATCCATGAATTTATTTTAAAAACAGGTGAAAGACATCCAATCTCACAATGTTTCAGAAAGTCAAAGAAACTGCTGCATCCGTCCAGTTGTTTTTGTAGTCTTACATAAAAACAAACTTTCAAACCAGCCAACAAACAAACAGATGATGGTGAAACCACAACAGCTTGGCAGAGGCAATGACAACTATTGTCTTGATGTTTCACTGAATGACACAATTATTTTATTTTATTAAGATAACCTTGTTATCTACATACAAGACATAGAATGAAAAAAAGAAAGCAAGAAAAATGTGCTACATTAATATATTTACAATGCATTGTATTTTCTCATGTGGAAACATGCGTCTGTCTACTGCATTCAAAGTGCTCAGTGTTACAGTAAATACTGTACTCCAGACACAAGTATAGTTCTCGTTTCATCAAGCAATTAAACTTTGCTTTACTAATGAGCAGCTCACCTCCTTAACCCCCTTTCTATTTAAGTTACATCTTGATTTCTGATTTCCAGCGTTTCCTTTCATATTCTGTTTTAATGATGAACACACCCTACTTTCACGCTGATTGAAGCTAAGATGGTCTTTCTCAGTGAATACGATTCAAATTGGATATACATTATTTTCTGTGAATGGCTACTTGAAATTCACCTATTGGCTGTACTTCAAATGATACAGCTGTTTCATAATTCAAATGGGAAAATCAAAAAGACAAGGCGTCATTAACACCTTTACCAGGTGTAATGGAAAAAAGTGATTTGTTAGAGGTCTGAAAATATGCCCTCTTTCCCTGCCTGTAATTATAGCTTTGAAACATATTATCTTACAGGTATGGCTTCAGAAGTGTCTTTCACACAGGGCTAACAAGGACCACTGAAACTCCACAGGAGCAGGTGGAGCCTTTAATTACATACAGTAATTGCATATATAACTACGTATCAACCCCTGCTGCTACAATATTAATTATACTGTACAAAGGATATTTCCTTCCACTTGGTCTCTTCAGGCTTGCACCTATTACAAAGTTAACTAACTATTACTTTAATCTCCAGTTTCTAAAATCTTTAAAATGACGGCACGGAAACAAGGTAGAGTGGAGATAATTCAGTCAGTTGAAAGTTTCAACTAATGTACAAAAGGGCATTATATAAAATAGTGACAAAATAGGAATGTGAGTTGAATAAGTGAACATTTTTAGGGACAGAAGAACTGATATAAATAATACATTTTAAACTCAATGGTTTTGTGTTTAACTTTAGAATTTCTTTCCATTCAGGGGAGTCTAATGAAAAGTTTTAAAAGGTGCTCCAAAGCACACAACTCTGGTGGGCCACATAAAGGTGTTGTGAGCACCTGATTAAATACCGTGGTTGAGGATGTGAGGAAACCTGATGCATCGACACCTGATAAATCAAAACTACTCTCTGCGCGGTGCGGAAATGTGTGCCGGGAAAAGGGGAAGATAATAGGAGCCGAAGTGAACACGTTGGTGGGAGCATAAAGGTGTTGATACGACAGAGAAAGAAAACAGCACTCAAAAGTAACCTTTAAGCAGCACGGTCATTAACACCTCCATTACAGTCCCTTCCATATGAGCCTCTCTTTTAGTCATTCAGAGCCAACGCTTCTCTCCAACACATCCATACATTTAGTATTTTTGAACAAGACATCAGGAGAGTAGAAGAGACCTCTTTGTTTTCTTTAAAACAACAATCTGTCATCATCATCACTGTAGCCAGCTGATTCTGAGGCTCCTCCACTAAACTGATCTGGATAAATACATACAGCAAATATGGCAGGTCAAAACTGAACAGGTATCCTCAAAACATACATTGCTTCCTTAAACACAACAACAGCATCCATTACTGGACAATTAAAATACAAAAACAATAGCTGGGACAAAGTCCTTTAACAGTACTCGTCTCAATAATCATCAAAATGTAATTATTATCAACGGGAATATATCAAAAGTCCAAGAAAAATCTATATATTGCTAACGCCTTGTGTAAGTACAGGGAGCAGGTTAAACATACCTCAGACCTGTAAAATGATGGGTTGTTTATCAAGGGTTTGTCAGTCACTGCTCATAAAGAAGAGTTTAAAACCCCAACCTTCACTCAGGAGCAAAAACAGTCTTTAAATGTGACATTTATCATGATATTTATAGACTCATATGACAATGTTTATCTTACTACAATTTTAGGCCATGCCATCCAGCCATCCGGCCCTTTTCTTCACCGAATGGAAATTATTTCTGTAATTAAGATGACACATGAGATAAAACCCAGAAAAATGTATAAATGATACTGATTACATCTGCATTTTATATATTTTTCCATTTTCCCCCAAGTGAAAGGTGGAGGCTGTGTTCTGTATGTTCAAAATCCAAGTGTTAGCCGAAAGGAATACTGGACTCCAGACACAGTAGCTATCGTTTCATCCAGCAATTAAACTTTGCTTTACTAATGACCAGCTCACCTCCTTAAGCCCCTTTCTATTTAAGTTACATCTGGATTTCTGATTTCCAGTGTGTCCTTTCATACTCTTTTTTAATGATGAACACACCCTTTTTTCCATGCTGATTGAATGCATAGCCTTTCTCTAAAGTGGATATATTATATAGTTTTTCCATTTTTCTATGAATGGCTACTTGAAATTCACCTATTAGCTGTACTTCAAATGATATAGCTGTTTCATAATTCAAATGGGAAAATCAAGAAGACAAGGAGTCATTAACACCTTTACCAGGTGTAATGGAAAAAAGTGATATTTTAGAAGTCTGAAAATATAT
Source organism: Pleuronectes platessa (assembly GCF_947347685.1). Lineage (NCBI taxonomy): Eukaryota > Metazoa > Chordata > Actinopteri > Pleuronectiformes > Pleuronectidae > Pleuronectes > Pleuronectes platessa. Next base: position 19,063,097 of record NC_070626.1, read on the forward strand.
CCTCTTTCCCTGCCTGTAATTATAGCTTTGAAACATATTATCCTACAGGTATGGCTTCAGAAGTGACTTTCACACAGCGCTAACAAGGCCCACTGAAACTCCACAGGAGCAGATGGATCTGGTGGAAGCCTGCTCCAATATTAATTATAATGTTCTCCTCAGGCTTTGTCTATTACAAAGTTAACTTTGCCTCACTTTAACCCTGAGCATATTTCTAATTCCAACCAAAATGGCACTAATACAGGAGGATGTAGAAAAAGTTCAAGTTAGACCTGATGAAAATCACTGTCAAAATAGAAATGTGCATGACAAATAATTGAAGAATTTGTAGAATATGTGTAAGGGTAAAAATACTATTAAATTATTACATTTGTCCATTCAGAGGAGTCGTATAATAGTAAAATAAGTCAGTTTTACATTTGTATGTTCATATAAATATTGTTTCTGCAGTTCCCCCTTAAAGAATCCATCAAATAACCTATAACTTAACAAACAATGATATATAAGGCACTTTTGAGTAAATATTTAAATGTCATATATATATATTATACATCATATATACACACACATTTCATTAGGTGTAAGAAAAACTGGTTTGCGCAGTTCAAACACAAACACACAAATCCATGTACTAAACCTAAACATCTTGTGCAAATATGAACAAAGTCAATTTCAGCTGGGGTCATACATGGTGATGCTCCCTGATATTGTAGTGGTCACGGTCTGTGTGTGTGTGCTTTGGACGTGAGTGGATCCAGCCAGGGGAGTTAGTGCAGGGGTGGAGTTGGGATGGGGGGGCCGCTGGATGGGCCGAGGGTTTCTTTTGAAGTCTGGATTCCAATTAAACCCCTGACTGAGTTCTAAGCACACAAGAAAAATGACTGAGGTACATGACATGGCCAGGTCCCCTCGTCCAGCCAAGCCTTTTCCATTTTAGCCCCTTTGTCTCCCTGCAGCTCCTAATATTTATGATCACCCCTCCTGACATAGCCCCCACATCAGGCCTACCACCCCCTCCCTCTCACAACCCCAACTGGATACAACAAAAACACAAAACTGGACCGGACTTAAAGACAGGGCTGGAAGAGTGGAGAGCCGGAGAACATCTGAGAGACATCCACACGAGAAAGGGGGAGTAAGATGAGGTCAAAGAGGAAGAGCAAGTGGAAGACAAGGAGAGAGACAAAGACAATGTGCAGAAGAGGAAGAACAACCATTGACAATGAAATACCGGTGAGGAGAATACAAACAAAATATCCAGTACTACCTTCAACCCTTTTTTCCCCTTCTTGTAAGCACTTCGATTCACCCAACTGTACAAATGCAAGAAAGAATTTAAAAATAAAAACACAAAAAACTCTTGACTGTGTACAGGAAGTAGACCTGACTATTAGAAGATCCTTTTTATGCCAATAAGCAGAATGATTTGTCAAAAATACAGGTTGCTCATTCATCCCCTACAAAGGTAATGCAGCCACTAGGCTCATTCTGCTTTCAATAGGAATATCCTGGAAACACACACATGTAGAACATCTGATGAAACAATATCAGTTTATTTGGCAAAGCAATGCAGCAGCAGTAATTTGCAGTTATTTTTTATCTCAGCAGCCGGCCCCCTCCCAGTGAAAAGAGATGTATGGAATGGGACTCCAGCATGCCTTTCCAAAGCACCACGATACACCTTTACAAAATCCAGTATCTGGCTGCTACTCTTCACAGTTTTGTTTTCTCTTGAAAAAGTGATGGTAAAAACAGTGAAGGTGCACCTTAGCTGGGGGACATGTTTTTGTTGAAAGCGAATGGAGAGAAATGGTGGATTTCAGAGGTATCAGTCCTGCAAGGCAACCGCAGGCAATTCCTACAGTACCTGACACTCTGCCTAAAACACACTGCAGCTTTTCTGTTTTTATTTCGGCACCTTTCGCACATGAATTTCATTCACTCACGCAGTCTGAACAACACACAGTAGGTAACGATACATACTACATAATTCATTCAGGATTGAATTTCATTTCCTTTCCTCTTTCCTTTTAAAAAAAAAAACACAAAAAAACAACACACACGCTTGCACACACCCTCGCTCTGCACCACACAGACAAAGTGCAAAAGTACACACACGTTTATTGTTGCTCCGCGAACTGGGAAGTCAAACATATAACAACTCAAATACACACGCAAACATGCTCTCGAGTAAAATATTGAAAAATGTCACAGCCACCTGGTCAAACGCTCATATGATTCCCAAAGGCACCACCCTGAATAAACTACTTCCTGCGGGAGAGAGGGGGGGGGGGGGGGGGGTGCAAGCAGCAGGATTTGAACCGAAAGAAGAGGTTTATATGATGTCTGCTCCTGGAGGAGATGGAGCTGGAGTTGGGACGGAGCAGGAAGGGGTTAAGAGCGGGAGCCTGCAACCTTTTATCACACTGGAGGGAGACAGGGAGCTGAGAGGCACAGAATGGTAAATATTTCAAGATGATAGGTGACATAAACAAAAGGTTTACTCTCATTCCCACTTTTTTAAGTTGCAAAATTTTTGGGCTGGTAATTCATAACAGCAGTGCTCGCTGACACACTAATTCAGCACGGAAGAATAGGCCCCTGCAACTCAACACAAAAAAGGAAAAGTCTCCTCTCCGACTGAATCTGGTTCCCTGAAAAGTGAAAGTCATTTCCTGATCACAAAAGCAATACGGTTGTTTGTCACATCACTGATATTAGCGTCAGCAAGAAAACTGAACTGTGTCACTAACCACATTTTTTGTGAAACTTTAAACGTGATAATTTCTGGGGAATGGAACCTGTTCTTCATTAATGTTTGAAGCACATAACTTAAATGACTAACCCTTACCTTTTGCATAATTTTAACAAGTAAATCAGTTTGCTGCTACGACTGAGAAATTCTAATTTGCAAGAAATTTCACATTAGTTAGCTCAACTTGAATGCGTTGTTTGGAATACACACACACACATTATATTTCACTTGAAATGATTAAGTTGTTTGAAAAAGTCGTTCTGAGTCGTCTATATTAAGTCAAGAGTACAGCACAAATAACTCATGTAGTACTTTTAACAGTTTTTTTTTTTAACTTGAGAAATTCTAAGTAGCAAGAAACGTCACATTAGTTTGCCTAACTTATATAAATGGGCTGTTTGGTAAACAAAAAAACAAAAAAAACCCACAAACAGTTATTTAGTTTGAAATAATCATTCTGAGTAGTCAATACTAAATCAACAGCAGAGCTTAAGTAAATTATCTGATACTCTTACACAGGTTAGAAAATCTACTGCAAGTGTTCTACACTTAATAGGCATTTGTTAGAACAACATGCAACACCTATTCTACTGTGCTTTCTTAAGACAGTGTAAGTGTAATAGGAGCAGGTACATTTCACATCTGGAACAAAATGACTCGATCACTGAAACTTTCTTTGACTTTTAACTTCTCCCGCTCGTTTGATTCGTCAGTTGTGTCTGTCCTCTTAATGTTTCAACTTTTTAAAGATTGTTCCTATAAATGAATCCCTTTCCTGTCTCCTCCAGCCTGTCAGAGACACAGCACTCGGCCTCTGCTCCATGTCAGAGAGCGGTCTGTCAGTGTGTCTGCGAAGGCCAGATAACCCTTTGATGGAGAGTAGCGGTGGTTATTGTTGTCTGTACCCTCCACCTACCCTCCAACACATATGAAGATTTATTGAAGGAGAGGGCCGAGCAGCGGGAGCCTGCACTAACATGGCAAGCCGCGATGGCAACAGGAAAGAGGGCAGGAAGAACAGAGGCAGGAGGGAGACGCATCAGGGGGTGAAGGGAACTCCTCTGACCTGCCTGTGGAGGCCACAATGCACAGGTGGAGCTGGCCGTGATTGCCTGGCTACAAATAATCATCGGCCGGCTCTCGCTGGAGGTTCTCCTCTCTTACAAACGATGGGTAGGTTTAACAGACGGAAGCCAAAGAAAGAAAAATCTTGGAAATCATAAGGAAAACATAAATACTACTGTTCAGCAGGAATTAATGAGTGGATCTCCTGCAGTCTGTATTTGTATAGTATGCAAAAACTTGAAACACATTATTTAGTAGTAGCTGGAAGATAAAATACGTATTTTTGTGACATGGTATTGAAACTAAATCATACACCTAGTTTATCTTATAGCTGATAAAAAAAAATAAGTTAAAGGCTGAATTACACTGATTGTGGGTATTGCAGGATAATACTGTAGTATTTGTATGTGATAATACTGTAGTATTTGTGTGAGAGGCTCAGAGACCAGAGTAGTGTGTCTAGAAAATCATCATGCATTCGTAGCCTGCATATTTAGGTTTGGAAATGTTGCACCAGAAAAAGGTATATTCAATATACATAAAATAATTACTATTTTATTAAAATGTAAATGTCAGTTGAATATATGATATGTTAATGAATAACGCAGTAAAAACTATAATCTGATACCAGAATATCAATGAACATTATTTAATCTACTATTCATATCTTTCATTTTACACCTGTGGTTTATAGAGTGTGTTTTATATAATGTAAATATGCTGTTTTCCATTTATTACTTTTTGAAATACAGACCCAGTACAGATGGCTAGCGACCCTGAGTCTGGTTCTGCTTGAGGTGTTCTCATCCACTGTCACCAAGTGTTTCCTTCTCGTGGGGGGGGGGGGGGGGGGGGGGGGGGGGGTGTCTTGACAATATGAAGTTAATTCTCTTCGGATAATGCATGATGTAATTTGATGCTACACAAATGAAACTGATGTGAATTGTTTCAAAGAGCAGGTGAGTGCAATGAGAGGGGAAGGACGGAGAGAGGGGATGCAGAGACAGACAGACCCACGGAGAAACAGAGGGACAGAGAGGGAGTAAACACATCAGCGACTCATAGTGCCCTCTTCTGCTCACAAGCTGTATGAGACTGAGTCTTTCTTGCTTTTGATCATCAAAAATAGTACAAGTGTAAAGCGCCTGATACGGTACAAAGTCCTGATTCTGTCTTTAAAGTTCTGCACCACACATGACAATGCACAAGCTTATTTTAATGCATAATTAAAAACAGAGGTATCTTGTGTATCTGCCTATCTGGGGCACAAACCCCCCCAAACATCATCTGCATCATGCATCTGAAATAATGATTCCAAGACATAGTAAACAAGAACTCGATAGCATGGGGGACTATCACCATTCGGAAAAAAAAGGTAAAGCACTGATGCAGGAATAACATGCAGGTCATGCACCTAACTGGGCACAGTCAAAAAATAAAATAAACATTTGCACAAAGCTCAGTTGGACAGCTGGTGTGTTTTTCAGTCAGGCAGTCGAGATGTATCTGCCTCCATAATCAGCAACAATAAAAGGGAAGGTGGCCAGGCAATCATCACTAGACCCTGGAAACCCTGAGGATTGGCTCGGGCCAGATGCAACAACCCCAGCTGAGCAACAACAGGGGAAAACCAGCAGGACACCAGACATGCATGTAAGATTAAACATCTGTGACTTTCTGTTATTCTACCTTTCCATACCATGTACATAAATCAGTACATATTCACCGAGTATCTTTAGCTTATAAATAAACCTGGTGTAGCTATTAAAACTGATTATACATCTGCTATATTTGACTTAATATAGTTTTCTACTGTGGCTATGTTTTTATACTGTACTTATGCATAACCGTGTACATGTGATGAAGATACTATTCCTTACATGTACACAGCTCTAAACTGATTAGGAAACTAAACTCTGCTATATTAACAATAACTAATCTTAAAGGTATGTGTTATTTTACATTTACCAGTTCATTTTCAAATTCTATACGTTGTATATAAATGACAAGTCAAGGACCTTTGGGTAATGTAAAGAAAATAAATAAATTGTGATGATAAACCATGGAAAGAAATGGAAAAACATGTGGCTATTGAAGTTATTAGAATGTGTGAATTGAATGCAATGCGTCGGTGAACCTCCATTGTGTGTGCATACAAAGACACAATATATAGGTCCACCTGCAGAGAACATATACAGTACATACTGTGTGTGTAAGTGGGGTCTTCCTCCCTGAAAGGTTTCATGTGTACACTCACATAGAAACCGGTGGCGAGCAGACATCTGTGGGGCTGTGAAATGATGACCCATTTTTAAACCCATATTTGATTACCTGGTTTTATTAAAATTGGATCCAAAGAGACCCGTTCCCCATTTGAATTTAATGAAGGCTGTGTGGCTGACAGGAGGCTTTTGATTTATACACCGTTATTAAATCCGACAAGAGAGCCAGCCAGGTAAGCAGGCGGGCGGGAGGAGGTGGAGAGGAAAGAGAGAGCAGGACCCAGGAACCTGGCCCTGCACCAGGCACAGCTAGACCCCGAGCCCGACAGTCCTCCTCTTCCATTGCCCCCCCCCCCCCACCCCCCCACCCCCACCCCTTCTCCACCTGCTCCACTCTGAGGAGAGCAGGAGCAGAGAACAGCCAAGGACACATGCTGTGTGGCACCCCTCTCTCACATCCCTCTTCCTCCTCTGATACCTCTTCCATTATTCATATTAAAATACAGACTGATGTAAAGATGAATAATAAATGCAGTCAACACTAAACAAAAGCTGTGCTGTCAAGGTGGTCACTTGATAGAAATGAAAATGCACTGCGTCCATTCATCTTGATAATGGTGTGTATTGAAGAAATAAACTAAAATAACATTTCAGCACTCTTAACATTGATACGTCTTGTATCAAAAGTATTTTTTTCGGTTTTTAATAGCAAATAAATGAACATATAAATATATAAAAAAATGAAAAAATATGTATGCATAAAAACAATAGTCCATATAGAAAGCAAGAATAGCTAAATAACTTAAGTTCAGTGGAAGAAATGTGATACCCCTAAGAGCCTGGAGTTTTCCTCTTTGAAACTTCAAAGCCAAAGTATCTGTCTAAAATACATCAGCACACCGACTGTACAGCGGGGGATCCTCCCAGTTACAGTCCTGGGCTATACTGCTACCACAAATCATCAGCATTCATCTGAGCTGGGACAATGGCCAGAGCCTCGCATGACAAAGAAAAATACCCCAAAATAAAGCTTTCTGTGATTTGTCTCTCTTCCGGGGGTTCAGAGATAAGAAGATCTGCTCTTCTACCTCCAGCTTCAGGTGTTCGGAGCTGCCTGTGTTGACTATCAATGTTTTCCTAGAGGTTAGTGGAAAGAATACTGGTCAGACATGCTTTTTACTGCGAACATGGAGGTTTGAAGGAAAGACATAGATATTATTCCCCAAAAATGGAATAGATACATTATGAGAATGAGAGACAAAAGCATTCAATGAAGAAACGTCTGACTTCCCTCCAGTGTGCCTCTTTTAAGATGATTAGTTAAGTGCCTGTATCTTCAAATTTGTTTTCTATAAATGCTGTCATTTATTTCTAGCATTTCAGACAGCATGGATCAAAATGTCCTTGATGTTTGTTTAGTGATTAATATGATGAAGATTTGTCATGCAGTGTTTCACAATTAATATGGGCTCAACACACTGAGTGTCTGCCTGAATATCTAATAGAAGAGAAAAATGGGTGAGGATTGCATTTTGTTTTTAATGTTTTGCTCAAGCAGAGCATTGCTGTCATGCCTGCTTTTTTCAGGATGTCAGACAAAAAGAGAGGAGAGATGGAGAGGGAGGGATCCTGGAGGATGGGGGGAGGAAAGGAGCAGAGATGGAGGGGCTGCTGACATGCACTTGTCTCCAATCTCTTCGAATCCATTGCACAATTCATCTGCTTTGTCTCTACTGCCACGGCTGAGGACCATCAGACCAGACGCCCATTAGATTCCTCATACTGCCCCCCCCCCCCCCAAGCCAAGCGCCCCCCCCCCCCCACACACACACACACACACACACACACACACACACACACACACACACACACACACACACACACACACACACACACACACACACACACACACACACACACACACACACACACACACACACACCTTTTTTCATGTGACATGCTGACTGAAGGAGAGGCAAGGCAATTCACAAGCCTCCCCGAATGGGGAAATGTCAGGAAGGGAACCCATATCAAAACCATGTTGTCATGGAGAAATTACAGACTAACACAGAAGCCCAGGATGCACAGTACACACACACACACACACGCACACATGCACACACATATACAGGCGTCTACACACAGCCTAATAAATACATTTGCCTTGTGGATTTTTTTAGACAAACAATATACAGAATATATACATAAATATGTATACAGTATAAACAAGACGAAAAGAAAAGGCTTTTGAATCTCTGCACTGATTTATTTCCCCTGCACAAAATTTCTATTAAAAAAATATGGATGTACAAAATTTAGCGAATTCGTATATATATTTTTATGGTCAGAGACTAAAATAAAATGTGTTTCAACCTCAGAAATTTGAAATCACACATTCCTAACGTTTAAATGTATTGCTATTGTTTAAATTTTTTAAGAAAAATTTACAAATATAAGAAAAGGCCTTGCCAAAATAAATATTTTTTTTTTTTACTTTTAAAATTATGCCATTTGTAAGAATTCATTCACCGAGCGAAAGTGAAACCTGAATTCAGTGTTAGCATTTTATCTAGATATTCAGTGACGGTGAAATCCACACCGACGCTTAGCGTGGATGTCTGAACACTTCAGGGAAATTCTACAGCAAGTTCATGTGACCACGGTGCCCGTCCACAGTAGCCATTCCTCAGTCAACAGTGTTATCAGATAAACAGCGTTCCTGGAACACTTGGCACTTCAATGATCTCTCCTCACCAAAAAAAGGAAGAAAGAAAGAGTGAAGGGAAAAAGATGATGTAAAAAACATGTGCTCCTTCACCCCACTTGTTTCGGCGGCTGCCAGCACTTAGCTTCAGCTTTTGAGCAGAACTAGACCGGCTCTGACCTAGTGTGCAAGAGGAGCCTCCATCCCAACAGCCATATTCATACACTCCTCACTGGGGTCACTTTATTGAGGTTACTATGCTCTGCAGTACATAAAAAAGAGGAGATTGAGGGATATTAATGGTAAATGTGGCATAGTTACTGCTGTAAAACCCCTTCTTTGCCCTCCCTTCTTCTTTGTTTGGCCAGAGGAGCTGAAGGCTTAGGGATAAAGGTACTGCTCAAATCATGAGACAGGGATAAAGCCAGGGAGAGATAGCGAGCTCTGACCCAACGACAGAGCAGTGGATAATTAAAACACCCAGGGCCCCCGAACTGCCCTCATCCATCTCCCTTCTTTTTCTCTCTTTTTCTTCCCTCGCTCACAGACCGGCAGCCTCTCCCTCCTCCCCGGGAAAACACATACACACATTCTTATATTCTCAGATAACAAAACACACAAGATGACACGAGTTCGTATTGAGACGATGTTGGGTTTCTACCAGTGAGATCCGCCGACGACTGGTCCTCTGGGTAAAATCTACAGAAGCGGAAGCACACGTCGCTCCCACTGGCTCCGCGCGATCTGTTTATTTTTCATTTGTACATTTTTAAGGATCATGAATGATTCCTGTTTTTATCTGATTACTCCCAGACAGTCTGCCTCCACTGCCTCATAAAAACACAAAGGATAGGAACCAAATGGCACACAACCATGTAGTCCTTTAATTCAACAAATATCCTTCTGCCTTTGCTTATATTTCATTCATTTCATATTCTATTCATCCCTGCATTAATATTGCTTAGGTTTTTTTTATAAATAAATCTGTACAAAGGATTATTATTATTTATAGGAGGAAGTAAATGGGCTGGCCTTTCAACTAGAATATATCCATTGTGTCTGGACAAACATCAATTATAGATGAACGGAGGGGAAATTAACCAGAACCTATGAGAAAGGCATGCATGCCAGAGAGAAGATCAGAGAGTTTCTTCACACCACCATGAAGAAAGAAAAACAGACAGCCATGTCTGTATATCATCTATGTGTACAAGAACCAAGCCAGGGACAGAGGGTGTGTGTGTGTGTGTGTGTGTGTGTGTGTGTGTGTGTGTGTGTGTGTGTGTGTGTGTGTGTGTGGTTTTCTATGGTTGTGTGGAAGTATTTTGGTTTGTAACCGTCCCTGTGAGGACATGTGGACGATCGTCACAACTTCAAAAGGCTGTTTGATGATTCGGACTTGGTTCGGTTGGAATCACCTTTAGTTTTGGGGTGTGGGTTGTTTTAGGGTATGGTTCTATAGCGAATGCATTGTGTCAATAAGTGACCACACAACTATAGAGAAACCCAACATATGTTTGTGTGTTTGTATGTGTGCGTGTGTGAGTTGTGTGTCTGCTTATGTCAGGTGATCACAATGTTCCAACCATGCTTTTGGGCAGGCCACACTGCCCTCTCTTGGTGGCTCTACATCCATGCTGCCAGAGAGCAAGAAGAGGAACAGCTAGATCATCAATTTGATTCTTTTCTTTTACCTTTTATGCTTCAGCTCTCTAATAAAAATGTTTAAAAAAAAAGACCATACACACGGCTGCATGCTACTTCCTCATGATTTACTCGTACAAATATTTCCTTTGCTTTTATATTTGATGAAGTGAGAGCGACTGAATGGGCTGGTGAAAACAGAGCTGGCTCCACATGTCATTTGCGTGGTTGTTGACCCAGCACGCCGGAGCTGCACGCCGTCCCATGAACCGCCCGTTGAATGAGGACGTGTGAAAGCGGCGCAGTGACTGGGGAACAGCGGCTCAAACGGACGCCCCCCCACACTGCCCAGACTGAAGTCATTACCGGCGAGCCTTTGATTTCCACACGCAGAACCTCATGTTGGAGACCAAATGTGCTGCTCCCCTGGAACCCAGTCTCTACTGCAGCGTTCATGTGGTACGGCTGTCTGACCACACAGGGCCGGCTCGGAAAGAAAGAGGGCAAAGAGCGAGCACTGATGAATTTTGAATGTGTTGGAAGATGATTTATTAGAGCACTTAAATCCTTTACACCCACCTCCCTTTCTAATAGACCCCAGTGTGAAATGACACACTTTTCACTGACCATGGCCCTGTTACGACGGCAGAGGGATTTTTATCTTTCATATCTATGTGCTATATTCCTAAATATACAGTGTGCTCTCTCTATGTTTGGCTACAGGGAGAGTACGGTCAGTGTGGGTGGTGTCTGCTGTCTGCACGTTTAAGATTTTGCTGGACGGCAGTTAAAGAGGCCCTGGAAAGGGGTCAGGGGGCGTGAGAAAAAAATCACCTGCTGTTTACTGGCCCGCACGGTCAACTGCAAGGCTTGTCTGGGCCGCTCCTTGTGCGTGTGTCTGCGTGTGTGTGTGTGTGTGTGTGCGTGTGTGTTGCCGCAACACAACCTACCTCAATCAAAATGAAGCACACATAACGAGTAAAACAAAACTCTGCTCTCTGACCTTCACTCTTCAAACCACCACATCTGTTTCTAGAAGCGCTGCACTTCAGAGCTTACATAAGTGAACATGTAAGTGTGTCGTCTTGGACATCAACCTCTTCTTGAACGAGGGGCCTGGACACAAAGAGTGACCAGTTTGTAATATACTGTGCTGTGAATATAATTTGATGTGGTGGTACTTTAACATGGTTTACAAAAATATTCAACTGGATGTACATGATATATAAAACATCTGATAGAGTAGTTTAATACCAAGTGGCAAACGACTATTTTTTAAATACAATATAATGAGATCTAAATACTAAAATTGTAAGGAGGTGCATGTGATATGAAAGAATGACAAATACGCACAAATTCATTGTACATGTGAATTAAGAATATTTCTAAACTGAATGTCTGGTATGTTGGAGCATCTCTAACCCAGCCTGATGCAGTGGCAGTCAGCGGTACAGCTCCGTGCACACCTGACTCGAGCAGAGAGGGTTAAAGTCAGCGACAACGGATCTAGCAGCTTTAGTCCCCAGAACAGCCAGCTTACACAGATAAGTGGGCCAGGCTGGATAAGCCTCACTGAAGTATTCTATTACAGTGCCAATTACCCCTTGGTAAATAATATGGGGATGTAGAGGAAACTACTGACAGGAAGTACAATGTTTGCAGGAAGTCTAAAAAAAAATCTTGTTTTCTTTTGTTTCCCTAAATAACATTTTAAGTCCCACACATTTTCATGCTAAACATAAGGCAGTTTTTTGGGATAACATTTTTTTATTTTTTTTATTTTGCATATTTAGATGTGTTCACCTCAAGACGTGAAGCAGCTGAGCGCAGCCACCATGTGTTTCATCACCTTCTCTGAGTGCAGCCGAGCCCCCACAGCGGTCAGGCCTGTGCCAGGGCCCTGGCTGGCTGCTCTCCAGTGGGGCCTGAGCAGCCTCTCACAGCAGACACCCAGAAACTGGGCTCTCTAATAGGGACAAATTGGCAATGTCTGTGCGGGCCGGTGCTGTGTGCTAGGAGCTGTGAATTGATAGTGATGCCTAATGATCCCCCTGGGTAGATCAATACCAATAATCCTCTTTCCCGCCTATCCTCCTCATTGACTATAGAGAACCTGTAGGAGCTGAGGAAAACTGCAGCCCAGAGTGACGGGGCCAGGGGTTCAAGGCAAGGCTTCCCTCGCTCACACATGCGCACAAACGTCCCCTCTCCCTACACACACACAGATGTTTTGTCAAAAGCTGCAACAGGGGCTGACATAGACCCTTTCAAAACTTTTCTCCGACGCTAACATAATATTTAGAGACCAGACACAATCCAAGCCTGGGATTACAGCTGCACATTTACAGGCAGGCAAACGCAAACACCCGGACGGTCAAAGAAAAACACACGTGTGCCCCCGGACCCCCAATACACACTAACAACAACACGCCCCATAAACTGCATGACTCAAAGCAAAGCGATGCTATTCTTATGTACTGGGATGTCAATATTTATTTCCCCTTTATGTATTTATTAGTGTGTTGTTTACTTGTAAAGCACTTTTAACCACAGGCTCCAAAAAACTTTGAATTGAGACCTGGATTGTAACAAAGCTGATCTGATCAGTGCAGCAATTAGACAACAGCACCACCAGAAATATACGATACCACATTGTTTATTTTCTTGTGCCACATTGGAAAAAGCATTTCTTTAAAATACCACTTATTCAATATTTTCTGGCGGGCGTGCTGTTTAACAACCAAAAGCTCGATCCTGATCTACAAAGCACAGCGTTATCTCAGTGCAGCATCGAACAGCCCAAATTAAAATGTTCATTATTTTCTGATGTGCAGGAGAGTTTTTTTTTTTGCTGTAATGAAATGTTTACCTTTTTATCTGATAAGTGGATTTTTCTGATTAAACCTCAGAAGAAATCCGTCATTTTCACAGGTTGTTGGAAGCGAATGCTGAAAATCTATTTTTACCGAAGGCAAGAATAAGAAGCTCGCCATGAAGCTCAGGATATGTTCAGCAGAGCAAGGGTGAGGTGAAGCATGCAGTCCCAACGGACCCCTGTGTGTGTGTGTGTGTGTGTGTGTGTGGGTGTGTGTGTGTGTTTGTGTGTGTGTGTGTGTATATGGGTGTGTGTGTGTGTGTAAGCTCTGCAGTCATAAAGCCTCACATCACCCTCTTGCACCCCGTGGTCGGCAGCTGATTACTCCCACCAAACACATCCATACACTTTATCCCAGCTGTCACAGTGCATACTCATTACCCCCTGCACCAGCCAGCTGACTCCACACGGCCACACCCGCCTGGACACGGCTCCGGGGCCACACCAGGGACAGCCAGAAATCATAAACCAGAAAAAAAGACATTTGCAAATTTGCCCCTTTTTTAATTTCAATGTAGGGAATAAAACTGTATACTGAGAACACTAAGAAATATAAATGTCTGGCCCAGGAGATATTGTAAAATCACTAGAATCCTTATAAAGCTTCTACTTTTAATAGCGGTTTAGATTTGTTGTGGATACATCTATATAAATGCTTAAAATAAATTCTATACATATCTCACTGATCCAACATGATGTCTTCATTGACTATTTTGGTGTCAATCGTGGCAAATCTCCTACACGCCAGTTAGAAGTGAATCATGGCCAAATAGAAGAGACAACCATCAGGCGAGCAGAAGTGAATCTGTGTAGTACATCTCAGATCGATGAGATTGGAGAGAAGTACGGCGGCGTGAATAACGCAAAGTTTAGTGAGATGTGGGACGTATCTATCTCCTCAACAAGCCCCCCACTGCCCCTGTCCTCAATGAGGCAGCTATCCCAATTGTTACAGGTGACTGAGGTGTGTGTGTGCATGTGTGTGTGTGTGTGTGTGTGTGTGTGTGTGTGTGTGTGTGTGTGTGTGTGTCTGCATGTGTGTGTGTGTGTACAGGGGTTTCTATCTATTGGTGGGGTGGGAGCTGACAAGAGTGACACACTCCAGCCTCTGTCACAGAGAAGGTGTTTCTCCACAGAGACCCAGGTGTCGTGTCTCTCAGATCTTTTCGGCTTAAGAGGACAAAAAGTCCATATTACTTTACTATTTCTACACAGTCACTTTGGTGCTCCGTGTTAAAGGCCACGAGAAACAACAACGTGTTTACAGTTCAGATTTTTTGGGGCAGAACCTAACCTCAACATCCTGCAGCCCTGAGCCGCCGTCCTTTCTTGAGTAAGCAAAAGTGTGATTTATTTTGTTGTATTTGTTATTTTTGGTCTTCACACAAATTGTCAAAATTACATTGCCAAATTACAAATAGGAAACTAGGGAGGGCCAGTAGGGGTCAATATGTAGTTTTTATTTTTTTTTAAAGAATTTTTTTTCACTACCATTGAAATTGAGAGATAGAAAATGTCCTTTTATTTAAAAAGTAACTAAGAATAATAATTCCAAAATTTTAACTACATCTTCATGAGGAAAATTAAATAAAATGTCATGGATAATTTGCACTAAATATTGGATTTGTATAATATGATTGACGAGTCCAGAGTTGGTAACAGTGTGTAAAGATGGTCACGGTCAAATGTACACGTTCAACCCAAAAATATGTCAATATAGTTAAGCTCAGTGCAAACTCTGGGTGTAGTGTTGGAATCAAACCAAGTAGAAAAGGTTACTTCAATCAGTGTTTCTAGGACGAGTGGTGAAGAAAAGTCAACAGAGAAGCATGTCAGTGTCTCATCCTCACTTGTTCCTCTCTTATTTGCTCCTCACCCCCGCCTCCCCCCGTCCTCGCCTCCCATTAAAGCAAAGTGCGGTGCTTAAACAGGAGCATTTAATTCATTACATCATTATGTCATCTTATACTAATCTGCACAGTGGCCTCCACTGCTTTGACATGCAAATGGATTAGAAAAATGTCTGGGGAGGTAAAGGGGAGGAGGGCGGGGGCAAAACAGCAATCATCACGTCTTGTCAATGGGGTGAAAATATGCCCTGAAGCTGCTCTACCATTTTTTTTCTTCTAGCTCCTCTTTAACTGTGTTTTTCTATCAGTTTTTTTTTTTTCCTCTTTCTCCTCCACTATCCCCCTCTCCGGCTCTCCTCTTTGCTTTCTCCATCTTTGTCAGAGAGTGCCCCAAACAAAGCAGCGGTATGATCACACCAAACGCCGGCAATCTGTTGAGGATCAGGCTCCCTATGGGGAACATATAAACAGAAAAGCGTGTGGCACACACTCGCGTCGAGCCCCCTCCCCATTTGCACATGCCCCTGATCTGCATATTCACAAAAAGGCCCCTTTGGCTCTCCCTCATCAGCAGACCCCTCCCCACAGCCTCATCAGCACACGCCGGTTAGACTGGAGGAGAGGCAGGCGGGCGGGCTGGCAACGTGTGCCGGCTGAGACCACACACGCACACCGAGACCATGCACGAATACACACACACACAGAAAATGCACAAGAAAAAAAATCAATTTTTGCACACACGGTATACAAATGTGCAGCAACAGAGTAAACAGAGAAATCAGAAAGAGAGTTAGTGAGATCTGGTGGTGTGAGCACTGGCCATGCTCATCTAATTTCCACCCCTCCTTCCCCTCATCCCTCCCTCCTCTCCTCGCCCCCCCCCCTTCTCCCCTCGTCTCTCCCTCCTCTCATCATCAGGTACCTGGTGACGAGCGGCCCGTGATAATCCACAGCCTCTAACCAATCAATCAGCAGCATCGTAATCAGCGGCGTAGAGAGAGGGAGAGAAAGAGGAGGAAGAAGGAAAAAAGCCCATAACTTACCCTGGGTCGCCTCCAGTCAGCTCTGCACAAGTAGAGGTCTGGTCAGGGCTTTGGCTGCAGCTATGTGGACTAGTTCACCACAAATATGAGGAACACTCTTTAAGCCCTATTTCTTCTTTTTTTTTTAAATCTAAATTGATATTTTTCACTGCATCATAAACATGTAGCCAACATATCAAGCTCTCCCCCCCTCCCTTATCCTATTTCAGTCTGATTCTCACTCTACCTCTCTCCCTTCCTCCCCTCACTCCCCTCCTGTCACTCCCTCGTCCCTATTTCCCTCTCTCCTCCCTCAGTGTCTGCCTGTTGCAACGGTGTGGACATATACACACTATACAGTAGATGTATATCAAGGAGCGTGCATCTCGGTGCAGGAGATAGAAAAGGCTCGCTGGTGTGATATCCTCCAGATCTGCTGGACCCTGTGTGTCTCTGTGTGTGTGTGTGTGCATGAGTTTGAGGGGGTGGGGGGGTGGGAGGGAGTAGAGAAAGCAAGGGAGGGTCAAAGCTAAATGTTCTACAAAGAACAGGGGGGGGACCGAACTGACTTTTTTTCTTTGAATCAAACACATATTCCCTCCCTCCGTCTTTCCCCTCCACCCGGCGCTCCCCCCCAAACCCCATCTTTACCCCCACCCCATCCCAAACCTCATTCCTTCTTCCCCATTTCTGCTCATAGGCATTCTCTCTCTCCAGACGCGAGCATCCTTTGAGGGGGTTAGCTGTCTCGGGGAAGAGGAAGAGGTACCGCCGCCCTAGCAGCCTGGTACGTTTTGCCTTGAGGGTGAGCTAGCTGCAAAGCCATGTGCTATCATCATTTCTGAGGTGTGCAGGAAAAGTAAAGACAAGAAAAACACACTGGTTTTACACAGCTCCGCAAAAGATCTGATGCCGAATTTAGCATAGGATTACACAAAACCTCTCCTCTGAACCTCGCAAACCCGAACCCCCCCCCCACTTCTGCAGACTCTGTGATTCCTCTCCTCCCCCTCACCAAAGAATGAGGTGTAGAAACTCTGTACAACCCACAGCTGGGGCACGGAGCCTAAGTTTAGTTCTACAACAGAGCTCAACCAAACAGACATGTAACAACACTGCGACTGCTCAAGGAGTCTCTCTCAGTGGAGATGTTGCAAAAATGGATGCACATGCGCCGTGTGTGTGTTTGTCCTTGTACACGCAAAGAGCTGTGGGACTGTCCTGTTGGATCCGGATGTCAGGAGGACAAACCTGGGGGTCTAGGAGGAACTCTGCAGACTTGGGAGGACCTGCTGGCTTCATGCAGACAGGAGCAGGGGTGCCAGCTATGTAGCATTAAGCTTGGAGGCAAAAAGCAGCCCCCCCCCCCCCCCCCTCTGATGGGGCTTGTGGAGATCCATCTCTTGGTTATATTAAGGTAGCCGAGGATAGGCGAGGGGAGGGTTTGAGAGGAAGGGGGGGGGGGGGGGCTGTTGGTGCCCTCGGAGTCTTATCCTGCGCTCAGTGTTGTTTTATTAATCTCGTGTTTCTGAGGCTGCAGTCCTCAAACCCTTCAGCTGTGAGTCTCATCTGCCCCCTTTGACCCTCAGACCACACCCCTCCATCCCCATCCTCTCTGTCAGTGCAAATAACCACACACACACACACACACACACACACACACACACACACACACACACACACACACACACACACACACACACACACACACAACTCACAAGCAGCCACACGTGCACACCCAGAGCCCACAAAATATACCCCTGGTCTTCTTCTTTCAGTCCGACCAGGGAAGAGTACTCTGCGTGGTGTTACCTCTACAGGAGGACAAGGTGGGCTCCACCTGCAGAGCACATGCACAGGGATCCACGGCAAACACCTCGGAGTACAACACGACACTGGACTGCCACTTTACCAGATTAGACGGTAGGCACACACAGGCAAGTGGAAAACGCCACAAAATGGACGAGTAGATGACTCGTGAATGTCATCATGAAACTCTGGAGATGAAACGATAGAGGAGTGGAGACGCTAAAGTGCACTGGTGCACCGTGGTAGATGAGAAGCCTCCATGTTCTCAATGAGGAGAGACAGAGAATTTACGCAACATGGCAGCACTGTGTTGTAATGCATCAACCCTACTGAGAGCAGCACTGTCACTACTACTCTTCATCATCAGCAGGAGCAAAACACCAGCCTTGCATTGTCTTTGGGGCAAAAAAAAAGTGCACGTGTGTGTGTTTGTGTGTGTGCGCTCGTGCACGCACATGTGCTGTGTTTGCGTGCATGTGTATGCATGTGTCCGCCTCCACAGCATCCATATTAAACAGGTTTGGAGGTGACTGTGCTTCCCTGGATGTCATGAATATAAGAGAAAGCATCCATCTTCGTGGAATACAATTTCACAGGTAGTGACAGTAAAACTGACTCTACCTTCTGACTGCAGACACACAGAGGAAGAGACGCAGGGTGGAGAGGGGGGGAGCCAGAAACACAGAAGCAGACAGACAACGCTGCCAGCCATCCTCTGCTTTTCAGAACACTGCTAGATCCTCCAGATGCATCCCATATTAAACTTATAGGCTTCTACGTTCTCTGCGGTTAAATTCCACTAACGGCTAACCAGACTGATTGATTCGGCCCGATTCAACGCATGCTGCACATATTCAAGCTGCAGTTTCGGTGAAATGGGCCTAATGTCTGTTTCCAACTCATCAGAGAGACAGACATTAGGTCACTTTTCAAACTCCGTCCCAAGCCTAACGAGTGATTACTCTTTAACACATGCAAAGTTCAATCCGTGCAGATATCTGAAAAAAACTTTGGAACCTGAAAAAATATATTGGTTTGAAAGAAATATCTTCATTTCAAATCCTGGGGCAGAGAAATGTGAACAATTGACCTCATTCCGAAAGGACGATTTCTAAGAGACAAAACCTGACATGACACAGCAGCACCTTTTTTCCCCAGTTAAAAGGTTTTATACATAATGAACATACATGATCCACATTTCACTTTTTTTTCTGTGCGTGCCCTCGTTTCTAATTAATTACCTGATGAAGACACATACGCGTCTTCATTTACAGCAGTTTCATGTTAATGGTGTGAAAGTGGAATTGCAGGTGGGAATTTTCACAATTATACCTGCTTTATCAGAGAGTGTAATTAATCTCATTAACTAATCAACGGGAACTCTTCCCGCCTTTCAGGGGGAAAAAGTCGCAGTATTTAACACTCAGCTAATTAACTTAATCATGTATGAGATAATGAAGTAATTAGGGCAATTAAATCACAATTAACACCTAAAGAACAAGTGATTATTCCAGTCAGAGACAGCTGGAGGTCGAGGGGGGGAAAAGGCTCAAAATGTGTCATTACCTTGGAAAAACATTACAGGCCTGATCAAAAAGAAATAAGAAATAAAATTAGGTGAGGAGAATGGGGCTTGACTAATGGTAAATGACAGCTGTCTGAGAGGCCATCACTCTTTTTGGAGGATGGAGGGAAGATGCCCCTTTTGTCACAGCCAATCATTCCAGCCTTGAACACAAGCAGGGGAAACAATGTCAAATTCATGTAGAAAAAGAAAAGAAAAAAGTATCCAAGAGGAAGACCAAAAAAAAAAATTTGAACCAAAAGAAACATGGTTCACATGTGAAAACAAGTGGAGCTGAGCTGACAAGCGGCAGAACCCAGATGCAGCGGTGATAGTAACTGGCTCCTGCCATCTGAGAATCGAACCAGGAGGAAACATTACAGTACACACCGCGCGCTCGTGTTTTCTGCTCTCTTTGCCGGCGCTCCCAGGAAAAACACGGTTTTCCTCCTACCAAATTCCTGCGTGTGTCTTACAAAACATTCTGCCAGTGAGAAAAAGCAAAGTCCATGCACAGATGTGTTTTTGTCAAGTGTACACACTGTTCTGGTTTTCTGTCTGCGCAGTCAATTCCCCTCCAAAGGATGTGCATGTAATTCACAGAAGTGCCGACATTTTACTCCCATGTTTTATTCTTGGGCTCTGTTTCTGTTTTGGCTTTCGTGCGTTGGTAGATGTCCTGAGCCTGAAATTATGGAGACAGGGATATCGCCTGTGTGGATATGTCTGTGTGTGTTATTCTCCATCTTGGTTGTGTGTCTCTCTCTGACCAGTGCGTTCGCTTCAGCAGCCATCTCCAGGACGCGCCACACGCTCCACGGACACGAGTTGATGAAAAACATGAGTGACAAGATTCATGGCCATCAGAGCAGCTGATGAAAATGGTAAGGCGAGAGGACGATTGGAAAAAAAATGAACCCCTCTTATGTTTTTTTTTATTTCTATTCAAACAGGAGGCAGGAGATGAGGAATACAGATATGTCAGGAGACAGAGGAAAAGAGAATAAAAAAAAATAAACACACAGGCCCCCTCCCGCTGTCCTCAAACCCCCAATACCCCCCCCCCCCTTGTCTGGGGTAAAACAAGAACAAAAATAAATGACTTGTATCTTGGACAGCAAGACGACAGCACACAACCAAATAATTATAATGAATTGTAGGAATTGAAAAATATAAACAATAATAATCAGAGAGTGAAACAATTTATTAATCACTAACATGTTGATTTATAATTACAATTGAGAATTTATACTAACAATTGAAAATTTACATTACTGTAATCACTCTGTAAACATATATAAAAGAAATGTAAAAGAATATGAAGGAAAGAGATATTTAAGCAGCTAAAAATAGAAAAAGTAAAAAGTAAATAAGATGCAATAAACCGAGCCAACGTCTGCATGATAACAATACAAAAAACTAAAATAAAAATGCATGTTTATATTTTATTTACATATTACAGGAATATTTCCTGCCTTTGTTGGAGTAGGTTGAGGTGGTGTTTTTCACTGCTGGGTGCAGCACAGCAATGATTCCATCAAGCCTGACTCTGCGGACACGCCGGGGATTGAGTCAGATCGGGCTGTGACTTTGGCAGTTCGGCCAGTGCTAAAGCATAACAGCCTCTTTCACTTTCAGCTCCCTCAGCGGGGTCATATGATTCCTACCAGATGCATCCATACATAAAATACACCATTAGACCGAGCTTCAGTGGAAGTCCCCGAGTCGGGTTTGAAGAAAGGGTTAATCATGTCAAAATGTAAGAAAAAAGCAGAAAACAAAGATCATTTAAATTTGTTAATTCATACAGCATTTAAACTGTTTAAAAAAATTATTCAGTTTGCAGTTTAGATCTTATTACTCTAAGACATTTAAAAATAAATTTAGTTTGAACAAATATATTAGAATTTTCTTAATATTTAATGTCTGGCATGTTTCAAAATTTTAGACACACTATGTTGAATAAAACAGTAAATAAATATTCTTGGAGAATATTGTTCTACATACATTGTGTTCTATATACAACAGTACAGTGTGTGAATGCTATGAAAACTTGAGATAGCTGGACGTTTTATTTCAACTTCGGAAAAAATAAAAATGACACACGTCACAACACCTGTGCAGCAGCCGGCTGAATTGGTGCTTCAGCACGGGGCGAGGGGGCGAGGGGGCGAGGGGCTCCAGGGACGGAGGGAGGAAATGGCTGCTATGTTTGTTTGAGAGGAGGTTAGCAGCAGGGCACGCTGGATTCTGCTGTGGCCCAGATTTTCTCCAATCCCTTTTGTCCGTTCACTCCATGTTTGAGTGGCTTTATAGAGAAATTGCTTTTATTGTGTCCACTCAGGAAAACCAAAAGCAAAAACACCTCCAGCATTCAGTCTGAAGACAATGCTCACAAAAGCGTTGAGGAAATGACTTACCAACCAGGAGCCGCGCACAAACAACGTGCTGCGGATTCTCTCAGCTGTTCTAAATGACACGGTGCTGTTAATGAATCCCTTGGCACATGTTGCTCCTTCAAAGAAAACTTTATCAGCGCGTGATGCACCTCCCGCGACATGAATTCCTGGATGCAGAATAAGACCACGGGTTAATTTGAAAATCTCAAACTTCCCATTTTGTCTGGAGAGGCCATAGCGAAAAAACATGAGCTCCCTGCTCTGATCCGGAGGTCAGAGGTAATATAGTGACAGTGCACATATTTAACTACACAGTGGCAATATCCCTCAGTGCCTTCCTGACCCACTGTTTGGAGAGGGGTCGCTCACAGGTGAAGTCGGGTGCTGCTCACGCACATACACAGGCCCTGTAGTTCCTTCTCAGGGTCAATAAGCCACGCTGCCTTATTGACCTTGAGTCCAAGCCAGAGAGACACTCATGTGTTACATGTGTCCACGGAACAGAACTGCACCGCGAACGAGACAAGCCAAAGAAACTAGGTAACATCATCAGGTTATTTGTGTGATTTTATAAAAATCACACAAATAACCCAAATATATATACTTATCAGGGTTGCCGATTTTTACCTCATGAGCAAATAATCCTGTGTGTGTCTCCTCTTAAGATCAGTAACAGGTCAGTACATTTTTCACAAATGCTTGAGATATGAATATATATTTAAGAATTTATCTGCAACATCTGACTACAGTATATCTAACCATATATTTTCCCCACACATAAATGCTTTTTACTGAATATGAAGGACAATAGCACAGGTAAAATAATAATAAATACATCAAACATTCGTGTCCATCAGCATCACACTTGCAGGTTCCATTAGTTTTAAAAAAACCTAGGCTTCTGATTTCTCTCAGGTCAGAATCCACCAAAAACATTTGTGCAGAAAATAAAAGGCTGAGCACAGCAGATGAAGCCATATTCACTGAGTGATTCTCTAAATTCACAGAAAGCTTAAAAACACCAAGGGAGAGGAAGAAAAGGAAGAGTGGAACAGAGACATCTCTGAAGCATTACATTTTGTAAATTGTAGAAATCGTCGTGAGATCTAGGTTCAGAGACACATCCACACCAAATAGGTGCATAAAACTGAAGCATTACCATTCACATAATTATACACAAAGTTTCCTTCTCTTGGATGAGCAATTTCAATGGCTCCTCTTCCATGCCAGGAGCATTTGTGAACATTAAAGATAACACACGCTTTCACAATTTCTGTGCACTTCCTTGTTTTCTGGCTTGAAGAAAACCACAAAGCCCTGCATCTGTGTGTGTTAAATGAAGTGTGCAGCAACCTCATGAGTGTGTGTGCACGTGAGTATATGGGTGTGTACGGGTGCGTGCATGTGCATGCTCACTCACACATGTTTGAATATGAGCTGAGGAGGTGACAGACTAAAGCTGCATGATGCGGGAGGGCACAATATGGTGGTGGTGGTGATGGTGGTGGGGGGGGCAGGGGGGTTATTTCCACAATCCCATATATTTTTTGTTGGAGTGTCCTGACGCCATTTCATCACGGCGCCCGAGAGGACAGCCCAAGAGAGATGCAAGATGCAGAAGGATAGCGACCGCGCCACAAAATGAAATGAGAAATCAGAGAGGTGCAGAGAGAATAGAGAACAGAGAATGAAGAATGACGACGGGATGGGAGGAGAGGATGGGATCTTGACAAGGGAAAAAGAAAATGATACAGGAGTGCTCTCCCATTAATGCCAGTCCGCCAGTCAATGAATGTAAAAAAAATAACAAAAGTCAGCGGTGTTGTAGTCAGTCATCAGCGTGTCCCATGTCCTTTTCAGAAAGGACATGACCACACTTGGGAAGGTTAGATCAACACTTCAACAACAACAACAAGAGAGACATCTCCACCCGGTTAATTTGCAATTCACTGACTCTCTGATGTCCCCGTTAAAAAAAAAAAAATCAGACCACAAATAATTCACGGCTAGTTGGCCAGTTGTTGTTACTGTAATCTTGATTTGATATTGTCATGTGCATCTTTTAATGTCTGTCTGAAGGATGTCAGGGTAAAGATGTCAACTGAGCGTAGGGTTATCCTTGGGCTTTCCGTGTCAGGCGATACAAATTCATTTCATATTCATCAGAATGGTTGTTCTCTGCAGGGGGTTCATGGCGCTACCTATCCCACTCCCCCTTTTCTCTTTGATTTGGCTCATTTGAGCAGTGCGGTCCCCGGCAGCTTGTTAGAACTGCCACCTCGGTGACTCTGCCCCCTGGATGGATGAGGAGGGGGGGGTAGGGGCGACGGGGGGGAGATGGCAGAGATGGAAGGGGTGCTCAAAGGGGTGTTGGGGGGGGTGCGGGATGATAGGTTAGGGAGGCCTACCCCAGAGCGCTTTCTCAAGTCAGGGGTGAGCAAGCAAGGCTCAGTGAGTGGAAACCGAGGAAACCTGAACAAGCCACACCATCTACTGGCCAGGCAGGAGTACTGCTGTCTGCTGAGAGGAAAGAGAGAGAGAGGGACAGCTGTCCCTTCACTAGAAAGGTCAATAACAGTCCCTCAGTCTATTTTCAAACTACTTTCCCTGTGTCCACATCTTCTAAAACATTATAATACTGAAGCCTTGACAGATTAAATGGCTTCACTCTTCCTCCACTTTCATCAGAATTACCCGAAAATCTTTTATTAAGCAACTTCACTGCGTTTTACCGCAGAACCTATAAAGTGACAGATGCAAAACAATCTCAAAATCACACAAAGAGGGAGCCGTTCTTTTTTATTGTTACTGACAGGGTGCAAAAATGATCCCTTTAGGTCAAAGGGACAAGAGACATAACTGCCTAAATTACCCATAATGGCTCACACATGTAGCCGTCGTCCCCTTTTGCTTCAATACATTTCAAATGCTCGAATGCATACCTTTATTAGACACGTGCGACTTATGCATTACCGCTCTACCTGCCGAACACGGGCGACCTCGGACAAAATGAATTCATAAAAAGTGGAATCATTGTTCTTCAACCTTTCCATTTTCCAAGGTCGTGTTCATTTATCACAGCGGGGTGTGCAGTGGAGACCGGACAAAGGCTTGAATGTATAATGACAGGTATAGGATAAACAGTATAGGGTGTGGGGGGTGTGGGGGGGGGGGGGGGTGCGGGGGATGCGGGGCACAACATACTCAGCATCAAGACTTGGCCTGATTAGATGTCCAGACATGCCATAACCTTGGGGATCTGCCAGCAGGGAAAGAAGGAGCAAAGACGAGGGGGTGGATCTGGGAGGGTTAAATGCAGAAAGACAGAGTACAGACAGAAACACGCTCAGGGAAGCAGAAAGTAAATGCACAGAGAAAACCTATTCAGAAAACATTTTCATTTTCCCCCCATCTGCACATATATAAAATATCGTTTGTGCCATTACTGAACCCCGAAACCCCCCTTCCATCCTGCCTCTCTTCACCACATGAAAAAAATAAATCTAATTTTCCCATCCCTGCCACAGAACAGCCCCCCCCCCTCAACCACACACACACACTCACACACACACACTCGCTCAGGCACACCCCCAGTGGCCCCACCCACCACCACCGCTCTGAGCCCACTTTCAGGCTCCCCCAGCCCCTCCCGTCCCCGCTTCCATAGTGATGCACCATTTCTTTCTCTAAGCAAGGCTCCATTTTGTAATAAGTTCTGATCAGTGTTATGACCAATTTGCATTCAATCCGGAGAAAATGGTGGAAAAGCCTTGGTGGAGGAGATGAACGCTGAGCACAGAGGAGCAGGGACAAACACGGGGGAGTAGAAGTGAATTATCAAATATCCTGCAGGGATTAGTGGGAATTTATAGAAGTGTAATGTTGGAAGTTTCAAATGGACGCATGTGGTACACGTTCTCATGTTCACGGTTAAATGGTCAAAACATTTAAAAAATATTTAAAAAAACTTGATCTTGCTAAGGAGCTTTCTACAGTTGACAAGTATAATATGAATATACTGACGTTCTCGCCAGGCGGTGAGGTAAGGAGAATATTGCTTGCCTTCACTGCCGCTCAGATAAATGAGTAAGGGTAATATAAACTTCAGACAACCCCTTTACCCTGAGGGCAGGGCAACAAAAACACATTGTCACTGATGTTATGTGATTTGGCGATTACAAAACAGATATAACACATCTCATACTGGGTGAAATCATTTTAAGTGCTAAAAGGCCCCAGGTTTTAATTTATTTAACATATCTAACATACTAATGCACAGGAAATGAGTGGTTAACAACAACAGAATCATCATAAACGAGCACCTTTCACTCTTAATGTGAGTGCAAACGTGACCTCTGCAGCAATATTTATTCATAGTAAAAAAAAAAAAAATATCTGAGATGGGTCCTTTCCACAGTCAATCGTCTCACACAGAGAAAGACATTAGCTGCTGATACACACTGTGGCAGATGAGACATGTGACCGTCCATGGATATGGTGGAGATAAAGTGTGACCACAATGGAAAACAATGTGACACTATTACTAAATTGCACTCAAACAGGCCATCGCTGTGTTCCCCTGCATGACTTACAGGAACAACGTCCAAACTCTTTGATCCTGCTGCAAACTGATAGCCTCGACCACAGCAAGCAAAGAAAAGGCAACTGTTTTTATATGTGTTTTTCAGCACGAGAGAACGTGAAAGCATAAATAACATATCAACAAAAAAAGAGCTAATCCAGCTGTGCAAATCACTTTTTTCCTCCGCGGCCTATAGGACCGGATCTCCACACATGTGAACAGGAAGTGGAAGCGAGGGCAGAGCTTCCTAAGGTCCATAGCCGGCCTTGACCCGGGTGCCAGCAGACAGCATTTTTGAGGAGGAATGTTAATGGGTGGTTAAAATCACGTTAAAGGTTGTGGAGATAGCTGAGTTAATTACAACATCGCTGGAGATAGTGTTTTGTTTTTTTTTCTTCCAGAATCTGAATACGTTTTTCATTAATGGTGTCACAGGGATCAGCAGTTATCAGTACCTCCGGGGGGACGGCGGGGTGGGGGAAAACAATCACTGATTCTTTCACACAATTTCACCATCTAATTTCCGACCGTGCATTTTGGAACAAAATTAATTTCCCTGGCTATCTTATAAATCAGAAACAAGTGATTGCTGTTGGTGCCAATCCGGGGAAGGCACAATGAGATCGGCTCTGCTCACATCTGGCAGAAGGACTCGCGTGTCCCCTGCTGAAGCTGCACACACACGTCATGCACGCCGGGCTGGAAGTGTTGCGTGGGATCTCCCCTCTTAAGCCTCGTCCTCACCATCACACTCACTGGCTCATTCGCACAAAGACACTCCAGCTCCAGAAACAAAAGTTAAGGCGAGGACTCCACTGTATCGACTAATTGATTCTTAAGGTTATCCTCCATCGTCCCACTATCTGCTCATTAGTGGAGGCCTTCTGTGATCATCCTTATCAATCTCATTGGTTTGTCAAGAAATGGCCCTCTGTGCATGCTCAGAGGGGCCCCCCATATTAGGGTTATATTATTCCACTCTATATGATCCCCTGTATGCTACATTATACATGCAGCATCTTGTAAGATTCAATGCATGTTTTCCGCATGGCTTCCCTCTGAAACAACTGGGGGGTTTTGAAGATCAGCTATATGCTAAAATGCCTCGGGCTATCTTCGCAAGGTTACAGAGCATTAAGAGTCGGAATGCACACCCAGGGAGACGAGGGGGTGAACCCACACACACACACGCACACACACGCACACACACACACAGTCTAGATCTCGGCTCTAGGGACAGTCCCTGGGTAGAGCCTTCACCGACGTTGCGGGCAGGGCGGAGTGGGAAGGACGGGTTAAACGATGGCGTTGTAAAACATTTATCTGCCTCAGATCGAGCGTTAGATAGGTTGAACCTCATCGCCTGCCATTACAGAATTACCCTAACTGCTGCTATAATGTGGCCGAGCATAGAAGCCGTGCACTGTCCCTATCCGCCGTCCTATTGATTTTCCCACCCTGAGACAGTGCGCTCCCGAAGGGCAGTAAATTACAGGGCGTTTTACAGGGAATTACACCTGCACCGGAAACTTTACAGGGATACGGGTGTCACAGACCACTCCCACCCTCGTCTGCAGACTGCTGTGAAACTGGACATGGGGAGCCCCACTCAGTCCTCTCAGTCGAGCACTAGAGCATGTACTCACAGCATCACATAAATAGGGGTGTCCTCCAGAACAAAACATTGACATTCATGGGATAACAGCTCTATAAGAGACATTTTTAGACTATTTATATTGTATTTTACTTTTTATTGGACTGCTGGATGTGGAGGGGCAGGAAACATTGTAAAAGACAAAGAAGGGTTGGAAAGCGACTCAAGTCCTTGGCTGGATTTCATTCAAGTGCATTTCAGTAACAGAATGCTGATCCTACAGAAATTCAAACTCCTATTAAAAGCATTTAGTGCAACAAAAATATACAGAGCACAAGGTCGGGATTGATACATGCCAGAAAATGTCAAAAGTAATATCATGAGGAAATAACAATAAACAATTTAAATAATATATGTTATAACATTTGTGGAAAGTCAATCGTCCTTATCAATATGTTTATGATAAACATTAATAATCACATTCACACAGCATATGTGCATGAGCTGTGGGTGAGGCTTTCCATAAACGCCTTCTTTGTGTATGTGTTGTTCACAGTTTTTCAGTGTCTGTTTATGCATGTGAGAACATTCATGAGCTCAGAAATATAATTTAAGTTAAAAGTCGGTGTCAGGCAGGAGCCTTGAGGACAGAGGTTAACGTAGCGGAAGTTAATACTCGGTGGAGGATTCAGCACGAAGCGCAAATTCTCCCATTAATGCCTGAAACACGACCGAAATGGCAGCTTGACAAAACGATGGGGTTTTCATATACGTGTGTCATGATGTTGATAATTCAAAAGGAACTGAGCAGGCTGTTATCCATCTCCGTGTTCAGAAGATAAGCAATAGATGGGCAAGATATGATGCGAGGGGTGTATCTCTATTCTGGTGCTGGGAGGAATCAAGGGAGGAATTGTAGACTAATAAAACTTCCTTAACTCTGCAACACCTGGATATATATGGTTTCTTTTCATTTCTTCTCCAGCTCCACTCACTCCTAGTAAAACTAGCTCTCAACACCAGCACTCACTGACCTCAGGATAGCCCTGCAGACATGAAAGACCCTTTATCTGTTCCAGGTGTGGGCTGACTCACGCTGAGTGTGTGCATGTGTGCATGTGTGCGTGTGTGTGTGTGAGAAAGAAAGAAAGTGAGAGAGATACAGATGTTTATGTAGAGAAACAGATTCAAGATCCACAAGCAATTCACTAAACTAAAACAGGAGAGCAACACAAACACATTGCACATCGACTTCATAACATGTGAAAGCAATAGGACGGGCTCGCACACAGGCCCCGCTCCGACCTGGTATCATGTGTCCACACACAGATGCATCTATGGTCTCAGCTGTGTGTGTGTGTGTGTGTGTGTGTGTGTGTGTGTGTGTGTGCGTCTGTGTGTGTGTGTCTGCATCTACATAGAGTTGAGACTGATTGTAAAAGACGGCGTCTCTGTTGACTTGTGATCGGGTTTGGTTCCTTCATGTCTCCCATGTGATTTCAACAATGAAAGTATAACACCAATTGGCATATAACCTGACAAGGCTCCATCACCCTGTGCATAGTATTTGAAATATTGGTATTTTGCATAGGCAGATAAGTTTGAAGTGTGTTGTTATAAATACATTAGTGTAAATGTGTTGTCCTGATCGGATCCCAGTCTGTCCTCAATGGAAGTGTCCAAGTGAGAATGATTTATCGGACACCCTCACAACAGAAGAAGCCCCGCTCTGATAAACACAAACATGCAACAACGGTGATGCTGAGCGGCATGCTGCACGCGAGTGACCCCCCCCTCCCTCTCACCCTGTCTGGTTTCAGGTTAAACTTGACCCCTCACACTCGACCTCTGGGGCGCTGGCTCTGTGCTGGTGGACCAGAGAGAGGCAAGGGCACAGCTGTGAGGGAGGGTCCACAGCAGGACAAACTCCCCTCTGACAAAGGCAGAAATTCAATTGGAGCATATTAGTGTCCGAGTAGTTGAATATCACTCATTCTGGCTAACTGAAAACATCTTTTCTTCTGCGCTCAAGGCAGCTTCCATTAACCTCTAAAAACAGTGGGAGGGCTGGGGTTGGGCGGGTCACACAGAAAACGCTCTCAGCTTCAACTTTGCCAGCACTTCTCCACCGCGCTCTATTTTTAACCTCTGATACATATTGCCGTGGTCATTATTTTCAATGTTTCTGTCCGGCACTGTCAAACGCCTTGCAGTTTTGATGTATGAACGGTGGTCCATCACCTACATTGTTCCCCAGGACAACCAATGAGTGTGTGGTTCCCTGCAGTGGGCCAGACAAAGACAGATAGATGGGCCGGGCTCAGGCCATAGGTACCAGGGGACACTTCTCAGGACAGCTAACAAATAGGAGTGAGGGGAAAGGGATGAAGCTGAATAAAAGCTGATACTCCACAGAGCTGCTCAACCCATAACTGTCACCTCTGCAGATTGAACAGCCATTCCAAATGAAGATAAACCATCGATCCGCAGAGTAATATCTGGTGTTTGGTAAGTCTACGATGAGAGGAGGGGTTGCCAGAGAAAATACTCTGCTGCTATTTGAATATATGATCTCGATAGCGACATGTAGACTTTACAAACAGGGAACAGCAAAGCGTTTAGGAGCAGGGATCCAACTTCTCTCAGGGAGCTGCTTTACAACAAATTAAAAACAAGAGGAAAATCATGCTGAAATTGGGTCCCATCTCGCTGCAACAACCGTCCACCCCCACGCCTTCTCCCCCCTGCCATCCCCAATGTCTCTTTTCTACACAATCTGTGTCAGAAGAAGCAGCAAGGAACGGTTTGTGAGAAACACTTATCTGGCACAGCGGCAGAGCCCTGTTCCTACACCCTTTATCTCACCAGGAGATGGAATTCAATATACAAAAACCCCATCATGCAGCAGCATCACGCCTGTGCTTGGGATAAGGGCAGGGTTGCCAGGTAATTGGTTGGTGGTGGACGTACACAAGGTTTGAGACTACCCGTGGAGGAGTGGAGATTACAGGGAGGGGTGGAGGGACTGGGTAACTGGGAGTCAGTAGGGGAGGAGGGAGAGAGGGAGTGAGGGGTTCTTGACAATCTTCCTCCACATCCCCCCTTCTCCTCCATCCACCCATCACTACCCCGCCTGCTCATGTAATCTGCAGCCCCATAAAATGTACATGCGTGCTGGTGTGTTGGTGTGTGTTTTTTGGCTCGAGCACGAATAACAAAAGCATGTCAAGTTTATTTGTGTAGCCCCTATGTCACGACGCACCCCACAAAAGAGGAAAAATGACACTACTTGGTTTTCATTATACAAGTTTGCATTTTGCATCCCCTGTGCAAATTAATTAAGAAAATCCCTCACTTCCATGACATTTAAATTAAAATTAAAGCAGATACTGTCATCGCAAGCACTGAATATCATTATGTGGCAAAAATAATTTCTTTCCTGAGTGATAATGTAAAAGGGGATTGGAGGCGGATGATCCTGCGCGTGCAGGAGGAACAGCGAGGAGTGGGAGCACACAGGAAATCCTTCGGCACACCATTTCCCGTTTTCCAGCGACTCCCAAAGATAACAGGCGCAGAAGAGGGCGAGATAAAGGGACATGTGAGAGAAAGAGAAAGAAAAAGTAATTTCTCTGATTTATTTATGATGCAATGAAGGTATGCTGAACGCATCAGAACATGCAGCAGTGGTCATACTGTCAGGGAAGATGAAGTGTCTTCATAGTCGACTGAGCGAACGAGCGAGGGAAAGAAAGAGGGAGAGAGGGAAAATTAGAGGGAGAGAGAGGAGGGTGGCTATACTGCAGAAGGGTGTTAACCATCTCATCTCTACTGCACCACCGCACTCGCCACAAAATGGCTACTTCGTTCCTTCTGACGGCCGACACCAGGAGGGGGGCCATCTGAACCGCCGCTATCTCATCTCCCACCTCCGGAACCTATTCTTCAACCTCAACTATTTCTCATATTTATGGAGCGGATTCGTACAGTACACTGCTGAGTGGCTTTTTACCTGCCCCTCTTTGTACCAAATTAAATCTGTTAAATCATCCTTTTTAAAGCTCGGCTCAATGTCCTGGTAAATATAATTTGTCCGTGTGGCTGCGGTGCAAGATTTCCATGTGCAGATCTTGTCCTACTGTATCGAGAACAAAACAATTAGGGTGAGGCAAGACAGAGCAGAGTCTGTTACTCTGCTGCCGAATGAGGAAACCTAGGAAGACGGCATCAAAATACCAGAATACATTGGTTTCTATACTACAATGAAAAATGCTTTAAAGCTGCACACAATAGCATTAATATGGAGGAACCGCCAGTGCAGGTAGCGATTGTGCCGCTGTCTAACACACAGGACACGAGCTCATGTCCAGGGCAACATCCCCCTCTGCAGGCAAAGAGAACACAATCACTCTCCACAGAAGAAGAAAAAAAACCTGTTTCATAAACTAAGATGGAGCCTTGGAGGCCATTTCATTCATTACATTCAATTTATTTCACTTTTTTTTTTCTATTTACATTTGAGGGCCACTTTAAAAAAGGCCAGTGGAAAAAAGGAGAAGGACGTCGCTTGGACAAGAAAAGGAAGGTCAATAATTCATGTTGTCAAGGGGTGTAGATGACTGCTCAGTAAGAAAGGTGGACACATTGCAACAACCCTCAGCCACAGTGGTTACAGAAGTACAAGGACTACTTCTAAAACGTTAGTGAATAGCAGGAGAAACATAAACTTATTTCCTATATTACCTGATTCAGCCTTCGTCCCGTCTATTCCTACTTTGCAATCATACGAAGAGAGCAATTTCCAGTCGAAATCACCTTGACAACTATAACTATAATCCCTCCCGCTTGCATTGACCCAAAGATTTATTAGCGGTTTTTAACTCGGCATGCATATGACTTTTTTTTTTATTTTCTATGATTGAATGGGTCGAAGTTGCACTAAATTGGAAAATGTTCAGTCAGAAGACTAAATTTGCTGTGCTTTTTTTAATACTGCCTGCATTCCACATAGATATGAATACACTGGAACGGAGAATGAATGCACTTCCATATTTTCAGGCCGGCTCTGGAGCTTCACCTTGTAAGTGATAAGAATTGGATGTCTGCAGCCATGACTCAAATAAGCAACATGTTCATCTTAACACTGCAAAGAAGGGAGGTTAGAAATGGCGAGAGGGGCAGATCTGAGTGGCGGCATGACCCGAAAAGGAGTGTCTCAGGATTAATATCTATCTCAAGAGAACCTCTGCTGCTTTTCGCCACTGATAATATTTTTAAATGAATGTCGGTCCAAAGTGAGAGTTAAATAAGAGTTAATTTCAAAGTCGTGAAGTCGTGTCTGAACATAACTTACAAGTAATCAACAATGGCACGGCAAATATAATTATTCTCTCCTAAAACACATTTAGTTGAAAGGTTGACGATTGTTACAGCTTTGAAATACAGCTTTATTTTGTATTTAACCTAACATCATTTTACATACTTTTGCTACACTTTAATATTTGTACATGTTTGACATCTGGGTTAAGGCCCGATTCCTTTCGTCAAAAGTTTAGGAGAAAATGTAAGAAAGACAGATTTGATCACTGCATGATATCAACCAATTCTATCAGAGTAAGCAGATCAATATGTCAACATTATCATTCTGCTCAGAAAATTAAAACCATATAAGCCTGATAAAAAAAGATATCTCTTGTGCTTATGTGGTAGCATTTTTTGCTAGGATTTATCCGGCGATTGACCGAGCACTTCTCCCTCTGTGTTATGGAAGACTTTGCTCCTGAGCCTTTGAATCAACTGATGCTTTAGCACAAGCTCCCAACTCCAAGGTTATTTCTTCAGGATTTCCGCTAAGTTCTTTAAAGAAGAGCTTGCATTTGGAATACATATTATACATAAAAACTCAGTCAAATAAACTAACAAAAGTTAGGGGATAAGGGACATCAAAGCATTCCTGGGCTGGCTCGAACCACATGACGAGCCTTGTGTCTTTGTGAGCAGAAGCTCGTAGATGTTCAGCACATTTCAGAGCCGGGCTTTAGATTTTTTCGGCAGATTAACTTTTGGTCTTTGAAGCCCAGAACCCACCTGCTTCAATCTCAACAGCGTTACTCCTCCGGTTTCCAGACCGTGGTTCCATTGGTCAACATAAACAGCACCTATGAGCCGAACCCTCGGGGGAATTCCTGTTTATTACTGACCAAAGTCTGTGCAGAAGCTCGGCACAGATCTTCAAAGAAGCGCTGGTAAATATGCCCCCCCCCCCCTATTAAATATGAACCATTTGGGAGAGTTGCTAGAAATCTGAAATAATTCTGTGTGTATGGACGAGTCAACTTGTATCCTTGATATTGAGCCAAGATTTATAATTTCATAACCCATCTCAACCAAATGAATGCCCGGACAGATGACTCTCAAAAAAGGGTTTCGATTGAATATGATTTAAAAAACTAAACAAGTCTCTGCAAAGATCAGATCAACTTTATAAATACTGGACTGAATAAAACCTTCACCGCATGTTGGTAAATGCTGAATACACATGTATACTAAAAGATAAAAGCTGCAGGACTTGACACAGAGAAAAATACACTTTTACAGTTTAGGCTATCTTTGATAGAGGTTTCAAAACATCGTAAGTTTAAAAAAAAACATTCTGGTTTTAATCAGCAAGGTCGTAAGCCACACACCTGCAATACACAGAGTTTTCTCCTTTCATCAAGTAGGATCATTGTAAAACACATTAATTACACTTTCTTTAGTTATTAATAAAACGTCCAATAGTGCTATTAAATATAATTCTTTATAATTTTATGTTCTTGTGATTTAAAAGTAATTACATTGTACGCTTTGAAGCTTGATTACACAAACACTAGTTTGAATTTGATGCGGGGCTGTCAGGCCTCCAAACCAAAAGGCACATCATTTATAAATTAAAAACAATTAAAAAAATTCGACGACAGCGATTCATTTTTAGAAGAAAGAAACAGTCGACTGACGTGTCATCCAGGATGATCCCTTCTAGTTGTTTGCCTGTCGGGGGGGACAAACACTAATTTAGTAGCCGTTACTTCACTCACAAGCGTCATGACAACTGAAAAGTAGATGTGGAATGTCGCACTTTCCAACAGAGAAATCTCGAGTGTCAGCGAACTTTTAAAAATGCTAAATGAAATTAGTTGAGGTCAAATGCTCAGAAGAGTTTGGGTTACCAAAAAGCAGCTTTCACAAGAAGCTTCCACGATGTCAGACGGGAGAGTTTCGTGCCGAGCTCGCTCAGAGGCAAGAAGCTGAAGACTCACTGAGAAGGAGAAGTTGTGAGGGAGACTTGGTGCCATCGCAACGCTGCTTGAACCAAAGAGAGTAAAATTGTTGAGTGTGTCTTGAACCGTCGCAGAGTGGATTACTTATATCGCAGATGTAGAAAGAAGATATTGAAAAACACTGGTGGACAACGTGTAGAATTTTCTGTTTTCCTCCATCCAACTTGCCATATTTGGGCATGTGAATACTGCTGAGTTGAGTTAAGATTTTTTTTTCAGCATTACGTCTTGGCACAAACCAGCTGCAAGTAGCATCATCACCACTACCACCTGATATCAGACGCCTCACCTTATTAGAAGCAGTTCCAGCTGTCGCATTAGAGAGGTTAGTGTGATACGCTCAATAATTTAGTATGGACCTCGAAGAATGTTATAAAAATGTGAATGTCCCTTGATCAGGAGAGAGTTCCTCACCCCTGACTTTTATATATACACGTTATGTGGAAACCTATTTCAAAGAGAGAAGAAATGCACAAAAGAGAGTTAAAGAAAAGGAAGCCATGTTTTCACAATGGCTGAACCAGAGCAAAACGCCAGTGGAGGCAAAGGGAAGGGCAACTGAAGAAAGCAGGAGATGGCAGGTAGACGCCTGAATGAAGAGGGGTTGCCTTGCATGCTACCTTCAAGGTGGGATGAATAAAATATGGACTAGCAATGGACACAGAGATGTGTTATCAATATTTTAATACTTTCACCTCTAATTTTATACTCCTCTTCCAGATTGTCATCAATGTCCCAAAATATGCTTAAGCTTTTCTACTTAGCAAAAAGCCGACTACAAAGACTCACACACACACAAGTCTAGAATTGCCATATTTAAAGAGAAGTTGGAGAAGCTTTGTCACACTAGAGCTTTGAGATCCCATACTTGGGGTTGAGTTCGATAGTAATACAGTACAGGTATTTTCAAGTGCTAATTGATTTAACTTAGAATGAGTTATCGTAAAGGGCCGATTAAATAAAAAGTACTTGTCAGTACTTACATCTGGGAGAGAGGGGGGTTGGATGGATGGAGGACTGGAGGGAGGGATGGATGGATGGATGGAGGAGTGGAGTGTCTCAGCATCCGAATCGTCTGATGCAAATGAATGTCAACAATTAGGCTAAACTAAATGCACTCAAACTTAATACTCTTTAACTTTCGTGCTGAAGTGCTCCGGGTTCAAACTCAGGAAGCAAATGAGATACATTCCTCTGCCAGGCTTTGTGTGTAAATCCTTTTGTCGTCCTCTCATAAAGTGTCACTGCCCTGATTACCCTGCAGTGCGGCAGAGAAGCAAATGGGTGAGCAGCAGCGGGAGGAAGCTGGGTTGTGTGTGTGTGTGTGTGAGTATGTGTGTGTGGGGGGAGGGGGGGGGGGGAGTTGGGAATGAGATGCTCACTGACCCTGCCACCATCACAAACCACCAGTCTAATCTAATATCCTAACTGGCGGAATGAGCGGGTGGCTTGATGCACATCAGCCCTGTTGCAGACCTTGTTTCAGCATCGGCCACTCTACAACCCCAATACAGGGGGTTTGCGGGTATAGCTTGTTGGTATCGGCCGAGGTCTCTGCCCTGACTGGGTGTAAAATAACAATAAAATAAAACAAACCACCTAAAACAAGCTCGACGCACACTTTACCGTTGGAGCATAGTCCTGTGCGTTTGTTAAATTCATATGATTCTGCATTGGATGGCACAACTTGTTAACAAATCCATATTCCAGAGTCTTGTCATTTATTCACACAGGCGATCTAGTTGGATAATAATGACTGTGCAGACGTCCAGAGACGGTGCTGTGGGAAAAGACCATTAGGCACCGCAGAGACCATAGAGCAGAGAAAGGGACTCTAATTGAGAGGATGATTATTTGTCTGTAGCGCAGTCACCTCGAATGTCACAAAGCTCTTCTCTGCGACGAGGCCTGTCAGTCAGATTTGTGTCCATGCGCCATTTTCTAAAGCATCCCACAAGTCAAGTGCTCAGCTTCAATCAACCAACGACGGATATGAACTTAATTTGTGTAATGCAGGACAGTTCTGGAAAGTTAGTTTCATGCACGACCCTTCCTCTCCACTCCGCATGCCAGCGCTGAGTTGTGTACGTACTGGAGTAATGGATTTGTTCAACCAAGTCACAAAGGCTCCAGCGCCACAGACAGGCCTCCGCGCTGCCACTCAGGAATCAGCAAAACGGACAGTGGCACCCGGGACCGGATACATCCCATGTCTGCTCAGATTAAATGAGAGGCTGACGATGTTAATTAGGCAGGGTAAATTTACATCAGCAAATTATGTAAGCAGCTAGAAGACTAACAAAGCGTGATACCAGTTAAGTCACAGCT
This sequence comes from Pleuronectes platessa, assembly GCF_947347685.1. Classification (NCBI taxonomy): domain Eukaryota; kingdom Metazoa; phylum Chordata; class Actinopteri; order Pleuronectiformes; family Pleuronectidae; genus Pleuronectes; species Pleuronectes platessa. Next base: position 19,100,829 of record NC_070626.1, read on the forward strand.
TGGCAAGCGCTGCCCTGCCACTTCATGCTGATGTGGCCATGGTCGATCAAGCAGAGAAGCCTCAAATGCCAATTAGACATGAGTGGGTAATTGTGTCGGGGGGGGGGGGGGGCTGGTGGCACAAGGGACTTTGCTACAATGTCCTGAGGCGCTCAGTGTTTCCATCCCTCTCCCACATAGCAAGTGACACATCTGAGTTCACTGATAGGAAAGTGCCTCTCACACGAACACACACACACACACACACACACACACACACACACACACACACACACACACACACACACACACACACACACACACACACACACACACACACACACACACACACACACACACACACACACACACACACACACACACACACACACACACACAGAATGCCTGTCTTTTGAAGAAGAGACCATTAAGAGGAGGAAATTCAGCACACGGTAATAAGCAGACATTTTTAAGAGACTTTGCAAAAGGATTTTTGAGAGGCATTTATGAAAATGAAAACACCGGCGTTAGCCAGTGCCACTTAACAAATAAAATTCCACAAAACGCTGCATACAAATGTGTAATAGGTGATTAAATACACAGTGGGTCTCATTCAGCAATACCTTCTTCAGAATTTCCTTGAATTTGTTCTTTAAAAGTCAGATTCATGACTGCAGAATTGTTTGCATCTGTGTTCAAACTCGATTTGACGAATGAACAGGCTACATGACTACAGGTCCTCTTTTGCAGTATGGACCATATATTCTCTCCTTCTCCACATTAAGAGGCGAATTGTGAACAAAATCTGATCGATTGAAAACCAACATTTTCACCAGAATATGACAAAATGCATGTCTTCACTCAACCATGGTGTCAGTCAGTGTATGTTGATGAGCATGTAACACACGTGTCTTCTGGTTTTTCTTCATTGAGGAAATAACAGTTAACTGGTTGAGGGAGCTCCCTGGGAAACAATCAGTAAAATACATTCGAAAATCAGGCTTGTCGCACCGAATGGAAGAGAGAGAGTCAGGTGCATGCAAACAGTTGCTCACAGCAGCTCACGTTAATGGGCGGAGAGGTAATGTATTTGAGAGGGGAGCAGTAACCCAGGTGGTGGAGCACATCATCCACTTACCCTCCACACGTCATTGGATTTCAATTTATGAAGGGGGGGGGGGGGGTCTTTTGGTTCTTTATTCTTGAAAAATTACTATTTTCTAGGTCATTAAGTCAAACTCTAATCTCCTGTGATCACCGTGACTCCATGCTGACCACAGCCGCTCTGTGTTGGACAAAACTTTTCGTGCCATCTTTCAACGATCTCGTGTTTAATGTAGAAAATACAGACCCTGGGTATAGAAGTTGGCTCAAGTATGACTTTGATTGTCTTAGATACATATTTGTAGAGTTAAAACTACTGCCATCTATACTAACATGTAACAAAATACTGCTTGTTTTTACAGACATATAATAACTCTTCATTAATCCTTTATATTTTTTGGAATACTCTTGTGACACCATAGCTGCTTTTCAAAACACATTTTTATTGTTTAGCAAGACTGTATATTATATTCTCAATCAAATATACATGTCAGTATAACCATCACTTTACTAACATTTAGTAAAAAATGCATTTCCAAAGTATCAAAAAGTATTCGATATATTAATATGGTACAAGAAAAAACTGGTCACCAGTGTATCACCCTGTCATCATTCACCCTCACAGTCAAACCAAACATGCATTTAACAGTCTCCAATCAACCTCCCCCCAATCTGCATGTCTTTGGACTGTGGTTGGAAGCCAGAGTTCCCAGGGAACCCGCACCCAAGGATTCACCCCAAGAACCTTCAGCTAGAACCACTGAACCACCGTGCCGCCCTACTGTTGTACTGCCGAGCTCAAAACTAAAAACCAGTGTCTCCCCTCTCCTCTATGAAGCACAACTGGTTTCCATCAAGCCCAGGCTGTGATGTCTCTGCCTCCTCCTCTCACTCACCCTCACAGCAGGACTCGGTCGCCCACGACACCACCCCACATCCCCTCTTTCTGCGCTACCGTTGATTCTAATTGGCTCAGACCAGTCTTATGCCGCTGTAATCCCCGCATCTTAATACTCCCATGGTAACATTCTCTCACCTAATGGCTGCACACTGAGAGGCATTTTTGACCACATTACCTCTTATTGAGTTACAGAGCCCCATCGTTCCAAATAAGACAAATTTAATTGATCCAGTCTATAAAAATCTCTGTGCTGCTGTGAAAGACCTGGTGTTTGGTTTTCTTTATTTATTTAGTCGCTCTGTTTTCCCAACTTGGAGTGTGAAGCCCTGCATGAGGCGCAAGGAAATTAGGTTTATTCCACTCCAGACACAAAAAAAAAGGACGGATGCAGGGGAGAAATTCAAAGGTTTCAAAATTAGATCAATGGTCTCAACAATCAATCAAAGGCAGGGTTCCTCATGTGTCAGCCTTGGTTGTAAGATCAAAATGAACCTTTAAAACAGCAGGTACCAACCCCACTCTTAAGTGAACCATGCAGGGGCGGGACCCACGCTGTAGAAAAGGGAATAAAAAAAAATATATATATAAATATATATATATATATATATACAAGCACAGAAAAACAGGCAGAGCAAAGATGTTATATTCAATTATTTTCTGTGTGTGTCTTTTCTGACACGGTCTATCTTTATTCAGTAAGTAACTTGTAATGCTATAAAAGGCAAGCAAATTTAATTTATAGGTTCAAGTGCAAACGATGTATTGAAAATGTATGCCAGGTCGAGCTGCTGAAATGGACAGAGTACTGTCAGTGCTGGGTGTTTTAAAGAACAAATTTACTTTGGAAACTTTAACGCACTGTTTAGTGTAGAAAAAGTATGTTTGTGCCCCGACTTTCACCCGCACGCCAAACAATCCTGTTACCGACCACTGAGGATATCGAGCTCACTGGGATACTTAAGTGATTAACCGAAACAAATATCATATCCAGTGTAAAAGCTCGGGATTGAATAGAGCTGAACAATAAAACGCCGGCCTTAATCTCACCTGTTGAGAAGAAAAATGTGATAATGAGAGAAACGGTGGGCGAATACTGAGGTAATCCTACCAACAGAGTGCTTCCCCCATGAAGGATTTAACTATTCCCAGCAACCAGATAAACCAAATGTTATATTCCCCAGTGTGTTGGTTTATGTGTGCATTGCGGTTTGTAGTGCAGGTATGTGTGTGCTAGAGGGGGCATAACCTCTGTTTCCCATTAGAAATGCTGTGATGATGGAGGAGAGGTTTATAATTTGCCCGGGAGGATTTTCTGCCTTGCCATATTTTGAAAGCAGCTGAATTAACTTTCTTGCCATTAAATCCTGTATTAGGATACATAATTCCTTTTCTATTCCCCTTTCTCAGCCTTTTTGAAAAATTTCTATCAATCTTATTTTACGCATGATTACAGTTTTAACGAATTATGGTCAGCTTTATAGCCGGGGTTAATCTCAGCTTTCTCTCTATAAATGCTGGTAACTGGGCTAAACACTGCTGATAAAGCTCAAGGCTGGTAACTGAGAAAAATGCAATTTGTCTTAAAATAATTTTTATATTATCAACTTATTTGGTGAAACCATTATATGAGGCATGAAAATGTTACATTAATTGCCCATCAAATACTCTGGCTTACCAAAATTATAACTTTAAATCTCCCTCAAAATATCACTTGCTGTTAAGTCAATCCCTGATTGAGCTGAAGACTTAAGTCACGACAGTAAATTGATAAATAACCAGCGCAGAACGAAGGCCTCAGTTGAGGCTTGTCCTGGCTGGATTCATTTTGTCACAGCCAGAAGCAGAATGGTACTTAGAGAACTCAAACCTCCAACAGTCCCCTTGTGAACAGATTATATGGATCTGCACCAATTTTCACAAACTATAGAAATGGGGTTAGATAGATGATTTAAGAACCTTGAATTATTCCCATTGAAATATTATTATTATTCAGTGAAAATGCCATATCTCATGATATTGAAGAGAGTGAAAGAGAAATTCCTCGATCTGCCTCCTGGTCCCTTTCCAAACCAACATTTTCTTTCCGGACTCATACTGCAACAACATTTTGTGGTGATCCATCCAATAGTTATTTGTAGAATGCTGCTAACTACAAACAAAAAGATGCAGATGAAAACATAACCTCCTTGTGGAGGAAATAAACAACACTCCACAACTAGTCCCTTGGCTGTTGCTTGTTCTGCCTTGATGCATCTTATCACAGTCAGAATTATCAAATGCATTTTGGCAAAGTTGACTTGTTCGTTTCTGATGCTAAACTTCCACTTTCATTTCTTTGTGAAGGTTGTTCAGTTTACAATAAACTGAACAACTATACAGTTACTTTAATGTTCAGAACAATAGTAAGCAATGCCTGAGTTCAAAAAGGCTGAACCCTGCGGTAACATGTCTCCAAAATGTTCTTGGAAAATGACAGATTCTCCGCTTTTTTGCACAAACAGTTGATTCCAACCATTTCAAAAGAAGAGGAGAAAAATCCCTAAAAAGATTTCACAGTGTGCACTTTGCACACTGTGAAATCAGGTCTGGGACTTTGTGTCTCTTGAGTCCACATACATTCTCCAGCTCTCTATATCTTAATCTTGTTACTCTCAGAAACATCAGCTGGGAGCGTTTTAATAGCTGGCAAGTTAATCAGTACAGTCAATTACCGATCTCATCAGCTAGCTAGAGTGGATTCAAGTCCAACTTTTGGAACGGGACTTTTCAAGTGCGATGGCGCCGTTAGAAATGTATTTCAGTATACATTTAGACAGTAATACAATTTGGCTGCGAGTTGAGACAATGAATTTAAGTAAGATAAAGTAGAATATCCTTGAAATCAACATTCAAATGCTTGTACGAGATGAATACTAATGAACCTTCGAGAAGGCACTGCTGGAAGAAATGGGGAATGGGGCAATTAAAGAATGCCTGAAGCAACTTTACAGAGGACAAAGCATCCAGGCTTTCTAATTAAATTCTGTGGCAGACACCTGGCCTTTCACCTCCTCCTCCATTTCCCTGTGCTCCCAAGTGGCAGTCACGAAGAGGGGCATCTCAAAAGCTTCATACTCCTCGATTTCACTCAGGCTGTGCGAATAGCCAATGGTATTCATGGACAAATGCTCCCAATAGATCTAATCAGCAGTGGTGGACTGGGGTCACAGAATAGATAGATATCACAGTTACTATTTACCACACACCCCAGGCTCCCACAGGATTATCCCAACCGAATATGTCTGACTCAGCAACTCAACAGCTGCCGACAATTGAAACTAGCCCCTTTTTTTTTTAACTTTTACGGTGGATCTTACTCATTTCCCAGGAGAATTTCTATGTACAGCTGATCGAAGATTAGTAGTAAGTAAACTTTGTGTCAAAGTTTTATGCAAAGGTCCTCACGTCTGACATCTGAGATTGACACACACACACATACACACACTTTTTGTGCAGCGCTGAGGCACTGTGCCTGGCGATTAAAGGGAACACACAGTACAGGATAAGTGAGGTTCACAACCTTGCTCCCGGAGGGATCTTTTAGAAGTACAAGACAGTGAGTGGGAACAAACGTCAAAGGGAAGCTCCCTGGTAATGGTACGGAAGTTAATAAAATGAAGGCAGGTAATGGAAATTGGTTTTAAACCACTGGCCACATTCCTCCTGAGATAGAGATGGCTTGGGCTAATGAACCCTGACAGCCTATTCCACAGCAGTTCCACACTTACAGCACATTCGCCTCCAACACCGTCTCCTCCCGCCACCAGGACAAGCCAAGGTAGCGAGGATAAACTTTGAACTTCGCACCTATTAACTACTCCCGGTTATCTAGTTATTTAACACCCAATCACACTTGAAGGTGCGCTGTGGCAGCATGGTCCTCTCGCATCAAATAGGATTCCCTCATCCTGCACAGTCAAACTCGGCACGAGCCAAATGTCAACCTTTACCTAACGTTGAAGACAAGATAATATGGCAGCTTATCTTGGTTGTGCCGACAAATCAGCAACAGGTTAAGTTTGTAAACCTAAGTGTTAATTTCAACACTTACCACTCGCAGAACACAGTTCAAAAGTGCCAGTTTTAACTAAATGCAGATTTTTGTCTCCCTTTTTGACCGTTTGGAAGAAAGATGCACTAATCCTACATAGTTAACTTAGTGTATCTGTCAGCCCTAAACAGAAGGTAGACAGACCAGTACACTGCTCCACAAAGTACTGTGAATTTGGGGATGAAAAGCAGTAGTGGTGTAAAACTGATATATATATCTTGCACAGTCCACATATGATTAGTTCAGACCTTAGGTGATCTATTTACTGCGGAGAGATTACTATTTTTAGACAATTAACGCTTGGAGCTTACCTAATTTTTTTAATGAACATTCTTAGGGTTAATTGCATTGGTGCTATCGTGTGATAGAATAAGGGCAACCATGTCAAGGAGGAGGGGAAAGACTCACAAATCATGAAGAGAATCTGAAGTTCTACAATGTCTCTGTAGCTTGTGGCAATGAAATGGGATTAAGGATTAGCCAACAAGTCATCCCAATTAAACGTCATAATATTTCCCCATGTCGATTGGACACCGGTGGCATTGGAATATTGTTTACCAGTGCATTTGAAAAACAAATCCAAGTTTAGGAGGGCAGTAAGAGGTAAATATCACATATTTGTATTCAATAGTGTAAAGCCTGTATGGTCAACAGTTAATTCTTCAAAACATTATCACAATAGCTCATGTGCTTCTGTCTTGTGAAATCATTTGATGATATATTATTTCTACAACTGAAGACAGAGCTAGGATCACATGGAAATGGTGAAGAAAAGGACAAGACAGAAGAAAGGGAGATGAGTTGCAGTTTATCTACAAAACAGACAAGTACAAAAAATATGGACAAAGAGAGAGACAGACAGACAGAGATTTTAGCACACTGTGAAATCCCCCAGCTTCCCCTTCTGCAGTGGTTCCTTCTAACCCCTCTTCTTCTGTCCATTTCAAGTCAATGTGGAAGTAATGTCTTGTTTATTTCCCCCCAAAGATAATGTCTGAGGTGCTATGCTCATGTAACCCATCTTCATTCATCCACACGGAGGCCCAGGAGTGATGGAGGAAAGGGGCACGAGGGGCAAGAATGCGTCACAATGTTTCACAATGTTCTCCATCCATCTGAACAATGTCGTTTTTACTGTATATTGGACGATATGACCAAAAGTGAAGCCAGATCATCTCAATCGCCTGCCTATTGGCTGGCTGCAGTAGAGGTTTTAAACCCCGCCTCCACATTCATAAATTGGTGCAAGCCAAATTAATTATTATTTCCTTAGATGGCTTCAGTCATTTTTGCCAGTTCTCATCACACCAATGAATGTCTAAAGTGTCCTGATAAGTTTGGTTCTAATTTGTTATTCGATGCTATAGAAAAAGGGTGAAACATTATGATTGATAGCAGAGACTGACTTTTGATTGGTCGAGGGGGTAAATCTGCACAGATTCTGCCTCCAAATGATGTCATCGTGCAGCTCAAGATGGCTGCAGCCATATGGGGGATATTTTGGCTTTATGTTTGTACAGCAGGAGGAAGTGGAGACACATCGTCCATCTTTATATACAGTCCATCACAAGGCTAGCATATTTACTGTTAACACAAGATAATTATATTGCAAGCACAATTCATTTTCAAGTATCCTTCAAAGGTTATTTGTTAATCAAGGAAAACCCGAATTCTACGTTAAAGAGTTTCAGCAAATGATTGAAATCAGCAATCCATGATCTGTTAGTTTTTCTTCCACAATGCTAAAACTGCTCTTCACTACACACAGTCACAAAAATAAATTCATTAACATCAGTAAATTTAAGCTCACACTGTTTAAACAGTGACTCTGCATTTTTTAGATTGACAGAAGAAAAGCCCCTGGAGACAGGCCCAGCCAAAAGCTTTGGGTACAGACAGTTTCTCTCACAGGACGTACTCATGCTCTTTCATGATTCTCTTGGTGATAAGACGTAATCTAAGATTGCATACACTGATGAAGGTCCTCCTGCACACTCTAGTGGAAACACAAGGGGACTGTTTGAAGTGGAGACGATGGGGATACTTCCGTCCCCTGATGTTCAGAGCATCAGAGACAGAGAGAAATACAATCTAGTTCCAACTCCCCTGAACATTCATAAATAAAATATCAAGCAACTGAGACCCTAAGACAATCCCCACCTTGCCACAGTTGCAGAAGAAGCGAGCACGGCTGGTCACGGGGAGGGCATCCAGGGGAGAGTCTCGCTCCCAGAGGTGTGAGATAGTTGTACTTAATGAATTGGAACTAGGAGCAGTTTTGCTGGGTCCCTGTGCCCCAGGTTGGCCCCTGACTCAACCAGAGCCTGCCATGAGAGAAAGGTGCTCTGTCTAATCTGGCCTCATTTTATGCCTCTTTAACCATGACCAATGTATTTAAATGGCAGTTTCTTTGACAGATGCTCACTTCAAATTATTCCTAACTGGAAATTTGCAGGAGTGATATTAAATATCCTTCAGGCCAGGCTGCCTGAAGAGAACATAGCAACATCAAAAGGCCAAACACTTCAAAAAGTAAAACTAATGATCCCAGACCACCTCCAGGGAGGAGGAGGGCTTCAACTTTGTCCAACATGCCCGCGGCCACAAAAACATCACTCCTTTAAGTGCAGATATGACCATTTGCCCAACCCTACATCCACTGCATTTAAAGGTGATTTAACAGGAAATACATAATGTATATCCCCCTATAACTGAACACACAGGGGAGCAGTTGCGGTGAATATGCGCCGTCTTATCTGACACATCTCGACCCGTCTTTGCAAAATAAAATGTACAATATAGGCCTTTAAAGTGAGACACTGCAGATTGTGCTCTCTTTCATCTGCACCGTAGAATGTTGGACTTGTTCAGAGAATTTTCAAAAACTTGTTTGCCGGGTTCACAGTCAGGGAAGTGCAGGAGAGTACTCACCACCGACGGAGCTTCAGCAGCACAAAGTGGCAACTGCATGAGGAGCAAATCTGACAAGGAGAGAAGACGAGAAAGATACAGTCAGAAAAAAAAAAAGAGAGGAATAACTTGAGCAGGGAAACAGCTGGCAGCATTCATCTTAAACCCTGATGGAAGCTGACGGGAGCAATTTAGTAATAATATGCTACCCAATCTGCTGTCGTGAGTGGTACGGCTGAACAGAAGCACCTGGTCAGACGGGGCAGAGGTGTGAGGTGTGACATGGAAGGGATGGAAGGCAGGGAGGGGAAAGTTGACACACTGCCCCGGTTCCCATATGCAGGAGTGGACATATGAACTAATATGAGGTGAAGGACCGAAGCTAGAAATGTAAAGGCAAGCACTTCGTCAGAGGCACTTTTGCAGTCACATATCATACATCATTATTTTCTTTCTGCTGAAATGCAGTGCTGAAAACGTCTCATCTTAAAGTAGAAATCTCTTCTCAGTCCAGTACGGCACATGCACTGATTTACTCTTACATGCAACTGTGAAATCAAAACTACAAATTCTCCTTTATCTCAGTAAATAACATTACAAAAGAAAACATTTTGAATGGCCCTCAGAGTGCAAGGTCCAACCGTCTTTAAAAAGAAAATCGGAATCAACAATGAAATTTCTGAGAAATCAATGGAAAAAAATACCCTCTCTCACAACGTTTAAGAAGGTCACAAATTGAATGGGTTCTTTCCTGACCCATATTGCATCCTTTCTGAAGGTTTCATGGTTATCTGTCCAGCAGTTTTTGCATTATCCTGCTAACTAACTGACAAACGCAAACATAACTTCCTGGCAATGGTAATAATTAGTACATCATTGCCGTCATGGAAAGGTTTCCAACATTTACTCTGTTCTTTTTCTAAACTCAAAATACTGATGTTTTTTTTTTAAATCCCTTTCCACTAATATGCAAAGATTATTTTCTTTGCTGGATTCCAAGAATATGCCATGTTCTAAAACAAGAAAAGTGAAGCACTGCTGTAAAGAATAACCAACACACACTTAGGGTTTGAGATATTAACAGTGAAATGAATTGGGCCCAGTATGCCGGGCTGGATGTTTGTTCTAATGAAGTGCTTTCTTTCCCAGTAAAAAAGCCATATTTTCTTTCTGCCGGCTCTGGGCCCTGAAACAAAAAGCAAATGTTAAAACTTCATCTCTGTGAAGTTGTGCCTGGCTTTGAAAAACAAAGCCTACACTCTGCCGCCCGAAATCACCCGCTGCTTCATGAGTCAGAACGAATACCTACCCAGATTAGTGCAAATCATTTATGACACCACTATTTTAAATACTACTGACATGTTTTTGTTGCAACAGCCAAAGAGCCGAGAGAGGCAGAGAGTCTGACTGTACAATCTCAGGCAGCTAGTTTGAATAAACAGAGTACGGTTGTTTTAGTCTGAGCTGGTGAGGGAACAAACACACTCAGGCTGCCCGGCCAGTGTGCTAATATTTTGTTAGATATTCCCCATAATGAACGACTTCACACAAAACACTTTATAAGGTTTCATTTTATACCATTACCTTTCCCTTTTAGATGCCAAATTTAAACTAGACGGGTGCTCGGAGAGTCTATACCTCCGCCAAGGCTAAATCCCCAATCTCACCCTGATTAGGAAAGGGAATCCATCCCCTTAATTGAATATGATTAGGTTCTTCCTTTGCCAATACCCCACCCTTCCAAAAACTTTCAAATTGGCTCTGTAGTTTTTGTATGATCCAAACTAACAGCAATAAAGAAAGATACACCTAATGTTGGCTATGCAGGTAATGTTGTACTGCAGTGTTAGCCTTAAGAATGTTTCAGCCTGATCATTTCCTTAATGCTGACCTCTCTGAGACTTTCACATACTTCACAGGTGCTGCGATTCACTTAAACCTTTGTGGACATCAGCTGGGGGCGAGTAAAGAAATGCAAGTGAGCATCAGGTTCCTTCTGCTAATCATCTATAATTCAAGTCTTTTCAGCAATTTAAAGTAGAACCAGTTGGCACTCTCAGACTCAAAGTATTCCAGGACTATGCCTGAAACAATCCGAGCTCTCAGGGGCCCCGATTCTATAAGAGTCCGGTTTCATCCAGCCATTTAAAGTCAATCAATTCAACAGCCAATTATAGTCCGTTGCAAAATCTTGACAAAACTCAAGGCATCACGCATGATGTATGTACCATAGCAACAACAGTAGCAGGCCGTGGATAACAAAACTAGGGTCAGTTTCCCCTGGAGGAGATCCTTTTAAAATGCCCCCCCGCTCTCCCCACCTTTTCCTGTCTCTCTCTGCCGTCACCGTCAATAAAGCAGTAATACCAAAAAAATAATCTTTAAAAAAAAAACATGGCAATGGCTGGCTGGATGTAAACCTGTAAGTATTAACCCGGAACAGCTGTCCTCTAGCCCTCGGCAACTCCAGAGCCTGCCATCAGAAGAATAAGACCACAGTCCTGTTAGCCACATGCCGCCTGTATTTAATTCTCAACATCTGCTGGCTTCATGCTTCTATGCTTTCCATTCCCACTGCGCATTCTTCCCAAATTCAGTAGCTTCCTTCTCCTGCGTTTGTAAATGTTGTTGATTGTGGAAACCGTCCATGTTTACTTTGAATCCCTGGCCATTCCTGGGCCAGCTCTAATTACCTGCAGCTGTTCACTTTGCTGCTTTCATTGGCGCTAGGCTTTAAACACACGACCGCTGGTTTCTATGTAAGATGTCGATTTCTAAACACACTGGATGCAAGTTTCTGAGCACTCCAAAAACTGTGGCATAGTTTTTATCATGGTACCTTCATGGCATTTACTGGCATCCATCCGGAAATGAGGGCAAAAAATTGGCTGAAATAAACTTTCCAAAAATGTTTGTGCAACCAGCTACACAAATACTTGGTTGATCTCTTGCTCATTCAGAAATCAGTAGAGTGATCTAACACACCGTCAGCCTCAATATGCAGCGCATACACTGCACATGCATGCTTGCCAACATCACAGTTCTTTATAGAAAGGAAAAGTCTACCCTGGAGACATCATCTGGACCAATACTTCTGTATATTACTTTGTCGGAATCTTGAAAAGGGTTTTTATTTATCTTCAAGTGTCTTAAATGTCTGACTGCGACGAGGGAGGGAGAGAGTGAGAGAGCGAGAGAGAGAGAGAGAGAGAGTGAAAGAGAGAGAGAGAGAGCGAGAGTGAGAGAGAGTCAGCTGCTCTTTGCCCGAGGACCTTGTCTGCTCTCACCTGCTCTTTTCGACAGCAGCGTAACAGTAAATTTGACACCGTCTGGGACACAAATTGGCATCCTGGACTGTGGTTATACCTCCAGTATAATCTAATTAAAAGACACTGCCGGTGGGGGAGAAATCAGAGCATTATAAAGTTTGATAGACAGACGGACATAAAAGTGTTTGCCGTTTCACAACATACTGGGCACAAGTGTAAAACTTCAGAGCCTTGGCTGGAAGAGATTTGGTCTAACTAAATTAGCCCAACTGCACGCTCTGCAGTGACTGTAAGAGCAACATTAGGTGCTGAAATATGATTTGACCGTATTGCAGCTTTGAAGTCCGGCCAAAGATTTTGTGAGTGACATTAGATAACATTCCATGCAAGGATGAGTGAACTAGCTGCACTCTGTGCACCAAAGGTGGTTTTATTTTCTTTAAAAGCACGGGTAAGTATAGGGTTTCATGGTCACATTTCAGTTTTGACATTTGTGAGTAAATGCACTATTCAGGCCCAGTGACAAAATGCACAACGTGACAACTTTATACTGAGGGGAAAAGCTGTGAGAACATACAAGTTCAGGTTAAGAGTGCCTGTTGGAAATGCGCTGGAGATACAATCTATTTCTCAAACAATTTACATCCATTTTAGATGCATTCTTGTCAAAATATATTCTTACCCCTGTATTTCTGCTCACAGCATGACAACGGCTAGAGTGTAGCCAAGCATGCATTGTGCAGAAGACAGGTGCACAAGCTGGATCTGGCAGAAATAGACAATCACTCAAACATTTAGATAGTTTCTTCAGCGAGTCTCCAGCTTATCTGACTAAGACGATTTTAGACTGAGGGGGAACATCTAATTGCCTTTTTCAAATAAAGATAAAGAAACATGGTCACACTCTGCAGAGATAAAACTGCAGCTCACATGTTTGAGTATCAGCCAAAACATGATATGCATGTCAGTTTTTCCATCTAACCTCAGGTCTTATTGTGAAAATATGTCAATAGTCCCAGTAAAAATTGTCAGAGTCAACCCAGGCTGATTAGTGTCCTGCGGTGTCCCATTGGCAAATTGTACTATACCTGCCATTGTCTAGGATCCAATTTACTTTTCAATGAACGAAAAACAACAATGGTCAACCTAGCTAAAAGGCTAAATTGCTAATTATGGACACGTTTGAGAAAAAGTATGAATTATCAACCAATTATAAAGAGGCTTGTATTAGCAATGAGCAAAAGCTTCCCCCACTGGTCAGCTCTGAACAGCTAAGGTTGATGCTGATTCTAAATGTTTTTGAAATAATTTATTTTGTTTGAAGAGTCAGTTCAACCTTCCAGAGGCTCCGACTGATCTTCAAATCTCAGTCTGGAGAAGCAGCAAAGCTTCCAAACTGGCTGCGATACAGGGTCCCACCTCTTTATGGGAGTCATGGGAGTTTGGCCATCAGGTTTACCTATGCTCTATGGGCTTAGAATCGGCCTATGAACCAGTCTGTTGAGGAATCTTGTACGGGTTACCAGGAGTATAAGGGGACCTGGAGCCATCCAGTCACAAGGGCCTGTATAACAGAAGAAAGAGTTGTGTCTACATTCTCTGCAGGAAGGTAGACACATTATCAGTGGCCTCATGTCTGTGAGTTCTATGGACTTGATCTAAGGCACAAGTGGAGAGGAGAATTTCCAGTTTGAAACCATTAGAATTGTCTCTGATTTTTGCAGATGACATGTTCCCTATGGCTTCATTGGTGTGTGACCATCAGTATGCACTGGTGAGGTTTTCATCTGGGACGAGGGTCAAAACCTTCAACTCTGGGACTGATTTTTTGCTGCAAATCAGTGGATTTTGGCCTTTTTGTTCAGAGACAGAATTTCTTTGGGTCTTGTTCACAAGTCTTGACAGAAGAAAGAAGATTGACAAGCAGACAGGTGTTGTACTGGACCATTGTGGTGAGCTGGAAGGCTCTTACGTATGGCCATGAGCTTTAGGTAGTGACCAGAACAATGAGATCATGGATGCATGATCTGAAAATAGACAGACATCACTGCTACAGTTAGCTGCATTCAGGCTAAAGGAGAAGCTTAAATCTGTTCAGAATCCATTGATAAGAATTCACAGAGGAAGCTAGTGGAAGAGACAATTACAGGTACAATTTAATGTTTTAAATTATGTTTTAAGAGCGAAAGTACAATTCACAAAATGTCAAAGACTACGGGGTTATTCCCGAAGCCTCAAAGAACACAAGCTCAAAGATTATTTAAGTAGAAATAGAAGAGCCTAACTAACTGTGATCGGATCTACTTTCTCTGACAGAGTAGCAACAATAGGCCCCATTCTATTTCAGTGTGCACTGTGCATGAATCTAAATGTGAATTAACTAATGTAACTGTGTCCTCACATGAAATTCATCAACATTGTGCAGATATTGTCTCCTTTCTTCTATTCATAATCCACATGGTAAATTTCCTGAAACCCTAATGAGAGAGAGTGAAAGAAAAGCAGAGCATGAAAACAGCTACCGGGTCTCCTCGGCTTCCCATTCTCCTCAGTCTATGCTACTGAAGGGTTTTTTATTAACTTTATTTAATTATCCCACAAAGCTTCTTTTTTTCTTTTTTTCCTCTGTCCTCCTCCCACTGTGTCAGCCTCGTAATTTAATAAAGCTTCATTTAAGAGAGAAGTTGATTAAAAAAAAATTAAGCTCCAGTGATCACCCCAGCCGCAGCCCTCCCCGTTTCATGAAAAGATCCAATATTTCATATTATGAACATGTCGGGCAGAAATTAGCACCGCAGGACAAGTTAATGTTTTCCATACAATCGTATGACAATGACAGAAAACCCCATACGGAGAATGTCCCAATAAAATGTGAAAAATGACAGGAGTTGGAACAATTTCACTCCTTAACTGTAGGTCAGGCTTTTCTTTTTTTCTCCTTGTCCCCGCTGTCTGTCGATCATCCACGTGTTAATTTTTTCATTCATAATTCATATTCTCCTACTTCTTCTGACAGCAGGTGACAGCCAGAACTTGTCTTACCCGGCTGTGAGGGAGATTTCGTACATTTCTACCTCTTTAGAGTGAATGACGACACTTGACTGCAATACGGGAGAAACTCCAGCCAACTGCCCACTGCTTGGTTTCGCTGTCGAAAATTGCACCAACAGTATAATAACTTGTGCACATGCGGACTCTTTGAAACACAATCTCCCTAAGTTATCCCATCTGTGCGGCATACACACACGCATGCACACAAACTCACAGATATACAAAAATGTCCAAGCTGTCAATTCCTATCGGGAAAAAGGGGGGGGGAAATGATAAATGCACAATCTACACTGCAGCATAAAGTCAAATAGCTTCTCACTGCAGGAGAAACTTAATCCGCACAATTAATGCTTGAAAATTATAGCCTGGATCTAGTGGCAATTTTGAACCATAAGTTATTGATTTGGAAATGAAAACCTGTACTCTCCAAGGTTAAACCCGGTCCACCCTCATTACTGCTCTGTCCTTGAGAGGCCCGCGCCAGGGCTGCTGCGAGGAGCAGCGAGGACTGCTTTAATGAAGGTGAATTTAATGGGATTTAATGTATCTGGGGGCAATGGAGCAGCAGAGATATGGTTTTAACAAAGAGCAAGGGACTAAGGGTACAGCCAAGAGAGCAGCCATTTTCCTTTCTTCTTATTTATTTCACATTTGGCCGAGCAGAGTAAAAGTGCACCACATTTTCGTCTGACTCAGCCCCAAGAGTCAGTGGTTAGATGTCTGTAGTCAGGACAATGCAAGCCTCTAGCTTTCCGTCTAAGGGTTCACACAGATATTGTATAACATGGCATCATTTTACCAGATGGGAATAATCCGACATGATGTTGGTATTAAAAAGTTTAGCAGTTTTTACGTAACTGTTACTTTATTGTAGCAGGCGGCTATTTGGGCCCTTTTAGACAACATTTGAGGTGTTTCCCTGATGCTGCTTTCAATACTTCATGTTGCTTTTAGCATTAAAACGCTGGTGCCGGACTGTTTTAATGCTGCAGGAAAAAACCATAAACGCACACTATTGACGGGGGATAATGTGATTCAAGATAATGTGATGATGCAGGCAGTATTGCCCATTCACAATCACACACGTACAGCATATTTAGGGAGCCCAGCAGGGATCACCGTTAAGTTTTTGATCATCCCTACACACAAGTTACCGAGGTGTATTCTCTCGCCACTTACTGAGCAAGTGTTTTCATAGACCAAGCAATTGCATCATATCAGGCCTCTCCAGTTCAGCATTGTGTGGGCGCCGTAGGCTGCTTAGCGCCGAGCTTTAGGACAAGTAACTTCCCTACATCTTTCTGTTTTCATAACCTGGTTCTATTATTAATTTGTGTGGAGCTTTCACCAACACTGAATTCCATTTGCTCCATGCAGCTTGGCCCCTTCAGCTGCGAGGTCACGATCACACGACTGCGCCTTCGGCTTTTGTAAGCCTGATGTGAACAGTGTGTTCTTTCTGCAAATAACATTAAATGGCCCGCTCCGAAAGTAATGCTCCATAAATATGCCAGAATCTTGAAAAGAAATAAAAACTTGCATACCTGCTTTTGAAATCCTTGCTCAGCCATTCCTATTCGTTTCCTCTGCCTGCTCTTTCTTTCTCTGACAGGGTGCTAATTCAAACACAAGGTGACAGAGGGAAAGAAAGTAGTTGTTGTATCAATTCATATTGAACGCAGAGGGCCAACGGTCAAGCTATAAACTGGTCAAACCTTCCTCTCCTCTAATGATGGGTGCAGTATGATCCAGCTGTTCTTTAATCCCTGACTTTTTCCAGTCTCATCAAGAGAACAGATCTTTCTCTTTTCTAGTTGAAGGAAACTTTTTCTCCATTTTATATGCTGAACCATGCTGCTGATACACCTCTGTAGGTGGTGGGTTTAAAAGAGAAACTTCTCTGAAATTTTCAATAAGGAGCGCATATTTAAAATGATTTATACCTGAGGTACATGCAGCGCATAATTAAAGCACACTTCTTAAAAACACTGACCCTCCGCCAGGTCCATGCATGTGTGGATTATGATATTTGAGCGCAGGGCACTGTAGAAAATCAGGAGAGGGCAACTTTCCAGTCTTTCTTATCATTTGAGAAAGAAGCTACCACAGGACTGACTGACTGACTGACAGGGATATTAACCCTGGATCAAGGATATTCAAAAATTCACAATGCATAGTATAGCGCTGGGCAATATGACCGAAAGGTATATGAAGATTCAATTTTTTTATTTCAGTCTACATCAATAATTAATCACAAAGACAAATTTTCGCCCCTGAGTGGATGTCAGAAATCTGAAGTAAATTATCACTGTTCTTCCACAATCCATAAGCAATGAGTCAATATATATAGGAGACTTTTTCAATATTGTTATTTAGGAACATCATGATTGTGTTGATTATTGATACTGTTTTATTGCCCAGCCCTACTCGTACAGTCAAGCTATAGAAAACTGCACCTGACGGCAGGAACATTATTATTTGCAAGTGGTTTTCTAACCAGGTCATGAAAAGTGCACAGCTCTGCCTGTGTGGTCATGGAGATTCTTAATGTACAAAACCTAATTTTGTAAATTTCGTTTCAACTTAAAATGTTTCAACATAAATGATCACAACAGCAAATCATGTCATCTCACATTATTATGGAGTTAAAACAATGCTTGCTGAGAAATCTCTCTCCTCTTCAGAAAAAACCTTCCAGATTTGTCTCTTTTCTAAAAATGTTCATCTTCATTTGGAAGTGGACTTAAAGAAAAACTTGTCAATGCCAGTAGATTTTTCACAGCAATGAGTAGAACGTAAGCCACATTGTTCACACATCTGCGTTTTCCATTTAATCTTTGACTTTCAGTGGTACTGTCTGTAATCCCTCAAACATGACTAATGGGAAGTACAGGTACTGGGAACAAGTGGTTTTAATTAAAATACTGTTTCACAGAGGACCTTGGAAAAGGGAGTTTTTGTTAATCATCCTTCACATGTTTTTCTTTTATTGGCAGCAGCGGACACACTCCAGCCTCAAAGAGACAAGAATTAAATGCAAAAAGAAAGTTCATCAAATCACATTTTCTGCACTGGCACTTCAGAAAGGGCAAACACGCTAAAGATACAGTTTCAAAGCGTAATTAAACTTTGGCACCAACCGTTTTAAGGATGTTGAGTTTCCTGTTTAGATGATAAAGAAAGTCCTTAAAACAGATGGGTGGCATATGAAAGCATGTTTCCAAGGCCACACAGAGATTTGCTTTATTGATTCTGACAAGGAAAGACGCAGAGGGGGGGGGGGGGGGGGGGCTTCTTGAGTCATTCTTGAACTGCTGTTGGCAGGAGTCTGTTCAACCCACATCTCGACTTACTTATTCAACTCATAAACTTGAAGACCAAAATCAAAATCTCAGGGTCACAGTGTCACAAACAATGAGCTGTGGTGTCATCAAATTGTTCCGATTTACAAAAAAGCAACTTCAGGCAGAAATATTTTGATGGGGTTTAAATTCATTCACATAAACCTAATAACACTGTTCATACGAGAATATCTTCAACATCCCTTTGCACTAAATAAGCAATTGAAGAGAGGGACAGACTTGACGTCAGACTCTAGTAAAGAAATAGTTTGACATTTTGGGATGTATGATGATGTGTTTTATCTTTTTCACACCAAAATTAGGAGCACAGCTTATCTTTTTTAAAGCAGAGAAAACCAGCTATAAAAGCATTTGTCTCCTTTCACACAGACTGAGCTGCTCGCTGTACTATCCACTCATTGGTGCAGCTGTCAGAGTGGAAACCTCCAAGTGAGACACGTGGTTTGATTAATGCTTTGTTTGTGTTTTCAAACTTATTTGGGGATTGTGCAGTCCTCTCTGTGCAGCCCTGCATGGTGGCTACCAGCTAGTTGAGATAAGATAAGAAAATACTTTGTTAGACCCACAATAGGGACATTTGCAATATTACAAGCAAATCTAAGTCTTCTGTATCGGTCTACATTCCACGATTATGGAAACATCCCCTGGCAAACATTTTTACCCATGTAGCCGAATATGATCACTGTCTGAATACATCTTTAATCATTTTCTAAAACAATACACTTCCCCACAGCACTTGGACGGAAGGGGACCCACTTTACTCATAATAATATGAGACACTCATTGTAGAAATGGCTTTAAAATAAATATTTGATTAAATAAAATGCATCAACTCAATACTCAAATAATAATTCAAGGCATTTTATATACAAATGCATCCAATGCTCAAATGTGATGCTCTGATGCTTCCTTGTTGTTGCAGACGACTGTGAACAGAACATATTTAGGATTTGAATGATCCCATAAAACAAGACATGAGGATTTAATCCTGGAGACACAACACGAACATTGACAGCTGCACTGGGAGCAGCATCCACTTGGTTGGTGGTCAATGTGATGAATGGAGGAACAGGCGCATTCAGCAGGTTCTTATCAAACATGCTCTTTAACTCTGTTGGTAAACAAACTGTGATAGATCCTCAGCGGTGTTTACCTGCTCCTGTCAGAGTTCTCCAGATGATCCTCTCTGATGTTCCGGTGAAAAGCTCTTCACAGATGAACCGACTCATGGTTGAGGAGCTTCTTTTTTTCTTTTTTTTTTATGAAGCAAACTTTTCGAACTGCAAACTGTTTTAACAACACGCGCCTGTTTCCCTCAGTTCCGCCTCCACCTGTTTCCCCACGAGGCTGCGGCAGGTGCGACACCTTCAAGAGCTATTAGAGGGATAGTTCACCCAAAATTTAAAATTTCACTCATTCAATCGGGCGTTAAGTGTTTGAGTCAACAAAACACTTTTGAACATGAATACAGCTCAGGAGGAGGATCACTGTGGACATTGAAGCTAAAAACATGTTGTACTGTATATGACGCCATTTCGAGTTGAGTATGAAAATCAGGGCTGGCGGACCCTGAATGATACCACAGGAGCAGTCACTTCAATTGTATTGGATCTGGCTGCCATGCTGTTTACCCCTGAAACTCCCTGAAGTGTTTTAGAGACTCAAACATAGTGGTCTGTGAATTTTTCTTTTTTTTGGTGAACTTTCCCTTTAAACTGACAGGACAACAGGAAATCACGGAACCATTTATTTATAGAAAAGTCATCAAAAATATATTTGCAAATGGAAAATAGCGTCCAACACCAGAATAATACAATGATATAATTAATGAATTAATTAACTTAATATCCACATCTGAAATAACTTTTAATAACGTGTAAAAATCCTCAGTGTGCATACGTCTGAACATGTCTGTTCCACATGAATAAAAGAGTTTGCCTTGTACTTTCCGCACCCTTGAACAGCTCCTGTCTGTGACCTTGAATAATCAGTGTAGAGTTATAAAATGTAAAAACTAATTATCATCATTAATCATTGTGCTGCACTGAAATCTCTTTTTTCTCTCTGTTCAAGACGTATAATATTCTGCTCCAAGTTGCCTGTGTGCTGGACACCAGGGCCCAGTGGTTCAGTGTGTGGTGGAAATTGTCTCTTCTGTCCAGGCTGTCACCCAGTGGAACCTGTCCCAACTCACTGGACACCAGGCACCAGTGGTTCAGTGTGTGGTGGACATTGTCTCCTCTGTCCAGGCTGTCACCCAGTGGAACCTATCCCCACTCACTGGACACCAGGGCCCAGTGGTTCAGTGTGTGGTGGAAATTGTCTCTTCTGTCCAGGCTGTCACCCAGTGGAACCTGTCCCAACTCACTGGACACCAGGCACCAGTGGTTCAGTGTGTGGGGGACATTGTCTCCTCTGTCCAGGCTGTCACCCAGTGGAACTTGTCCCCACTCACTGGACACCAGGGCCCAGTGGTTCAATGTTACGGGGACATTGTCTCCTCTGTCCAGGCTGTCCCCCAGTGGAACCTATCCCCACTCACTGGACACCAGGGCGTTTTTTTGTTGCTGTAATTAGTTTCCCTGATAACACACACTGAAGGGAACCAGTTTAGTTTGACATGCAGAGTCAAGCTGTTAACAGGAGTTCTGGAAAACAAGATCTGTGTGCTTCATGAATGAAAATGTAATGCCCCCAAAACTTCATTGTTTGAGGATTTTATTCTTTGTTGCTGTTTCATATTTGTCTCATTTGATTCAAACCAAATTTAAATCCTCTCTTAGCGTAATTTGCAAGTCAAACATGAGGGTCACGCTGTTCTCGTTCCATTCCCCTTTACTGTTACAGTGAAATCTGAAGTTACCACAATAAAACTTCTTCCCATCGAGTGTGTTTCGGGCTCAAAGCCGTCCACAGTCTGCTCCTCTACTTTGTAGTTAACAACATCCATCCCTCAACGCTGCTGTGACAATGGAGCTGCAGAGACGAGGCTCTCCTCACCCATCTGAGAGCCGCATGTGTCCATCTGGGAAAGACATCGAAACAAACAGGTTGTAAGGGCAACTGGAGTCTCTCTCTCTCTCTCGCTCTCTCTTTCTGCTTCTCTCTCTCTCTCTCTCTCTCCCTCTTTTTCAAAATGCCTCCCAGACCTGCTGGTGTCTGTGACAGGCCCTCTCCTGGTGAGCTAGCCTCCATGATGAATGGCCACCTTTCCACTCTTTATCGCCCCACTAAATCATGTGCTTACCATGCTTTTATGACCAATTTTTGCTGCTTTGTTTTACCTTCTTCAATTTTTTTTGCTGAATGAAACTCCAAAGGCCGGTATCTGTTCTTTTTTTTCCTTTTTTTTTGCAGCGTACATCGTATCAATCTTTTAGGTTTTATCACTGCATTGGTATTCAGGTGCCGATCTGAGATCCGGCCGTATTAGTGGACTTCACTGAAACAAATGTGTCAGACTTTGTTTGGACGGGAGAGATGCTCTTGTCTAACACGGGGAAAAAACTTGCAGAATATATTATTTCATTCATTTACTGTTTCCTCACCTCGATCTTTTATGCAGCACTCTCGTCTTTTCTAACCAACAAGTAACTCGACGAATAGGCAGGAATGTGTCTATTGTACTGCTGGAAAGATATAAATAATTTATGAGCCTGAGCGTCACACACATGGAGTTGGTCAGAATAAAGAGACTGACAGGCAGACAGAGCACAGGGCCACAGAGGAAACCGTTTTAATCTTAAGGTATAATAAAATGCTGCATAATGGAGTTCATCCAGTGTTTTTGAAGGTGTCTCTCTTTCTCTGTCGATGATCATTCTCCATGTTTTGATAGTTTGTAATTCACCACGGATAGTCTGTATGAGTAAGAAGAGAGTCTGTCATCAGTTCTGTAAGATGGTGAGTTTAAATCAAAACAGATTTCGGTCTTTTTCCAAGGTAATTAACATCATAACTTAGACCAAAGGAGATTGGTGCTACATTTCTCTCAACACTCTGTCTGTTCCATTCAACCCACGTTCAGTGGACATTTTAAAAAAGCAACTTAAATCTCATCTGTTTGATCTTCATTTGCTTTTAATGCAACTTGTCTGCTCGTGCGTAGTCTGTACTCGCTCTTTGTTTTTGTGTTTGAAGCACTTTGTGACTTCTTGAAAGGTGATGTATAGATACATCTAATGAATTGGTGTATTTATGAATATATGTTCCAACTTGACATCATTAAAAACAGTGCATCAAATCTAACAATGGCTGATTGAGGACAAAGAGTCATGATAATATCAAAACACTCCTCTCGTTTGGCTAAATGCATGCGGATGTTGACACTTCCTGATGGTTTAATATATTATGGCGAAACAAACACAATACTGGTCATCAACACACAAATAAATATCAGGTAGATAAAACGTATAAAAGTGTTTTTTAACTGATGAAGTCGCGTGGAAGCTTTTGCAACAGCGGATTCAAATTGAGGCTGGATATGACGTACTGTGTCTCCCCCTAGTGGACAGATTAATCCTGTCTTTCCATATTGTCCAGATTGACACTCATCTGTATGACTGACTTCTTCGCCCATCGATGAGGCTGATCCAAATTAAATCCAAACATTTTATGTTGTTATCGATTAATGTCATATTAAGTCGAAAGGCAATGTTCAGAGTTTAACTGGACAAAGAGGTTTGCAGTTAAAGTGTAGTACAGTAAATTATGCAGCGGTTGGTGTGTGCGTTCTGTTTATTTTGAGGTTTTGGAATTCACAAACTAAAACCATTATCCATCCGTCACTCTGCGCTGACAGAATCTCACAGGCCAGAGAAGCTTATTCTGCAGTCATCCTACAGCACGGGGCTTTTTTTATGATCTATCAATCACCTGCACAAAGCTTGAGTGTGTGAGCCACTGCCAGGGGAGGTCTGACCTGCGGCCTAGCGTGACATTCAAGGAAGGAGTGCTACTCACCCAGGAAATCCCATTACACCAAAGTATGATGGATATCAGGACTGGCAAAGCTCATATGTGGTCTGACATATAATTTGTTATAATTTGTAAAAAAAAAAAAAAGGTATGACCACGTTCACCTTTTTCTCCATCTTTCACTTTTTCAAAACTCCTGAAACACACATTGACTTATAAGCCTACAACCCTGTACAGATGTCAACAAAATATTTTTGGGGGATAGGAGATTGTATCATTTACCTTAAAACTAAAGGCAAAGGTTATTCAGGGGGACTGTCCCAAAAGTTTCCTAATGTTTGTGTATCCTATATTTATTCTTCTTTACCATATTGATTATTCACGGTCAGATATATATATATATATATATATATATATATATATATGTAATTTTAAGTTAAAGTTCGATAAAATACATCCCAGCATTTCAATTCTTTGGACTTGTCTTTGACTTTATTGACCTCCTCTTTGATGACCTTTAATTTCCCAATAAAGTGAACTGTTAATGTTGACATGTGAGTCACACATGTTTCTCACAGCTCTTATCTGTTCTCAGTCCTCACAGTGGGTCTTGTTTATCTGTTTCTGAACTCTCCCCTCTGTATGCTTTACTGATAAGAAACAAGCAAACAGACAGCGGGCCAGATTTCAGCGCTGTGAGTGGACCATCACAGAGCAGCCGAAACGGAATCAGGACTGACACTGTCGAGAAGATCGAAAAGGTTTCGAGAAGACAAAAACTGAAGCTGCAAGACCCAGGGGAGAGGAGGAAGGAGAAGGATCAGGCCCCCTCATGGGACGCCTGTGACGGAGAGCGAGCGTGTGAAGCTACAGTTACAGTCGGCTCTGCTGGAGTTTCACATTTCAGTTAGATTTTAAAAACCCTGGAGCCTCGTCAGGGAGCATGAGGCTCACTGGGACCGTCCTGAAACTGGAGTTCACTCATCGCAGCACAGAGACCGAGCATTCAAACAACACAACGGTGACACCACTGCAAACAAACACAACAGGTGAGATGACAACAACGTCGCCTGCATCAATCTGGACCACACAAGTCAAAGCTTCTTTGTTGTCCTCGGTTGTGGCCTGACAAAATTAAAAAGTTGAAGCAGTTATTCTTCTAAGACAGAGACAAACACGAGTTTTAGGGCTGCAGCCAACAATTATTTATTTATATTACAAATATATTAAGCAGCAATGATTTCAACTGAGAAGCTGCAAACTGCTAATGTTTGTTCTTTTTTTTCTCAGAAATAATAATTTAAAAGATAAATCCATGATTAAAACTGCGTAATAATCCTCTGTCCTTCAACTAATCGCTCCAGCATTGGACACAAGTTTACAGTCTGATCTAATTTCCTTCACATTCATCGTCTTATCCTCTGTTATCCTGATAATTAGGGCTCCGCTGGGCTGAATCAGACCCTCTCTCTGCCATTTTAAATGGAAAAGCTTTACCAACAGGCCGCTCATCAAATCCAGATAACTGCGAGGCAAATGTATTCTAATCTCTTAATTCAATCTAACTGATCTTTGACCACAGTCAAGCATTTTCCCTGTTAAACTGTAATCCCTATAGCCGCTTCATCTCCCTAAACTAAGTATGCAATTTACATACATTATAGCCTGGGGTCTGCTCAGTACAGGCATCAGTGCAGGCGCGCTGCTCCACGAGCATGTGTTCTGACAGTCAGTGCTTTTTAGAGGGAGACAATCCTGCAGCAATCAAACACTGCTGCAGATGCAATTTAGAGAAACATGGAGGGAGAATTTAAACAGAGCAGCCGATGTAAAATCAGCCGGAGGGGAATGGTGGACTCACCGCCACTGACCTCCAACTGCTTTAATTACATGGGGAGTTTTCTCTTCTTCTTGGGTTATAGCAGTTCTCCTCGGGGGCCTATATCGGTACTCACATAGTGTGGTGATATCTCCACCTACACTACCCGACTTTCATCATCACCACACTGCAACTGTGTGCGTGTGCAAGGTTGTTCCAGTTCACAGACCTGGAATATGACACATTATTCACGTTTGTGCGTTGGCTGGTTTGTTTGTAAGCAAGATTACGCAAAAAACTACCAGATGGATGAACACGAAACTTGGTGGACGGATGTAATGTGTGTCCGGGAAGAACCAATTCAATATTGATGCAGATAAGGCCACTGTGGTTAACGTGGACAAATAGCATTTCACCATTTTCCAAGAGAATAATTCCTTTATTTTGATGAAAATCTGACACATTCGGGGGATTTATATCTATTATGGTGTGAAACTTGGTGCAGTTTGATTGAATTTAAGGGATGTGAGGTGTCTCGGATGCTTGTAGGGTCTGTTAGTGTAGACCCAGATAAATGTATGTATGCATATGCAAACCAGATAAAACAAGCCGGCCTTAAAGGTCAAAGAAAATCAATCCACCACATCAAGTCTCCTATTAAATCAGGTATTTTCTTTACCATAATAAAAGACATCTTCAGACATCTTTTTAAGTGTTTACTATCTTTTAACTGTCAGATTCCGGAGTGTCAGCCCCCTCCCCATCACCACCACAGCCGGAGAGAGGCCGGGCCCGGTGTTCCATCTGTGCAGACAGAGCCACAGGGAGACATTACAGTGCCTCCAGCTGTGACGGCTGCAAGGGCTTCTTCAGGAGGAGCATCCGCAACAACCACACTTACAACTGCAGGTGAGCTCCGTCATACATCCCCCTCATTGCAACAAGTCACTAACCAATACCACGGTATCACTCTATATCTTACAATCCAACAACATCAATATCCACACACCAGGAACACAGTGGGAGTGAGAGAATTTAAAGAAAGGTTGTTATTCAAGGTGAGGTGAGAAGTCTGTAGTGTTATCACATTACACAGCAGGGGGACGTGCATCATATAGAAACTTCACCTTGCGATAGAACAGCAGCCTTACAGAGGCTGGGGCGAGTCCGGGCACGGAAACAATAACATATATTTAATGACAGCGAATTGTAAATCAATGGTGAGATACAGCTGTAGCTTCTTTTTCTTTTTCCCATGTGAGGTGTTGATTGATGAATGCTTTGACAACTACAGATTCTGTCATGTCTTGACTTGCTTTTACAAGTGTCCACGGGAGCAGATTGAATTGTCAGGTCACTACAAGTAAATGCTCAAGAACAAAATATCATCAATTCGATTGTACTGTAACTACATGTTCTTCTGACAATTTTTTAGGTAGGTCAGACTTTCATTTCACTACTGTTTCTGCATTTTAAATGTTTTATTTGTTTGTTGTTTTCATCACCAATAATAACAAATTAAATGTTAGGTTATTTGATTTGACTTAGAACTACAGCACTTTTCTTTTCAGGTTCAACAGTCAATGCACGGTGGACAAAGACAAACGGAACCAGTGTCGTTACTGCAGACTGCAGAAGTGTTTCAAGGCTGGAATGAGAAAAGAAGGTCAGGGGAAACGTTTCTATCTCCTTTAATTTAATACTATCAGTCTTAAACTAAAAATACACTACAAGAACTTGCATACAAGTTTCAGAATTAAAGTTATATTCACTGCATACCATTTGCATTTCAAATGTGTCATCCCCTCTTGCAAGGCGAAAGGGGGATCAGGGGTGGTTTATTAGAGAAAAACATATTTCTGTTTATTTCTTGGGAAACAATGAGAGCAGCTGTGCTGATTTTCATGTGTATTAATGTGCACTATGTGAATCTTTAGTCTTATCTCTCATTGAATTGCACAGTTGAGCGGGGGAGAGAGAGAGATGTGATCGGAGGAGCCACGAATAGTCCCCATACATGAATAATTAACACAAACTGAGCACGGGTAAATATTTGTTTTGCATTTTTCCTGAAGAGATGCTGCTCACAATCCCCCGAAGTGAAGGCTACAAATTTAAAAGTTTACTCCACTAATTTGCCTGGTTTGCATAACATGCTGCAGGATCCATTTCACATCTCAGGGCAGCAGCAGAGCTGTGGCAGAAATAAAACAAGGAACCGACTCTGCATTTTCATTTTATACTTGACCTCTGAAACTGTTTACTCCCCAATCCAGACGTGTAACTGATGATGCAGCCAAGAATCATTTGTGTCATTGTCATGCAGCACCATGTCACAGTCCCCCCCCCCCGCTCCTGCTCCGCTACAGTTTGATTAATACCCTGCTGATTGGTTGCTGAGAGGACAGCTCTGATGACTGATTGCTCCCACACTCCGTTCTGTTGTCCAACACCGGAGGCCATCGACTGCTCTGCTCCTTATTACCTGTACAGAGGGATCATCAACATGTGATGTCATCTCCTCCACTGAACATAACCCACAACATCAAGCATCCTGGCGTCCACGCCCACTTTTCTTTATTGTCAGCGGCAGATGTAAGAAGCTGTTGTCAACATCAGAATATTAAATCAAGATACGCTGGTGTACACGACTAGATTTAAACCTAATTACCTTTGCATAGGAGGTCATGTTTTCTTCCGTGTTTGTTAGCATGATTATAAAAAAGCCTCTGGACAGATTACCATGAAGCTTGGTGGAAGGTTGTGGTCGAGGGCCAAGAGGATTCATGAATCTTTAATAAGATAGGGCGTTTTCATTGATTTCTCAGGGAATAATTATTGGATCTTGATGAAAAAAATCTGACATGTTAAGTCAGGGGTTCTCAAACTTTTGCAAGCTGGGCCCCCCCCAAAGCTGGTTAGGGGTAGTTGGGGCCCCCAATTTGAGAACCACTGTGTTAAGTGAACAGATATTTTTGAGTTTGTGCAAATAGAAATCTAGATCTAGAGAATTTAAATGTGGTTTCATAAGGGGACTGTTCTACAAGATGTAGTTTTCACCTGTTCTTATCATGAACTTCATCCCCAATTAGTTCACATTAGACTTTTCATTTTAATCTAAACGATTTCACATCCCGCACCAGATACACTCACATCACCAAATAAAAGGAGACTTCAGCGGACAGGAGATTTTTACTTCCCTCTCATTTCGGCCACATTTGGCAGAGCTAAGGTTGGCATGAGCAGCAACTTAAATGTCGCAGGGGACAGAGGAACCTTGTGGAGGCAAAGAGAAGGTCTCTTCTTTCAGAACATGTTTGCAGCTGAGCTGAGTAAAGAAAACGAGTCCTGCAGAAGCCAAGAAACCTCTCTGATGGTTTTCTTCCTTCTTTAATCTCCAGCTGTTCAGAATGAGAGAGACCGCATCAACAGCCACAGAGCCAAGGGACAGACAGTGGGCACTCTGTCCATCACTGTGCTCCAGCGGGCAGAGGCCAGCGTGACACAGGTAACTGACCTATGAAGTCGCTCTGCAACAGAAATGGACATTTACTAATTTTCTGGAAATTGATGAGAGACAAGACAGGCAACATTTAAATTCTATAAAAGTTGTAGCTATTGGCTGAATTTAGTTAATGCTTGGAAATGCAGAGGGACCTAAAGTGGTCGAGAGAGCTCAACGCCTGAGCGTGCAAATAGAAAAAGCACATGCAAATAGAGAAAATGACAACGGAAATGTTTCCAGGGGACACAAAAGAGTGATGAACCTGGCTTCAGTTCAATGCTTCAAAATTTGGCAGTGTATTTGCAAATCTTTTTTCTTTCTGCATGTGTTTTCTTAATTTGAGCTCTCTCTGCCACCGTAGGGACCCCATCTCATAATAATCTATTCAATTGCACCACAGGATCTGGGATTGTTTGACTTTAAATGAATGATAACAACCACATATTCCATGTATAAGATATATATGTGGGGTGTTTTTCCCATATCGGTCATCGTGTGGTCTCCATTTACCAAGTCCTCCTCTACCTGCCTTGACTTGCATTAATCTTCACATCTCTTCTCCGAGCACCTACACACACTTATCACCATCATCACCCTCGTCATCCTCTACCCCCCCCCCCCCCCCCCCCCCCATTCATCTCCCTGCCCACAGACACACTCGCACACCTCCCCCGAGCATCACCTGCGTCCCACACATTTGGCTTTTGCTGCTCTCAGTTTCCAGCTCCGGTCTCACCCATCAGTCATGACATCGACACCAAGAAGACGGCCTGCGTGGGTGACGTGTTTCACTCCATGAAGCAGCAACTCCTCCTGCTGGTGGAGTGGGCAAAACACATCCCTGAGTTCTGCAGCCTCCCTTTGGACGACAGGGTGAGAAAAGCAAAGAATATCTATAGGAACCTTATACAGCTACACTATACCTATGAAGTAACAATGCTCACTTTTAACTGTTCGTTTACATTTTAAAGCTGCACATGACATGAAGCCTGTGTGTGTTTGCAGGTGACCTTGCTACGAACCCACTCTGCAGAGCATCTTATTCTGGGGGCAGCACGACGCTCTTTGCCTTGCAACAATCTCATTCTTCTAGGTAGCACAGATTGAACTGGTTGTGTTCTTTATTTGTTTCATTATTCAGTGGTGTCCTGAATTATCACATGCTGCTACTGTAATCGTTCTCACTGTTTGTGTTCATCGAGCAGGCAATGACTTTGTGATCCCCCTGAGAGGCGCCCAGACAGAGCTGTCCACCGTGGCTTTCAGAATCCAAGAGGAGCTGGTCAAACCTCTCAGAGAGCTGGACATCCTGGACACAGAGTTTTCTTGCCTCAAAGCCATCGTCTTCTTCAGCCCGGGTCAGTTGTGTTTCCTGCTCTGTCACATGACCACGCCACTGCACCAGATGTTCTCCCTCAGATCTGCTCATTTTCTTGGAATCCGCATGTGTAGTTTGAGTCTGAGTCGTCTCGGCTCAGAGTGTTTCCTGGAAATTCTCTGATATTATCAAGATGTCGGAGGTCCGGCTGCTGAACCTAATGGCCCATTAACCTGAGTCAGTGGCAGTGGAGGCATAGAGACCAGAGGACCAGAGGACTTTTATTTAATTCTAATTATATATTGTTTTTTTTACTCCAACTGGGAAAATGCTTATCAAGAATATTCTGTTATTCTCATTATTATCCTGCTGTTATGTGACTAACTGGTATACACAATATTGTAAACACACACACCTCAACATACACTGATATTTGGCATTAAATGCACTGACAAGTTTGATTTCCTGCCAATATAGATTTTTTAAGAAAGTCCTTTGACAGCTGGTGTCTCTGTTATTTATCTATCGCTGATTGAATTTGTATTCATAGTCTTTCTGTTGTGGTGTCCTCTCTCCTCTTCAATACACTGTACATCCTCTTACCTCGGTCCTGCAGACTGTCCAGGTTTGGAGAGTCCTCGTCTCGTTCGACATCTGCGGCTCCAGGCCCAGCTGCTGCTGGAGGAGGAGACCTGTGAGCAGAGGGGAAGGTTCGGGGAGCTGCTGCTGATCCTGCCCGCCCTGCAGAGTGTGGCCTGGCAGATGGTGGAGACGCTGCACCTAGCACAGCTGCTGGGTGAAGCCAGAATGGACAGCCTGTTGCAGGAGATGCTGCTGGGAGAAGGTACAGGTAGGAGACACTGACGTCCACCATACAGTGTGTTAAAAAGACATTTCCATCATGTACTGGCACTGAGCTCTGAAGCTGTTCAGTTTGATCGTGTCCAGTTTCTCCTCTTCCTTCAGACAACAGTGAGACTCAGGAGCAGCAAAGAGCTTCAACTCCAAACCACACCTCTGCCATGTCCCACGTTTCAACATGTGAGCACTCACAAAACAAACTATCACAGCAGTTCTGAATTTGCATCTCTCCATAAATACTGTATCTTAAGCAGCATTGACTTTTTAATCTGTATTTTTAATTATTATTAATATTGTCCTCTTTTCCTATCGTCTCATCTCGGTCTCTCCTGACGTCTGCTCTCATTCAGTTGACCTTTTCCAATAGTCAGAACCCTCATGTCATGTGCCTGATGCCATTTGCTGATTCAATTCATTTTCAACAGCAGCAACAATTCATAAAATAGTAATTATAATAATTGGAGTTGTTGTCTGAATCCTACACATCTACCTGTAGAGAGAGAGAGAGAGAGAGAGAGAGAGAGAGAGAGAGAGAGAGAGAGAGAGAGAGAGAGAGAGAAAGAAAACATAAAGTTAGTGATATGTATTAAAATATATAAAGAGACAGAAAGAAGGGGAGTAGAGCTTGACGTCTGTGTGTCTCTTGCAGCTCCTCCAGGCGGTTCTCCTGCTGCCCACGCAGACTGAACTGAGGTGCACAGACACATCAATGCTGCCAACGTGACCACGACATATACCAGTGGCACCTGTCTGCAAGAAACGTCCAAGAACAACAACTTGTCCAAGGAATGGAAGGGTGTAATGAGCTCGAGACAACACATACTAAAATATTCACACACATCCACATTGTAATAATCATTCCTAATTTAATAATAATAATAATAATATCTTTATTTTTACAGCACTTATCTAAACGACGTTACAAAGTGCTTCACACAAAAGTCCATTGTCATATTCTGTTCAGTCTAATTTAAGAGCCAAATCATAACATAGTAAGATCGAGACCTTGAGTTTTTAACAGCGTTAATCTTGTGTCTTTGTGTGTAATTTTGTTCATTTATCTAAGACAAGATATAAATAAAGTTTCACCTGTTTCATACGAGCAAGTGAATCAATGGATCAACAACATTTAACGCATGACTGTAAATGAAGTGTCAGACATAAATGTGACAATAGGTGCATTCCACTGAACTGTAACTTAGCACAATTCACAGTGCAACACATGATATGATTTAATTGCATCTAGAGCTGAAGTGCAACGCCCAATACTTGTCAGCAGAGGGCAGTAAAAGCCTGCTCAGAAACTTATTTGTTGGCCCATGTGGGAGTTGACATTGCAAGGGTCAGGATCTAAGTTTTATAAAAAGAGTATTTTTGATTTAATGAAAAGTGGTATCGATCTCAAGGATCTGAAAACATTCCAATGAAGAAATTGCTGGACACCTGGAGTTTTGGCTTCGAGCTCAGCGTCCACCTGGATGCTCAGAGTTATTCGTCTTTCATTCAACAGTGCAGGAGCTCAGAGGAACTGCAATGACTCAATATCACCTAATGACAAAAGTGAGCACTACTTAATGAAACCCTCGTCTCTTTAGCTCTACTCTGTTTTCGTAATTGATTACTGACTTCATACAAAAACAAAATTAATTCCAACTTTTTTATTCCTTCCTGAGTTCATTGGATAAATTTCCAAGCTCACGGTGTATAATCTAAACAACATATTGGAAGTGAATACCTCTGTTCTGAAGACTGAGCGTTCAGGGTTTGTTAAAAAAGCACTCATGCGTCACAGTAATCAGTTTTGCTGAAAGGTGACGTGTTCTCTTTCCATTTGACTCAGTATCAGGCCTGTGGCATTTACACATTGCCCAATCAGATGAGGATCCCTGACGGTGAAGTACGTTATATAACATTATATAATCCCATAAGGCTAAGTGGTTCAATTCTCCGCAGACCGTGGAAGTCTTTTTCAAAGTTTACATTTCCCTCATACATAGTACGTGCTGGGCTTACTCCACTGTATTTACATATGTGCAGTATTTACCTATGGACCGGTCAGGTTCCTCGCAGCTGGAGAAAGACGAAACAATGGGACACACCGCTGAAGGACGGCTTGGGAAAGATTTAAGAGGCTGCATTCTACAGCAACAATAATTTCCTGGGATATCAGTTCTCCATGCACACAAAACATCTAGAGAAGTAAGATGTATTTGTAGCATTTAAGAGTGAATTATGTCAATGTTAACCCTCTTCGCCCCTAATTGTCCTTAAAACAATTGAGGCTTGAGTGTTAGGCAGTGGCTGCAGGTTCGATTCCAACCTACGCTGCACGTCTTCCCTGCTCTCACCTTCCCTGCTTAAATTCTGCCATATCAATGTTGGGACAGTGATTCTGTGAAACTAAAGGCCTACTCTTCAGCCTATATGTGTAGTCAAAAGCCTGAAAACAAGCATGGTCCCTTTGTTTAGGAGAACTACTAAAAAGCCAAGGAACTCAATCTCCCAGGATGCCGCAGGTCCTTTTTTTCCCAACAGTTTCACCCAGAGGTGTGAAAAAGCCACCAGGGTCAACTCCAATTGGTCACTCTGGCCCCATGACCTGTGAGGTCCCCGGGCCAATATAAGGACAGATCTCCCCCTCCTCGCTCTCTTTTCCCCGGAGGAAGGCTGCCGGCCTATCTTCTCCTGCATCGCCACGGGGGGGGCTGGCATCTTCTCTTCGCATCCAAATCTACGAGAGGAGTGCAAAGGTCTAGCTCCCAGCTCATCTTCTCAAGGAAACCTCCTCTCAAATCAAGTTCTTCCAAACTCCTAGCAGCGACTCGATGTCCTGCAGGTAAGATTCAACAAGCAACGGAGCCTCACGGCTCAACAGAGCCGAGAAGACTTTGACCACACAAAGCCAGAAGACTTCACACAACCGGCAGGACGAACGGCTAACTGCACAGCAACTTCATTTCCCCTTTCCAAGGATCGGTAACAAATCTGGGCTTAATAATTATACTAAGCTAAGCAAGACTGTTTATTTGATTCTGTGTGGTGTTTATAAGTTTGATTTGTGTGGAGATATTGTGGTTACAGTTATTTGAAAGTAAATGTTAGTTACATTCATAATAAATGTTTTTCTTTCACAAATGTTCTTTCATTAATGTTGCATCAGTGAATTTTGCCAACCTCTACACTGTCAAGAACTCCATAACCTTCCCTCTTCATTATATAATCTTTAATAGTAAATATTGAGATTTCTAATTGAACTAGATCTAAATGAGACTGATCTTAATCAATAAAAAGCTATCTTCCCTTCCTTTGAAGGGTGGTGACCTGAGGTAACTTTAACCAACTAAAGTTATGATTTAAATTTAATATTTTAAATATTAATGCTTTATATTTTATTTTGATAAGCAAATTTATTGAATGCCTAAAGGCACACCATTTTATGATATACACTTTTAAAGCATTATTGCACAACATCCATAAAGGCAGAAGAGCCCATTATATCTTAAATGTGCTCATGTACGTGGGAATAGGCTCCGAACTATGATGTTTAGTTATGACTACAGAAATACTGAAGAGCTGCATCTTCCTCTGTCGGTTTCCCTGGGTCTGTGTGACCTTACTGACGTGTATTACAAGTTGCCTTTGTCCAGTAACTTCTCCTGGATGACGAAAGTCAAATTTAGCATTGTTAAAACTTCCCCATCACCCTCTCTGACGCAGCTTTTAAAGTTCAACCGCAGTCATGTGCTAATCTTCAGATTGTCCACTCTAGGCTTTGTCAGTCTGAGATGTAGGTTAAGTGATCTGCATTGAGCTTCATTCAAAGCAGGACAGGGAGGACTGAGAGGTGACATCCCTTCACTGTTAGATGCTGTCGGAGAAAAAACTGGGCCTGAAAAGGGTCCATGAGCAGAGTTCTCTCCTTTCAGGGGCATTTTCTATCTCTCCTTTCCACCTAAAACACCTATAATGTTGTTATTTGAAGAAAATCCAGGGTTCCTTTTAGTGAATTCCCTGTAAGACTACTTCATGTAATGCAGTCTACACGGCCCTTAATTTTTTATCATCCAGACCCAAGAGATATTCTCTGAGACATCAAGGAAAATGATGAAAAACAAGTTATTAACTATCAGACAAACAAACGATGAAGACACAACCTCCTTGGCCAAGGTACTGAATAAACCAGATGTTTATACAGTTTCAGAAAGACATTTTCATTGTAGTCGTTGTGAAGAGACAAGTTCTGGACTGTTCCATTTTCCGCATTGTCAAATAAATGTCTTTATATTGATCGTTACGGGCTGAAAGTTGAGTTTCAAACAAAGGTCAGAGCAAATCAAGTGCATCAAAGACGTCTTTGCTTTCCAGCTCACTAAGCGTTCTTCAGATCACGGAACAGAACCTGGCTCCTCACCCACCACTCACTCTCACATTGACTCACACAAGTAAATGACTCACCAGCGACATGAGATGGTTGAAAACAGGCCTCCCTGTCATCCTCAGGTTTCACTGTTGGTTGCTGTTAAGAGGTTGAACAGTGATGCTGCTGTGATGTCGGTTTCCCTCCCAGGGGCCTGCTGGGATGTGAGGAACAATCTATTGATCTGTCAGGCTCAGCACAGAGCTCAGGGATCGCTGGTAAAAGCTGAACACTCGCTCTCTGCTGCTGTCAGTGTCGCTCTCCTCGGGCTGGAGAAGTTCCACAGACAGGAATTCTGTCTGTACTGACCTGATTTTTTTTTGATTTTTTTTTAACAACGATAAGCAAATTCCCAGACCTGCTGTCTGTTCTGATTGTTGCAGTCAGAGATGAGCACATTTCTTAGTTTGTGCCATCTCCATATGCTGCCCACAGACCTGCTCGATTCTCTCCGCTGAAGGGCAGGAGAGGGGTTTAGATCTGCCGCATTATGATTTGATTATTGCGGAGAGGCAGCGTGGAGAGAGCGGGGGAAACACTGACATCATCAAATTAGAGGTTGTTGAAATCAAATTTGTTTCTGTCCAAGTTTGAAAATCGTACATTAGAGCCAAAAGGGACGTCTGATCCTCGAAGGCGATGCACCACATGAAGCAAGTGAACGGTAAACAGCACGCATGATTTGAAACCCATCTCTCTAAATACCGCGCACTGAGAGCAGACTAGAAGGATTCTGCAGTCACTCACAAATTCAAAGCAGAAATGTGCAGATGCACTGCCACAGCCCAAAATAACAATGGAAAATACTTCACAGACAGCAGCTGAGTACGACTAATCCATGAATTGTTCCCTGGGAAAACTGGGAAAATGTTGTTTTAAAAATATGACCTATTTCACATTGTTAAATTTTTTTTTTTAAGTTCCTGTAGTGAATCCTTGACCTTTCACCAAAAGTTCAAACAGACATGGATAACCACATAACCTCCTGGGTGGAAGTAATAACATTTTATTTGTTTGAGCGGTACAATATTTGCATTTCATCACATTTGATTTTCAAGAGGATTAAATTAACTTTGAATTCATATTATTATTTAGCTAAATTAAATAAGAATCATTGAATAAGATCAACCAATTTCATTGATAATGATAATCAAAAAAAGTTGGAAAAGACAAATATTCAGAAAATGACTTAATTACTTTTCTGCTACAGTCATAAATTGAGGCTTAGAGAATATGAAGACAGAACCTGTGAGAGAGAAGAGACAGAACCAGTAGATCAGCCTGGTCTCTCCTGTAGAGACTGACACCACTGAAGGTCAGGATTGACCGAGATGGCTCCACTGCTGTCAGTGCTCTCAGCAGTGGGTCGAGGCCGGACCCTCCTGCAGCACTGACACAAAGGTTCAGCTCAGTTCAATCTGGGGTTTTTCCACAGTTGCCCCAAACACTAGTTCACAAACCTCGGCCCCTCTCTGACTGAGCGACTCATATCGAGACAGCAGGAAAACCCAAAAGCATTCAAGCCGATGATAAGTGAGGAAGTCGGCATCGCTAATGGTCATGAATATTCATCCGATAATAAACACTTCTATTAGGTGGTAATGAAAGACAGTGTGTGTCTTTGTGCCCGGTCAGGCCAGCGAGCTCCAGAGTCCAGATGTTTTCACTGCGGTCTCAGGTCGCAGAGACAAACAGCATCTTCATTGTGTCAGGGATTTACGACTGGAAACCGCTCCGCCTAAATATAGCTGTGCACAGCGCGGCTCTCACCACGGTCTGAATTTCAATCAGGGACACTGCAGGGAGAGGTGGCACTTCAAGTTCGGACCTGAACGCTTCACCGTGGGCAAATTACTCCAGGAGGAAAAACGAACTCCTTCAAAAGGAAAGAAAAAAAAAGAAGTTGAAGAAGCTTCTTCTTCACGTACAAATAATTGCTGTGGCGGAGAACTGGGCAAGATAAGATCGGCTGTCAGTTCCATACAATTCATCCTCTTGAAGAGAAAATGAGCTCCATCTTTCACCCTCCGTTGTTGGAAGCGAATGCAAACACAAAGAAGGTGCAATCACCCTGGATCAGGTCCTTATTGTTTGCAGACTTGTGGACGTAACCAGGGCAAGAAGAGAAAGAATGTCCGCTTTGAGTACTTGCAGAAACTTAAGTGTACTGTACAGCCCAATAAATACTCTACCACTACAGGGATGGAGACAGACACAAACGGAGATGCCAGTGCAAATTAAGGCTCTGACAGCTATAAAGTGCAACTGTAAACTGATGCCGACTAACGCTAAAAAAGTTCTGTGGTCCTGATACTTATGAGACAGCCCCAAGCAAACTTTGAACCGGCTCTTTATAATACGTCCCGGTCTGTGCTTTAGGTGTATAAAGTTTCACAAGGCTCTTATGAATGTAGAAGGCAGAGGAGAGTCAAGTCAAAGTGCGTTTATAAAACCCCAAATCACAGAACAGAAGTTAGCCTCTTGGTGCAGAACAATCTGTGCAGCATTATGACACCGACTGTCCTGAGACGCTCTGACCCGACACGGAAACATAAAGAAACTCCAGGACGAGCAACAGAGGAGGGAAAGGAGGGCAATAGATGTCATGTGCACAGACTTCAGCAGCAACGTAGATTTGGACAATTAGCACAATGACAAAATAAACTTCAAATATCATTGACGAATGTGACCTGGGAGGACTTTGATCAGATAGGACCCGAGCCACGCCACCTCCTCGCCTCCATTAAGACCTGGAGAAGGGACAGATTACACAGACATACACGGGCCAAACACAAGCTCATCACTCACACATCTGGAAGAAGAAAACAAACTCGACTGAGAGAGACGAGGAGGAGGCTGGGGTTCCAGGAGGATAGAGATCCAGGTCCAACACATCTGGATTGAGGCCCCCCCGGCAGCCAGGAGAGGAAGAGAGGTCTCTGGGCGGCCGAGGGTCCAGCGCAGAGAGGCCGAGAGACAAATGAGGACAGGGAGGACAACATTGGGAACAGAGAGAGAAAGAGGCCTTGATGTTTACACGCTTGGAAAGCTCAGTTATCTTGTCAGTAGGACAACATGAATTTTATTATACGTTTTATCTCGACCAGAGAGCTTGTGTTTTCATTGGTGTTGGTTTGTTTGTCTGTTAGTTCGCAGCATTGCTCACAAACAACTGGACAGATAACTATAGAAGTTGGTGGAAGGATGTGATATGAGTCAGGTTAGAACCCATTGAATTTTGTTATACATATATATACCATACATATCTATATCAGGGACATTTAGGAGACGGATATGTTTGGTCAATGATGTGCACTGAATACTGGTAACAGATCACTGAAAGTTAAAGATGAGTTATAGGTTTATGTCTCCAAAGAGTCAGACTCATATTTGCAGGGAGTCAATGATTGGAACCTGAATTGGTTTTTAAACTCTCAAGTGTTGTTGAAGTGAAGTTCTAATCCTGTTTTTTCTCGAAAAGCTGCAGGACACCATCATGGAAATATGGTAATGCTCACTTGGTGTAGTAGTAAATACTGGAGAGATGAGGAACTCATTGTGTATCTAATTTCATTCACATCAGCAAAAGTGCAGTTAAGAGGCAGCTGCTTCTGAGTAAGTTTATAATAGCATCCTGTCATAAACAATCAGAATTGTGTTTATTGAGAGAGATGCTGCTCTAACAGAAAACAGAGCACTCGGTCTTCTGCAGGGCTGCTTCAGGAGACTGTGTTCTTCTGAATAAACCAGGGTCCGTGACTGTCTGGTTTGCGGTGGAGAGAGATGCAACTGAATGGAGGAGACAAGACAACAGCGATTTGAGTCACTGGTGCAATTTTCATCAGGGTCTGCTGCTGCAGTGAAAGGAGACACTAAGCCGAGCTGGAAAAAACTATGATGATATTCTATTGATGATCACGAACCACAAAGCAACGGTAAATGACGCACATTCTTTGTGACGTGAATCTGTTGCAGTCCCGTTGAGGAGACTTCACTGAATTTAAGGGTAAAGACTTGATTACAGGTTAGGGTAAGGTTTAGGTAATGGTTAGAGGTCAGAGGTCAATGTAATATCAACTGAAGTGATGTGATCATGACTTTGGGGACTTGCGTCAGTGTGGGGACTATCCCTGTGGTCCTCAGAAGGTCCCCTGTCCCGAAATGTGAAGTCGTTCTGTCTTCAGTGTGTTGCGAAGTCGTAATGTGGAAAAAACATGGACGTCATAAACAAAATAGTTTTGAGCATTTGGAAAGAACCACATTGATAGAGCTTTCTAATAACTGCATAACAATGAAGAAAAAGGATGGACATTTTAAATGCACATTAATAATATAAATGTCTGTATTAGCGAAAAGTGTTGTCAGGCGCTTGTAATAGATGGACATGCAGTTTGCAAATCACTATAGAGCAAAATATGACAAACTCACATTAGAAGCTATTATATGGAGCTGATTATGGAATTATGTTAATTGGTTTATAAGTGAGGTCAGTTTTCAGATTTTTCAGAATATTCCCACAACACTTGAATGCACAATTAATCGAGGTGCCCGTGGGAAGAGGTTTCTTTTTGAGGGTTGACACTTAGTTTAGGGACTTGGGAATGCATTGCGTCAGTGTGTCCAGCCGGTAGACAGTGAATCGGGTGTGTCCTTGAAGCACTCAGTTTTATTCCTCCTCATAATTGTTTCCATAACAGTTGCTGGGGTATGAGCAAGCATTAAAGCTGTGGTTGAAGGAAATATTAAAGATAATAATAATGAGATCTAGTCAACAGTTTGAGAGCAATGTAAATGATATGTCATCAAATACAAATGGCCATAAACACAGTCATAAAACAAACAATTACAATCAGTGGATATTATTCATTCTGACCTCACTGCTCATAAACTGCACAGAAACCTGATCAAATGGATTAAATTATATAGTGATTCAAGGCCAATGCATGAGTCACCACTATTTTTTATAATTCTAAGTGTGTTTATGTTGGGAGCATTGAATTTTATTGTGCGATGATATCCCCGACAAAACCATATTCGGACACACACGTTGCAGAAGACCCGGCGCTTTAGCCTTTGAGCTCTAAACCAATGCTTGTTTAGCACAGCTCAGCATAAACTTGCCACTGCTGTGTTGACCTGCATGGTCTGTTTGGCAGAGGGAATTCTGGGAAGAAAAAAACCCAAAACAGCTCAGACACAGCGAGGTGACGTGAGGATGCGAGAACAGCTGTGTTTATGTGGACGAGGCAGAAATGTGTGTTGAGTCTCTGGCCTGTAAACCCTCCAAGAACAGGCTTAATTTTAGCAAGACATGTTGCTTCCACTTGTGAATGAGTTACACATTCAAAGTTGGGTGATACACATGTACACACTTGAGATGTGTGATGCCATCAAACAAGTGGAGAATGGATGAGTTGCGGCAGACGGAGTTGTTGGCCACCATGATGCCATGATGGACTCTCTCCAGTGGGACCAAACCTCAACACAACGCCCTCACAATTTGGGTTTTTCCACTGCAGAGAGGTGACACGGGATGAAGCCTCCGGTTTGTTTCCTTTTCTGTTTCACTGGGTCAGCACTCACTTGAAAGTCTTAGCAAAATGTCATAATCAGCAGCACACTAAGGTGAGGCAGTCCAGAGAAGGGTCTCTCCTCCTCTTGTGTGGTTGAGCCGGGCCAGGGGAGGTCATATCCTGGAATTAAGGGTTGCAAAGACCCTATGTAGGGTAAGCTGGGATCAAAGCAGATGATGTATGGATAGATGGAAAGACCCTATCTGTAGAGGGGCCCAGTTAGGTGTAAGACGTTTTCAGATATGACCTGTGCATAAAGTTCGGCGAATTGGATCCAGACTTTATCCGCAGTTTGCTGCAACACAGCGCGAGATTCAAGATCGCGAG
The DNA here is from genome assembly GCF_947347685.1 of Pleuronectes platessa. NCBI lineage: Eukaryota > Metazoa > Chordata > Actinopteri > Pleuronectiformes > Pleuronectidae > Pleuronectes > Pleuronectes platessa. The sequence continues at coordinate 19,142,232 of NC_070626.1, forward strand.
ATGTTTGTTTTCTTTTGTTTGTGTCTGTCACGTGTTAGAAGTGTCATCAATCATCCCCTTAATTCACTGGCGGTGAATCCAGCCAGGGCTCCCATGAATTTCTAAGGACTCTATACTAGGAGGGCAGGAGGAGAAAGACTGTAGATAATCTGGAGGCTCTCACTCGGACGTTAGCGTTCCATTACATTACATGACATGTCATTTAGCTGACGCTTTTGTCCAAAGCGACTTACATTTTAAGAACACTCAGCATTTATGACGGGCCATTTTAGGGGTTCAGTATCTTGCCAAGGACACTTAGGCATGCAGATGGGAAAGAGTGGGATTCGAACCGGCAACCTTCTTGTTGCAGAAGGTTGCTGAAGAAAGTGCGGATATTATCCAGAGTAGCTGTAGTTAGAGACTGTGGGTCAGGAGGAAGAACGGGCCGTCCACAAACCAGACGGTGTGTCAAAGTGTCCTCGGTTAGCATTGATGCCGCACATTGCGCCATGACAGCTGTGGCGACGGTGTGTGAATGGTGTGTGACAGAAAAAACGCACTGTATGGTAGTGTTGTGTGATTGTGTGGGTGTGACTTGTACTGCTAAGTGCTTTGAGTGGTCGATAAGAATAGGAAAGTGCTGTATAAAAGCAAACCATTTCCATTTAGTCTTTAAAAGTGTCTCTTTGCATTAAATAAAAGCTTAAGTTCACAGCTGTTATTTCGCTCAAGCACAATTTTGCGATTTAGAAAGAAAAAAGTGGCCACAACCAAACCAAACTAGAGCAAAACACAATTTGTAAATCTAAAAATAAGGAGAATCTAAGTGAGTGTAGATATGCAGCCATATTAAAAGGAGACTAGCACAACTTCGGGAATCAAATTAGGACACGTACGTAGCTCTCGACCATGAACCCAGACAGTGCACCAATCACGTCTCTGCGTGGCAGACCGGACAGGTGTTGCTCATTATGCAGCTAACCAGTAGGAACATTCTCACAGGCAATAGAGCGGAGGAGCAGACCCACAAACCACACACGCTCATACATCCGTTGACAGAAGCACACTATGAGACAAACGATTTCTGTGCAATAAATAGTGCAATTAAGGACACAGGATGCGTCCTATGGTGCGTTAAGTCTTCCAGTAGTTTTTACCAAATCAAACTGTCACAAGAATTTATATCATGGTTTAAAAAGGCATTCTCTCTGGTCACTGGTGGTGGATTTCTTAAATGTCAGATATGACAGACTAAGTAGTCTTACAATCTTGTGGTCTGGGCTCATCAGGAACACAGCTGGAGAACGGAGAGAGTTGAGGAAGCAGCTGAGTTTTTGGTCTCAGACTGAAACTCAGGATTAAAAGTCTATGGAAAGATAAACAAAAAAGGAACGGTTCACTAACAGTTGTCCTTTAAGCACATTTTTTTTAAAGTTTTCGCTGCTCAGTTCAGAAAATATGAGTGAGGATCATTGATAGTGCTCATAAAATATGCTATTTATGTTCAAAAATTACATCGCACAACTATTAAAAGACCAGTATACACGATTTTAGTGTCATCTAGTGGTAAGGTTTCAGATTGCACCCAACTGGACACCCATCTCCCTTACCCTTCATTTTTTAAGTGTACACAATTTAAGGTGTATTACGTCTAGGAGCAGGTGAGGACCCAAATGAAGAGTCACACAATGACAGATCCAATGAAAGTGTCTTCATCTCAACTCACAGTTAAGGTGAAGAGGTAGGTATTGGATTCGGGGAAGGTGGTTGAAAAAACATACGCAAATAGCAAAGTCAAAAAGTCACAGGGAAATAAATTCACAGGACGAAACACTGAGAAGACTGTTAGTATGTAGGGAAAAAAACTATTGTATAACTATTAAAGGACCAGTGTCTGGTTTTAGTGGCACCTAGTGGTAAGGATACAGATTACCCTTTCCCTCACCCTTCACCTTCCAGGTGTACAGAACCTATAGGGACCTTGGGGTAAAGTTAAAACATTGCAACGTGGTGGCCTCTGTGGGAAGAGGACCTGCTTCCAACTTTAAAATAATAAACCCATTCTTAGCTAACAAAAACTATTAATTCCAGATGATTGTACACTAAGAAAAACATAATTATGAATATTCAATAATATTTCTGTCAATAAATACCACAAAGTCCAACACACGGTTCCTCTAAACCACAGTCAAACAAGTCCACATATCTTACAGCAACATCTGTCTCTACTGTGATAACTCTATCCTTAAACAAACCTACACATGGTATTATCCGATTACAAAACACACCATCACTCAACACTTGCCAATGGCAACACTAGACGTTAACACATCATTCTTGGACACTCAACAAGGAAAATAGAAGGAGAACAGGGCGTTATTAGCTCCAGCTCTCACCTTAACCCTGTCTGGAACTTTTTCAAACTCGGAGCGACACCTGACCAAGATCTGAAAACGTGTCTGACCTTTGGCAGGTGAGTGAGTTTTCTAAACACGTAAGTGATAAAAAAAAAAAAAGAAGACGTTTCATATTCCTAAGTGACATCTGTTTGGGCTCATTAGATTAAATCAGTGGTAATAGTAGTCATAGTAACGTACAATATTTAACAATTTGGTATAGATTGTGTTACAGATGTCTGTACATCATCTGTCTTTTTCAAGTCGATTCCAAACAGAACTTCACTTGACATCTAGTCTCCAGTGTGGAAGAAAACTTTCCACGTAGCCGAATCTTAAATGTCAATCAGATGTTTTTCCACGTGGACGTCAAGGCTCGGGCCCATCCAGGAGCTTAGGCTGTCAGAATGAGTCATATTCCAGCTCTTCATCTTCAAACACATTTTATAGTTGTGTGTTTATGTGGTGAAACCATTTTTGTTTTATGACTACTGTATTTGGATTGCATGTATTATTCCGTTTTAATTCTTTTTCAATTTCATTTAACTGTGTTTCTGATTTTTCCTGACCTTTAGCTTGTTATCAACATCTCAGGCTGCAGCAGAACCAGGATTAGCTGAAGGAAATATGAAGTAGTGGGAGTACTAGCTGTAGTGGGAGCAGAAACAGTTGTAGTGGTCTTTTAAAGAGTGCCAAGTAGAACAGAGCAGATATGTAGATTCACCAAATTTATTCTTGGCAGAAAAATAAAAGCACGTTTTGGTGGCTGATAAAGCCACTTGTTATCTGGAATGAGCAAAGTCACACAAAACTGTTTACCACCTGCATCACTGAGTTACATAATCGCTTCAGAGACTCATTAATTCTGAATGGGGGGAGGATGATAGATGGTACTGTGATAGAGCACATCCAGAACAACAAAATCCACAAAAGCACCGGAGCTGCCGGGGCGAAATGGAAGTTATGCTGTTTTTCTGGGAAAGACTGCAGAGCAATGGAAAGATGAATGCAGGAAGAATATGACAGACTAAAAAACTGAGACATTGTGGGATGACACAAGCAGAAAAATGTGTTCATCGTGTGTATGAGACCATTTGAACGTTTAAACAATCTCTTTCCACTTCATTTAGCCAGAGGTTCATACTAATGGCAAAATTCTGTCAAAACAATTATGTAACCTTTTTGTAGGAACCAGTTTCTGGTCAAGTTCATCAAGGTGTAAAGAAAGGGACAGTGGTCACTTCATTCAACAAAAGGATACCACATAGAGTTTGGAAATGTCCAAACAGAAAAAAACAACTGGTATGTGTTGTCAAACGGTTTTGGCTGTGGAGCATAGACTGTATATAAAGATGGACGACATGACTGCTCCTCAAAAATGAAGCCAAAGCGTCTCAATTGCCACCTGGAGGCTGGATGCAGTATGGGTCATAACTCCTGTCTCCTTCATGTTAGTGGATGGGACATGGACCAATCTAAAAACTCACAGTATACACCGAATAGATGTTATCTCTCACTTTAGGTCGTTCTTATCACACTGATGTGTGTTCAAATCCAAATTTGTTGGAGTCCCGATTGGTCGAGCATGTGTATCGATGGTACCTCGCTGCCGTGGCTCCATCCCACAATTGCTACTACGCAGACTCTGCTGCAAACGTACAAGGTGGTAGCATTTGTATCTGGGATATTTCAGCTTCGTGGGTGGAAGTGTCAATGGATTGTAAATCGATATAGTTTATGCACTGGTGGTAGAGCTGGGACACTTCAATGGCGAGACCCTGAACAGCGTCAACAGTGCAGCCGAATCAAACCATAGACGCTCACACTCTCTCCTACGGTCAATTTAAAGTTTACATCAACTGAACCCCCATCTCCATGTATTAGGACTGTGGGAGAAAACCCACCCACACAGGGAAAACATACCATATCCATACAAAGACCCAGGCCGAACCAGAAGTGTAACCTGAGAATTATTCCTGTATCAGAAACAGTGAGTACTGTTGGTCACCTGTCAAGTATGGTGGAACATTTGCTGAAGAATGCAGCAAACTGGATGGAGTCGCGAGTTCCAAGAAAGCATCCAGGCTGAGGCAGCATACGTTGGTCCTCCTGAAATTGATGTGCGTCAGCAGGCCTGTCGTCAGGATGGCTTCACGCTCATGTCAGCACTCTGATCTCCTGTTACTGCTCACTACTCACTCCAAAGAGACAACGCCACAATGAACAAGTTGGTTAGCTCAGACGTCAAAGTCCAACCACCACTCCCAAAACATAATTTACGGTTCTCGGAGGGACAGAAAGAAGTTTTGTTTTTGTTTTTACTCTTCCCTTCTTATAGCTTGGTTGTCTGAATCTGATTTTAAATATAACTACACTTGTAAATACAGCCGTCCACCCACTATCATAATTAGTGAGTATAAATTACACAAGGACAAAAGAAACCCTTCTGGTTTGTGTTTTAAACCATGATAACATATTGGATGACTTAACTAGAAACAGTGTGTGTCAAATAAAGTGCAGATAGAGCTAGTGAAACATTCCAGAAGTGTGAAGGCTGTTCGTACTGAATCGTGCGTAATTACACAGACAAAAGCAAACAAGACATACATCCATTACAGCTGTCTGAACTGTATGTGTAAAGCTACACGTAAGCCACTATCAGCCTTTAACGGGACCACCGACTGTTCGATTATTTGACCAGGGCTCACAAGCTCTGGAGTCTTTCACAGTTTATGTATAAAGAGATAAAATGTGGGAATCGTCAAATAAATTGTTAATAAAATTGAGGGTATTGTCTTTACAGCTCCCACAAGTCAGCTGTTCTAACCCTTACGGGGAAAAGGTCACCAACAAGTTGAGAAATCCCAGTTCGGTCTGGGAACCAAAACCTTTCCCAGAGCCCCTGCAGGACCATGGTGCAGGAGGCAGCTAGCAAGTCAAGTATAGTCTAGTAAAATAAACTCACGACCCCGAGCTGGGGCAGTGCAGGGCGGCCCAGGCTGACATTTGTCTTGGCATGAGTAGCGAGTGCCAACGAGAAGTGCAGATAGACCAATGACATCAGTGAAATGGGAGAAGTGGCCTCAGGGTATTCAATGAGATGCTGTTTTAATGTGGCTCTATGAGAAGCTTTATCATGATATAGAACTGGTCATTTGTCTTATATATAATGTAAAGCAGCTGTGGAGGATTTGCGTGAATGGACCTAACAACTCTGTCATAACCGACTGACTCTATCAACAAATGTTTCTAATCATCACTAGCTCTGCTACTGGAAATACAAAAGTTGTCCTATAAATATATAAAGCAGGTGCTGAGGAAAACATCAGCATAAATCAAAACAATAAACTCAACTGAAACAAACGGCCCAATAAAGAGACTGTTTATTATGACCACAAATTGATGAGTGTTGTTGGATGACTCTGCTTTTAATCCTTTTCATCCTGAACCATAAACCGAACTCAGTCTGACGAAGATAATAATTCACTCAATAATAATAAATATCATTTTCTTGCATGGATGTGTTTTTCTATTTATGTTATAAAGATACAAAAGCACCTGAATTAGATATTCACTGAAACAAGAGTTGTGTATTTGAAATATGTTAACTTAATTCATTCCGTATAGCCTGCTTCAAAGTCACAGATATTTGTATTACCTCCAGGTTATGTTTTCACCCCTGCCTGTCTTTGGTTGGTTGGTTGGTTGGTTGGTTGGCAGCAGGATTACTGAACGGATGGTTGGTTGGTTGGTTGGTTGCCAGCAGGATTACTGAACAATTGGTTGGTTGGTTGGTTGCCAGCAGGATTACTGAACAATTGGTTGGTTGGTTGGTTGCCAGCAGGATTACTGAACAGTTGGTTGGTTGGTTGGTTGGTTGGTTGGCAGCAGGATTACTGAAAGGATGGTTGGTTGGTTGGTTGGTTGGTTGGTTGGTTGGCTGTAGGATTACTGAACAGTTGGTTGGTTGACAGGTAGGCAGCAGGATTACTGAACAGATTTCCCAGAAACTTGGTGATAGGTTGGGATATGGACCAAGTGAGAGCCAGGCAGGTAAATGCGGTTCCGATTTAAATCCAGGATCAAAGTCAGACGTTGAACGAGGAATCAAAGGGCTCAGACTGGTAATCAGTCGAGCAGACACTCAGAACAGGCAGACTAAATATTACAAGATAAAAAAGGCTGAGCGGCTGTGGTGTTCCTACCACTGTGGGTGACTGTACGGTCAGAGTCTGGTGAGATGAAGAGAGGTAAAGTAAGTAGTGCAGCAGGATTACTGAGTTCATTAGAGAATGAATCTCATGCGCACAGTTGCAAAAAACCTAAATGCAATGTGGGAAAAATCCTAATATGCTTCTGGAAACATCTACTGTATTCTCTGTATACCTGGAAGATTTCTCAATCACTATCACACTTTTGTCATAAATCTGTAGACGGCCTGTTGTGTCAGTCATTACATAAGTGGACGTAAGGCATCAAGAGTTGCCATGACATTGGTGTCTGCGCACCCAGCACCATCTCTGAAGAAAGAACCATCCACTCGTTGTAAATGTTTAAAACATTAACTCCGTCTCAGCTCCTCTCACCTCTTCACCTTGTATCAAACTTCACAATTTAGTAATGTGCAAAACAGTGGGAGAGCTCAAAGTTGCTTTTTTCGAAAGAGACTGATGAGAATCTGCAGAGTCCAGTATTCTGATGGAAGTCTAACAAGTTCGAGCCAAATCTGGAGTGGAAACCTGGTCTGAATTTATGACCAGATTTAAAATAATAATACGGACCTCCATAGACCCATTGCAAGAGATTAGATCAGCGTACTGTATGCACAAGACTTTACACTATCTGTTATATACTGTAAAATGGTCCTAATTCAAAATTGTGTGATGGATGCATCACATCTGTGCTGTGTGCTCCAAAGTGCCAGAAATGAATGGCCACGTCTTTAAATTGAGATTAGCGGTTACAGGTAGGGAATCCCTTTTTCTCCGAACTGGGAAAGGTCAAATGACTTGTGGGGCCAGTTTCCTAACTGGTGGAGCCAGAGCTACTGTAGCTCTTCGTTTTCAAAGGCTTTTTGTCTTTCACTCTTGAAAACAACCTGGCAGAGACAAAGACGATTTATGACCTCCTCCTGGGTCCAGCACATATTGTAGTGTGTGACACTCTGAGCGGGAGGTGGTGAAGCAAAACAAAATCACTCAATGTGTTCACTGACCACATGCTGCAGGAACCTTTGGAAAAAATGACATGTTTAATGAGTCATATATGTTAAAGTCAAAGAAACGATTATTCTGCTTCATATGCTACTTTCTGAAATATGTCCTCGATCTATTTCTTTCAATTCTTTCTCTTTTCAAACAACATTTCTGTCCTATATTGTTTTTTTTATATTCACATAAATACTGTCATGGCATTATACTTCTGAACTCTTTGGTTTAATTTTGTTATTCTACTATTTTTAACTTAAGAATCAATAAGAAATACCTAGTAATTGTTTTAATTACTTCCCTGTTGCATTGTTTTTATTCATTTGTTTATTTCTTAAATGAAAAAAGAAGACAGATGCAAAGCACAAAAAAACTTATATAATTTTCAAGTTACCCTCATTCCAGCCTTTATCTCAGGGAGCAGGTTTTTCTCATTTGTGTTATAACCTTAGATACGCCCCATTATCTGTCCGCTATTAATACCTCAACACTATCATGCAGCTGCAGAATATTATTACTTTATAAATTGTACGTTCACAATGTCAGCGATTTTTGATAAAAACATTTTTCACATTTAAATAGTGCACCACCATTGCTACATCCAGCCTCACTTCTTTATTGGCTGAGGGTAGAAATGTTTGTGCTTTGTTTTGATCATCGCTGTCAGGACTTCAGACTGAGTGGACAAACTAAGAGCCCCATAGAAGGCCGGGGTCAGTTTCATCTAAACTCTAAGAGCCTCTCACAGAGACCAAACTTTAACAAAGTAGAGCTTTGCCAAGGCTGTTTGTTCTTTCTTACTTCTGTGGCTCCGAGCTTTTTAAACAGATACTAACGCTTGTCCCTCAAGCCTTGTTTACTTTCAGCTCGTTTCACTACTTCAATCAGAACAAAGTGATGACAAACTCCTCTGCCACACATTGGATTCAGATGTTCACCCAGCAGGGCAATGACGGGCAGAGGGCACAAAGGAAGCAGTCAACCATTTGGCCGAATGTGATTAGGCGTCGGCGCCTCTGTTTGATGCTGGAGAACAAACGGGTCTATGAGTGTCCTCTTTGTTTTAATGTCTATAACAAGGTTCTCTATATTTAGTCGGCTTTTCTGACAGCAGGTTTATGTAACGGGGTCTCACTGTTTCATGTACCCGACATTTGGCTGATACCGGACTGATGGTAATCTTTTGAGGGAAGAAGCAGATGAATCATTCATTTGTTGTGAAAAGAAATGGGGGGGGAAATGTGAGTTTCCAGGGGCTCATTCTGTTCCCAGGGAAAACTGAATGAATGCAGCTTCTGTTTTATCTTTGTAGTTTTTGAAATGACTACAAGTACACACATTTTTATATCGATGTCGTCGACTGCATTACCTACAAGAAATTAAAATTTGCATTTGATGTGGCTACTGTGCAAAATAATATTAAATAATTCTAAATAATTTTTTTAAGACAATGTTGGTTATGGATAAGTTCACTGCTAAAATATCTCTATTACAGATTTTCCTGAAATTCATGGTCCCCAGGGGTTAGATTTGAGGACATTTTACTTGTTGGTGCTCCCCTGATTTTTCTGACAATGCCACTGTCAAGTTGACATTTCCCATGAAAATAGAGAAACGTGCTGCAATTTTCTAAAATGACAATGGAAGTGTTTCCAGGGGATCCTAAAAACGGATGAACCTGGCTGTAGTTCGATGATTCATTTGCAGTGCGTTGAGCTCTCTCGGCCATCTTACCCACACAGGAAGGTAATCAGCGATTCAAAAGTTACAGGCAATCCACAGGCGAAAATCCGAAAATCAAAACTAACAGGGTTTTCGGTGGAAACCAAAACAGACGATGTTCATACACAGGAAGGCAACACGAGGAATGAATGAGTGGTGATGAGATGCAGGTGAATGCAGAGGTAGGAAACTGAATAATGGGAAGGAAGTGAAGCTGGAGTCCATGAGCAGAGTGAGGGAAAAAACAAAATGAAACAGGAAGCGAGGGTTTAGTCCGGGCAGGTCCCCACATCCACTTCCTCCCATCAGCTCTCTTGTCAAAGCTACGTCCTCAAAAGAGAAAAAACGTGCACTGATAGACGCAAACTCAAGCAGTTCAGTAAGTAACAGGACTTTATTTATTGATATCTGTCGGGATGTGAAGAAGAAGGGTTTCAGAACCCAAGACAAAGTGAAACCCCTCCGATCGGGTCCAGAATCCGTGATCTAGTTATGAAAACCAACAGGAAACACAGTGTCTGTCCAAAGATTATTCAGTGAGGACCTCGTGTTGGAAGAGAGTTTTATTTTTTTCACAGTCACCTCATCATTTACAGACAGAGACACTTTAAAATGACTTGCTCTTAATCATCATCTATATAAATACATTTGTCCTTGAATAGGGGATAAACTGGTGTATGTGTTCAGAACAACATGGATTATGGGTTATACCACAAAAACACTGACTGCCAACTGAGCCCTACGTGAATATGTCTGATCAATGTGGTCTGACTCTTCAGCTACACTCTTCCCAGAACAGACATGCGTCACGAGGGAGAGAGAAAAACTGTGTGTGAGGCTGACAGCAGCGAGATCCTTCAGCGCTCATCGTTTCAGACTGGTGCATGGAGCCTATAGATCTATCCAGGCTGTGTAAGTGTTCCAGTCATCAGTGGTTGACGCAGCATCAGCACAGATTCCTCATATCTCTCTGGCAAACAGCTTTTGTTCTCTGGCCTGGGGGGGGGGGTTCTCCTCCTGAGCCAGAAGTCAATGGGATTCACTGCGCTGACTCTCCTGAGGACAGAAAGAAAGACAAAGAGGTCCCCGCTATGTGGAAAGAGAGAGCGGTAATAGAGAAGCCTGGTATTCACTGTGATCGTCATAATGTGGCAGACGCCGATGAGGAGACTGTACGAAAACATATTCTGTCTGAAAAGTGAAAATGATGTAACGTTTTAACAGCAGAAATGGGAGTTCAGGGAGCTGCAGTAACCGCTGTTTGCAATTTAACCTTAAGATAAAGCATTTATCAGGAGAAATTATGCTAAAAGACATTTTTCTCTTTGACTCAGACGACTGTCCTCCCTTCGATTCATAACGTATTCCACATGTTCCCTTCAGATTGATGGATTTAGTAAAGGCTACAAATCTTACCAGGTTTTTAAGAAAAACACGCAGGTCTGACACAATCTGTCAATAATGACCACACCTCCTGTTCTTTTATTTTGGAAGATGTGCTGCACTGTGAAGCCTCTCTGACCAAAACAATATCATCACAACCCTTTATTACTCTGGACTCCATTACTTATTATCAGAGATTCTACCTGGAGGTCTGAGCTGGAGAATATGAACTCTTCTGCAATAAGCTCCTGTGCGCCCTTCCAAAACCCCATTAATACAATTCAGAATATTACATTTTGGTAATAATACAGTTTGCACAGCCACACACGTGGCTCTCCCAGTACAACCACCCACAACTGCCCATGATAGCACAGAGAGGGCCTCACGGAGGGTTCGAACTTGAACAATGGAAACGTTCACCACATTATGGTTTTATCCATTCATGCAAATCCATTTTTACACTCATTTAGATCTGGATTCAAATATTTGAAAGCACTAAATATGGCTTCTACTTTTTTGAGGGCCATTGCTCACCATTGTCTGCCAGACCAAAGACTTTTTCATAAATGAACTGAGGAGGATGTCCACACGATCGGGTCTGGACTCAAGAGTTCACCTGTCACATCTGGTCCACACAGCAGGAGACTCTTTGCTTAGACGGCTTCACAGCATCATCAGAAATCTCCGGGCCTTCAGCTGACACAACAGGTGGCAGACACATAAGGTAGTAAGTAATTCTGCGGAGATCACGTTTTTGTTTAAAGCACAGTGACACTTGTATCTGTCCTTACTAACCAAAGCTCTATTTACACGGTTTGCGTGTTCTCCCAATGTCTGTATGGGTGTTTTCTCCAGGGTACTCCGGCTAACTCACACAGTCCAAATACTGTCCATCTAAGATTCAAGATCCTTTTATTGAATCTAGACATACTACATGCAAAACATGCAAAACATGCAGTTCTCTGCTTTTGACCCATCCGTGTGAACACAGTAGGACACAACAGACACAGTGAGCACACAGGTATGGATGGAGAGCAGATGTTGGGACAAAGACATTCCTCTCGGTTCCATATCCAGGTATGTTTTTGGCCTCATGGCTTCAAACCAGTGACCCTCAACACTAATGTCCATTTTTTTTATCACTAGTAACCCCCGAAAAGTAAGTACGGGGATCGAACCCGCGACCTTGGCGTTATTAGCACCACGCTCTAACCAACTGAGCTAACCGGCCATTAACAGTGGTACGCCAGTTGGTTATATCAGTAAGTGTGAATGATTATTTGTCTCTCTATGTTGGATCACATATCTCATCCAATGTCAGCTGGGGTTGGCTCCAGCTCCAGGCAGAGGATTTACAGTGCGAGTATATTTTCATTTTATCTCCATTGACGATGGGAGTAAAATAGTCATCACATGAGTCGGCTGCAGCTGTTTATCAGTGGGACGGTCCAACCTGGGATCAACTGAAACTCAACATCTGCCTCGAATAAAAGAACCGGAGGTATGAAGAGTTATTAGTGCTCACACACTTTCTCTTCTCTCCCTGCCAGTCGTCTTTCCGCTTCCCACGTCTCTACACCTTATACACCGTTTGTGTAGATTGGGCATTCATTAATGAAATATATATGAGTTGAGCTTGTCAGAAATGGTGTATTCGTGGTGACTTTTTCTTTCTTTCTTTCCTTCTTTGTTTCTTTCTTTCTTGTGAAATAATTCCACCATAAGCTAAAGCCACATATTAAGTATTGGCAGATCATGCATGTGGTTCTTGAATAAAAAGCGATCGCTTTACTTCATTGTTCCGTTTCGTTTGGCATGGGTCTGACCACAGGGAGAAGAGCCAGGTTATGAACACGGTCAGTGATATTTGTCCAAAGATAACGGGCCGATCCTGGGCGGCCTGGGTCTAGATTTCATCCGTAATGCATTACACACAGATTCTAGGCTTATAAACTCTGGTCGAAGTGGGTTTAATAAAGTTATGAGCTCCTGTTACAACAGCTATCTATTCTTCTTCTGTTTTATGTTGTAACACTGTCCATTGGTTTGATTGTTTGTGTACAAAAAGTACCATTTACTACCATATTTCAATGAAACAAACATGTTCTGTGGTATTTGTAAAGCAAACTTTATTTTCAAATTGTGCCAAAATTATAAAACCCCATCCCACACCTGTATAAAAACCATACCACCAAGACAAATGACATAAATTCACACATTTTAATTATAATCTTACTGTTTAGTGGATGAATCACAATACAAATATCATAGTATTTACAGTTGCCATAAAACTTTGACATAGACATTCCCCATATAGAAAAGACGTACATATTGAGCGCAGCAATAGGACTGAGGTAGAATAAAGAGATAAAGTTTAAATATGCTGGAAGAAAAAGATCTACAAGTTAAATGTCATTTCCTCTTGGCTTTAACTTTTTAAAAGGTTTATAATGGTGCTATTATGAGTCTGGGGTGATTTGAACTGGAACACAGACCAAGCAGCCTAAATTGCTCTTTACATGTATTTGATTAGTTTACAAAAATAATGCTGAGTATCAAAATCAAGGGTTTACCAAAGAGCATAAACTACAGTTTGATGCGGATACCTCCAATCATGGCTTGGTCTTTACACAACAGAACTCTCTGTACGGGAAACATGTGAAACATTCATATGTCTGGTGGGGAGGAGAATTTCAAAATGTTCATATATCTATACCTCATTTATGCCTGGATTAAAATGTGTTTTGGGTGATTAGATTGCAATCTGCTTGAGAAACAGTAAAAAGTGTAAATGCATCAAACCAGAGGAAGTGACACGAGCTGGACAGAGCAAACAGCCCCAAATCAAATCTCCATTAAAACACATATTAATACCAGGGGCATTTTCAATCTCAAAATGACTGTGTGCTCTTTTGCTATGGTTTCCAGAAGGAACATCTTTCCTTGAAACAGTGACAAACGTAACATTCTCTCTGGTTTTGGGTGGCGTGTTTGAGCTGCCATACAAAAATGTAACAAGGTGTTAAATGAATAACATTACCATTTGAATAAAAGTTTTGCTAAGTGTTGTCTGGGTTAATGTGATCGTATCTAGATACAAACTGGATAGGAGATGCGTTTGAATGCCAAGTGTAAATGTCTTAGAGAAGCAAGAGAAAAACCGAAACAAGGAAAGCACAAAGCAACAATAAATATAAACTGGTATATTACATATTACTGCTCATTATTATGAACATATCTGCCACTATTGCCACCATTCCCTCCTCAACCAACTACCACTTAAACCAATCATAACGTTGTAACTGATCTGTAAAATATACACAACAATGTAACACTTTGACTTAATCACACTGGCGTGACACTTGCCTCCTGTTGTTTCCCTGATGCAGTGCCTGCTGCCTCTGTACACTTTCATTTACGACTCTGTTTCCTCTCCAACAAAACCTCCAAGCTCATCTTTTAACACACACCATTTAGACTGAGATTTGGTTAACAGTCTAAATTCCCAGGAGCAGGAAAGCAAAGACAAAGGCAATACAATTCAAAGAAATACAATAGAACATGAATATGGTAATATATGGTACTCCATTTTTAAAACAAACAAAATATCATATAGTCTGTACACATTGATTAAATACAGTGTGATCCGTATACATTCCTGTGTATGAAAACCGACATATATTTGTATAAGAACATCAATGTAAACATATTACTTTCTGTAAAACATTTCTAACTTATAAACTTTCAGCACCAGCTGTTAAATGCATCATTATATATAAAAAAAACTTTTGTATTCACACATTTAGTATGTCTAAGAAAAATCCTTATTTAGTTAAAAGTTGACAATACATAATCCATTACTTTTACTGGGGGGGGCTACTGTTAGATAACTGAGAGGGAGAAGTGTCAATCGATCTGTTTCCAGTGAAGGCACATGGAGGAGAAAGACAAACAGCCATGGTTTCCAACCTGTGGGCACTTCCTGCTCCTCGAGAGCAGCTGAGGTGACTCTGTTGGTGTTTGGACGTCTGGGCTCACGTCTCACTCCCTCACCGCAAAGAGTCGGCACGAGCCGCCCTCTGTGTTGCTCTTGCTGCAAACACATGACAAGGAAAACATGTTATATTTGGTGAGATGGATGACATGACGTCTCCTTGAAAATGAAGAGTGAAAGTGAATCGTGATCGCCCCCATGGTGGCTGGCTCCAGAATAAATCATGAACCTTGCCTCCTCCATGTTGATAGATGTGACATTGACATCAAATACAAGTTTCTCAATGAGGGTTTTTGTCATTTCATATAAATCTTATCACAATGATGGATATTCGAGTGTTCATTGGGTTTAATTATTTATTTGATGGTAAAAAACAAAACGAGGTGAAACGTCTTGGCAGCTGAAATTGACTCGGCTCTAAATTACGTCAAGAGCGCAAGATGGCGGCGCCTGTATCCAGGATGTTCTAGCTTCATCGGGAGGAAGTGGAGACACATCGTCAATATTGCCTGCATCTAGAATTGTGTGGTAACTACTAAGTATGCACATGCTGTAGTTTAGTAGTTACTTCAGAAAAGTCAGGGGAACTTTATAAAATGAATGGGAGATTGGATGAAAATGGTAAAACCTGTTATTCTGAATCCTAATCTCAGTGTGTGGACGACGGTCCAAAAACACTTGGAAGTAACCCAATAGTTTTTTTATTTAACACCTTCTGTTCTGTTTCCTAAATGTCGGATTCTTTCAAACTGCACAACCCCAGCTTGTAACACAGGCTCCAGTAATGTGAGTCTCAAGCACAAGCTGAGATAACACAAGTCGTGACATCATCACAGTTATATTCCCAGAAACCTGCTTGTGAAGCCAGAGGAGTCACCTCATAGCAGAGTTCAGTGGAAGAGGAGAACTGTTATGACTAAACTGAAGTTCAAGTGTTAAATAGAAGCACTGCCCCTTTAAGTCAAATAAAAACACATCTTTTGGAAAATCCTCCAATCAGCCAAATTAAATTCAAATACAAAAAAAAAAAACACATCCGCCAAATGACACTGGCAGCGTGACTCACTGGTGCGGTATCCTGAAACCGACCTTTCCAGCTTCCAGATGTGCTAAACCTGATGACTGTGTAATTAGTTCATTATTGGAGAGAAGTTGAATTTCTGCCATGATCAATAATCGTGATAGGCCGGAGTGATTGGTATCAGATCACAGATAATTGCACATATAGGGAAGCACTGACTAAGTGGCCGACAGCATTTCCATCCTCGAGTAATTGGATAGTCTGTGATTACTTCCCCAGTCGGGTCCAAGCTGCCCACCCTGCCTTGACGCTGCTGGCACATGGCACGGACTCGGTGGTCTGACCTCCTATCCCAGTGCCCTGAGCGGGGCCTTCGCAGCTCCACTTCAGAGTTTGTAGATTCAGACTCGCAGCGCTTTTGGCCATTCAGCACTTTGCACACTCAATTGAAATGCCGGAGTAAAGTAAGCACAGATCCCGCGTGTGGCCCATCCACACATCAAACCACACCATCACTCTTACGAGCCCACATGCCAGCTGAGGCGGCCGCAGCAGCTTCTCTGCCTGAGCCGAGTGCGCTGGAGCCGGCCAAAGACATGAGAGTGATGTGAGGAACATGGTGTGCATGCAGGGAACCCGCTACACACAGTATTACAGGAAGCATAAATCAATAGGGTGTAGTGAGTAAAAGAACCTTTTCTGGAATATTTAAGACGCACGTGTTTCATTCCAACAATGGTGAACATTGTATTACAATTGTATTGTATTACAACATTTTACTGGGAGCTTCTTAAAACAAAGGAGGTTTGGAGTTTCACAGCATTTAAACAAATTGTTACTTGCTGATGGAAACCGTCACGAACCGCGTCTTTTTTTCCCGACATAACGTCTCTTAAATACTCCACAATGAGACTTCAAGGAGCTAAATCTAGAAATATAGATGTATGGGTTTCAGGCAATCTCTAATGTCCCTTTGATAAATTGACACCATTCGACACTGTGCCTTATCCATCCATCTTTGTACCGTTTGTTATTGTGCGGGAGTCTGGGAAGTTCATTTCGGCAAAAAGTAGATGACCTCAAAAAACTTTGCAGTACCTTTCGGACTGGATGCCATTTTTCAGGATTCCGACGTAGCTCTTTCTCTTGTCCAGTGGCAAAACATCCACTAAACCTCCGTCTGCTCCAGTCGCCCCTGCGTGGATGGCTGCTTTGCAAATACTGGAGCTCTGTGAGGCGAGAGTGTGTCGGAAGAGAAAGGCTTTTAAAAGATGGAAAACAACTTCATCACCATCACTTTGTTGTAAATGCCTTTCACAGACACATCACAAACACGATTCAAAATGCATTGCTGCAGCTCGCGGACGCACACTCGAATGTTTGATTCACAGCCCGAGCCAGAAGTCTGGCTCCGGCACAACAGACCATAAGCTCTTATCAACAGTCTGGAGTGAAATCATTCATTTCTAGTCCAAACACGGATCACACTGTCCATGCACCCCTCCAACATT
The DNA here is from genome assembly GCF_947347685.1 of Pleuronectes platessa. Classification (NCBI taxonomy): domain Eukaryota; kingdom Metazoa; phylum Chordata; class Actinopteri; order Pleuronectiformes; family Pleuronectidae; genus Pleuronectes; species Pleuronectes platessa. Next base: position 19,159,448 of record NC_070626.1, read on the forward strand.
TCTAAGCAGACGGTTTTCAGCTTCTACGCCAACGCAGGAACACAGTCGCTGCCTGACACTGGCCACAGCCCTTGGGCACGTTTGCGTCTCCTACCCTCGGACTGCAGGGTCACACGTCCCTGGCAGTCGCTGGCTTGCCTCACCATTAATCCCATTCTCCATTACCCAAATTCAGATGGTGATTCAACGGCTTTCCATAACTACCGCGCATCACAAAGCCTGAACACATCCAGGTATCCTTCCCTTTCTGTCTCCAATAATAGGCCATAATAGGCCCAGTGTGACTCATGGTACGTTGGCTAAAGTTCATCCAGAACATACACAAAGAAACTTTGAATTACTTACATCTGTGTAGATGTTGTTTCCAATAACAGGTGACCAGTAAGATGGCTGACTCTTGCAGTTGGTCGGGCAGAAAACTCTGAGGAGGAAATCGGACGTCAGAAGCAAGTCGTTCATCAGAAACCGTAACTTTAACAGTTTTGTGCTTTAGTGAACATCATGATGGTGGATGGGAGACGGCACCTCGGGCAGTGGGAGTAGGGCTTTTTGAAGGGACAGATTTCAGCCACCGTGGTGTAGCAGTCTACAGTCATTTCTGTCACAGAGAAGGAGAAGAACTCTTAACACACTGGCTGTGTGAATCTGTTGGATCACGACTCAAAGCTTTACGTAAAGGGAACACTTCACTTACCCTCCACCTTGGCTACCACAAAGGCGTTACTGGGTTTATATTTACTGTAAAAAAATCGTGTAAGAAAGATCCAGTGTTATTACACAAAGTGTGAGTCACAGTTGCATCGGTAAAGGGGAATTCCATCCGCGTTTCATCTATATCTACCTGAGGGACTCGATGCCGTTCTTTGTGGCTCTCACAAAAAACGGTAGCTTGTCCATTCTCGTGACGTCGACCAGTCCTCCGTTGTTGTCGATCACGCCGAAATGAATAGCAGCTCTGCAAATACTTGATTGCTAAAACAATGGAAAAACCCACATTTATAAATATTCATGGGCAGTAAATACTATAAATGACGTGCGGTGTTAGTTGTTTGCGCTGGACGGACTCACCACATCGTAGAAGAGAGTTCCCCAGACTTTCCCTTTCTTATTCATGCAGTTGGCCGGACAATTGTATCTGTGGTTGGAAAATGAGGAGACAAAAGTGAGCTGAAGAAACCAAGTCACAGTAAAACAGAATGTGCAGTTCATATTTACAGTGGAATTCATTCGAATATCCTGACCTGTTGCAGGTTGCTCCTCTGCACTTATCTCGCAGTCTGGTCTCACACTTAATGCTTTGAGCTGCAAGACCAAAAATAACCTTAGAGATGCACACAAACATATCAAGTTTGGGGATATTACCAAGAACAATCCCTGTAGATACCTAGGTTAGGGTTGGGGGTCTTAGAAGATGGTGCCTTTGGTGTGATGGGTTTTGGAGTGGAGGGTTTGGTCGCTGGTTTCTTGGGAGTGGAGGGTTTGGGTCTGGGGGCAGGTTTGGTGGTGGTGGTGCGAGGCGGCAGGGGAACCTGAGGCTTCTCCACCTCGTTCATGTCCTCTGTCTCTGAGCGCTGAGTGTCTATAAATGGATGAACAGATGGAGTTTAGGTTGGTCCTATATCTAATTTTAACATGTTTTAAAAAATAATGTAGATGGTCTCACCTTTGTAACACAGGTTATTCCTGCATCCTCCTCCGTAGCTGGGAGGGCACTGGGAGCAGGGGCGGCCATGCTGGTATGGGGCCTCTCCAATCCAGTTACCCCTGCAGAAGTAGTGCACATTGAACAGCTTGACTAAAATGGAAATTAATCATCAGTCAGGCATCACTGGGCTCAAGGCCTTGTAATTACTTTAGTACTCTTTGCTCACTCCTATAATAGACATTAGCCCCACACTCCTCTGTGTCTCTCAGGCAGTTACATCCTGTGGGCTGTCTGGAAAACAAACGCCCGCTCTGCTCTTGTTTTTCTTTCCCCGTGCTTCATTATTTTTTTCTATTCTGAATCCTGGAGGAATTTTAACGGCACACACAAAACCTCTGGAACAATTAGAGCTCCGTATCTACGCTAACATCTATATCAGGCGAAGGCAATATAGTATTTGTCAGCACTGTATGATTAAGTCAAGAGGGCAGAGGTGATGATGAACAGTGGAACACGGAGGAATACTGATCTTACTTTGGGGAATAGTTGCACACAAGGTAGATGGCGTTCTCCCATACTTCCCCCCACACGTTCATCCTTGGACACGTGTGCACGGCACAGCCCACTCGGCTGGTGGTTGCCCAGACCAGCTGTGAGGAGGGAAATAAAAAATGGGCCAAAGTTAGCACAACATTTTTTGAATGAACAGACACAAGGCACAGTGAACTACTGAGCTTTAAGCCGAGAAGCCGTAGCACTCATTCCAAGCAGCCCGTGTTACTCCAGAGGAAGAAACTAGATTAATGAGGGCCACTGGGACATCCAGGAGTGTCGGGCCTGTTATTCTGTCTGATGCACATCATTTATAAACCCAGTTTGCCCTCTGTGATGCAATCATAATCATTTTCATCCTCCTGTTAGAGGTGGAATAACCCCTCTGAAGAAACAGAGGTCAGTGTCGGCACAAAACGGTCCAAGGCGAAATAAAACACCTTATTAAACGGAAAGCTGCTGCGGTGGTGTTACAGATGAACGATGTGCCACTTGACGGCGAATACAACACAGCATGTTCCATAACTCCTCCTCACTTTCCTCCCAAACTCTCAAACATGTGCACTCTCCCTCCTCAGGAATGTTCATCTTTTCCCCTGCTGCAGTTACAAGCCACTGGAAGCAGTGAGTCAGCACATTGACTGATGTGTGCTGAGTGCTGGTAGCTCAGCACTGTGCGACCTCTGGATCCAGAGGGTCTGCGATCCCTCTAAAGCAGCCGTATCTGTCCGGATCACCAATGCAATAGCGCATCGAGAGAATGGAAGACAGAGACAAGGGGAGGATGCTCCTATCTGGCACTGTCCCTTTACACTGCAGCATCCTCACAATAATCCAGGTCAGGCAGTGCGGGATGTCTGCTGTGTCTGGAAATGACTACCAGATGGCAGTGATCGGGTTTCAGGGTGAAGGCCGAGGGAGGAGTCTGGTTGTTTCTGTTAACTCATCCCTGCAGCTACAAAGTAAAGTCTAGGAGCAGAAGATGCCAGCTCACCCACTGCTGTTTGCTTTTGATTGATTTTCTCCATTCAAATCTCCAGCTCTCCTCTCCGTCCCCAAACGCGTATTTTTCCGGTCAATTGCATCTGGGTTTCAGTTAAAGGGATAGTTCACCCAAAACTGAAAACTCACTCACTATCTACTACGCCAATGGTGGGGTGGGTGAAGTGTTTGAGTCCACAAAACACATCTGGAGTCTCAGGGGGTACTTCAACTCGAAACAGCGTCATTCACATCGTGTTTTAAGCCTAATTGTCAGCTGATACCTTCTGACGAATGCATTCAGGGACTGTTGGAAAAGCTAACGTCCTCTAGCTTGGCCACATTTGTTGGACTTTTAAGTTAACAACACAGTGGAAATGACCTTGTTTCGAGTCAAATATGAATGTTGGGGCTTCCGCACACTTGGATGACACCACACGAGGAAGATGGAGTCATGTTGTGTTTTTTCTGTTGTTTTATTACGTCTTAAGACAGGTCACTAATCAGCTATACTGTTTACCCCCCCCCCCCCCCCCCTCAAGGGCATTTTCATTTCTTGATGAACTATCCCTTTAAATCTGTGACTTGCTTGTCGCTTTTTTTTTTACACCATGAAGTCTTCTTATTTGATGCCTACGTTACCCAGAATGCATCTCGACCACAAAATCTTGAGTTGGCAATTGTGGACTGTTTTCCTCAATGCAATTTTTCAGACTTCATGTTTCTGCTGAACTCTTTCACCTCCTCTCCTCTTGCCTTTATTTATTCTTTGTATGTCTCACCTGAGTGTAATGGGTGCACATGGGCCCGGAGCAGCCTTCTGGACACCAGGGATTGCACTCGTGGGGGTAGGGATAAGTGTAGTCTTTCACCTCATCGTACCAGGCCTGGACGTGGTAGGCAGGAGAGCGGTGTCTACACACAAACACACACACACACACAGACAGTAGGCTCAGTCACAGGCCATCCAGGTACCAGGGGCAAAAACAAATTTGGGGGCTGCCAGGTGCTTTGGCTTGACTCCCTGCACCTCCCCCTCCCTGCAGACCTGCAGAGCTGAGTCTGAATATGACCTGCTGGCACACAGACCTGAAATCTGTTATGCTCCATAACAGGGAAATCAAATCAGGTTATACAAAAAAAAGAGAGAAGAAGAATCAAAGCATAGGTAAACATGGCTCCACAGCAGAACAAATCAGTTGTACCTCCTATTATAAACATCTCTTTTTACGGTATTGAAAAGTGCTGATCTTAGAAATGGGGAGTAGAGGGGCGGAGTGAAGAAAAAAAGGTTTGTTGGCACGTGAAGAAAAGAAGGAGAGAGAGAGGGAGGAAAGGGGCTGTGAGAATGAGAGTAGATTCCTGGAAGGGCACCTGCTGCGATAGCTACACACTGTCGTGCACAGAGGCTCACTGTGTCCGGTGTGTACTCGCACACAAACATCGAGCTGAATACGCTGCCACCGACGACCACTACCTGAGCTTGCTGTACACATGGGCCGAGACTTTCTTAAAGGAGCAGATCAGTTCAAACTAATTTGTTCTAAGATAAGTTGTCTTTCCTGCTGAAGGTGAACACTCATCTCTAGTTTGCAGGACATGGCTTCATTCTGTGCCAGCTCCTGACGATAAATTCAAAAAAAGTTTTCTACAATAAAGAAACATCATATTATTCAATTCAGTTACTACAGTTTTAAATTGAGAAGCTACATCTAGAACTAAAGATGCTCTAGCATCATGATAGAAGTGTGTCACTGCTTCTCACCTGCCCCAGTGAACACCCAGGTTTTGTCCGATAGACATGAGCAGGTCCTGAGGGCCGTGGTCCCAGTGACACTCCTCCGCCCAGTGAGTTGCAGACCGCTCCAACTCATCGTCCCAGACCTGCACAGCGAGTAAAACACAAGGAAATTACTTTTTTCATACGAATGGTGCCGACCTCTTAACATTCACCTGCTGCCTCCACAACAATATGGAGCCCCATAATTCACATCATGTCCTGACTCAGCAGATATGAAACCACAACCTGTTCAAGGCCTCTGCCTCCTGCACTTCCTTCCATCCCAGCGAGCTGAAACCGAGCTGAACGTAAGTACAACATTAACCTCAGGCGGTGTCATTCGAGCGGAGCCGCTGGCGCCTGGCCCCGCTCCATTACAAATCTCCAGCAATCACAGCTGAATCATCCACGTTTCCTGAGTGGGTTTCTTCACGGCGGCAGGAGAGGAGGCTGGGAAGCAGAGAAGACACCTGACTCCTGAAGGGGAGGGGGCGCTGTCAATGGAAGGAGGACAGCGTACGTACAGGAAAGCACATCTCCTCAGTGCCTCAGTAAATTTCCAGCCTTTTGGTGGTCGCTTCAACATGCACACACACAGACTTTGCTGTAAGCCCAAACACAAACACACACACACACACACACACACACACACGCACTGCCTGTTCGCTGGAATTTGAGAGAGCACTGGGCAGAGAGAGTCTACAGTCACTTTCCTCCCAACCACAGTGCACAGACACGTAGGCCGCCAGCGCGTCTCTCAACCTCAGGGACATTGTGGTTTCCAGTAACTTTCTGTGTCTCAACAATAATCCCTCTCCTTCTTCACCCATTGATGTGCCACAGAACGTTTCCCTTTCGGGGCCTTATTCTCTCCATCCTGCTGTCACCCAGCCTTCCCTCGCTCCCCTGTCTTCTCCCCGGCGAGGAGCCGCTTGCAGGTAGAACAGACTCAGCATTATTATCCGCCTTGTTAAAGGGCAGCACAGCAGACTGGCAGCAGATCACCATCATGACTGCATGTTTCCAGCCGAGAGAAAAGGTTGTTTTTATTAAGGGAAAACACCTTTTTTCTAAGCAAAATAAAACCTTAAACCCTAATTACCAGACTCGTTTCAGTGTTGCTGACACATCGGAACTGAAGCGCCAAAATGTCTTGCAACAGCCTTTGTTTATAAAGAATTATGCAAGAATGAGTGATTGGTGGGTTACGGGACAGGCCTCACCATGTACTCCATGTTTGAGGCCGTGGGGTAGACGCCCGCCCTCAGCTTGTTGTGCAGCTGAATGATCTCCTCGCGGTCTGACCAGCGGACGGCTCGTCGGGTCCTACCGCCGGCCGAGTTGCTGGTTCCATTCCAGTCTGCATCCTCCTCGTAGCGGCTCAGAAGCTGCCTGAGCTCCTTGGAGTCAGGCAGGTGGAGGGACGCCGAGTCCCATGCACACATCAGCAAGATGGAGAGCACAGGAAGCCAGGAGGTGGTGTCGGTGGTCATTCTGACAACTTGGGCTGTGTGGGTTGGACCGTCGGGCTGCAGAACAGACGGGGGATTCTGGGTGAACGCCCGCTCCTCAAAGGCCTAGACACAACCTGCTGGGAGGAAATGTTTAATGAGTCTTTTCCCACTGTGTGAGTCAACACAGGAGGGCACATGTTACAAACTGCAAGCACACAGGCTCTAATGTGGGAGACTCTGGACGTTTATGAGACTGGAAGTTCAGTCGGTTTACACGTGCAGGTTTACAAAGGATCAAATGTATGAAAGAAGCTAAATGTTGCACAAATTTACTCACATGCTCCACATGTCAGCAAATACTAAAAACCACCCAGTACAACTTCCCATTACAGAAACCACAGCCTTAATAGTGACCATAGAGTTGAAGAAAATGTCAACACAAGCAGATGAGTATGAGCTTGCGGAGGTGTTACACTGGATTGCATCAGATTGTACTGGTGTAATGAATAAACTGGTGACTGTATTGACAGTATAAGCTTTTTTTGAAGAGTTATCCTCATTGAGTTTGACGTAACGATGACTGTGTTGTAATATGCTGTGCGTCATTTAGCTGCACCATGATACTGAAGTTATTTGAAAAACATATTCGCTGAGTGATACTCTGATTATGTATGTATGGACAGTAATTGTCTGATTTGGAAAGGGTTCAATTACTTTCTCATAAACACACACATATCATGAACTTCACCGCAAATAACACACCGAGAAATCTTTGTTGCCAAAGTCTGACTTAATGGTTTTCAGGAATCTGGGAAACTTTGTTTAACCCTCACTGTCTCACAAGAAGAAATTTAGTTAGAAGTCCTGTAAAGAGAATTTCTAAACATCCATGATGAAACAGAAAATATATGGCTGACTTTGCTTCGTTCCTGCTGCACTAAATTATGTATAATATTCTGAAAGTGCACCGCTTCATCCTCCTCTCCTGATTATTTTCTAACCAAACTCAGCAGCAGGGTGGGATGCAGAGGAGGAAGACCCGAGTTCACGTTGACCTCGCTTCTCCCTGACAAAGCATATTAGAGAAAAACCACTGCATTCCTGACACATGCAGGAGTAAAACTGTGTAACTGACCCTGCATCCGACCCTGCAACTGGAAGGCAGCAAGCTACAGGGAGGACGTCCAAGACTAAAGATAAACCAATATCACAAACTCTCACAGAGACAGAGGAGCAGTCAGTGTGTGATCGGAGAAGAAACAACAAACCCAGCTCCAGCGCTGGCTGCTCTTCTCCTTGAATCCCCTCACCTCTGGCTGCAGAGACAGCTTGAGGTCTGGCCCTGGCTCTGTGTCAAGTCAACATGCTGGGCCAGCTCTGGGCACCGAGAGCCATGTGGGCAGCCCGTGCTGCACCACACCCTTCTCCCTCTGCCCCTCTTTTCACACTGCACCTCCACCAGCGTCTTGTGCCCGGGCCCTTCTCACGGCTCTCGTGAATTTTATACCCGAGTGACAGACGGAGCAGGAGAGTCGGACGCATGCACATGTCCACGCCTCGTCTGTGGAGCCTCTTCTGATCTGAGGAGGGGCTGACCTCCTCTCTACCCCAGCGTGAGGCTGAGTGTAAACACGAGTCATGACACAGGAGAGATTGTCTGATTCTCATACGTGCTTGATCCCTTCTGACCGTTTATGAGATTTTTAAACATTTATAAATGGACATTTTCACTGTTCTTTAGTGATTCGCATTTTATAGTGAAATTTGGCTTTTTATTCTATTTAAAACTTAAAACGTGTCATTAGATTCTGTAATACTTTTTTTCAACTACTGCTAATAAGCATATGTCTAAACATGGTATTTTCACATTTTCCTCATTAAAGAGGCTCACAATGAAAGGCTGTGTGTTGCCAATCGCCTCCTGTACAGTGGCATGGTTTGTAACCCACCACTGAAATGTCCCTATACACATGGTCGTTGGCATTGAGTTCATATTGTCACACAGAGTAAACCAATGAGTCTGACACCACTAAGTGACAGAATGATGTCAGTCAGTCTGACCAGGTACCGTCATCCTATTCTATCGAGGTGCATTATAGAAAAGACAGATCCCATCTCGACCCCCTGCTTTACATGAAGCCACAGTCCAATAACGTGTGAATAAATGTGTCAGAGTAACTCACCTACCTCCCAGTGGGTATCCGGTCGCTGGGTGCGTGAGTTCCCTCAGTGCGCAGCAGCAGGACGCACAGGTTTATTCCCTTGTGAGCGCAGGAGCCTCGCTGCTTGTTGGCGGTGATCCTGGAGCACATAGAGCTGTGGAACTCCTGCACCGCTCCGCTCGCAGCGCCTTATATAGAGAAGGAGACCCCTCATGACCAGGGGAAAAAATGACTGTCTCTCCTCACTCCCTCGCCAGCCTGCCTCCCTGAAGCAGCCTGTGTTCTTGGCACACGACGCGCTCCGCGTTCGTGTGTGCGCACGCTGACGAGCAGCCCCAATGTCAGCGGGAAAACTGCAAATATAGTAAATCAGCGGAGAGGGAAACCAGTGATGTGCAGCTTCTCTAGATCACCTCTGGATGACAGTTATTAACCGGACATGTGTCTCCACATGCGGCTAAGTTTGAATAACTTTAGAAGTTATTTTGACTCAAAACTTCAAAAATTGTTTAAATGATAGAGAATAAAATCAGAAAATCTCAGATTTGAGATCACATTTCTACCATCTATCACATTTCTACCATCCTGGATTTATCACAGTTCCATGAAATAGCTGCATAAAGTTGTGCCCACACAACCTGAAACAATCCCCTTTAGGACGTTTTAATCCACTTCAGGAGATAAGGAGAGACAGAGTGGAAAGATGAAAAACCTAAATTGGGACAAATTCTGGTGCAAAGTGTTTTTACCAACTTAAATTGTGTATTGAGGTCAACTTCACACAATAAATAAAGTTAGCTGAAGCAAATTAGTTTGTAAGACCCCTGCATTTTTTTTTCTATTATATTCCGGTGAGCATGAATTTGACTTTATGTTTTTTACAGTGAAATAGCTTCTCACCAGGGTCTATCATGTGTCAGGGTCCTGTCTCCTCACGGGGACAGACAGTCTGCAGTGATGTGACCCACATAGTTCACATTTTATTCCAGCTTCAGCTTGATTTCAGATATTTTCAAGAGCACGGCCCCTCAGGAGGAATGCCAGCAAACTGAGGCCTCAGACAGTTCCTCTTCCCACAAGGACTCTGCCAGTCTGTGCTTTGCACTCAGTCAAAATACATGTTTAACAGGAAGTCTGGCCCATCATGCATCTGCTCTCTTTCTTAAACGTCCCGCGGAGATGCTGGCGAGGGTGGCTGTGGTGCAGAGCGAGATGTTCACAGGAAAATAACATCTCGGAGACATAAGACAACCTAAAGATCACACTCACAGCTTGACCTCATGGGCTCCATTTACATTAGCAACCAGACTACTTGGAAATCCTTCACATTTTGGCTGACCTCAAGAGAGAAGCACCACACTTTGCTTCCAGTCCTCTCATGCTCTGCTCTGTTTAGACTATCAGACATGTTGTTTATGTAGGAGAAGAGAAGAGAAGAGAGTAGAATATAAAATACTTTGTCTGCCTTTGTCCAGGGAGAAACTTGCTTTCATGTGACCATTACATTTTGATGCGGATTCAGGAAATTTTCAATTCCTTTAACATTACAAGACATATTCTATAAGCCTGTGGATGATATTTAGAGGCATCCAGATGTCTAATGCAGGCCAGCGGCATTTTCCTCCAACAATATGAGGACAGTGTTTGGCGAGTGTGTGTTAGCTCCGTCAGGGACCTCATTCAGAACAGACACAGAGCCATTATGGTTAGCGATTGCACAAGGATGCATTAAACTGTTTATCATTTTACTCCGTCTCTCCAGATTTCCACGCTGGCTTCATCCTGGTGTTGATCACACTCGGGACATGTGATGATCATAACAGCATCCAGGTCCTTCAGTCTCTCAACACATTCCAATTCAACTCCTGCTCTGTTAGTACATTTGGTCTTTTTGTTTTTCAACGTGACGTGAGACATTTTTTGTTTTTCCTGATCAACTTGGCACCTGACACACCTACACAATCTGGTTCTGTTGAAGTATTCCATTTAGCACATCAAGGTTTAAAAAAAAAAAAAATGGTATTCAAGGTTTCCTCAAACCACATGCACAACACTGCATTCTCAAAAACCCACTCATAACCAGATGCAATGAGTGTGACTGAGACTCTGATTAAATTCAGAGATGATATTTTACGTTGGAGCTTCCTGGCGTTAAAGGATCGTAAAAGCGATTTTAACGCTGGAAGGCTTGAGTTGTGTGGCCCTGATATTTTATTAAATCACCCCCCCCCCCCCCCCCCCCAGCACACATTTGATCATTTTGACTGAACTGAGACCCTTCATATATACCAACCAACCAATTATTTGTGCTCTAAGAAACTGTTATTACATGTAGGGAGGACGTGTTTCCATCTATTGGTAGATTTTTTTTCAGATAATAATTCATTGATCTTGATGGGGGGGGGGGGGGGGGCTGATATTTATGTATGTTAATTTTGGTGCAGACCTAAATACAATCTGCATGTGGTTATTTTAAAGGTGGTGTCATAGTGGGGCTGATCACAGACATTTTGATACACTTGCACCATCTGTGTTATTGTAAAGAACGTTGTAACCTGGTTTTGAAAGGTGATGTATATTTATGAGGTTATTTTTTTTCAATAAACCAGAAGCATCAGTGCATTTTGACCTGTTTTCTACTTTGTCAACAAATAGATGCTCTGTTTTCTTGCCCTAAACCATGTCCTGAGCAGTCCCTAGTGACAACAGCAAGTAATCATGTATCTCAATGTCCAAGAGACGGGTATTTCCTCCTCAGCAGCACCATTCATCACTCGGCTGCACCAATCCAAAACTCATACCAGGCCAAGTGGAAACTGGAAACTGGAAGCTTACAACTCGGCATCAGTTTCGGGTGAAGAGACAACAGGATTACACAGTTCAAACCTCTTTTCTTTGTTTACTTTCTGACATTATATCATCAGAAACAGGTGGAACCCGAGTTTTTCTTCTTGTAAAGGTTCAAAGGGGAACCACCGTCCAACACACACACACACACACACACACACACACACACACACACACACACACACACACACACACACACACACACACACACACACACACACACACACACACACACACACACACAGGGCAGGACTTGTCTCGGTTCACAAAGCCCAGAGCTGGTGTATTTGGACAGGGGCTTGCGGAGGTCCTTGAAAACTCTGGTTGCCACGTTTTACTTTCCGTAGAAACCGAAGTGAGCTGGTGAGTCTCTAAACAGAACACGACACTGAGATGCAGAGGGGAGGTAAACTGGGGGAGAGTGAATGAAGAGACCAGCTGGTGCAAGAGGCTGATTACAAAAACAAACCAGAGGGTAGATGGAGAAGGAACAGGACATCCATTAAAATAACTGACAGTATAAAGAGGTGATGGAGGCTCAGAGGAGTCAAATGGAAGAGTGTGAGGAATCTGTATTCGGAGGCCCTGTTGGTTTTAAATGGAGGACTGGTACCAACTGAGGATATGCCAGTTCATATATGTCATGATAATAAACCAGTCAGTGTCTTATCCGACCCTATTTATTCATATTTTCATTCGTTTACAGAGGGATTTTCCTGTCACCTGCCTGTGCGCTGGTAAAACAGCCCATTAAAAACACGTATGAGGCATAACCTTCCCTTATTTTAATGTTTCAACCTCAAAACATCAAAACAGGAAGTTAGCTAAGATCTTAAAAACTGAATAACCTCTGCCAAGGAAATGATGCTTCACCGGTCCATTTGTTTGTGTGTAAGCAAGATAACAGTCGGCAATTAAATTTTGTTGATCTGGATCCGAGGGCAGATCCAGGATGTTTTTCGCCCACTTTCATAAAGAAATGCAAGATAGGACGTTTTTGATTGGGGGAAAAATCTGACATATTGAGAGGACTGATATTAATGTGTGCAATTTGGTGCAGACCCAGGTTAAAATCCAGACGTAGGGAATTTAGACGTGGTTTCATAAGGATCCTGTTGGAGGGTATAAACTAATGAGTGCCCCTCTGGTTTCAAATAGGTGTTTGGAAACAGCAGACAGTGGTAGTATCATTCTTAACAAATGCTTCTGACTCAAAGATAAAGTTTCAAGTGATAAAAGTTTCGTAGATGAGTCACATGTACGTCTGTCGTCTTGAGTCAGAAACACACGTTAAGATGAGCCAGAGAGAAGAATCCCACAGATTTGACAGATCTGGTGACATTGGCTTCAAGGATCTGAAGCCGTTGACTGGTTGGCTGTGCTGGTTTCTGGTCTTTTCAGCAGCAGGTTTAATGTCAGTCTCCTGCAGTGAAACAAGTGACTCAGCCCAGTTAAGAGGTTGTGTTGTGTGTGTGGAGCAGATAAGTGACTTGGCTCCGGAGTTTTCATCTGCCGCGACATGGAGTTTGATTTTGTTGCTCTGTCAGGGAACGAAACTTGATTTATTATTTTTGGTCCTTGTTGCTTTAAACACCTCAAGTGACTCATCTCATATAACACAAACAAAACATGTACCAGCTCCATTGTGCCAACAGGAGCGCTAGTGGTCTTAGCACATGCTATGATCATTACTGGCTTGTAATCACTTGTTATGCACCACACGGTCATATAAAAGGCCCATGAGGTGGAGGCTAATTTACAAAACAGATTAAAGGGAAAACCCCAGAAAGGCTTAAACGAGAGATTTGGTGTTTTGGTGGTGGAGGAAAACACGGTCTGACAAGATGCTCCTGGATTCTCTTGTTCTAGCGACGGCTTATGATCGTCATGATTTTCAAACCTATTCAATTTGACATGTTTGCCCATTCACCGCTGTCCCTTACGCACGGCACACAGACACTTGCGTGTATAGGTGGTCGGTCAGTGGGAGTTCAAACATGTAATTTTCTCTTCGGGTTGTGGGCCTGTAAAAATAAAAGGACGCTTGTTGTTGCCTTCGGACATGAAGAGGGTTAGTCCCGTCCCAAAATCCCCAAATGTTTGATTGAAAGTTGAAGAGCGAAGCCACATTTCAGTCGACGTCAGAACTGTAGTAAAGAGGGAATAAATAGCAAGGAATACTAAAAAAGGGCAGAAAAACCTTACATGGCAAATTTTTCAATGATGGTTCTGCTTCCCATCAAAACAAACAGCCACGGCCTGAAAGGGCAGTGAGGGCACCGAGGCAGCCAGAGAGACCACAGCAGGGGGAGATGAGACACACTACACAGTATATATTGACATGCAGGAACAAGAGAGTAATTAACAGTGTGTGGTACACCAAGACTCTATGGATTGTTTTGTTTTATAGTGCACATTGTTCAGAAGGCCAGTCTCAAGACTGCAGATGTTTTCAGTATATTACGAGAAAGCCAAGTAGTCTTCTGACTGCACGTCATTAGCAAACTGCTTTTTGCACAATCCTTTATTTGAACAATAAACAAAATCGAATGCTGGAGGCTTAAAATTAAAGACAGAAGAGATTGTTTTTAGGTCAATATACCAACAATTTCGCAGCAGACAATATAGTGTTAGGAGCACATACTGAAAGGAGACATTTGTTGAAGCGTTTCACCAGCACATTTCCTGACCAGCTGCGAGAGAGGGGCTGGGATTTGACTGTACAACAAAAAGCTCATGGTTTCCATTTCTAAATCTCAACTTCCACACATTCTTTAAAAAAAAAAAAAAAAAGGGGGGGGAGAGAGACAGAAAAGTCGCAAATCAACAATTTGTTCAGAAATTACCACAAAGCCAACAGCACAACCGAATGGTCATTTTAAGTTCTACGATGTACGGGCTGCCGAAGCAGCGTGCAGTTTCCTGTATGAAATGAGCTGTGGTCTGTGACGAGGTGATATGGCAAAACGGCATCAGATGGAGAAGGCAAAAGAAACGTTTGAATGTGGATCGAGGGAAGGCGTTTGGTTTTCCTTCGGTTTAGCTGGAAACTGGTATTTGTTTTTATACCACAGAAAGTCAATATGCATCACAATGTTATATCACACGTTGAAAAAAATCTGTATTTTGAAATTCATTTCTTAAATTCATTTTAAAAACAAAGAATGAACTTTTCACTATTACCAAACAAGGGACATTTTAAATAAACTTAAATGTGCTGCTCTTGAATACAGGAAACACTTGCACATTATTCTCCGGGATCTGAAGCCTTTACAGGTAGCATCACCACGTCCTCACCTGTGTACCCTGATGGACAGATTTACGTGTGTGTGAGAAAGTGATGTCTGTAAACGTTGAGGAATTGTTTTTAGATAAGTCAAAGAAGTGTAAATAAAAATCATGAAGAAATGTTGGAGCTGACCTTTTTGCAAAGTGTTAATACTGAGATTGTGGCACTGGTGGTTAGAATGAAATGGGTCTAAAACAAAAACTAAAAGAAAAATATGAAGAGAAAGACAAAATGGAAATAAATATCAAGCAAAGAACTATCAATTTTATTCATTGTTGTGCTTTAGCCTGTGTAATTTCTTTTCAAACACCAATTCAAATGCAAGCATATTTTTCTGTAGGGAGCGAGAGCAAGGGGACATCCAATAAATGATCAATGACAAAAAAAAAAAATGAAAATATGACAGCTTTAAGTAACTCAAACAAAATAAAAATCATTGTTATCAATGAAAGATCGTAAAATCATTATCTTCAACAAAAGCAAACACTATTTCCTTTTGAGCGGATGTCGGGGGGGGGTCTTTATGCAGAGCGCGGCACAGGTGTAGTCTCGTTTCCCCTCAACGCTCAGTTTCCCTCAACTGGGAGGAAACGCTGAGACACAAAAGAGTCAAATACCGGAGGTGTGGGGTTCATTCCCCGAACTCGTCAAAGAGGCTAGATTTGCTGTTGCTGCCTGATTTTGGGTGTGACTCGTACACTAAGTGGAATAAAAATAAAAAAAATGAAAGAAAATATCACACGTTGAACCGAAGGCAGCCCCCCACTTTCTGCTGAGTTGGGGATCAGAGGGGAGATGTGGCTCAGAACTACACTGATAAGCCACCTTTACACAGGTGGAACCTTTAGACGAGACAAAAGAAAAAATAATGGATAAAGAAAGAAATGTACAAAGTAAACAAGGGCGGGTTTTGCAGTGGAATCTGTCTTGATTGCTTGCCATCTCTCCAGTGCAGGAACTGAGTGTAAAAACGAGAGCAGTCGTTGAGGACGCAAACAAGTTTTCACTCAGCTAGATTTCATATTTTCAGTTTTTTTTTTTTAATACATTTTAGTCTAAATATTTGCAAAATATGCATTTGCCTGTCATTTCATAATCAATCAGTTTATACTTTGTGCACAGAAGCTTATTTGTTATTAAATTCTAAAGCGCATTAATCTTTTTTTTTTTAGATAAGTCTTTCTAAACCTAAACCCAGATGCCATAACAAGGGTCTCTCAAACAAGGACGCTTTTCATCACACATTTTGTGTACCACTCGTCTTTTTCTTTCCTGTTTCTGATGGCTCGAGTACCTGGATTTAAAAGCATCGTAAAAGTGAGGAAATGGAGGACTTGTTGGTGGCAGCGAAGACGACAATCTGGCCTTGGAAAGAGACGCGTGATAATGCTGGTGCCGGGCCTTTTCAATGCATGAGGGCAAAATTCAAACAGGCAAATTCTTTAGGCCAACAGTTCTCCTTTACTAAAAGGCAAACACTGATGTTTCAGGGTCATTTCCTTAAAAAAAAAAGAAAAAAGAAAAGGTAATTCAAACAAGAGAAATTACCCCAGCAGTCCACTTGGTAGATAGTTCTTCCTGTGTGAGTGAGTCCACTGTTTGCTATCTGAGCCAAGCTGCGGGCTCGGTCAGGTGAGTCTCGGCTCATCACCTGTGACCTCAGCCCCGCCTGTCTATTCAACAGTCCTTTGTTGCTGCGTTAGAAGTAAATCAAAAAATGAAAAAAGAAAAAGAAAAAAACAGCAGTGGTGCACAGAGAAGAGAGCGCAGTCACAGGGAAATCTTTGTGAATGCAGCTTGTTTCTCTTCTTCCGAAAAGAAAAAGGAGACGAGGAAAAGGGTGTTGGAAAAGCTGGTTCTCAGGAAAGCAGGGAACAGGAGGGAAGAGGAGGAAAATCTTGCACGAGAACAAGTTGGGCAGTGTTCCTGTTCATCGGTTTGGTGTGCGTGTCCATGTGTAGATGTACTGTCAACGAGTGCATTTTGAGCTTGTATGTGTGTGTGTGTGTCAATACATTGGGGTATTCTTGCGTGTGTGTGTGTATGTGCGTGCGTGTGTTGGGGGTAGGTGTGTGTGTCTACAGCAGGTCGACGCGGCGGTAGTACAGCAGGTAGGCGGTGCGCTCAGAGGTCTGCTTCACCACCTGGTACTGGTTGATGACCTTCACCGTCTGGTCGTCAATGCGCAGCCAGCCGTTGAGACCGATGTGGAAGACATCCGTGGTGTAATGACCGCCTGTCGCACTGTTCCCATGGTGATAGACAACTGGATGAGTAGAGAGAGAGAGGAGGAGGAGATTAATGTGGAATGTTTTTCTCAGTACTTTAGTTATTACTCATTCATTACTTTAAATTTGTTTCCTGAAGTTTTGCATCTAATGTAAATGTACTAAGATAACAGACACTAAAACTTAAATTGAACCAGAGTTATTCCAAAATCCCTTTTATATGATCTCAGAGTATTTCCTGGTGTCAAATGAAAGAATGTGCTAAAGATTTAAGACAGATGGATACGGACACTCTTACTGTGAACTTCTCAGCACCATTATCTTATTGGATCAAGGAACAGATGAGAAATTTTGCAACGAGACTTAAAAACATTAATAGCAAAACACAAGCACACCTGCAAAGAGCCGGTAAGTTCTTTGGCCTTTCACGACTTTGCTCCGGACTCCAGAGGACAAGAGATCTGAAAAGGAAAAACACATTTATGAGACCAAGACCATCTAATCCTTGTATTAAATTATAATTAAATACAGAATGGGTTGCATCATGTTTTTGCTGCACAACAAGTCAGTCTTCAGTGAATTCTGCCTTCATACTGATGCAGGTTACAACCACAGATTTCCCAATCATCAGTAGAACATAATCTGAGTTTGTAGAATTAAAAAAATTGATTTAATCAAATGAGACAGTACCAGCACATTTAAATGGTACATGTTGAATAACTGCAGCTGCAGTTTAATTATGATGCTATTCTTCTGTTTTATCAATCAGCGTAAAATGTATAGACTGTTACCTTTTCATGTGCATACTCATTGATTTAGATATTTACAGGTAAACTTAAGAATCCTCTTGATGCATGTTCTCCAAACTTTTTTAAGTCTACAGTCCTGACGATTGGAAACAATACTACATGTGTCTTAAATGCAATAGTGTTATCACGACTTATGAACAATATATAAATAAAGTGGGCTTTCATTCAGATTGTGGGTCCGTACCTTTGCTGATTTCCAGGTCAACGGGGTAATCAATGTTCTTGATGAGTTTCTGGCAGCCTCCAGTCTTTTCAAAAACAAATCTTTTCAGATGGAGAACCAGCACAGGGGGCAGTTCTTCCAGGGTCACCCTTCGGCTGATCTCAATCTGGAAATGAGGACAGAGAGATAGACAAGTTTATTTGAAACTCTAGCTTTAACAAAAGCCTAATAAAGTTCTACTCAACAACACAGAAAAGACCAAAACAAGTAAGGAAGACGAGGTAACATTTTGTTTTGTATTACGAGAGCAGCTCGCTGAACCTTCCAAAGAAGAGACACGTGAATCACTATGTTCTCTGGCTTTTTATGAGGACAACGGACAAGTGTCAGGCTCTGGACCAAACTTAAGTGTTTCTAAATATGCTAAAGATGAGAACGATACAATAATGTCCCCAAAACACACACTTCAAAGATGTCCATTACACAGCTGTAGAGCAGATGTTGCATGCACAAGTTGGTTCCAGCTTCATGTTCACTGTCTGTACGGTTTCCAGTCATGTATTTTCCACAGTGGTTAAATCTTGTGCTCTCAGACCAAAGCCAACATTTAACAAAAGTGAAGGTAATTAAATGAATACAAGGGGCCAACATTATTCCTCATTTGTATCTTCAACTGTCAGAACACAGGCCAAGCAACAAAACATTTCAACTAAAACAAAACATCACAAAGACCTTTGAGTGCTCTGAACTTATCCCGCAAATAAAGTAAAAAACAACAAGAACACAAAAACAGCCAATATATTTTATGCTACAAAATGTATCAATAAGTAGTTTTGTCTTTTTGCCTACCTCCTGCTTGGTTTTAGTAGTGTAGCCCTGGACCGACTCCCTTGCCACCAAGGTTTCTAGAGCCTCCTGGACAGTGCGGATCTTCTCTGACTGGATGTCCAGCTGCAGTGTAAAGAAAGGCTGCAGAGTAGCCGACTCTTTAGAGTTCTGTTGATAGACCACAGATCTGACAAAGAAACAAAACGCACAGTTAGAAATCCTGAGGAAATACAAGTTAGACATCTAGGAACTGTAGGGCCATCTTCAACTGAGGCAGGTTCATGTTTAAAAATGTCAATATTGGAGTCAATGAGAAATTCCAAAACAATTTTATTTTTTACAAATTTCTTTGCATCAACTATGTGATCCAAACAGCTCCTGATGAATTAATATGACCAGTGAAAGACATTTTCAGGAAAAAAACTATAAGAAATAAGTTTCAAATTATTGCACTGATTCCTTGAGACAAAGCAATTACTCTGACGAGTGCCCAAAGAAGTCCACAGGTTACGCCAAACTCAGTGGGTGTACAGACTACCCTCTGTAAACACACACTCCTATATTCCATTCTCTCGGGTCACAACCGTTTCTAAAAAAATAATTCTTGAAGACACTGTGCAACCAGTGTAGAGGAGGACTGTGCCAAGCCAGAACCACAGAGCATATTATTTAAGCAAGCTACACCCGCACAGGTTCTTAACTTTCCAATTTGTCTGAAAGCTAAGACCTTTGTTTGTGGATGGGTGCCCCATGTCTTGCTTTCCAGACTTCTGACCACAACAGACCCACAGTGGCTGTTATTTTGCAGGACTCTGGTGTTTGGTGGACAAAAGTGGGACATGGTGGCAGACTGATACTCGATGACCAAGAACAGGGGTCAAAATCTTATAGTCAGAACCCTTATAGAACCAGAAATGTTCCTTTGAGGAGAACATCACTTTTTTTCCAAGGGAGACATGGCAAAGACAGCAGAACACATAAACACTCAAAGTTACAAACAGAAAAACAAAAAGACAAAGAAAAAAAATCCAGACATGAAGTTCCCATATTTAATCTCTGTAACAAGGCAAGTTAAAAACAATGAATGTAACCCATGCCAGGGTTGCAAGAAAACCAGAGCCATCACGATTCTTTCCCCTAAATACAGTGGTGACCAAAAGTCTAAATCCACTTTTACCGGAGATTTTATTTGAACTTCACATTGGAAAATGTTTGTGAAACACATGTTGCAACAACCTGTCAATGTACCTGATGTGACCACCAAAGATATCAGTGATGGGTGTGCGGACAAAGTCAGCTTGGCGAGTGATGGACGTCTTGTTTCTGGGACCAACTTGCTCCCACTCATCCTCGCTTCCTTCTTCCTCCTTTTCGGCAACATCTACCTCCAGAGGTGCCTGTGACTCAGGCCCGTTGGGTGTTGACGCTTCGGTTGAGAAAAAAAAACATTAAAGATTAATCATATCAAATTACCTACGTATTGAAAACTGGCTTGGAGTAAGTTAATATTTTGTTTTGAGTAAAAAAAAGAAAAAAGGCAACTGAATTAAGTGGGAAATGATACAAGGTTCATTTTAAACTGGCGAACTAATATTTACAGGAATAATCTGCATCATATCCATAAAGTTCCTGTTTACTGTACCGACACAGATGTGGAATTAATCTCTAATATATGGAGATCAATCGTATGAATAGTTTCCTTTAGGTTAAATAACATCTTTAATGGCCTTATCTCAGTTGTGATACAGTTTGGAAAAAAAAACGAGGTAAAAAAAAAAAAATGCTTACTCTCATCCTGAGGCGATATTAGTTTTTTCAATGCCAGCATCTCCTCGTGTAATCCGTTGAGAGTGAAGCCAAGATACTCCTCTGCATCTTCTTGTCGGCCCTGAGAGCAGCGCATTAGGAAATCAGTACCAATTAAAACATGTGTGTGCACATATGAATGTCAATGAGGTCAACAGACAGGGAAGAATGTTTTACAAGTGAGAGAAAATTAGATTGAGTCTCATTAGGTATACAAATGCCAACGTCTCATTCTGAGGATTTGAGTTATTTCATTCATTAAAACTGAATCGGAATTGACTCATGTTACAACCCAAACTTCCTTTCTGCCTTTCAGGTGAGCTGTAAATATCTGAGACGGAATCAAGAACAATTTCTTCGAGTACTGTCTGTTCCAGAGGAAGTGTCCAAACACATCTTGAGTCACTGCTTTGAAGTGAATGAGTAATACATGAAATCCAGAGGCAGCTTTAGTTACCTTCTCAGAGAGACTGGACTTGATGAGTGTGAGGAGCCTGTAAATGTAAGTGGGCTCAAAGGCTGCACCAGGCCGGACGTCTTTCATGATCTTATCACCAACGGCTGAGGACACAAGTTTCACAACATGAAATTAAGAAAGAAAATGCCTGTGTCTTTTTTAAACACCTTCTGTATCACATTTGACAAAAATCTAAAGCCCAACAATTACAGGGCAGAACATTGCAATTTAGGCAAAAATGGGAAGAGGATCTGGGAAAAATGCTATTGAATTAGATCATAATCAAATTTTTTTGTTTTTTATGCATGTCAGTATCTTCCATGAAATGTTAAAAAAAAAATCTGAGTCTTACCTTGCTGTTTGGCTTTAGAGGGCACAGGCATGTTGTTGAACTCATTCACAAGCCTTACACTGTCAGAGACAAGGAAACAATGACTTTTAAGTACAAATCACTTAAACACTTTGAGAGCAGCTTGCAGAGACAGCACTTACAAGTTGTCCATCATGGGAGTGGAGGTACAGGGTCTCTGCGTTTCCGTGTGCAGAGGAATAGACTTCATCAGGTGATACATGGGGGGACATGCAATCAGGGCCTGTAGGGTCTGAGTGTTGAGAGTCAGGGAGAAAAACAGTGCAGCAAAAGTACAACAGACACGTTTTATCTTTCTTATCTGGTACAAATAGATTGATATGTTCCGCTATGTTGAAGTTTGGTAATTTTAATTACTTTATCTTCTCAAAGTAGAGAAGCGAAATCTCAGTCTTCAGTTTTCATTTGGACTGTAACTAATGAATATTTTCATTATCGTGTTATCTGCAGATTATTTTCTTGATTGATCTTTTTGTCAATTAAATACCAGAAAATAGGACTCAATATTTTCTGCAGTCCAAGGGGCTGTCTGATATACTGCGATATAAAACAGAAGCTGGAGATTCCACCATTTTAACTTAAAAAAATGACTGAAATATTTATTCGACCATCAAAAAGTGGACAGTCTATTTCAGCTTTAATTTCCATTAAACGCCACCGAAAACAATTAGTCACTCATAACATTGTTTTAGCTTTCCTTAAAAGAAAAATGCAATTCTAGGATTTTTCCTGGCAGTTAAAATTCACTTCTCGTCAAGTGTCAGCCAAAGAAAAACAACTGCATTTCAAAATAGCACACTATTTTTAAAACGCGTGTCTGGGACCTGACTTCACCTAACTTAACATGTTAAGAGCATTTCATGCAGCCAACAGTGAACCAGAGAAAAGAGTAGACACGGGTCAGAGGGATTCAAAGAAGTAGGTGACAAGTCGGAGTGAAAGGATACAGCATTGATATAGCACCAGTTGCCTCTGTTGATCAGTCCTCTCGGCTGCAAAGACACTGGTTTATGTATCAACTTCACATTCTCAATAAGTTCTGGGGATTAAAAACAAACAAAATGGTCTTTAACACGCAGCCCGGTCACAACTTCCAACATTGTAAAGCCAGGTCAGTAAAACGTTTTGAATGATGTAGTGGTAAATATTACAATATAGATTTTCGTTGCGCAATCATGAATAAATTTCATTTTGAACAAAGACAAGTGTTTCTCCTTCAATCCCTGCCTCTTGTTAAACAAGACGAGAGACAATCTGAGAAAGAGGGAGAAGATGCTGTACCACGCCTAGGAAGGGAGACTGTCATTTAAAACACAGCTCCCATGGTAACGTGGACATTTACACAATCGCTATTTAAGACAGAAAACAGAAAATATAAAGCTTTAACTACATGTACAATTACATACATATTAGTCAATACAAACAGATTAGCACATTCAATCCCCCTGTACCCCCAGTACTTACACAGAACCTAAAACTATTGCTTTACAAAAAGACGAAGTATTATCAGAACAGGCCAATCAGTTGTGGGTGATTACTAAAATCACTTTATGCTGGAGCAACCAGTTTTAATGTATGTAGTTTTGTTTATTATGACCCGCCTTTCCGGCCAGTTATTTACCGTTTGTTTCACATAACATTTCCTAGTGTATCAGTTAAACGAGAAAGAATAAAGAAGTATCGAGTATTTATAGTACGAACTACTAATTGGTAATACTGAATGAAAGATCTCTTTCAGGAATAAGACGTGACATATAGACTAAAGACTGTACTGAAAGATGCATGTTGAATCACAGAACTGTGGGATCTGAAAGTGGCTCTTTGCAAACAATCATTTACTTTGTAATTTTAGACCTGTGTTCAGTACATGACTATATATTTGCCTGTGGTCTCCATTTGGAACTTTTTACACCTGTGACCATTTCTAACCATTTAAGGCACTCGTGCGGTGCATGGCTTTAATGAACAAGAACGCTTTTCACATTTCAATCAATTAATCAGTTAAAGACTTCATCAGCTGGTTTGTAGCTGCGTTTGAACAGGTCTCTTTTTGCCTTCCTGCAATATATAGTGCTGATTACGATGTATAGTGTTGATCTGCAAAATGCTCCCCCATAGAAAATATTAATTCTGTAGGATCAGTATGACCCAGTAGTGCTTTTCAGCGGTGCTGGTGGTTTTAAGGGAAACACCGGGACTGATGCATTTCAAGATAAATAAATGTCTACATTTAAAAATACAGCCATGAGCTTTTTGGGATTCATAAGTATGCATAAGCAAAATGTTCCTCTTAATGGAAGGAACATAAAAATGAACAATGTGGATCTCTAGTTACGCCTGATAAGTGCTGGGTAGTCGAAAATGAACAGATTTGACTGAAAGGTTTTGGATTCAAAGTGGAACTCAGACCAAAGTGTTTGGGTAGACAGAAAACAATGAGGTCTCTGGTAAGTTCCCAACAACTCAAGCATGTTCATACATGCAGCATTATCAGGTTTATCTAAACAAAGAAATCTAAAACACTGCACACACTTCTTTAAGAGACAAGAAAAAGCAGTTCACAATGAGTTGGGACAGCAAAATACTTGCATCTTGTATCTATTAAATAATGATCCTCAACGTGATCTCAAGTCAGACTTAACTGTGCTTGTAACTGATCCCTCCACATACAAGGCCAATCCACAATGGTTTGGCCTCAGTTTATATTCTAACCCAACGTAATCAATGAGATGTTTCAAGAAATCATTTTTCCCTCTTTTGCCTGACGTGATAGTTTCACTTAAGAAAACATTGAAACTGTCTTCATCAGCAAATATATTGGTCAGGGTTTTGTTTGATTCAGGTTATCATATCCCTACGAATCAATAACAGGTTATATGCAACGTATTATTTCACCCTTTAAACATCTGAATCCCTAATTCTATTTACATGAAGGGAAAGGTCTATCCGTGGATGTAAATTTTTTATGGGAATCTAAGCAGGAGCTTGACTTATGGCACTCATACCTTCTTAACCATATCTTGAAATATAAATTATATACTTGCACATAACATATCGTAAGTCTCTTTCTAAACATCACACAGGGACAAGTGTACGTTCTCAAAGATCCCTCGAACAAAAATAGTCCAAAAACCACCCACCTGTCCTTAAGCTCTCGGAGTAGCACATTCTGTCCTCATAACGTATTCTCTTACTACTTATACTGGTGTTGGGTTGTGAGATAAATGAATAACACAACTGTGACTAATGACTTACTATCCAACAGCTATTCTGGATGTAATACCACCATCTAGTGTTCGTTTTTTTGAATTTCTTGAACATAAAACATGTCTGTATTTATAAATTATATTCTACGTGTAATAAGGTGTTAGAGCAATTTAAGCTGCTTAATTCAATTAAATACAGGATATAAGGTAATCAGTAGCAGAATATGAAGTTTGGGCACTTACTACTTCAAACATCAAATGTTTAAAAACTTATACTCAGGAAAACAAGGATTAGGAACAGTGCAGTTGACTCAATACTGCCACTAAGTGGACTAGAAGGGAATTTAGCAGCAATGCACATCTCTCCTTTAAGCTAGAACATAAAAACTATGTGATGGTTTGTTTCTCAACATGAAATTAAAATCTATATTTAATACCTGCAAGTTTAGGGGCCATGGGATCCTCTGATACATGGACAGGGCCAGCTTTGATGTCCCCAACTTTCTCGGGCTCCTCTTGTGTAGCAAGTGTGGGAGACACAACCTCCACAACATTCTTTACCTCCACAAAGGCCTGAGGGCCACCAGGCAGAGGCTTAGAGTTGTGGAAGAGGCTAGCCCAGGACTTGGGAGGGTTGGCAGTGGGTGCAGCTGGAATCACAGGCGACTGGGCCTTGTCTGTCACTACCGGCTGTGCAGCAGAGTCTGGGGAGATCTGCAGAGTCTGCTCCCCACTCTCAGAGTCTTCTTTATGTCCATCTGCAGTGATGGGAGTTTCACTTTCTGCTAGCCCATTGGCCACCCCACTCTCTGCTACCTCACTTTCCTCCAGTTCAGTAGTCGTATTGGAAGTGGCGACAGAGGGGGTGGCCACAGCAGTTGAAGCAGGAAGAGGTGATTTGGAGCAGGGGCTGTGTGGAGTATCTGAAAGTTCAGGGCTCTGTGGAGCCAAATGATCTGGCTGCTGATCTGCAGTCCTCGGCCCTTCTGTCATCCCTCTGCTTTGAGATGAGGATGAACAGGAGGAAGTTGCATTGCCATCTGATAAAGAGGCAGCTCCACTTGTTAAGTCCAAAGAAGAGTCATCAGGGCTATCACAAGTCCTCTGATTGGCAGTGGATGAGGGGGAAAACTTGGATGCAGCCACAGCAGCTGCTGCCATGGAGACAGGTCCAGGGGTGGAAAGTTCAGCCCCTAAGAATGCCTTACCGTCCACATCCTCAGCACTGTGGTGCCCACTGAGTGCATGTCCGTTTACCAGTGCTGTCATAGGCGTCCCCTCTCCTGTATTGCTGATGTTGCCAGTTAATGGGTCCAGGTAATTGTAGTACCCCGGCGGTCGCTTTTTCTTTTTCTTCTTCTCTCGCTGTCCCAGGCTGCCAGAGAGTCCGTCCATGTCCTGGCAGGCCTGATTGTCCATGGCCGAGACCTCAGAGTCAAGGCCATCCAACGAGTTGAAGTCGGTTTCGTCGGGAATGTCTGCCTCCGGAGAAGCTGTCTGTTGGGCTTTCTGGGCCGACTGGCAGCCCAGGATGAACTCTGGAGCCTGGGGATTGAGTGTGCTCGAAACCTTGAATAAAGGATCGTTCACCCCAATAGGCTTGGAATCCATCACCTCATCAACGCCAAACTCAATGCGCTGATAGTCTTCTGCTGCAGATGAAATTTCAAAATTAAAATCAAAGTTTTGCCTCTAAATACAGCACATCAATCATACTTCAATCAAAAACACTGTTCGTAACTGAAGCTGGAGAGTTTGGATTGAATTGTTATTTTTGAACAAATAATCCATCACTCAACAAGAATCTTAGGAGCTTGCAGTTATAGCAGTAAAAACTAAAGTGGGGGGGATTCAACATTAGTATTTCCAATTCAGCACAGGGTCGAGGTAGTTAAGAAAAGAAATTGTTTGACCTGCCTTTATAAGGAAATAGTATTTGCCTAACGAGTAGCAGCCAGCTATTAAATGACCAGACTTGAAAGATGCGTTAAATGTGGACCTGGACTTTATTTGTTGTAACTGCTCTGATTTTATCAACATTTTGTGAAAACAATGTTAATGTGATGCAATACCAGAGGAGAATTATAATAAAATTATAATATGGACGATTCCGTTTCTGTTATTAACAGCACATTTGATCATCTTTACCTCTAAAATCTATCCTAAGAAACAATGCAAAATGAACCTGTGCACAATCAGTGGAATTGTATGCTCTTAATTTTTTATAGTTGTATTTTGCAATGAAATTAATTTAGGCTGAAAGTAATTCATAAATATCTTAATTTTAGAGTAAGGATGCTCCAATTGATCAGCCCCTGTTTGGTATCTGACGATATTTCCTCTTATTAATTTGATTGTTGATCTCTATAAACGCAGATCAGGAAGCATAACAAACAGCTGTCACTCGAAGTGCAACTCTCAGAGGTGATTTCGCAATAGCACCAGACTCCCTTTAAAATCGTGTACTTTTGGAGTTGTTGAGAGAAGAGAAACTTTATTAACTTTGTGAAACATGGTCTATGACTTATTCTTTATTATTTGAGCGTTCTTGGAAATTTGGCAAATGTTATACCTTTAAAAAACATTTGCATGGGTTTGTCCCAGTGCGGGATGCGTTTATTTGCATATAGAGCAGGGGAATCTATCATGAGTGGTCTGTCTGATCGGGTTGTTAACCGCCTCTACTGCAGTTCGCTGAGTGCGACTCCCGGGTGAGAGCCTGTCATAGCCTGGCAGGACACAACTGTGACTGCGGTGCGAACAGGACTCACATTTTCTTTCTCTGGTATTAATACCTTTCTCTGTCATCTATCTGGGATGTGAAAACATCAGATTTCCACACAGTCAGAGAAAGTGTGTGTCCTGCTCATACAGTTCTGAAATAGAATCCAAGAGTTTCACTCCTGCAGGTGAAACATGCGACACTGACACAGGTTTAATGTGGCACTGAATTGAAAAAAATATATATAAAACACTAAAAACTTGACAGTGATAATGGACATTTACTGACAATGTAAGAATTCTGAGTAGGATTCAGCCCTGTAGTGTTTATTTGCATATAGAGTGGGAAGAGATATCAGATCATAACTGGTCTCTTAGATCACCCAATATGCATGTTAATGAGGCGCAAACAGGGCCATAGACCCTGTGATCGGTATTGTCTGATACTACTTTTAACGATCAGTGATCATCCGCCTCAAAAAACCTGATTGGAACACCATTATTTTAGAGGCATGCTAAAAGGGACTTGTCTGAATAGTCTTCTTTCAGTGATGCAGATAACTCTGTATAATTTCTTAACCTTGTTTCAGCTACACACAAAAACAAATCAATTTTAATTAATTTGTTACGGTTTGTTGTGTAGCAGCTTAAATAGAAATAACTGTGCAGTGAGAGATGCAAAGTGAAAAGGTGAAAATCATGAAACATTAGTAGGAGCAAATCAGAAAAATCAACCAAGTCTTTCATTATGACACAGGTCACCAAACTGTAAACCCTGATGTTCAGCAGGAGTTAAGAAGGTATGAAAACAGCAGTTACTTCCTCTACTGTGATTAGAAGATCTTCTGTTAGTATTATTGGAATCACACTTCATGACTGCAAAATGCATTTGCAGTAAAAATCATTACAATTTAAGGATAAATACAAACATGTTAGCAATCACATAAAACCATCACTGTACCTAGCAATTTGATTGTTAAATGATATTGAACTTCATTCAGATTTAATTCAACCCTTCAGTGGTGAAAATGCATTGTATGCAAGAGAAGATAAGATACTTAACAGTATCTTGAGCATGCAAAGCTCTACAGATTTTACCAACAGGCAAGAGAAAGAATACAGGCGCAAGATTTAGAAAAAGCCACCAGTTTTGGAAACCTGGATTTTGAGTTTTACAGCAAACGTACAAAAGCTAGTCAAACCACAGGGTGTCGGACTCCTCAACTCACCGCAAACCTGCAGTCCCATAGACTCCATAATATAAGGTACAGCAGGAGTGCAGTAACTTCCTAAATAATCAATACAAATCAAGGTAAGGCAAATATCATGTGCAAACGAGAACCATTTCAAATAGAGGTGCCTGCTATTACATTTTTCATATGGTGGCTCAAAATCTTAAGAATAAATATGGTGCAGAAACGTATTCTTTTCAATCATTAAGTTATTACTCAAGATCTACCAAGATCTGTAATATGTTATACAACGGTCTCTATAAATATATGGTAATATAATCAAATGAAAAGCATTGCTCTGCCAGGTAATCGGGTCAGATCAGCCTGGGCTTCAAGCTTACAACTTAAAGACCTACAGTGATATAAACTAAGAGCATGGTATAATAGTCAACTCCTGACAGCCGGCAGGGAATTTTGATGAATAGAAATATAAAAACACAATCTACTAATGTAGTGTAAATGGAGTGTACATACCAGAAGTCTGACTGACGCACTGGATTTTGTCATTGAATGGAGGAAGCTGAGAAAAAGAATTACAAATTAGGAGAGAGAAAAAAATAAAAATATAATTAGAAATTCAACTAGTATAAGAATTACCAGAACTTTTTATAGAAAAATATATAAATAAAAGCCACCCTCATTTGACCAATATTTGAGGGCAGAGTATAATTGTTTTATCTATCTGATTTCTGTGAGATTTATTGGATCCCTCAGTCTGAAGGTTTCAAACATATTTAACAGGAAGTCGTTGTGGTGCACCCGACGGTCAACTCTGAATTTAAAAATGTCACACTGCCCTTCTGAATTATAAGAGTGGTATCAGTGCGTGACAAAGACCTAGCAATAATACAAATGGGGTATTTTACTATTTTTTACAGCAGAGTGTAACATATCTTTCTGGGTACAAGTTACTTTAATGGTCTATTAAAACAAATGACTAGGCTCCATTTTCTTACCTCAACATAACATCGTGGTGTCACAAAAAACTGATTGATCTCGTCAGGGCTGAACTCCCCGAAGATGTACTGTGGGAAGAAATCAATGCAACAGTTAGTAATCAAAATCTGGCCATGATGCAAAATTCTAAAATAATCCTAAATTACCCAATATCACATTAATATAAAACTTATTAAGCTAAATGTATATACAAGTCACGCACCCAGTTCAGACCTAGCATTGAACACACCACAGTATTGATAACAGATTAAGATCCAATGGCTCATTTTGTCCACAGTAAGTACATCTGTTTGAATAGGTTCTTGGCCACATTGAAGCAAAGCCTACTCAATTTCGATTCTCTGGTCTACTACAGTTTCCTACAGAAGCCAAACATTTTTACACTTTCACGTACATATGCATTTGTGACCATCACCACTATATCAACACTCACCAACACATACTAATTTGTCTTTTCTTTCAAATTAGTATAATAGTCTTATTTCGAGCTTTGTTCAACACTGATTCAGTAACTTAAGGGGTCAGCCGCTCTGTCAAGACAGCCATGGTAGGATGTACAAAGGTAACGCACAACATGAAACGATGAGTCATGCAGCGTAAGACATGAACCATGAACACAACAGCTCAGATTTGATTCCTTGACTGTTTTCTCTTAAGTGAGGTGGGTTTTAGAGTCGAACAAAACAAAACACAAACCTCATATTCAAAACAAGCTAAAGCAGGTGTTTGTATTGTTTTAATTTCACACACCTTTTTGAAGAAAGGAAAAAACCAACAGAGCAGAGACATTTGACGTGATTTTTAAACTCTACATGGATCCAGACAGAACCTATGCTAACTTCACCCTCCTTATGTCAACTGGAAATATGGATCAGTAAATAGTTAATATTTAAATGATGAATCAACTATTTAAGGTAACCGCATATGTGGCTGTTTGCTTACACATTAAACACCAATACATTTCTCAAAGATGCATGATACAAAAATAAGAAAAGGGGAACCAACTAGGTTGGTCTTAAAATTTCCATTTTTTCGTCATTTTAAAGTTCAGAATTTTAATTTGGTGGGCTACTAGAAAATGTTAACAGGTTGTAATGTCTAAAAAATAGTATTTGTCTCACACCATACATTGCTCTGACTGGTCCGTTGGCTGCTCGGATACGGAAACTATACGCCCATTACCCAGAGGCATCCTGAGCAGGTTTAACACCTGCTGTAGAAATGGTAATTTCAGTCTCTTTCTATTATACCATTCCAAGCCAAACTCAGTGAGAGGGAGCAATCGATTTTGCTTGGTGATGTGGATGCTTTTAAGAAAAATAAATACAGCTAGAGTTTGCTATTCCAAAGAAGGATCTGCTAAAAATCAAGGAAGCCTCGTGGAAGAGATCAAGGAATCTGGAAATGGTCACATAGTCCTTTCAAAGACTTTGGATATTAATCAGTAGCCACAAGTATGGTGTCAAAGGGAAATGCAGCCAACAACATGACTCCAACAGTGCAGCACAATGGAGGGAGCATCATGGTTTGCAGCAGCTTTTACTCCTCTGGCGCTGAACAATATTATCAATGGGAAGATAAATTCCCAACTGTATCTGGGCCTGAACAATATTATCATGGGGAATATAAATTCCCCAGTTTAACACAGTATCTTACAAAATAATGTCAGGGTGGCATCTCGCCAGCAGAGGTTGGGTGTTGCAGCAGGACAATTATGCTAAACAAGGAAGTAAATCTGCAGAAATTCTGAGGAGTGACCTCAAGACAGCGGTCATAGGAATATGTCGCAATTTAAGTTTTACAAAGAGAAATGGTGCTAACTTTCTCCTGATCTGCAGCTAATGGAAGCACTTGTTAAGAGGTTACTTCTGCCAGAAAAGCGATTTTCAGAAGGGGTCACACTGTCTTCCCACTGATTTTTTCAAAATTACACAACTTGCCATGAGAATGACCAGTGAACTGAACTGACCTCACACCTCAGGAACCATGATTCCTGAGGTGTGAGGTCAGTTCAGTATTTTCAATTCAGCATTTTTACTTCATAAAAGTGTTTCAATTCAAACTGAAATATTACTTGGCCACAGCAGTGAGTCACTTCTAGTTCAAAAACTGATTGGAAAGATACATAGATAGGATGAACTCAAATGCTAATCATGAGCAAATCAACCCTCAGCTGCGGCTTCTCATTTTTAGTCGGTTCCAAGTCGCTGCTGCTGGCGAACAAATGTTACGGTTTGTCATCTGCTGTCACTAATTAAACTTGGCTCCTGTTTGTGTTCTCGCTGAGAAGTTTCATCAGATATTGTTTGTGAGACAAGAACCATTGAACTATAACATTAATGTAAAACCACGGGTGAACCGATTCTTCAGTTCCAACTAATTTAGAGTTACACATCTATTTTTGGGATGAGTCATGGGGCTATCGGTGTGGGAATTCATCTAAATGATATTTTCATAACTTATTAATTCAAAAATATAAAATGTATAATTTTGGACCATAATCTTGAGTATTTGGCTCAAGAAACTCTTAAAAATGTACTTCTCCCCCGCAGGGTAATTTCAATGTGTCAATGTTTAATTAACCTCAGAGTATCAGATAGGGCCAAGTATCAGCAGTAGTAGTGTTAGTAAATAGTAAACAGACTTTGGTTTGCATTAGGAGCTAAAAACTTGATCAGGACTAGGGATGGGCATAATTAATCGACGATCGATTAATTGATCATTAAGAATTTCGTCGATGAAATAATTTTTTCATCGAAAAATTCGCTAATTACACATTTGACCACGGGGGGCAGTGTTTGAAAAAAACGCCACAGTCCTACTCAGTTACCTGCGAGTCGCTGCGAGTTACCGTGTAGTTCCATTTCCAAAGTAAACATGAAGAGGTCACGGCGAAGTGTAGCATGGGACCATTTTGAGTTAAAAATGACTTGGTTCACTGCCAATACTGCGAAGCTATCCCAGAGACTGGAGGAGACAAGGAGCCTGCGTTGTCTGATACGGACGAGGGGAGTGCAAACACCGGAGCCGCGGCCAGGCTAGCCAAGTTAGCACGGAGCTACCTGTGTATCACGGCGACGTCAGTCCCCTCAAAGCGGGTTTTTTCGGCGGCTGGACTGACGGTCACCAGGCTGCGTTCGCGTCTGACCCCAGAGCAGTTTAACATGCTCATCTTTCTCAACACAAATCCGTAGGCTGGTGCTGAAGTTGTATGTGAGTTACTGGTTATTTTTATAAAGCTTTCTCGACTCGGTACCTTGTTTGATAGTTTTGAGTTACATTTGGGTAAATCTGTCAGACCTAAGTATTATATATTTGTTGTTGTTGTTTAAAATTGTTTTTTTATGTTATTATTATTTTATTTTGGAGGGGAAAAAAACAAGGGTCAGTTGTGTTTAGTAGCACGGGCTTCTAGCTGTCGGCTCTGCTGCTTAAGATTACGGCAGCGCATATTTTGTTCATCTTGTAATAAAGATCTCAATGAGGAAACGCGCTTTTTTTTCTTCACTGCATTTTTATTGTAGCTTATAAATAGTGAATTTTTGAACTTGAAAATATTAATGATTAATCGAAAATTCGTCATTAACTCTCCCGACGATCGACGAAGACAATTTAATCGAACACCCATCCCTAATCAGGACATCACTAATAAATACAGTTTGAGGCAGAAGTGACCTACAGCCCGGAAGGAATATTAACATGTGGCTAAAAATAAAAAAACATTTGATTAAATTGTTGGCTCAGGCACACCTCAGGCTTTTCCCCCACACTGCGCATTAGAATGTCGAGTTAAGTGCTCGTACCGATTGGGTTAACTGTCAATGTACACACGTCAATTACCACTCAGTTGTCTGTGTGTCAAACCCTAATTACCAGAGTGCAAACAAGCCAATAACGGCCACTGACTGTATAATTAATAGCAGTCTGGGAAGAATTGCACAATGTGCTACACACATTTAATTAAACAAATGACTCAAATGCAATATCCCTCTACCGTGATTTCTCATTACTCCTAATATTTATGAAGTGGGTATATAATAGCAAATAAACATATCTTATTAATTGTGCAATTGTGCTACACCCCTGTCACATGACCTCTGGAGCTTCAGGGGAACACCACACTGTGCCCCCAAGTGTCCACATGAGCATGGAAAACAAAGCCACCCGAGAAAAGGTGAGATGAACCCACTAGTCATACCGTTAATCCTCTCAGTGCAATAAACAGAGGGACGTGAAAGGGGAGGGCACAGAGAAAAGAAAGTGCAACTCAAGCACATGTAACTCTTTGCAAACGAGGCCCCACGCGAGGGCCCACAGTGCTGAAATGGCACTACAAGCAACAAATAGCCAGCCATAATCCAATGACCTCAGGACTGCTAATACAATCACAACAGAAAGAATGTCTCTTTGATTCTTTCTGCAGGCGTGCCACACGTACCACACTAAGCTTCCCTTGCTGTTTGTTTGGACTGAGGATTACAACAAATTAGCCATCTGTATGATTTCCACACAGTTAAGTGACGACACCCAACACACACAACAGGGAAAGAGGAAGGGCCTAACATAACAGATAGCTTGGCTGCAGTAATATTAGAAATTGGGTTGTAAAACAATGTGATTTTGGAAGTGTGATGACAGTTTTAGAAAATTTTACACTGTATTACAAATAATATTCCTTACACGAAAGAAAAAGGGTTTTTGGTTGAACATGTTAGTTGGCCTGGGCACAGTAGTGGTGGAAGTTTTCACATACGTAAAATGAGTAATACCAGACTGATACATTTACCACTACGAGTTAAAGACCTGAATTTAAAGTATTAAGTCAAAAGCATGATTTTACTGTTGTAGTTGG
This sequence comes from Pleuronectes platessa, assembly GCF_947347685.1. Taxonomy (NCBI): domain Eukaryota; kingdom Metazoa; phylum Chordata; class Actinopteri; order Pleuronectiformes; family Pleuronectidae; genus Pleuronectes; species Pleuronectes platessa. The sequence continues at coordinate 19,193,787 of NC_070626.1, forward strand.
TTGAGGTGGAGCACTTTAACTTGTTTTTTTCCTATTGTTGTGTATTTTCTCTATCATTGATTGGTTGTTTGGTCTGAAAATACACAGACACTCGGTTATGTCATCTCTGAAAGTGGGGAAAGTATATTTGTTTCTTTATGAGGTCAGATAAGGGCCAGTGTGCCTGTAAGTCAAAGTTAACCAACCAGAGACACAACTGAGATGTATCTGGATCAGTGACTTGGTAATTCATTTTGATAGCACATTTTAAGTCGACTTTAAAATCTAATATGAGTTTGTCAGGGATTATGGTTTTAAGTGTAACAAATACTTTGATCTGCATGGAGGGAGGGCATTTCTTTATTATGAAAGACTGTTTTAATTGTTTCCAACATCTGCAGCTACTTTGCACCGATGGTCCGCTGTGCTGTGTTCAGGGCAACATGGATATTCCGACCTCCTGCCACATAGCGAACATTCAATAGTTTTATCGATAAAAAAATAAAGTCAGACGAAATTCTTATTGATCAATTAATTGATCGTCGATTAATTATGACCATCCCTACTACAGATTCAGTAAATTCACAAGCATATTCTGTTCGTAGAGACTACACAATATATACCTGAGGGGTGTTTCAAAATATGATTAAGTTAAACAGACAACTCTAAAATTATTGTTCACTGGCAGCAATCATTAAATCATTACCATAACTGGGGTTACTGCCAGCACTACTGTGCTCATTCCCTTAAATTGGCATGCAGAGTTATTAATGGAAAACTTGGCTGAGTGTGATAATGCTTCAGCACCACTACAAATAAGGTCCGACCAGCTTTCAATGAATCCCTGGAGCATACCTGGGCCTGCATATTAGAGTTATGAAGTAATAGGTTAACTCAGTGATTAATAAGCGTGACATATATGGAGTATGACAATGGCAGATAGGAATTATTGTCATGTATCTGCTTAAAGACAGGTGCTATCAAACAAAAATAACCAATTCAACAATGTGGCAACCCTATTTATTGATGTCAGTGTTTCCCAAATTATAAATAGGCCACAAAACAACCATCTTAGTTATCAATTATTATGATTTAAAGTTATTCAAACGGGCCTTTTAGCCCATGACGAAGGATGGTATTGGCATGTTCATTTTGCCACCAACTTACTTATATCAATATCAGAATAGAGATTAGTGCTATTATGTTTTAGTGCCAAATTACAGAATGTGTAAAAAACATTTATGCTTTTCCAGAGGTTACAAAGGAGGAGAAAAAAACACTTTTACAATCCTAAATTCAATAGTCCATAATGACAAAGATGGCAACTGTACAACACATGTTCCACCACTCTTCAAAAACAGTCATCTGTCTATCCGTGTAACATAGAAACCCAACTATGCATTGTTCTTTTGTAAGCGCAGAGTTGAGACTTGCGACACTTTAAATTGAAGGTGGGCAGCGGACACAGAGAGATGTCAAATCAACATGGGAGAATATAAAAAAGGGTTGGTTCTTTTAACTTTATAAGTTTTTGATCGGGCCACTTCCTGAGGACGGCCACTCCAACAATGCACCATCTAAATTCTTGGGACATTAGAGCTATATGAAAGGATATTCTACTTCCTGTATCACACTTAAACTGCAGAATAACCCCAAAGCATGAAGACATGGGCACCTGCCCCAATGCCAAAGCACCAGGTCGGAATGCTTTACTGTAAAAGAAAAGAAAGAACAAAAAAAAATAAAAATAAAGAGTATCCTGAGATTTTTCGAATTTTGGCTTCGACTAAGTAAAAAAGTATTGGTTCTCGTGACATCCCAAGTACTTGTGTTGTTGTATAGAAAAGTTGGAAATTTGATCTGTAGGTGAGACCATATAGAGGAGTAAGGTAATTGATTCAGGTATAGCTTTGCTTCTGGTGCATTTTCATTCAGTAAGCATTTGGCCATGACTAAGCAGAAAACTTTGGGCAACTTGAACAACTGTTGGATTTGTTTGTGCATATTAGGTTTTGTAGTATTCCTCAGAATGGTGGTGAATATTACTATCTCACTCAGAATAATGCTTTCAGGAAAAAGAGCACAACAAAAATAAGCTGGATATCATAACAGCATAGTTCATCATCACTACAATGAAAACAGCATATTTGGTTTACACTGAAACTTTTGTTTGACTCCATTTTTGATCAGAGCAGAGTAGATCAGACATTTATCAGTAAGTACGATCTGCCATGGATGTTTCCTGCTTACACCGCATCAATAGAATGTTGAGTCGAATTATATACACAGTTGTTAGGGACTATGCAATAAAGATGTAAATTTAGTGCAAGGTGGGATTTAAAGTTTTGGAAGAGCATATACAAAGGCATAAGTACATAATTGAATGCAATTGTCTGAACTAAACCAATGAGCATAAATGTAACTAGGGAAACTAAGTTTTTTTTGGTTGCTTCGACAACTTTGGCAAATATCCATGTCCATGGTGACATCTGCATCGACGGTGATTAATCACATATTACTGACACTGTTTCAAACAACTGAATTGCAGTTTGTCTATATATTTCTAATTGTAACACAATAGGTTACTATAACTCAGATACTATACTAACAACTATTTCATCTCAAACTGTGGCCCAGCCTTGCCATATAGATGAAAAATAGACAATTTAAACAGACTTGTTTGAAGAAGGAAAGATAACGGATTAGCAGGATAGATTACCATATGTAGATTATTAACATGTTTTTGATGAATTTTTCCTTCGTTAGACAGAAGCTTTATTTGCTGCTGCAGAAACAGTACAGCATTTCCAGAATGACCAGTTTGGCTAAATTCACTCTCAAATAAATGGCATGCCTTCTGCTGCCGGTGTCTTGTTCTGCCTCTGATATTTTGGCTGCTCCACCTGTTTAACAGCTTATCATTAATTTGAGTGTGGTCGTCCAATCGGTCTTAAAGCTACAGTCATAAATGAAACTCCACTTGCTTATATGTTGATAACTCTGAGTAAATAAGTGTGACAGGAACACTTTCATTTAAATATTTGTTTAGACAGTATTTTACACAGAGGGAGAGCTGATAGGAGTTTTTGTTAGACATGAAAAACAGTCGCGAACAGGGACAATCAAACCCAACAGAACAGTTGATAGGGGTCGAAATGTGGTTGCCTGAGGAAATTAGGCAGTTGACAGAGTTCCCCTGTGATGAGCAGTTCTTTCTGTCCTTCATTACATTTGACTAAGTCGAAAATCTACTGTCCACTTATCCTCTGCATATTTATACAGAACAAGACAATAAACCAGCATCATGGTAGTAAGTATTACAACATAAAGTTGGAGCACGTGTTGTTCATTCATTTGTAAGAACAGGAAGTGTGGAAGCATGCACAAGTCTTTTGTCAGGTTCTTACAGTCGTTAGCCACGTTGGCTCAGAAACTGTCAGCCGCGTTTGAATCATGCATTTAAGGGTTGTTTTCATTTTTAATAATGTGGAGATTTGTTTACGTTTCATTCGGTCAACTACCAGAAACCCCGGGCCTGGTGTGTCCCTGCATGCATAGCTAGACTTCAAAATGGGCCTTCCCACATGACAGCTAACTTCCTCCCATATAACACCGAACTGGCTAAGTTACCGGCAGCTTCAGCCTCACAGGTCCCGGGTATGTGACCCCACACCCGCCCAGCAGCGTGCAAGCTCCCCCGCATTTCTGGTAGTTTCCATATGAAAGAAACGTTCGCTATGAACCGAAGGCCTACTGTCGCATTTCTGTTCAGCTAACCAGCTAGCGGGCTGACTGCAATGTGCAGCCACACCACCTGTGCAAAGCTGTTAGCTTGCTAGCGGCTAAAGGACCAGCAGGGAAACGTAGCATCCGAGACACCAGCGGCCTAGAAACTGCAAATAATTAAACGCAAAACACTCCACAAACTCGCCATTACGGCTCCTGAATGCCCAGATAACAAGTGATAATCAGCTGTGAAGATGTGCGCTAGTGGAGGCCTGTCGCAGCCCTGACTGAGCAGGTGGGCCATGCAATACACGCAGCAGTTTTGTGGGTCCTTTTCTCTGGGAAATTACACATGACACTTGTAGCACTTGGCATCGACGAGTCGCAGACTTTGACTCGAGCACAAGTTTCGTGTCTTTCAGCGAAACGGAGCGGTCAAGTCCCGAAAAACTGCAGCAGAAGCTACCCCTAGCCCATTTGAATGGAAGGACCGAGGGCCTGTTAGCTGCCATGCTGCTGCCGTTTCAATGAGGCTTAAGGGGGGCATTAGCAAGCACTTTTCAGTCCTTACGTGTTCAATGACACGAGGAGCGACACGTTACATTTAACAACGCGGCGCTGAAGGATGTGCGACAATAATGTGGCGCTGATTTGTGTGTGAATGTTGAAGAAACCCGCGGCTGCAAGCGGCGCTACACGGTGTGCGGCAGGGGTTGTGTGGCAGGCTAACGTTAGCCAGCTAGCTTAGCTACCTGGTTACTGTGAGAAGCCATGCTCCCGGTGAGGTTCCCTCTGCTCCGCTGACAAGACGAAAACTCCCCCGGGAAGGTGTTGTTGGTTTGCGGTGACAGTCACGAAACGTGTCCTACTTCGACGCCATTGTCATTTTTCCAACGGTGTCCTGCCAGTCGTGAGTCTCGCTCCGTGTACCGCATCAGCACTTCACGCCGCTCGCCTGGCCGTCACCGCCATTTCTGTCTGCCATCTTCCTCGCTTGCTAGCAGAGCCAGCGCGCGGTCGCTTGTAGCAGCAGCGTGAGCCCGACACGAGCCACAAACACTTCCGGTCAGGGTTCGCCCCCGGATTTCACAATAAAGGTCTCTTTCCTCCCCCCCAGAGACTTCCCCTCCTGTTATTTACTGTGGGTCAGAAGTAGTCAAGTATTGAAACTAGAAGAAAGGTTCCCTGTCAGTATTTTACTATTGTTTACTGTTATATAATAATTATATTATTAATCATAAACTAGCTTGCCCATCATAACAGTTAAAATAGTTAGTCATATTCCCCAAAAGCACATTTTATTACGCAAATAATTGACTCACAGGAAAGTAAAAAAATAATATGCCATAGTCAGTAATAATGACATTACATACATTATGGGTGTGTTCCTGAAGTAAGGTAGAGTGTAGCTTCAACCATTGAGGTCTTTAGTTTAAATGGTATATCACTACATTCCTTGGTCATAGCTTGAATTTCTGAATTTGCTGAATACACCAACTGAATGAGCACATGGTCGTCACACGAGGGACAAACATCAGACGGTCACACTTTTAAGACACATTTATTTTGAATTGTGAATGCCAGACCGGAAACACCAAATAGGAATTTTACCACTAGCTTCATGACCGTGACCGCGTGCGCTGTGTGCGTTCACGTCCGGGTTGAGGCATGATTCGCCAAATTTTTTGTTTTTGGAAGTTGAGTCTGACATTTTTTATACTCTTTCCGGTTTCTATTGACATTTAGAGACGCTCACTGTCAGCACTTTACACTCCAGTATGAGCAGAGCAGTGGATTCAAAGATGTCTGGTTTTATTCTGTCACCAATAGTAAAACAAAACAATAACGGGTTTATAATCCGAGGTTTAACATAAACTTGATTCATGTATTTCATTAACCTTATGATGATATAATGCGAAACAAGAACCTGCAGAGAGTAAAGTTGAATTCCCAGGTGATAACTAGTGGGCGTGGCACAGAACAGGTGGATGACGGCAGGAGGAAATGTGAAACCGGAAGTGTGATAAACTGGATTGTTACTTTCTCGGTGTGTGGACGTAAACAAGACCGGATCGCGGAGAGACTCTCACAGTAAGAAATTATGACATATTCGTCTTCTTCACGAGCCGTCGACTCTTTCACTTTCACGTAAAACATTGAAATATACAGACGAACTTTGTGAGAGGGGAGATCCGACTGTTTCAATGTCGACTATCCTTTGGGCTCCCATGTTCACATGAAATCACGTTAACGACTGTTTAGATTTTTTACTTTATATGATCAGATGTATAACTATGAAAGCCAGCGTATACAAACTGGAGAATCTTACTTGAGAGTCCTCGATGGTCTAGTGCGAGTGAAATGTTTGTGGCTGCAGGAGTCTTTTCAATCTATCCCAAATCTGAAAATTTAAATAAGCTTGGTCTTATCAAATATATGGTTAAGCACAGTCATGCTTTTTTGTTTGTTCATTTTGTATATATTTTATTCTATGTAGGTGTGTTGTCTTTTATCTGGACCCTGACTCTGAATAATTACTGTCATTATGTCCTTCTTCTGCATGTGGGCCCCAAATCATTCTAAACCAGCCCATTCTGATTGGCCCTCAGTTGGATGTATTCCTCAACCAAGGCCCAACAGTCCCCTTAGATTCAACCAAGCTCCACCTAATTTCACACGCTCATATATCAGTTCCCTAAATATGCCGGATTTTGTCAATCAATATCCACAAAGTATTCCGTAGTAACCCCCCCCCTTCAATGGGTTTATCTCTGGGCCATACCGCATCCGTCCACCAGATGTTTTGTGTAAACTTGCCTACAAACAAACCAGCCAACAAATGCACAGGGGTGAAATCGTACAGACCTTGGGGGAGGTAATGGAAAAACCTCTGTGTTCGGACCTTCACCTAACCCAGCCGTTCATCTCCATTAATTAACCCTTAATGTATCTTTACTGTCCACGGTGGCAGCAACAGAGGCATAAGCCAACAATCTACTTAATCTATTAGTCTGTAAGAGGATTCATGTCCACATCTTCTTTTGTAGGCAGAAGATGCCAGAGAGGGGGAGACACCAGCAGAGGAGCGATGAGTACAGGAGCAGGGAGAGGGACCCCTCACACGATGGAGACCATCACCCTCCCTCCGGGGACAGAGGTCGCAACCAGAAGCCCAGAGACACGGACAACAGAGGTTCTGCTGGTGACAGGAGGCCCCAACAAGACAGGCAGAGGGACATGACATCTGCCCCTCAGAAGGAGCCACCTGCTTACAGGGACCACAGCCACGGCCGTGAAGGACACTCCACACTGTAAGGGACCTGATGCTCTCTGTAAACAACGGCCAGCACTCGCTGTCATGTCTTTCCACTGAAACTGAAGAGCACCTAGGGCAGGGCTATGTAACGTGCTTATTTGTAATATATGTGAAATTAGATGTTTTGCAGAGGAAGTATTGAATCTAACTCAGTGAAAACAAACTGTATTGTTTTTACAGGTCCAGAGAGACACCAGTGCCTCACTCTGAAGAGGAGAGTTATGAGCCACAACACAGACGAAATCTTTACAATCTGAAATACATCTTAACCAGTAGAGGCAAGTATATTTATCACAGGGTCCTTCTGGGAAATGTTAAATGCAATCAAAGCTTCACAGTAAATTTCTAGAATTTGTTACGAGGGCCCCTGGATATATTTAACAATATTACATTTCATGTTATTTTTCCTTTTTTTAAATCACCCACTAAAAGTTCCTTGAGAAGTGCAGAGCGAGCGACGAGTCAGAACGGAGCACTTGTGCTGTTCTGATTTGAAGTGTGAAATCAGTTCAATGTTCTCAGGTCTATGTTGAAACAGTGCTTGTTCCTTCAGTTGTAACCTTCACAAGGCACAAGCTGTACCTCCACCGACACCCAAACATTCCCCTCCAATTCAATTGAGCTGCACCAAAATTCACACATTGACAGATATCAGTCCCATTAATATTATTTCAAAATCCACAACCACCAATTATTCCCTGGGAAAACACCTCAAAAAATTCCTACACTGTGCAAGAAAAATGAAAACTGGATCCGCCCCCGGTTCTTTGTGTTACCGTGCTTACGACCAAACAAACCGACAACCAAGTGCACAGGAGTGAAAACATCTCCTTGGCGGAGGTAATAAAGTAGCTTACTATTATGAGCTCCTTCAAATGCTGGAATGGGAAAACGATTTTTGATGTTTAATAATTTTGTATTTAAAATGTCAGAAAACAGGTTTCTTGGATTAAATCAGGTCTTTTTTTGTTTGGAAAAAAAGAAAGTAATTATCATTTATGACAAATAAAAGCAGCAAATCCGCTTATCAGAAAAAACGCTGCTTATTTATTTTGAATATTTGAAATTCTCAAAATAAATTTACTCGTCATTTAAAGCTCTTCATTCTCGTCAGTATAATTTTGGTCCTGCCTCCAGGTCTGTGTCAGCTTATGGAGGTGCTTGTGAATCTGCTCCTCGTCATCTGTGCTGGGGTGCCACACAGCAACCAGGGGGGTTACCGGGACCTGGCCAGCCTGGGTGGCATCTACTATTACCACTTTGGTGGAGCCAATGCCTTCACCGGGGCCGACGCAGACAGGGTGAAGGAGCTGGACCGGCTGTTCCATCAGCTCAAGCTGCCCCCGTACGTCTTCACCATGGCCTGCGGCGGGTGTCTGATGGTCTACGCCTGCATCATGCTGGGCCTGGGGATTTTCCGAGTCCCTTACCGCTTTCCGCCTGTGCTGCTGGGGGAGGCTCTGCTGAACTTCCTGATCGGCCTGGGCTACATCCCTGCCCTGGCCTTCTACTTCATTAAGCTGCAGGAAACCTACAATAATCCCATCTGTACGGAGAGGGAGCAAATGTACAAGAGCAAAGGGCACAAGGGCTTTGAGTGCAAGTTCCACGGGGCGGACATCGCAGGAGGTCTCTTCGGGGTGGTGGGGGTGGGGGTGTTCATCTTTGGTACGGTGTTAGCTATCAGAGCTTTCAGGTCAGTGCGAGAGCGAAAGAGGCAAAGAACAAATGAGGACGATCGTTTTTAAGCTGCCTTTTCTCCTCGACATATGGCGGCAGTGGGATTGAGAAAGAATCCCTGTGAGAAGAAACAGTGTTAGTTTTTTTTCCATATTAGGTCTTCACTTCTAGTATCCACTTTTTATCCACTTTTTTATACTTTGATAAATTGTTTACATTTTTATAAGGGAGAATACTTTTACATTTTTTACCTCTTAACCAGTTTCCATACATGTTTGTCTTTTGTGTGTAGCTGTGAAGTTATAATAAACAACTCAAATAGCATTTGATTATTTACTTTATATTTAATTACTTACTTTAGTATCACTGTAAACTGATTGACAAAGGTGATAATATCATTTAATTCCTTCTGGAATAGGGTGTGTAAGTATATCAGCATTTGTCTTTACTTTTAAGGACGAGGTTGGCTGATATGTTCTATAGGCCGACATCTCATAGGTCAAATAACTTTTATATCCCACGACTAAATTATTTTGGATTCCATAGATCTCAGCAAAGTCTGTGGATCATTTATCCTTCAAAGTGAATCTTGATACACACTGCTGAGGGAAAATGTCCAGTTATCAGTGTTGCCATTGAGCGACAGTATCTTTCTATTTCCTTGGAATCAATTTGAACAAAGCAGTCACACTTTGTTCCAGTCTTGTCCTGTTTAAACCTTTCTAATAAAACACAGATCTACTGTGTTTATCAGTGTTAACCATGATTGTTCCTGTGATTCATTTTCTTGACCTGAGAATAACAAAGAACATCACATCCATAGGGACCTTGAAAAATACCACTTCCTGTTACATAGTGTGGGTATTTAAAATGAATGACAACACACTACAATCCACATCATATCTTATACTGACCAAAGACAGTGACTTTGATCATATTTATTGGCATGAAATCATCATGGAATGGTGAGCAAAATGGACACCGGACAAAAAACCCAAAACAAATCACAGTTAAAAGTTTATTGCTACTTGGCTTAAAGTTAATTTAAAAACAGCTCGTCTGCTTAAAACTAAAAATAGCAGCATTTCAAATAAAACGACGACTACCTTCCTCTCTCAAAATTCAGGGGAATACAGTTCTGTCTGACACACAGCGAAAGTGCTCATTGTTAGTCCTTCTACTAAATAATAAATCCTTAAACATAAACCTAAAAGTTTAGCAGCAATCTGCATGCTAAAATACAAAACCCAAAAATATTAGATATGATTCCATTTTTGTCCAAATAAAACCCATTTTGTATGTTTTTAGCCTTACTTATATTCAGGGCATGCTTTGAACACTAAATACAGTCATAATTAGTAACTTGAAATAAAAGTACCATCATGAGAAACCGATTTATGTGGAATCTCAGTCACTTCAGATTCTGTGGTGGAGAGAGAAATATAGATTTGCATGAAAACAATGAGGTACAAAAATAAACGTCGGCTTCTTGGCATTGTGAAAAAAATATTCAAGCATTTCTAGAAAACTAATGCGGAGAAAAGGAACTGTGAAAATCGAAACAACGGCTACTTTGGTCACATGTTAAACAACTGGAAAACCTCTTCAATCGGTTCCATTCACCACGTTCACACAGAATTACAGTCGGTCCTTTATTCACACGAGCATGCATACACTTACTGTACGTGTGCACTTAAGCTTCATTTTACATACACATAAAAGACATGTTGCAACAGACTGTAGTTGTACAAGGAGCGAGTTATGTTGTGCAGACACAAAACGATCCTGTACACGTAGCAAATGATGCGCAGGTAAAAAAAAAGTAGGCCACAAAACGCTGTGGCCTACTCTTTTTCAAAATTTGGTGCAGGAAGGTGGGTGATGAGCTTTTTACCACTGGACCCCTCCACTTAAGAATTAAAGGGAATATTTAAATTCAATGCACTGTACCCTGTGCTCCCTCTTCCTGTATCTACGCACACTGTTGGCATATGTACATGCACACTGATTAAGATCCTAATGGCTTGTTTCATGGAACACGCTTCACGTTGGAAATGTACAGAAGTCAGGACCGCAGGTGAATATGTGATGGCAGCCAGGGGACAGACAGTAGAAGTGGACAGTGAGCGAACAGATGTGTAAAAAAAGTGACCCAAGTGGTTTTAGAGGAGCACGAAATGTGCGATACAGTCGACGCCTGCCTTGGCAAAAACTGGGCCCAGAATAATAAAACTACACTGCAAAGTAGCACAAAAAGATAAAGGAGCAAATTACATACAAAGCACATGTATCATACACACATACACACATCAGTCAATATTTATTTTCAGACAAATTGAAAAAAAAGATTTTTGTGGATTCAGGTGATGGAAAATGAAACTCTGGTTTACATTTATATTTATACACATTTTGCATATTTGTATGGGGGAGTTGGCAACATCTGTTGCAAACACCACTACTTAGTATGAAACCTTTAGGGAAGTTTAACTTCTCCAACTCCAAACTCACTATAAACAGCTCAGTTCCCCAAACCTTGTTTCAGACGTGTACTAATAGTATTCACAATCATTTGTCTTGCAGCTCTTTCTAGCTCCTCCTGTGGCCTGTGGCAGGTGCACCCCCGGTGGCCCCCAGTGTTTCACCGACATCAGTCCAGACACCGGATAACGTGTGTGGGTGAAAGGCAAAGAGTCAGAACCACACAGAGTCGCGGGTGTTTGGCATCTCAGACACTGATCAATATAGTGGCTGGAAATAAATGATCAGCCTTAAATTCCCACTGGTGAATTTAGAAAAAGGAAAAACAACCTACAGTTAAAATAAGTGAATAATTAATAAGCATAAGGAGGAAACTCATTATTTATTACTACTTAAATGAGAAATTTCCGAAACCATTTCCACGTAGTACTTTCCATCCTGGTAATTAATACATTACCAGGATGATACTGGTAAGGTATCAATTAGCTCAATATTTTTATCCAGCTTTAAATACTAGATATATAAATAAAGGTATGTATGTTTCTAGATACATAAATAATGGTAATTATAACTGTGTCGTCATTTTCAGCCAGAAGGGGGCCCAATAATTTAGTTTTTACAGGCAGATTACTGTAGTGTTAGTGATGTTAAGGATGCTGCTGTTTGTGGTGCTCTTGTTTAAACTTTAAATAGCTGTCAAGACAAAATTCTGATGAAACAAAATCATATTTACTAAAATGGGAATTATTCATTATATTAAAAACGATCATAAATTAATTGTCATCATTCTCACTGGCTATGTATTCTTAAAGAAGAGGTGATATGTTGGGCTGAGGGAAGCCCCAATAAATCGCAACACACCATGTTGATCACTATCTCATATATTAAAATCACTACTTTTTTTTTATGTACAAAGTGCTTTTAACAGTTTTTTATCCTTTCAAGAGACAAAACTTTTAAATTACAGGGAAAAGTTTCAGACTCACACATCAGTTAAGGCTTCAGCAGCGACTTATCACTCATTCCTGTGGAGCAAAGACAAAAGGAGCGGGGGGGGGGGGGGGGGTGCTTTAATAAAAAACCTCCTCCGCAGAGCTGAAGAGTTCAGTAACACACTGAACACAAGTGGATGAATCGAGGGGCTCCATCTTCTAAAAACCAGGAGTCGTGTTTTACTTTAAGGCTTAAAGGGAACACTGAAAGGTCCAGCCGGGTTTCAGCTGAGGAATGCCAGAACTGCACCACTACCAAGTTGGAGTGCTACATAAAAATATACATCTAATGTAGAAACCACGAGCTATAACCAAACGTATGGCCGTCATGAGCACAGCAGCCCAGCAGCAGAGCTGTCCTCTCTTTTGGCACAAGGTGGGGGCAGTAATGTTAGTGATGTAGTTTTTGACAACCCCCTTTCAACTGAGATGAATATGATTGGTCATACATTTTTTTTAAGGAAACAATTAGGAAAACACAGTGTGTAACTAAATAGAGAAAATAGAGCACATCCTCTGAATCCTCCGGAAACATCGTCTCTAGATCAGGAATAAGGATCGATGCAATGTGTCTGAGTGACCAAGAGAAGCTATATCAAGTTATATAAAATGGACAACTTCCTTCTATAATTCCAACAAGAAATGTGTGACCTGCTCCAAAATGTGTGACACCTTGTGTGCACAGACCAGATCTTCCAGGAAACCAGACGAAACCATAACAATAACGCACACTGACAATCACCTGGGTTGTGCTTTGGAGAGGTGAGCCGAAGAAAAAGATTTGAAATGAGAAGTTCAAATGTCAGTAGCGCCCAGGGACGTGGGTGGATGTTTAGAAATGTAAAAGTGAAGCAGCCTCCAAAGTTTGGATAAATACTAAAATGCACAATCTTAGTACCAGGAAAATATTTCATAATTTGCAATACATAAAAAGATTGCATGTATCCTTCATTTTGTAATGATACACAGTGGAATATTTTAGTTTTGTGCATCAACTGGTTTGTTAAAAAATAATAAATTAAATGAGATGATTATTTGGACAGTGTTACAGGGACAATATTTAAACACTCATCCTTTAAAGACTATGAGTGGACATCTAACAGGTTGACTTCACACAGATTTAGCATTTACCTTTTTAAATGCTATTTTGCTTGACCTTAATTATGTTTTATATATATTTCATTTATCTTTAAGTATTCCTCAAATATTATATATGTTATTATTCTATATCTTTCTTTATTTTCTCTGTTGTATGGTTTTTAAATGTTAAACTGCAATACTTAAGTCATATGAAAATAAATTTAACTTTTTTTTCCTGTGTAGTTTTGAAGATGACCATGTGAGTCACAGATTATACTGATCACAGGATTTTTGAATCCACGACAAATCAGCTCACTAGAGTTGAATGACGTTTATATTATAATTATCAGTTTTCAAAAATACAATTCTCTAAATGGAAATACCTTTCAATCTCAGTGTCAGCAGCTCAAGCACACAACATCAGCTAGAGGCTGATTATGAGTGTGTATAATAATTAATTTATCTGATATATGCGATTTTCGATCTATATTGTGTGGGGTTATTAAAAATAAAACATGCCTACAATGAAAATGTAATGTTTCTGGCCATGTAAATGCAGTTATTTTGTCCTCGCCTCTTCTTATCCAATGAGCCTTACACGCATCTGTACTGCGTGTTCCCTTTGTAAGCCACAGGAAGAGGAGGAGAGCTAAAGCTGTGCCAGCGCTGGTCTCTCGGAGACACGGTCTGTCCTTAACTAACAAGCTCACATCCCTAAACACAGCCTGGACGTGGAGGAGCTCTAGGCTGGATCGTAGGCACTTCTTCAAGTCTCAGTCACAGGGCTTCTCTCCGGAACCTGAGAGACCACAGAGTCCCCGGAGAGGAGATTTGACCTCACTGAACACCATCTGCACGTACACACCCTCCAGATTGCTTGACTTTCCAAGTAAAGGGAAATTTTGCTGACATGTTTACACACATGAGGTACCCCATGTCAGGTCAGGTTGGTTTTACTCTATAGTAACCTGCAATCTTTTTCACAACATCGTGTTATGAAGTAGGAACTTGGTCACCCCTGTTTTCTTGGATACTCAGTAGTAGCCCATGACCTCGACTTAATGGTACCACATCGCTGATGACGACTGTCAAGGTCCAACAGGTTTGTCTTGTCCTCACAATGGATCTGAATGGCAACTTGAATTGGAATATCCCACACGTGTGAGAAATATCTCTTCCTCTTCCCTGGAATGGCACGTTCACAGAACTGCAGCCACATGCCGCTCTGCTGTGTCCCCCCCCTAGAGGGCAGTATCGTAGACTTCCTGCTGTAGAAAGGGAGCTGGGCCTGGACCTGGAACCATGTTGGAGGGAAATGCAGGAGGGTGTGGATGATCCCACACAGGCTCTTTGAAGGAGGGTGTTAGGGAGGAGCCTGAGACGAGCGGGCTCTGGCCTCTTAACTGCTCCCTGACTTCCTGCTCCAGACTTGGTGGAACAATCAGCTGATCCTCTGGGTCCTGCTGTGCTGGGGCATTGAAGTAACCAGACTTTTTCTTTGGAGCCTCCAGTGCCACTTCAATAAGATTGTGACTGTCCTCAGGAGCCACCACGGAGCCATTGGACAACTTCTTCCCAAACAAGCTGCACGTGGAAGGGGACTTCTTAAGGTCAGCGATCTCTCTCCCACACACAGCCAGCAGGCAGCCGTTTGTGGCAGAAACCACCACGCTGTTCTGTCTGCGCATTTTGCCGTTGGGGTAGTCAGAGTGACGCTTGTCAAGGTCAAAGTCTTGGGCGCTCTCGGTGGACCCTGACCGTAGCTGGAAAGCACAGCAGTGGATGTCCACCTCTACCTCTAACTTGCTGCCATTGGAGATGACCCCCTCAAGTGGAGCCTCATCGTCACTGTCCAAGCCGTTGTCGGACTGGTTACTTGAGAACGTAGCACAGGAGGGCTGACGCTGGAATAGGCCCGGGTGGGTTCCTGAACCACCTGAGCCTGGCACCATGATCCCACACAGCGTAGTGGCAGGGTGTAGGCTGCACCGTCTCTCTGGGCGGGGTGCGGGCCCAGATGATTGGTGCTCGTCTGAAGCGGTGGACCCCGCCTCACTGCCCACCTCTGAGGCTGACGTCTCACTGCTGAACTCAGAGACAATACCACTGCTGGATGAAAGGATGGCTGGTTCACTGGGGCCCGGGGTCACGGTTACAGGCGCAGGGACCGGAGGGGCACCGCGGGGCTCAGTGGTGGAGACTGGCGGCTCACAGGTGCAGCTGTCCTCGCCGATATGCAGCGACACCACCACAGCCCCGATGTTGTCCTTGCAGCCATAGCTCTGGGCGAGTGTACACAGCTTCTTGGCAGCAGCACGTGGATCTCGCACAGCCTGCACGGTGCACACGGCCTCCTGGTAGGAGACCCACTCGAACAGAGCTCGATTACCCAGGATCAAGAACTCATCCTGGGAACAGAGCGGCTCAGTGTGCACCCAGGGCTTTGGAAGCACCCAGGGAGTCAGGTAAGAGCAGCCCAGCAGCCGAGAGCAGCATGTCACTCCACTCACTTTGTTATCCTATAAAACAGGAAGTGCAATTAGAGTCGTGAATCAATGTGAAGCTTCATAATAAAGTCTGCTATCTGCTGTCGGTCTCTACAATACCATCCGATAAACAAATTGAATACTGCACTGTCACTCTACTTATCATGACTTGCACTTTTTCTAACAGAAAATGGCATTTGCATATATAAACTGTATATACAACTTTCGTTAGTTGTGCTATATGAAATATACAGTTTATATCCATGTATATACCTACATTTATATATAATAGCATGGTATATTTGTTTGGTATACCGTATCTGACTTAATACGTAGTGAGGGTCTAATCTGCACATATATAGACAAATCTATCCAAATATCTCTACCAAATATAAACTTGCAGCTTAAGATGCTTGTGCATTCATCCTCTGCCATTGCACTCTCCTCAATAACATATTCAACATTTATTATTCTCTCTATAGACTTTTTATATTTCGATTTTTTTGTCTACCTCATTCTGACTTGTTCGCTGCTGTTACAAGTGAATGTCTTCAGTTTGTCTATCGATATAATTTATCTTATCATATCTTACATGTCTTTCAGAATATGAAGCTACACATTAGCATTTGATCAAATGTTATACATAAAGGCTCTGATGTAAACACACAAACATATGAGCTGTTCATTACCTCTGTAATTATGGCTTTACTGAGTTTAACTCTCTCCATCTCCTCAGTGCAGTTCTCCAAACTGTAAACCTTAGAGAGAGGTACGGGTCGGCCGCCCCGACACAGCACTGCCTGGCAGGTGCCCACGTTGGCCACAGTGAGGCTGAGGTAGCCTCCCGGATCTGAAGGCTTGTGGTGGAAGTAACACAACAAGGCAGAAGCACCCAGTTTCTGTCCAGCCATTCCTAGTTTCCTGTCCCAGTCCAAGAGAAACAAACTCTTAAAGTCACCAGTTACAGCCTCACACAGCAGCGACTGCAGTTTCTTGGTACAAAATGGTTTAATGAAGATTAACTAAAAACCCTTCTTACCTGTGTGAGGTGAGGAAAGTGTTGCACATGTACACATTGTCGATACTGGAGTGCTGAAGCTCCTCACACAGCACATCTCCCATGGTGCACTGCAGCAGCCGAGGCACTTCCTCATTGCGGTCTCCATCGAAGATACCGTAACATGCCTCCACCCCGTCTCCAAACCGGTCGACAGTCAGCACAGACACACACAACCTGTCGCCAAAGGAATATCCACTTTAACAAATAGACCTTACACTCAGAGATAAACGCTTCAGCATGCAACACTGCTCCTCCGGGTCAAGGGGGTGACAGCTGATATAAGACGCTGCTGTCAGGGCCCCTGTGGTGCCCATGAGCCTGGAGGAGCAGCCGGGCTCTCAGCACTAGCACAAGCATTGAATTGCATTAAATCCAACAGAATTATTAGGCCCCACTGCACCAACTAGGCTTTAAAAAGATCCAATGACTGTCCTGATGCCAGAGCTATGTAGGTGCCTGTCAATGATTCAGATACTGACTCAGTTGTAGACATCTGCTCTGTGTTTCTATGGGAACTTCCAGATAGAGATCTATACATTAAATCAACGCACAAAAACATTTTGTCAAGAGTTATTATATATTTGACAAAATAATTACAGGGTAACAGACCCCATGTAGACAAGAAAGACACTGAATGAATAGTCAAGTGTCTTAATTTAGGGGATATCAAATGATTTACTTGTACACGGCATTTACTTCATATATGTAGCTCTATATGTTCACAAGTAAACAAATAAAACACACAGGAACCCAAAGCAGTGCTCACTTGTTTCTTTGACCGCTCATTTCAGAATAACCATGGTTCCAGGGAGTGGGGGCACTCATTGAGTCCCCTGCTGTCGTGGTGGGCTTCTGGTCTAATTTGAGGGTTGTGATGTGACTGAAAAAGGAGAAAGAATACAATAGAAGGATGAATGGAATGGATGCACAACATACATACACAATACATGTTTCACTTCAAGAATTACCCCATATACTCCAAGTAGGTCTATAGACAACTGCACAATCTGAAACCAATGTGTGTGTTCTTAATTTTCTACTGACATTTTCAGGAAGTAATTTCCAATCATTTTTTTTTAACGGGGTCAGGGTTTTGTTACTCACCTGAAGAGGTTGAGGGTTTTGTGTTCCAACATCAGGCTGTTGTTGCCCGTCAGGTCGAGATCCTGCAGAGTAGCAGGCATCGAGTCGGGCAACTGGATCTCAGTCAGCTCATTACAGCTCAGATCCACCAGCTAGACATGTTTTTCAAAGACACATTAGCTGAAACAGGCTAAACGTGATCATAAACTAAACAAGTCAGGCTGGGGGGAAAAAACTGACCTTGATCTCAGGCAGGTTGAGGATCTCTGG
Source organism: Pleuronectes platessa (assembly GCF_947347685.1). Classification (NCBI taxonomy): domain Eukaryota; kingdom Metazoa; phylum Chordata; class Actinopteri; order Pleuronectiformes; family Pleuronectidae; genus Pleuronectes; species Pleuronectes platessa. The sequence goes on from NC_070626.1 coordinate 19,211,937, forward strand.
GAAGACAGTAATGTGGTTGGAGTGTGCGATGAGGGTGTGCAGTCTCTTACAGCTGGACACAGTGGAGGGGATCGTCTTCAGCTTGTTGCCACTCAGGTCGAGCTCCTCCAGCAGCTCCAGCTTACTCAACTTGCTAAAGACAGACAAACATTAGAGGGACAAACGCCAGTGAGTGGAAACGAGTCAAAATACTTACAATACCATCACCTCACTGGGTACAACCACATGACACTCTACAAGGGCTTAATGCTAGATTAAACATACAGTAAGTGAACTATGGCAGAAACACATAACAGAAAATCATGATGCCAAATAAGCGATCGAATCAAACGTGATAAGTTAAGGGACAAAAGAAACAATGAAATATAATGAATTGTTCCATGAATTTGAGAAAACGATAAACAGAATAAAACAACAAAAAAACACACTATTTTTTTTTGTGTATTACAAGACAAACACTTTATTTAAATTATTGACTATCATGAGATCAAAAGCAACAAACCTGGCAGGGAAGGAGAGCATCTGGTTGTAGGCGATGTGAAGGACCCGCAGGTTCTGGTGTCCAACCAGCAGAGCACCACAGTTCTCATTCAGATTATTCCCCGTCAGGTAGAGCTCCTGGAGCGTGCTGAGGCTCTCCTCTGATTGGCTGCTAGGAGGAATGCTTTCCAGGGCATTGGCTGACGCATTTAAGAATTTCAGGCTGCGAGGGAAGACAAATAACAATAGAGAATGACAAAAGCTACAGTAGAGAACATCGACAGCGTTTCATCCAACACTGTATCCAGCCGTTCCTCTCTTGTTGGGAGTTAAAGACAAAAATTCGGGATCCCAAATTCTGTTTCTCAGTTGTCATTTCAGAGTCGGGAGGAGCAGCTCATTTGGTCAAAAGGCCGGGTACATCCTGGACAGATCAACAACTATCCCAGAACTGACACATAGAGACAAACAATCATTCAATTTATAGTATATATAGTGTATAGTCTTTGGACTATCAGCGGAAACCCATTCAGACACATGGAGAACATGTAAATTCCACACAGAAAGGACCTGGCCAGCCAGAAACCTCCTGTGAGACTACCACTGCCCGTTTTCCCCTCTCTGAATCCATTTTTAATCATCCAGGACAAAGTGTGTACAAATAGATTAATCGCTGGATGTAAGTGAAGCTGACCTCCGCTCCAGCAGTGAAAAGGATAGAAGACAGATAGTTTTGTTGGTGGGAGAGGATACTCTTAAGAAGTATGCACATAGGCCTGCGTAGAGTACGGACAGTAATTTGAGCTTCGGTGGTGCTTGTGCTGTTGTTAGGTTACTGCCTGTGTGTTCACATACTGAACAATAATAAAACTTGTCCTTCAGGCCCGTGAAAAAGTGAATCGTATCCCGCTGTTGCTTTAAAACAAAGTCAGGCCTCGCAGTGATATCTCTGCAGCCTTCGAAAAACTGTTGACGTCACCCTGTGTCTTCACAAGTATGAATATGATAACCCTGGTTTCTGAAGCCACACTCGTACTGTTTTCATCAGTCCTGAGTGTAGCCGCTCACTCTCGTAAGCTGCACAGCTCTTGGAAGGAGGATATCAGGAAACCCATCATGCTCAGAACAGTTACTGCCATTAGGTCCCTGCTTTAGAGACGGTAAAGCACATTTGAGCTTCTGAACTGCTAATGGGTGTTAAGTGATTTACCGCACAGGAAATTGGAGCGCAAGCGAGGCTCCAGTTACGGTCTCAAATGCGCCGCTGATTTGACCACAATCCCTACATAGATACTGTACATACAATCTTTACTTCATTATGTTAGAGATGAAATATACAATCTATACTTTATACTTCCAAAACAGTCAGCTGCGATGAATATTCAGCTATAACAGAGCAGGTAATACAGTACAAGTAAAAGTTTCAAAGCAGAGGAACGAGCTGAGAACGGACTGAGAGTAATGGCATAAAAAGAGTTGAGGACAGAACAGAAAAGAAAAACACAAAGAGAAAAGGTAGAAAAGGGGTTGGGGGCACTCACTTTAAGGCTTTGTAAAAGAGACTCTCAGGGAGTTCAGCCAGCTTGTTGTGCTGGAGGTCCAGGGCTTCCAGAGGGACGTGGTCAAGTAGGTCAGGCACTCTCTGCAAACGATTGTTCCCCGCCAGCAGCTTTCTCAAACTCAAGCTGTTGAGCAGTCTGTCCGAGGCCAGAGGAGACATTAGAGAGCAGGATTAGGACAAGAACAAAAAGGCAAAGAACCAAAGTATATCTTCTCCCGGAGCAGACTTGACCACTGTGAAGCAGAGGATGGATTCATCAAACAGGGCAAGACATGCTAACTAATCCATCAAAGACCTTTGCAGCTTGGCTATCCAAACAGACCAACACAGCAGCCTTTTCTTCTCTCCTCAAACCATCTCAGAAGTCATGAGGTGGAACAGTGCAGAGAGGAATCTTATCTCATTTGCAAGAGCTTCTCACATGTCTTATTCAAATGCCAGTGCCTCGGCTGAGAGCTGGCAGTTAGTGATGGCCAGTCTGAGCCAAGCACTACAGCAGGCCACGTTCTACTGCTGCGACCAGAAGACAGATACTGCTTTTCACAAATTGACTGATAAGTGCTGGTTGTTGTCCCTTGTTCTTTCCACGATTCCACCACCATCACAAAATCTTCAACTGGGCATCGTGAAAGGCAGTTTGGCATTAGCGTGAGATATGAAAAAGCCTGACCATGTGTACTGAGACTCCCGATCTCTTATTTCTGCATGGTGTAGCCAGCTGTTTGGTTCACAAGGCTGAATGAATTCATGTTACACAACATAAGAAATAGGGCAGAGCAGAGAAGGGTCAGGAATAGTGAGAGAAAAGGCCAATAACCTGGAAGGAAGCTCCGACAGGAGGTTGTGTGTGAGGTCCAGCATCTCAATTTTCCTGCAGTCACACACCCAGTCCGGAAGGTACTCCAAAAGGTTCCTGTCTCAACACACACACACGCACACACACACACAAAAGCGCACACACACATACAGATACACACACAAACCTCAAACTGAGCAGAGTTGACATCTTGAATTCCACTGTACAGATAAGCAAACAATGTTGATATTACAGTAAATAGGAGGCAAATCTAATATTTTCCAGGTAACATTATTCTAATTTTAAATGATGGGATTCCGTATGTTCACAAAATCATGGGAAGTTTAATGGAAAAAGGAAATTCTACAGATATTTTCTACACCTGGCATCTGGTACAAAAGCAGCTTGAGGCAGACATACACATAATGAGCACTGACATACTGGGGCATCAGTAAACCTACAGTCACCCAGCTTTGAATACATATAATAAAATAAAGCAGCCTTTAATTCTATGTATAAGGCAAACGTGTATACCAAGTCATCCATTCTCAATTTGAGAGGAGGACTGAGGGTCATCATTGATTATTATTATTATATTGTAGACGGGCTTGTTCTTCTCCTTCAACACTTCTTAAGAGTTTAGCTATCAATTATACAATTAATCATTCAAATTTGGCTACACCATCTTTTACCCCTACTAGAATAAACTCCCTATATTAAAGCACAGAACTTCTGTTCTAGAAACAGATTATTCCCAACCAGAACTCACTGTGATAGCTCCATGTGTGTCAGCTGGTTAGGGACTGGATAGATGTTGACTGTGGTGAGGCCTGTGGACAGAATAAAAGTGCAATCAGCAGCTCAACATCTGGACCATTTGTTTTTAAGTGTGTGTGTGTTTATGAGATGCACGCATCACTGGGGAGAAAGGCCTGAAACACACAGTCAAACAAACAGTCGGGCCATAACAGCGGCGAGTTGCCGCTCATGTCGGACTCACGGTTGCTGCTGGCGTGAAGCATGCGCAGTGTGGAACCGCTGAGTGTGAGTGTCACCAGCTGGTTGCGCTGGCAGTGCAGAGTCTCCAGGCTGCAGATGGAGCTCAGGTCTAACGTGGCCAAGCAGTTGTCCCGTAGGTCCAGCTGTGTCACCTGGCTCGCCGCGTCTGGACTCTCACTCTTCACCCAGCGCAGCCCATTCAGCCTGGATTAACAGAGGAGAGCACAAGGGATTAGATATCATCGGTTATCACGGCAGGAGCAGAGGTGATCGCCTTTGTACGGAAAGTTAAGGTGACATCTAACAAAGGTTTCAGTGCAGGAAGTCTACTCTGCAAACTGTATTTCTGTTGACAAATTGAACCATCTTCAGTGACAAATAGTCTGAATACATGACTGGGAAGCAAATACAACTTCTGTTTACTCTAATAAATGCACTGTTTTCTAAAATTCCAGTGTGAACATATGAGTAACACATATTTCTAGTTGACCATGCACAGTCATAAAATTAATTTCACTGAATTACCTTAGAGCAATTTTTAATCTGCATATATCATCTTGTTTTCAGTACCCAGAAGCAATAACACACATTTCTTTGCATAATTACTGTCAGAAAACTCCACAAACTCTGTTATACTAGAGTTAATGTGAATTTGAAAATAAAGAATAACTCATTTAATGCTAATTACACACATTAGTACCTCAGGTGTGAAAATCTATTTGTGGCGTGGAAGATTTTGTGTGTATGTGTTTTTTTTAATGACAGATGCAAATCCTATGTTTCACTGGGGGAAGCTTGTTTTAAAATTTCATTTCAGATTTGACTATTCAGCTCTAACAAAGAGTGTGAGTTTATGACTGTGCTCCACTGTGAGATCCAAGCTCTCCTTGACCTCATTCATCCAGTTAATAAACAACAATTTCTCTTTTTATGAGAGCTGCCAGCCCACTAATCCACCACAGACGCACCTTGCCCTCACAAATATCGCCTGCCACTGCCAAACCACAACTCCACTCCTGGGGTTGAGTTACTAGCTGGCAGTGGGCGGAGCAGCCATAGCTGTTCTGATCTTCCCACTGGTGGAGAAAAATCAATGACCAAAGCTTTTCCCTCCATCATGACCTACCACAGAGGTTCCCTTGAGCAAGACACTTAGCCCCCAGCTGTTCCTATGGAGCTGCTACCAAGCCAACAACCGCATATGACCGAAGGGCAGCCTCCAGGTGGGAGCATAGGTGTGAATCAAGGTAACGCAGAAAATAAAACCCATTTGGGATCAGCAAACCTGGCATCTACCAATACCAGTAAAAAGGAGAATGTGACAGGAGTGGTGGGGTACGTGACTGCGATCAGTGTGTTTGTGTGGGAGAGAGAGGTAGAGCGAGGCAAAGGGAGCTGTCCTCCTGTTCTTTTTGATTCGTTGGGTTTCACCGTTTAAAAATAAACTAGATCCCGAGATGTAGTTAGCAGCATTAACTACAGGGTTCATACACATTTTGACCAATGGATTTCCATTACTTTTTAATAACTTTAAACCAAATTTCCATGACGGAACATTTTGTGAAATCTCGGTATATACGCGAAAAAGTGACAAAATGTCGCAGTCAAACTAACAATGAGAATTCCAAGGCATAAAGTATACCTTAAATGACACAAACCCAAGTATGCCTGCTTATATTTTGAGCATATTTCTTTAAAAGCATACGAATTATTTAAAACTCAGCGTAAATGAACGACATGAAAATATGAATATAACAAATTTCCATGACTTTTCCAAAACTTTTGACAGATTATTTTTTTCCATGACTTTTCCAGGCCTGGAAAAACCCATTTTAAAAACCCATGACTTTTCCAGGTTTTCCATGACCGTACAAACCCTGTAACTATCAGATGCTCATCTACACACACAAGTTATTTATGTGCACACACGGCCCTCTCTCTGGTAGGGGATGTGGAGATCGCTGAGAGGAGATATCAGAATCTACAGGTTATCAATGAGGATGGAATTTGGGGCAATTTTGGTTTGAAGAGGACAGCATCTCCCCTTACCACCTTCGTCACCTCTTGACTCCCAGCGGTGAAGGCTGTCAGTGACAGTTTCAACTCATCATCGCTCCAAGAAAATAAATCCATCACCGTACTTTTCACCCTAGTTGTTTCTCAAAGGTATTATTTTCTGTATCAAGGCAACCGACTGCAGAGTAGACACCAACTGCTTCCTGTTTACACCAACATGCACGGTGCAAGTGATCGGTGACGTGTTTTCGGATGTGATAGCATGGACAGGGTTTATTACTGATACAGAGCTTAAACGCCTGTGTAGACAGATATAGTTTAATGATATATTGGAATGTTGAGAGAAAAGAAGGATCAGAAGATTAGAAAAGAGAGCGACAGAGAGACTATGAACTATGCAGAGGTTGGGAGCTGTGTGTCTCGGGGCCGGGCCTCACCGGAGGTCGATGTTTTTCAGGTTGCTCATTATGGCCAGAGTACACAGCTCCAGAGTCTCCACTCTGTTCCCAGCCATGGCCAACTTGTCCACTGCACTCAGCCGCTCCAGCACAGCAGGGATGTGGGAGAAGTTGTTGAAGGAGAGCCCCAGGCTGTTGAGCTGGGACAGGTCACCCAGCTCCTCGGGCAGGGAGCTGAGGTGGTTTCCATCCAAAGACAGAGTCTGCAGGCTACGAGACAAAAGGTCAAAACAGTCATGTTTTATTTACTTTTACTTCAAAGAGTGGACAAAATATCCTCTTTGTGGATACAGTCATTATCTGCAGGGAAACAGCCGACATCAAGTGGATACACAGCATGAAAATGTGAGCGATTTAGCATCCTGACTTCATCTGATTGCATAACCCAATTTATTCTTTCACTCACTCTATCAAAAAAACGTAAGGACATGAATTATATCCAAAAAAGAATCTGACAGAACTAAATTTGAGTTCAAGATCACAAAATATTGAAATCAAAAATATGATATTTTTAGAAAATAAGTTAGAGCGTTAAAATGTTGATACCGAAGAATTTATTATCTTCCTTAATTCTGAGAGAACACAGATCATTTTAAATATTTTTTTTCATGGTTGTTTCTCGTATGGTTTGTTTTTACTCGAATACTGGATTTTTGAGAGGTAAGATAATAAAGAAAAATGAAAATTTGCTAAATTATAATCAAATGATCATTATGTTGTAATTAAGTATGTTCACATTTTCTGCTTAACGCAACTGTTCGGAATCTGTGTGACTGTATAGTTTCACATTTAAAACTCTCATTATGTCTTCTAAAGGTGGCAACAATTGCAATGAATGCAATGTTTCACTGTGTGTCTTTCTTTAGGATCAACCCCTATGGCATCTATTGGTTCAGTTTTACATGTGCTGCTATAGTAACTTATCTAAATCGTGAAGTGTGTACCCTTTGTAGATCTGTATCCCAACACATCTATAGTTTACTGTGTAAAGTCTGCAGTGTGTACATGGTGAATGTGTCTCACTGTGTCGCACCTTTGAAGGTTTCCTATCTGTACTGGGACCACATGGAGGTTATTGCAGGAGAGGTTGAGCTCGGTCAGGGTGAGGATCTCACACGCACATTCAGGGAACACACCCAGACGGTTGTGAGACAAGTTCAGACTCTTCAGCTGGGAAAACCTACACAAAGACAGAGCAGCATGGAGGACCATGAGCATTTACAGGGTGAAGGCAAAGAAATCTGCAAAAACAAGGAACATCAACTTTTTTGGTTTTGTTTATTAAGGTTTGCTGCTAATTTCGTTTTTGAGAAATAACATAACAGCTGTGTTATAACAGTGAATGACGGCCAAAGCAGTGTAATGATTGTGGAAACGATTTCCCACAATCTGGAAACACTTTATTGTGATGTAGCATTGTCCTTGTGTCAAAGAAAATGTGCATTTACAAAATGCAAAGCACTTTCTTTAACCTAACAACAACCAAAGGCTGCTTTCTGGACTGTGGGAGTTTTGTGCTGTTATTTGTGCTTCAGGCTTGCACCATGTTATTAAGACACTTAAAAAAAAAGCAGCAGGCAAGAAATGAGAGTTCACAATGGAAAAAGTATTAAAATTACCCCCAGCGGTGCCTAAGTATTACTAGCAAATGATGGTTCTAGATTTAGCCAGTCGTACACTTTAGTGCCTCTAAGCCAACAAGAGGATCGGAAGCACACTGCTGATGTGTGTTTGTTCATCCATAAAATGTATTGTCACACCTGAGGTCTCAGCTGTTTCAAATGGGAACACAACCCAGTTCAGATGTGTGTAGCATGCAGGAATGAGGTGATGAATGCGGTGGTGCAGTGTGTGTGCACTAGTCAGTCAGATCATCCATATTAATATCATATTCCTCTTGTTATCTCAGGGGCTGTGAGTTGTGGAAGTGGCTACCATGAATCACAGCACTTTTCAAAGAGCAAACCATGTCCTTTAATTCATGCTTCCTCTTACTAAATATGCAGACAAGCAGGAGGCAGCAACAGAGGGGTGCAAGACAGTTAGGTGTAAATCTTCTTCTTAGCAAGTTGCAGAATAGGTTCTGACATCATGTTATATTTTCAGCAAAACAAAACACACACACATACACACACCCAGCCGAGCTCGACAGCTGGAGGGATACAACGGGGACTGGAGGGGTTGGAGGTGATAAGCACTTAATCCGTCTGCTGATGAATCCTAATTTCCAGTGCAGAACTAGACATGAAGCTGAATTGTTGTGTGGAACTCATTTCCTCAAATGAGAAGAGATCATAAGCTGTGTGATGAGCCTTGGTGGCCTGGTGCTGCACAAAGAGCCTTTCAAAAAGCATGTCATGGTGCAACACTGAAACAGCTGAAACCTGGTGATCATATCTGTGGAGAACCTGCAGTGATACAGTAGCACTCTTTAAGAGCTCGAGAGCATATGCTTACATTATCAGTGCAGGAAATGCAACAATAGATAAGCTGGGGCCAAAATGAAAGAGGTCTGGAGATATCACAAAACATGGGATAAAACTGCACTGACTTAATGAACAAATGCAATAATAACTATCTGCATAGCTCAGGCAAAGTTTGACTGGTTTGATTGATGACAGCACAGTATCAGCTCCAGAGCAGCACCTGAAAACGCGTTAAGAATTTTCTCTTGAGCAAAAACCTATTTCAGTATCACAAACCCTGTTGGCCTCAAGAAGGAGATTCAGTGATTCTGATGTTCTCGGGCTGAAGGACAACTTCCTTTGTTCCATTATGTCATGACGGTGTGATTACCTGGGGAGGTTGAGCAGCCCTCCAGGCCCCTGCAGGCTCATGAAGTTGTGTCGCAGGTTGAGGTGGGTGATGTCCTGACTGTAGAACAGATACTCAGGCACTGCTTCCAGACTGTAGCAGGAGAGATCCACCATGCTGACTGTCTGAGACACCACCTACACACACACACACACACACAGTGAGTTACGAGGCTTTAAGTGCACAAAGATACTACTCTCATTTACTGTTTTGTGTGTCAGCATCACATCCTCCATATCATAACATCGCAGAAATCCTGCAGGTTGACTGATGAGTGCACATGTCCTGTAAACGTCTTTGGAGATGAGTGTTGCAACAGTGCATGTAGAGCAAATCACAATTAAGATGGTACCCTGGTGGTATAGCTGCAGGATTATAAATGCATACACTATTTTCTTAACTGGTGCAACAAAATATGACTTAAAAGATATTCCCAAAACTAAGAGCTATGGCACTCAAGGTGACTTTGGCTTACAGCTGCAGCTTTAATAAACAGTTAACCATTAGCTATGCTATCAGTGTAAGACCCAATCAAATCCAATCAAGGAGGACCGCGACACTCATTTCCTTCTTTACCTTTGACCAACACAGGCAAGAACCACACTAACACCACGTGCCTTGTGGTGAACTCCAACCCGACATACACCAGTAGTTTCCACTGCTTAAAGAGTCTTTATCTCAAGTGAGTGGAAATGAAGGAGAGTGAGAGCAATTGCACTTGCATTGAGATTCCAGCATAAATCATCAGTTGTTTTTTTTTAAACAGTTTTTTGAGAGGACTTGATATGAGGTCATGGTCATTTTGAAGGCTTTAGTTTGTCTTGTTGTTGATTAGTACCGTGTTAGGCCTGAACAATAATAAAAAAAAAAAAAATGCAGGGTGCACAATGTTCTCGCGTTGGGCCGCAGTAACATGTGCGATTGTGCTTGTTGTGGCACAGTTCAAGTCTCAGATACGACTGCGTGAGAACAGTCTCCTCCACTAACTACAGGACTGCTCACTGTGCAGCAACGCAGAAAATGGAACTGCCGCTCAGCAGAGCGTGACATCACATCACTGCTTTAGAGACGACACAGACTAAATCCGCTCATCTCCCACAACAACCACTGAACTGCCCGCCACTTTAAAAATCATCTCCTCTTTAAAAGGAGTTATTAAGTGAGGTTGAGAGTGGGCGATGGACACAGGCTGATGGAGAAGAGGGAGAAGGAAATCAGGACAGATATGCGGTTTTGGATGATTTGCATTGTAATTAAACAATGTTCAGTTGGAAGGGGATTAAATGGCTCTAATGGAGGTTCAGCGATACTCCAGTCTACACCTACAACAGTGCTGCTCCCTGCAGAGCCAAGGAGCCAGGGCAGTCATGTTTTGTGTGATTAATAAACTTGAACAATTAGCACCATTCACCAGCATTCCTGTCTGCCTAGTGATGTGTATTCTGGTTCATATACTGTCAGGGTTTGGGATTTTATTGACAATCCTTACAAATATCTGGACGGCACAGTGACGCGGGGTTACGACTGAGGCCTTGAAGCACCATCTTCCTCCCACAGTCCAAAACCATTAAGATTGGTTTTCGGTTGATTGGAGACTCTAAATTGTCCATATGTGTGAATGGTTGTTATTCCCTGTATGTTGGTCCTTTGATAGGGTTAGGGTTATGGTGGGTTAGGGTTAGGGTTGGGGGGTTATGGTGAACTGTGCCCCACCTCTCACCCAATGTCCGCCGGGATTGGCTCCAGCCCCGCCCAACCCTCAAAGGGTAAGCAGTAAAGATAATGGATGGACAGATGGACTTAAAAATAGCACTGTTCACAAACCGCTCAACTGGCCACTTGAGTCATTTCATCTAGGTTATCAAGTCCGGTCAGTGAGTACTTGATTGACACCTCCTGTCCTGTTTGTTGTCACGCTGAAAATCGCATGATGAGGCCACTGACAGAAACATTGAAAAGATGAAGCAGTAGTTCAGCCTTCTCTTTGCAGTTTGACCTTTTAAACACTGAGGAGGATGTCATGTCGTCCATGGTTCCTTGAAAATGAGTTGAGACAATACACATCCTTCACTGGATTACTTACCAACACACACGCTGATGTGTAGTTAGGTCGGAATGAATTTCACACGTTCTGATTTCCTATAAATATAAATGCTGATATGCTGCTCTATATAATGTATCTCTACGCTCCAGTATTCAGCCTCATCCTTCATGCTCATTTTGCAGGCACAAATGCACTTGCTGATTTGCTCTCTTTCTCTCTTAAACACACACACACACACACACACACACACACACACATGCATGCACACACACGCTCACAATTTATGCAATGTAGCATAAACAGTGGCCCAAATCCACCAAAAACCTTCATCAGTCATAATCCCCAGTCTCCATAGAAACCTCTCAGAAGAGTCGCAGCCTTAACAGAGCGTGCTTACAGGCAACTCTAACCCAGTAACCCATACCACCATGGTAGAGAGAGATCCTGGATTTAGCATGAATCAGCAACTAATTGAATTTTCTTTTTTTATGTTGGCTCACTCCTTCCACAGCGAACTCTACGTCGGCTCTGCCTCAGCGGAGCCGCTCATAGAGGCCGCTCGGCTACAGGAAGGAGCTGCAGCCCAACGGCCAATGATTAGGATTTTAGAGACAAAGCGAGCTAAGCAGAAGAGACACAGAGACGCTGAAGACCTGGCAAAACGATCTGAAAGACACAAAATACGACACAAATACACTTACACAATTGTGTCATTTAGAATCTTCTAATCTACAGTGACATGTACTGTTGAATAAAAACATTACTGATGAGGAGGAAACATTTTTTAAAGATAAACTGTGTGACTACAGGGGAGAGTTTATCTCTGGGGAGCCAATCAGATGCACCCAGACAAGCGGTTTCTGATTGGACGACTCACAAGGCAGGAGGCAACTGTGCTCCCAGCATCTGATCTGTGATTAAGTACAACAAGACCAGAGGGGCCGACTGGAAACAAACAAACTGTTGCTAAGAGAAAACACAGACAACAAACACACACACACAGGAACACACACACACTCTGTCTCCTGCTTACTTTGGACGCCTGTCGATGCCATCGCTGGTAGTCTGCCAGGGTGTCAAAATTGACAAAGTACGTCTGGGCCTGGGATCCAGCTGAGCTAAACATCAGACAGTGGAGCCTCCGTTTCACCTCCTCCACCTCAATACAAAGACAATACACAGAGTCAATGAGGAGCAGCTCTGAGAGAGACAGCACGAATGGAAGATGACCATTAGATAGATAGAGAGATAGATAAATAGATAGATGGATATACTGTATCAATCTATGTTGTTTCAATATTCATTAAGTTATTGTGGATGTGCTGAAATTGACATAAATATCAACTTTGACTGTACCGGTCACTGTCTCTCTCTCTTTCAGTGATTGAGATCCTAAATTGGCTAAAGGACCCCGAGAGAATATGTGCAAAACTGTTCAGTGCAGCTGTGTGATGATATTGTAGAAGAGTGTGAAGTTAACAGTGAAAAATCAGCCAATCGAGTGGAGTGAGTAAGCAGAATGTAACTTTGAAAATCACATCAGCACAGAAATTGAGGCTGCATCATTTTTGTAAAATTGTTTCATTATTCAATGTGTACACATATTTTTTCCTCCACGTTGGTCAGACTCATGATGGATGGATAAACATGATGGAAATTGTAGAACAAAACGTACAGACCTGGCCCCTACATTACCCACAATGCAACCCGATCGACAACAGTTAAGGTAGCCTCAAGCCACTAAGCTTAGGTAGTGCTGAGGAGTGGGCTTTAGAGGTCAGGTAACTTCCTCCCCCCCTCTTACTGATGCCCCACAGATTTTTTATCATTTTCAAATTTGTAGTTTTTCGCTCTAACCAAAACTGACTCAAGAAGAAGCTACGTCTGAATCCCCAAAACACTTTTAGGCCTTTTTTCCCTTATTCAAAGAATCAGCTTGGTTTAGATCTGGGATCCAATGTTTTCAACAAAATAGTTTTCAAAGATCAAGAGGTGAAAGTTTTTCATTAAAGCCAAACACTTGCTCTATTATCTACCCCTATAGGATTCAAGGTGATTAGTTAATTCAGCATCTGTTTATATAATGCTGTGCGGCCTAAACAGCCTAAAAGATTGTGGTGTGTTTCTTTGGATGACGTAGCTCCCCATGTGAAGTGCTGCATTATCTTTTTAACTCCATCCAGCTGTTCATCCCAGCTGTGTTGTTGTATGGGGAACTACACTGAAACATGGACCCTACCCCGGGGATAAGTGAAAGGTCAACACCTTATCAGTTTGTCTGAACGCCAAACTCTGATCTCTCACCTTCCCCCCCACCAGGGGTAAGATGTGCAACTTCCCAGTCAGGCTGTCTTTCACCGAGGCCACGATCAGACAGGTGCCACAGAGGATGACCTTCCGCTCCGCCCACTTGTGCAGCTGTGTCTTGCCCTTCCTGACGCTGAACACGCCTTTCAGCAGAGTGCGCTCCTGCTGGTCGGCGTTCACTGGATGCTCTAGAAGAAAAGAGTCCACATCCGGAGGTTAGTGTTGATGTACAGACACTGATCTAATTCTGAAGAACCCCCACCCCTCCTGTGATTAACACATTCAGCAAATCAATGGAAAATGTTTGGCAGTGGAGGATGAAGGGTTTCAGAGAATGAAGTCATGTAGAAACTCACAGGTCAGAATGATATCACCCATAGTGTAGTTGACTCATTAACGTAGTAATTCCAGGGACTGGTCTGACGTCAGTACTGAATGTGTTTGCTGCCCCATTATCTCATAAACTTTACATCTGGAAACATCTCACTGCTGAATAATTGGTTTGACCTGATAATGAGACGATTTATCCATTAAACTCCATTATTCAAAATCCAATCAATTAAAGCGACGTCAGAGCACTGCTGCTGGACAAGATATTTGGGTCATTTTGTTGCATAAAGCTCGACTCAGCTGTTTCACTATGAATCTAAAGTATTTCAATGCTTATCAGTGTCCAAACATTGAATTATTTGTGGCCACCATCCCCAAATGATATTCTATATTTATTTCATTCTGACATTCTATACATACATGATTCGCTCGGTCCTTCCTGCATGGCTCTGCTCTCTCCTTTAGTCCTCTACTCCTTCTCATCCCAAAAGACATCCAAATCCTAAATTAATCCAATGGTGACCGATTCAGAGATAAAAAACAAGAACAACAAAACCCTGAAAAGGGCAGACACTTGGATGACACCACAGGAGCAGTGTGGAGGCATGTTATGTTTCTTTTCTGTTGTTTTTTTACGTGGTCACCAGTTACTTTAATTCCCACCAACCCCCCATCAGCATAGTGGTGAGTGGATAATGAGGGAGTCTTCATTTTTTGGGTGAGCTATTACTTTAATAGCTCACCCAAAATGAAACGATGGCAACTTGCACAACACACAGCCACAGCTGGCCCAAGCTGAAGGACACACCCGGCATGAGCTGCTGTCTCTGCCAGTTTTCAAGTACACTCAGGTTAATGGCAGGTCGGATGAGCAGAAAGGAGACGCAGCCTCAACCTTGTGTCCTCTGTTGTTAAATTTTCCTCAGAACAGCCTCTGCTGCCTCCCACTCATTTGCAATCTGCTCTCTCTCTCTCCTCTCTCCCTCGATCTTGCTCTCTTCCCTTTCCCTTCACATCCAAATGAAACGAAAGCCGCCACATGTTTTTCTTCGATGGGGAAACTGACGATGAAGAAGCCAAGTGCTTCTCACAACAAACTGGCTCCCCCTGGCAGATCGATAAGAGCGGCTGATCCTTCAGTGTCCCCCGGACTCAGAGGGGAAATTAGAGACACTGGGTAGTATAGGGATATCTAAAAAAGGGAAACACCAGGACTGTTTGTCAATACTTCGAAATCAAGCAAAACACATAAAAATGTCAAGTACCAAAAGTTGGCATTGAATTCTTGTTCATACTCTTCTTTATTTAACCCCCCGAAAAACTTATTTTCACGATTTAACATGACCAGTTCTAGATGGTTATGTATTTGGGCAAAGGTCTGTTTATATTCCTCCATAATCAGCTATCAGATACCAAAACTCAAATGTTTTAATCACCCTTTCCTATGTATCATAGTGAAAATCTGAGGAGTCATCGTTAATACAGATTTTTAAACCCATTCAATGAATCCACACATACCTCCCATCTCCAGAATACAGCCGACAGCTGAAAAAAGTTATAATAAACCAAATATAATATATTCATTGAAACAAGTAATTATGCAAAGCGCTCGCCCACTGCTGCACGTCCATCAATAAACTCATCATCGCGCGCCCACTCGCATCGAGCAGACACAGGCCTACAGGATCCCCTCGCTGGCTTCACAGCACATCACCAGCAACAAGTCCACTCCACACCAAGCCTCGATAGGCTGTCCAAGGTCTTAAACACAGGATTCTACCACACAGTCGGATCCACCTCATCGATGAGCTGAACAGGTTCAATGCAAGAGACAGTTATTAAACAGCCCTAAAACCAGCTAGAAGTGATTTGGTTAAATAATTCCGACCTTAATCTACAAGCTATAAACTCTTTATATAATCGTTATACTAATGCATAGCTCATCATCGTGATGAGGTCTTCATGTTGACATTTGCTTCCCTTTGTACACGTATGTATGTGTTCTTCCTCTCATACAATTCAACCTTAGTTTCACCCGTCCACAAAACATTCCCTTCCTTCAGCTGTTGTTGAGTTGGTTCGCTTTCAATGTCAAGTGCCATGAGTCGGGGAAAAACATCTCCCAAGAGATAAATGGCACAAATCGGAAGCTAAATGGAAGGCCTGTTGCCCTCCTGCTATTTGACTGACTATTCGCTAATTTTCCAGGACAATTGTATAAGATAATACATTTTTTTATGTTCTACAGCATTAAATTGAACATCTAATGATGTTCATCTGCTGAGGAACATTGTTAAAAATCAATAAGGTAAAAATAGTTAGTGGGACAAAAAGGCTAAGGTAGCTTTTCAAAGATGTTTCTCTCATCTATTTTCCAAATATGTAATTCAGGAGAGAGAGTCAAGAACTTGTATGATACTGATTGTGCCTCCTGTGCAAAGACATTTTTCCTATGCACACAACAAATTGCCCTCCCATATCAATACAACCACTTGTCTGAAAACCAATAGCCCATTTATGTAAACAGGTCCCAGCCATAAAGAGCCAACTTCTAAAACAAACACAGACAATCCCTCAACGTCTACAGGGCTGTTAGTTGCTTGGGCAACAGCTTGCAAACTAAACCAAAGTCCAACGAGAGTGTGTAAACTTCCATCAAGTCTTCAGCAAACTGTAGCTGCTCTGCAGAAAACCAGCAGATCAATCCCATCCCACGGATGAGGAATATTGGTGACTGTTCCCAATGGCTCCAAAGGGGTTTAGTGACATGGCCGTAAATTATGGGTAAAAATGTTTTCTATAAATGTAGTGGGAATCTGAGGGAGAAGCCGGGTTACCTCCATTAAACGAATCCTCAAGCTGCGACAAATGTCCTCCTCGGTGAAGCTGCCAATCCACAGGGACAGTGTGACAAGTGACAGATCAGAGAGTTGGTAAACTTCATATCTCTCAAGTGTGGCAGCAGCTTTCGCTCGCCTGCCAACTGAGTGACATCCCGCTTCACAAGGCAATTCCAGACTAGCAACACGCCTGCGACAGGTCAAGTCCTGCTCCCTTTTCTTTGAAGAACGAAAGTGGACAGAGAAACAGAAGGAAGGATGGAAGGAATAAAGGAACTAAGAGTGATTTAAAGATGATGGAAAGTAAGAGAGGAAGTGAACTGAGGAACTTGAAGAGGGAGGAGGAGTAAAGAGGAATTGGTCAAATGGAAACAATTTGTCAAATAGATCATTACAGAAGAATAAAAATGAGGTCACTCTGTGTCTTTACATCTATAACGTAACTATGACGTGATATATTCATTAATCCATATCACTTCTGCTCTCTTCATACATAGAGCAGCAACGATTATTCGATTATCTCATGTTGACTAACAGAAAATCGATATGCAACTATTTTTCAAGCAAATATTTAATGGTTCCTTCTTTTTCATTTTTATGCTCTGATAAACTGTGATAATGACTTTGATTACGTTTTTTGATGAATTATAGACCTTATAAATTAATTGCGATAATAGTGTGCACCTGAATCGATTAATGTCAAAATGATAATATGAAGTAATTGTTGGTTGTAGCTCTAATTCAAATGATAGAGAAGTGTAGGTTATAATTCAGAATGGCCCTTGATCAGCTGCGTGGCGGCATGCATAATATATTTCACCCAAAATCCCTTTTCAAAGCACGTCTGTGCACTCAGTCAGTATCAAGACAGAGTTAGCACCACTCTGTTCAAAGTATCTGTTCCCCTGCAAACCACTTAAAAGTAAATGAACTCTTCAAAATGCTTCATTTAAAATGATTTGTCATTATACGGAGGATCAGGAAAATTACTTTTTCCCCCAAACTATAAAAAAAATATTTTATTTGTTTTTAATCACGTATTAGAGTATTTCAATTATTGCAACTGTTGAACACTCAGCTGAACACTCATCCCTGGATCCCAGAGCTTTAATGCATGCACAGGTCGGTAGCCGGTGTTAGCATGCAGTAGGGGGTCGGTGGATGGAGGCGGAACCATGGTCGGATTTGACTCAGAACAGCAAGGTCTTTTTGGCAACAAATTCAAATTCAACCCACCGCCCAGATGCCTCCCCTTGGTGGTCTGCGTCTACCTCCATTTGAAAAAACTCTTTGTGAGACTCGATACTGATATCAAATATGGAGAGCCTGCCCTGCGCAGAGCAACAGATGGAACACACAAAAGAGAAGACTGCTTGTGAATACAGATGATAGTAAAACAGACCATTAAAACGATGAATGTCTCTCAGCAGCAATGAACCATCTGACTTGAAAACTGACCAAGAGTCTGGAGACAGTCTGCCAGTTTGAAATGGCAAACAGGAAATCCTGCACAGAAACAGAACTCCATCACAAAAGCATCATCTTATGGAGGAGCTGGCAGGGAAACCACGGAGAGCCCTCTCTCTGCAGAGCTCCCTTGCTCGGGGCGATTCTGTGGGAACCCGGGTCTGAATAGAAAATTCATTTTTCTCCTACACTTCATTCTGACTGCTTCTCCACTTTTTTCATCCCTGTGAACCAATTCCTTCTCCCTCCTAAGCGTAAAATAAAGAAGCAAACTTGTGCTGGGTTATCCTGTTCCTCCAGGACATGATCATTACGATGAACCCCATGGCCTCCTAGTTTAAATCCTGACTCCGCCATCCATGTCATAACATCTTGGGACATCCAAATTCCTCATTTAGGTTTAATTTCCGCTGGTAAATCAGCACCGGCCAAATCAATAACTCATTAGGTGACTTCAGGCTGCTGGGAGATGACTTCCTTCTGCTCTGACACGGGGCCTGACATGAGCTGTGCACAGCAGCCTCAGCTCTCTGAGCTCAGAGACAAAGATGTAAGAGTGAGATCACCCAGGCAGAGGTGGACTGGGGCCCGGTGGACCAGCGCCAGCGCTTTCAGGAGGCCTGGTCTGTGCTGCAGCTGAATGGGCCGACACAGAGAAACCCTGGCCCTCAGGACTCTGCGGTTGTTTTCACTAGAAGAGTTTTTTGATTAAGTCGGCATTTGGAAGTGTTTACTCGTTTCGCCATGTTTGTTTTCATCTCATCGGTGCACCTCAGCAGGAGGGTGTTTGTATGGGAAGTAGGAGGGTGGAGAAAGTTCAAGATGAGTTTCCTGAGCAAACAAGAGGACGGTGAAGTTTTAATCAATTACCTGCTGTATTGCACTTTGAAACAGTGGAAGGCCTCGAGAGGAAAAGTCGAACTGGTTTGGGAATAAAGTGGTAGACGGAACACAAATATATAAAACAAAAGCATGGCCTCTATTAGCAAGTAGATCACTGACTTCTTATAATATAATACTTATAACCCTGTGCAGGTTCCTTAGCCAAACGATCCACACGGCTAGATTCTTATCAGCCTAAATGCAGAGCTGACACGCACAGTGCACCACCAGTCCATTCTCTAGCAGAAGCTGTAGCGAAATAAGGATTTTCCGTAAATCAGGGACCACAATTCACCCAAAGGGGCCAATTATACGTCCAAAATCCATTCACAGTGTCTGATTCAGTAAGGTGCACATTTAAGTCACTCCTTGTTAACTGTTAACTCAATAGCTTTTAACAAAGTCACAAATCATTGAATATATTTAGAAATTTGTTCCTTGTTCAGGCATATTGTGTTCTTCAAAAAAGCTTCCAAGATAAAAATGCACCACAACTTGTCATACTTATTGTTAGTATTGTTCATAAGTGACAATGGTTTATTAAAAAGGCTTCAGAGTCCGCCCCTGAGCAGACAAAGGCCTTCCTGAGGGGCCACAGTTTTCTTTTATCTCCTTACTGAGATCATTAAAACTGACATTTTCAAAAAACTGAAGGCTGTTGTTGTGTGTTTTTAACAATGCAAACAGAAGCTGAATGACTGATGAGCTCCTAAATAGGTAGTTCTATATACTGAGATAATACAAAACAAGCATAACAACAGGCAAACTACCAGTTCATTCTTCCCCAGTTCTTTGGGAATCAAACAGCCAAATCAAGTTGTCTACTTGGCGTTAGCTGGCTATTGAGAGTGTCTGAGAACCAGTCATGCTCCCGGTCCTCTTTTCCCATGAGTTGACAAAAAGAGGCAGGAAGTCTCCACGGAGCCCAGACTGCAGCCAATGTGGCCTGGCCACAGATAACAGCCAAGATCCGTTGTTATGTTGGCAAGAGGCAAACAACAGCTCCACTGGACACATACGAGCGAGGAATAAGACGGAGGTGAGCAAGCTTGAGATCTCACAACTAAACAAACACTCAGTTTTCTGACCCAGCAGGTATAAAGATGAAGCTGTGATACTAAAGAGTCAGTCTATAGTGAGAAAAAAACTCAATAGAAACTGAATACAAATTCATTTTCATTCAGTTTCCCAAGTACTGAGCAGCAAAAATGTGAGAGAACTCACAGTGTTATCAGATATATTACATTTATATACATCTTTCCACAGTCAGGGCCAGTGAATTTCAACACAGAGATTTGTGTTCAGTGTGTACGTCTATTTATTCCAGTTGGTTGTGTACTTTAAGTGAGGGGAATTACTTGTGAGCCCCTCAGACGATGTCAGTCTTCCTCTGGCACAGCAGCATGTGAGCAGCTCCTACCCAAAGCATGAGGAGTTCCACTGACTCAGCAGAAACATCAGTCAGTTAATTAAGTGAAAACACATCACACAACATCATTTCTACCCTTAATGGCCAATCCCTTAATTGCCGCTACTGTAAGAGTATCATTAGACCAACGCACAGTCTCACAGGAGAGCTGGAGACGTCTGTGGGCTGTAATAAGATACATCGAAGTCCTGTGCACAGCTCCTATAAGGACTAATGTCAGTGTCATCCAGAATTTTTCACATCCATTCTGTGACTGCATTAATAAATCCCTTTCATATATCACACCGACACATTTAATCACTCCAGTCCTGGGGTTATGGGAGAGTGTTGACAGTGGCGGATGAAAAGCAGCCCACATGGGGATGGAGAAACACCAGGATGAAGGATGGTCACTCACCATGAGGCCATGAGGGGAGAGTGTTTATAGTCCGGGCTATAATGAATATTACAGAATGGCCTAAGAAACACATTACTTTACACCTACTACTTTGCTGTTTGCCCAGAAAAAATACCCACTGCGTGCACAGTATGTTTTGAGGCCTTTAGGTCCCTTTTCAGAGGACGACATCGGGCTCCCAGTGAGCAGCATCAGATGGGGATGACTGGGGATGATAACCCCCGGGTGTACTCACCGCTGTAGAACCGGATCAAACAGCTGAGGTCGGAGTTGGCTGCTTCTTGCTGCACCCGAACAGGGTCTGCGTAGCCCATAGACGCCAGGTAGTCGTACAGAATCTGGAGCGGACGCTCGGAGGGGTCCAGCCTCCTGACGGACAAGAGAGAACAGAGAGGAGGTGTGATGATGACCACCACACAAAACGACAACACTAGTTTCTTATACGGGAAATACATGGAATGAAACATGACAATAAAGGTGAACAGTTTGAAGTTCATTAAAAGTAGCAGACAGTTTTTGATTTGCATGGGAGAAGAGTCCGGGTCAACGTTCACGTTCTGTTCTAATTATTCCACTTGTCCAACAGGCCTTTCACCCTTTATCTTGTTAGTAGTAATAATGTATTTGAGTTGGAAGTGATCAAGCTACAGGGGTCCCCGAACCCTACTGAGGTTAGGTGTGATCTTTCAGAACCAATCAGAGTGTTTTTCTGGTTCCTCATCATACAGAATGTAGAGCAGACACAAGCAGATCAGTTGAGATTCGTGTGCACGGTGGCTGGCTTCACTTTACGTGTCAGCGTGAGGAGCTTGGTGATTTGGCAGGCCCGTGGTATCAAGCAGCTAACCCCTCTGAGGAGAGACAGTTGAGATGTCAGGGAGCCTCTCTCTGGGAGACGCTCAGGGCATGACAAACAGCAGGGGAACCCCAGGACATGTCAGAGCAGAGGACGGATGTATCCCATTCCCCTCCCTTTACAGCACATCCCCCTGAGGACCACTAGGGCCTGCCACCTCTGAGGGACAACCCATGCAGTAGGTTCTCCCAGCTCTTTGGACCTGACTCAGGTCCTCCACAGTGTCCACATGTCTGCCATCACATTTGATCCTCTTCTGTGCTGAGAATCATGTCACATATTATTCAGAAATTCAGTCTCCAGTATCAATTTTACCTGGAATTCTAAGAGAAATAAAGCTGTAGACTGTGCAAGGAAACCTCTGACATTATTTTAACTATTAAGGGAGACCTGTCATGATAACAGATTATGTTGGATGATATATTATCCCGGAAATGGTTGTGATTGATGATATTATTCTAATTTATAATTTTATGATCATTTTAGAGATAATCCTGCAAGTCCACCCTCTCAAAGAGCAATGAACTTTGAATTCTTAGGAATATTCAGTCTGACTTTTGAATTTAAATATTAAAATAAAACAAATAAAATAAACCACACACAACCAAAGCAATAAATAAAAAGGACTCTCTGGCTCTGCCCAAAAAAATTGCTCTTGAATAAGTATGAAACATTTGGCTGAGGGTATATGTAACCAGCTCAGTCAACAGGATGGTTAAGATTTAGATGACAAACTTACGATCATGTATTTAGTTAATAATCAATGGTGTCAGATCATAGATCTGGATCTCCCCGGTCGAGTGCTGGCAGATTCAGGTCCTGATAGGAGTGTGGAGGGGGGACCCAGGAAACTCCAGCACGGTTCATACCAGCCGCTGCTTCTCCCCTGATCCTGAAGCAGCGGCACTGTACATTGGCAGACCGTAGTGGAAACTTTCCTTTAACAAAGTAACTTACCACTGGTTCATGTTTACGGGCTTTGCTCCTCTCATCTCTGCATCAGTGTGTGTCACTCTGTGTGAGTGAGTGTGGTGGGGGGGCTCTGGGGCCTATACGTTTCCATGAGTAGACTGTTTTAAATCCGCCTCTCTCCCAGTCTGAGGAGTCTGGCTGCTGGTATTTTATGATGGCCCATACAATGATGATTTAACACGGGGGGAAAAAGGGGGGGGGGGGCATATAGGCAAGTTCCACTGTCTCCAACAATAGTCTCAAAATGTGACTAAATGGTCGCAGCCTGGAGCCCTGCCATCCATCTTGGAGGCAATTAGGGCTCCCCGTGGAAGAGCGTGGGAAAACAAACGATTGTTTCTCTTCTCACCCGGTTGGCACTAAGAGTCTGATCTGGATAAGTGACTCAAAAATTTGTGAATGGGTGTTGTCCATCCACTCAGTAATTTAATCTTAAAAGGGAGTTTGTGTGACTGAAAATAAAAATGTTCCCATTGCAGGAGAGAAGCCAGACCAAGTCTTCCTGTAAGCAGCACATTACTACAAGCTATAAAAAGAAAATCACTAAAAACAGCTTCCATCCCTTCCATCACGTCCTTACTCACAAATCCTTCTTCAGCTCTCGTCTCCGGGCTGTCACCAGCTCTGTGTGCGTACTTGAAGAGTTCGAGGATATATTGTCAATCACAGTAACAAAACGTACCACACATGGACTTTACCCAGAGAGAAAATATCAAACTAGAGGTCAATTTAAGGTTAAACATAAATAGAGTTCTTGGAAGTGCATTTTCCATTGAGACACTAATACAATGCATTAAATGCAACCCTGACTTGTCTGTACTGTATTGCTTAAGAATGTAGACATTTCTTTTTCTGAACAGGAATCATTTTTCATCAGTTTTCTTCAGTCTCCGTTGGCCTGTTTTGGATGGAGAAGTCTTCTAATATTACATTTAAATCCACCTGATCATACTCCCAGACAGACTGCGATTTAAGCTCAGTGCTGCTCGAGTATATCCTGAACCAACGCAGCCTATTCACAGGCTTACCAGAAGCCTCTCACTTAATGCCGTTCTTCATCACTCTGCAGTGCCTACAGCTTTTAATCAACGAACTGTGGAATATGCTGTTGATTGATCATGACACACTGCAAAATCATTACCAATCTCCAGTCATGTGTCTGTGGCTCGACCTTCCAGCTACCGATGCTCACTGACGCAACCTCTTACAGGTCTCAGCCATAAATTCACCCACTGGCCTTATTGTTTCAAACCCACCTTTCAGGAGATTTTAAGATTTTGCCGCATCAATATCCCAGATCATTGGAAAAAAAAAAAACGGAGCAGACAGTGCGACTCACACAAAATACGCTGTGAGCCACTGCAATTTAAGCTATAGCGGTTTTGTTATTTTAGACTCTCCCGTCTAATATCTTGACGTTGGCTCTCTCCCAAAAGCAAAAAGGAGGAACGGACCAGATTCCGTGGTCACGGATCAGTGAACCAGCTTTTTATCCTTTCACTAATAATCAAGGGGTCATTGGTTATTTCTGTCTCCATATGTCTCCTCTCTGGCTGAGAGAGGCGTAGAGTCATGTTCCCTGAGGGTATCCTGGCTGCGACGCTCTGAGAGCATGGGATGTTAGGATAACTGCAGCCGGTCCCCGGCGCTGCGTTTTGCCCACTTTGCAAAACTCAAGCCTGTTCGTGGTGACATGTGGGATTCAGGGACAGGATATCAAGTTAATGCTATAGCCTGGTGTATTTCTTATATAACATAAATGAGAACAAGATGTGGATATTGACCGAGAAACAGAACTCTTCTAAATTGTTTTCGTTGGATGTCAGCGTATGTCATGGTTCCCGTCTCTGTCGTGTTTATTTGCCTGTCTAATGGAAGAGATCCGCTTTAATGAATGCAGCTGTCTAAACCTGCTGCGTAACAGCTCATGTTTCCCTCGCGCTATACACACACACACACACACACACACACACACACACACACACACACACACACACACACACACACACACACACACACACACACACACACACACACACACACACACACACACACACACACACACACACACACACACACACACACACAGCAGCTTTCTACACTTCATTTCTTATTTCTTTCACTTTCATTATTATACATTAAGCTGCAAGCTGCTAGCTGCTATGAGTGCACAGGAATACTGTATTGACTGCATGCAATGATGATGCTAATGCAGAGCTGCAGTTGATGGATACTGGATGCACGTGTTTTCCCATTAAGAGAAACTGATGCAGGTTTAACCCACATTACAGTGCTGCTCTAAAAAGGGCTGTAGGGTACAGATCTGCACCGAGGACACTTCAGATTCTGATTCTAAAGTTGGTCTCTAGGCAGCCATCTAACTTTTTATTATTATATGCCAAATTACTAGCATTGATCAGAATTATAAGATATGAAGCATAACTTATCTTAAACGACTCAACATGGTGTGTCCTTACCTGACAAGGTCTCCGTGCAGCTGAACATAAAGTCCCTTTCCGTCCCTCTGAGCGCACAGCTCCTCCACCGTGGTGCTGGTGGAGCAAAGCACCAACTGCAGGTCAGTCTGAGGGGCGGTGGAGGCCTGAGGGCCGGAGGCAGGAGGCTGAGGGTCCACGGTGGCGCCATAGAGACACACACAGCCCCGCTGGGTGTCCCCCTTCAGCCAGTCCCGTTCTCGTGACCCAAATCTGGTCTTTCTTGTCACGGGGCCACGACTCCCATTCCGCTTCATGTTGCGCTGATGACACAGAGAGAGGCATTTCAACAGAGACAGCCATGAGCATGTCTGACAGCCTAGAGAGCTTGAAGGGGGTTCAACATGTCCTCAGCACATCATCTGTGGTGGTAGTTGCATCTGTCCACAACTGGAATAACAACCTGGAGCAATAACTACCCTGTGGAATTAAGTGAATTTGAAACTGCCTGATTTGGTGCAGTGGTGTTTGGATTATGAAGGAGAACCTGTCCTTCAGTGTACCAGGACACAAATAATCAGTGTTTTATGATCACAATGTAGTCATCGGCAACTGTGCAACAAATACTTCCCGTCTTCTGCATCTCGATTGAATTTAAGGTGACGGTTGGGTCTTGGCCGTTGGCGGCCCATCGAGTGTCATTATAGCTTTTGTTTGAATTATTTTGTGAACCTTCTCCTCCCTGTTGCGAAAACTTTCACATTCCCTACTTAAAATCCGTCCGAACTGGAGCAGTGTCATTCCAGTTTGAGAAACAGAGGATGTGACAGTGCAGAGGTTACGAAGTTCCACGACTGTTGCATGAGCCGTGTGGCCACAGTTTGAGGGAACTGCCAGCTCCTGTCGAGGTGTATCTGAACTGAGCACTGGGCCTCAGTCGACGTCAGATGCAGCAGACAGCTGTGACCGTGTGTGAATGGGAAACAGGGTCACGCTGAATAAGAGCATGCATGTTCAACCAACCAAACCTTAATCAGGAAGAAGAAGAAAGATGCTGTGTATTTTCCTACCACCCTGAAGAAAACCAGGTTTGTTAATGGCTGCCCGGGCTCTGTTTCTCATTTGGCTGTGGAGGTCCCTCGTGGACTTATTGATCTGTGCAGTGTGTACGTAACTACAACACAAACTGCATCTGGATCATCCGCAAATCAACAGACATCGACATCTCTTATCATGAGGGAATTTCTTTTCTGCAAAACACTGGAGTCTTTTCTGTCTTTGTTAACAGGCAGAAAATAACAATAAATATCACTTTCCCCTTCACTGTTGACACTGACATGAATTATGGTTTCACAGCCAAAAACTATGAGCAGAAACACTGAATGGGGAAATCAGCATTTTAGTTATGGCCCTATGAGCTTGTTAACAGGGTGACCTATTTTACTTTATGACTTTCGATGTGCGTACACATTAAACTGAATTGCACAACTGAGATTTTGTGTGCGTGTGTGTGTGTGCGGTCCAGGTATTACGTGTATTGTGGGGACCTCAATCTTTTAACACAGTCACATTATGGTGGCAAAAAAGTCACCATGGAGTAAATCATTACACACAAGATTTTAAGGTTTAGTTTCAGGTTAAGGTCTTGATTAGGGTTAAGGTTAATGATCGAGTTAGATTATGGTTTGGTTAGGGTTAAGGGTCAGACAAGTAATGGTTGACGTTAGAGTAGGTCTCCAGACAAATCAATGTAATGCCGTATAATGTCCTCTGAAGTCATGGAGACACAACTGTGTGGTTATGTGGTTGTGTGTGTGTTTACTTTAGGGACTTGTATGTTACAAAATCATTTGTCTTGCCTTAAAATGTCATAGACAAATCGCTCAGAAGTGCAGGGCCTCGCAATGAAAGCTCTGACAACCTTCCCTGCGTGTGCGTATGTGTGTGCGTGTGTGTGTGTGTGTCTGCTACGTTCCTCACTGGATGACATCTCCAGATCAATCATCAACCATTGGAGATCATCAATCAGCTGATACACAGCACGTTACATAATACTAATGCGAAGATGCGTTTGAGTTCTGTTTGAATAAACCACCGCAGTGACAGTACAAAAAAAACACACAACATGGAGAAATGCTCCGGTGGGAACCAGCCGCTCGCTCCTCTCCACTCACCTTTAACACTCGGATCCCCGTCGCAGCCCCCGGACCACTGCGGCTGCCCCGACCCGCAGCCTGATCCAGCCCCGCCGGGTGGACCACCTTGTCCGGCTGCCTGTCTATGCAAGCCCCGCTCCCTCCCACGTCCCCTCCCTTCTTGATGGTGGCTGTTTGGGTGTTGTTAGTCGCGACGACCGCCGCGTTAACGTCCTCGTCCTCCATCGCCATGTCTCGTCCCTCCCGTCAGCAGCGGCCGCGAGCGAGAGGCGCGCTGCGGGTACGTGACTGGCAGATTCCCGCGGAGCAGCGAGGACTGGTCCGGGGTCGGTGCAGCGCCGCCATGTCCACGGTGACTGTGAGCGCTGTCAGCCGGGCCCGGGAGAGCCGATCGATGCACATGACGGGGGCGGGACCAGGGGGCTTGTCCGGCGGCCGCTGCCCCTTTTCTCACCGCGACAGACCCAAGTTCATGTCAGTCAGAAGTCCACCACGGTGACATCACGACGGGCCATCGTAGGGTGTGTCTACGGCCGATCACACGTTCTATCTCTATTAAAGGAATCGTTCACCCCGAAATGAAAACTCTCTCATTATCTATAGTCACCGCGATGGCGATGGAGGGGTGGTGGGAAGTGTTCGAGTCCACGAAACACTTCTGGAGTCTCAGGGGTAAACAGGGCTGCAGCCAAATCCAAAAGAATTCTTCAAACATCACATTCCTTCAAACTGCTTGTGTGGTGACATTCAAATCCAACTCGTAACATCGCATTTAACTCAAGTTTTAAGCCTAAAGGTGAATTTGAATGTTTGGCTGTCAGACACCTGGATGCCACCACACGAGCAGTATGAAGGCATGTTGTGTGTTTTCCAGTTTGAAGAAGTGGTCACCATTCACTTCAATTATATTTGATTTGGCTGCAAGGCTATTTACCCCTGAAACACCAACAGTGTTGTGTGGACACAAACACCCACCACTTGACTCAGGGAATTTTCATTTTTAGGTGAACTATCCCTTTAATGTTTTATTTGAATCTTTCACTGTATCACGTCAATATTGATAGACTAATATGTAGTGTCATTTTCTAAACCTTCAGTTAATTGCCACGTATTTGTCAAAATATTTCAAAAAGTGAATAAAAATCCAAAGCATTATTATTATGAATATTATAAATAAGGTCCACCTCCACTGACCCTTATGTCAACATATTTTTGTGAGATTTTATAAAGATTTAAAATTTGAACTTTTGCTATATTGCTTTTGATGACATTTCTACTTAAAATCATCAGGTAAATCTACTCTCTAGTATTAGTAGCTCGAATCTAAAGGGCTGCAGTTGATCTGGACTTATTGTCGACAAGTTTTTTATATATCAAGGACTTTATCAATATTTGTAAAAACATGAGTATTTGTTTTGTGTATATGAATTAAATCACAAGCACTCCAAGCAGCACGCTGATTCATACTTAACTTTATTTCTCAATACCTTTCTCAGTAAGAACCTTTGTGACGCTACTGGATGAAAACTAAGAGGCAGCTTTATTTGTTACGATAATGTGATTGATTGAAATCCATGATGTTGTTCATTTGTCATTTATCTAACCGTGCTTTATTATTCTATAAAATTCTCAATATATCTTAACTTACTGCCTCTTAATAATAAACGGCAATTTGTAAAAAAAGCTTTCAAAAGCTTTCATCATTATAGCTGAGTAGTGTGGCCTACATACAGAAAGTTGTCTATACAGTTAAGAGAAATAAAAAAATCAGTTGAACTAGGGGTGGGCAATTGTGATTAAATCTGTCACATTCATTTATATTGCAATACTTTGCATGTTCAGTAAAGTCAACTTAAGAACTTATGAACAAAACAATTTTCTAGCAAAAGCAGCAAATTGAAAACCACTTTAACACATTGATGCAAAACTCAGGTCAAATCCTGTTCTTTATAGTTAACTGATGTCATTCCAACTCATTTGGTGTAAATGGTATCCTAAATCTTGGTTGCCAAATTTAAATTGTCTCATACTATGTGTCCTCATATTTTTGCCCAGCACTCCTTTAAATTAAATCCGATTAGAACACCACACCCCAAACAAAAATAAAAAAACAAACTACCATACTTCAACTAGATTTTTATTTGACTTTATTCGCTTGATCATCATTTTCTCCAACCCAAAGACAAGAATACACAGCATAAATTGAAAATATCCCATTTAATAGTTTACAACTTCTCATCTTTAATCATCTTTTCATACTTTCAGTCTGACATTCACACTCACCTTGACTCCATGGAACTGCTGTTCAGCTCAACATGTCAAACTCGACTGGGAAAAAAAAGAAAGAGTGAACCTTACATCTCCACCCTCTCCCCCGACAAATCAGATACCATAATGTTTTACAGTCAGGACAGGCCTGGGTGGGGGAGGGGTAACAAACATTTTGTTTTCAAAATACAATGTTTGCATTGTTTGTTTAAACAGGGAAACTGAACACAGTCGCAATTCAGATGCTCTTCCAAGCCCTTTACACACTGAATTCACCCCCAACAAACAAAATAAAAAATTTAAAAAAAAAGTTTTCCAAATAATCCAAATGATGGATGTGCACTTTCAACACTCTTAAAAACATTAACAGTATTGTGAGCACTAGCTGAACAACATCCTATTGTACATGTTAGTCCTGACCCATGAAGGTGGTGTGACCAATTTGTATCGTTTGAACTTGTCTTGCATTTCAAAAAGAATCTCAGGCCAAGAGTAGAAATGACATTATTTACACTGGTTTTTCACATGCAGCTCAGAAGCTGAAAGTTGAAATTGCAGCCCAAAACAAATCAAGTCCTATCTAGTTAAAAGACATGTCACACACCTCCTCTCAAGCATCACTTCTTCTCTCACACACTCGCACACGCACACACACACGCTTACACACAGTAATATAACTTCAAACGCTGATCACACCGCTGATGGGTATTTGTTTCCGTTTCTTTTCTTCCTTTTAAGTTACACTGTCCAAAGCACTTATGTTGGGTTCATTTCCATTTGTACATTTAAAACGGCATGGATTACAGTTTCATTAGAAAGAACTCAGATCAGATGTGATTAACAGGGGTACATACTGGATGAATAAGACAATACAAACAACACCAACAAAAACATTCAGGAATAGATGTAATGAAAGTTCCTTTCCTATCCTATCAGCCTTCCGTTTTGCACAGCTCCCCCTTGTGGTTATAGCTTGTAGCATAGGCATGTCCCAGGTTTGTTCTGAGCAGCACTCCACAATACAAAACAAAACAAAAAAGGAGAAAAATAATAGCCTTCCTACTACATATCGTGCTAAAATAGTGAGGGCTCAGATTAATCTGATATGATGGGCTACAGCCCCACCATTTATTTTAGCAACAGAGAAGCTGCAGGTGTGTCATGCAGGTGATAGAGGGACAAAAGTAAAGAAAGGAAGTCAAAAGAAAACCCTGCACTGTTCCGACCAAGGAAAGGACACTGCCACTCCCAACATGCATATGTGGAACCACCTAGGACACAAAAAGCGCCACAAGAATCGGCTCTTGTCGTGATAAAACTCAATTCCGATGCGAACACACGGGCCACAATGTGGCAAAGTAAATCACAAGTGAGGATAGAAACATCCGCATGTGGCCTTGAGACACGAGGCTTGGAGGAAGGTGCTACATGCCAGACAAAAAGGCAAGCTTGTAATCAACGAGAAGAGCTGCGTCACCGACGAGGGGCATCGATACACTGATCAATTTGTGGGTAGAAGACAGTTCAAGTGATGTGAATTGTCGAGAGCGCAGGACACTAAAGCGCACACGAGGCCAGAGGGAAGAGTTAGATCCTGGCAAGAAGCCTGCTCCTCTTCAACAGAGGGCACGGACACATGAGGAGTTTGAGGGGCAGGGAAGCAGGAGAAGTAAGGTGCCACTACTGCCGCCGCGCAGCACTGTGCTTAGGTTTCTCAGTAGTACAGTACATTATTCAGACAGATTCAACCCACATCTCAACATCCAAGGGAACCCAGACCAGTAGCCTACCGACGAGATGACACATCTGATCGTGAATGAAGAGTGAAGAATAGCAAATCAAACGAAATCGAGCTCAATTGCATCCTTTTTTAAGATTCTGTTTTGTACATATATGCATACAATTATACTTCCTAGCTAATCTCTTAATTCTTCATGTGGGTTTCATTTATTCCGATCAGATTTGTTTGTTTTACAACTATATACAATGTACAGGCAGCAGATCATATATCTTTTACAATGGGTTATTGATGATACAGGGAAGTCTCAATAGACTGATGTTGACTGGATCGATTTAGACAATATACATTGTGAATATTTTGGAATTTTTAGAAAATGGTATCTAAAAAAAGGATGAAAGACAGTACAAGAGACAAAACTGTAAAAGCCCTCAATATATACAGAAAAAAAGCCAATATAGCATTTGTCAACAGAAAAAAAAAAGTCCTAACTGAAATAATTTCCTCCATATACACATATCATAGCTCAAAAATATTTCCAAAGCTAATAGTCTCTCTGATTTGGTCAAAGAAGTTAGAAGATCGTGAAGCATAGTGAAAATAAGAGTACAGCCTGATTGAACATCTGAGGATCTCAACACAGCATCACGGGGCTGCTCAGCTTGTTCAGTAATGAACGTACAAACTACCAATAGTCTCTCTCTCTCTCGTGCAGCCGCTCCCCTTGATTGCAATTCATGACTCAACAAAGCGGTCACTCTACTGCCACTGACTGTTAACAGAAAGAGAACCTCGTGAGGTATGAGGGCTCCTATCGCCGACAGTGTGGTCAGAATCGGATTTAAAGAAGATGAGAACTAATCCCAACAGAACAACCTGTACCTCACCGTGTGATCCACTCACTTCAATGTTTGATGACGCCTCACTTCAGTAGAATATTTTATACTTTTTTTAAACACACTCTAACCCTCAATATCAGCTTATGAAACGTTTACATCTAGTAGCTGCCGTAGTCTTGAAGATTTTCCTTGTTTTTTAGGACACGTTATTAATAATATCCAATTTGTTTATTTGTAATTCTTCCACACAGTACAAGGGAGAACGATCAGATTTGTGAAGCTGTAATTTAAGTTCTGTCAAATCCGAACTGTGGACATCCGATAATGTCACAGTGAGCGAATTAATATTATCAACTCCTAATGAGATACAGAATTGAGAACGTAAAACTTCTGTGACGAAGTGATACATCTATTCAAATCAATCAGGGACCATTTCTCTCAGATTGAAAACACAATCAGCACACGAGCAAACTTACAAAGCTCATACAGAGCTCCAGAGTTTAGGGGCTTTTATCAGGCTAAGTCAGAAAGGCACATCACTTCGATATCAGGCATAAATAATTAAGTCAAATTACTGCAGAAATAAAAGTTTCACAAAAATAGTGCCAATAAGATGAGCGTCCCCATCAAAGGAGACAGCCATGAAAAAGACGACTTGAGGGAGAGAGGGGGAGAAAAAAAGCATTCAGTGCATGTAACTACATTCATAACAAGCTTCATTTACATGTATGTGCATGGTGACCAAGTTCAACCAGGTTCAATTAATCTGAATGGGTCGAAATTGCAAACTTGACTGTGAGGACAGAGATGCAGTAAAAGGTTTAAACAGAGATCCCCAACACAAATGCAATCAAC
Source organism: Pleuronectes platessa (assembly GCF_947347685.1). Lineage (NCBI taxonomy): Eukaryota > Metazoa > Chordata > Actinopteri > Pleuronectiformes > Pleuronectidae > Pleuronectes > Pleuronectes platessa. The sequence goes on from NC_070626.1 coordinate 19,244,876, forward strand.
ATGTCTTCAGATCAATTTCAGGCGTGGATTAAATCCATCCCGGCGAGTGAACAGCATCAAACTATGCAAAGCAATTATCCGTTGAATTAAATATACACATCTAGAACTAAAGCTACAGATGAGATGATTTCAGAGAGAGCTGTGTGGACTGAGTATCGTCTCCTAAAACGTCCCGCGGGTGATCAAACCGGGCATCTCGGATCTGTTCATGCTCGTAGCGTCCATCGAGACAACACAAATGTAGACGACTTCCTATAGAAACATAGGATAAAGAGATCTACTACCAGAGAACCCCCTCCGAGCTCGAGTCAAGGTGTGATTGTGATCCTAACAATGCTCAAACATGCTTTAAGCAAATTAATGTAATTCAAAATGTATACAACTCTCTGACAAGTTATATCACTTATGATATGGAGTAAATGACTGAACTCAATAGACCTTTCAAAGAGTCTCTCCGCTGCCATCACAGGACTGAAGGTTCGTAGAAAAAGCCTGAATGCAAAGCCAATCATGAATAATGGAGCAACGTGTTTATTTGAAGTTTAATCATAAATTTAAGTAAATCCAAGGTTATTGCATTGCTTGTAACAGGCAACGCGTTTTCTCTCAACAGTGACTTGAGTGGTAAAGTGTACCACAGTGAATGGTGTACATACTGTATATGTGCTTTTGTGGGTGGTGATGGTGCAGGGACGGGGGGGGTGTTTGTGGAAAAGAGTACGGACTAAGCAAAGAGATCATGGAAACCGATTAGGAAAAAGAGAAGATAAAGTTCATTGATTGATATGTTTCCCCAATTATTCTGGTGATGCCCACAGGGTCTTCGTAACATCCGTATTTTTCTCCTGTGTTAAGATGCTCTGCTGCTTCCCATGCAACTCGAGGGCAGCGGTCTGCATTGTCGTCACAGGGGGATCCATTGGAAGAAAGGAGGGAGGTGAAAGAAAATCGTTTTCATAGTTCCCTTGGTTGGGCTGTTAAGAGCAACGGGCGCAGCTCATCACTGCCAGGACTGAGGGGGGAAATTATTAACCTCAGCCAGGTCTTGCACGGGCGAGCCTTTGAGGGTGTACGTCAGCTTGATCCTCATTCGTAGCTGTTGCTGAAAAGTGGCGAGGACGGTCATGTTTATAAAAAAGTTGAAAATTCTGGCAAATCATTCAAAGTTGAAAATGTTTTCTTTTGTCCTTGGTTTTTCAAAAAGGACAAAAATAACAGATTCAAGACAATTTGTGAAAAAACAAACTCACCTTCTGTGGGTTGAGGACTCTGATGACCTGTGTGACAGATCCCTGGTTGAGTGCTGGGACGATATTACTGCTAGGGGAGAGGAGCTGCAGCTGGAATGTCTGAAAAACAGATATTGGACCGTTTATTAGAGGACATCAATTGAGAAATGGGGTTATTATAGCCGTATAAACCGGAGATGCTCTTATTGATTGGGCGCTGACCACAGATGTTCCCTTCAAATTACTCAATCGCAGTTCTATCGATCAGATAAGACGATTGTATAATTGGTGATGTGGGCAAATGAACAACACTCAATGATTTTGTTGCCTGAAGCGTCATCACAGCCAGATATTGATGGCAAACATTTATGATTTGTTCTGTCGAAACAAACACAGATTTGTGATGTTGTCAAGTCTACAATGTTTTGTGGTTAATAAAGCAATTCGATACTTTATTGGCCACAGGGGCGGCTGTGGATGAGGAGTAGAGCGGTCGTCCTCCAACCTGAAGGTTGGCAGTTCGATCGCCATTCTTCCCTATCTGCATGCCGAAGTGTCCTTGGGCAGGATGCTGAACCCCGAACTGCCCCCCCATAGAACAACAAAGTGCTGCTAATAGATGCACTGTATGAATGGGTGTATGAATGTAAAACTGTACTGTCAAAAGCTTTGATTGGTCATCAAGACTAGAAAAGCGCTATATAAATACAAAACCTTTTACCATTTACAAAGGTTAATGATTAAAGCATCCCCACATAAATTTAGGAATAACCAAACCAGTTAATTATATGGTTTATTTCCACTTGTCGTTATGATCAATGTTTACAGAATTCATGAGGTTATGGAGACATAATCAACTTATCAGTGGCATTAAATGCTATAAAAGCCGCTTCATTTCAGTGAGTGAGTGCCTGCTTACCTTTGGTACTGCAGCCTGAAAAACAAATTCTGTCATATCTGCCTCTGTTGAGTTGGAAGCATGAATGGTGATGACGGCGACGTTTGGATTGGGATTAGCTCTCTCAAATGTGAAGTCTATTTTCAGACCGTTCTTGTTGTACGCCGTCATTGGAGGAATACCTTAGCAGAGATACCAGAGGAGCAGACCATCAATAGGTTTAGATATATAGCTCCTAACAATTCACAGCATGCGTCATGGTAATCCAAGGAATGAAACACAAAATAACTGAACATAATCTTTTAATACACAAGACCAGAAGCACAGACTACTGTTTATCTGGCAGCAGATGGTGAACGAGAGCAACTGACTCTCACCTGCAGCTGCAATGTCATTAAACAGGGGCTGTGAGGAGAGGCCATCCAAGAGGAAAGGAGGTTGGGAGGAGGGCAGAGGGGCAGGGGCTGGACCTGAGGGGGGGGAAGCAACACACCAGGGTTTACAAGGACACACACACACACTATTATAAATCCTACTGTTTCCATGTTTTTCTCCTCTTAAGTTGATTCATAGCTGGTTTGACTTATGCTGTAGAATTTCTCACAAACAGCTTCCAACTTACAATATGTTATTGTTGTTGTCGTCGGGACGCAAGGCCCAAACACATTTGTGCTACACATGGTTTGAATCAATATTCTCAACAGAACAGTCAAATTCAATGCCACTAAAAGTGAGCTCTATGGTGTTGATATTGGAATGATGAATAATGAGGAGCTGCTTCATAGCTGCAAAGTACATTACTATGGACATGTTCAAGCATCTCTGCAAGTCATTTAAATCAATTCCTAGTTGATACGTCACCATGTGTATCAAAAAGTTATCATATGCTCAATGATTATACAAAAAACAGGCAGTTCAAGAGCAGATGCATCACATTCACACAGTGCAAAACACAGGTTTATACCAGGTCCTGGCATTGCTCTAAACAGGGTACTGCAGAGCTGTAAACAGAGTATCCTACCACTTAGCGAGAGGTCACCAAGCAGATCAAGCAGCTCTCCTCCAGCTGAGGCGGGCTTGGTGGGGATTGTGGTCTGGATCACCGGCACCACATCATTACCACCCAGCAAGTCTAATAGATCATTAGCCTGGGGGACAGGGACGACATGAAAACATGACAAATTACTTACAGTGTTCACCACATTAATTAATCATGTAAAATAAAGAATACATTCATTGGTTCCAAAAAGAGATGATGAGCGTGGAAGTTTTAATAGACATGAAGGAGACAAATGCTGTCAGAATATAAATGGCATCAACATAGTCTGTCAGACGATGGATCACTCATTTTATCATCATACAGCATCTTAGCACGAGGCATCGTCTGTCCACTGGAGAGCAAACAAATGATCAGCTTGGTGCAGGTGTATTTCATGAGACAATAAACATTTAAAATATATAACTATTCATTATCAGTATAGATAAATTTAGCTCAACCATCTATTTTCTGCTACTTACTTTAGTCGGATCTTTAAAATTTAAAATAACTAGTACAGTCCACGTTAGGATTTTAGATCTCATTGCGGAAAAAGTATCCTGCTGAATGCTTATCTAGTTAATATATTCAAGGTGTTATTTGTTCATTTTAAAATAATGAAAGCTGTCCTCACCTGGTTGGTTGGCTGGGTGACAGGAGGTGGATGCTTCGGTTCCACACCAGAGGGCTCTGTCTCCCCATTTGTCTGAGCAATCTCTGTGGGGCCATTAGATGCGGATTTCTCCATAATGGGCATTCGCTCGAGCAGAGCTGGCCTATAGTCAAGAAACCAGCACAGAATAAGGAGGGAGGCAGAAAATGCTCCAAACTCAACCATGTGAGGATTTTCCAAAATCTGCTTAATGGAATTATGTGGTTGTGATAGATGTTATGATGGAAGGTAGGATTGCATATTCACCTCATGTGGTCATATTTCTTGAAAAGCGCGTTGTATTCCACAGCTCTCTGCTGGAGCTCCACATCGATGCTACTTCCATATATCGTAACCACCTTCTTGATTCGGCTAAATATTACAGGTTAGCAAAAGAGAGCGGTTTCGGTTAATGAACTTAATCACTTTGGCAGCCAATGTTTACAAAGCTTCAAAGTAAAAGATGAGTCTAAAAGGTTGTTACTGACCTAACACCGCTGAAGCGAGTCGACAGCTTCATGATGGCAGTGAGGGAGTAACCCCGAGTCACAGGTGTGGACATGTTGGACACCAGGAGTCCTTCTAGCACATCCAGAACTTCATCTTCAGAGACCTTGATTCATCAGGAAGAGAAGAAAAACATCACAGATTAAAGGTTTGTATTCAGTTTGGGTGTGTGTGTGTGTGCGGGATCTTTCAAGGTGTACCTGGATGGGTTCCTCCTCTTCACATTGTCCGGATACTAGCAGGTCTCCATACTCTCCTATGCACCAGGAGGCCACCTGCACTAGAGGTTGCTAGAGGACACAGAGTAACTCACGTCAAAAACTGATGAACTGCTCAGCCACCTGGAAACACTGCATTACATAACCAAAATATATGTGTGCTCCATTAATGAAGATGTGCCAAATCTAATGAGAACTGCTCTGACCTGTGAGATGTCATCCAGCAGTGCCTTGTAGAGTCTCTGAACTGTGTAGGCATGCATCTCCACACTGTTGGTGATGAGCTGGATGAGGTTTGGAACAGAATCATCTCGCACATAGCTCCCTGCCTGTGAGGAAGAACAGAGGCCAATCAGAAATGAAAATGAATCCTGAATAAATATTTCAAGATTTGCATTCAAATGAAAGCAAGTGTGGACTAAGGTGTGTCCCCAGATTTGGGGAGAACATTCGTGTTTTGTGGGGTAATACTTATATTGCTGAGAATCCAAATCAAACGGCATTAGAGGTAGGATTGTAATTTAATATACTCACTGTTGTCAGGACTCTCATAATGGTGTCTATGTGCCATCTTTTCGAAGGGGCATACCTGTAAAACAAAGAATACATTCATTGGTCCCAAAAAAGATGATGAGCGTGGAAGTTTAATAAACTCTCGACATCAAGGAGACAAAAGCTGTCAGAATATAAATGGTATCAGCATAGTCTGTCAGACGATGGATCACTCATTTTATCATCATACAGCATTTTAGCACGAGGCATCGTCTGTCCACTGGAGAGCAAACAAATGATCAGTTGGTGCAGGGGTATTTCATTTTGTTCATATAACCTCTAAACAGACCTAACTGATTTTTATTCTACATGTATGTAATTCATGCAGACACAGTTACTCTTAACAGGCTGTATCAACTTTGAACTCTGTGCTGGAAGTGTTAGCAAAGAACAAAAGCTGAGAATCATTTGCAACCTTGCACATGACAGGGTCACACAGAATGTGCTATCATATTACCACAGAGCAGCTGTACAGTTAGTATGTGTAGTGAGGTATGTGTGGCAGGGCCTTACTTCTCGGCAGCTAGAAAGACTCCTGATGCACAGTCTGCTTTGAATTCCGGGTCACAGGAGTCCAGGAAGTAGAGCAGCTCTTTCATCATGCCTCGAATGTTGTTGCCGTTCACCAGGGCAAAGCTCAGCTCCATTGCACGTCTGCAAAGCAATGACAAAAACATCTCAAGGTCAGAAACAAAAAGACTGAATAATAAGACAAGTTAAAATTCAAACCGAAGTGCAGTGAGACAGTCACCTCTTGATGGACACATCCAGATCTTTTAAACAATCCACGATGGTGCTCCGGTGCCTCTGCACTGCATTGTGGTCCGTCTGTACCGTCTTTAGTAGGGAGGTCAATGCTACGTATCTAGGAGAGTGAGTTTAATTACAGGAAGTCAGACTCACATTTTGGAGAACCTCCTGGCAAGGTCAAGTTCTGTGGGTGAATTAATTACCTTATATTTTTGTCATTGTTAAGAAGGAAGCGTCCTAGTATGTTAATGGCCAAGACCTGGAGGAAAAAAGACATTAAGGTCATGAAAGGATATGTCAAACTGCTCATACCAATGCCTGCTCATATGTTCAATTAAATCAAATCAGCTTACCCTCAATCCACTCTCAGACTTGATGTCCATTATGGTCAGCACGGTCTCGTACAGGATTGCGTTGCCTACATTTTTACTCGTCTCAGTGTTTGTTGCAACCTGCAAGTTTAAACACAATTAATTAGTCAGAATGACATTTAATCCATGAGCGTTGAAGTGGAAACAACGACTGAGGGTGCAAGTCTGACCTGTGCGAGAATGTCATTCATTGCTTCACTGGAGTCGTCATCACTCTTGCCTAAAATTCGCAGTAGTCTCAATATCCGCACCTGAGAGAAAATAAACAACTTATTTGACAAATCGGACCCACTAGTGATCCCTATTATGAAAATTCTGACTTCTCTTGCATCATTCCTTGTTTTTTTCTCGTCTGTAGTCACTCTTTTGCTGTTATAGGTGTGCCAACCAACAATTACTGTATACATATATACTGTTTGTAAATTTGACAGTTATCTCACAGTTTAACTTAAATTAAGTTACATCAAGATCAGGATTTATTTTTAGATTTTTTTTACTTCCACAACGGCTGTACAAATCTCTGTCCTGATAGATGATGCTTAATGCTTTCAATTGATCCTCAGGAGTTCTGACTGCTCTTGGTATGGTAAGCATCAGGATAAACTGGGCTCTACATGTTAAGCATAGATAGCTAACTGGAAGAAAGAGGGAGACTTACCTGCAGGAAAGGGTCGCTTATGCCTGACACATCATGCTCAGGAGAATATCCAGACATGATCAGGTTCTTCAGGATTCTCACCAACTGTGGAACCAGCTACAGAGAGATCAACAACACAAGACAAAAGACGAGGTGTCACAATATTTGCGTGAATCTCACCTCAACTTTTCAAGCTAATAATTATGCATTCACAAAGGAAGCCATTTAAACTACTGTCAAGTGCAAGGGGTTAAAATATTTGTTTATTGAAGTAGATCGATATGGATTAAAACTCAAGATGATTTCAAATTGTTGGGGTAGTAAAAATTAAAGCCTCTTTCGTATAATTATATTGGGTTAGAATATTTGGCTAAGAAAGGAAAATCTAGACACCCTCTTATTTTATAAATGAACATGGCTAAATAAAAGTATTGAAACCTAGAATTTAATTCAGTTCAAAAAAATACTTTGATGTATTAAAAACATCTTCCTTTCCTATGCAACAGCAAATCTCAAGATTTGAGAGGTCTAAGATGTTTTCAGTTTTTTTGTTACAGGATATGTAGATACAAAATGAATATGAATCTTTTACTCTGCCGTGGGTGTGAGGACAAACTTGCATCCCGAAACGCCAGATTCTCCACGTATTAACTAAACAAAAAATGTATAAAGTAAACTCTGTATAACCTGTCAAACTCTTAACTTTTGCTCAAGACAGATAAACACCTCTTTAAAGTTAGTTATAAAGAGCTTAAACGGTTAATGACAGGACCCATAAGCCACTCCCTTACGATGACACAGATACAGTGAAGATCACCTGGTCTTAGTGACAACGTCCTGTGCAATTACGTGAAAACACACCCACCCAAATGCTTCTAAGTAGATCAAATGAGTTGTATATATTTACACTGAAAACAATAGTGAAAAATGTATCTGACAAATGGACCAAAAAACGAATTTGTACAATTCAAAAACACTGACATAGTAATGATCACTGTGCAAGTTAAAGAAATCAAATTGTATATCAAACACAAGATGACATTACTCAACACAAATTTGGTTACGGCTGAGGTGACTGTGAAGAGTGATTACTATTTACAGCATGCACCAGCTATGAGATCAGAATGTACTCTTACCTTCTCATTCTAACACAATGCAGGAATTGTAACAAAGACAAATGACAGAAAAAATATGAGGTAGATGTTAGGGAGGGGAAACTGGAAATCATTCACTTTCAGAGAGCTCAGAAATTAATGTTTAGATAATGAGCATGAGGAGTGGTGCTCCTGGCACAGTATTTGTCACACCTAGAGGAGGAAGAGGTACAGCAGTGTTTGAAATACATGAGGAAAAGACAGAGGTAGGAGATATAAGATTGAGACATACTTTGAATGTAGAGGAAACCTGTAGCACAATCTAAACCTCAAAGTTCGACTAGCTTAGCGATATCAAAAAGAAATGTGTACGCAAAGGGAGAATGAAATGTGACATGAGCTAACGACAAATGCGGAAGAAATTCCTGAGGAAATTTAGAGAGTAGTATCCATCTGTACCTTTCTGAAGTGGGACAGCATGTCAGGACTTCTTTCACACATTTCAGTGAGGAGGACAACTGATGTATGGAGAACGCCTGAGGGAACATACACAGGAAAGGTTATGTGTTTTGAACGAATATGTTGACAAGAGTTCAGTTCAGGATATTCAAAACTAAAAATGTAAAAAAGAGAATGTATAGCCAATATAACCAGATATAATGTTAGAGATATGAATTATAAAGAGGAACAGCCTGAGTAGGAGACAAGTTAAAAAAGTTCCTGGACTAAGTTTTAAAACTTGTCATAGCTGAAACACATCATTGGGATTTTACAACTCTAAACAATGTCATAGTCAAATTATATCCTCTGTATTGACATTTGCAAGGTTAACCGCAGAATTAACCTCATGTTATTGAGTAATCTTATAGGAATGTGTACTTGTCTGCATCTGATTGGTCAACACAGTGAACGTGGAATGCGGTTTCTTTCAGAGCACGTGCCAGCAAATGCTTTATGTAACTCTGCCATCACGCCCAAAGCAACATATATTTTAGACACGTCATAGTAGAAAAGGCACATGCCCTAGTATGATGATTGAAGCTGCTTCAGGCTCTTGGTCATAAAAACTCTTGCGTACCAACTGACTGTCACATGTCATTACTGGACCATTTAAACTGAACAGCCATTGCTAATGTTATCTCTGATACCTGTGCTTTCCTTATATGACAAGAAAAAATGTAAGCTATGCAGCGGTCTCATAGAAATAAATGAATGTGCTGTGTTATTGCCACGTAGGCCACTGACATAACAGATATCAAATATTAAACTTTCTTAGTTGTTTTTTGTAACAACCATATATTCTGTATGACAGACAAGTTAAATATCTGTAATGTTGTTTTTAAAATGTTTTACATACATTGCAAAACATATGTGCAAGTACGCAGGCTTTGCTTTTGTAGTACTTAGTACCAATAGAGGCTGACCAATCACAAAGAAGTCTAAGTCAGATGTCAACAATTATGATGAACTAGCATACATATGATTAACCATAGAGGGCAGCAGGTGACAGCCTCATAAATCTGTGCAGATTGATCATTTCCTAGTGACCTGAAGGTTGAAAACACATCTGTGGGATTGGAGTGAAAGCAGTGGTGGGTGAATTCTGAAGCTACGTGATGCATTCATAAGGTGGTCATATTTTTTAACTATGTTGAAACTCTAACGTTATAATAATGTTTTCTATTTTTAAAATCACTCAGTGAGCAGGTTGGTCGCTGAGTACATATTAGTGGATGTTACGACCATGTCACACCATCCTAAATTTACACTTTATTCAATGACGTTTACTGAAGGACAGCCATGAACCGCTTCTGTATATTTTTTGATTATCTATTTTTAAGCAAACATTAATGCATTGCCACACAATGTCAGAGAAGGGCAAGTTATTTCAGCACAACAGCAAACTCTTCTTGCAGCATATCTCCCCTAGGTGGGGGACACACACACCCCGAATACTTTATGACAGTCTCATTAATTCTGCTCTCCTCTGCAAAGGACACCACCAAAAGGACACGAGCTGTCCAGCTGTTATGAGCGAGGCACTGGGAGTGGCAGTAAATAGGACAAAGTCTACATTTTGCGTAGTAGAACGAGCACATGAGGCTGAGACGGGGACCTGACAAACTGTTTACACTCACCATGATTCTTCTCGCTCAACAGGTTTTTTGTGGCTGGAAGGAACATTTCCATGAGTTCTGGAACCTTCCTGATGACATGAACTGCACACAACGCTGCCTGTCAAATATTTACACATGAGAAAATCCATGAAGAAAAGTTCTGATCTTCAACACTATAATGTACTTCATGCCTACATTTTCTATGACATTGCATTCATGTAAAAACATAAACATGACAACAGTGAGGCTTACTTTTTTCCTCAAGTAGGAGTTAGATGTTTTGAGCAGCTTCTCTACCTCCCCTGCCAGGTCACGACACATTTCTGAGGAACCCATGCAGCCCAATGTGCACAAGGCTAGACCCTGTACATACTGTGTGCTGTGATTTAAGTCACTGGTGTGGGAGAAGAGAGTTGAATCAGCCACGGAAACAGACAAAAGTGCATACAAAAATACTCAGGGATATATGAATTCAGTGAAAAGAAGTTAAAACAAGTTGGGGTGGTGCCCAAATAGACATCAACTTAGAGCACAAGTCATAAATCAATCATAAACAAATCGTTGTGCCTGTCAAATGCAAATAAGCAACCACTTAAAAGCTGAATTTTAAATTTATTAACTGGAAATCTTCCACTTACTTCTTAATGCAATTTGTCATTAGTAGGTGGACGTCCTGCCTCTCATCCAACAGCAGCATAGCTCCCAAATAACCTATCCGTTTGTCAGTGAACTTCTGGGATGCGATCAGCTTCAGGCACTCCAGCTGGAAAACCGATTCATCATGTCACAACACTACCCAGGCTATAAGCTATGTTCCGATAATGTCACTGGAAATCTAAAAAAGACCTGTCCTGCCATCGCTAAACATACCTGCCCAAAGTGTGCTGGGTAGCCCAACATGTGCATATAAAGTAGCTTGGCCACATTTCTGCAACGGTATGTATTGTCTTCCTCTCTAAAGGACGAGCGGATAGCAGCACACTCTTTCTGGATCATCTCACGCTCCTCGGCCTGGGTCCGTGCTGTCCGGATGGTCCGGATTAGCTCCCGAAGTCTAATCGGAGCTGGCATTCTCTGGAAAACATGAAGAAGAGAAACAGGTTGGCACACATTGCCTCAGAATGGGACAGAGACCAGACCACACCAAAACAGAACAGCTAAATGTGGAATGGAGAAAAAGGAAAAGAGTCACACACATAAGCATGGGCTCAGCAGTATGGTAACGAGAAGGAAATAAATTTGAATGCTGGCCACCTGTTTAAGAGCCGGTTCTCTAATAGTACTGATGTGCACGGGTGGATGAGGTGAAGGTGAAGCTTTAAACAACAGGTGGAGGTTTATATAGAAAATAAGCAAATGCTTAGTCATAAGAAGAACTTATTGGGAAACAAATGTCTCAATCAAGATGAATAAACTCTTTCGTGGAGAATGACAAGTGTGCGGTTGTGTGAAAGTGTATATATTGAGCTATTAATAAGTTCTAATGGACAAGCAAATACAACTTACGAGGAGATAAAACAGTTCATTACAACAAGACAGAACTTAATAAAAGTCAGTGTTTTATGACAAAAACATTTAAGTTGTTATTGAATCAACAGGATGATAGGTCAGCTCCTTGGATGCGTTATGATATCTCTTCAATTCCATTGTGTATCAACTTGTTCAGGGTCTTAAACAACTTCACCATATCATAAAATGTTGTTCGACAACTCCAATAAGTATGAAAGCAAGTTGGTTTTTCAATAAGTGGGACTGAATCAGTCTGGTGGTTAGAGCAGATTTGAGGAGTGACAATGAGAAAATGTATGATCTACTTGAATTAGCAATGAAATTTTCCCAAAAGGGATGTGAATATTACTCCTATAAAACTGGAGGGTTATTAATGTTGGCTTCTCTATGAGAAGGGGACACATTTTTGTCTCCCATCTCCTGGAGCCTTTTATCTGGTAACATGCAGCACATAATTAAGCTGCTCCAGCAACAGAAACAATGGTTACTACTTGTCAACAGATCTATTTTCTCCAAATAAGAACTGAAAGGGATGATAGACAGAGAAAATACATTTCGACAGAGTAGGGACCTTAAAAATCGAATGGGTGAACTAGTGGATGTTATTGCCGATAGACAACTGTTCTCATAAATAATGCAATTCTTCTCTTCTCTAAATGTGAGCATGCACTCATTAAATCATGTCTACAACTTTAACTGCCCAGACAGGCTGTCCAAGGTTTTTACAATTCAGGGAAGGTAGAGGATTCAAATGATCCTGGACAATTACTTCTCCACAGGAAAAAGTGTTGTTATTCTGACGTAGGCTGCCTTTGCCGATATATTTTTTTTGTAGTCGAGTTAAAATTTATCCCTTCGGCTAGATCGCTGTCATGCTAAGAGGAATAACTCTCAAAGTAGGGTATTAGATGCGTTAGCTTACTGATTTTCCTCCTGGGATTTTCACTGACACTCACAGGAGTTGCTATAGTGTACCACCCAAACCATCTCGTCTTGAGGCTCTGTTTAACTTTTATTTGTTTTAAAAAAATGTTGCTGACCGTTATATTGCTACTATTGTTATCACTAGATATTTTCTATAAGACGCCTGGAGATCTTACAAGGTCTTGAGCTGGCTAATTGCCAAAGCACTTTACACGGAGAGTCAACTCCAGCTCCTGTCCCCGCATGACACTAACTCTGATAATTGACTGTGCATTTTTAGATGACTGCAAAGAACAAGCCTTATTAACCATAGGAGCTTTAATTCTCCTTTCAGCATACCTAGTTGCCTTGTTTTAAGCCTGCATAACTGTGCAAGTTTTTACCAGGATATTCAGTGGAAAAGCTCACTGCTTACTTTTTAATCATTAACAATCACTGACGAGATCAAGTGAAATCATTTGAAACGCTGCCAATCTACTGAGGGAAATAAGTATTCAGATATACAGAGAATGAGGACATCCTTTGTTGAATGAAGTGGTGGTTTGTAGAGACTGTGAGAATTCACGGTCATTAACGGAATAGTTTTCAGCGTGGCCTGGGTGCTCGGGCAAGGCTACAATTTAATAAAGCCAGAGATCTACTGTCTGTCTTAACACCATTTAAATTACCTGAGCTGAATGGACCTAGTGTTGGGCTCCATGAAAAATGGCTCCCCGTCTCTTGCTGTGCTTATAATCAAATGTGTTCACATTCAAGAAAGTTAATCCGGCCTCTGCCAACTTTAATTAAATAACAGTTCCTTGTTCTTTCAGTCGCAGTATAACTGCACATTCATCTTCAATCAAAAAATGTTGTTACTATCTATAAGAGGTATTAGTTTGTATTAATATTTATGAAAGTAGAAGTGTCTTTAGCTTAAAATATAAAACTAACATAAAGGGGGGGCCCACAAAGTAGGTAGGTTGTAAAGGCCGTGGGATGGGGAGATGTGAGTTTATTTAATAGTTGGGCAGCAGCAGTGTAGGGTTCCAGCTTGGCATCAGCAGACAAATTCACATTAGCAAATGGATCTGGAAGTTCTCGATGGATTTTTTCAAGCAGCATTGTCAAGGTTCAGACCAAAACGCCATTGGACCTATTAAGGCAACATAAGATTTGATGTAACATATAAACAAAATTGTAACGGAAATTGCGGTACTGTTCTGTCAATTCATCAAACCCCACATGTCTCTGGAAGGATGGGAATCTGTATGAACTGCAGGGGGGAAGGGACAGGACCTATCTACGAGAGTAAATAAACGGAGTTTCCTGATTGGTCTGGTTTCCAGGCAAGTGGGCTTTAAGGTCTACTTTACTACAAAGACAAAAAGGGGACCATTATAATCACGGATAAAGGGAGTGACCACACACATGAGTCACTCAGCTATTACAGATTGCGACATAAATTAAAAATTAAAAAATGAATGAAGTGAATACATAAATAAAAACATTGAGTGAGAAGGAAACTGTAATGAAACACACCTCAACAGGCAAAGTACAATCATACGCAACAATTTATGAGAGATCAAAGTAATAACAACGTTTCCATAATAGCCATGACACAAACTTACAATGAGGAAATATGGATGCATTTGGAAACATGATCTAATATCAACAACACAACTTTCCTATATAGGCCTACTTTGCATGTATTCTGAAATGTTCAAAACAAGCTTTTCCTCTCATGAGATTTGGAGAGCCAGTCGAGAAAAGCTTTCAGAGCCTGACAACCAGCAACAAGCAAAGAGCTTTTACCACAGGGAGCATTCAACCTGTTGAGTATGAGACATCATACTTGCAGCATCAAGAGATAGAACACAGTTTAAATGATTAACAATAGATAACTGAAAGCTGGCAGGTGTACATGCTGAGAAACTTAAAGCATAGATGTGCTACCTTCTTGGCTTGGAAAGAACTGCACTAAAAGATGGCTGCAAGATGAAAACATATACCGAGCTACCACAGGGGAGAAGCATTTTCCCTACTCAGTTTTGCAGGCTGTTGGAGCCTGCACTTTGTCTCTTCATGTTCTCTGTGTACTCAGTTACAGTGTGTACAAATTGAATACTATCAAAGAAGACTTATTTCACCATCTCTAAGTGACCAGCTAAGTAACACTCAAAAATAACTGTAACCAAATATACAAACAAACATGTCGCTTTTACATGTTTTACATTTAGAATCTGATTCATATAAATTCAAATGTTGAGTCCTGCACCTTAAACCAGGCTTTGAAGATTTGAAATACCTCACCAATTTTGAAATCATATTATATCCCGGACATATTGAGGTACTTTTTGAAGATATTTTAAACGTGCCCGAGCTACAAGATTTAAAACCATGGCACATCACACACTACAGAATATTATAAACATTAGCATTCCAGAGGGAGCAATCAAGGAGCAGTACAATGCCTCCTGTATTCCCACAGGATCTCATGGGAAAGGAGATGTAAACAAAATGGAGACAGGTGAAACAACTTTCTCTTCTGTTAGTAGTATCAACAAAAAACAAAAGCATTAAGCCTAACCAGCCTTCGTTAGAAGAGGTCAACACTGGTTGTCTACTCTTCATTGAGAACTGGAGGTCAGGTTTAATCTCTGTCCTAAGACCTATATCAGCATTGTAACCTTTAACAATGTTTTGTTAAACAGCCCCATTCCTCATCCTACCAAGGACCACAACCACATACAAGTGTTCAATCTGTTGAGGACATTGCTCAATATATGTGAACTTACTTGAAGCCTGTGCTCAAAGCCTTTACGAAACTGAATGACAACTGCTTGTCATCCAAGGGAATGTGTAGTTGAACATGAAGGGGCTCTCCACTTGCACAACAGGCCCCCCCAACCGACCAACAATGGCAGCATCATGGATGTCTAAGAAAGAACTCGCTGTGTGCAAGGATTATGACATCACGTCCTAAACCCTGGCTATTATCATATTTTTTCTCTCAAGATGTTGGCTCGGTTAAGCTATGCAAATAATTGTTTGCTCGGCTTTGTGAGGGTGTAAGATAGCCAGCAGGAAAAGCTCGAAAAGCAACCGCCTCTTTTACTAATGCTAACTCCCACAGTACTCTCTGTACAGGTGGTATATTCTGTTCTATCCTGATTGGCTGCTAACAAAGTGAGAATATTGAATTTCAAAGTCAAAAAGAGGAACATCACACAGAAGCATCACCTGCTAGGATAAGCATTAAGTTACAAAGTTAGTCTTTGTTGCCAGAGGACATGAAGGTTAAGTAGTTCTAATCAAGATCCTAGCTGTCTTCTTTCAACCATATCAACTTGTAATGTTAGGATCCTGAGAGATTTAACCTGGAAGGACAACTAAAGTTTCTGTAGAATCCTGGGTATTTATTCACTAAGGGTAAATAATACATAACCGAGTCATTTCACATAGAGAGTAAGACATAAGGAAGAGGCTGACATTTTGGAATGGCACTTCGTAAATAGGAAGGATCAGGTACAGAAGTACAGGAATCAAGCAAAAACAGTTCACGACACACTCATGGGCACACTTCCTACTTACAGCCGACTTCCTTAGCGTCAACCTATTCGTTGTTACGCGAATACCAAGTGACATAACACGTATTATTAGAAGATAGCTGCCCTCTGCATTAAGGCGATGAGAGGGTATCTTCGGGAACGGGCACAAAATGAGTCAACTTCAACAAGACAGGAAGCTACCCATCATTGAAGCCACGGCTACAACCACATGCAACGTGAACTAACCACTGACAGGTTTACTATTAGTCAAATGTTAGAAAAGTCTGACATCCCTTAGGAGAAGTAGAGCCAAACATGAACCTTGTGTCCACATTACATAGCGCACATTACACCTTGCAAACAGCCAGCTAACCCCCAGCTAGCTCACTCTGAGAGAAAGGGCAACATATTGGGTTGACACCACAGCAGTAGCTTCACCTTGGCTGACAGGATTTAAGGGTTAAATGAAGATTTAATTCAACAGCCGCATGGAGTCCTGTGTGAAGGTGTTGAGGCCATTACAGACTGGATCCCACCGCCGATAGATCGGGACATGATGCAGTTCAGGCCCTCTTGAAGCATTTGGATTATCAAGCTAGCGAGTGCCCTCCGGCGTTAGCTAGCTACCTGACAGTTTCTGTCATACTTACTTCGGGTACTACCTAGCTTTTTAAAAAAAAAAGTACAGCAGCACAAATGTGGGCTTTCTGTAAAGACGTGAAGTGTCAACTCGGGATAACACGCTGTCACTGTGATGGTGACCCGGGGGGCGAGAACACAACACGACTGTCTGAGGAGTTTCACATCCCTAGCACCCAGCAGGTAGTTAGCCGGGCTACAGGGCATGCTAACCGCGCTAGCTCCCTTAGCTGCTGACAGGCACAACCCCGGCGCACTGAGGGGCTGCGACTTCCTCTGCAGCGCCACAGTGAGAGTTGTCAACGTGGATGCGATCGAACCCCGGGCCGCCGGCCCCGCGTACAGACACTATCACACACTCGCGCCGACATTTTGTCCCCGGGAGATACTTACGAGCCGTAGTGGTGTCAGAAAACGACCGGATTCGCCTCTGTTAGCAATGGAGGGAGGAACACACTAGACATGCAAAATGGTGGCTACTCCAGCCTCGGCGCATCGACAGCAGGCGGAGGGTTACACTGAGGGAGCGCAGAGGTTTTGGGAAAGAGGCGCGGACTGGCTGTCGCACCGGGCTCGACCTCCTCACGCTGACCGCACACTAACCGCAGCCGTGCCCGGGATCGCACCTGATATGCCCGTGTTCACTGGACACCATGGGTAATGACCGATCCGCGTCTTCTTGTCTGTCAGAGCTGTAGCTAGTCGATCGCCTTTGCTATTCATTTGCTAGTTTTGCCGTTTTGCTAGTAAGCGTCTCCTCCACAATTAAGGGCTAACGGGCTTGATAACGTTAGCCAGCTCGCCAACGTTATATCGTTGATTGCATTAGTTATCAGTGTGATTATCGGTTTGCGCGTTGATGTGTGTCACCTGCCACTTGTCTCACGTAAATAGCATGACACGACGAGATTGTGTGTTTGTTTTGTTTTTTGCGATGCCGTATTTTCTCTCCATCTCGCGGAGGAACACGTTTCCAGACCTGTCGAGGTTGTGCTGCGGTCCGTTTACTCGTGGCAGTCAGTGATGACGACTTCGTGTGATGTTGTGACATTATCCTTCCAGTGGTGTGTAGCGCCCTCTAGTGTTCACATCGCGCTGTTGAAGAGCCACTGACGCTGTAGGTTGGGTTTAAAGGTATAAACTCTGTTAAATATACAGATACTGGACTGCATCAGGTTTGGTTTGATGTGTAAGTAACTTTTATAATCTACATTGATATAAGATTGAGATTAAGATCGAAATAAATTTGGGGTGAAGTCAGGTGGAAGTAACATACCAATCCACTTAGCTCTAACGAATGATACGTCACAATAACAAAAAATGAAAAGTGATATAACAAAAAACTAATTTGGTGTCATTGAATATAAAAATGTTCGAAGGCTTTTAAAAGGTATCTTATCCCTTTTGCCTAGGATTAGACCAGTGACTGTTGTGGGATGTGAGGATTTCGATTTTCAAGTTTTATTTGTCATATGTAAGTTAGCACAGGGTCAACAGAACAGAAGTCAAATATATCACAAAACTAAAAAACTCTATACATTTAAAGGAGTAGTGTGACAATCGTTGCAAACGAAGTAACAATTTCAACTGCATGGAGTGTGTGTATCAGTTGTTTCACATTTTTCTAAGTAAAGCGGATGTGCAGAGGGTTGTTAGTCATGAGTTGATTTTGAGTTTGGGAGCCTGATAGTTGAAACTGTTCTTTCATTCATTCATGTGCTTGGGGCCTGACTGTCGTAAAATGATCATAAACCTGTCAGAGACGAGTTCTGTGTTAAATGGTAAACAGGGTCCGTTAAAAACAGGGTTTCTAGAAACTTTAAAGGAGATCTGTAAATTGTTGTCAGTTAATTGTTTGTGAAGAGTCTAATAAGGCCTTTCTTATTGGAAATACTTTGTGTATCCTCAAGACGTTTTCTGAATTGTGCAGCGCTCTTTCCCGACTCATTCTTTTAAGATTGGTGTGCATGAATCATCATTAATGTTTTCCAGACTTGTTCAAGCCCACACCCATCAGGTCACCTTTTCATATTTCTGACCGGCCCGCCCATCGGCTTTTCATCTGGGTGAACAATCAGCATTCCTGCTCATTCAATCAGTGGCCTGTATCACACATGCATACAATACAATGTTACCCTGGCAACGTTACCGTGTAAAATTCAAAGCTTGAGAGCGTAGACTTAAATACAAAGGGTCTGTTCACAAGTCACAAAGTAATAAGTGGTAAGCTGCAATGCTGATGAGTTTGGTTTAATGGGACCTCTTTGCCTCTGATATCTACTTCAGTGAATTGTCTTGATCTTCTGGTGAGCGGTTCTTCAGCCTTCACCAGGGAATATCTAACAGAGCCTGATGAGAGGATTTAGAGCTACTTTTAGTTCTGGGGAGAAGTGACTCAGAAGCTCAGCCCGGTAGCTCCATATGCCATATCACGCAGAGCCTCAAAGGTCAACAGTGAAGTTTTAATATAATTTCTAATCCAGACAGGTTGATAGGTGCTGAACATCAGGGAGATATGTGTTTGGACTGGACAGTTTGTGCAACATAGGTAATCTACAAAGGCTCTTTAATGACGTGTATTCGGAAGCTATGGCAGGATACAGCTTCCTGTTGTGTTTTATGTCTGTTTAATGAAAACCAACACAAACTTAAATGTTTCACTTGTGCTAAATCATTAAATAGTGGTAAAAATATGCTCATTGATTTCCTACATCTACTATTACTGCTGCTACTACAAATATAAAAAATATAATTTCTAGAGAAAATATCGTTTATGGGTTTTATTATATTATTAACTAAGGAAATATGTATTTATTCCCAAAAAAGTTTGATGATTAATAGGCTCAACTGTTTGTTGTCTTCAGCAGTGATGTTTGATGTGATTACAATATTAAAAATATTCAATTACATTTTTGTATGTATGTAGTATATTAATATATTACACAATAATTATAGTATCGAAATATATATTATATGTTATTATATATATATATTATAAGATAAAACATTTTTTTTATTGAAATAGCAGCAGATTGTAAAAAGAGTGAATGAAAGTACATAATAGAATAAAAGTAGTAAAAAAGTTAATAAATAAAAATAGGCATGAAAGTATTGATAATATGGAGATATGTAGACAATATAGAGGTTTTACTACAGACATAACAGTCTTGGTAGAGAGAACAGTATAGCAAAGGATGAATGATTGAATCAGGTAGAATATAAAAAATACACCATTATAAAAAACGGTTCAATGTTATATTTATATTGTTGCATAGTTTCACTCCATCGTCGCCTTATCTCCCACACGCCTTGAACGCCGCAGCACAGTATCTTTAACATCCCCTGCATATCCCATAATCCTGTTCGGCGGGTTTACGCTGGAGATCAGCTGAGCTCGTGCATCTCTGCAGTGAGCGCGCGGGTGCTGGCGGCGGAGGATCTGCGCGGCACGGCTCGGCTCGGACATCGTGTGAACCCCCCACTCCCCGCCCCTGCTCGACCGGAGACGGGGTGTGATTCCCGGCTGGGAGAATGTGACGCCTCGGGGTCTCCGGTGTTTTTTTTTTAACTCACGAGAACGAGCGGCGGACCGTTTTTTCTGTGGTTGTGTCGATCTTCGGTTCTTCGGTCGTCCCCTCGCTGCGGAGACACCTAGACGGAGCTGGACGGGCAGGAGGAGATCCGCGTGTGTGGCTGATCCGCGGTTCTATAATATGTCCAGGAGAAAACAGACCAACCCCTTCAGAGTTGACTGTAGGTATCCCGGGTTCCAGCTCGGTGACGGGGGGCGGGAGAGTTTACACCCAGCGTCCCCGGCACTGATGCGTTCGAACCTCCTCACATAGCATCACACTCTCATGGTGTGTCCCGGCTGCAGCTGAGATCTGGAGACTCTGCAGGTCTCTCAAGCTTGGAGAGGAAACACAGGAACTCACCTTTAATTGGCTGAGTCATTATTAATTTCCTTTTACATTATGCATTTTTCCACCTCTTGAGAATTTAAATGGACAAATTTACACATGAATGGAAATAAAAGGAAGGATTGAACTGCAACTCAAATTAAACCTGAGTCAGTGTGAATTGTCTATCAAGAAAACTATTTTAAAAGCAGTTTCTGCTGCTTAATCAAACTCAGAAATGTTTGTTGGTGTCCTTAGTGTTTTCAAACATGGTTTTTCCAACACAATATCTAATTTCAAATTGATTATCTATGAAAACTCTCGATTGCTGCGCTAGGACAAGAGTTTATAATACCTTAACTTTACCTTTACTCCCTCCAGTCATTCTGTGGCAGACCCTGTTTCTGATCTCCGGGTTTTGTTTAAAGTTTCATCTCTGCCGAATATCTCAGTCACATCATGTCACAGGTTTTAAATAAGACGTGGGTTTGATTCGCACCATAACTCAGCTTGATATTACACCGTGATCAGAGCGGACTGGGGTGACCACTTTGTCCCTGTGTGGAGCTGCTCTTTACAGCAGCAGCTAAATATTCTAAATATGTGCCATTGCTTTTTTTTATTTTTACATGATGGTTTCTCTGAAAATGTTACTTCTCCCTTTCTTCCTCTGTGCAGTGACATACCTTCAGTGTTTGTTGCTGCACTAACACCGTTCATGTATGTTCACACTGATGTTGGGCTGCAGCAGGCAGACGTATTGTAATCGGGGCTGTCACAGTGATAACTCAGGCAGTTTTAATCTAATTTGGATTAAATTTGGCAAATTGATCGCTAGCAGGGTCAGGACCTGTGCTATCGATTTTTTTTTTTTACTTACCAAATCCATCAAAGGTCAAGGTCATAACATGTGGTTGAATTGGTGGTTAATGCAGTTACAATTTCAATTTATTTGTCAATCAGTAAAGTCCATCTGTGCTTAAACATTTTAACAATGTAGCACAAACTGAATATTTAAGACTGCATGCAGCGGGGGCTCCACATCTTTCTGAATTCATTTCTGGTTTAGAACTAAAGCAATTCGCCAATTCTAGAATTTGTCAATTGACAGCAAATGGAGTTGAAATCATCTTGAAATCTCCAAACGAAGACACCAGCCATTATTCAGCTTCTTTGGTTTAATGATATTAGTAATCTGGATATGGTAGTAACAGTTGGGTGTATTGTAATTGGTGGTGTGTGTATCTGCTTGTCTGTCACAGCCATGACTTGGGCAGCTTTAATCCAATTTGGATTCAATTTGTGAAGTTGGTTGGGTGCAGGGTCAGGACCGGCACTATTGATTTTTGTTTTCTCAAATCAGTTAAAGGTCGAGGTCTCAACATGGGATCAGGAGTTTTATCCGAATGCATGGCTAGTACCACACAGAATGCTCATATACATACATGTACAAGTGAAATAGTCTTTATGGTAATAATGTGGGAAACTATGAAAAAGACACAATGCGTGGGAAGCGTGTCCCTGAGTGCATTTGTGATTTTGTAAGGTTTGGTCATATAAAACAAACTGTTTTGCATATGTCACCTGAGCCTTTGGGAAATTAAATTTCCCTACCCGGACATTTATTGTCCCGGTGATTCAGCGGTTATTTGATCAACAGAATCATCAGTAACAGAGATGAGCCTTATTTGAGGTTGCAGACTCACTGAATAACCTTGATTCCTCAAGAGGAGGAGAATACATTTGATTGAAACAGCAGGAATTCTAGGGGGAGCCCTGATGTAGATATATTGCTGGTGTCATCCTGTCCCGTCCTGTCCTGCCCCCCCCCCTGTGTGGCTTTGCCCTCTGCCCCCTGAATCCCCTTGTTGGTGGACAGCGTGCTGACCTCAACACGTCTCAGACCTCAGGAGGGGATTTCCCTGTGTAATCTACTGGAGTTGTGTACGCTGCCGCCCTCCTTTCTAAACATAGTGCGTTTAAACTGCAGTTGAAATACATGTTGCACTTGTGGCTGCTGTAATCCCTGCGAGCTAATGAGCTCATTTTCTGCTCTCGAACACGTCTCCACGAGTCGGGAGTGGGAGCTGAACACCCACAAGAGGGGATCGTGTAATGTAGTGCTGGCTCGTATCGTTAGTGCACCTCACGCTGCGATAAACGGCATAACAACGTTTGGACTGACAAGCGGTACCCCCCCCCCCCCCCCTACTGTGTCACCAGAGTGTGAGTTCACACACTGCGTTTTCATACATTGCTACTCTCGTCTGCTTTAGCTCGATTGTTTCACTTTGTCTTTTCATTCGAGGTATGAATTGCCTCAGAGCTGCCCCCCCCCCCCCCCCCCCCCCCCCCCCCCCCCACCGGAGAGGGTCAAACCAGACAGACAGACTGACAGACCAGACAGGCAGGGAGACAGTCTGACAGGCAGGCGGACAGACACAAAAGCACACACACAAACACACACAGAGCATTCCAGACAATAATACAACCGTGATGTCTGTCTTGCCATTTGTTTTCCTCCTTGACTTTGAGTCACAGCCCCACCAGGAAACACAGCATCATATAGAAGTTGATGAGGACTTGGAGGTGGTGCTTCCATCAGGTCAACAAATACATAGATATCAGTTTGTTTAACAGTTTTAAACATTTGAACTTAAAAGAAGATGATGTCCCCTGCGTGCTCACACTTGTCTCGGTCTTGTTGCCAAATAAGTTTGTACACGATTTAAGGTCAGGGTGTCAAACTTTCTTCTGGGAAAATTTGGTTTATCACTTCATCTTCCTTTCTATGAGGTCAGGTGAGCTGTGTCATAGTGAGAATTGATCACTTCTAGCTCCCCCCCACTCTTGTTGTGCTCGGTGTGTCTGTGCTCAAGACGGGGGGGGGGGGGGGGGGGCAGAACTTCCTCCAGACTTAGTTAGTGTTGTGTGTGTTTTGGACGGGACTGTCGCTGTAAAGGCGAGGGGAAAGGGGGCTTTGAATTCATCAGGACCCCCATTGCTCGGTGTTTGAGACGAGTTTTGGCATTCTATCTTTTGTCTGTTTTGTTTTGCGCCCTCCCCACCCTTCTCTTCCTCCACCTCCTCCTCCTCCTCCTCCTCCTCCTCGTCTCTCCCTCTTCAATGTGTCTGTTGGCTGATGAGTTTGTCTCTTTGTCTGGATTCAGTCAGACACTGCGTCACCTCCTGCCTACAGACACACAGACTCAGAGATAACATCACAGTGGCACAGACCAGGCGGGGTGGGGGGGGGGTTGTTCTAGGAGAGACAGATGTACAGACAGAGCTCTAGCAGCGGGGGGATGGGTATCTCTCACACATCAATCTTTGGCTACGTGCCGTCCATGCAGCCAGCTTGTTGTAGTATAGTTTTAATACTTCTGACCCACTCTGCCAACGCTAATGGGATGCAATGGGATGCGTATGCATCTATGGGAAAAGTGCTAAACTGGGTTCACACACCAACTTCTCACCAGTAGCCCAGGAGCAGATTGACAAACTTCAATATTATACCTCACACACACAGAAAGAGCCAGTGAAATAGCTCAGGATTGTCATGGGGGCTGTAATTACTTCTGTCAGACTCAGGTAACTGAAGTCAGGATCTCTCTCCTATCTCTGATCTGTGTGGTAACAGAGCTCACCAGGGAGGAACGATGGACTTCAAGATATGGTTCATTTAAGCTTTCTGAGGTGGGAGGCTCTCGCGTGTGGATGCCGGAGGAGCTTCCACTGCAACTGTCTCCACCGAGGCAGTTTAATACTTGTTTTCAGGGTCAAGTGTAATAATAACAAAGGTGGAGGTATTTTATCTCCATCCCGCAGCCGCCAGCGCGACTGTGAAACCGAGAGTGGCGTCACAAAGAGTTAAATGAGCCACATATGGGCTGCCATGGAATGAAGCTTCATCCTCCCCCTGTGAGCCGATGCTATAGATATGGAAGTAGTCAGAGCTCGGTACAAGCAGGGAGGACAGAGGGCGAGCCAGGCTGTTCATTGTGTGGGTGGTACTGAGCGAGAGGGAGAGAGAGAAACACACTGAGTAGCAAGGCAGTTAGCTGGAGGAAAACAGTGCAGGCTGCTTCTCCCCCCCCCCCCCCCCCATGGGACTGCAGCATGGCTGTCGAACAGCGCTAGCATGTATCTGCGAGTGTGTATATGCGTGTGAAAAAATGGGGGTTGGGATGCAAATGAAGTGTGTGCACGTATGTCAGGGAGCTCGCTGGATGTGCTTTCATTATGCTGCAGTGTCGGAGGGTTCACGTGGAAGCAGCAGGATCGATGAAGACGGTTTCCTGGTGCACATGTTGGTTGAATCCCAAAAGTCTTGAGACTAATGTGGAATTGTATAAATAGAGTATTTTTTTCCCCCCAGAGGTTTTTGTTGCTATTATGTGTTTTTGTGAATAACCGGATGGGGAAATGTTCCGAGAGGCCTGGATACACGGTGCGTCTTAAAAACGTTAAAGAGTGTTATGAACAACAGTGGATGCTGTTTCTATGGAGATAAAGCACCCGCGCTGGAAGAAATGCATGTGTGGAAATTTGGCTTCTCGTCTTTTATTATTTATACATTTTTTACTTAATATAGTGATATGAGATTATTAGTTCTATCATTTGAAAAGCAGATTATGTATGAAATCAGTTCCTCAACACGAGGCGATGCCCCCGTGGTGCACAGTCATAGCAGCGTCTGTCTGTAGGCACACTTGTTTGTTTGTCTGTGCTTCACTGTGTTCAGGAAATTGAGCGCGTTTCCATAGACAGAGGCAGACTCCTGTGTTGTGAAACTTCATCGAGTGGTGTTGGTTTTCATTCATGTGTTCAGCACCTTTTCCAGGTCTATGAAATTGTATTCCTTCATTGTCGTATACCAACCATCGATCCTAAGCCTTTTCTCAAACAATGATGCCAAAGTGTTTCTCCGTCAAACTTCTTTATCTTCAGCAGATTCATTTCAATTAGGTCTAGATAAGAATCCTCTGTTACTAAAGGTATATGTAATTTCCTATAAATCATCATAGTAGATATCCCTGTTTACTGTATAGGGATAGAATACATTTTGTATATAATAATTTAAGGACGTTTTCATGGATAAACCAGATGGTAATGACTTGTTCTGCTAATCCAGCAAACTACACATCACACTGATTCAAAAATGATATTAACACTTCAAACAATATACTTAACACACCCAAATTATTAATGGGTGCATATGCATAATATTAGCAGGACTGCAAAATATCTGTTGATGTTATTTGGTAAATGCATCATTTCTATATACATATAATGGCAACAGTTATACTATGTATGGAGCTCTTCTAGTCTTGCCGACCACTAAAAGCGTTTTACAGTTCAAGTCATTCACCCGTTCACACACACATTCATACAGCGCCTCCACACACAGCTCTCTTTCTATCACAGAGCATTCAGACACTGTGGATCAAGGACACTTTGTATGTGTACTTGAGGAGCTGTGGAGCGACCCACTGCCTTTCTGACCCGCTCCACCTCCTCATCCCGAGTCTGTATTGTATCTCACACTTACCGTTATATGCGGGCTGAGATTTTTCTATATATTGTCATGCAGGTTGAGTATTCACAGACCTCCGACTCTAGTCACCTGTCCTACCTGGGGTTACCTGACAGGCATCACTTTTCTTCCCCCGTCAGAATAGTCCACTTACTCTATTGTCTTTCTTTCTCCAGGGCCATTCCACACTTCAGGCATCACAGGAATACAGCACACTATTAACATGGACGGCAGGGACGAATTCCCCGAAGACAGTGAATGCTGCAGCAACAACTCCCGGGAAGTCCAAGGGCAGGATAGCATCACAGGTACAGGATGGAGGGATGGGGACGGGGACGGGGACGGACTGGCCGGACTCTGTAGGAACATCCTCGGACTGAGGGGTGTTAGTGAGAGTAAGCCCTGCTCTGTGTTCTGTTGTCCGTCTGTATTGATAGGGATGTGTTTGCCTCCGTAGAAGACAGCGACAGTGACCTCGACAACCACGGGGAAGACTCGTCCTCCAACACCTCCGCCGACGACCACATGTCCACCAACAGAACACCGTGCCGCCTCCAAGGAGCGGGAGTCAAAGAGGTGAGCGGGCTGGTATAATAATGACATACACAGTAATCTGGGTGTGTTTATTTTCATATGTATTATTTATAAATTGGCCTTTTTGGCCTCGAAAGCGAAAGAGAGGAAGCTGGGGGAGAGAAGGGGAATGACATTCAGAAAAAAGCCCCAAGTCGAAGTGGGAACTTGAGGCTTATTTATGCTCTACGTTAGATAAGAGCCTCCTGTCAGTACTCTGTTTAAATTCCGTCCATACTTGTGCACGTCCTCTGCTGACATGGATGGAAAAGACCAAACTTCGATGATGACAGAACTTTTTGAGGGAAGACCTTGTGAGTTTGTAAGAAACTACAGACATCTACTGTATATGCTGGTTCTTCACCCGGGCCCAGGGACAAACAGCCTCTTCTTTAGGAGGAACATTATCACAACCTCCTCCCCCCTCCACACGTATGTTGTTGTCAGGAAGTCTTGACTTTGGCGCAGTGGAAGTACGTGGGCAGATACATCGTTTGAAACCGACTCGTTTAGTATGTAAAGGTCACGTAAACGAACCTTTACTGCTCGAGGCTTATGTGCCTGAACCATTTGCCATTTCCTCCCCTACACTTTTTAACGTGATCTTATTGTACTCCTTTGTGCCACTGTCGTATTTGCTGCAGCTTTAACAGGTTTAATCTTAGTCACAGGTCCACCTACTTCGGGTTTCTTATCTCATGTGTTGTACATGTGAGAAGAGTAGCAGATCATTTGTTGAACTGTGAGGTCAGCTCCGACAGAAGGTATTGTTATCAGTCATGTGACATTTCCTTCTCATCTGCTAAAACCTTTCTATACCAACTGGATTTCACCTACAGTGAGCAGAGCCACAAATCTTCAACACCCATTCGAATTTGCTTTTGACCATTTTTTTGTAAACTTAAAACTTACCACCAGAAAGTAAAAGTTCCAATCACTCAGATGTCCTTCATATAGACTTGAATAGAACAACACCTGGCTGAGGTGAATATGTTTTCTGCTCAGACCTTCTGTTTGAAAATGTTCTATATTTCATCTCGTGCGTGAGTCACAGATGTGACAGCAAACCGCATCATCGTGACACTCGTAGTGAGTCACTGGGGCTTGTGAGGATGTTGCTCATTCATCCACTCAACACATCGCCTGAAAGTAGTGAGACGAATAGTGACAGAAACGTCCGTCTCAAATCACACGATAAAAAAAAACGCCTATCTCCCACAAATGAGTGAAAAGCGATTCTATAATGGATTAACCTTTACTTTCCAGAAATTGTTGTGAAATAATATAAACATGGATATGATAACATTGCTTTGGAGTGAAAGTGATGTCGCAGAAACACTTGCCTACATTATTGGATTTTCTCCTGAAGTGTGTGTTTTTAATGGTGTTCTGTTTTCTACAGGAGAGTGAGGACGGGGCCGAGCACACCTTTGTCTGTCCCCTCTGCCCGCTGGATTTCAGCAGCCCTGAGAAACTCATCTCCCATGTCTACCAGGTGAGGACAACCTCGGCTCCTCTGTCCTGCTCTAGTACAGAGCTGCAGTGGGTTTCTAACAAGGCTGCAGTCGCTTATCGTGTTTAAAAGCCTCTCAAGTAGCTGTCGGCCTCAGTACTTCAGTGAAGGGCCGGTTTAGGCGTTGACTTGTAGGATCTGATCTAGTGCTTCTTGTGTCTTGTTTAACTGTACAGCAGCCTTGCAGTTTGCAGTGTAAGGGCTTAATTAAACAGAAAACAATTTATTACTTTCCTCAAAGTAAACCAGAGTGAGATGGTTTACGAGTTAATAAAATGTATTAAAACAAATCACAATAAGTGCTAAATATTTTTAAGGTTATATATTGTAAACTTTTAAAAGTTCTCTCTTTTAAAATGCTGCGGTTTCAAATAGATCTCTTCTTCCGAGCTCTTTTCTTTCTGTTTCCACTCATCTTCCCTTTTCAACTCTAACTAGGTTTCTTCTCTAAAACCTCAGCAGCTGCAGAACTCGCACACTCGCTTTTTTATTTTGCAATTTCAGGCAGTTTGTGCCGTAACTGTGACAGCGGAAATTTATTATAGATGAAATAATTAAGACCAGTTCATGGTACTCATTTGAATGTTATTTGAATTATGGTAAATTGCCTGTCATTTGATTTTATATACACAAAAACAGGGTCAGCCTTCAATTTTGTGTTTTCTCGTATACATATAGAATGGCATTTTTATTTCATTTGGCAGTAGAGACAGAAGATGTGATGTTCATCAGATGCTTTAGTTCTCTTTTGATGAAAACCTAATTTGCCTAAGACCTCTACAGTACAGTATATTAGAATATATATGTTTTTTTTTTCAATCATTGATCATCTATATTTAAAAACAGGTTACTCCTCAATATTTCAGAGCCATATTTCCATTGTTATCTTCTCCATCATGGTTGGTCATGCAAACAAGCTGAAAAGTATTTGATTAAACAACAGTATATATAGAATGATTTTGGATTCAGACAGTTTTTTGTCGTGTATTTTAAACGTGTCTTTTCTTTTTTCCCTCTCTTGTTTTGCCTTCTCTCACAGCACACGGCCATGATGAGCAACACCAAGAGCTACGTGTGCCCGGTGTGTGGGCGAGCCCTGAGTTCGCCTGGCTCGCTCGGACGCCATCTTCTCATCCATTCCGAGGACCGCCTCTCCAACTGCGCTGTCTGCGGCGCACACTTCACAGACATCAACAACTTTAACAGGTTCGGCTCCGTCTTTTCCTATAACTTTATTTTATATTATCAAAGTGTTCAGTGACCTACAACAGATCCTTTTATCAGCATATCAAAATACAGCAGATATTCAAAATGATTTTTGCAGGAATGCTGATTATATCTCTTCAATAAAACACACTGAACTACAATGGAGGAGTTGATGTGTGATATCAGGCCGTATGCAGAACATGACTGATGAATATATTAGAACAGGAATGACTGGTTTAATGGAAATAAACCTGCATGTTGCTTAGCAACTACCATTACCTACTACCCAACTACTATGTCAAATTCAACCAGCACAGACGAGGTCAGGACACACAGCACAGACGAGGTCAGGACACACAGCACAGACGAGGTCAGGACACACAGCACAGATGAGGTCAGGACACACCGCACAGACAGGGTCAGGACACGCAGCACAGACGAGGTCAGGACACACAGCACAGACGAGGTCAGGACACACAGCACAGACGAGGTCAGGACACACAGCACAGACGAGGTCAGGACACACAGCACAGATGAGGTCAGGACACACCGCACAGACGAGGTCAGGACACACAGCACAGACGAGGTCAGGACACACAGCACAGACAGGGTCAGGACACACAGCACAGACGAGGTCAGGACACACAGCACAGACGAGGTCAGGACACACAGCACAGACGAGGTCAGGACACACAGCACAGACAGGGTCAGGACACACAGCACAGACGAGGTCAGGACACACAGCACAGACGAGGTCAGGACACACAGCACAGACGAGGTCAGGACACACAGCACAGACGAGGTCAGGACACACAGCACAGACGAGGTCAGGACACACAGCACAGACGAGGTCAGGACACACAGCACAGATGAGGTCAGGACACACCGCACAGACAGGGTCAGGACACACAGCACAGACGAGGTCAGGACACACAGCACAGATGAGGTCAGGACACACCGCACAGACGAGGTCAGGACACACAGCACAGACGAGGTCAGGACACACAGCACAGACAGGGTCAGGACACACAGCACAGACGAGGTCAGGACACACAGCACAGACGAGGTCAGGACACACAGCACAGATGAGGTCAGGACACACCGCACAGACAGGGTCAGGACACACAGCACAGACGAGGTCAGGACACACAGCACAGATGAGGTCAGGACACACCGCACAGACGAGGTCAGGACACACAGCACAGACGAGGTCAGGACACACAGCACAGACAGGGTCAGGACACACAGCACAGACGAGGTCAGGACACACAGCACAGACGAGGTCAGGACACACAGCACAGACGAGGTCAGGACACACAGCACAGACAGGGTCAGGACACACAGCACAGACGAGGTCAGGACACACAGCACAGACGAGGTCAGGACACACAGCACAGACGAGGTCAGGACACACAGCACAGACGAGGTCAGGACACACAGCACAGACAGGGTCAGGACACACAGCACAGACGAGGTCAGGACACACAGCACAGACGAGGTCAGGACACACAGCACAGACGAGGTCAGGACACACAGCACAGACAGGGTCAGGACACACAGCACAGACGAGGTCAGGACACACAGCACAGACGAGGTCAGGACACACAGCACAGACAGGGTCAGGACACACAGCACAGACGAGGTCAGGACACACAGCACAGACGAGGTCAGGACACACAGCACAGACAAGGTCAGAGACGTGTCAGAAGCTGAGAAAAGAGAACATTCATGAGCTTCCATTGTTCTGAGTTTGGTTGTTACGATCTCAGATCTACAGAAACTACATGTGAGTTAAATGTGGAACGTCTATTTGAGTCTGTCGTTGTTATGGCTGTAATAAACTATGAATATCTGTCAGCTCTCAGGCCATTACCAGTGGACTCCACTCCTCTTCTCGAGACTCAATGTGTGATTTATCTCTGAAACAATTATTTCAGGAAGTGAGTCAGATGAAATGAGTCATTGTTTCCCATTAGAATAAAACGGTTTGACGTCATGTCAATCATAGATAAAGCCTTAACCAGCTAACTAAGTATGTGACGAACAAGAATGCAAGGCAGGCAACTAAATGTTGAAATATTTCAAACAATACGCCATAAACAATGATTGTAGCACCGGTTACAGTTGTGTAAATACTTTGTATAATTCATAGACTTTATTATAAGCGATTTTGATTTGTAAGATATAGAATGTAGGAGGTGACTGTTCCCAAATCTACTGGTGTCTTGAGACTTAAAAAGAAATTTAAGACTAAACCCATGATAATATTGACTTTTCAGCAGTTCAATTTAGTTCAGTTTAAACAAGATCCTTGAGTCGAACCCTTGAGTCGAGGATCTAATGCTTCTAAGAACGACTCCAGGTTGCTCTTTCTCTTTTACCAAGCTGATTAATGCTCTATCCTGTCACAGGGAGAAGCTTAAAGACGTCCTCGAAACAAACAGGATGGATGTCAGTGGTGGAAGGGACTGCTCCATGTCCCCGTCCCTCTCCAGCAGCCCCATGGACAGCCCAGGCTCCGGCTCTCACTCCTGCCATGGACCAGGCCCCAGCCCGAGTTCATGTCAGGGTCCTCGCCCGTGTCAAGCACCCGACCCAAACCCCAACTTATGTCAAGCCCATAGCACCTGCCAGGGACAAGGCCACATCTCCAGCCAGTGTCAAGGCCCCAGGTCATGTCACGGCCTGGGTTCTGGGTCGTGCTCGGGCTCCGACCAAGGACCTGTCTTCCCCTCGCTGCCCGACAGTCTCCTCTCTGAAGGGCCGTCACTCGCATCTATCCCCGATGCGCTTAACTCCTCTTCCTCAGGCCTTCCTCCTATCCCCGACATAATGAGCCCCATGCCGGTGTATCCTGCAGGGGTGCTGCTGGTGTGCAACAGCTGCGTTGCCTATCAGCAGCTGCTGGAGGCCCAGTCGCCGATGCGGAAGTGGGCTCTGCGCAGGAAGAACGAGCCCGTCGAGGCTCGCATGCACCGTCTGGAGCGCGAGCGCACGGCGAAGAAGAACAAGCGGGCGTGTGAGACGGACGAGGAGAAGGAGCTTAGGAGGCTGCGGGACCGCGAGTCCAAGCGCATGCAGAGGATGCAGGAGAGTGAGGAGCAGAGGTCGCGCCGGCTGCAGAGGGACAGGGAGGCCATGCGTCTGAAGAGGGCCAACGAGACGCCGGACAAGAGGCAGACGAGGCTGATCCGCGAGAGGGAGGCCAAGAGGATCAAGCGACGACTGGAGAAGATCGACCCTGCCCTGAGGACCCAGATAGAGCACGATCCCGCCGCCATGGCCGCGCTCACAGCTGACATGAGTCTCTTTCAGTTCCCCTGCCCCATGCCGGTCCCTTCCATGGATAACGGCCTGTTCATGAAGCTGCCCTGATCGCACCAGGCCCCGGGGGGGGAGGGTTTTATGACAAAGTGGCTTCTGAGCAGCATCATTAACCTCTGCACCCTACCAACACGCTGTCGTGGTCGCAGCAAAAACCATTCCTCGCTGGTTTACTCCCAGTGTCTAACAGATTCACAAACTGTACGTTGAATACAGTAAAAAAAACGACATCAGTTTCTAATTTATTACAGTGGAGAAAACCTTGGAAACAGGGTTGAGAATGTTTCATGATGGATGGATGATGACATAAAAGCATGTTGTAAAGAGATTTATCTTGTTTCTGTGGACTCTCAGATTTAACACAGTTCATTCTAGTGGGAGCAGTTGTACTTCCTTTGAGGGGAAAATTAAAAAAAAAGTCTTTTGCACATGGACCTTCAGTAAAAGGGGCCGGGGACTCTGTAGCCCCAGCGCCCTCCTCTCTGGTCCACTCCGCCCGCCCAGTGACTCGGGTTTACCGGTAGCTACACCTCTCTCTTCAAGCTGCCACCGAGGGTCCCTGGGAAGTTCACATTCAGTCAAAACTACTACCTCAGCCGGCGGCGTGGTCCCGTGGCTCACCGCGCTCCCACTCCCAAGCTTCCAAAGCTCTACATGTACTGTTCACTACGACAGAGGACGGGTTGTTTCCCCACAGTTTGTGTTTGCATGGATCACTCAGGCACTTTAATAGGACACAAACATTCACTGGGACGAGCGACTGATGTACAGAAACACACCGGTACTACACAAACTTCTTAGGGTTGATGGTAATGTTTAACAGACACACTCTGAATGTTTTGTCCTATTGAACTCGCCCCCCCCCCCCCCCATCTCCCGAGTTGTACATTTGCTTCTTTACATTCTCTTTGCCAATATTTGTTTTTTTCTTTACGCTGTTAAACCTTTCTTCCAGTGTCGTGAATAATTTTGACTTTGTGTTACAGAGCATTTCTCTGGCTCTCAGAAACCGCTGCTGTTCTTGTACTGTACAATACATTAGTTACCTCTTGTGTATTTCGGGCTCATCACTCACATTAAGGAGTGTTCTGTTAAAGTGGAACAGCACCGGAACACGTTACCCATTACTTGAACTCTGCCCATAAAGATGCATTTGTTTTCCTGATGATGGATCAATGACGATCTGAAAGTGGGTTATTACTCCGTAGAGGAAGATACGCAGATCATGCAACCGCTGCATTCAAGGTCTGCAGTACCTTCAAAATGTCTGAACAGGACCACTTTCATTATATTTCTTCTGTCTGCAGAAACACACTGAGGCTGAATCCAAGTCCGTTCTGGGAAGAGAGATTTTATTCATCGGTATTCATTAACCTCATCACAGCACATATTTATGCAATATGATGTGAATATATATTTTTCTTGTGGAAATATGTGCGTTGCTTTGTTTTCCGTCAAGTGGTATAAAATTATTTTCATGAATGTGTTGAGTTAGAGGCCATGTTTGGATGATCCCATGTTTTAATATCCTGCCTGTAAAGTTACCTCCAGCTTGTCTTGACTTCACCTCACCAGATGCAAACGGTCATAGCGTCGGAGATGAACGTTTGTGAAACACTCTTCTACAGTTATCAGAGACGGGGGACGAGTGCTGGCCCTGTTTGAGCCACTCCTAGACCAGAGTCCCTCGACCTGGCGGCTTGTTGCAGGAAACGTAACGAGTGACGAAGAAAACAAATTGGGATTTTTTTTTCTTGCGTCTCATCCTCAGAGACTCTTCTAGGAGTGCATCAAACCTCTATGCAACAGATGTGTTATTTATTCCAAAAGGGAAATTAAGTCACTTTTCCCTGAAACTATGCAGAATGCGACTTTAATTCAAACAGACTTCAATGTTAAAGAGTTTAGCTTCTCAGGCAATTTAACTCAGTGAGAGGGTTCAGAGCCTCGATGCAACACCCTGGTCCATAAGAATCATTTAGAGGTCGATCACATGACGAGAGAGAGAGACGGGGCTCCGGAGACAGTCTGCCTCCTGAGATGTGTCTCCTCTCTGCGGCTCAGCACATGAAAGCAACAGGGTCTCACTGCCATTCTGCTCATGACACACCGAGGGGGGATCAGTGTTCTCGACAGGTGTCACTTGTCTCTTCTCTCAGACTGAATTCTGGGTATTCTCCGAGGTCGCTCTTGGAAACTGCTGGGATCCCTTTGGTCCCCCCAGCAGCAGAATAACGGGACAGGAAACGTCAGCATCCGAAAAATACTCCCGCTAAGCAAAGTAGGAGGAGCCCGGGAGAGACGTTGGTCTTTTTACACGCAGTACGCTCCGTGTGGATTAAATAAGCACTGCATGTCGTGAAACTGCACTTGTCCTAGAATGGTTCGATATGAGCTTGTGTTCTACTGTTAGTTTATGCCTGCCTGTTTTTTACAGTTAAGTCAAAAGAACAATGTTGTCAATGACGTCGGCCTTTCTATAGTAATTCTATCAGGATTTTCTCTCGATGTCCATGTTTACAGAACAAATCTCGCTGAACAAGGCCAAATGAATGAGCTAAACTGCAAATGAGAACATTCACGCTCGCTGTGATATCAATGCATTCTGACTGGATGGGCCTGTGGGGGCGCCATCCTCTGTTACTGGATTAACAGATGTACAGACCACGATGAAACATGGTGAAGAATGTGGAAATAAACATCTTTATTACAATGACAGTGTCCGGTGTAGTTTTCCTCCTCTGTACAGTGTTGTGCAAGTTCACTACTCTCATGAACAAGTTCAAAGTTCAGTTCATACAAGTAAACATGAATAGTTCACGTTCATAGTTCACCATTTAAATTCTGAACTAGTTCATATTTCAGTTCATTTCATAGTTTTAAGGTGGACAGTGAGAATGAAAGACTTAACTTGTTAAAGAAAAACTTATCCATCACTACCCCTTGCATTTAGTGTCGGAATGTTTATCAGACAGTGTGTAAAAATCCCTCAGATAATAATAAGGTGCATCGGATCTCGGATGTAGTTGCTGAGTCTGCGTCTCTGCTTTTTCTTGCCATCTGTAAATGAGACCGAGAGCTGTTGTGTTGCAGGTATGGCCTGCCCCTTTAAGGAAAGTTTGAAGTGTGTGACGTAGTGCACCAGGGTATTGTGGGAAAATACGCTATAAGTGTGTTTATAAGGAGAAGTGACGACGCACCTGGTGATGAGAGTTCTGCTCCTGCTGTAGATCCGAGAAATAAAGTGGCCGCATTCCAAGTAAAGAAACATCTCCTCCTTCTTCACGGAGCGGTCCGGACGGCTGGTTACCGGCCAGACAGCGAGCCAAGATAACCAGTGACAGGGGCGGCTCCTGGTACAGGCGACATAGGAGAATGATTTAGACGTGACACATGCAATGTAAAACAATACATTAACGTCACACCATCATCCTCTAACCCCGGGACGCACCTGCCTCCTTTCCTCGCCCATGTTAGATACTTTGGCTGTTCGCACCGGCAGCGTAGTGCCGGGAAGAACCAGGAAGCGCTGCGGCCACACACACAAGCACGTAATCTCCTGTGGGGGGGTGGAGGCTACATCATTTACCCCTGAACCAGCGCTGAGAAATGATGATGAAATGTAATATAAAATTTTTAAATATAAAATTTAATATAAAATTTTTTAATTAAATTAAATATATATTTTTAAATTAAATTAAATT
This sequence comes from Pleuronectes platessa, assembly GCF_947347685.1. NCBI lineage: Eukaryota > Metazoa > Chordata > Actinopteri > Pleuronectiformes > Pleuronectidae > Pleuronectes > Pleuronectes platessa. Next base: position 19,281,294 of record NC_070626.1, read on the forward strand.
AAATGGGGGAAAAAAAAAAAAAAAACTGCTCGCCCACATCCTGCGCAGAAACCTACTGCGCACATCCTGCGCACATTCTGCGCACATTCTGCGCAGAAGCCTACTGCAGCTTTTTTTCTTTTTTTTTTTTTTTTTTTATTAAATTTTTTCCCGTTTTTATATTTAATTAATTTAAATTAACATAGTGTAAGTTATTTTGCAATTAATAGAAGAAGCCCTGCCAATTTTAAGTGTAACATATTGCCAGCTTGAAAAGGCGAATGGCTGGGATTCGTACCCAGGTCGCTGTAGTAAGAGACCAAACGCTTTACCGACTAGGCCACTTCAGCTCCGCCGGACAATAAGCACGGTAACATGATTGACAAATTATCGTGTGTGTGTCGGTGTCATTTTATGCTGCTTTTGATAAACACTTCAGAGAAAATATTTTCTACTTTACTACATATATCTGACAGCCTTACTTAAAAGTTACTTTTATATTTTTGGCTTTTAGATACTGGATGAAACCTATTGTTAGAGAATAACCCAGTGGGGGGGGGGGGGGGGGGGGGGAATATTTTTTGAGAGAAGATTCCAGATTCATTCTGGAATCGATAGAGCCGTATAGAGCGATAGATGGACCGATAAATGGACCGTATAGTGAATGAATCCATGAAGCTTCCTTCTACCAAGTTGTGTGGTACGGAGACGAGACACTGGCCAGAGAAGAAAACACTTGGAATACGTTGCTTGTTTGGTCTGCATATGTGTGCCATGAGTGATGGGTAACGTAGTGATAAGTCTAGTTAGTTGGTTTCGGTTAGGCTAAATCACGGACATTTTACGGGCACTGAGCAACGACATGATGAAAGCATTCGATTTAGACAGCGTCTCTCCTGAGGAGAAAGTATTGAAATGTCCCGAGGGTCAGTAAACAGTTAAGGGTGGGGCACGTGACAGTCTAGAGTTTTGTGGGATGCCAGGCTCTCATTGGCTGATGAGTTGGCGTATCAAGGGTGAATGAGGAAGGGGGGTGAAGAATACAGTGGTGGATGATGATTGGAGCGCCGGAGTTACGAACAAGAAGTGTGTCGTGTTCGCTGGACTTTAATAAAGTTACACATAAAGAGAGAAGTTTCCTGTCGTCTATACGCGAGGACGCTACAATATGAACCTGTTCACCGTTCAAATTCATTATTTGTCATTGAGTTGCGTTCAGTTCATCGTTCTCATAAAAGTGAACGTGTTCAATGAGCGCGTTCTTTTGCGTTCGTTCATGCACAACACTGCCTCTGTACCCTTTGTTTTATTGGCTCACTGTCACACAAAACGCTGACTGGTCTTCTCTCAAAACTGCAACTGTGGGTGGGGTTTCAATTTTTTATTTCAGTTCTTATTAATTTTTTAAAATCCAAACAGAAACAGGCAAATAACAGCCATGTAATTGTTATGGATAAGCAACTAAATAGAGAATTTAAATCGGTATTGAATTCCTTCAGTATTGAAATTCAATGCAACAAAATGTATACCATTTTATTCTACTTAGAGAATTAATTTTAAACTCGATATGAAGAATTAAGTCTTGGCTCTATTTTACTACACATTCAGTAGTAACTATTAACCAGCGATTATAGGTTTTGATATGAAAAAATGTACATGTACATTTTTTCCAATTAAATATATCAATTGGGCTAAATTAACTTGAATGTATAAACTTCATTTGTGTTACAGATTTAAGCATTTTTTTAAGCTGGTGCAGCACTTTTCTTTTCAGTGAGGGTAGATTCAATATTTGGTTTCAGTATCAGTAACTTATAAAAAGTAGGTGAATGAGCTCCTCTTTAATCAGCTCCAGCATCAAAACAAATCTTTCACTTTGCATCTGAGCTTGTTCACAGATAAACTAATGCAGTTACTGCTACTTTCATTTTACTAAAACATCAGTACTTCCTCCACCTCTAAAACAAATAAGAACATACATTTGACTAAAGAAACACAGCACACCATTTGGATAATAGTTTATATTTATATTTGTATATATATATATTATATTGTGTTTACTTAACAAACATGATATATGCAATGTCTCCAAGTTAGCTGTAACAATAAAAATACAATATCTTTGTGTCCTTACATAGAATTAAAACAGCAAAAACAAAAGAACCAAAAACCACCCTAAGTAGTTCACAGAGAGGTACAAATATACAGTACAAATCTATTTTATTCAAAAAGGGTACAAATAAAAATGCAACAAAATAGAGATATTAATGCTTTGTTAAAGTCAGGTAGGTGTAGGGTATTCTAAGGGAGCACTTTGGGTCGACAACTCTAAGGCTTCTGATAAAGATCAATACATATTGGTACGGCCATACGATATTAAAACTCACTATACAAAGTTCATACAACCTGGATTATACTTGAGGATTGAATGTTACACATACATCATTGCATATATTTTGCAGATTTAGGCATTTAGAAAAAAGAAAAGAAAAAGGATGCTGTTTTTTTTGTTTGTTTCGTTTTTCAATAGTTACACATCACATAAAAAGCAGTGTCACTTTGTGCCAAAAAATAGTACAATGTCAAATCTGAAAAGGCAGACTTCTTTAAAACTTTAAACCGTTCGATTCTCCTGATTTGAAATTCGACATCAGAAACAACATAACCGTCCTAAATTCACCTTTCCCAGTTCAAATACTGGGTCAAACGTCACGAAAACATTAGAAAACCATCACATTACCAACAAGTGAACGCTACATATCGGATTTATGCAGCCGGCCTGTCTCTGAATTAAAACCCAACCCTCTGCTGTCCAGTGACTGTCGGACAAAACACATGACACCAAACACAATCCATTAATTCCAGGGATAAAATTAAAATGAAAAAAACTACAGAGCTTGTGCAACAATTCAAAACAACTAATGTGCATGTGTGTGTGTGTGTAATTAATGGACTGCCATCCGTTGCTGATGCTCTCGGCATCGTCTTGTAAAAAGTGCAAAGGAGAGCTTCCATTTACTTCACTTGCACACACAGAAAACTAGAAACTAAATGTTATAAGTATCTAGAGGGTAGGAAAAAAAAAAAACATAGCAGAGAACAGAAAATGAAAAAAAAAAAAGAGAGGAAACCCAAACACATGAACAAAAGGTTGCAGACCTCATGGTTGAATCATCTGGGGACCAAACAAGATTCCCTGTCGCCCTTTGAGACATCTGAATAAGAGTTTCCGCTGAGAAACATGAAAAGTGTGGAGCCTGAAAGGGGAACACCGAGTCTACCAGAAGCATTATTTCAATTTCACACATTGTACACAGCAGAATTTAAGGCATTATTGACAAGCATCATCAAAACTATACAAAAAAAAAAAACACACGTCTGTCTACAGAAACACACAATCGGTGATTTCTCCATGATTTTGTGTGCTTTTCATTTGGAAAATCTTCAATTTGTTTCTCAGTTTTAAAAACACTGTGAAGGAGGGCGGTTAGTGCAATTACAGACAGCGACAGACTACCAGAGATGTAAAGAAGCTTCCCTGGACATCTTTGTAGAAGTCGAGCACACGCTGCTCGAAGCAGAGGGCTCATGGCTGCACACCATGGTTTTGCGGTGAGCATTATCAGGAGGTAAAGTCACAGGAGGCACTGCTTTGCACCGTTTGAATCCCATTAAATGCATCTTGACCTAGTAATACGATGTTGAAGTGGCTTGGCAGTTGCACCAACACAACGCTGAATACACACGAACATCTGAGGGACACTCGTCTCGAGTGATTTGGCTCCGACTGTGTGACATCATAAGAAGACCATGAAGACTACGTGCGTCAGTGTGAGAAACTGAGGAAGATGGGGACTACTGAATAGAGAAAAAAAACTAAACACTGGTTTATATTCCTATTTAAGAAAGTAAAAATCCTATAACCAGACATTAGTGGGAAATGACTGCATGTGGCAACCTGCCCTACAGCTTCAAAGAGCTGTACTTAAGACAATGACGGGTACAACACTGAGGTTACTGCATAGAACAAGCCAAGACTACATGAAATGATATCAGGTTTATGCATATTGCTTAAAGCATGACAAAATAAGAAATTCTACAGGCTGAGCGTTCGATTGTAAGATGTTTAAAACAGTTTAAAAAATTTTTTTAAGTTCAAATGTTTCACTTTGATTTGACCACACTAGTTGGTCTTTAAGTACATTTATAGAATTATTTGTCATTGTAAACGTTCCTCTTCTTCACATTGGCCTTGTAGGGATCTATTCCAAATGGGATTCCAGTTTAAGTGATGGGGTGAAGCACAAAAGCCTTAAAGTCTGAATTCTGTGAGTCAACCCATCGACAGTTGTTTTTTATCGTCAGCAGGATCACACAAACATTACTCATCAGATTTCCACCAAAATTGATGGAGGGATGGGACGTGGGCCAAGAAGCAGCCAATGACATGTTGGCAGTGCTCCATACAAACGGGCATATCAGGAATGTGTTGCTCCTCTTTTCAACCTTGTAAAATGGGGCTTTTTATGTATTTTGCATTTTCACCATTTGATGAAAAACTAAATCATTAGTTTTTCATCTTAGGAGTGATTTCTAAGAGTGTGTGAAATTTGCTGCAGTTAGATTTAATCTACTGGGGCTTTTTTTTGGCTTGGCCGGAGATGTGCACTAAACTAATTGCCACTCCAGTTTGAATATAAAATTCTGTTTCCTTGCTGAGCTGCAGCACAGGGGCAGTAAATTAAAGGAGTGAATTTCGTATTCCTGATAACATTGGAAGATTGAATCGTCTGCGACTGCTTCGGTCTCATATTAACTTGAAGTGCTTTGCTAAACCAAAACATGAAAGCTGGTTTAGTCCCATATTGCTTATTACTGGAATAACATCAGGAAGGAATCTTTACGCAGCCACTGAGCACAGGAGGAATGTTTACAGCGAGCACTAAGTCTTTATGGGCCTGTGAGAACTGCTTTGAAACAGAACTGGAAAAGTGTGGAGCCATCTTTTAAAGCTGCTCGTAGTAACAGCACCAGAGGAGAGTCTACCGGGGCCGGTTCAGGTTACCCCGTCTGATACGTCACCTCATGGCGCCTCCATCTGCTGCCAGAGGGTCAGGGTGTTTCTACTCAGGGAACCACGGCGGCTTCAGAGAGAAACAGACGTACACAACAGTGTCTGAGGCTGATGAACAATCTAGTACAACACATTAGTCACACACAACTTTCAAGAGGGAAAGACAAAGGTTTTAAGATCGATGACAGAAAACAAGAGAAGTGTGTGATTTCTACTTTGCGATGGGAATGTCCGCGTGAGGAATGCTATCTGATCATAAACCTCTGAATGATTTGATGTGTGGTCTAATTGCACTTATTTTCTGTTTCACCCTTTTTGGATCTTTCGAGTGACAAGGACACGTCAGGAGGAGGAAACTGCAGCATTCATCTTGGCTAATTTGTAAACAGAGAAAATGCACATCAGTTGTCTTTCTTTCTCTCACGCACACAAACACACACACACACGCCACAAAACAATATTACTTCAAACATATTCCCTTCATTAAAAAAACAAAACACCTACTGTGCTGTGATTCCTATTAACAAGGTCAGTGTGAAATCAATGAGTGACATTTTCTATGTGCAACACGAGACAATCGTAAGATACACTGGATAAGATATCCTGGTACAAAAAGTGAAGGATGTTAAATGTTCAAAACAGAAGAGAAGGTGGGAAAACAAAAGATCATAGGTGAGATGGAAAATCGGAGACGAGCAGGTTTATCTACAAAGATTTCTGAAGGAAGCCGTCAGAGGATTTAGAACTACTGACGAATCAATAAAAATGAATAGTGCATCAGCTTTTAAAGTCTGGGTTAAAAGAGGGTCAGGAGGGACTCGCACCTCTGGTGTTAAGAAATATAAAACCAAAGGATTAGAGGGCGGTAAAGCCTCAAGCTGTAAAATAACTATTGCTTTCATTTTGGTAACTGAGCAAGAGGAGCTCAAGGTGAGGACGAAGAGTCCTCTTCATGCAGGGTTCAGGCTGAAGTTGGCTGCAGCCAGTGATGTGACAGGGTGATGTCACTCCCACAGATGGCTTTGGTAAGTTATCAAGAGGCGGGGAGGGGGGGCATGATTCTGAAAAGGGTGAAGGTAAATGCTAAATAATGGATGTTCTCAGGGATGATGCTGGAATATAAAACATTTCTAATTCCCAATAAAAGCTAATTTCAATCCGCGGCGTTCATGCAAACAAACACACTCGTAAAGGCCCTCCATCTAAACCAGAGTATGCTATAAAAGCTCATATTTTTTTGAAGTTGACACTGATTGCAGAATAGACAAGACTTGATGATTGATTGATTTATCATTATTTCGATTGTAAGACAAGCAGGACATGCTGCGCTTGAGGCCTGAGAGAGAATCCCATTCCTTGCAGACCCGCCTCCTGAAGAGGAGGGGGGGGGGGGGGGGGGGGGGGGGGGGAGAGATCTCTGCTGACAGCAGGTTTCAGACTCCTGTCGGAGAAGCATAATGTAACACACACTGACAGTTAGCGTCAACAGTGCAGACATCACCAGAGGAGCAGCTGATATCAGCAACTCCACTCTTTCTTTTTTGGGTAAATGCTTTTGAAGTAAACGGGATTCTGGGAATGGAGATCAAAGATCCCTGGCTGTGATCTTTGCAGAGTCGGTAGCTTTACTGTGCCAAAACACATTCTCGGCAGTCCGTCGTCTTCCAAAGAGACAGTTTGGTCAAAAAGGAAGCAAGACCGTTTTGAATGCGATGGGAACCTCCAAGCGTGGGTATGAGGAAGTGGTGACAAAGGAGGGAGGGAGGAAGAGAAATGCAGTGTGTACGGACTATGGTAGGCATTTCATCAGCTACATACTTTCGACTCAGCTTCTCATGTTCCCATCAGCCCTCAGCTGGCTGGGAAAGCACTGGCTCCGATCCTTTGGCCGAGTGACAACCAAAACAAACCAGAACTTCTCACCAGACACAGAAAGATCTTGTATTTTTTGTATATTTTAGGTGTGCAAAATCTCAAACATTCTGAGGCTACATTCACACTCTTTGTTTCCTCTTTCTCTCCTCGTCAGACTCATTCTTACTGATGGCAGTCTCTTCTATATTTGCTACCAAACGTGATGCTACTTCCCTGCATTAGAGCGCCCCTCTATGGACAGTTTGACCTCCTGGGGGATGAACGAGGGTCTTATGTGGCCGGAGTTGCTTATCTGAGGGCGTGGCCCTTCGTCTCCCTTCATACTGAATCTTTGGAGGCCAGGTGAGGACCAGCGTCTCTGAGAGGCACCGAGCGAAGGATGCATTGCTCCCGTCCCCGCCCCTGCAAAAGAAGAGCCTTCTGTGTGCAAGTGGTAACTGCTCTGGCTCCTCGGATGCTCTGCTGAGGTCCTGCTCGGTCGGATGTGCGACTCAGTGTGGCCAATAACCCCCAAATATGTTGCTTCCTCCTTATCAGCCATGTCTTTCTCCCCATCCCTCTGTCTTTCTCTGTGGATGCGGTCTATCCTGAAATGAGACTGAGGCCGTGACTGCTGGGGGGCAGGAGGCCCCATGAGCTGGTGACTAAGTCCTGATGTGGCGTTAGTTTTGCTCAAAGTCCTGGACAGGTTCTGCTGCTGCTGTTGTTGTTGTTGTTGTTGTTGTTGTTGCTGCTGCTGTGAATGATTGTGCTGTGGTTGTTTCTGGGGCTGAAGTTGCTGCTGCTGCTGCTGCTGCAGGGTGATGGACACACACACATCTCCCACTTGCAGATGATGGCAGGCCAGGCCATAAAGCTGGGCCGTGCGCTCGGGGCTGCAGGACGACCAGCCCTGCCCGAACACAAAGAAGGGATGCTCCGGAGGCACGTCGATGGTCACTTTGCTCTGCTGCTCACCTACAGTGAAGTGAAGCGACACGAGACCTGCTCTCTGCTGGCTGGCTCGGATGTCCACCACCATGCTGGAGTCAATCTTAAGCCCCCCGCTCACCTCCGCACTCCGCACAAAGTCCTGAGTCTGCAGGTCCTCCACACGCTTCAGTTCCCCGGTGGCCAGCTGGATAATGGCGCCCTTCATGAAGTGCGACGGGCTGCTGGGAGTGGCGGCGGGAGCGAGGCTTGAAGCTAAGGCCTGAGTTATATCAGCTGAAGGCTGGACAGGAGGATGATGGGCAAGCTGCTGCTGAGCTGGGGGCGGCTCCGCCCTTTCAGAGAGGCAAACTCTGGCTGAAGAATCGGAGGCTTTAAAGTTTGGGTTGAAAGAGGAGACGATGGTTGAGGCATGGCTGGCTGGGGCATCATTAACCAGTTCGGGGTAGTGTTGCTGGGGTGCTTGGGGATGATGCTGCAGGTGATACTCCAGGGGAATAAGGACTGGTTGCCCATTAGCAAGCACAACAGCATGCTGTCCTGTTTGCTGCTGGAGACCGGTCACCCTTGGGTCACTGTAACTCGCCTGCACCGCGTATGCCGCCCGGCTGTAATTGATGCCCGGGCTCTCTCCATGGATCTCTCTGGATCTCTGGTGACCCTGAGAGAGGTTCAGGGGAGCAAAGGAGACCTCTTTCCGCACGCCACTTCCACCTTGGTTAGAGGAAATCAAACGACCAACCACCTGCTGCACCTGGAAGTTTAAAAAAAGGGGAAGAGAGTTTCAGTCACACAGCTTTGGCCGAATGAGAATTTGGGCAACGAATGAACGCACAATTACCCAAAGACTCCTGCACGCAATAAAGGAACAGACGTAAATGAACATATTCTATAAATAAACACTGAGGTGAGAAGGTGTAGAATGCAGACACACTCCACATATTTAATAATAATGCAGACTACAACAACTTCCTTAAAATGACACAATTACATGTATCACTATTACGAGAATTAAGTGTTTGTTAGTAGTTCATTTAGTTGTATTGAAAATAGAGGGGGTCTGCCTGTCACATGAATGTCTCTGGCAGTTTTAATCAAAAGTGGATTAAACTGGGTCAGTTGGTTGGAGGATAAAGGTCACAACATGAGATCAAACTGTTAGCCTAATGCTAATGAATGGAAAATACATCGAGAGCAAATATATATACATTTTAAATCATCTTTAATTCAGTCACACACTGTGTTAATAAATATTCACACACGCATACATTGTGCTCTATCTATGTATTCTTTTTTTCACTGGGCTGCGTATCACTTATATTAATTAAGTTATAGAAATCAGTTAACCTCACCAGGGCTTAAAGGTTCAAACTTAACACATTGCTATCTGAATAATTAAGACTGCATGCAGTGCGGATATAGCATCTGAGTGCATTTCTAGTCAGGAGTCATTCAGTTTTCCTTCCCTGGTTTTTCTAAAGATCTGTAAAAGTAATAGTATCACACATGTTGCAGTGAGGAGCTCCCTGTGCATTTGTGTATTTAATTATTTTCATCATGTTCAACAGTTTTGCACTGACATGGATTTTTAACATCACCTCTGCTAACAGTGGGGAATATTCACATTTATAGGAGTCACATCATGAGGCCACCAGTGAGTCTTACCTCCAGGTCACTGTCTGGAGTGCTGCGCTGGCCAGGTGAGCTCCTCTCCTCCAGCCTTCGGTTCTGCAGACCTCGGTCCTGGATGTGCTCCTGTGCGGCAGTGATCGGTGCTACCTGCAGCAGACGTACATTTCTGGCAGCGTAGGCCGAGTCCAGTGCAACCTCCCGGGCTATCTGCTCTTTATCCCTTCCATTCATCTCTGGTTCATTCTCCTGCTGGGCACTGTGGAGGTCTCGGATGGCAATGGCAGCCCTGGCGCCCTGAGTGTGGTAGTAGACTGGCATCCCTCGAGAGCTGAGCTCGGCTGCGGGCAGGACCCCCACAGCACTGAGGTGCTGCTGGGCAGCTTGCTCGGACTGCAGCATCATCGAGACACCACTGGATGCTGCAACTTTGGCAAATGTATGAGCAGCTACCTGTGCCTGGGGGGGTGGGGAAACAACCCCTTCCTGTATGACAGATGGATAGGGAACCAGATGGGACTGAGAGATGGTGCCTGAAGGAGAGATCAACGATCCCGGGACAAAACCAGGGGGGAGAGCGTAAGGTACCGCTGCGTAGGGGGAACTAACAAACTGCAGAGAGGAGTGAGGGATCTGGGTGTAACCCATAGGAGGATAGGACAGTCCTGGGTGCTGCAGGAGAGGAGAATGAACAGTGTAGGCTGGAGAGATGTGGCTTAACACTGGGTGAAGACTGGTGGGCGAGTAGGTAACAGACGGAAGAGCCACTTTGTAGAGCATGCTGTACTGGTCAACAGGGACTGCTGGTATGCCATCAGAATTATCCATTCCATAATGATGTCCTTGCTGAGCTCGCAGCCACTCTGCAGATGGGTTCCCTCCCTGAGTGTCACTGTTGGCTGCAGAGTTCTGGATGGAAACCACTTCATCTTCTCCAATACCCCCACCTGCTCCACCTGTACCACTTCCACCTGTGGCACCACTTCCAGCTGTAGCCCCAGCCCCCCCGCTCGCTCCAGATCCACCTCCGCTGTCACTAGGTGGGAGGTCCCTCTTCTTTGGAGGCAGGGACTCCTGGTTCCGCTCCTGAGCTGGTTTCATTGTGATCGTCTGACTGGGCAAGTTGCTTTACTGTACTGCACAGGAACCGACAGGAACTGCAGGCCAGTCAGCCGGCACAGGAACCAGTTCAGAAATCACCTGGCTGACCTTGTCTGCCAATTCACCTATAGAATAGAAGAAGAAGATAGACACACGGCCTCGTCACACCACAACTAAATGATTATCAGAGGTTTCAAAATTAGATGAAAACAAAATAGTTATACGATTTTTAGCACATTAACAATTCCAAAGATACGCGACCGGTTGTGTTAGTGCATGTGTTTATTTAGTGAACATACATCTGGAACTCTTCTGTTCTGCTTTTCTAAAACCTTTGATTTTAGTTGTTACACACTAGAAAACTACAGTAATATTCCAGACAGAGTGTACAGCGTTACGTGACAACTCATGGTTCCTCTTTCATTACTGGTTCGTCTTTTGATAGTCTATGATTCGTCATCAAGTAGTGACAAAAGCTCAAACCTCTGACCTCCCAAGGCGAGGCCTTAAAAAGGCCTTTTTCTGGCCCTCAGTCCAAAACTCACAACGTATTTCATTAACTATCTCAAACACTACAAAAGGGGCAGCAATTAGTCACATTTAAATAAAAGTTCAAATGTGGCAAATAAAAAAAATATAAAAATTATACTACTATTAGTAAAATTACATGAATTCAAATACACAAATGTCCCTTTGTATATGGGCAAACAGCAGTATTGTTAAAATTGTATTTCCTAGCGGTAGGCACATTGCGCTGTTTCAAACCGTATCAATTATTTACTGATGATTAATTTTCATCAGCGGCTTAAATAAGTAAAATACATATTGCTTCCAATGAAAAAACAGTGCGGAGGTGAGGAACCATAATTGATCTACGTCAGATTTGAAAAATGTTTTCCATTCATCAAGTGTCATTCTCTGGTCATGAAGAAGAGTTTGAAACCACAAACTTCACCCAGGAACAGAAATCAGTCTTTAAACTTAACAGAAACTAAAATGTGACATTTATCACGACATCTACCACTGTCAAGTGAAGTGACGTTTTGGTGTGGTTACACATTCTCTCTTGTAACACAACAGACAATAACAGCTGATCCTCCTCCTTCCTGTGGGTTTGGGTTGTAACACCAGTCTGAGCTGTAGTAAACACCGACGTGTTCAGTGACTGGACCTGATCTGAGGAGCAGATTCACTCATTACTCACAACTTCGACTTCACATCAGCCCACACACCAGAGCCGAGTGTGTTCTCGGTGTCACTCGACACTAAACACAGTCACTACAGCCGCCTGCTGAGTCAAAGCCCTGACGAGGACCAGCAAACAAACTCTCTGCTTATATAAAGTTAGTTCAATCTTAGAAGTACGAGGTTTATTCTGCGGTTTCTTCAAGTTGCCGCCACACTCCACTCCAGAGAAGCTGTATTTACCGTTAGCTAGTGGCTGACTTGGCTAAAGTTAGCTTGCCGCTTAGCCCCGTCATTCCCCCGTGATCACAGGGGAACGACAGCATGACACTTGCTGCACTAACACCACACGCATGTTGCCTGTTGCTGTCTGGAGACGTTTACTTGTCACCATTACAACCCACTGGGCAGGTCCAGGCTGGTTTAGCATCCGCGGCTAGCACAGCTGCACCTAGCTTACATGAAGGCGCCTCACACATCTGCCCCCGGCTAAACGTGGCTGTGCTCGGGACGCGGGTCGTGCGTGTGTCCGCGGCGTGTCGGTGTGTGGACGTACCTCCACATGTCATCGCGATCGGACGTCCCCTCATGGAGAAAATGAAGTCGACGAGTTGGGGGAGAAACAGCAGAAATCAGGGCTCAGCAGTCGAGCCCATTTCGAAGGCCAGCACAGGCGCTCGCCGATGACGTCACTGGGTTTATTCAATTTCCTGTTTGTCGCCTGCACAAAGTCCAACACGCGCACAGAAAGAAATGACTTAGCTTTTAAGTGAAAGTAAAAAAAAGTCAATTTTTATCTGAATCTGCCCACAGATTAGATATAAACTCATGGTGTGATCCCATAACAAAACATATCAAAGTTTATTTGATCTTTACATTTTAAACGTAATTAAATGATAAATTAAACTGTATTGTTATATCATATGATTACATATTTTGTGGGCAAAGAGAACGAATTGTAAAAAAAATATATATAAAAAAAGAATCATTTTTTTTATTAAATTAAATTATATTAAATCAGAAGGGGACTTCGCATGATTAATTTAATTTAATTTAAATTTAAATTTAAATTAATAAAACAATTTTAAGTTATTTTTTATATTTTTTTTGTTAGATTCTTTTTTTATATATATTTTTTACAATTTGTTCTCTTTGCCCACAAAAATATGTAATCATATGATATAACGATACAGTTTTTTTGTTATGGGATCCCAACATGAGTTTATATCTAAACTGTGGTCAGATTTAGATAAAAATATTATTTTTTACTTTTACTTAAAAGCTAAGTGTGCAGTCCGCTTCTGCGCAGAAGGTAAATAAAAAATGTAAAACAAAACGCCAATTCAGTTTCCTGAAAATACATAATAATAACCAGGATTGCTCAACCCTTAAAAGTATCAACTATAAAATACAATTTCTAACATTTCTAGGACTTCAGAGCAGCACTGAGCGGGCCCGAGCACATGCATTTTGAAGCGTTGCATGCGTTTTGCCTTTTGCCTGAAAAAGATAAATAATGACTGAGGAAATATTGACACAGAGCTGTTCAGGCTTGGACTCTGATCGTGAGACAGAAGTTTTCACAGTGGAGTTATGACAACCTCCTCTCCTTTGGCAAAGGATGAACCTTCGCAGTACCTCAATGTTTACAAGGTTTGAGGAAATGTCCCAATTCTGAGAGAGAGAAAGAGAGAAAGAGAGACGTCACCTTTGCAATACATAAAGATTCCTTTAATCTATGACCACTGACACTGCAGGAGTGGAGTTGTTTGTTTACGGCTCAGCAGCGAAGGATTTATGGTCCATGTATGTCCGCAATACAGAACATCATGTTTTATTGGCGTGTAATCAAACTTTGACGCCACGCCACAGTCACACCTTGTGACGAAAAATCGATCTTTGAGTTAGTTTGTATCTTCATCTTTTCATCTCAATTTGAAGTTGATCTGATGTAAGCCCTGGTACAAGCACCTCAGTGTAAAAATGTGGAATATGGCCAAAATGGCAACTAAATGCAAAATAGCAGGCTTCCTGTTTCATTTTTCAAATTGCACCTATAGACTTTTTTGTTTGCCTGGTCATGATACACATGTGTATAGATTTTTGTGAAGATCAAATGTGAACACGTTCCAGGGGTCTCTGGGGCACCGTTGAGCCTTTTTGCCACGCCCATTGAAAATTCCTCCAGAATACGTACATTTTCACCACTCTCTAATTTTCTTCAAATTTCGTATCTTAGGCATGTTAAAGCCCTCAAAAAGCCAAATCATTTGCCTGAAAAAAAAAAATAATAATCCTTACAATTTCAATAGGGCCTCACTGTCTTTCAGTGCTTGGACCCTGATAAAACAATTATATTATCGAGTTATTCCCAAAGAATAAAATAACGATTTAGTCCAAAGAAAAAAAAAAAGAAAAAAAAAAAGACATAAAATATCATTAAACTCCAGCTGAACGGTAGGGGGCGCTGCAGCCACATACACAGATTATATAGCTGCACCAAAGTCTATAATAATGTGAAAATAGGGGATTTCATTGCCGCCTACACTGCTGTACTATTCTCAGAGATGGGATTTAAAGAAGTACATTTACTTGAGTAGATTTATTTTCAGGTACTTATCGTTTGTACTTCACGGTCATCAAATATCTGTACTTTCTGCTGTAGTTTCTGTTTTGTGTTACATGTTCTGTTTTATATCTTCTAAATTACTCAGAGTTGAACAAACACCTACAATGAATCGGGAAGAGACCACAACCAAGATTCAGACCTTACAATAGGGAGTCGCGTTATGGAATAGGCTACACTTTACAAGTATTTTTAATTGAAATACCTTAAAATCATGTACTTAATTACTTTTTCTCAGGAAGAAAAGTGATTGTGCTGCCTTTACTTTCACATAAATATTTGAGTACTTCCTCGACCACTGATTACACTATAGTACTATGCTGCTATGTACCATGCATACAAAATTAAAATAAAATGACAAAGGGTTCAAACTAATCTTGAGTGCTCTACTACATATTCTTTAGTTTTTGTTTCAGATGTGCTACTTCTTATATTGTCCCCTCTGGTTTTAATGACACAGCAGCACAATGTAATAGGACTCGAACACAGTTTATATGTTTGTGATATATATATATATATATATATATACATACATACCTGTGAATGATCCATAGCACTTGTCCTTCCTTACTGGTTGTGGCAGCTTTCTTTCCCTTGTCTTACCCCACCCTCACTATTTTCTTTTTAAAATCGGAATTCTTAAATCTCGTAATATTTTCATGACCCTGACACCAATGAAATAAATACCAGAACACAACTTCATTTGAAAAATATTGTAATTGATTGGTTATTGGTACACAGTTGAGCCTTATTTTCCGTTAGGAAAGACAGCGTCAGTGCTGCACCTTTGGATTTCACTAGAATAGATTATAAAATCATCAGTTTTTGAAATTTAAACTATTTAAGAATATAGTTATAGAAATTAACAATCTTCCAAAAAAGGCACGGGGGGGGGGGGGGGGGTGTTACAGTAGCATCTGCATCCCTCTTAGAGAACATTTGCATAACTGAATAAATACATCTGCTGCTAATCAATATCCAACTGTGTCAGGGTGGAAACACCGTCATCATACAATCACAGCAGAGTGCAACATTGTGTATTAGTGGAAGAACACATTATATAAATATCTCTCCTTAAAATATTAAAACTAAATCAAGGATAAAAGCTATTTAGTACCGTTAATCAAAAATATTAATTGGAAGATTTTCAAGCATATACAGTATTTATAATATTTGCCAAAACTATATTCAAAAACCACTTTAAACAAACTATCCTATATATTGAGTAAAATGTGCAATGAATAGCATTCAGGAGCACAAACAGGTTTGCACTCACAATATACACATCTATGCTAAAATAAACTCCTGAACTAGCTATTGCCAAAGAATCATCTAAATATCACGTGAAACTAGCATGAAAAAGGATCAATGCTCCTGGACAAATATCCCATCTATCCAGTGGTGTTAGATTCATAATGACAAAGAGCTTCATAAAAGCTGTGTTTGTTATTTTAAGAAATATTAAAACAGTGCTAGTTTCTTACCAGTTTTTAAAAAGGGGCTCTGGATGACTGATCCCATTTCCCCAGATATGTCTCAAACCAGTCCCTTGTTCAGCTGTGAGTGAATTTCACAGGGAGACACTTCGAAATGAAAAAGGAAATCTGTAGCACAGTGTAGCTCTCATGAAATTACCCTAATTGCATCAGTAATAGCCTGGAGCGCGTTTGTGAACCACACTCACTCTGATCATCCTGACTGGAAGTACAGTAACGTCACTGTTTTATCATAACTCCATGCGCAGCAGCGTTACTTAGGAATATTAATTCATATTAATACAAAAGTATTGCTATAGCCAGATATACAGTATATTTAACAGTGTATACAGTTATTGCTGTCAAGGTTTTTCACTCCAAAGAAACACAGATTGCAGATTGTGTTGAATATAGACATCTGACCTTACTTTCATTGGAAATGTCAAAACTACACACAGTGTAGTTATTACACTTACTATCCAGATGATTTGATGCTGATGTTTTTCATGTGCTGCCTAGTAACAGTGTCACTTGTCATCCACCCATTTCTGTTGTGTTCATTGGATCAGTGACTCAGTGCCTGAAATTCAATTCACCAGGCATTTAACTAGGGACTGGTTTGAGTCAAAGCCCTTATCTGTCCCTTTGCTTTCAAATATTTACCCATTTAGCTACTAATAACCGGAGGATTCTCCTCAGTGCCTTACCAGAAGGCTTCTAGTAAAGTTTAATAAAAAAAAAAAACTCAAAAAAAAATAATAATATCGACCACAGATTTAAATCCTCAAAGCTCCGGCTCCCCCTCAGTATCACCTGCATCATGACACTACAAATATAGCTCCTTATCTCTGCTTCAAAAATAGAGTAAATCTACAATGCAAGACCCTGAAATCACACAATTTGCTACTTACACCAAACACAATATGGGCACCTGGAGCAAATAGCTTTGGGTTTGTCGAAAATAAACGCCTCATTACATTCAACCAGACCAAATCCTCTTCTGTATAGTCGAGTAGTTGTTAGCAGTGTTATTTTCTGTTCCTCTTTCTGACCAAGTAAAACATTACATCTTCAATTAAATTTTCCTGCAAGGCACAAAATAAATGGAGTATTAAGAAATCAGTGTTCAATGAACGCATGATTGCTGCTGCAATAAAAAAGGAGGGCTTTCCAATTTCAAGTATCATTATTCCATTACAGTGGAGAAGTCTTTCTGTCCAATGGAATTCAAAGAAAGATCAACTTCACTGAATTCATTACAGTTGTGTACACAGTGAATCACAGGTAAATCACAGGTTAATCTTGGAAAAGGAAGTTCTCAGCCTCATCTTAACTCAAAATGTAAATTTCTAAAAGCGATGCTCTTTTGGATCATGAAGTTCGTTCAGCACTAAGGAAGAGCAGAGGACGACGATCTTTCAGAGTCAGAGGACACCTCACAGTAACAACTCAGTGGTCAGTTAAGAGGGTGCACGACAGAGAATCTGAATTCCTCAGCTGTAATGGAGAGCGACTGATTAGAAATCACCTCAGATTTTGATGCAGCATCAATGGTGCCAATTCTAGCTTATAAATAATCAGAAGTTCAAAGTTACATTTCTCCTAATGCAGAGTTTCATTCTTGGCGTTTACGAAAGAGGTCATAGAAAATAAACCGGCTTGGACAGAAAAGTGACCCGAAAAGCTCCCCGTCCTCAGACAGTGTCATTAGAAAGAGTCTCTGTCGAAAGCCAGATCCTCGCCCCGTTCAGAAATTTGCTAATGGGAGTCCCGTGGATACTGCGGCGGCACAGATTTCCCACTGGGGTGAAAGGAAAGGAGGAGTTAAGGAAGTCTGGGGGTGTAGGGGGGTCGTTCTGGGGACTGGCCTTAAAATACATCCTCCTTTGGGTTAAAGGGGGCCCATGGGGGCTGGGGAGTGGCATGCTGCCCAGACTGGGGCCCTTATACTGCCTGAGCTGACTCTGCAGTATCTCAATTTCGTCGACCAGTTGGGAGAGCTTGTGGTAGGCAGTGATGGATCCCCCTTTGGGGATGCAGGCCTCAGGGACCCAGCGGAGAAAGTAGAGCTTCCAGAGAGCCACGTGCGAGGGAATGAGCAGGGGAATCAGGAGGCCCTGCTGGTCGGTAGGCTGAGAGAACCAGTCCCTGAAGAAGCGCTCTGCCGGGCTCTCTTCTTTCACTGTTGAGAAATCGGGCTTCAGCTCCGACAGCAGAGATGCCCGGCGGGTCAGTGTGTCCTCTCCAACCCTCAGCCCATTACGCTGAGAGGCCGGCGATGCTCTCACAGAGGAACTGTAGGTTTTCTGCGGGAGGAAGGACACAGTATTAGATTATTCTCATTAACTGTCTCTGTGAACTGCAGAAGCAGATTTCACATATTCCACATTTTTAACCTTTAACCCTGCATCATGACACTGAAAACATCCATTTTAGCCAAAAGGTTAATCTATTTTCTGTGTGGTAATTCCTTTTCTGTTTGCTGATGATACCACAACAACAGGCAGCCCATACAATCTCAGCAGCAATGAACAAAGTTGCTGACCGGATGGATTACCAATGGTAAACATTTACTCTCAGAATCTCTGTTTCAGTAAAGTGATACTTCCAGGCTGAAGAGAGCAGATGACTGAAGTGACGTTCATCTAACATTTTTACACATTATTACTGATCCTATTCTGACCTTGAAAATACCATTCCTATGTAATGAACAGTTACAACTCAAAATATATGTTTTATCTATATTTCCAGTGAAAGAATAATGTTTAAGTACATACAATTCTGTCTGGGTATAAGTCTACATACACTTAGTAATTGATCTGAGTTCAAAAACAATCTCAACAAACGAAAGAAATGGGTGAGCATAAAGAAGAATGAATTTATAAACTGGATGAAAACCCAGTCTTAAGTTTTTGTAGCACATCCATGAAGAGGGCAAACACATTTAACAATGTGCCGTTACTGCTTCTATAAACTTGTTCGGCTCTGTGCGTTACATACCTTTGCGCGTGTGAAGGTTTTCACTCCCCCGTTCTGAACACAGGCAGCTCCTTTTCCTACGTACATGGGGTTGTTAAAGAGGGTTTGATCTTTGGTGGAGAACTGCTTCGACCAGTCCCAAACAGGAGGGAAAAACACAACCTGGTCTTCTCCTTGTGGGATGGCTTTAATCTTGGCAAAGTCCTGTAATGGAAGCCAATATTCATTCTCAGTACATCTGCACATACAGTAGGGTTACACGGACAATACGTGGCAGTAAACAAAAAAACATAATTTTCTTGTGTAAAATTAGTTGGTGATCACAGGATGTTATTCTATCTTTGTGCATGATTTTGCACTGTTTCCTGTCAATTATCTGAAACCACCAGAAGGAAATTATAGTCTCCAACGTGAGATGAGGCCTCAAAAACAATGTACACACTATCACCTGGTATGACATGACTCTTACTATTCAATTCCACTGACGCACTTGGATATTTTACATCAGAAAACATTCAACTTAATGAAAAAGTATACATTATATATGATATAAGGCATCCCTTACCGTTAAGTGCTTAGTGCGTTGTTTGGAAGAATTGAAGAGGAAAGTACTGAAGAGTGGAATCCACATGCTGTCACTCAGTACCGTCAGGTAGGTCTCTGTGAACTCAAACGCCGCTGGGTACTGGTTTATCATCTGCCACACGCAGTCCAGGAACAGCATGAACAGTGGAGACTGGAACGACACAACACAGAGAAACAAATGACAAAGAAGCACAAGCGTCTCAGGAAAATCGATAGGTCAGCTACTCTGTGACTGGATAAAGTTTAGTTCTCCACAGCATACCTCCACTTTGTCATTCTTCTTTAAGTGGTTGCATCTGTCCAAAAAGCGATGGCCAGCCATCACCCACTCCTTCTGCACCAAACTCTGAAAGCCAGTGAGGCTGCGATACTGAGGGTCCAACATGAGCTGAACCAATGACGACACAACACAGTTCAGGTCTCTGTCTTCTTCCTCTGTGCAGGTGCAACGAGAGACACAAACAGTCAGGGGAAGTATTTTCACAGCACTTTCAGGTTGGAAAAATAGTTCATTATTATGATTTAATGACATTTTTTAATGTGTCATGTGGGGTAAGCAACTTCCGTTTAAAGCTAAATATTGCTGAAAGATCACAACTGGTGGACCAATACAATCATCATTATACATCAAGCAAGTGTATGACTGCTGATTTAAAGCTGTGAAATATGATGGGGTCGAACAACTTGGGGAAATAATTTAGAGAGTTTTACCTTGGAGAATGACTGAAGAATTCTTTCCATCCAGAGTGTAGACAATCTCAGCTGAGTGCTTCAAAAAGGCCCTTGTGTCACAAGCAGAACATACATGTTAACAGACATTGAAATATATGAAAAAAAAACTGATTCGCATTCAAAGCTTTACATTGAAATAAACTTGATTACTCTTTTTTCGATGTTGACAGACCCATAATTTTAAAATAATCCTGCTATCCAAACAGCAACTCATCTCATCGGTGTAAATTTATTCTGACCATAAAGAACTTACAATATAGTTTCAAAGAAACACTGGAAGTTACATTGGATATGTAAATGTATCTACAATGATACTTTTTCACATGCAACTTAATCCACTACAAGATGTTCATGCAAGTTTGTTATATTTCAGATAAAAGTAGGAAAATACAAATATCATTAAAATCAGCAAGACATTTCAATTTTGAGTCTTCATTAAAAGACTGGTAGTTTATTAATAGTGTTGTGTTGTTTACGTACCTGACGTGCTCCAGCCATCGTGAGTTTTCAATGGATGTAAGCCACCTCTCTTCAGACTCCTCAAAAGGATCTGCACATAAGAGTCAAACCATGTAAATACACGTATTTCATTTACAGCATAGAATTGTGCACAAGAGAGAAGTTGAATATTTGCAGTGGTGATAGGATTGTGACTGTTAAACCGCGCAGTGGAGCTCACCTATGACGCAGATGTGCCGGACTTTAACAAAGGCGCACTGGATGTCCTGGATGTCGGGCAGACACTTGTCCAGATCCGACTTGAATACATCACTTCGCTGTGGGTGGCTCTTTGTGATGGCAGTAAAGATCCTACCACAGGACAGATTAGTTTAAAAACTGCTGTAACAACCAAACGCCATTTAACTTATTACAGCAGTTAAACCGTTTAACTATTAAAAACTGGAATTAAATATATTATAACACCCACTTATAATGATCAGTTAAATATAAAGAGGTGAAATTGAGACTTTTGCTCTACCTCTGTTCAATCTTCCTCTGCTGTAATGGATCACTGATGCTGGCCATGCGGACAAGAGCGCTCCCATTGGGGTGATTCCAGCACCAGAGCTTTGAAAAAGAATGCAATGGTTAATAGAAGAAAAGTGAAGGGATGTACTGATGAATCAAACTAATGCGTAGATCTTATAATGCACATCTCATATGGATAAATTAAAAGTACTCCTTAGCAGAGTTTAACAAACAGATCACATTTAATGGAGATTTCTGAGCATGGATACTCACAGGGATGCGATTATCATTGAAGAATATAGAGTACTGCTTTAGATCTTGATCTGCCAGAGAAACTGGGACAACGACGTACTCTGGAAGACTGACAAGTGGTTTAGAGAAAGCGAACAGGATTACAAAGGAATATAATATAAGGCACCATAAGAAAACAAAATGCAGTAAAAAAAAAAAAAATACTTTCATGTTTCCAAAAACGTTTAACTAAGGTCCAAAAGTGAGATCCCACAGGTAAACATGAGCCGAGCACAGCTTATGGCTGCGTTGTTTGATGCTTTCATATAATATTATACTACTGGTAATGAAGCCTTGTTAGCACTGGTTTGGTTTAGCTGCGTCTCTAGCACATATTCAAGATGGTGAATGTCTACAGCAGCAAGGTTTGTTTTAATAAAGGAAAAGTTAATCGCAGTGTCAGTTTTGCTTCAGCACCATGTGATGTGTACAGTTTGGTGGAAACTACTATTAGGCCATACAGGCGTCCTTTCTCCACCTGCACATTTCACACTGTACGATCCTTATTCCTTGCTCTGAAATTCACCATGATGTCACCACTGAACTCAGATGAATAGCGTGTACTGTCTACAATTGACTTGCAAGTTACAATGCGACATTCACAAAAACATTTTCTTGACAAGTCACTTATGAAATAAGCAAAAATGTGCACAATGTAAATACAATTTCCTGCCAAAAAAGTATGAGTAGCGGATTCAATTTAGAGAAACTGTTGGAGCTACAGACATACATTTCCTACAAAGCCCATCATAAATTGCCAACAACTAAAAACACAAGTTAAAAAACCTCTCTGAGATGGCATAACTCTCGTTGACGGAGCACACCCTCCACCCTGAAGCACTCGTCCTCTTGACCTCTCGATCCCAGTCAGATGGACGGTCAAAAATGGGGGTCTGCAATCCTCCTCGAGGGGTGGAACCATTGACTCTATCCCCTGGAAATACAGAAACACTGAGATGATCTATGATGCATTATGCAGATATATCAAACCCTAGTTGTAGAATTTGGATTTACAGAAAATATAAATGTGTTAAGACACATGTTATGTCTTGAGTCTTTCAGAATGAGTTATTCTGTAGGCTACCTTTAGATTCATGGTATCGTCGTCCTTGATACTCAAAGCCAAATAGAAGATGGAGATCAGCTGGATGGGAATAGTGGGCAATAGCAAGGCAAACCTAGAAGATATAGAACAATGGTACTTTCATGGGATATACAGTACAATCGACTGCATTTGAACTCTGGTTTTTGCTAAAATGCAAGTTCTTTACCACACAAACACAAGAACAAGTGAAATCTGGGAAAGTAAATGTTTGACAGTCTGCTGCTCAGGATTGAATCTCTCTGTGGCCCCACTAGAGTCACACAAAGCACTCCATTCAGTAGTAAAGCTGTGAATAACATGAGGACACAGAAAAAGAGTGCGTGTGTGTGTGTGTGTGTGTGTGTGTGTGTGTGTGTGTGTGTGTGTGTGTGTGTGTGTGTGTAAGGCTGCTCCCAACTCTGTAATTTCCTTTGGCAAAATACACTATTATAGACTGGCTTAATTCCATATGTCACAAAGAAAACAAAAAAGACCTGAGCCCTGTTTTAGGTTCACACTGTAATTACGTACATGGTGTCCATAAATAAACTCACAAGGAGTGAGGGAGGGCAGACATGTTTCTATTTCAGTTCTCAGTAGATAGTTAACCTTCAGTATTTTGTTGTATAAAAATAAAATGTTAGAAATTGTATTTTTATTTCAAATTAAATTCATTTGTAAGATCCTATTCTTTGCAGTACCACACTGTAATGTTGCCTGATGTGCTGTAGGTTTGTGCTGCTCCTAGTCCTACAGACAAATTGCTCCCAGATGACATGAGAGGAGATCAGACATGAAACAATGTGCATTCACATTCATCTTCTTTTCACTGGCAAGAGATTTATAGCTCCATTACTCCATAGTTAGGCTTTACAATGAAGAAAATATGTGTTATGTTTACATTTTATGCAAAAATGCTGTTTAATTTTCCAATTCAAGCTCTATGAATTGTGTTGTATTTTCTTTAGGTTTATGCTTATTTATCATAAATATACTGTATATCTATAATGTAACAATAACAAGCCTCAAATTACATTGGCTGATACATTAGTATCGCAGATCTTTTACTCCCAAATATCCTTATTGGCATCAGCTTCCAAAATTCCACATTAATCATAGAATTCTACTTAAAATACCTTTTAATTTCCCTTGTGAGTAAATGTCTGAAAGCACCACCTCTCGACTTAAATATTTAAATATTAAACATTATATTTATATACAAAACTATTGAAGTATCTGGATATTTTACACCAGTTCCCGAACCTTAATTAAAATGACACAAATTCATCTCAATCACAATGTCCCCTACTTGTAATACTTGGACCCGACTAAACTGAGCTCCAGTGTTAAGAATGAAACATCTGTCCCTCCAATCTCTCCGAGCAGGAGATGAGTCAGAGTCACGCTGCCTGTTGTTTCTACACTCTGGACGACTCTCGGTTTCCTCTGCCCTGAATGCCATTGTTTAACGTCTCCTATCCATTGTTTGGCTAATGGCATCACAGAAATGTTGTTGTGAGAAGTGTGTCATTTCTCTTCAGGTTGAGCGCAAAGAGCAGAACTAAACTGTTTGTGTGATGAACATGTCCTTGTCTCTGAGGAAGTGGTCAAAACATAGTGTGTAGTGAGCTCAGAGAGTCACAAAAGGAATGTTTTGGTCAGCAACAGCAAACAGTGAAATGAGCAGAGAAAACTCAAAAAAGGGAACTATATTTTCCAAGTGAAGTAACAGAAAATAAATAATTATACTGGGGATGACTGTTGCCATCTGGGTCCCCTGGTCAGATCTAGGCCCTGTTCACACCTGGCATTAAAATACGTCCTCAATGTGTCTCTTGTGATCGGATCTCACTTCCCTCTTCACATTCCAACAATCATATAAATCATTTGTGTTCGCAAAGACCAAATTATGTTGTTTTTACCCACTCCGGGATTACAGATATGGCCAATGGCAATGTTTGTGCCACAAGTCAGTCGTGACATTTTCAAGTTTTACACTTAACCCCTTTACTGGTCTTGAATTGCATTAAGAAGAATCCTTGCCATTCATTTATCACAATTTCCACTTACAAACTTTGTCTCCAAATCCTAACTGAGTGGATACGTTAGAATAACCAGTCCCTGAGCAGTTTCTAAATCACCCACCTTCTTGGCGCTCTCAGGTCCGGCCTCATCAAAGCAGAACCTCATGATGCGCAAGTCTTTGCAGTACAGGATGAGCTCAGTGGGATTGAATTTCAATTTCTGGTTGGATCCCAACACTTTCTTCTTCCCCTTCGTATCATTCACTGAGAGGAACAAACACAAAAGACGATGAGAAAACTTCAACTACTGCAGATATAAATATACAGGACTGAATTTTAAAGCGTGCCCTTTGCACTCATCTACAAAAGACTTCCACATATCTGTGCTACAGCTGAACGCACTAATATGCCAGATATACTCGTTTACATTAATTTTAGAATAAAAACATTTGGTCGCTATTTCACAAAGTGTTGTATGAGTTTATATCAGACAGGCCACAGCAATAAGAATTTGAAAAGAAAACTGACCAATTAAAAAGTTAATGAAAAGTTTTTCCCAAGCCCAACAATAATATTTCATGTTCCATCCATGTGCATCGATATGTCATGTTTGGAAGACACTTAAGGCTACATTTATACAGGCCAGTAACCCATGCAATATATAATATTACAAATCATATTTTAATTCAGGTGTAATTTTAACCTCAACGGTCCTATATTTGTGTAAATCCAATAATGGCAATGTAAAGTCTGGTGGCCCAGTTCTAACAGGTCAGAAAAACAAGCAGGGTAAAACAAAGCCTTGTGCTGCATCACTGTAACACAACAAACCTTGCTCTGGGCAGTTGCCCTTGCACTGTCAGCAATTGACAGGAATGAGATATAAAAACAAGTCTAATCCTGGCCAGGCAGCGCAGCCACTAAACACGGCCTTAGCTGTGACTTCACTTATAATCAGATTGCTGAGCAGGAATGATCAACAAAAGAGATCCATGCTGTCAAAGATTAATGAGGGAACAACTGGGCCCATCTAACTTTACATACGACTGTGGATCACTCTACAATGACTGGGTCAGGCTGTTTGTGCTCTAAGAGTTGATTGATTATCCAAGCATCAGAAATTTGACTGATTACATATTTTATAAATATACTGTAAATGTGCTAATAAAAGACTGCTTTTATTCATCGAATATCATTATAAAAAGAATAAAGCTTTGTGTTATTCTAGTAACTAATCAGGCAACATTAACATTTAAGAGCTGGAAACCACTTCTCTCCATGTGAAAGTCAGTACAAACATGTCTACGACCACAGACGTACCTGTTACTACTTGTTCAAGACAGGTCAGGGGGATGTCGTGCTCTCCAAGCAGCAGGTGGGACAAGTGGGACTTCTGTGGTAAAGGCAACAGCATCAATAAAAACATTTTTTTTTAAATATTCTATACAAAGTTCTCCTGCATCCATGAATATCATGTGAAAACACTGGATGGTGGATCAAGTTAATTCCCTCAACCCGAGGAATTATCAGGTTCAACTCTGTTATCACAACAACAATCTGCAGCATCGCAGGAAATGACGTCAGCTCACACTTCTTGTGCGATATCACTAACAATGTTGTGCAGGAAAATACAGTTTTCCTTCCTCCTTGCCAGATGCACTGCACATGCAATCATGGCTGTGGAAACAAGAGCTATTCAGGAGGATACGTGTGGCACCAACAGGTTTCACAAATAATAAGCTAAAATTCTACAAGCCTGATATAATTTAGACAACATTAAAAACAGTATGACAATCTTAAACCTTTCACACTTTAACAGATCAATAGCATTATAGATTTGAAGGGTGGATAATTATTCACTACAGAGTTTGACAGCTTTAAAAAAAACAACTCAGAACACATAAATACCTGTTTGGGTGGGGCATCCTGGAGGATGAAGGAGACCTTAAAGTTGGTGCATATCAACTTCCCCCAAAGGTCATCCCTGCTGCTGTCAGAGCTGATGCATTTCCTCACAAAGTTCACCTCATTAACAACTATCTCCCCTGATGACGAACAAATGAGAAAAAGAGAAGTGTGTAAAGTTAGAGTTAAGGTCTACAGTTCGAGGAAATATGCAGAAAATGAGGATTAGAAAGGCAAAGTAAACAGGCTCAGTACTGACACAGTACTGCAATGAAGTCACATCCTCTTACCACACGGAAAAGTGGCAGAACTTAACAATACAATCTACACCGTAACCCATTGTGCATGTTACATGTTTAACAATTAATATCAAAACTCACAGAAATTGTGATAGTAAAGATATGTCTTATTTACAAACATACTGCTTTGTATCATTTGCTCATCATTACAAATGATCAATTCTCCACGCATACAGAATAACTCCTGGATAACATCTTCTGCTTTCCACTGTTATCCTCCCTGTTGACATGGTTTGTTAAAATGCATAATAAGTGGTAGCTCAAAGTTACAGGTTTTAGTCTTGATGACACTGTTGAGGGTAAGTAGTGATAACCTCATACTGATGTAAGACACAAAACACATTGCTTATGACTAACATGACCGTAGCACATTAATAATACTCAATTTCACAAGCGTGTGGCTCACAAAATTGCCTTTCATTAGAATAAGGAGTGTTAGCTACTATCAACTATCCAGGAAAAAAACTGTACAGAGACTTCACATGCCTTAAAGTAACAACAAAGCCAGTTACAGTAAAAAAAAAAAACAAGATCAACTAGTTGAACAGATATTTGACCGGTTGACTGTGAACCTCTGTTGTTTTCTGTCTCAGTGAGCAGGAAGGAAAACGGCAGTAATGTTTCACAAGCTTCCTAAATAGCGTTGCTTCATCTTACTATGCTTAAGATCATGAGAAACCATCAAATAATGCTCTACGATCTATCAACAGTAATGAAAACAAGCAGCAAGCTTAGGTCATTTTCACATAGCAAATTATAAATCTTCTGAAAGGGTAGCATTGTTGTTGAAAAAAGAAGCTACGTTATACAAGGTTTCTGTCGGGCAGAGTAAAAGCTCAGAGGCCACACACACAGTTTCTGCAGTGATAAGTGGAACAGTCACTCCCTTCAGTTCTGGCACATGAAAGTCATATTATAGATTTTATTTCCACCTATGGTTAATGAAGCAGCTATTCATATATGACATAATGATGATATAATGATGACCCTTAGCCCTATACATGAGCAAATAAATGCATAGACAAAAACATGGCTATAAAAAGTTGCCCCTGGGATTTTTAAAAGATGAACTGGGCCAACAGGGTGGAGTCCTGCAGTCACTTCAAAGCTCTGCCTCTGAGGAACGCACATCTAATGTGCAGTGTGTTAACAACAAGGAAGCTGATCATTGTCTAACCTCGTCTGTCGAGCTCCAAAATCCAGATAGTGAGGGAGCGACAGTCCTTCAGCAGTAAATGCTGCCTGGGACTGGATGAAAATTTGCTTTACCAGCTATTTAGCAGGTCAATCAAATTCTCATGCTGACTTTGGCCTTATTAAAAAACACACTCGACTTCAGCAAAGCAGGTTTGAAACCGGTTTGAAGAGTGTTTCAAAAAAACAATATGCAAAGAGATGCTTAAAGGAATCTGTTCCTCTTTTTATTTTAAAGAGGATATATCTGCATAGTTAAATAAAACACCCAACATGACACTATGCAAAGGTGGTGTCCATGAGACTCCTGAGTCACTACTCACACTCCAACCAAAATAAATCATTATAATGAACTCTCTTGTCGCTCAACTTAATTAACTAACTGCACTTTTTGTAAGCCACGTGTTAGCGGGCACAGTATTAAAATCCATATCCTACTTTTTTATTTACTAAACACTTAAAGCAGCAACGAAAGGTGGAAGGAATGGCACTGTGCTGTAATCAGCACTTTGCTCCACTTTGTTGCTCATGCAAGTATCACTGGCAGGGAAAAGCAAATCCTCGTGACATCATGAGAAAACCGCAAACGCGATGACTGAATAGAAACCTGTTAGAGTTGTGATGACTAACTCATCTATTGACGATTGGGGTTTGAGGCATTTTGCTGATGCTCGTGAAGATAAAAAAAAGAAAAAGGACTTTTCAACAACATTTTAATGATCACTGAATTCAGTCTATCCACACATTATTTTTACAAATTAAAACAAGTAGTACAGAGACTGAAGTTGAAACTGAAATTCGGGAGAGTAAAAGGTACATTGAAACAAGTACAAGTAAAAGTAGAGACCATAGAAAGTAACGAGGGATAACAGATTCATAACTTGAGGCAAAGGTCTATCAAACGTTTCTCATAAATTTAAACAGCATTGTTGAGGCTTCACATGTGTCTAACATATAGTACATTATACCTAAAAGAGCTGCTACTTCTGTTGCATGGATGTGGTTTTCGGTATGAAAAAAAAAATCTATACTTCCTAAAAGCTGCAGACGAGTCCCCGCAACAGACTCAAAGATGTCTAACCTCTTTTACCACCTACACAACAATCAGCACAACAGGACAGAGAGTCTACGGATGAGAACTCCAATATTAGATGTTGTGAGAGGCTTTTACCCGCTAATACAATACAGCAAAAAATCACTAACCCGAAAGGACCAGCTACTGTAAAAACGTACATATTGCCTCCATTTACATGAAATTACTTCTATCAGGATGGAATTTTGCTCATATTACACAGCCCTAATCCAAAGGAATACTGCTCATTTAAATAACTGGTCTCACTGCACAATAGCAAATCAAGCGGTTTTCGAGTTATACAAACATCATGACACTTGTGAAAGCTACAAGTGGGAAATACCATGTGAAAGTGAAATTGATAATGCTCTGTGAAAACTGTAATACTCTGTGAAGACATTAATCAATGTCCACAACAATTATTAGCACTGGGATAAGATTTAAGACTGCCACAATTTGCATAGGAATAGACAGATTGACGTGTTTGCTGAGAGGCTTGTCAGACCAGTCTGATTAAACACAGACGGCGCAATGAAAAAAGTTTTTTTTTTTTTAAATGAGCCTCATCCATTCTTTCATGGTCAGACAATGAAAAGCCCACCATTTTTTTTATTTCTTAGGTTAGACAATTTAAATCATCAGAGAAATCCAATTTAGTGTGACTTGGATCAGCTAGTTCAGAGAAAATTCTTCTGACAGCCTCACCTCAGCTATTAATTCAGATCCAACTACTCCAGCACCTTCTTACAGCTGGTTAGATCTGGCTTATTATACAATCTTTGAGTAACAAGACACGCAAGTCTGATAATCAGGCCAATTTGTGCATTTTGTTTTTGCCATCATTAAAACAAAATGGACTGATTAAGAGGTCTGTAAACATGCAAAGACATTGTTCTCTCTTGTTGTGTATACGATTCTGAAGGAAATACAGTCTTTTCTCTGGTTATTAACATTGTGTCTAGATAATATATTTTAATATGCTGAGAATGTGAGAACTGCTTTGCAGTATATGTTTGTGCTTTTCACTAATCTTGGGATAATGCATAACATAAACGTACCTGGAAGTAACTTGGGTTCCAACTTCCTAATAGGCGGTTCAAAGGTTTTCTTCCCATCAGTCTGGAGAAAAAGCATAATTCACATCAGAGTTAGTTAAACACTAAGTCATTGAAGGGTTAATGAATTATGGCAGAGCAATCACCTGCCATTACGAGGGGGAGGGGCGAGAGGATTACAACTCAAATGTGTCCGTTGATTGTAAACAAAGCACAAGACTTTTAGTAGGACTTTCAAATACCTATTATTCATTGACAGCTGTCATAAAACCATAATGGATATCTTAACATTTGTTATGGTTTGTTTTGGGGAGTTCATGTTGCAAATGTTTCATCTACACAGCATGCAGTAAGTGACGTTAAGCCTGTTGCCAGATTTCTGAAGAAAACTAGAAGATACTATTACACCATCCACAAATGCTGCTCATTCTTGCATATGCAGTGACATTCCTTTAGTGTCTGGGCGGTCCAGTGTTTTCCACCGTTGGCCCTACTTCAGCACAATGACTGTGAATGAATGACTAAAAGAAGTGCTGAGTTTCAGGTTTAAAAGTGTCAGTGTGTAGGGATCATTCAGGAATTTCCACATGATTATGTATAAACGTGGACACAATTTGTGTATTGCACATCACATCTGTGTAGGTGTAAATATCCTCAAAAAAAATCTAATAGTAAGTGATTTAACTTTGCAGTAATTGCCTTCTTGAAGATCCAATGTGCTCACAAAAACAAAAACAACAAATACTAGGACTGCACTGCGCAAGAAAAAGCTGAATGAAATAGTCAAAGCTCATTTTCTTACTTAAAGAGCTGGAGCTTCCTAAAGTGCAACAACCCATCTCTTCAAATCGTGTAAAGACCTTTACTTAATTAAATAATACCACTACGGAAAATGTCTTCGGTTCACACTCAGTCCACTCCTCCATTGCTCATCTTGGAGAAGCATTTCAGTGATGCTCTCTCCTATCACTGCAAATGGCTGATTTAATCCTATCTTGAAAGCATAAACCTTGAAAGTATACAAGTACTTATTGCATTTTATATTTTAGTCTTTGCTTTGACAGTATGCTGTGCAGACTATACAACCCATCAGTGGCAAGTCCATGACAATAACCCTAATCCTAACCCATGTCAGCTACTTTCACCCTAACCCTAACACATACCACTTCCCAACACTACTGTTGACCATGTGCATACAAACCCTGGATTTGTTTGGGTTGCACCACCAGCGTCTGTGAGCAAACCCCTTTCACCTGCTGTGCCTAATGCATGGGTAAATCCAAAGATGCCAAATTATAACAGGATTAACTAAAAAAAATCTACCATTCACTTTCAGATTCACTCTGCAAGTTTCAATTCTCTAAATTGTACAAGAGCAGGAAGAAACTCTTGTTGCTATATGCCACCCGGGGATAAACACAGTGTAGTTATCCTACATGCTTCAGCTTTCTGGGGATGCTGTTTTGGGTCGAATCCCACTACAGCTTGTTATAGATGCTGTCAGTCCTGCACAACAGATGCCCAGTATCTGCTCATAAACTCAGCCACACGTCAGACATCCCGGACACCCCAGTGACGACAGCTTCCCACTACGACAAACTCAAGAAATGACCCGACGTTGTTTACTGGCAGCCCGGAGTGGCAAGCAAACACCCGCTGTGGTAAACACACTCACCTGCACAGGAGGAAGGTAACTCTTGAAGGTCGGTTTCATGGGTTTCATGGGTTTGACAGAGAACATTGTTTACGTCCGCCCCGTCGCACGCTCGGCGGCTGCCAGTGGAAAAATAAAAGACACGAACCAAGAAGGGGGAAAGCTCCTCTAAAGATGGACTCAGCCTCTCAGCGGGTCAGCCCAAGACTTCAGTGGGTAATGAAACATTCATGCGGACGCGCTGGGCCGGACGCGGCAGCTCTCCTCCATTCCGTCACGCAGTCAAGTGGCACGTCGGACTCGCTGGATGACAACAACAAAAAAAGTTGACAGAAGTTACCGTTGAGACGTCGGCGTTAGCTTCGTGAGCTAGCTAGCTTAAAGTGCTGCATGGAGTTTATAAAAGCCGTCCTCGCGCTGAGGGGAACCGGGTGAAAAAGCTCAGAGACCCCCCGTCGCGTGTCCACATCTTCTTTCCGGCCGCTCCTGTGCTAGTTTAGCTCGGTGACTTCCTCAAAGTCTGACTAGTTCACCCACACGCAGTACCTGGTGCTGCGAAGGGCTTAGCGGCCATGTTTATACAGAGCCGAGGTCCCGCCCTGTTTCCGGGCTACGCTCCTCAGCTTTATTTCTGTCCCGAGACTTTCTCTGAGTGAAGTGGAGCCGGACACGAAGCGACTCCGCTCGTATTATCACACAGATAGAGAGATACTAGTGGACGTGGTGATACATATCTGGATACTATTCTGATTTGAGCGATAAAACAACGATTATGTTTGTTTAAGTGCATCAAGTGCACCACCCACTGACTACAACTCCCATGAGACCCGGGGAACTTGAGGCTGAACGGGCGTGCCTCTTTTTGTGTTTTTGTTACAATAGCTTCGCTCCACACAAACTCATGTGGAAACAATAAGTTGAATGTTCTACTTTTTAAAATGAAACTTATGAAGCTCAAACTTCCATAAAAAATAAAGTAATATATATATATATATATATATAAAACATAATAAAGAGCAAAATCTATTTTTTTTCCCGATTTTAACATCCATCACATTTGTATTCCAACAATATTTAAAATGTGTTTAATTTACGAAGCCTTTAACAGTTCAGAGCCAAGTGTATTTTAATTTAATTTATTCAAGATCTTCCAACAGACTTAAATCGATCTTGTAGTCTTGTGCACTAGGTGGCACTGTTGGTTAAATGCTGGAGTTTTTTTGGCTGGTTAGAATTTTGCTTGTTTTTCACATCTGCTGCTGAGATGTATTCGAATGATTCAACGCCTTGGATATAAAATACAAAACTGTATCACACTTAGAACCAAATCCATTATATTTAATTTAGCTGCCCATTCAAAACACAGCATGCACTGCACAAAAAGGGTCTAAGAAAATTGTTGTAACCAAACCCAAAATAACTTCTCTTTGGCCTTTCTCTACATAGCAACATTTTATTTGAGAATGACTACCTGTATAGAAATTTAAAAAAACGGATTTTTGTGTAATAAAAGGTAACACATGTTCACAGTATTATAGTATAAAAAGCTTAACTCTTGCACAGGTTTTCATAATGCTCTTTGTAAATGCCTGCTGTGATCGCCTATCATCAACAATGCGCAGATATTTTCAAGTTTTTGTCCTACTGTCTGTTTTGTCCTACAATGTCCACTGGGTGGAGACAAAATACTGCACCAACAGTATCACCACTATCACCAAAGCGCACTTATCTTTTCTTTATACAGTAGAACAGCTTTTGTTTGCCAGGGGTCTGTTTGGACATAGGTTACACCTGTTTTATAGGTAGTGGTGGGGAATTTATATTGATTTAATATTCATCTCATATGTATGTGTAATAAAATAACACACACTCACACGCACATAAGGTCTATGTGTCAGACGCATACAGAGGCAGCCTGTCAGACAGGTCACACCCAGAGAGTCGCCTCACTGCCCAGCATGATTTCAAGGCGAGCCTCAGTCTGACAGGAGACGGGTTGTGAGAGGAGGATGCCAGTGCCACCCATTCACTTCAAAAGAGATTTCCCAAGGAGCTTGTGGATTGTATTTGTCTGAAGAGAGAGTTGGGGTTATTTACAGGACACAATGTGAACTTCTTTTTAAAACAGTGTAGATATAACCCAGTGATAAAGAAACACCAGGATCCAACATCCGCCCAGCAAATGATTATTCCACGACAGAATGTAAAGATCGTCTGATAATGTTGTGTCACAGCCTTGTACTATTTTGCATATGACATGATTCAGGGAATTGTCAGCTGCCTGTAAACAGAACTGCTGTAGGTCAATGATTATTGGACTCTATAATGTGAAAAGACTTCATTTGACAAAGATAAATGCAAGCTGATGTCAAAAAGTATAGACATCTGAAATATTGTTGGAATAAAAGTTGTTATGGATTTTTGCAAAAACAGAAGGCAGTGGAAAATATTAAATAATGTTTCTACTGGTGTTTTTTAAGCTTTATTCAAGTTGTGTATCACTTTTGAGGAACTTCTACTTTACCTTTTCTGCTAATTTGAACTTTCACTCAAGAACTACATCATTCAATATTTACTTGACTACATTTATTTGGTAATTTAGTCTATTTCAATTAACTAATTTGATAGGATCCATCCAATAATGCAAAAAATGATTACATTTACAATGCCCGTAGATCTAGTAACAGAAATAAACATATTGCAGGTATAGCACTTTCAAAGTCCCATATAGTCCATCCCTTCACCAGAACTACACAATGACCAATGTATTTTTAAAATACATTCTAGAAAGATGCTGATCCAGCTTTGAAACCTAAAACAATACCTAGCAAAATAATCACTGTTAATATCTGGGGAATGCTTTTCATCCAAAAGCCCAAACATAATGTTTAAATGTGAAGTAAAATGTGTGGAACTTTGGACACTGGCCCACTAACTTACGTGTTGACTGCATAAATTCTTCCTCTTTCTCTCTGCGTGATGCTGATTGTTAAAACTCTTCATCTCAATATGATCTTGGTTCCATGTTGTGCGGCTGTTGAACCTTTTTTGTCCACTTATGCTTGACCCTGTTGTTTGGACGTCCCCGGAGCTGCGCATGCCCAGCTGCGTCTCCCGGTGTAACTCATGAATATTTAATGTCGCTCCTCGCCCGGCGCTCCGTGATTGGTCGCCGTGGCCCAGTTTCCTGTGTTGTGCTGTGTAGAGGCGATGTTTGAGGGCATCGGTCTCAGTGTGTGAATCCAGTGTGAACGCCGCTGCTGTCAGAGTCGAACCCTCCGGAGCGATCGCACCATGGACGGAGGAGCCGCCTCCACGCTGTCCGCACACTAACGGGAATAACATCTGGCGTGAACTTGGATTTTGGGGTTTGTCGTCCTGTGGGTTCGGGAAGAAACGGGTCGAGTGAAGTGAAAGACTTTGGACTTCACTGAGGCTCCTCACACAGAGCAGCTGGACTGCACACAGAGAACACTGTAGGAGTCAGGATGGTGAGCGCTGTTTACATTATTATGGCAGAGTCAATACAATCCAAATATTTAATTAACTAACACGGATCCACGTGTGATCGATACAGGATTAAGCTATTTTATTTAGTTGCCTTATTATGCAAGGTTGATGTGTAGGCTTCAGTAAATGTTATTCTAAAATTACACTAATTCCAGTTTCATAAGTTTCCTTTTAACTTGAAAATCACATCTGTATATTTGTTCTATTTTCCCACATATGTTTATATATAAGTGTTGTAGTGCAGGTTATCAGAAGTCATTGACCCAGGAATGATGTGATGTGAGATGTCATTTAGAAAACATTGGTTCAGCTCTTCCTTTTAAAAACCGGTTTGTCCTGGAGCACGCAGCTGGGAGCGTGTGTCAGGTGGAGTGTGTGTACTGTATGTGTGAGGCTTGTTGTGGGTGCGTGCATTTCATGGAGACAGGTTTTTCCTGGTTACTGGGTGCCATTCCTGACACGCCTAAAGCCAGGTAATGGAGGAGGACGTCATGTTGCCTCATCCTTGCGTTCTGGCGACAGCTCCTCGGGGTCACTGTGGATTATCTCCTACATGACTGTGCAACACGGTCGTTCTGCTTGAAG
This sequence comes from Pleuronectes platessa, assembly GCF_947347685.1. Lineage (NCBI taxonomy): Eukaryota > Metazoa > Chordata > Actinopteri > Pleuronectiformes > Pleuronectidae > Pleuronectes > Pleuronectes platessa. The sequence goes on from NC_070626.1 coordinate 19,317,106, forward strand.
TTTATAGGACTTTGACAATATGGCCGCTTCTTCCATTACTGGATACATCAATATTAAGATATTGGTTATAATTTGGTTTTGTGTTGAATTCTAATCAACCCCTCAGTAATGTTATGAAAACGTGTTCAAAATGAAAAGAAAGGTTGAACATCCTCATAGAAAGCTCCTCTTGACTTATCCCATTTCTCAATATGTTTCAAGCGTTATGGCATCTTAGAGCCTCATCAATAATCCATCAGCCAAATATATAGGTCAATCAGATCAGAAATCAGATCCCGGGGAAATATTGGGTTTCAGCTGCTCCACCCAGGGAAAGAATGTATAGAGACCAAGACAATAACAATAATCTAAAATATAGGTCAGATATATTTGTATTGGTTTATATGTTGTCCATTTGTCCTAATACAAACAATATATTGTTTTTTATTGAACATAATGTAGAAAAAGATGCTTGTAGTTACAGAAATGGTGACAATGCTTTAGTTGATTAAACTCCAACAAAGGGAAAAGATGCTGATTTTTTGATTTGTAGTTCCATGCCCAGGTTATCTTAAAAACAAGCATTTCATCTCAACTACACTAGGACCTATAGAGTATAAACATCTGTTGATATTGATTAATACATCAGGATCAGAACCTTTCAACTCAGTTCATTTGTTATCAGCATGGGCCCAATATCAGTCTGGCTCTACTTCATTATCTGTTCATATGTAAATATACACACAAACACCGTCTATTTAAAACAAGTACAGGGCTGAAAACTGCATGCTGCCATCCTTTCTGCTCAAATGACCCTGTTGGTTATGTTTCCCAGAGAAAAACTCAAAGTACAGTGGTCAGCATTACAAAGCTTTTGCACTTGGAACTGTGACAAAGACAAAAAACCTTTCATTCTTTGAATCTGCTCATGAGGAGACATTTACACACTTTTAAAGCAGGAGTTTTTACTGTAGTATTTGCCTAATGTATAGCTGTCATGGTTGAAGTAATGTCAGAATGAATGGGAGGTGTTTTCTCCCTGTGAGGTATTATAATGATGTTGAGGTTGAGAACTTAACATCTCAACTTTTTTCGAGGATTGGGTCAAAGTAAAGGTTAATGTAGGTTTTGTCTTTACAATGTTTTCATGGAGGTTAGGGCGAGTATCTGGTCATGTTGTAAAAGCGTCTGATTGTCGTCCTCACTGTCTGGAACAGCCGACTCCAGCATCGCTCACTGGTTCCCTCTCTGCCAGATGCTGAATAGCGAGTCGGTATGACAGCAGATGGTTTGCATTAGTTTCTCCTGCAGGGAGGTGCGTACCGAGCAACCCCCCTCTCCCCTTCATTTCAAAGCTGGCGCTCCGTTTTCAAACCCATCACTGCTGTAGAGATTTGCTCAGGAATTCAAGCCCTCGCTCTGAAAACAGGACGAACACCCATTCTGTGGAGCTGGGGAACTCGTTAGGCTTGTTGCTGTGGTTCAGTGCGCTCACACACTCCTCCTGATCAGTTCCATACGTCTTTATTACAAAGCTGCAGTGTTTGCACTACTCTGCTGTTTGTGATGATGGACCTCCTCCGTGTTGACTTAGCCTACAGTGGCACTTGTTGTAAATCATTTTGGATCAGAGGAGCACACAAACACAACACCGTTTTGTTAGTATTTTTCGAGGAAATGTAACATTTCCATACATTTGAATATGAAAATAAAAACCTTTCATTGCACGCACGCGCACGCGGACCCACACAGACACCCACAAACACAAATACACACACACACAGAGACACATTGCACACAGATTTCATGTTTTGTTGTCATAGGCACACAGATCATTTGTTTGTTTGTTTCCTGGTTTCTTTGTTCGTTTATAAGAAATGTATCACAGAAACTAATCTAAGGATTTCCATGAAACATGTGAGAAGGATGCGTTATGGGTCAGGGAAGAACCCCTTACATTTAGGTTCTGATGTGGATCAGGGAACATATCAAGGAATTGTCTTTCACTTTCTTTGACATTGGGATATTTAGCATTTTTTTCACATTTTCACTGTTTTCACAGAGAATAACTCTCAATATTTAGGAAACTGGTTTCTATGAGTGTTTTAAATTTGGTGTAGCTAAATCGAGTTTAAGGGGACTGTTGGGCATGTCTATTGTGTTTTTTCAAACTGAGATATGGAGCCATTCATCTGGTTGTACATTTACACTTACACATAAAAAAAAGTGTTTCATGTTCCTACACAGATAGGATTAATTTCTACTCATAAAAATACATTTTATTATATTTGTAGCTATTGTTGTCTAGTTGCTGCTATCTCACAATCAAATTTTACAATGAGGAACACGAGGAAGTCTAAGCATCATCTCCCCAGAAACCAAACACCTGATTGGTGCAGTTATCTTTATGATGTCGGCTGGTGACATCAAGACGTCCAGTATTCTAGTTACTGTGAAACATGATCTTCTGACCCTGGAAGTGGGGAGGTGACGAGCACGCCGTGGTTTTCTCTCCCTATGACTCAGGTTTGTTTACTGTGTTGTCTGAGTCCCCAGAGCACAGTGCAGCTGCACAGCTTGGCTCTGCGTGGCCCTCATAGTGTGCACGACTCCGCTGTAGTGCTGGTCCTGTAGTCGCAGCCAACACAGCGTGATGAGGAGAGGAAGCAGATACATCAGCTGATGGAGCAACTGAAGCCACTGAACAGATTGGTGTGTAGGATGCATGTTCACAGATATGAACGGTTCCTGTTTGTACACTGATTACAATGCTTTGTGTTTGTTCACCATCGAGCAGATAAACATTCTCATCAAACAATGAGAACTCAATTCTACATTCCAACATCTTAGTTTCTGTCAATAACAGTTTCAAAATGGGTCATGTGTTAAATCATTTTACTCAGCTGTTATTGGATCATTCTTTGCAACTCAACACCTGAAGAGACCTCATACAATAAGTAATGAAATCAGGAACACTATAATGTTGTTATCCCCAGCAAGGAGGTCATGTCTTTGTCCGATTTTTATTTGGATCTGTACTGAATTAAACACACTCATAAATATCAGTCCCCTTAACATGTCTGATTCACTCTATCCATGAATTCATCTTTGAGAAATTAATAAAATCATTGAAAAAGGTAGAAAAAAATAAATAAAATAGCTTGGATCCCCCCTGGTCCAGATCCGCAAAGCCAAATGTATAGGGTTCTTTCCTGGTCCATACCACATTTCACCACCAAGTCTCGTAATAGGATGTCCAGTAGTTTTTGAGTATATAACAAATGAACAAGGAAATAAATGCAGGCAAAAACTCAAACAACTGAGATCCTGAAGAAAAAAATCAAGTATATTTCAGGGACTGATACATGAGTGTGTGTAATTTGGTGCAGCTGGATTGAATTTAAGGGACTGTTGGGCCCTGGCGGGGGGGTATCTGGCCTTGTGAATGCCAGTCAAGTTGTTATTTGTGACAACAGAAGTCCTGCTTCGTGTGAATGTTAATACCCCTTTCATGTTTGTCTAGTTTATCTTCCGTGTTCTTGGATCATTAACCCAGTCGTGTCCTTTCACTGACGCCTAGTTGCATTTGCATGTATGACTTCCCTCATCATGGAAAGGGAACAAGGTCGGACTCTTGCTGCTGTCCTCTGCTTATCTGCTCTAATAGTTTCTCATTGTTTGGCCTCTGACTCAGTGGTTGAAGCCTCTCACTCTGTGCAGTGGAAACCTCATGCATCTTTTTGTTCTCAGTCTGCTGTAGGCTTTGCCTTTACACTGCTATTGTTGAACCTTACTTCCTTAACAAGGACAGTGTACTGGCTCAGTGAAGCTAAATGACAGTCATATCATAAGTTGAGTTTACTGAGTGACACTTTATATTTGTTTGCTCTGTTGAGTCAAAAATTCGATGACACCTTTGGTTTTTTATGCTTTTTAATATCCAAAATCTGTTAAAAATTACCTTTATTTCCATATGTTACAGTGATAAGCTCAAAATGTCAAGTTGCAAGTGTTTCATTTTTCCACAGACCATCAAGGTAAAGGCTTTTTAAAGGGTTGTCAGCTGTTGTATGGGAAGACGTGAAGGAACCGGCTGGAAACAAAGTCAAAATCAGCTGGTTTTAATGAGTTGTGTTTTCTGGCTCGTGACCCATCATGTCAGGGCTGAATCGGTGCATTTCTCCACTATGGAATCATGCAGTGACTGGAGTATTAATTAGCATCCTGTTGAGCTTTAAATACTAGCTCTTCAGTGTATTACACACACTCACAAGGTCCAACTAAATATGGTTTGAGGGTAAACATGGAACTAAAAGTCAAACCGATTCCCAATCAGAGGAGATTCCTGCTGTAGCTGAATGATAGAGACCACATGCTTTATCTTTCATGCTGGATTCGGTAGCAAACCATTACTACGGGTTGTGACGACCGTGATGTTATCATGTCGTCACTTTTGCTCTCCATGTGGACTTGTCTGTACTGGGCCAAAATAAATATTGACTTGGAACCGATTGACGTTGGGTTTGGCTGCTTGTGTTGGATTCCTGACATTATCGTGAGATGTGGTTGCTTACAGCAGCAAGGGTCACAGTTTAATCAATTCAACTAAATACAGCTCCCACATTATTTCTTATTGAACTTCCTGCTCTTGTGAATTGCGTCTGTCTGATCATTCACAAGCTAATTTTCAGCAAATCATGTTTAAAAGTGGCAGATTGTGGTTGAAATTAAAAAATTGTGATTAACCACTGCAGAATATGCTTTTTTTCAAAAAATTACAGTGAACAATTATAGATTTATGTGTAGTTTCATTGTACCTAAATTCTCAGACATTCAGTCAGCTCGTTATCATTAATGAAAGATTAGGGGGAACTAGATAGCGCTCAGTCCAGTACATGCCTCCGCGAGGCCAAATAGCCCAATTAGATTCAATAAAGCTGCACCAATTTACACATACTTTTAAATGTGGCAGATTTTTTTCCGTTCAGATCCACGAGGTATTCAATGAAATCAATGAAAATGTCAAAAATCCCTCTCAAAATGCTCGTCAAAATTCAATGGGTTCATCCCTTATTCGTATCTAATCCGTCCACTAAGTTTAATGGAAATCTGTTCAGTTGTTTAGTGTGTTATCTTGCTCACAAACAAACAACCAACCCAACTACAACAGGGGTGAAAAGATGATCTATTAGCGGATCTTGATAACAACCTGACCAATCATGCTTCTCTTCCACAGTTTTCTTTTAGCTCTTCATAGAACTTCCTAGATTTTGGAACAAACTAAATGCAAACTAAATAAAACGTTGTTTACTGAACCACATGACCCACAATGACCTTTCTCACAGCAACACCAGGCACCTCTGACCAATATAAGACTGTTGGACTGGGCTATTATCTACACTTTATTCAGGAATCGGAGCCATGATGTTACTGTGTTATTTAGTGATACACCTCTGCTTTAGAGGCTTGTCTGTTTTAATGGGGATGATAGATTTCCAACAAACTGGTGCACTGACCCTGTTCTGGGTTCAAACACTCCGATCCAGCTGGAAGCTCGCCTGGAGACCTTACTTGCCCAAACTCATAATTCCAACTCCACCGTTCTCCTTTTACCTTCTAAGATGTGAAGGATGTGTTGAAGTCATTCCTGAGCGGCCGCCAACACAGAGAGCCCTCAGGTTCAGTGGCATTTCACCAAACCATGCGCTCGGTCAGGCTTCTCCTCCCTCTTCAGTTTGAGATGAAAACACTGCCGTTTGTGTCCAACATGTATTTTTCATGTACCCAGTTGCTAGAAGATGAGATGCTGGTTTGGATTTCATTGGTTGACACTTGCAGTCTTGTTGTGGCACACAGCACGGCTATGAATGAGTTTCCACTGCGGATGGCTTGTTTATATTCAACCACTACTGAGACTGCTTTAAAGAGGAAGCACAGCACTCTGTGACATGTCTGTTGTCTAGGATTTCAGCTGAGTTCCACCGAAAACCACATTTTCTTTGATATAATAGTTTATTAGCGGCCTTGGGGCTGTTGTCATCCACTTAAGAGACAGATTCGGTTGGAGACGTTTAAAGTAAGCAGTGTCCGCCGTTCACTCCAGTTAGATAGGTTAGATAGAACAAGTAGGATAGAGCCTGTGTGAAGTTGAAATGTTGTGTAGCTCAGTCTGAGATGTGTTAAAATTCATCCAGTGTCTGTTTACACTTAATCATTCTCCCCTGTTTGTCTCTGGGAGGGATGGTGCTCACTCCCGTCCTGCAGGCACAACATTACAACGTCATCACAACCAGTCGCTTCTCAAGTTACCACATCGCAGCAGGATAATACATTTCTTTTCATTCTTCCCTTGTATGTGACCTCTCTCAGTTCAGATCACAAGCACTGTGGCGTATCTAGTCATGGGCAGGGCCTGGTGGTTGCATTATTCATGGTGGTGTGCCCATTACATGCAAGTGACCAAGGCACCGGTTGAGAGGCCAAGAGAGCATGTGATCTCTCCTCAGCAATCAACCCTACTGTGCAGTGTTTACAGTTTTATAAATGTCTTACTTCCAATGACTTTGTTGTGATGTATGAAGTGCTATGGTTAGTTGTCCCTGGCTATTCTGGGTATGTGAACACATGTAAACCATATTTCAGATCACACAAAAACTGAATGGCTCCCCAAATTCCCAGCTTAGTTCATATTCAGCTGCAGAAACAAAATGACTGCTGTGTTGACAAGTATCAGTCAGGGCTTTGGATGGAAGTAGATGGATGGAAATTACTTCAGGTGGTATATCAGAAAGCTGTATTTTATTAATTAGGTATTGACATTTAAGAAGCGCACTCACCTTTACAGGCTTCTAATGCTGTGATTTTATGATTTTTCTAGAGATTTCTGTGGAAAACAGGGCACATTGTCAGTGATATATAAGTCAGATGTTTTAAAAGAGAGTAAGTGTAATATGTGAGGCTGCAGCTTATTCTGTACATTTCTCTATGTAATAAGAACAGATGCTTCTCTCCAGTTTGTTGGCAGGTGAAACAACTGGTCACCTACTTTCTTCCTCCTCTGTGGTGCTGGCTCAGATGTGACTGCATGTTGGCTGTAGCACCACATGATTGATTGTGTGGTTTCAACCGGGAGAGAGATTAGACTAGAACGTGAAAATGTACACATAGAAAACAACTTTTATTTGTCAGATTGTATTAAGTTATACCAGCGTTTCAACCTCAGGGACGGTTTCAGTTTAGTTGTGCAGCAACACTTTTCCACTCTGTGTAGTTCACCTTGGATTTATTGTCTAATCAAGTTCCAGCCGCATCTGTATTTTTCAGCATCACTTTAGTGTGTGTGTGTGTGTGTGTGTGTGTGTGTGTGTGTGTGTGTGTGTGTGTGTGTGTGTGTGTGTGTGTGTGTGTGTGTGTGTGTGTGTGTGTGTGTGTGTGTGTGTGTGTGTGTGTGTGTGTGTGTGTGTGTGTGTGTGTGTGTGTGTGTGTGTGTGTGTGAACTTGATGAATATCCCATTCCTCAGAAGTTCAGATGGAATCAGACTGTCTCTCCCTGTGGGTCATTGCTCCTCTGACACCGCACACACACACACGCACACACAGTGAGTAATCCTGGACAAAGTGCAAACACAAGCAGCAGAGACCAGGTGGAAATGCTGTTTAGAGAGTAATATTTCCTTAAGCCCTTCTGAGTTCCGATAGAACCAGATATGCTTCAGTTTCCTCCAAGAGCATGAAGGGGGAAAATGTGTCAAAATCACCCAGCACGTTATTGCAGTGAATTTGTGCTGGAGCTGTTCCCGACTTCTTTTGGCTCCGTTCAGGAAGTGGACAATCTTGGGAGCAATTAGAGCCCTTTCAATAATTCAGTCATACCAGACCGGTGAATGGTGTGAATGGTTGTCTTTGATTTTGTTTCCCCACTATTGACTGCATGCACTGCCTTTCCTACCTTATCCACAATGATAAGCAGATGTGGCTCACGGATGGATGGATGGATGGATGGATGGATGGATGGATGGATGGATGGATGGATTTACAGAAGGATAGCAGTGCTATACAAAGACAATGAGACAGACATGTATATTCAGTTCTTTGCAGCAGGCCATTGTTCGAAGCCTTCCATTTTGAGATTGCTGCTCAGAAATATGATAATTAGAGAGTCATCCTCAAAAAGCATTGGATTCACAGGGTTCACAAGTTTTAAGATTGTTGGGGAAAGTAAAACCAGGGAGACGAACAACCTAACCCTTTTCTGAAGTTGGAGGTCAGATTTTTCCCGAAGTGTTTGAACTTATCGGTGAGCTCTGAGTTTAGATGACATTTTGATTCTTTCTTCAACTTTTATATCCGAAAACTAAAAGGAACCGAAAGTCAAATCAGTGATTTTTGAGACTACAAAGACCGTTGAGTAACATAACAAATAGAATGGTACAAGCTCTTGATAAAGGCTCACAGTGTTCTCCAAACATGAAACACACTGAGAGAACACAATGACCTGTGTATTACTGCTGTGTGTTGTTAGACTGTGTAATAATAAGAACTGCGGAGCAACAGCAGATTTCCTGTCTGGTGTTTTTAATTTTGATGGCGAGTCAGACCCTTTTGTCTCCATTTGGACGACAGATTCTCTCAGAAAACCCATTACTGAATAATTACTGAATTTTCCTAGGAAAAAACATTTAGAAAACTCTGCCTTATGTTACCAAAACAAATCAAAAACACACTGATTTTCGTAGTTCAGACAGAGTTTTGTTGGAAACTCTTTAGTCTTGTTCACGATAACTGGAATTATTGTAAAGTTTTTGCTTTAATTTGTGACACATGTTAACTAAATTGGATTAATTTGTTTTTTTTGTTCTTGGCTCTTTCACCAGCTGCCTTTTCATCACAGTATTTGGTAAGTCCTAATAATAATGTGGAAATAGCTTTTACATCTGACTCCCACTTATTCAGTGCCCCTACACCCACAGGCTTTTATAAATGGAGAATTTTCTTCTCTTTGACCAACACTTGCCCTTCAAAGTAGAAAAGCACAAGTAATGTATTGTTCTGCAGCCTCTAGTGCATATGAGAGAGAGGTTGTATGTTTTCAACTCTGTCCGTTTGTTTGTAAGCAAGATTAAATAAAACAACTTAATGGATTTCCATGGAACTTGGCTGAGGGATGTGGGACAGGGAAGAACCCATTACATTTTGGTGCAGATCTGGGGGCGGATCTAGGATTTTTCTTTTATTGCAAAATGGGGCGTTCTCTAAACAGTATGACCATTTTCTCATTGATTCATTCATGGATGATGAAAAAATCTGGCACATTGAGGGAAGAGATATTTACAAGTCTGTGAAATTTTGTGCAGCTCGATTGTATTTAAGGGACTCGTTTAGTTTTTTTTAGGACTGAGGTATGCAAAAATTTAAAAAAATAAAGAAAATGTCCTTTTGTAATACTTTAGAAATCAGGTCAAGTAAACTGGTGGTACATGGCAACGATACTAATCTTAATACACAAGGGCTTATCAGACCTGGGGACTAAAGTCTGTTCCCAGCCAAAGTCAAAGTCATATAGCTCTAAAATATCCTACATTCTGCAGTTTGTACTCCCCTTCATTAAAAATGCCTTTTCTAATCTGCTGATGACAAACGGGAGACTTGGCGTGTTCCTTCAAAGAAACCCAACATGGTTGTGGGGCATATAAGCCCTCAGATGTTGAGATACTTGACCGGCATTAGATTTACTTTGACCACTCGTGATGAGCTGTTTTCCTCAGTCATTCGCTTGTATTGAAACTGGGTGATCACTACACACCTATGGGACGGAGCAATGAACGGTTCTAGTTGCTTCTTATTTTGGAAGAGAGGAGTTTGTTCTCATGGCGTTCATCCAGATTGGCTACCAGAGGGCAGAGCTAAAACGTGGACTGTGTGTCAACTCCTGGTGTGGAAAAAAGGAGAACGACACAGACGGGAGAGAAATGAGGGGAAAAGTGCCGCTTATGATACTGAATCAAACCCAGCCATTTCCTGTACCTCGAGCCAGAGCTGCTCAGCACTCTCCATATATGGTGATGGTATTTGCATGAAGGGAAAGCCTGGGCTTATGGATCAGGAACTGGTGTTGAAATTCCTTTTGTATTAACTTCTGGGAAAAGGTTGGGTCCTCTACTCTGGGTTTTTTAGGGCGGTCTCATTTTCTGCCCGATGGGAAAATAGATTTTTTTTTGTATTCCTATTATTAACTTGTTACGATGTCAAATACTTAGCTCTTCTTATCACCATGTTGTGGTGATGTCAGATACCTATTTCTGGGTGTTGCACAGCTCACAGGGAAGGCTGTGGTTCCATGGTGATGTTGTTATAGACACCCAATATTTCCTGTGTGTGTGCATCGATGCATGCATGAGTGTGTGTGTGTGTTTGTTTGAAACACAAATTCCCCTCATCTGCATAGGGGCGTTGTTTACTGCGTATGACCAGTCACTAACATGGACAGGTGAACTGACAGCAGAGACAACTTTCACAACGAGGAGCAAACTGTTTTCACCAGGACTAAAAAATACACAGTTACAGCTGCTTTATCAGGAAGGACATCTGGTAAACAAAAGCTCTGTATGTGTGATTGTTTAAGTCCCGAAGCCCCCCAGTGACATTTAGGGGGAAATAAAACATGACATGACCATGACATAATAACCAGGAGATATGAATCTGATGGGAGGAGGGAGGGATTGGGTCTGTCACCAGGTAAATCTGTGAACTATCTATCCCCCGTTCCGAATGAATATTTGATTTCATAGGAAAACCCTACTTAAAGGGAAGGATACAACTATCTTTGGTTATTCTGCCGCTAACACACCCACTACATCAATATCAGTAACTCCCTCCAAGTAAAGAAACGTAGAGCGATGCAGACGGTCTGTGTTACTGGGAGCACGCTGCTCCGACGTGTCAGCTTGGTTCTGTTCTGCTCCAGCAGCTGACAAAGGTTTATCATTCCCTCCAATGAGGATCTATATCTTTCATAAAGATACTGATCAGATTACGTAAAAGGATTTTGTGGGACTCTGAAGACCCGTGTCCTCCTCAGAGACTCTCACAATCTGCACCCATGCAGCTCCACAGGTTCCTTTTTTGTTTTGTTTTATTATATTTTGCATGTTTCAAAGGAATTGATTGGTCAGTGGGCAGTGCTTTTATACTGGTTGTTCTCTTATCTCAAACTTAACCTGCTCTGGAACAGGTTAGCCATTCAGCATAAGTTACCATGGTGATTTACCCTGATAAGAACTGAACGCGCTTCATAGGACTGAAAACCCTGAGGTAAAAGTTACCCTGATAACCGCAAATACTGCCAGTTCACCAGTAGTACAGGACCACCGGTCTTTTGTTATTGTTTTGATTGAGAGACCCCTATAGCGGCTTAAGTTACATACTATGCTTTAAAAAGAAAGGAAACTCACTGGATGTTGGATTACCGTGTCTGCATTTGGTATTAGAAGAAAATCCAGAATTCTCTAAAACAAAGGGCAATTCATCATTTTCCAGGTGTGTACACAGTAAACACACAGTTAAAGTATTATTTATTATTTATTACAAGGCTGAAACATCTGCAGTGAGTATTAAATATTGTTCTTCTTCTATTATAGAAGTGTCTTGATATAAACTGGCATAGCAGAATCGTAATGTTGATGTGAAGAAGCATTTTTATGAATAGCTACCGGTTCAGTGACCCCATCACCCCAACTTCAGTCTGTCCAACATTCACTTGATATCGACCTCCAGCCCCTGTTTGCTGTGGAGTTTCTCAGCAGCAGAGGAGTGCGGTTGCTTTCGGGCACCTCCCTGACGTCTTTGTGTGTAAGTGTGCAGCCCAATTTCCCTGTGCAGCTACTCCCTTATGGTCCACTCCTTGAAGCAAGCATATTTTCTTACTCCTCTCGCCTCATTACACAAAGGCCTAAGTCAAAACAGATGAAGCAATCGTCGGAATATTTGACGTTCTTCTCCCAGGTCTTGTGTTCATTACTTCTTCCTCCTTGAGTCTGCGCTCGTTCATTCCAGACATAGCAGAGAGAGGTTAAATATAGCGTGTTCAATTGTTTTCACTTTGTGGTCGGGCCAGCATTCTCTTAATGTCTGCTTTGAGAGAGAGGCTTTTCATTTGCCTGAGTATTACTCTTAATAAGAAGGTGGCAGTGAAAGGATACCTAGTAGTTGCCTGAATTAAAAAGAACAGTTGGTGACAAAAACAGTAAATAAAAGATTCAGGTTGTGATGGTTCTGGAGATAGCTGAGGCCCAGTCAGACCATCAGGGGACAAAGTGAAGTCAGATGAATGAACACAAATCTGCTCTGAGAGACTCAACGTGCTGGTAGAAATTGTGTTAAATATCCTGAAGCCCTAGAATCACAGGAAATAAGGTGTTTCTTATCAACCCTTGTCCACATCCACAACCTTTAAACCAAACCTTTAAACAATTTGCCTAAAAGTTTACCATGAAACTCAAATCACAAGGTATTTACTTACCGAATATTGTACTTTCAGTTATTTACTGAATGTTGTCATTCTTTATCTCAATTTCCTAACTGTACCCTCTCTACCTCTGTCCAAACTGTGTAACATGTATTGATTGTTCATCCTGAAAGAGCCATTTCTCCTTGTTCACGTTGGTGTGTTGTTTCTCTCTGTGTCTACTTTCTCCACGTCACAAATGAACTACTCTGCCTCCCCGAGACATCAGCTCGTCATCGTTGCTAAGGGAGGAGAGAAGTCAGCAGCTCCCTCTGCAGCGCCCGGAGAGCTGTAAAACTTGTTAATGGGTGTGATCTGGAGAATTAATCCAGCTATAATTGGCTGCTTCCCTCCTGAGGAGAAAAAACTCACTGAGTTAGGCTGAAAAAGTTGTTAACGTTCCTCACCACAGCACCATCTCCCATGCTATGACAGAGTCTGTAAAGTGGTTTTAATTTTGCTGCTGTAAAGAATAAAAATCAGCCTGGAGGTTATTAAAAGCTTGCTGGCTGCCCTCCATGATTTAGTAAGTCCAAGTTACTTTAATTACTAAAAGTACAATAACCTACCTCTGGTTTGGTTATTTATGGTCCTTGATATTCACCAAGGTTTCTGTCTTCTCCTTTGGTCCTTTCTAGTTGTGTCTAGTGTACAGACAGCTGCATTTATAGGTTCACAACATACATAACCTCAAATAACTTTACATAGTGAAGTTGAGACCTAACATTAGAGAAACTAAACAGTTCCCAGAATGACCAAGAATTATGATTATTGAATTATACTCTGGTGTTTATGATGTGTAATACTGCAATCAGCAAGCTATAACAACCTCTGAAAGGGAAAGAAAAAGTAGGATGCAAAAATACAGCTCAGGTTTAAAGTGCATTCTTGACATTGGAAAGAGCAGTTGAGAAACAACGGGAGCTTTCTATCAACAATCAACAGTGTCCTGCTGTTGTGGAGTTATATTATTTTAGCATTTAAATGAAAATAGTTGCATAAGAGTTGTTGTAGTACTTTTGTGTAGTAGCTGTGGCTGTTGTTGCAGTCTTCAGATTGTTCACTCAGAGTATAATAGACAGTTTACTCAGTGTATAATAGACGGTTCACTCATCTGCATTTCAGTAATGAGTTTCGGTGCTCAGCTTTTAAGACAACACAGAAGTGTTTATGCTCAGAACAAATAACAAAGCTACTAAATACAGCCACTATACTAGAATGGCATTCAGTAGAGCGTATACATCCACCATGGCCCAACAGTCCCATTGTATTCAGTCAAGCTCCAGCAAATTCAAAGATATCAGTTTTCACCTGATTTCCCCCCCCCCCCCCCCCCCCCCCCATTCAAGATCCATATATTATTCCCTTGGTAAACTGTGAAAATATTGAAAAACGCTTCCTTCAACCACGCTTTGTAGAGATCCGCTGAGTTTTTTTAAATCTTTTTAAACACTTTTAAAACACAAATCTTGATTATTCTTACAAAAAATGAATTTCTTGCTACTTAAAATTAAGTGTCTCTGTGAAGAATCTATTCTTTTATTTTCCATTGGGAGTATTGTTTATCGTCACTTCCTCTGTCCACACTTCCTCACTGAAGACGGAGGAAGTCAAGAGTTAACTCGTGTGTTGACTAATGTCCTGGACGCTCTCTGTGGCTTCGAGTGGTTCTGCGTCCAGGAGAAAGAGACTCACTCCTCCGAGCACGTTGTGACTCTCGTCCACAGTAGCCAGACAACACTGACTCATAGCGCATGATGAATGACCTCAGTTCTCCAGAGACTCATTCAGCTCAAACAAAAACAGGAACGTAGGGAGAAACTCGGAGTGGTTGACTGTGTGGAGGGTGGGAGAATCTGGGTCAGAGCATCTTTAATATTTAGACAAATTAAACGAAGCACATCTGGGAATCTGACCTTGCACTATTTTAAAGTAAACAGGGCTCATTATACTGCTGACATCAGAAAATGTCTAAACATTGAGGTTTTTGCTGGACTGATAATAATTTTTTTCCCCCCTGGCTTTAGTTTGGTCTGATTATTTGAACACTGTGATAAAAACCACACCACCTCTGCCACAGAGGGCGTTTGAAGCCACAGCTCCTTCATGCAGCAGCCTCGCCTCTGTGCAACCTTAATGTCCGACCCTCGGTTTGTCCACACCATCTCATTGTGTCTCTCTCAGCGAGCTAACAGTCGTGCATTGTGTGTGTTTTGTTGCAGGGGAGCCGGGGCCACTACCGGTACCACTGGCAGAGCCACAATGTCAAAATCAGCGGCGTGGACGACATGGTGCTGCTCACCAAGATCAATGAGGACGCCATCGTGGACAACCTCAAGAAGAGATATATGGATGACTACATCTTTGTATCCTTTGTTCACGAACGCAGCTCACACCCCAGTGAGGAATAGCTGAGTCTCATCTCATCTGTGCTGTTACCAGAATAGCTGAATGGTCATCACAGTGCAGCAGTGAGTAATAAGTCAGTGTTGGAAGGTGACGCCTTCCCCCCGAGACGCTGCTGTGAGCGGGAGGGGCAAAGGGCCTCTCTGTTCAAACTTCCTCCCAGACTTCTGACTCCTGTTACTCCACCAGTGTCAAATTTACTCTAGCTTTATCTCACCGTGGTGCAACATGTGAACAAAATGGTGTGAAGAGTAGCAGATTGCATAAAGGAGATTTTTATCCTCTTTAATCAGAGCATTGCTGCCATCTTTTTCACAGTGGTTTTCATTGTGGTAGGGATTTAAACTCCTGTGGTGAGAGCTAGTTTTCCATAAATTAAATCTACCTATGAATTCCACATAAGTCAGTGCAGAATTTGGTGCGATATTGTCAATAATGGCAATATTCTTAGAATCTCTTACTCTTTAGCAAATTATCCTAAAAGTAAAAGCACAACGTTCATATTGTGGCTGTAATACTTTATATCGAGTTGAATCACAGAGCTTTTATTTTGAAAAGTGAAATGTGAAATTGAGTCCAAAAAATGTGTTGATAGCTGAAAAGACTGACAGGTGATGTATAAATAAATAACAGCAGTTTAGAAACTCATTTAAAATGATATGAAACCTACACATTCTAACAGTAATGAAGCAAATTTGGTTCAATTTTATCAAAAACATTGACTATGAAATCTTCATTGCAGTTACATTTCTAACTTGACTCTGCACCATAGACAGTTTATAAAAAGCTCTGCCCTCAACGTCCAGTGCACAAACAATAAAAAAGTGACAGCATATTGTCAAATAACTGTTTGAGGAGGACTCACTAATTACAAGAAATAATTCAGAAGTAGCTCCGAACTGTTACCATATAGGCTAAACAAACAGCCCCTTCCTACCAAGCATGTTGAGAACGGGCACTGCACTCGTCACACAAATGCTAAGTTTGGGCTTTAAAAGTACAGCTGTGGCTATGGACACACACACACACACACACACACACACACACACACACACACACACACACTCACACAAGCTGTTAGTGACGTAAAAAGGAGTTGATGAATGAATGAATGGTGCCCTTTGAAAAGCAACATAAACTCCAATCCACGCTCTGGCAGCGCTCAGGACCATGAAGTTTGGTAAATGTCGGCAGTTTTTAGGTTTGTCAGCCCTTAGTCAACCCTTTTGATTTGGGTCAATCAATCGCAGTAACTGTGAGATCGGCCCCGCCAAGGCTGCGGGTCGCTGTCGGCCGCTGAAGGCCACCCACAATAGCAGCGTTATTTGCCTCGAGCGGTATTTTTCCTCCAGGGCATAAGAACCTCACAGTGTCAGTCTATTCTCCGTCATTTCGTAAGCACTGGATACTCATTTAGACTCGGGCCTCATCACCAAATACTCCACTGCTGCGCTGGTGCACTCTCTGTTGAGGTCCTGGCCTCAGATGAAGTCATCTCTTCCCTGCACAGTCTCATTATCTCTCTGTAAAAACGTGATGTTTGCAGACTCTTGTTGGAATTAAACATTTTCAAACCCTAAAAGAAACGTTTTAAACTTCCTGGGAAAAGATGATTTTAATGGGATCTGTTCTTTTGTGATGTTTCTGTCTTCACTGTATGATCCTTAATGCATCATGTCATCAGACGTATATCGGCCCTGTGCTCATCTCTATCAACCCCTTCAAGCAGATGCCGTACTTTGGAGACAAAGAAATTGAGATGTATCAGGGTGCTGTAAGTACAACTCTATCTTTTCAATGACATGCGATAATACATGACACATAGCATATACTGATGTATTGCTGAATGGTTTAAGATGGGAGCAGTGTGAAGGACAAATGCTCGGAAATGAACTGGGTTAGATGCGGTGCGATCTTCCCAGCAGGCTGGCGCAGATGTTGCTGTCAGAAACTTGACTCAACCATTGAGAGGCTTGGCAGCACCTTCACAGGACAGCCTGTTCGAGTCTGCCTTCTCTTGGCCAGTCTGCTGAAGAGTGGGCTCCTCTGCTTTAAGCCAGGAGCACACTGGAAGACTTTTAAAATCCTCCGGGCTGACTGTGAAAACACTCAGTGCGACACATGCCAATTTTCACAGATTGGCAGATTATCCTTTTGCAGAGGTGCACTGGGTTCTGATTTGCAGAGTGGGCCAGCTCAGATTACAGGATGGAATTCAGATTCGATCAGAATAAGATGAAACATTCATGAAGCTGCTGACTTTGTTTCCTATTTAAAAGGGCAGCAGATTTGTCAGAACAGTGCAGACGTCACAGTCTTGGGCTCAGTCATTTCCTCAAGCATCTTTACACAGTAGTTTTTTACGAATGTTTCTCAAACAGGAGGTAAAAGTGCATTTCCTGTAGACTATACTGAGAGGTGGATTAATACACATTTAGCACACTGGTGAGTGTTAACATGAAATTCGTTGACAGTAAGGAAAATAGTACGTCTGCCAAGGCCCAGCAGACCCCCGCATAAAGACTTTATGGGAAATAAAAAGGAAAAACTATTTGCTTAGCAAACAGACTAAAAACGTGGGAGTTACAACCAAAGCTGGATCTGTCCAAAGTTGATGAAATACAACTATATCCTACCAAACGCTAGAATGGCCCAAAGTAGAGTGCAAACCTCCACCGAGGCAACAGTGCCCTGAAGAAACATCGTTTAAATGCACAAAAACTGTCTTTTTATTTGGATCTCCACCAGATTTTACATACTGTCTCCTACAATATTTATTTTTCCTCAAGATCAGTTAAATATTTTCGGAGGAATCAACAAAAATGTTGACTCTTGTAATGTTAAATAAAAAACAAAATTGTATGGGTTCCTCCCTGACCTCTGCTGCATCCTTCATAGTAATTTGTCATTTTTGTGTAATCCTAACTAATAAACACAGATGAACACATAACATCCTTGGGTTAGGGAGGTAAATATACAATATCACCAGATTTATCCTCAATATGTCACAACCTTTAGTTTTGTAATAGTTACCTCCAGTTTTTTTTAACGGGAGCTGTTTAAATACTGATATTTACAGATTTTTTTTTTTTGCAGGCTCAGTATGAGAACCCTCCTCACATCTACGCTCTGGCCGACAACATGTACAGGAACATGATGATCGACCGTGAGAACCAGTGTGTCATCATCAGGTGAGACTCTCGCACAACATTCTCCACCTTCTCTCGCACACCGTGAACCAATGACACGTGACAGCCTCAATATGTCGCAGCCCGCAGCAGAGAAAGGATTCATCTCTGTGCGATACGACGGCTCGTAAACCGATTGACTGTTGACCCGGTCACGTCACCTGTTCGCACTGGGCAGGATGGGAGCGAGCGAGACAAAGAGTGGAGATAGCAATCTGTGTGCAATGTGATCTGTGGGATGATATAATGAAGCTGAAGTGAAGTGGAGCCTGTGCAGGTCACGATAATGGTTTGGAAGGGGAGCAGCTCGGAGAACCGACCGAGCAGGTTCCACCACATTACTCGGTGCAGCTGACTGACCGAAAGTGACACGCCCGCGGTGAAATGCAAAGGAATGAAAACCTATATAAATGTGGATAATAAACCATGGATAAATCTGAACGTTGCTTTTATTCTTGGAATGAGCTGCAAGACATCCCGAACTTAGAAGAATGTACCCTCCCCTGGTTCATTTAAAAAAATCATAGAACAATGCTATTGTTTTTAACATGTGCCTTTTATTTTCTATTGTTTCTTTTATGTCTTTCTGTGTATCTCCTTTTATTTCAGTCAGTTTGCTGTTCCTGTGTGTTATTTATCCCTGCTGGTATTTATATTTGAACATTGCTGCCAATCTTGACCAGGAGGCAGAAGCGATATTGTACCTCAATGGGGAATTTACCCATAGAAAAAGAATAAATGAAAATGTCCGTATAAGGAAACAATGTGCGGTTCACAGCAGGATCTGGCCTCTTTTAACTTAGGATGTGAGACGAGAACAAAGCATCGTTTATAAAGGCTATTTTTAAAGAACTTCCTGGTTGACATAAGAAAAAACACCTGCACGACCCTCTGTGCAGAATCACTCTCTCACTGTATTTGGGGGAATTTTCTATCCTTTCACAGCCAGTTTGAGTTTGTTGGTGGTTTTATTTTTTGCGCTGCAAAGCTGCAGAGGGAAAAGTGTGGTGTCATGATCGGGCCTTTATCCTGTAGCCTCGTCACCTGAGCGCCACGGTTACTATAGTGCTTACCTCATGATGAATGACCCCTGCTTCAGCACTTTCGCCCGTTGTTTGGACAGCCAGCAGTTGCTCGTTCAGTTTCCCACATAAAGGCACCGAGGTGGATTCTGTGACCAACTAAATCAGCAAACAAAAGCATGGAAGTGGTTTTTTATGATGAACCAGGTCTCGGCAAACAAAGGCTCGCTGTGAACTGCTGGCCATGCAGGCGGTGCGGTCATTATCGGCCTGTGCAGGCGCTTTTTCATATTAACTAAGGAAACCCGTGTATTAAACGTAAGGGGAATTCAGGACGAAGAGATCAAGCAGTTTTGATGACTCTTCAAGGGAAACTGTGACTTTCCCAATAAAAAGTTGTTTGTTTTATTCAGCAGTTTATCCATTTGCCATCTGCTGACCATAGCATGTGACTGACGTGGCTGTCCTTAGAAAACCTTTATCAGATGTTAAAATGAAGAATGGGAGCAGGTGATGTACGTAGGTGGTGATATCAGTTTGGCCAATGACATTTTTTAAAAGGACGATCAACCGAAACCTTTGTAATGTGAGAACCAGCTGCTTCACATCTGTCCTGTCAGTAAAAAAAATATGTTTTTCTCGCCAAACAAAAGCTCCTTAATGCTTTAAAAAAACGGTTAATTCTGTGTCAGCTGTTAGCTATTAGGACTCCTTAAATTTGCCTTTCTTTTTTTAATGAATGAAAATAAGAGGACAACGTGTATTGAGAGATGGCCAAGTTCTTTTTAATAGTACAGGTGTAGTCACAGGGTGTTGCTTACTGTTCCCTTGTAAGTGCTTTTTAAATTTGTTTAGTTAAACCAACAAGCAACACATTGATCTACTGTGTTAATGCACGGGGCAGAAACGTTGTTCAGCCACCTGTAAAGGATTCATACAGGAATAAAATTGGATTACATATTACATCAAATTGTTTTGAATAAATAAGTAAAGGTCAAAGAACAGGCCCCATCTACCTGCTCAAACACTGATTTACAACCTGGATAATTATTACATCTGCCTGGGCTGTTGTGTTTTCACTTTGTCTGACATTGAGCATGATTACTGGTCGGATTTCCATGAAACTTTTGGTTTGGGTCAGAAAAGAACATTTAATTTATATTTTGGTGTGGATCCGGATCAGGGGGCGGATCCAGGAGTTATTTGACTTCCTTTAACATTGCGAGATAATGTGTTTTACAACATTTCCCCTTGATTTCTCAGAGAATAATTCAGGAATCTTGATAAAAAAAATTCAAGACATGTTTGGCAGCCTGATATTCGTGTGCAATTTGGTGCCGATCAAAATAATAACCTGGATCTAGTGAATTTAAATGTGGTTTCTTAAGGGAAATGTTGTGTGCTCTTTATGTATATATAACAAAGCTAAGCTATGATCTAAAGATTAGGTGTCATCATGTGACCAATATACAATAACAGTTAGTCATAGACGGATAGGGGATCATCACCAGTGTCTTTGTTCAAATATGGTCTTTGTCCGATGAGCTTTTTGATCCTTGTCTAACTGTCGACCGACTCCTTTGTCCTTTGATGACTTTGATCTCGTCCCAGTTGGAATGAATCCAGCTCATTTTACAGATGTGCTGTTCTCCACAGCTGTTGCATTTGATGTTGTTCAACACTCCATCATTTGTGTCGTTTTGCTTCAAGAAATCGAGGGGGGGGGGGGAGCCAACTTGTTTAGGCTCAGTGGACGATTGAACGCAATATTTTGAAATGAGCCCATCAGCAGCTCAGACAGGTTCAGACACGATTTTGTGCCAAGAGTCAGATGTGAATCAGAAACTTCATCAAACACTGAAATTAAACATTTGTGTAAAACAAAAATCAAAGCATTGAATGGCTTAACTCTTCCTCTACAATACGTCATAACACCATACTTCATTTCACATGTCACATTGCAAATCTGTCATTGTGTGTATTCGTCTCCATTTTGATTGTTTTTAGATTTTATTTATTTATTTACATACATAAAATCTAACTGTTTTAACCAATATGTTATACATTTTCACCTGTTTACAGAAGTGATTAAAAAAATGCACATGAAAATAACAGGTACAAACCAATGGCAGTAACCACTTACTATTAATATTGAAAATTCCTCCAGAATACGTACATTTTCACAACTTTCTGCAAATTTGGTAAGAATTTGAGCATTTTAAAGCCCTCAAAAAGCCAATTAATTTGCCTGAATAATAATAATAATAAAAATAATAATCCTTAGAATTTCAATAGGGCCTCCCACTGTCAGTGCTCGGGCCCTAATAATATAAATCATGATATAATTCTAATGTAAAGAATAAAAGCACATAACTGCCCTAATAACACAACCACATGTAAAGCTTCAAAAGTCTCCAAGCACTCTTTTGTTTGATTGGTTGTCATTTAATTTGTATCCGTTAATATGAATTTGACACAGACTCCAATAGCATTGGAGGGCATAAAATGAAAGTTCTAGTCTTTCTATGGGAGCGCAGCGACTGTTATACCAAAACACCTAAACTAGAACTCTGTGTTGCTTGTGCATCTCCTCTCATAGCGAGTGTCTGTCATGACTTCTGATAGTTAATGTTTAAACCTCCCATCCCCCTGCATTGCCTTTTTTAAACTCATGTCCTTGTTTGGTTAATAAATCTCTGCAGAAGTTAACAAAGCTTTCAGCTCAATGAGATTTTCCCATTGGGAGCTCAAATGTGACACAAGACTCCGAGCGGCTTCTACTTAAAGTAACATGCAGGAGAATAACTTGCAGGAGTAGAAACAATGCTAAACCTCATTGAATATTTGCCCCCCCACTTCTTGTTACTCGAGTCCTCTGCAGTGAGCGGGTACAATGCCGAAGATTTGGAAGTAACGAGTAGTTACATAGGGGGAGGGTTACAAACCATACAGAGCGACTGCAGTGTAATAGAGTGGCTCCCATGACTTCCTCTGGCAGCTCCTAACAGCCTGCAGCTGTGCTTCTCACAGAGGCATTACCAACCTGACCCTGCTTTAAGGCACCGAAAGAAAAACAGACTCCCCTGTCATCCACTGCCAAACCACATATGTCAAAATAAGTATGACCCTGGCACAGTGAGAAGGCAAAGAGGAAAATAGACAAGTGTGGGTCGAGGAAGGAGAGATACGGGGAAAAAAAGTCTGTAAATGTGACAAAACTGAACCAGTCTCCTTATTACTGCAGCGGTTCATCGGTCCAGAGGTGCTGTAGCCAATCACTCATCCAGAGGTGACTTTTGCTTCTAGTGGTATTAACCATATTTTGGATCATGCAGTAATTGGAATGTGTACAAATCTCATCAGGGGCATGGATTTGACCTGTTAGTACAGCAGACTCAATATGACTGATGAACTCAAGGTCGTCTTTGCTCAGCTGGAAACATTTGCACAAAATCAGAGACTCACACAAAAACAATGGCAAATATGTACATCACAACTTGCTCTTACTTGTTTAGAGAGTGAACTTTTACAATGTCTAAATCATAATGAGCAATTTCAACAGTAATGACTTTATTGAATGCAGAATTTGAATAAGGAACTGCCTGTAATATTTCTGTAACCTCTAACATCCTCATCAGGTGGAACATGCAGAAATTAGGTTTTATTTAATCCACAGACGTTTTCCAGTTGGGCCTTTTCCTCAGTTGGACATTTGTAAGACATCAGACGTCTACATTACATCGGCCTCAGATAGTCACAATAGCGGCACAAAGAAATAAACAGTGAATACAAAGTGTCTTAGTCCCTTAGTGGATGCTTCCTGCTCTCAGGGTCCATCGAGCAGCGTGGATAATGGAACAAACAAGATGTTTTCATGCCTCTATGCCAGCAGCAGACATGGCCAGAGGCTTTATGTGTCTGGGTTTGTCAGTCCGTCCATCTGTCCCAGCTCTCAGCAACACCTTGGGGGAATGTCTTTGAATTTGGCACAAGCATTCACTTTGGACTCAAGGATGAACGGACTAGATATTGGTGGTCAAAGGTCAAAGTCATTATGATCTCACAAAATAGATTTTTGGACATAATGAATTACACAGCAGGAACATGGCAATAGGGAAGAACGGTGGTGCACGGTTCGAATCCCAGTTCGGTCGGAGTCTCTCTGTTTGGAGTTCGCGTGGATCTCCCTTTGTTTGTGTGGGTATTTCTTTGGGTATTTTGAATTCCTTCAATGCATTTGTACAAATAAAATCAGTAGATGTGAGGGACTGAAAATAATGTCACCCTGAACATGCACGTGCAGTAACTCACCCGCCCCTTCAAAGCCATCGGCTATCCTGCCAAACAATCACTCAAGTGCACATGAAACACTTCAGGTGTTTCATGCCACTTCACAGTGCACCTGGTGGGCGGATTTGAGTTTCACTCACCGGATCAGATTGCTTGCAAGAGAAAACGTGCTTACATTTTGATCTTGTCTTTCAGTGGAGAGAGCGGCGCGGGGAAGACTGTAGCAGCCAAATATATCATGGGGTACATCTCCAGAGTGTCAGGGGGTGGACCCAGAGTACAGGTGAGACTGGCTGCTTGTTCTTTCTCCGTCAGGACAGAATGTTAAAGATGCATGAAACATGTGAGATGTTGAGCAACAAAGATCTAGATGGAGATGAGATTCAACATCAAGCAGGGAAGTCATTTGCATTTGTGTTGACTGACGAAAAAAGGTGGTCGGGGACTTTCATTAAGCATCCCTTCTTAAATATTGTATTACATTATTTTAACTGTAATTATTCCTTTCATTTTGTGACTTCTCAAATTAGTGTTTGATTGTATTTTTGTCAACCCTGCTTGTAGAACATGTTAAAAATTTTGCATAACACTCTCATAACCTGTTGCTACTTCATTCCTGCACTTCTTCCTCCCTCTCGGATCCGGCCCTCATCTTATCATCCTCATCCTTATTCCCCATTATCAGTTCATCAGCAGCTTCTTGCTCCCCCAGCCCCCTCCTCAGCCATCTGGCAGCCCCCCAACTAGCAGATGTCCAGTTTCCTAAGCTAGATAAAGATCTAAAGTTTGATGAGGAAATGCCTTCACCATGATGGCTGTGCAGTTTTTTTATTTAATCCAGTCGGAGCTGCTGCTGGCATGGCCACATCAGAAATCATCTTTTGGCTTTGAATAGTAGAGCTGGTAGACTTTTTTTAATTCAAATGAGTTATACTTCTATGGTATAATTCATGTTTTGTGTTGCAATTAACAATATAAAGGCCCTTTACTAAGGAAGTAAAAATATGAGTTATTATTGTTTGTTTGAACAAATGTGACTCTTACAGAAAGCACATTAACCTCACATTTGGTCTCTTCCACCTCATCCGGTTGGGTTGAGCTCAGTGATGAGCAGGACAGTACATTCTTATGCAATGTGGTCACATAGCTTTGAACAAATAACAACTCCCTGTCAGTTCCATGTCTATTCATCTGTCTAAACCTTGCCCTTATGAAACTGCATTTAAATCCATTAGATCTGCATTTTTATTATTTAAATTGCCACACACATTGATATCAGTCCCCTATAGAAATCAACAGAAATGTTGTTATAGAAAGGGGGGACTAATTCCTGCATCAGTTTCCCGGTCCGGATCAAAACCAAAATTGAATGGGTTCTTCCTTGATCCCTACCACATCCTTCCCCCAAGTTGCGTGGTAATCTGTTTTTGCACAATCCAGCTTACAAACCAACTAAAAACAAACAGACAGAGGTGAAAACATAACCTCCTCGGTAGATGTAAATCTAAATCTTATGTTTTAGTTTTGGTTACTGAACTCAGAACGGATTGTCTTGGAGGAGGCAAATGTGATCAAATAAAAGACCAAAGACTGTTTTGCTTGTTTATTTCCTGTCTTTTACACAGAACAAAGTGGATTTAACAAAGAAAACAATAAATAATTTCCACTCAATTTATGTGGACAGAAATGGAAGTGGGAGTAGCTGTGTCTGCTCTACCGATTTAAAACTCATGTGTTTCTGACATGCAGATGGCTCACAGGAAAGATAATGTCTTCCAGACCTTGAGTCTGTCTGTACATGTGTGTGCGTGTGTTTGCGTGTGCCTGTGCCTCTGTGTGTGTGTGTGTGTGTGTGTGTGTGTGTGTGTGTGTGTGTGTGTGTGTGTGTGTGTGTGTGTGTGTGTGTGTGTGTGTGTGTGTGTGTGTGTGTGTGTGTGTGTGTGTGTGTGTGTGTGTGTGTGTGTGTGTGTGTGTGTATTCATGTACAGTTGGTATTTGAGTGGAAAGTTCCATTCTTGTACACAGCAGCCTGTTAGTGAGGGTGTGAAGTGTGTGGTGTCTGTACCTGCTCCACAGACCGTCTGTGACGTAGCTAACAGCTCATTGCGTCTGTCTCCTCGCAGCACGTCAAAGACATCATCCTGCAGTCCAACCCGCTGCTCGAGGCCTTTGGCAACGCCAAGACAGTGAGGAACAACAACTCCAGCAGATTTGTAAGGATTTCGTTTCACTTTTTTTGTGAATCAGCGCCTAACATTCTGGCTCAATAAATAACTGGTTCTCGTTAACCAAAGAACTCTTATTCTTCCAAGGACAGAGTTTTTCAGCCACATTTCGTGTGTGTTTGCCAAATCTGGTTTGCAGCCTAAGTGAAGATGATGCTGGGGGAAAAAATGAAATGGCACACCGTCAATGCAAATCCTATGTTTCACAGAGAGGAATAAATGCAATCGGAGCTGGAATAACTTGAAGAGTCAACTTTTTTGTGGTGTATACCTTTTGCATTCGAGCTGAGTCTTTGGAAAACAAAGATTTACAGTGACAGATTTTCTCCCGACTCTTGTTTTACTGGATGAGGCAGCAAACATCGTGTGTGTCCTGGTTAACCAGAGCTGTGCTGTGAGAATGCTGTGCACAGAATCACATACGTGCACAACCACTGAGGCACATCCTCCCCTGCTTATTAAGAAAGATGGTCAGCAATGACTTTCAACACATATTCCCTCAGAGTTGATTGGTTAAGTGTTTGCATACAAAGCAGTGTTGTCTCAGGCTTTGTGATATTTTAGGAGTTGAAGTTTTGGGGGGAAAAAACTTTGGTTTCTTTTAAGAAACTCTCTTTGGATTAAAAATGTCTCCACTTCAGATTTGCTGTCACCGTGACTGGAACAGATATTACATTACATTCAAGAGAAGAGGGCATTGCAAAAAACAGGATCAGATTTGTACACACATGCACACACCAGCAGCAACTTTAGAACAACCAGATGCCAGTTTTTCAGATCTTACAGCTTAAACTTTATTGCAGCTCCCTCTGATAATAAAAACAAACTTGCTTTGATCCATCAGGGGAAATACTTTGAGATCCAGTTCAGCTCCGGTGGCGAACCAGACGGAGGGAAAATCTCCAACTTCCTTCTGGAGAAATCACGTGTCGTCATGAGGAATCCTGGGGAACGGAGTTTCCACATATTCTATCAGGTGATTTTTCAAGCTGGAGAGTTAATGGGACACATTTGGGGAGAAGGTGCGTGTGTGTGTGTGTGGATCTCAGGACGTATCGGACTCAGTGTTCCCTTTGGCTGCAGGAGGAGGGTGAATCTGTTTTCATTGTGCATGACCTGATTTTCCTATTCCACATAGAGATGTTCAGATTTCTCCAGAAACAGATTGAGTAGATGTGTACCGTAACACTACTACAGTATTTGTGAGATGTCACGTGTGTAACTGCATAAATATCCCCTGTTGGTTTCTGCTGCACAGTTGATAGAAGGAGCCAGTGTCGAGCAGAAGAACAGCCTGGGAATCACGAGCCTGGATTACTACACTTACCTCAACCAGTCTGGTTCCTACAAAGTGGACGACATCAACGACAAGAGCGACTTCCAGGAGACAATGGTTAGTTTTCTTTTTCCAGACAATCCCTTGTTTTTGTTGACCGGTCAAACCACGAGAGGAGTAATTAGAGTTTGTACAGTAAAAACCAAGCCCTGATTGTTCGTCTTTACTTTCTCAGCACGCCATGGAGGTGATCGGCATCTCGGCGGTGGACCGCTCCATGGTGCTGCAGATCGTGGCCGGAGTCCTGCACCTGGGAAATATCACTTTCAGGGAATCGGGCAACTACGCTGCTGTTGAGAGTGAAGAGTGTAAGTGGGCTCACATCAGCAGTTGTGTTGTGCTCAGTGTGGTTCCAACCAAAAACAAATAACCAAAGCTCCCATTAAAAACAAACGGGGACTATTTTCGACGTGTTGTTGAAATTTTGCTGGAAAGGACAGATAAAGAAAATGAAAAGCACGAAAACAAATATGCATAGAGAGAAAGTATCTAATTATAAAGGAAAAGACTAAAAGTTTAAGATAATTGTTTATTAGTCCCAACATGGGGAAACTTGCAGCCATGCTATAGTGACTAGAATGGTGAACTTTGACCCTGGAGACAGCTTTGTGAGCTAACATTAGCTGTTGTCATCAATCCTGCTAATAGCTTTCTATGTAGCTTATGCTAGAAATCTAAGCGTTGATTGAAAACTTTGACATGATGGTGGCGTCTGCACGATTCATCCTTTGGGGACCATGAATGCTGAGATATTTCAGGGTGGAACATATTGTGTACGACCAGCATTGCCATGTGTAGGGTCTCTTTTGCCGGCGTGGCCGCACAGATACAGTTGTATTGTTATGACTGAGGTGTTGTTCAGGCTGAGAGGTAACTCTCTTCTTCTGGTTGCAGTCGTCTTTCTCTGGATATCTCTCCTCTCCTGAGCTGCTCCTTCTCTAGTTTCCTTTTCTCTCACCACGTTCACTCCTTAAAGTCTCCTTGAAGTTTTATTGTGTTAATGCAGGGATGCAGCCAAATGTCTGGAGTAACCCAAAACCATGCGAGATTACCATAAAATAAAATGGTATTGCCGAAGCGCTGGTCATATTTCGTCACAGACTAAAATGACTCGGAAAAATACTTCTCCCTCTGTCCCCTTCCCTCTTGCCATATTTGATTCTTCTGTCCTTTTCCCCCTCTCTCCTTCCTCCTCACTCTGTTTTGGTATGATCCAGTTGAGCAGATGCCAGTGTACAAAGCCTCGGTCTGTTCTGTGCAGACGAAACAGTGGCACGTCAAAATCTCTGCTTTTCCTGTTCCCTCCAGTCTCACTTCCTGTGTGCTTAAACTGCTCACTCCTACTCTGCTCTCCTTATAAAACTGCACCAGCCAAGTTCACATTTAACATCACATCACACTCAGCGGTGCAACATCATCTGATGTTGACTGTACTTCCTATAAAGGTCTTGTACCCAATTTGGCTGGTTGGACATTAAGGAACTCGAGAGGGAAATGACTGTTTTAGAAATTTGAACTTATATAAATGAGAAAAGTAAAGTTGAAAATCATTGTATACACTATTGAACTTCGCATTTATTGCATATACGCTAACTGTTGCCCAGAGAGGTGAACGTGTGAGTATCTTAAAATTGGATTATGTGGATAAAAGCTGAGTTTTCTTTTGAGCCTCATGGTTTATTTCAAGTCTTTCTTGAGATTTTCTGAACTTAGATATTCAAACATCCAAGAAGCTATAATTCCGACATTGAAAGTTAAGCAGAGTCAATTCTGTAAATGAACGTGACAGGATCACTGTGTGTGTGACAGCTACTTGAAATTAATGAGGCCACACGCTTGACAGACTTCTGCATTGATAACCCTTCCTACAGTTGCTTTTATTGGTCACTGCTGTTTTAACACATTTCCTGCAGAGGAACTTGTGCATTGTTCCTGAAATTAACAATGTGTAACAGCCTGCAGTTTGTACACCGTAGTATGTAATCCATAGCTCCCCTGCTGAACACATCAGTGGCTTTTCCCGGTGATTTAAGCCGGCGTATGGTCAGTCACACCCTAATGTCCCAGAAGGGGAGCTACTGCAGAGGCCTGATGCATTCCCAGACACAGTGAGTCTGCAGGTCTGAGAGCTATTTCCTTTTAGGGGAAGTGAGTCACTGTAATAAGGCAGGGAGGGGCTCTCTGGGGACGATATCAACGCCAGGTTGGGGCAAATGATCTGTGGTGTGCTCAACACTTTTTTTATTATTCCAATGCTTAGCCCGGTACTGTTCTTCTATTTAGCTGTAATTCAGACCTCATCTGTGTTGAATTTTCTCTGGAGGAAGTTTCGTTTTGGCGGTTTAGCTCCGATTGCATGCGTTGTGATTGTCAGTAGAAGTTTCTCTGACTCGTGAGACCGTAACCCTGATGAGTAAATGTAGAGCTAAGGGAACGTTGGAGCCCTTTATTTGCAAAGGTTACATAAGGCTGTTTGTCAAACGTATGAGGGCCTGCGTATTGATTTTCATACAGATTTTTCTTCTTGCTATTTCTGAACAGAACCCAGGGCAAACTGCCTTGACTCTCAGTTTATCATAACAGTACAGCAAGATGGTTATATTTATTCGGTTTTTTATCCTCCAATTATTTTGTGGAATAATAATTTAAACTATAAATGTCAGAAATATGACAGGGCAGAAAAAAAACTAAAACAAACACATTTACCCGTAACCAGGTTGGTGTCACCAAACATCTCGCCGTGTCCAACTCAGATTTCAAAACCAAACTATACCAGGACAAGACAAGAAAAGCAGCAAATCATAATTTTAAAAGGCTGAAACTTTTGACCCATTTGTTCCAAAAAACAAGTTTTAGGATTGTCCGAATATGACAATAATAATACCAAACTGACTCTTTGTTAGAAATGATTGTGGGTGGTATTATTATATACATAAACTATTAGCTAGAGTTTGTGGAATTTGTACGTATATAAAATACAAAACAATAGTAACTGCCTGCTGTTACATGATTTATTCCAGCGCTCGCTGGAAAAAAGTGACTGGAACAGTTTCAGTTGGGAAAATAAACATTTATACAGTTACCTTTCCTTTATTTATTTCTCCTTGTCTCCCCTTCTTCTTTCTCTTCCCCTCTTTTAACAGTTCTAGCCTTTCCTGCGTTCCTGCTCGGCATTGACCAGAACCGTCTGAAGGAGAAACTGACGAGCCGGAAGATGGACAGCAAGTGGGGCAATGCAGTGGAGTCCATAGACGTGACTCTGAATGTGGAGCAGGCGTGTTACACTCGTGACGCCCTCTCAAAAGCCCTGCATTCACGCGTGTTTGACTTCTTGGTCGAGGTATGATCTTACTGCTGTACAGCTCAGTGCAACTCAAATAAATATCCACATTTTCCACGGATAATAAAGCTGCAATAAATCTACAGTAACCCACTCTTTTGATTTCAGTCCATCAACAAAGCCGTGGTGAAGGATCAACAGGAGTTAAATATTGGGGTGTTGGACATTTATGGATTTGAAATTTTCCAAGTAAGTGTTTTTTGGTCTGTTTCACGAGCTGACACATGGCAACGGGATGTTTACTCTGCAGCAACACATAAGTTAGATTAACGGGCATTAACTTAAACAGATTAAACATCACGGATAAAACTAATTTATTAAGTATGTGGATTAAGTCCCATCTCCTGATTGAGGCAGCAGACTTCAACATGCTCTTCTAAGCTGATTGTATCATTTGCTAAATAAGACGTCCTTGATGCGTCAGGAGTGGACGAACCAAATGGAGATGTATTTGTTTTATTTTGGTTTGTAAGGATATCAGGGTTATGGTGCTGAGCATGATGACATCTACTCTGTCAGTTTAGTTTCTTTGTATGCACAATGTCAGATAAGGCCAGCTGCATTCTGGTGGCCAAAGAGTATTAACACAGGAGGATGCAGGCTGCAGTAGCATAAGGCTGAAAGCCCATTGTATGGGCTGTGAATTGCGCAATATGGCCCTTCCTTTAATGCAAGCCAATCCGTGTGGAGGTCCTGCTCCAAACAATGGCCCCTGAGCTCAGAGGAAATCCGTCCTCTGCTAGAGACAAATCTCACTTAGGCCTCGTGGGTTTTATTAACTACATCGTCTATTCATTAGAAAAATGGATTCGAGCAGTTCTGCATCAACTTCGTGAATGAGAAGCTGCAGCAGATTTTCATCGAGCTGACTCTGAAGGCGGAGCAGGTAACCCCCCCCCCACACACACACACTCTGCTTCTTCTTTTCTTTTTTCTTTAATTTGAATTTGTAAGTTCTTCACATGTTTCATGTTCTGACTCCGGACTCTCTTTTGCAGGAGGAATACGTGCAGGAGGGCATCAAGTGGTCTCCCATCGAGTACTTCAACAACAAGATTGTCTGCGATCTCATCGAGAGCAAAGTAAATAAACAATAGATAAACAATACAGAGAACAAACTATGAGTTCACTGAGTTCACAGCTCCCACAGAGGGTGCATACATTTTACAAAACACAACATCACATAGTATAAATAGCCCCTGCATCAATTTACTTTAAAATAAATTGGGACATGTAGAGTAGTTTTGTTTTATATTGATGTGTTAGAGTTCAACAAGTTGCTGCCAGGTTCCTGCTCTGGTGCCAGGACTCGCCTCTTAATATCCTCAAATGTGCCGACGTACCTCTTAATTTGATTTATCTGCCCCACTGAGGGGTCTAATCCATGAAATCCACAACAAGGGCTTTACAACTAGCCTCCCCCTGAGAGGAGCGGGGGGGGGGGGGATCTGTATCGGTGCCTGACACTTCAGCTCTGTACACCAGACCCACTTTAGTTAATCCAGAGACAGAGACGCGTGTTCTCTGAGTCCGACACACTGTTGCCACTGTGCACACACGGAGCAGCACTGATCAGCTTTAATGGAGCCGAACAGGGCAAAGTGTGAGAGTCATGTTGGACATAGGCCGAGCTTAACCTCACAATCTGATTTATTTTACAACTCTTTTAGAAGCTTCTTTAGTGTCATAAAGATTTTTAATGAAAGTTTTAACGTGACTGATAAAGCTACAAGCCGTAAATTGATTAATTCAAACTATATTTCAACTGGTAAATACATAATAACACAATCTTTTACTTTCCTAAAGGCTATAAGTTGACTTCAATATCTATTTGATATTGATTTTACATAAAATACTAATGAAACAAAAAAACTACAGAAGTTGAAACAACAACATTTTTATTATTTTTGCTTTAAGGATTTAAACAATAACCTCAAAGAGTACGTGGTTTCGAGGATGGATAGATGGAGGAATTTAAACAATAGTTTTCTCATTGAAATTGATGCTATTTCATTTTCTTTCAATCATATAGTTCATTCAGATATAGAACATATTAATCCTTGTATTGATATTTTCATTTGGGTCTTTTTATGACTAACTTATTATGAATAAAGTAGCGAAAGGTCAAAAATGATCTGCAGTATCAACAGTGTGTGAGCATTAGTGTTGTTAAATAAATGTAATATGTTCCCTTTGTGTTTTCCCAGAATCCTCCAGGTATCATGAGCGTGCTGGATGATGTGTGTGCCACCATGCACGCGGTGGGCGAGGGAGCCGACCAGACCATGCTGCAGAAGCTCCGAGTCCAGATCAACACCCACGAACACTTCAACAGCTGGAACCAGGGCTTCATCGTCCACCATTACGCCGGAAAGGTCAGTGTCAGTTTGAGTGCACTTAGCCCAGAGTGTGTTCTCCCATTGAGCTCCTTATGATCAAACACATACAAACAGAGAAGAACCTTGTGTTACTACTTGTTGCTGCTTGCAAAACAGAAAGATTTAATGTTCAATATAAAGTTTACAGCAGCTCTATGCACTTGTCTTTGCTGTTGTATCGACTGTAAATCAATATGTTATGCTGTCTGCCTGCAGTTGGGAGCTGTAGCTTCTAAAAATAGAAGCTTATTAACATGTCATTTTTTATGGTGTTGGTATGGAAGCCGTCCCCGTCACTCCCCACTTCTACGATCTGTCATAAATACCAGTTCTGCAGCTGCTGCTTTAATTCTGGAGTTTCTGTCGTCATCTTCGTATTTTTAAACTTTCCAGCTCCCACTCATTCTTCTCTTCGTCATCTCCCAGCTCTGTTTTTTGTCTATTTAAGGTCTGTTTGTAACAGTGTCTAGTGACGTCATGCATGCTAATCAGCTTTATTTCGCCCATTCATTACAGTTCAGTAGCTGCCTTTGTTTTGCCATCCTTCTTATTTCTGGTGGTCAGGGCCGAGGTCGTCCCGTGTCACTCTCCAGATGTGCGGCGGCCTC
Source organism: Pleuronectes platessa (assembly GCF_947347685.1). Lineage (NCBI taxonomy): Eukaryota > Metazoa > Chordata > Actinopteri > Pleuronectiformes > Pleuronectidae > Pleuronectes > Pleuronectes platessa. The sequence goes on from NC_070626.1 coordinate 19,350,380, forward strand.
AGCCTGGCACACATGCCGCAGGCTTAATGAGCCGTGCCATAAAGACTTGAGGGGCTCCCATGACCGGGCTCAAAACATTCCTCCAGCCTCAGCCGACACTATAAGAGAAATAAAATGGTTTATTTTCTTCACTTTTAAACCACTGCTGGGTTTATAAGGGAGCTAATCCTGGGAGGTGTAAAGCCTGGATATGCAACCCGTCATTTTCTTTCCCCGTAAAATTCAAGCCACCGATTTAGGTCAAAATAACAGTTACCATTTTTGTCTTCGCACATCTACAGGTGTCACTTTCCCTTTTTGCAAGAGGTTTCAAATGGTTCCACCTCGTCCTCTTTGATTGACATGGTATCTTCCTCTGTGTCTCTCGTCCAGGTGTCCTACGACGCGGAGGGTTTCTGCGAGAGGAACCGAGACGTCCTTTTTTCCGACCTCATCGAGTTGATGCAGAGCAGTGAAATGTAAGTAGCTCCCATTTGCACATTGCACCAACAGGTGGTGACGGCTTCTATGGTGCTCCACTTGAAAAAGAACCCTCGTATTGTGATGCATATGGTTATAATTGAACACATGTGAATGAGAGCTTCAGATGCTCCAGTGCATCTGGGAACTGGTGGGAGTAGCAGAAGTGTGCAGGGCTGGGCTGTGCCGTGCCCTCTGCCCCAAATCACGTCTGGCTGCTGTCCCGGTCTGCAGCTTTATGGGGGTCTTCTCAGTCTGACCTTGAAAGTGGGGTCTCCCTCTGGGGAAACACAGTGGAGTCTGGTCCCTCTGGGGAAACACAGTGGAGTCTGGTCCCCCTGTGTCTTGGTTCCTTGGCCTTTCTTTGTGTCAAAGAGGCCATCTGTGCAAACAGCCTGCAGACCTCAGCCACCGCTCGTCCCCTTTGTGTGTCGTGAGGCGTCACAGGCCATTATGCCAAATTCACATTCACACACGCGTTGTAAAATACATACTTGAACTTCACTCTGCAAACATGTGCACGTATAGATAGTTTGGCACCATCGTTCATAAAGGAAGGACGAGAAGGAAGGAAGCAGCCTCATTCCTTGGAGCAGCAGGTCTGAATAGAGAAGAAAGGAATGGGCAGTGTTGTCAGCTGGATAATATTAGAGGACTTGTGGTCTATTTGTACACACAACCTGCTGATCCTTTCTTCTGTGTCCATGGCCCTGAGCCTGAAATGTCAAATCAAACAAATACCAATGTGGGAGCAAACTGGAAAGGGGCTGGAATTAGAAGGGGGAAAAAACTACATGCACTTTGAAATAATAAAACAATAAACATCAAATGCAGCGACATATGCAAGTTGAAATGTGTGGAATGCTCCGCTGCACTACATGGTCGACCAGGCCTGACGGTCTCCACATTTCTGCCTGAATGACAGATGTGGTGAAAATAATACGGATGAAAGTGTTAAAGATAACTACTGTGCTTAGATTTTACCTCCATCAGATTATATATACGAGTATTTTAAATGTGTAACTTTCAAGTAAGTCTTTGAATAAGTCGGACATTTATAACCTAAGACTGCTGAGAAAAACTATAAGACATCATTGTTCATTTTATTTTACAGCTGCGAGCAAAACCCTGGTGTTATTATAATATTCCTGTGGTAACTCGTTTTCCTAGAGTAACAAAAGAGTTAAATTGTGTTTTAATGAGATCAATATTTGTATTTGGCGTCTTATTGTGGCTCAGTCCAGTTTGGCAGGTGGCGACAGATGTTCCTTTGTCACCTTATATACAAACATTTCTATCTTTTACCAGAGTATATGAAGTTCTATTTAAAAAGTGAAACCTTCAGTTTTACTGTTAGTATAAATCTGGTCCTTGGTTGAGACAAATGTGAGGGCTTTTCGCACACTCACACTCACACACTTGTTTTCCCACCAGTTAAGACCTTCCCAAGAGCTTCAGGAATTTAAACCATTGACCTCAGTTAAATGTCCTTGGTTCTTTAATCATTAACTTTGTCTTTGTTTTTAGCCTCCTAGGTAACTCATTATATATGTTTTTAGGTCTATGATACTTTGTTTTGGTTGGAACGAGGATAATACCAGTGTTTCTGTGTCCTCACTCCGTGTCCTCCCTCTCTCCCCCTCACAGCGCCTTCATCAGAGCACTGTTTCTAGAAAACCTCAACGCTGAGAAGAAGGGTAGACCCTCAACTGCAGGCAGCAAAATAAAGGTGTGTGTTCAGTAAAGTTTGCATATGTGTGTGTGTACACCTGCCTCTCCACCTTATCAGGGCGGCTGTGGGAGGGGGCTTTGTTAAGAATATGTGCATTAGTCATTGTTTTTTCCTGACTTTGACATCGTGATCCTCAGTCTCATCATCGTCTTCTTTCCTCTGTCTTGATATTTGCTCAAACTACTCTCCTCAGAGACAAGCCAACGATTTGGTGAGCACGCTGATGAAATGTACCCCGCACTACATCCGCTGCATCAAGCCCAATGAAACCAAGAAGCCCAGAGACTGGGAGGAGAGCCGGTAAGTTTCACTGTGGTCCCTCACAGTCACACACACACACACACACACAGACATATGAGACAGCCACCATCCACGGCCTGTGTGGATCATTATATGTAAGAGTTCTCTGAAGCAGCAAAGTGAGAGTAGAGTAGAGACTGAGAAGAACAAAACACACTTATCAACTTGACTTACTCCGACTTGGTGATGAGTTTTCCTTTTTACATTTGAAAAACCCAGCTGGAGATTGTTTGGATCAGTCAAGTTCACAACAACAGGAACATTCTGGAGAGGGGGGGGCACCAGTGTAGAGCAGGTACAAGGTCAGATATGACGTATAAATTCCCCTTCGGCGATCTCATGTTTTCTTTAAACAAATCAACCTCGGCATTGGCTCTTACAGCTCAGAGCTCTTCTCGAACTCAAACGTTTGTCAGAATCTTCTTCGTGTATGACTCCTCTTATTCTTCAAGTGATATTTGTAAACACCAAATTCATTCAACTAAGTTATCCATCATTATCCCCATATTATATTTTGTGTTTGGTACCATCACTCTTTCAGTTACATTTTCTTTGTGACTTTGTGTAGTTTGATAAACACAGGCCTGTCTCTTTAGTTCTCACACAGACACGAGATCTTATTTTGTATTTTTATTTAATCTTTGTCTTCGGACCAAGTCATGTGAGATGTGTCGGTGACATTCCCCCGCCGCTCTTTATCCCTTTGTTTCAGCTTCCCGCTCTTTCTTCCCTGCTCGCGGGCTTCAGGCGCTACATGTTCAGATGTGTTGTGCGGTCGTATTGTTCAGAGCCGACGAACTTCCTGTTGTGAGTCGGGCACAGGGTGGCTCATTAATTAGCAACGGAAGCGCTGTTTTCACAGGAAGTCAGAGTGCACTAAGTAGTCCTTAAGTTCTCATTGTGAGGAAAAAGTTTGCAACACGCAGCTGCTTTACATACAATGACCTGTGATAGGTCCTTCCGCTAGTGGAGAGGAAGCTTCTGGTCCTGAAGACATGGCAGCTAATATACTGGTGAAATGAAAAATTGTGGGTATCAATCTCAATGTCATCTAGAAGGGCACTTTGAGAGTGTTTACTTTTGCTGATTGGCCACTTTATCAACATATACGTACAGAATATTGGATCAGATACATACACCATGCACACAAAGGAATTGCTTACATTACACAACACAATATAGTGAAATTAATATTTGAGGAAAAGAGCATTCGCCTTAAAATACTTAATTTGATTCTGAAAATGTGGATAATTCTCTGGATCTGCCCCAAATTCAGTTCACAAATATTAGCAGTTTAAAGAACTGTGCATTCATTCTGGTTGAAAAACGCCCTAATTCGCATTGTTATAGAAAGTGAAAGTAAAATGTCCTGTTCAAGGTCTTCCCTGATCCAAACTGCATCCTTCCACCAAGGCTCATGGAAATCAGTCCTGTAGTTGGCAGTTGTGATGATTGATTAACTGAAGATAGAGGAGCCTGTTCATTTTCTGCTCATGTTAACTCCGGTTTCTTTTTGTCTCTTCTTCAGAGTGAAGCACCAGGTCGAGTATCTGGGTCTGAAGGAGAACATCAGGGTGAGGCGTGCTGGCTACGCCTACCGCAGAGTCTTCAAGAAGTTCCTCAACAGGTAGCTCAGCTCCCACTCACAGCACGGCCACATGTGTTTCTGACGGGGATCTTGTTTGAAAGTTTAGTGGTCTCCATACTGATGTATTAAAAAAAAATAGTATTCCACTTTGATAATTGGAACATTCATTCAGTCACAGATTACCGACATTCAGCATCAAGCAAATATTCCTGTGAATAAATTTCAGATTTCAAAATAAAAGTGAACTAATATTCATGTTTGGAATAAATCTCAACGTTTACATATATTGAAAATGGAAAAGCAGACAATGAAATAGAACCATTAAAGACTCTTTAGTTTCCCCTTTTCCACACCAGCAGTATGTTCATTAATTAGTTTAAACATACTTGAGTTTTACCTGAAATGGTTCTAATATGATTTTTTACAATTCAGGTATGTGAGTGATAAATATCCAGATTTTAGGTTTTGGAATTCGATTCAGGACAGAAAACATTGAGTTGGTCCCACATCAACATTAGACTCCATCGAGCTTTGAACCAGTGTCCTATTGTGCAGATAAACAAACACCCTGTTATCCAAACCCATACAAGCAGCCCATCTAATGCCAAGTTCTTCAAAACCTCCCGGTGCTCAGGTACGCCATCCTGACCAAAGAGTCCTGGCCAACGTGGCGAGGAGACGAGAAACAAGGCGTCCTTCATCTCTTACGCTCCGTCAACATGGACCAGGATCAGTTCCAGCTCGGTCGCACCAAGATCTTCGTTAAAGCCCCCGAGTCGGTACGTTTGTCGTCTGCCGTCCACCAAGTGTCCATCGTGTCTTCTGCTCTGCTGCACTTTGTAAACCCACATACTTATCAGAAAGCTTTCCAGGAAAATGCACTACAGGGCAAAAAAACATGCAGACCAAGTTTTTCACGTGTTGTTCTTGTATTGAGGGAAAACCCAGATCACATGTCAGAAAGTCCGCCGGTACGTAAAGGTCTGTTTGTAAGAAAGGGAGAAAACTGAACGTGCTCATTTTACACTAAATACCATAAATGGGCACTAATGTCCCAAATCATGCTGAATCCCTGTAGCAGGGGAGGAGATTGAACCCGACCCTCGCACCACGTCAGCACTGAGTCAACACCGCTCTGCAACTAAAACATAAGCACAGACTGTGGTTGCAGAGTTTGGGGGGGGACATCGTAAAGGCTCGTCTTTTTCCACCATAACTGCCCTTTTTTCATGACTCCTATGAAAGCAGCACTTGTGTGACGCCTGTGCGCTCACTTGTTGACATTTGTACACTTTGTGCACAAATGAGCATGCACGTTAACACACACACACACACACACACACACACACACACACACACACACACACACACACACACAGATGTATGTTTAGAAGCTTATACACAGGCATCTTAGTCTTAATTCAAGCCTTACAGCTGACCCTGAATGCCTGTACTTATTCATCGCAGCCAGGCACTGCCAAGAGGGTCCCATCCCCCCACTGGGCCAGACTGAGAGTCCAAGTCATGGAGGTGTGCTTATGAAAGGCAAATATCACACAGGGCGGGCCGCTGAAATGAGCTGCCAGGCTTCTCAAAACAGCTCTGTCTGATAAGACACTGACACCAGTTAATTAGTCGTAGGACTGAGGCTTTTTCTTTTTCGGCTTGGATAGAATTAGTTTGTTTGACATGAAGCCAGATGTGGGAGAAGAGCTGCTCCCTCCAAGTGTTGATGGATGAGCTGGTGGGTCACTGTCAGTCAGAGGTCTCACTACCAGGCTGCACTGGGGGCTGCACTGGGGGCTGCACTGGGGGCTGCACTGGGGCCTGCATTTGGCTTAAAATCCCTCCATTATTTAGAATCTATAAATAGCATACAAACATTTATTTAATGGTTTATAACACATCGTTATGTAGCTGCTGTAGGGACATTTAAAATGTTTTATATTCACACTATTTATCAGCCTTTATAGTTTTTCATAAGATGACTTTTGAAATTGTGTTCATTACCTGTTTATACAGCAGATAGAGTTAATTACTCATATAACATAATTATATAAAAGTGTGTCAATCATTAACTAACAGAATGATTCATTAAATGTGAGGTCTTACTGACTAACTTAGCAAGTAACTACATTATTCCCGCAAACATATAGAATTTATTTTTATAATAAACATCTGTGATAGTTGCAGTCTCAATAATCCCTCTTCTTTTTGGATTTGTCCCCGTTCTGGTGAAAAGCTCTTGGTTGTGTAGTTCCCTTGTCTCAATAAGTGACTCAGTACATTTTTCTCCTCACAGCCATTGTGGTTAAAGTTTGTTCCGTCACGTTGTGTTTTGGTTTTGCTCGTGTTCGGTTCCGGCCCCGTCGCCCTGTGGCCTGTGGCCGGCCCAGTCGATGCCAGTCCCGTCTCAGCAGCGAGGCAGTGGGCAGGATGTTTAGTCTGGGTGGGAGAGGACACAGAGTGTGATTGCATATCTACAGGCCTGACAGGAAATGACATGGACTGGTGAGAAGACTGCTGGTCGTCAGCTCCTTGTACAGGAAATTATGAAATGACTTTATGGCAAAACAATAAAACTATATATTTTGGTATCCATTATATTTATATACAATATCAAAAATCGTGCCACCTGGTTAATCTTGAGAATAAAATACTAACATAATCCTAGTATAATTCAAGTAAAATAAAAACACAGAAACATCAGGAGAGTCACAAGTGATGGATCCCTCTCAGTCTAACTGGACATAAGAGCAATAGAAGTCCAGTTTAACAGAGCACGTCAACAAAATAAAAATATTTAAAATATAAAAAGACATTTTCTAACATAGAGGTTTATGTTATAAGCTTCTATGCAAAAAAAAATGTCAGACAGAGCAGCTATGACAATGATAAAGTTGTGGTCTGTAGCATACGTGGGCAGGCACACTGTATGTGTAACGATTACAGTAAAACTTCATGTGGGCACAGTTGTCAGGGGCACTTTGGATTCAGTATCTTGCCTGTGGATACTTGGGGAAGACTGGGATCGAACCACTGACCTTCTGGTTAGAGGACGACCCACTCTATCTCCTGAACCACAGCTGGCCAAAATATGGACGACTGTCGATACGTTAGAGAACAAATTTAATTCAATTTAAGCATTGATTTTAAAGACTAATGACACACACACACACACACACACACACACACACACACAGACAGGTTTGTACGTTGCTACTCTATAGAACGAATTGATCTCAGCACTCGGCTGTTCCTGCTGTCAGATAGTGATCAGGACAGTTCAGTGGTTGAGTTGTTAACGTTATCAGTGACACTAGAGTTTGGTGTATTCACCTGCACACAGGTATGTTCAGTATGTGTGTGTTCTCATTCCTTGTGTCAGTGTTCGTGTCTCTTACATTGTTCTCTTCTCTTTGTCTCCTCACAGCTCTTTCTGCTGGAGGAGACGAGGGAGCGCAAGTTTGACGGCTACGCCAGGACCATCCAGAAGGCCTGGAGGAAATATATGGCCCGCAAGAAGTACGTCCAGATGAGGGAGGAAGGTGAGTCACGCAACAAGTCACAGCTTTATCTGTTTATCCATCTCCCTCCGTCGTGCTCTTCTCACTCTCTCCTCCTCCTCCTGGGTTTGTCTAGCTTCTGACCTCTTGGTGAATCGAAAGGAGAGGCGGCGACACAGCATCAACAGGAACTTTGTAGGAGACTACCTGGGCATGGACGACCGGCCCGAGCTGCGGCAGTTTCTGGGAAAGAGAGAAAAGATCGACTTTGCAGACAAGGTCACAAAATACGACCGTCGCTTCAAGGTTGGTTTTGCTCCGGCTCCGTCTGCAGCCTGTTCTCTTTCTGTCCTTCAGCTAAAGGACATCTATGGAGTTTTTGTGTGTTTTTCTGCCCTGTGTAGGGAATCAAGAGAGACTTGATCCTGACGCCGAAGTCGGTGTACCTGGTTGGAAGAGAGAAGGTGAAGCAGGGACCAGAGAAAGGTCAGGTGACCGAGGTGATGAAGAGGCGGATCGAGGTGGAGAAGATCTTGGCCGTATCACTCAGGTACGAACTAGTCCGAGAATTATAGAATTACATAAATAGGAATACTCAGCGGAAATAAAAGCCAGTGTCAATCATTTGTAAAAGAGATTTCCATCATGGAGAGGCAACACCGAGCACTGGTAGCACTGGTCTTCGTTCCCTTGCTTTTTCTGTTGTTTCTCTAAGCAGAGGATAAGTATGATCCTCCATTTAGCGTAATTTCGGTTTTCAAACTTCTGGACCAAGCTTCTTCTTCTTCTTCTTCTTCTTCTTTGGTTTTTCTATGGACCGGGTTCTTCTTTGTCCGTCAAATCAAGCAGCTGCATCAATGCACAGACACGAAAAGCCATCTCTAACAGATTTGTCCATTCTAGGCTACTGTAGAACCCTGACAGTGCAACATGGCGATTTCTTGTTTGAGCACTTTGTCATGGTTTAAATAAGAGATACAGAAATGAAGTATTATGATGATGATTATTATGGTCGGATAGGATTGAATTTGAAACCTCTGTGTGTGTTCTGTGCCTGTGTGTGCTGCTGCGAGCAGAGACCAGTGGGTGATGATTTGTTTCCACAACAAGACACGGGCTGTTCAACGAGCAGCAGACTGCTTTGCAGAGATCCGCCATATAATCTGTAGACAGTGCAAAGAGCGGTGAATCTACTTCAAGGCCACAGCCTGTTTTCCCAATCACACAAGAGACATGTGGAGATTATTAAAACGACCTCTCATATTCCTCTGTGTCCCTGTTTGTAATGCTGCCGCAGAAATGCTGCTGTGATAATGAACAATCAAAAACACTCTGGGTGAAAGAATGTGGACTGGTTCACTACAAAGAAAGAAGAAGAAAAAAAAGGAAGAGGAACTGAAAGAGTCCGGGGCCTTTGTTGTTGATGGGAACTCTGTATAATGGGTTTGAGAGGTAGGAATCACGGAGCTGCTGGTGGCTTTTGAGTCACTGGGGTAATACGGACCAGGTGGCCCAGTGAGCGAAAGCAGGAGTCGTAAAGAGCTCATCAGAGAGAAGCTCCTCTTCACTGGGAGGAACAAGTATCCTTGTGTGGGTTACGGGGCCCAGGCTGTCTTCCCTCTTCAGATGTGAGCGGCCCCCGGGAGGCTCCCTCTGTGTGGCTATGCAAATGTGAAAGACGATTCTGACTCGCGAGGCTTCATCGAAAAGGACAAAAGCAACAAAGGCAGCTGTGAGATTTCTGTCTGACCCTTTTAACGGGGTGCGTGTTCTTCGTGTCTTTGCAGCACGATGCAGGACGACTTCATGATCCTCCACGAGCAGGAGTACGACAGCCTGCTGGACTGCGTCTTCAAGACCGAGTTCATCAGCCTGCTGTCCCGCAGGTTCGAGGAGAAAACCCAGAGGAAGCTACCACTCAAGTTTAGTAACACGTAAGTCAACACACGCAGCACGATCCCAGACAACCGCACAAACCAGACACAGCACATGATCGTATACTTCTGACTCTGGTGTTTGAATACTTCATCAGTTGAAAGGGAATTGATCAGATACTTATTTGAACTCAAATTTTGTATTAACTACTGAAATGAATGATGCCCCTAAGCAGGCAGCCTGACTGTGATGCGTTCAAAAAAAGGATCCATGAATCCACGATGCGTTTTGTGGGTTTTAAAATCGAAATGTGACGATCAACCGAAAATATCGGAGCCCTACTCCCGTCTTTGTGTATAACCTGCCAAACAAATTTAAGAGTTAAAAAAGAAAAGAGATAGCACACCCCCTGCCGCCTTTACCGTGGAGTTAAATAAACAATAACAAACACTTTGGCTACACAAACTATGAAAAAAACCGAATAGTTTTCCCAACAATGTCGTTTTCAGACTGGAGTTGAAACTGAAGAAGGAGAACTGGGGCTTCCTGAGCGGCGGCGGCACCCGGCAGGTCTTGTTTGTCCAGGGTCAGGGAAACGTAGCCGTCCTGAAGCCCACCAGCAAATCCCTGCAGGTCAGCATCGGCCCCGGGCTCCCCAAGAACACACGTGAGTATAAACAGCCCCGTGAACGAGCCTCAAAAATCTGACTCTTGGATTTGAACCTTATAACTCGAAGTAGATGATGTCATAGGCTCATTCAAAGACAGCACAGATGTTTAAAATATAACCATAGAAAATTATACAACCTGTAGAAGAGGATGTATCTATCACAGACTTCACATTTATTGGTCATTTAGTCTCATGTCTACCATATGTACACATGCATTTCAAGCATAACCTATGGAACATTCACACTTTGTTGATCCATAATAAGAGATGTGAAAACACTTTTCGGGACCATTTGCAGGAAGTTGAGAGAGCAGCAAACAACAGAGGAAGATAAAGATGCAGAAACGGCCTCAGGATTTGCTTGGATGATATAATGTTTGAAAGACGAGGACGTTCATGTTGCTGCTAGAAAATAATATACTACAATGATGGTGCCAGCGTAATCATTCATTTTCTCCATTCAAACTGAAAGACAATATTTTCTATGCACTTTGTTGATAAGAGTTAACGATACAAAAGCTGAATTGGCAACAGGCCGACGTCAGACACACAAACCAATCTATGTCAAGTACGTTATACAAAAGTCTCCAGTCCGCCTCTTAAGTTTCAAACTACAACTAACTGGATCAAATGTTAAAATGTCAAAATGTTCGCCATTCCTACAATTCCTCTCAGCATCATGTCAGATATTTACTTTCTGAAAATCTCTTCCTCAGGCCCCACCAGGAAGAGCTTCACTCAGAGTCGCACCAACACGTCCAGAACCCACCAGAACATCCCTGCGCGGGCTGCACCAGGACCTCCAGGTACACAGACCCTCACAGTGTTCCAGCTCCTCCTCTACAGTGTCCACAACACAGCATCACACAAACCCATACTTTGTTTCCTCTCCACAGGCTCTCACCAGAACGGTGGCCTGAAGAACTCCAACCACGCAGCCAATCAGAGGAACTCTCAGCATCACAGCCAGAGGCCTCCGCCGTCCGGCAACTCAACGCGCCCCTTCCTGCCGAGCAACATCAGCCAGCTGAAGGAGCGAGGCGGCAGCCGGCCGCCGCCCGACCTCGACTGTCTGAAAGTGCCTGATCAAGGAGCTGCAGGGTGAGAAACCCAAAACACACACACACACACACACACACACACATACAAACACACACACAGTACACACAGTACACGCAGAAGTAGATGAAATAACACACACTAACATGGTAGTGCTATGAGGATGGGCCGTATTAGGTTGAAGACAAAATGTTCAACCCTTCACACTCCAGCAGAAGTTTATCACATCTTCTGGTCGGTTTCATCTTGTGAAAACTCTTTCCAGTTCTCTCTGTAAGTTGTAAACAGTTTCAAAGCTTTAGTATAATCCTCAATGAAGGTGATATGATTTCTTTTTGAGATGTTGTGTAACTTTGTGTCGATCAAATTCATACGTTCAGCTCAAAGCTCCGAAATAAAAATAGTACACCTGCACAAAATAAACTGTGTTGTGAGTGATACAAAGCGTGTGATAAGCAACACAGGTAAAAGTCAAGGGGCGAGTTTAGTTTCCATTGGCACGAAGGGGAAGTTGTTGGATCTCTGGGGAGACCAGACTTCCTTTTCTCTTTCCATCATATTTCATTAGTCTCATTTATCAACTCATCAGCTGAAAAATGCTGTTTATTGTCCCTGAACCTAATCCGGCCCAATGCTGTAGCAGTGTGATTCACAGTTCATAGTTTATGATCATTATTTGTTATATTAGTGTGACTTCTCTGTGTAAATAAACGTACAAACTCACATAGGACTCACATAAGACACATTTATTTATGTTTGATGAAGTCCGGATGTCTTGGCGTGCAATCAGCCTCTCTGCATAAAGTGGTAAAGCTCTCAGGTTGTTCTATGTCTATGTGGACAACACTCATACACGTACCTGTGTTTCTGTGATGTGACATAATTTGGATGATTTATTCTTTTGTAGCAATGGAGACAGACGACCAGCTTCCAATGGAGGAATGTGAGTTGGAGTGTTTGCGGTGTTTCTGGTGGTGGTGGTTCACGAGCAGCAGGGCTTCCGGCAGCAGCACATGTCGATGCTTCTTCTCTTGTTTTTTTTGATTTGATCTTCCTGGAAATGAAATAGTTCAACCTCGCTAAAGGAGCCGACTGTAGCACACAACTAATATTTCATTTTCTGCTGCTGATGCTCATTGTAGTGGATCTCAGAGGTGACCTGTGTGGACGCATCTTCCACTTGTGTCATGAAAGAGTTTTTTTAGTGAAAGAGTTCCTGCTCTGCCTCGGGATCCTCTTCACTAAACAAATTCATGTACACGGTCAAATCTGGAAGACATTTTAATTCAGTTAATAAAATATATTGTATAAACTAACTACTTCACTCTGTGCTCACTGATCCCTGAGGTGACGCCACCTAAACTAATTGATCCTCAGTTAGTCGAGTCGTTTTTATGAAAAGCACCAGAGCACCATCTTGTGGCTAATGTGCGAACAGCTGGAAAAAATCACAATATTTACAGTTTCAAAAAATCTAAATTGAGTATTTTCGTACAGTGAAACAAGATGGTGATTATGCATGGGCTCTTATGTTGGGATATACTCTACGACAGTGTAATATCCCATTTTTTAAAAAAAGCCTTCATCTGAGTTTCCTTCACAGCCACTGCAGCACAGTGAACTCAATCTTTCACTTCTCGTCCGCCTGCACGAAGCTCGTCCTGACAGCCCTGTGTTGTCTCTCTTTGTCTCATGATCCCTCAGAGCCCACAGACCCTCGGCCAGCCGACCTGCCCCGGGAGGAGGACGACCCAAACCCGCCCCCAAACCCAAGCCTCAGGTGCCGCAGTGCAAAGCTCTGTACGCCTACGACGCTCAGGACACAGACGAGCTCAGCTTCAACGCTGACGATCTAATCGACCTCATCAAAGAGGGTGAGCGCACAGCAGCACTCTCTCTTTCTGAAGGGAGAGGGGGGTCGTCCGCTAACCAGGAGGCCGGTGGTTCGATCCCCAGCTCCCTGAGGCTGCATTTCAAAGTGTCCTTGATCGTGTGTAGCACCTTTGTATAGAATTACTGTATGAATGTGTGTGTGACTGGATGAATGTGTTTTGTACAGTAAAGCACTTGTGTGCAAACTTTAGTGACATCTAGTGGTGAAGTTTCACGTTGCAGCTGATTACACCTCACCTCACCTCACCTCACCTCACCTCACCCTTCCAAACATGAACTAGAACTTGTGGCAGCCTTCAGTTGTTATAAAAACTCAAAAGATGTTTATTTTGTCCAGTCTGGGGTTCTGTAAAAAACCTTTCTGCCTCTGGAGAGAGGAACTGCTCCAAATGTAAATATAAAATATTTAAATTTAAAGGGCCAGTTCAAGGGTAAATTAAAACAAATATTTGTACAGTTTAGATGAAACACACTAGTGAAAACATCAATCGGATTTTTCTATTCAGTTTCTACCAATAGATCCTTTCACCTAACTCTTATACAGTGAACCGTTGAGACTGGAAAAGCTGCGATATGAATACTGTACATTTATCAGTTTAAACGTCTTTATTCTTCTCATCCTCTCGGTTTGTGACTGTAAACTAACTGAGTCATGTTTTCCCCAGATGCATCAGGATGGTGGATGGGACGCCTGCGTGGAAAGCAGGGACTTTTCCCCAACAACTACGTCACCAAGATCTAAGAGCTGCAGGTTTCCAGCACACGGAGGAGGGAGCCGGCTGCGACCCCCCCGACCCCCCCCCCCGGGCGACGGCGTGGAGACAGGAGCACCGTGAGCTTCCCTGAGCAGAGAACCTCCCGCCTCCTCCACTTTCTGCCTCGTGGTGAACGGGGGTTACCCTCGGCTCTGCCACCAGACCAGAAGACCGTCAGGCTCGACAGCGAGGCTCCGCTTCAGAGACAAGAACACTGTTTGACCCGGGGGTCTGGTTCCCTCCTCAGTTCCTTTGAGTAGTGAACAAAAACTATTTATTGTATTTATAGCTTTCTGTGTTCTCCTCGCTGCCATTTATATTCTTGCAGAGGATTTGAACTCAAACGTTTTGAAGCGCTGGAATGAAGTATGCTTTATCTGTGGGACCAGGCTGTGATTTACTTAAATTTTTCAACATGTCGTCTTTCGATGAAGGTGTGATCTCCGGAGCGCGGGCGGTCGCCTCGGTGTCCGGGCTGCTCTACCAGGTTTTATTTATTTTGATGCAAAAGCTGTAACTGCTTCCTCGGGAAAGGACGCTCAGTAAATCACCAACACTGTGATTGTTTTTTAACGATTTTTACCAAAGGAATATAAATTTGAACAGGTCTGTCCGAGGGCAGCTGGGTGACTCACCTGGAAAAAAACCACCTTCATCTTTGTTTGTTTTTTGTTTGTTTTTCTATCACACCAGTATACTTAACCTACAGAGTCGAGGCCATACTGTAACCTGAGCATGCTGTCTGTGGTGTATTAGCACTTTATTGGTACAGGTACTACCTTCGGATACAGACACCGTCACTCGTTCATGCCACAGCCAGTAAGTTTAGTCTATGAAGGACAGGTTGCCAAGCTAAAGCAATAAGCCCAGTTACTGAGGAGAAGAAGTTGTTTACATGAGATGATGAAACTAAACGGGCGTCGTAGAGCTGATTCTGTATATGTGTTTTTCATATTTAGGAACGTGCCTGTCGTTGGGTAGAGTTTAAATTATTATTTTTTTGTATTTTCTCTGAAGGATCTTAGCGTTCTTAGTTCTTTTTTCTGCTTTTGATATTCACGGAGGGCTGCTTTGTTTCCATTTCGGCTACAGATAGATAATAATAGTTGTCACAGACGAGGGTGAATGGATTTTTTGTTTTTCGTCAAGTTGTTTTGGTAGAAAGAATACGATTTGTTCACATTTTTCCACGGCACTACAAAGAATTCCTTTTTCGCTTCAGCTTGATTGTTTCTGCACATCCTTTGCACTGCTGTTGAATTACTCACACATTCCTTTAGCCATTTGTTTTCATTTTATTTCCATTGAATAACCACATTATACTCGAGTCAGTAAAGAGACATGCTGGGACTTCTTGTCACAGATCTTCCTCATCATCAAATCTAGTGTGATCTTGGATGGTTTAAAACATCCTTGTGCAATACAAAAACAGTAGATGAACCTTTTAATGAAGCATGTAATATTGTATATTGAACTGCTTTTTTGTTTTATTAAAAAGATCATTAAATGAATGACCATCAATCTGAGGTTTCTCTTTTTTATCTCACACGCACGACACCAGGGCTGCGTGGCTCAGTAATAATATTAACAAACTTGTTTTTGAAATGGGTTTGCCTTGGCGGAGGTTTGTGTCTCTGAATGTTCTTCTAGTTTCTTTAAACTACTGAACAGATTTTGGTGGAAAGACAGGACATGGGAAAAGAAAGAGTCTGGATAAAGAGACAACTACAGGATTTCCTTTTTGGTGTATTTATGTTTTTCCACCCAAATTCATTGAGAAAAATCTAGCAAGTTTAGGGGATTATTATCTGAGTGTATCACTGTTGTGCAAGTTCACACCTGTCATGAACTAGTTCAAAGTTCAGTTCATACAAGTAAACATGAATAGTTCACGTTCATAGTTCACCATTTAAATTCTGAACTAGTTCATAGTTCAGTTCATTTCATAGTTTTAAGGTGGAAAGTGAGTTAAAGAAAACCTTATCCATCCCTACCCCTTGCCTTTACTGTCGGAATCTTTATCAGACAGTGTGTAAAAATCCCTCTCTGCTTTTTCTTGCCATCTGTATATGCGACCGAGAGCTGTTGTGTTGCAGGTATGGCCTGCCCCTTTAAGAAAATTTTGTAGTCTGTGACGTAGTGCACCAGGGTATTGTGGGAAAAGACGCTAAAAGTGTGTTTATAACGAGAAGTGACGGAGCACCTAGAGGTGATGCGAGTGTTGCTCCTGCTGTAGATCCGAGAAATAAAGTGGCCGCATTCCAAGTAGAGACACATCTCCTCCTCCTCCTTCACGGAGCGGTCCGGACGGCTGGTTACCGGCCAGACAGCGAGCCAAGATAACCAGTGACAGGGGCGGCTCCTGGTACAGGCGACATAGGAGACTGATTTATCATGACGTGACACATGCAATGTAAAACAATACATTAACGTCACACCATCATCCTCGAACCCCGGGGACGCACCGGAGGTAGAAGCGCTGTGAAAAGGGCTCCGCCTCCTTTCCTCGCCAATGTTAAATACTTTGGCTGTTCGCACCGGCAGCGTAGTGCCGGGAAGAACCAGGAAGCGCTGCGGCCACACACACAAGCACATGATCTCCTGTGGGGGGGGTGGCGGCTACAGGCTTGCGTAGGTCAGTCACCTGTGAAGACCAGCATCATTTACCCCTGAACCAGCGCGGAGAAATGATGATGATGATGAACAATTAAATATTTAAAAAAATTATATACAATTAAATATATATATTTTTTAATTAAATTTAATTAAATATATATATATATATATATATATATATATATATATTTTAAATAAATGGGGAAAAAAAAAAAAACTGCGCGCGCACATCCTGCGCAGAAGCCCATTGCGCAGCATGTGCGCAGAAGCCTACTGCGCACGACCTGCGCAGAAGCCCACTGAGGCCTTTAGAAAAATGAGAGCTGCACGAAAAGCTCTGCGAGGAGCCGCGGAGAGGCACGGAGAGGGCGTTCCACGTTGGAGAGGGCGTTCCGTTGGAGAGGGCGGTCCTCTCTGTCCGTGTTCGTCAAAACGGAGAAGCATACATTGGCGTTGAGGCCTTTAGTGGACCAATCACAGCCAAGGGCTATCCGCGGGCTCTCCGCCATTTCGACGTGTAGTTAAGGCCTCAGTATGCTTCTCCGAGCCTTTTTGTTGTGAAAACAAGTTGCGGACTGACGGACGGACGGATCGGACGGACCCTTTTTGATTTATAGTTCTACGAGCCTTTTTGTTGTGAAAACAATTCACCGCCAGAACAGTAGATGGCGCAACTGAAGTCGAGCTTAGAGAAGCCTACCTCATGAGGTATATAGAAGAACAACATGTTCCGAGGATCATACAACTCACTGTACTTCTCCACTTCAATTATTAATTTAATGTCATCCATGTTGAGGAAACTTCTCCGGTGTTTGCTCCGTTAAATGTTGGGTGTCGAGGGTAAATTAAATTAATTAAAATTAAAACTCCAAGATAACACAAGGTGAATACAAAGTATGGGATGCATATTTGATCATTTATATCATATAAAATATTTCATCTATATCGTTTAAAATCATTTTTCAGTGTGTTTCATGTCGCGAAATGCTCGCGTCAAGCGGAAAGATAGACTCGACGCCGAAACGATCGCTGCACGGCGCTAGGCAGCCTTGGCGCAGCGCAGCGCTCCAGCGTCCGGTGTGACCAGCACAACGGTTTAACATGGGAGTGGATGGGAGCCAGCTGTTTTTTAGACTTGGTGCTGCGCTTACGCCACGCTTTGGCGTCGCTTCCGCGTCCGGTGTGAACACGGCGTTACGAACAAGAAGTGTGTCGTGTTCGCTGGACTTTAATAAAGTTACACATAAAGAGAGAAGTTTCCTGTCGTCTACACGCGAGGACGCTACAATATGAACGTGTTCACCGTTCAAATTCATTATTTGTCATTGAGTTGTGATCAGTTCATCGTTCTCATAAAAGTGAACGTCTTCAATGAACGTGTTCTTTTGCGTTCGTTCATGCTTAACACTGGAGTGTATGCAATTTGAATGTGGATTCAGAAGGGGACTTGTCGGAATTGGCAGAGGAATGAACTCCACTGAGTGCCATTCTAGTTGAATCCAGTTTCTTATTTAACAACCCTTACAGTTCTCTTACTCGGACCTGAAGATACTTTCAATTAACGACACTAATATAATCAGTAACCCAAAGCCCAACACTTCATTGCTGTGTGGTTAGTTTGTTTCAGTCACTTGGTCAGAGAAAATAAAATCACACACTCTGAAGTTTAAATGCAGAGTATCACAGTTTGTATCATGGATCTAATGACTTGAACAAACGCTTCCCTTCACTGTTCATCCCTGATCACGTCTGTCCTCCAACGCAGCTCCTCTGCTCTTCCTGAGAAATACTGCCTTCCTCTCCACCCTGTGGCTGAAGCTGGTACTGTATCTTGATTTACTGATTTAAAAGTCATACATGTTAAGCAGCATCCATGTTCTTTATGTAAAGGTGTTATGGGTGTCTATTAAAAAATGTGAAAAATGTTTTTTTTCTGAATTAATGGGATCATTTTCTGTTTTCATTATGAAAAGAAAATCTGCTCTTTTTGTCTGAATTAGCAAGATCACTTTTGTGCTTTATTAGAAACGAAATCTGTATTTCTGAACAAAGGATAAAATCCTGCGAGAAGCTCTCATCTATAACTTAAAGACACAACTATTTCCCAATGTCAGGGAACTCATATAAGATTGAATTGAACTGCACTGGTGGGACATGTTTGCTTCAACGCTCTCTGAGCTACATCAGAGCTTCTTTGGGGATTTTGCGTTAGTATCTCTTTATTTCAGACAAGCAGATCCTCATTTTCTCTCAGGTGAATTCATCACGCTATACATTACGTTTCTGTAGCATTGATCATAGCATATAAACTCTATAAGCATTTAAGTGGGTATAACTTATATAATAACACATTTGTCTCAGAAATGAAACACGATCATTAACTGATAACACTCATGGTCTGTATGATTTTACTGAAAGTGACCTTCAGCCTTTATTACATCTCAGAAAAACTCAATTCATCCCAATTCATTCTCACCATTTTCACTTCCATTGAATCTATTCATGTTTTGTTCCATTTTTTGCAGCCCGATGCCCAAATAAAATCGACATATTAATACATGTAGAAGTGTTGCATAGTTGTGTTAATGTGATATTTCAGTCTTACTTTTGATGAATAAGCAAAAATGGCTGAATGTCTGTTTTTGCTTTGGTATTATTGGTTATGAAGAGAAGACTTATGATTGAAAATTACAAATTTGTTTTATTTGAATATGAATGTACTGAACTTCTACCTGAAAGGAGACATTTTCCTCATACAGATTTGTGCAGTTTAGGTTTTTACACTTGAAGAATTCTTGCACCCAAATCACTTTGAGTATACTATACTATATTAAGTATATAACATTGGATGTGTTTATTTTTAAGGTACAACTTGGAGGTGATTATTGAAAATGATCATATATACTACAAAATTTTGAATAATTTTTCTATGTCAAACATTTTCTTTAACCCTTTACATTGTTTATATACATGATAAATACATTTCATATTTGAACATTTTCTTCAAATATTTTCAGGACTTATTTGAACAAATACAAGACGTTTTTAGGATGAGAACGTATTAACATTGTGTATTTACTAAATCAAATAAACATTAAATCATAAAACACCAACAATCACTCAAACATCCGCGTATCAAAGAGCACGCCATGGAAAGGAATCAAGAGTTATCCAAGTTTATTATTTTTTAAAACTAATATAAATCCCACAGAATATGATCCTGGTGCCTTTAAGTCAATGAATGCATGGATACCTGCTTTAAGTACTGCATTTCAACACTCCATTCAAAATATTGTTTTTTATCTTCTTCTTTTTTCATATGCATCAGAGTGGAAATACATGGCCTCAGCGCACTGTCATATTCACTACTATTCTCCTACCGTTTTCTCTCTTGTGCAAGTCTATGCGAGTGAGTTAGTCAACAGGATTAGTGTTTTTCTTTGCTCAGCGGCCGGAGCGGACGCTGCTGCTCGACCACAGAGAGACAAAAGGGCAGGTGGATAAAAATGGTGTTGAAGTGCGAAGAACAAACAGTAAATAGTAATCCCACATTGAGCTGTGTATTTCCCTCTGAACACACACACTGGAAAACAAAGTCCACACCACTGCCAGCATCAAGTCGACAAAAATGACCCCAGGTTGCAGGCTCATGCGAAATGTCTTTACACTCACACACACAGCCCTGAGATCATCTTACCGAGGTCGAGTAAACTGTAACAGGCCTGTCGGCAGGGGGGGGGGAGGGGGGGGAGAGAGAGAACCCCCCTCCCCCCCGACTAAATGAAGAAAAAGATTCACAGCAGATTCCCCCCCAAAAACAACGCTCGGTTTAGAAAGAACAGTCAAGAGAGGGATGTGACATTCTTTTTTCTGGTTCTCTAAAATACATGAGATGGTGGTGCTAACGGGGTTCTCGTCAAATGAAGGTGCTGGAGGAGGGAGGGGGGGGAGGTGTCATCGTAGCAAAGCATGTGCATATTCTGGGAGTGAGGTGAACATCGGAGTTTATTTCCACTCTAGAAATACTGGGTGTGCACTAATACAGCAGCTGATCTGTTAACATATTTCCCTAGTTAGGAATGTCTTGATTTACTTAAAAAACATCTGTCACTAACAATCCACATCTTCTAAACATAAACTAATCAATACAATGATCGGTAAAATGAATCCTGCAATGTTTTTTTTTTTTTTTTTTTTTCAAAACTGGAGGCTGACATTCTATTCTAGTAAAGCTCGGCATTAGGTTTACAGAAATGCATCTTTACTAGAGCAGCTATCCGCACCTGCAAATTGTTAGGCCGTGTTAAGCCCACGTTATATGTGCAAAGAAATGCATTGCAAGGAAACATGCAGAGAAACAAAAACAAAAAATGACACTTGAGGAAACAATCAAAAGCTACATAAAAGCTTTATAAATACAATAAAATCTTAAACCCTTAATGGAGAATTCTAGCTGTTGTAGTAATATGTGATAGCTGGCACTCTAGGCTCAATGCGTTTATGTCAGATGTTTCTTTTTTTATTTTCTCAAAGTGGAGCTGCACAGGTAATTCATGCCATCTTTGGTTGACTGCAGTACTGAAGAGATAATTCATATGATCTCAAAATAAACTTTGAACAAAAGGGGGTTGTTAGAAAAACAGCATCAACTCTCGGCAGACAGCTGTGCCTCGATGTCCACTCTGCAGATGGGGCACTTCTTATTGGTGAGGAGCCACTGGTCCACACACAGCTGATGGAAGAGGTGCATACATGGTAGACGTCTGCAGGAGAAGAAGACACAAAGGCCAAGAGAGATGAGGAGTGTTACAAACGGAAACACACACATCTTTTCATAAACCTACGTATATATGGTGAGCCTCACTTTAACGTTAAGCAGGACATAGTGAGGTCCAGCTCATCTGATCTACCTGCTGCTCTCTTCCTGCTCTTTTTACCTCCACCAACTTATATCTTCACTTCCTTTAGCATTGCGAAACAGGGATTTTGTACATTTTCAGCAATTTCTACGCAGAAATTCATGGATCTTGATACAAAAATAACTAATGGATATTTGTGATATGTGTGCAATTGAATGAAATAAAGACACACTGGTGCAAGTGAGTGCCATTCTAGTTTTTAGTTGTTTTATCGCAGTGATGTACTTAGACTTTCACCAAATCCCGTAAGACCAATTCCAACAATGACATCATCCCTCTGAAATGCACACACACAGGTTCACGCACACACAATCCTCCTGCAGTAAAAACACTGTAGTCACTCGAATTTAACAAGTACACTATTTGCATATTTTGACAAACACCTATTGCAAACTCTTGATTGAATTATGTAGGAACCTGACGCTAAAAAAGCCCAAACACAAAGTGTTTAAGTCCAACAGGTTTGGTCTTTTTATGGAAAATGGCCGCGGCCAAATTTGAATTATCGCTGACCTCATCCTTTAAAAAAACAAAACACAAGAGCTTTAGGGAGACGCTGATGTTTCAAACTGAATTAAGTGTGAAAAATATCAAACTAAATGAGAAATGTGTCAAATATAATAAACAACCAGAACCAGAATTTGATACATGTACAGAATCAAAATCCTTCAAGTCTTTGTGGTTCAAGGACAGTAAGATGTTTATCAAAAACCTTGATTTGAAAAAGAGTTTTGTACAAACTGAAATGTGACACTCCTCCTCCCCCTTTGTGCCGACAGAGGGCAGACAACGCTCTCCCAAAACCTGAGTGTGTGCCAAAGCACAATTCCTTGAGGTGGGTAATTTTGAGGTACTCTGGGGTTTCCTGCTGATTAATATACCTCTGGGTTTTTTCAAAAATATATCTCTAGAGATGGTAGCAAAACAGAACAGCTCCACCTGCCAACCCACATGTCTGTGTTTAAAGGCTCACACACAAACACACACACACCGAAACACTCAACATATGCAATTTAACACACTTAAAATTGTGAGCAACAAACACCCAAGAGGGAACCCATTTACCTGACGTCCTCCCCCTCCTCTAACATTGACAGACAGATGGTGCACTTCTCTTCCGTGTCTTCATCTGCCCCCTCGTCTTCCTCTTGCTTGCCAAGCAGCTTCCTCTGTTTGTGAGAAACGTTTGGACACGCAAACTTTTGATCAGTACAGACTCATTACATGTGGTTAACAATCATATTAAATCAATATTTAACTGCTCAACTAAACACTGCCGTAACATTACAAATACATATTGTACAGTTGTATGAAAATAAAAATATTGCTCGTGAAGAGGTAACTTTACTTAGAAATTACATTTCAACAAAAACATTACATTCTTTGGGGACAGAGAGAATGGTCATTTTGTCCTTAAAACTGTTTCTATACTACACAAATAAAGTTACTCAAATCAAAAGGTGTTAGCCGAATTCCCTGACCCACAAGACTAACACTAACAGCTACTGTACATGTGAGCAGAGACATGATTCCAAATTGATTTGTTCATTATTTCTCACCGATTCAGGGGATGCGTGCATATTTTTCCCAATAGATGCCCAAGCTTCAGGGGTTAACTGTTGGTCAATGTCTCTCTCCAACACCTTCTGTATTGGGTGGCAGGGTGTTAGATTGCTTATTTAGATACATTTGGAAAACTCGAAGGGAACTTTTCCCCAACATTGTCGTCACAGCTGCAACCTCCGGTAAAAGACACTACAGTACTTTCCAAATGTTGGCAAAACATCATCTGTTTGAAAAGAGCACAAAAGACCACTACGCACTCTGTCCCAGAATAAACTGCAACAGGCATGCACATCTACACACAGCTCCTGCAAAATACATTGAACACTGTACACAGCACAAAGCTGAACACACATGCTCACAGGTCCTCACCTTTTTGTACTTGTGTGGGTAAGTGCACCTCTCTATGGTTCCCTGAGAGGCTCCTCGGTTCACTGTCCCCAGTCGCTCCTCTAGATGCAGCAGGTCCTGACGGAAATAAATCAAGAACAAAGCGATGAGACAATAATCAATAATCCTCAGGACAAGAAACTTCTATCAAATTACAGTTACTTAGCAGAAATTACTGTACAAAGCATAGTTCAGTTGTCACATACACATATATTGGTATATATTGTTAATTTGCGATTCATTCTCTTGCTGCAAGGAATGTTGACGCTTGGTCCAGATCTTGTGGTATCAGTCAGTGCCGGGGGGGGGGAATGGTATCTCAACATATCTGCTTGTTTTCCTGAGCTATACGACACGTTCAACTGGAGACTGAAAAGCTAGTATGTGAATTAAAAAACAAATCTTCTCCTTTCCTAATGAACACTGTTCTTCCATTTCCAGTTTAGGTTCTAAATATAACTAAACAAACATTTGGATGGTGACAGTAAGTAATAATGACTTACTTATTTGTTTCATGTGTTCCCGAAGCACACACTGCCACATCAGTGGTATTTCAAACAATCAAAAACAGTCCTCACCTCATAAGTTCTTCCGAAGCCAGATGAGATGTACCGAATGTGCGGATAAGTCACATCAGATATGCCAGTGTGCTATGAGGGAGAAAACAAAACATGCACAACACGTTACTTTTAACCCTGAGAAAACACTGAGACACAAGACTTCTGTACATTCTTACCACACAGTTCTTATTTCTTTTAACAGGTTATAAATACAGGGTTAAATCAGTGGCTGAGTACTTTGACTTTCAGCTATGCCGTATATCTGTATTTATAGTTGTGTACATAGCAGGGCCAGGAAGGACGTTTCTTATGGAGAGAGGGATGTGTACATCTCCCCAGGGGGTTAACATTTGGTTTAACTACATCCTCTAAAATAAAGAGCTGAAAAAAGGGAACTTCTTTGCAAGATGAATGTAGATATTGTTTGAATTAGAGGAACAAATAAGAGGAGCTTCTAAAAGTGTTCAAATGGCACGTATGTACTGATGAAGGTCACAGACAAAACTATAATTAAAACTCATCTGCTGTGTTCATCAAAATTCACTTGTGTATTCCTGGGTTCCACTTTGCTACCACCGGATTCTGAGCATGCATGTTGTGATTAACTGGATACACTCAAAACATCTGGGAAACTTTAAGCTGCAGCCTGACTTCACATGCACTTGCTTTGATGCTTCAAAGAAGAAGCGACTATAGAAGACAGCTGATGTTCTGTTGTTTGAGGGTGACCATGGAAGGAAACCAAAAATGTCACAAAACTGTCGACTATATTTGCGCAGGATCTGACTCGAGGGTTTTGGTTTTGTTGAGTGTGCATTTGAAATGCCTGATGAGCCTCTATTAATTGCTAATGCATTATTCATCTGGTTCACCAAACCATCCTTGAACTAACTGATGTTATAAATAAGAAGCCAGCACCATTAATCTCAGCTAGACTTCATAAAAAAGTGATTCTCTCATTTATGCTAATGTATGCATGTGTGCTGCTCACCATGAAGGGAATGGGGAAGTGGTGCAGTCTGGGGGGAGGGTGGTAGTGGGGCAAGTGGGAGTGCAGGTGCCCTGAAGGGTATGGTGCCATAGTAACTCCAGCTTCAATGCCAAGCTCCCTGTTGACAAACACAAACAGCCATTAGTCATCACTACCAACGAATCATAGCTCCGCGTTAAACATCTGTAACATTTGTATGTCGGATGCTGACCATGCTGTTCTCTGCTCGGGCTGGCGAGGATGGGAAGACATAGTTTGTGGCACATGGATGTGGTGTCCATGGCCGTAGTTGGGGTGCATTCTGTGGGGGTGTGGAGGCGGCCGTTCATGTGCTCGTCTGCAAGGAAAGGAACATTTCAGTTCTGAGGTGCATCACAGCTTGAGATTCTTCTACAGAAATGTGAATCCTCAGAATACTCACGTGGGGTGCTGCATCATCCTGCGCCTCTGGACCTCCATCCTCTGCAGCATCTCGTGCTGATGGAGCCTCTGCACAGATGTCCCCAGCGCTGGCATATGGTGCGGCAGGGTCTGGTGGTCTGTAGGCAGGTGCTGGGCCAGTGGGGCACTTGAACTAGAGAGGTGGTGGCCAGACAGAGGTGGGGGAGGGGCAGGGGGCACAGCGTGGCCTGGAGGGTGGGTTGGCAGTGGCGGATGAAAGGTGACCGTGTGGGGGATGACATAATCGCCTTGTGGAGCCGGCTGAGGTGCAAGCTGGGGGTTCCCATGGGAGTGAGGGCAGGCGGAGGAGGGCTGATGATGCAGTGAGCGTGCTAGAGAACCATCTGGGTGAGAGGAGAGAAAAAACAATTATGTTTATAAACACAAAACAATAAGGCTGCTGATATTCTTCTTTATTGTTGTTGTTGAACAAATCTCAGTGAAAGGCCAAATTCAACAACATTCAAGTCAATGGATTCCATTCATTCTTACTAAACGCAGAAAGGGGTATTAATAATGGGTTATGAATACATGCTTACATAATAAGAAGGCAATGATAATTTTTTATGACATTGAAAACAAACTACAGTGCCCAGGCTCGTTTTAATGAAGAAACATATCTCACCTGAATCCCTGTTTCTGTCTTGGGCCTGAGATGTCTTTTTCTACAATTTTTGTTCCATCAGACTTTGGCCACACAGGAAATATATGTTTGATGATTTAAGGGTTTGTATGTTTGCTGTCAATAAATCCCTAGGATTACTTTATATATAATTTTTGTCAATAGATCACTCTCACCTAAATCTTAAACACTGGACCTTTAAAGAAAATATTATTTAAAATGTATGAGCAGAAATCATCATGTTACAGATATGATATGGGATTCAAATGACAGTTTTCTGGGGGGAAAACAGTGGTTTAAAAACTGTTTAAATTGACTTGTAGCTCATTCAACTAATAAATGTTCAGTTGTATTGTAGTCTGGAGAAACAAGCCAGAGAGGGGTGAGCACAAGCACCAGCAGCCACTAACTGTTTTGTTCCATACCCACATAAAAGCCTTGTCACTCTGCTTCACCCTCCATACTGAGCAATTCTGAGTAGAATGAGCATTTAACTATTTCTGCCTGGTACAGTGCCCACAGCATTAGCACAGGGACATTAAGCATCAGCCTGTGTTAATCACTATTAGCATTAGGGTTTAGGAGTGTAGCAGTCAGCAGACAATTTTCACGAGTACCGCTTGTTTACTGAACAATTCTGAGAAACCAGTGGTGAATGTCTGGTTTCCTGAACTGCATAAGGGCGATGTACTCACATGAGGGGTGGATGTAATGTCTGCAGGGCTGGGGCTGTGCTTGTGGCTGGGGCTGAGCCACCATGGGGGAGCTGAACGAGTCCACCACGGCTGGCTGGCTGGGCCCAGGGGTGGCCTGAGAAACGTAAGTGGGAGGCCGCGAGGTGGAGCCTGGGCAGCACGGGTCAAAGGCCGAGTTGCTGCCATGGAAACTTGCCCCGCTATTTGCACCACCACGAACACTGCTGTTGCTCAGATCCACTGGCAGAGTTTGCTGTGGGAGAAAGGCAGAGAGGTGTTAGAAAGAAGAGGGACAATGTTCCCCTGTGGAATGCAAAATGAATCTACAACTTTCCTTCAAGGGACATTTTCCCACGCTTCAAATGTACAATGAAAACTACTTAACTACTTTTCACTGTTGCTCTTTCAAGTGTTGATAACACAATCAGGACTTTGATACTATAACTGCGTAAATAACGACACCAATACTGAATACCAAGTCTGTTCTCATTAACTGTGTTTATTAAATCTAATTTGACTGAATATAAAAACTGGAGAATGTGTTCAGTAGAGTTCAGACTTCTGCCAAGGATGTGTGGCGGACTACTAACGGTATCATTCAAAAACTACTGCACAACTGCAGCAACTACGCATGTGGGTGTAAAAGGCAGCATAGGTATACCTGGTCGTGGAAGTGGCCTGTGTTGCTGCTGCTACTACCGCTGTTACCACTGCTGACTCCAGCGCAGGGAGCAGGAAGAGCAGTGGGCCTCTCCACAGGGCAGCTGGCCTCTTGAAAGGGCAGGGTCCCTGGGGGCTGGGGTGCTGGGTGATGGACATGGTGGAGGAAGTGGTGAGCATTGCTGTGACTGTGGCTGTGGCTGTGCTGCGAGCCGCTGGTCTGCTGAGATGACGACACCTGCAAGCAGCTTGAATGGGAGTGGCTCAGGGACAGGTGACCGGGAGAGGGGCCTCCACACGGGGAGTGCTGCTGACAGCATGATGGGAGTCGGGGCATTGCCGTGCCTGTGTTCTCTCCTCCTGTGGCTGACAAACCTGCTCTGCTGTCATCTATAAGAGTCAGGAATATGAGTAGGAAAAGGTTTGGGTAAGACAGTAGAAAAAGAAGAGAAATGTCACCTATGGCGACACATGACTGCAGGAAATACAGTTACAAACATCTTAAATATATCAGCAGCTGAAAAGATGTAACATTAGAACCAGGCTGCCTCGGAGTTTAACAGCTGAAATAAAGTAGTAAACAGCAGCTGGTTTCAACATGCCTCGTCCCGTCTTACCCTCTGTGGCTGTACGAGAAGAGCCACTTGGCCTCTGGGTGTGCATACTTTCAGGTATTGACCCTGGGCAGCTAGTAGAAGGGCCTGGGGCATCATTGAGCTCTGAGGTAGAAGCATGATGGGAAGATGATGATGACGACGACCTGACTGTTTGAGGGTGAATGCCGCCGGAGGTTGTTGGCACAACTGACAGATCTGGGAGAGAGAAAAAAAAACACAGGAGATTCTGTCAAAACCTACTTTGTGGCTGGACCACGTGTGGTGAATGTGTGAATTAGAGAACTTAACTTAAACTGTAATATGCTAATTAACCTCCCTGATATTACTGCAGTGTATTTTATATTACGTATAATATCGACCAGCCTTTCATCTGTTTGCACATCCGTTCAGACGGATATTAAACAGACTTTGCAGAAGGGATCTGCAGGTGTAATATCTATTTAATGACTGGTTCAAGTAATTTGTACATTTGCGTTCACACATGAAAGCAGCTTTTTCTGGCATACAGGTGGAACAGCAGTTTGTTACCCAACGAAGATTGTACACTCTGTGCCACTATCTGAGCACAGGAGACGCAGGGACTGGTCTGCCTCTCACTCACAGGGCAGCACCAAGCCTCTTTTCCACTGGTTAAAAACACTACTAACTCCTGACATCTGGCTTTTGTCTGCAGTGGGAATGGAGACAATCCTCTTCCACTCTACATGATCATTTTTTATCAGCCCCTGCTACAATCAGCAGAGATGGAAACTTGACACATGGGTAAATGCGCCTATTTCTTCTTCTTCTCTATTTTGGCAGACTAGATGCAGGTTTCAGGACTTTGGTGCATAAATAGCCTTGAACATTTCTTCTTCAATCGTATTTTTCAGCAGGTGTTCAGTAAAACTATTCATGTCATACACAAACATGATACATTCATCCATTCAGGGATGTTAGCGCAGTCCGGCAAATAATATAAAAAAAAGGAGTCCGTAGGGAAAGAAGGATTAGTAACACGTGTTTGTGAGAGACACAGGAATCATTTCACCTGTCTGTATATCAAAAATAAGGAAATAAAAGAGCACACAAACAACAGTCAAATCTCGAATTACTGACACAAATGAGAATTAATGAATGATCAAAAAAATCTGCAAACATTTCACAATAAAGTCAAAACAGTCACTACCATTACCAGGGTCCGGGTTCTGAGTGTGTGTTTAGTTAAAAACATTATCCTCATATCAATGACATTTTATGATGTTATGCAATGTTAAGTTTCAGATTAATTCACAATAACACTTGATGACGTCATAAGAAAACAAGAGGTACCCGTTGTTAATTTGTAGATAAACATATATAATTCTCACATTTCTAAAATCCATCCAGACACTATTATCCTCATTTAGGCTGCAGCATGTGTGCCTGCAAAAACTAAGCAGCCAAGGACAAGAGCAGAGCTTATTAGCATTCTACTGTGTGAGCTCTCTCTGGTTTTCATATTCCCAAATTAATTACCCCCTCGTTCTTCTGACAAATGCAAATATTCTAATACTCAATGCTCCACAGTTTTTCTGTCCATCATGGCAGTGGGCTGATAAAGAGACTGACGTTAGACTTCAGTCACATAAACACCTAAGGTCACAATGCAGCCTGCTTTTACAGAAATTAACATACTTGTTTACTGTTGTAAGAAATGCAATGGATATGGTACTGCTTCAGGTTAATGGGGTTAATGGAATAGGAAAACATTTTTTTTTTCTATTTTACTTAATGATTTCATTAACTTTTAAATATCAAGACTAATATTCCTTTGATTAACAAACATCATTTCCACATCTGTACAACTATTTTGATTGCTCGGACTCTTGACAACTTTCTAATGAGAAATTGTATACAACATATTATTTGCCACATTTACTGTACATCTTAAATTATAGCTTCATAAGTCTTCCATAAAACTCTACTCTCATGTCCGGCTTAAAACAGAGATTTTTGTTTGGGCCTTATATAACACAATTTCTTATTTACATTTAAATCAGAGATTTATCCACCTTCAAGACACTACTCAAACCCACCTTTTCAGAACTGCTCTTAAGGTTGGATTTTGATGTGTATTTTATTTTATATTTGCTTTCCATATCATTTAGATCCTGTAAAATGTCATTCAGCAGTGTTAAAGCTGCTGTAAAAATTATTATTTTCAGATGCAGGTGCAATTGCTGTTCAATTAAATCAAAGGTGAAACATGATTCTAGTCGCTAAATTATAAGTTATATCTCCCTCTCTCGACACTAATTTCTCCAGTTTCATTGTTTAAATACATGGACCATAATTTACGTCTTGAAGATACTAATTAGAATCAGTTCACAGATGAATAGTTACTGGGATTTCATGAGTAGTTTGCTTTAAGAAAGCATCACAGAGTAATGGCACAGACTTTTTTCTGCAGCTGGGAGGAGACAGATTAAGTCAAACCTGAAGTAAAGACATGGTGACAATGTGGTTCGATGGAGGACTTTTCTCAGCTCATTCTTACCATCTTCATCGACAGTGAGATCCACCACCTCCCCAGCATTCTGGCGCAGTGGTTGGATAACAGTGGAGAGTCTGTGACGTCCTCGTGGCTCCTGGAGGCGATTCTGAGAGCAACTATTAGCCCAAATCCTGCCAAGACCTCCCACTGAGCGTGACCTGTAGATACATAGACATGGGGAAAAAAATCAATTACACCAAACCAGCAGGAAAATCTTAACAGCTCAACTGTGCAGCATTTGCTTTGCCAGAGCCAGACTCTTGTTTCCAGGACAGCGGCTGCTCAGAGACGTCAGCTGATGCAAAAGTATGTGTGGAAGAAAACATGGACAATTCTGATAAAAGCATTCAGATCTTCTTTCAGAAAATGTGTGTATTGTGGTTTTGACTACGGCCTCTTAAGTCTTTTTCAGACATGAAATCCGCAAGATGTCTGGTCAATAGGGTCTGGACTTTCTCTAGATATTTCCTTCACATATGAAGAAGGCAGCAGGAGATGGACCAAGTCAGATGCATTCACAACAGAAAAATATCCGGAACATGGTGGTGGCTGGGTAATGCAAGCAGGAGGCAGGACATGACATACAAATTATGCTTTATTTTGAAGTTGACACCTCCGGTGACGTCTTCTATGTGTAGGTCACCTCTTTTCTCCTGATATTTATGTATTCTTGTTTGTTTTTTTTAAATTCTGTTTTACGTGGCCACTCGCTTACTAGACATTTTTCATAACAGTACTTTAAGTGAATAGACATATCCAAGCTGAAATGTAATTCCTGCTTAGTTGTTCTATGACATATATTTAGGATAAACATTTTCTAATACAAGTTTATAAATGTAACTTGTTTTCTCTTGTGTCACAACTGATCATGTAACAAAACAGTGTTTACAGTCTGTGTATTAAACGCTGTCAGCTGTATCCATGACCACCCCAACACTCCCTTAGAAACCTTACTATTCATTCACATGTTTTCCTTTTCCTCCTCACTTCTAAGTCAAATTCTCTGCACCGCTCTCGCTGTGGCATCTGCCCTTCCTTTTTTTCCTACCTCCTTTTAATTTAGTCTCTCAAAGGCTTCTGTTGCTGTAGCCCCTTGTTCTCTGAGACTGGAGTGAGAGACCAGGGAATAGTAGTATTTCCCCACAGTGCCGTAAAGCCAGGTGATCACAGGGAGGAGGGATGAGCCTTAGGGACAACTGATAAGAGACTGAATGGGAGTGCCGTAAACCTGGACACCATGGAGATGTGTTACTCAGGGAATTCACTGCTTCTCCCTGGGTGATTTTTTACAAATACAAAGGAGCAAAGGGAAAAGGCTGTAGATGTGAGTGCCAACAGCAAGGCTGTATTAACCACAGAGCTGTTTGTGTCAAGTATATTAAAAACAGGCTCACTGATTCTTATAGATGAAATCATGGATACAAACAAAATTACCTTTTTGTGATGATGAGAGTTGTTTTTTCTGTCTTTGGCTGCATGAATTTCCCACAGACCAAATTCAGACAAATAGCGTGGATTAGGAAAATAAAACTGGCTTCATATCAATGTAATGTTTATGTGATATAATGTATTTGTCTTTGTGTTAGCCTTGTGACAGTTTAACATGATGCGCCTACATATAAATACTGTGATAGGCTGCACACAACTGTGAGGAATACACGGAACAATTATTCTGAAAATACTTCTGTTTGGCTATTCTACCTTTATGATATGAGCTCTTAACTAGTAAATAACTCGTGACTAGTGTGTAGTTAAAAGTGTTTCATTCACTCAAAACAAATAACAAATATGTTGCTACAAATCAAGATAATACTGAGAGGTATGATCCTATGAGAGTGTCCTATAAGACACTGCACAACTGTGAAAATGGAATTAAGGAAGTTGCATCTGTGAATTCACAAATGGGAAATCTACAAAGGCAGACACACACACACAAACATTTGTGACTGTACAGGAAACACACTTGGATGAGGGTGGTATGAAGAGGGGGGCGTGTGGTGGTTGTTGTGGGGTCTAATTGGCCAGGCTCCACAGCTCTGGTTTGATCCCAGGGAGCCGGACTACTCACTAGGGAGGAGTGTCTAATTAGGTAGACCTGGGATTATTTTGTAAATATCTGTTTACCACCATGACCCCCTGAGTGTGGGGGGGCAACCAAGAGGAAAACAGTACATTATAAACATGAAAGCTATGGGAATGGGTGGTTTGGCAAAGGACAGGTTTTCACAAACCGATGTGATGTGATCCACATACCCCGGGGATCTGAGCAGGGCTGAGCACTGCGATAATGTGGAGTGAACTGCTGGGGCCGATGCTACTGACAACCAAGGCTGTGAGGTTGGGAGTTAAAGAGGAGGAGATCAAGCAGGTGAAGAATAGCACAATGCAAGTGGTAACCAAAACCCGTAAATAAGCATTGAGTTGGACTTTACAATTAATGATACCATGATGTCACTTTCTAACTCTCAGCACTGAATATCTGTCACTGAGGACTGATCTGACACGAGAGGGGTCTCCACGACATTAGGCAGGTAGTTTTAATGTTGTGGCTGATCGGAGCAAACGTTTTGAGGTTTCAAGAATGAAAATGTGGCAACAAAATATATTTGGGCAAAATATATTTTAAGAGAGTTGCAACATTTGTTTAATCTCCAACTTGAATGGAATCGTTTTTTATTTTAAATTGACAGAGTACACTTGTGAATCAGTCATGGATCCAGAATTACGTTAATACCTGATTGTTTTAAGCCAAACCCAGGCATAACATTACCATGTTATACATGATCACTGGAGTGACAGCTGATGGCAGAGTGTTAAAAGAAGGTCTTACAACATACAAAACGTTTTGTGGTCCCACGACTGTTTGTGTCCGAGCTGAGCTGCAGAATCAGGGCAGAGAGTGATCATGGCCTTTTTAAATTGATCCATGTCAGCTACAGAATCCTTGTTTATTGTAACTGACTGAGCTCTGGGTAGAGCAACTGCCAAACACGCCCCACAGTGTTCTGTTAAAGCACTGGAATGTTCTACTAATGCACTGCTTTACAAGTGAGCAGAGTGTGGAGTGGCATGAAAAAATAAATAACACCCTGCAGTTCAAATTAAAGATAGAATGGCTCTGAGCAATGTGAGAGGAGCAGGTTTGAAATGATGGTTTTACCAAGATTTCAGTAACTTTTTGCAGCATGTCCCTAAACTGCTGCTGTTTGAATTCCAACATTTTGTAGGAATGAAGAGAGGCTTTTTAAAATCCTTTCCAAGCCTTTGAGCCACAACTTCACCAGACATGCCACTCTCGTATTCACAGATATTATGATAAATACTAATATTTATGAGTTTTACTGAAGTGAGTTTTACTGAATCAAAGAAGGCCAATCTGTGCAATGTAAAGCAAGCTTATACAAGAGAATACAAATACCCCACTGAACATGGTATTTGCAAATAGTCAAAGCGTAATGGATGGGATCAGAGGCAGCATACCAACCAACTACCAAGTAAATGAAAAATACTTTTGAAAAAACTATGATAAAAAAGTCATGACACAGTATGTATGTGTGTTTTGTGTGTGTGCAAATGTATAGTGCCTATGTTGACATAAACTGCACACAAACACACATTCACCAATTGGAGCACCGACAGTGTAAACAAAGATTTCATTGCTCATTCTGTTGGCCTCTGATTCTCCGCCCTCCGCTCCACTGCTGCCCATCCCCCCAGTTAGTGAGGCTCATCTCTACATTCTCTAGCGAGCCAGGACATCTTTGGAAGTCAGGAAAACAGGCAGATTAGACAGGAGGCTATCGCATTCCTTAGTGGAATCGTTTCCGGGGAACTATTTTCTAATATTACTGATACATTAAAATAAAGTGCACAAAGAGGGAAAGGTACTGGAAAGGCAGAGGCTTGTAAATTTAACTGTTTATTCACCTACAACAGGAATTGGGGGGGGGGGGGGGGGGGGGTTCTATGACAGGAAGTCATATCATGAAAATTAGGAAAAAAGATTTTCACTGGGTAGAGGAAAGTGGAGTTAACTTAAGTAGTGGTGGGGGGAAATATCTTTTGTAAATGTATTGCTCTCAGACTGTATTTATATGTATGTATTTATATGTACAGTATGCCTTGAGATTTAGCAGTTCCCCTGAAAGTGTTATGTTTCAAGTCGTAGATCATCCACTGAGAAAACCTTAATCTCCTCCCTCATATAACCAGTTACAGATGAATGATATGTGGCATTAAATACATCATATGGTTTGACTGTTCCAGTGTAGAATGGGTGTTAATTGTCATTACACTGCACAAAATAGTTTATTTTCTAGAAATCGAATAACATTGTGCATATTTAATTTTGTTTTGTAATAATATTAATATTATATCAATATTGCAACATAGGTACATTTTCAACATTTTCATAAATCTTTCAAGAATTAATGCACTGGTTTTTGAGCTTTAACATTTCTACAATAAGAACTGGACAATGACGTGTAGAATTGTTTGGCCCTGCTGGAGAATGGTGATCTACTGAGCTCTATTCAAGTTACCTAATGTATTTCATTTCCTGGGACACTTCTCTGATGTCAAACACCAGATCAAATCAAATTTTAGCAACATATGGTTTTAATATGCGAGTTGCCTGCGAAACAATGTCCCTTTCACGTGCTCAAAGTGACTTGCCATGTCCACTCAAGCCATCCATCTGGGAGAAAACCAATTATGAACATTCAGTCCGACAGGCGGAATGTTTTGGGGTAATGTCGACTGATTTGCTTATGATGTTGTGTGAGTGAAACATCGTGATGAGGAGGGTGTCACAGGTTTGCCAAGGTCTAACACTAATAATCGTCAGCAAACATAATTCACATTAAGCAGTGCAAAGCTGTCACCAGGGTAAAATAACAAACATGGTTGTGATGTTCCGTCAAATAAGCTGTAAATGATTATCTCGATGAAGGGCCTAGATTAAACTTGTCTGTTGTGTGCTCTCTGCTGCTCTCAGTTCTTGTCAAAGACAGTTTGTGACTAAAGAACAACCACTCTGTAACACAACTGTACAACCACAAGCAAACTGAGGGGTTTTTCAGTGAGACGTCTCAGCATTTTCATCATGTCACTGACAGCATTACTATACACAAGACCGAACTTTCATTCATATTATATAATCAATTAAGTCAACAAACTATATATTTGTAACCATAATTTAAGGATTTGTAAGAAAAAGCTCAAAGCTGGGCTAAGTATCATCATGACTATCAACCATCGGCAAAGGATGAGGGCGTCGTCCTTCTGCCCGACCCTGATGTGTGATGATTCTAGAAGGAGTTAAATAACAGGAGCGTTGCACACATTGCTTCAGAGGGATGTAGTTTAACTATTCTTACAGCTCTACTATGCCCGGGCTGTCTGGGCAAAGTCAGCAGGGCTATGGAATTCATGAGTAAATCCTAAAGCAAATCCAAAGGAGCACTATAACACACCCCACCCTGTGCTTTTTCATCTAAAGAGCTATACCAAAGTCCTTAAAGGCAAGTCCTGCCACTTGGCATCCATCTTGAGAACGCCCCAAACGGTTTCCTAACAAAAGCTGCATCCTAACTAAATGAATGGGTAGAGAGTGACAACTGCAATGTCACTGGCACGAAAAAACTGTATACAATCCCCCATCAAATCAGATTTTAAAATTTGGCTACATAAAAATGTTTTTCCTCCTCAGGTTATACTTCTCCATGCAACAACATGATCTAAATAGAATGTAAATATAAAGTATCTACATATAAAGTCCCTTTCTAGGCTAAATAAAACGATTTGTACAATTTAGATGATTACACACAAGTAAAAACAATTGATTATCTTATATATAATTTCTAGCAATTAGAAAGCTGCATTGACTAAATTTCCTACTGGTGTCATTAAGTGGCCAGTGGCCACACTCTAGCTTATGTTTTAATAAGATTAAGGCATCACATAATCTTAAACATTATCCAGCTGGCCAATAATATATAGAGAGTAATGATTGAAGTGGCAGAACATTATCTATCATCATTGCCTATCCTGTATATAAAAGGTCTGAGAACAAAAAGCATGAACAATCTCCCACTCTTATGATATTTTACTTTTTAGAAATAACACTGCGCATCACAAATAATTGTCCGCAGATAGTTTTACTTCATATAGTAAATATCATTTGTCAGGTCCATATAAACCTTGTGTTCTCTCTTGCACCATTATCCACTTCTCCATTGTTTGTTCCAAACACTCATCGGGTTGCCTGAATATTGCTGCACACACTGCTTCCGTTAGTTGCTTGCTCATGGGTGCAATCAAAAGTGTGACAGGCTCACAAGGATGCCCAACCCATATCACCAACTCTAACTTCTGCATTTCACAAACAGTAGGCAGGTCGGTCCTGTCAACGCTAAGCTGTAGGTACAGTGCTGTGTGAGTGTTACTCTGAGATATCTGCACCAAAAGTTACTGTTTAATTTCAAGTTACCGTTTCATAAAGGTAAAAGACACAAGACTACTCCGACATATAAATAGCATTACCTATGCAGAAGACAGAAAGGGGGTTCTATTTGTTTGAGGAGTCCTGCAAAGATCCTGATGAGAAGCTTTTCCTCAGCCCCAGGCTTCTACAGACCTGACTACTCGTGAGTGAAAAATGATCCGACAAGCAATGACATATTTCAGATGATTTTCTATCCGGCTCAAGTTTGATTTATAGCCCTGCAAATGAACACCTCTGTCATCAGTCTACTGTTCAGTTTTAGTTTTACTGGCACCTAAAGTTTATAAAAGCTATGGATGCCACAGCATGGAAACTTTCCCAACGGGTAATAAACTCATAACAAAACAGAGGTTACCAATTACACCTGACAATTTACAAGCTCAATATCTGTCGAGTGCTTACTTCTGATCTTTAACTTTAGATTCTTGAATGTGTTTGTATATTGGAAGTGTTACAACCAAGTGCTGCCACCTTTCTCACAAAAGTTTCGCCCCCTCAATGTCATCAGGTTCCATTTTGGCATCAGATGCGTTGGATTTTCTCTTTGACACCCAATGCTCGGCCTCATCCGTCACTTCTTTGCTCATCACATAGTGAGACTCAGCTACTCTGCTCTTCTCTGCATTGAACTGACACGTTCAGTAATTGCAGTGAACAACTAAGTACTAATCAGCATTTTACAAAGTTAGGTTTTTTTTTGTTGATAAACATGGGAGCTACCGCTGACATGCAAAAATTAAACGAGACTTTTATGTCATTAAAAACATTTTCAGAATAAAGATCAGGATTTTAGCTGGGCAGCGTACACACGTGGTTGTAAAGAGAACTTTAAAAACATGCTCAAACGTACATGGAGTAGATAAGGAGCTGAACCTTTTTGTTTTTTTCACACCAAAGAGAATAAATATCAAATATTTGTATCCACTGTATCTGAGCTACAGCAGACATCCATTACCATCAATCACATAATGCAAAGTGTGGCTGAAAGAGCTGAGGTGCTTACCTGAAACCATCCCCGACGGTGACTATCTCCACCTCGCTGTCTGTTGACGTGACGTTGATCTCCTCATTTGCAGGGACAGCGGGGGCTGGAGCTGGAGTCGCCTCAATCACCACCACATCCTCATCTAAAGCACCTGAATAAATGGGTGGAAGTTATTATATAGGTCTGTTATACACATCATGATCTCACAAGTATACTACTCAAAGAACAAAACATACTGGAAATGAGTTTATGGCTATTTGTCATTTCGTTTTAATGCTTTGCTCTGTCTGAAATTAAAATTGGGTAAATAGTTTGATAAGAAAAAGAAACACATAAACATGCCTTCCTGTGTTTTGAGTGCAACAACATCATAAGGCTATCGAGATGTACTTCTATTCTGTAGCATCACCAAAACAAACTGTGTCCTTCATCTGTGCCAAAGTCATTCTGCAGCAACAACAACCCCAAACATACAACTTGAGTCATCAAGAACTATCTTCACACCCAGCCCCCCGCAGAGCCCTGATCATGACATCATGGGATACATGAAGAGACATTTGCAGAGAAAGTCTCCCTCTACAGAGGAACTGTGACAAGTGCTTCAATCAGCTACCTGCAATATTCATTGAAAACTCTGCACAAGCGTTTTAAAGACTAGGTGCATTATTTTCGAAAGGATCCTTACTTTACTTGTAGTGCCTGAACCATCTGCACAGTAATCTATCCGTGTTGAACTGACCAACAATGGATAGGCCTGTATATACTTCCCCTCCTGCATGTGTGTTATTGCCGTCCACCTCGTAAACAAGGGACCTAGTCCATCACACGAGTAAGTCATAGCAAACTTATTTGAGGCAAATGCATCACTCTCCTCAGCCTTCTCAGTGGAGACCGTGCCAGAGCCATGGGAGAGAAATGAGGGCAACTACTCCCTGACTATATCTGAACACACAACTTAATCTACCGGATTATTTTAGGGTGAGGCCCAGGCATTTATCTATCATTAGTTCCCACCAGTGATGAATATGCAGCATATAGTCACAGACAATGAACATTTGTTACTTGTGCGACAGTCTTGAGCATGTTTCCAATGTTTCCAAGTCACATTTTCTCAGTGTTAGTCAGTGTTGCTGACTCATGCATCTGATATATGACTCAATTTTACAAATGCACTCCCTCATTCTCATGCCTAACATGTAAATACCAAGCCAAACGTTGATGGCAAATGTGAACTATACCATTGTCAACCTGCAATCAAGACATATTAACCTATAAGATCTAACACCTTTTTCATATTTGTTAATTGCTAACACTATGATGACAGTGAGCACAACCTGACCATATTCAATCATTTTTTTGTTTCACTTCATCTAGAATTCAGCTCATTTAGTCTGGTCTGTGAAAGCTTGTATGACTTGCAGCATTTATTTGTGTTGTAGGTTTTTTGTTTAGTTTTGTGAGTTAAGTTTTATGCTTCAGTACAGTACAGATTGTGTTTTTGTGCACATCGCTACATGTCTCATGCGAGTAAAGTCCACAAATCCCCACAGTGATTTCTATTCCAATGTCTCCTGAGAACTGCTGCTTAGCACCCTCTGCAAGTCGCGCTGCCTGGCACTCGTGTGGTCTTCATGTGGTTACACAAACAACAACACCTTTCAAGTTGGTAGAGAAGTGTAACAAATATGTGTAGAGTTGGCCAGGTAAACAACCTCTGCTGCTATTTCCTAACGCAATTTTAATAACATAAGACAGGACAAATATAAATGCCCTCTCAAAGCCCACATGGGTAGCAACTTGATCAGATGATAGTAAGAGGATTCAATATCCTCTGTAGAGTGTAGGTTAGAGGTAAGACTAACCTGTTTCCTGACTATATCACACACCCACTCTAACTCTGGAGTGGGTGTGTGATGAAGGCAGGTTTCATCACTTTCTTTTCTGCTGTAAACACATGCCTTGCTTTCCCTGTGAGACCGGCTGTTTCTATGCAAAGGCTAACACTCAACAGCGACTGAGTTTTCTCCCACTTGCCTCCCACCATAGAGGCATAACAACTAACTTCCCATTCTCCCTCAGGGCCACAGCAAAAGAAATATTGCTGAGGCTAAACGGCTACATAAGGAACACAACGAGACACAGTAAAGGTGGGCCTTTTTCACAGGATACATTGAGTACATTTTGGATAAGGCAGTAGAAGGTGCCCTTCATGTGCATAGTGGGCCGAGCTACTTCGCTGAGAGAAGAAAGTGATGTTTTCGATTTAGGAGCGACATAAAACTGTTGCTTCAAGTACAGAGGGCAGCACTTCTCATTACGTGCTGCCAGGTGAGGGGTCTTGAGAGGCACAGGGGAGTAGATATTCCTTTATCAGTGGTGCAGAAGCAACACAGACCATATTGTCACGCAAGCTGCTACATTTAGCAGGTTTATGAAAAGAGACAAAGCCTAATAAAAGGTTTATAACTATCACCAAAATATTTGTAACTACTCCTACACATTGGGCAGATTGGAGCCATTTGTGAGAATATTTTTCTAACCTGTCAAGTACTTTGCATAATCAGATTCTTACTGTCATGATGATTCTTTATTCAATAAAAAGAAAGTTGCATTTTTATTCTGAAGCTGACAGGAATTCTGTTTCTTGTGTCCAAACACCACCCAAGCCCTATGCAAATAATAAATGCTGCACTGAGTCTGTGTTACCCTGTCCCTGACACGCATGGTTATTGCATGTTTTCCCTGATGACAGACAAGTGCAGTTTAAAAGAAACCTGAGCCTAGCCAGCTTGACGAACT
Source organism: Pleuronectes platessa (assembly GCF_947347685.1). Lineage (NCBI taxonomy): Eukaryota > Metazoa > Chordata > Actinopteri > Pleuronectiformes > Pleuronectidae > Pleuronectes > Pleuronectes platessa. The sequence goes on from NC_070626.1 coordinate 19,391,095, forward strand.
GAATAGCGGAAATAAGAAAATGAGCATAGCTCTAGCCAACACAGTTATGGAGAGATTGGGTCTGACATACTCTAAGCTATATACAGTGCCTTGCATAAGTATTCACCCCCTTTGGACTTTTCTACATTTTGTCATGGTATAACCACAGATTAAAATTTATTTCATCGTGAGTTTATGTAATGGACCAACACAAAATAGTGCATCATTTGGAAGTGGGGGGAAATATTACATGGATTTCACAATTATTTACAAATAAAAATCTGAAAAGTGTTGAGTGCATATGTATTCACCCCCTTTACTGTGAAACCCCTAACAAAGATCTGGTGCGACCAATTGCATTCACAAGTCACATTTGCAAGTCAAATAATTAGTAAATAGGGTCCTCCTGTCTGCAATTTAATCTCAGTATAAATACACCTGTTCTGTGACGGACTCAGAGTTTGTTGGAGATCATTACTGAACAAACAGCATCATGAAGACCAAGGAGCTCACCAAACAGGTCAGGGATAAAGTTGTGGAGAAATATGAAGCAGGGTTAGGTTATAAAAAAATATCCAGAGCTTTGAACATCTCTCTGAGCACCATAAAATCCATCATAAGAAAATGGAAAGAATATGGCACAACCGCAAACCTACCAAGAGGAGGCCGTCCACCCAAACTGAAGAGTCGGACAAGGAGAAAATTAATCAGAGAAGCAACCAGGAGGCCCATGGTTACTCTGGAGGAGTTGCAGAGATCCACAGCTGAGGTGGGAGAATCTGTCCACAGGACAACTATTAGTCGTCTACTCCACAAATCTGGCCTTTATGGAAGAGTGGCAAGAAGAAAGCCATTGTTGAAAGGGATCCATAAAAAATCCCGTTTGGAGTTTGCCAGAAGCCATGTGGGAGACACAGTAAACATGTGGAAGAAGGTGCTCTGGTCAGATGAGACCAAAATTGAACTTTTTGGCCTCAATGCAAAACGCTATGTGTGGCGAGAACCCAACACTGCCCATCACCCTGAGCACACCATCCCAACAGTGAAACATGGTGGTGGTAGCATCATGCTGTGGGGATGCTTCTCTTCAGCAGGTACAGGGAAACTGGTCAGAATAGAGGGAAAGATGGATGGAGCCAAATACAGGGAAATCCTTGAAGAAAATCTGATGCAGTCTGCAAAAGACTTGAGACTGGGGCGGAGGTTCATCTTCCAGCAGGACAATGACCCTAAACATACAGCCAGAGCTACAAAGGAATGGTTTGGATTAAAGAATGTTAATGTCTTAAAATGGCCCAGTCAAAGCCCAGACCTCAATCCAATAGAGAATCTATGGCAAGACTTGAAGATTGCGGTTCACAGACGGTCTCCATCCAATCTGACTGAGCTTCATCTTTTTTGCCAAGAAGAATGGACAAACCTTTCCATCTCTAGATGTGCAAAGCTGGTAGAGACATACCCCAAAAGACTTGCAGCTGTAATTGCAGCGAAAGGGGGTTCTACCAAGTATTGACACAGGGGGGTGAATACTTATGCACCCAACAGATGTCAACTTTTTTGTTCTCATTATTGTTTGTGTCACAATAAAATGTATTTTGCACCTCCAAAGTACTATGCATGTTTTGTTGATCAAACGGGAAAAAGTTTATTTAAGTCTATTTGAATTCCAGTTAGTAACAGTACATAATGGGAAAAAGTCCAAGGGGGGTGAATACTTATGCAAGGCACTGTACGTATGAGCCATGACCAAGCTAGCTTGCTTCTGTTTCTTCTGAATGTTATTCTGCTCACACAACAATGACACTGTACTTCCCTGTTGGTTCACAATACTTTTAACCATATAACATAGCCTACTTAAACATACCCTGATGCCATAAATCAACATATGTTATATACAATGCAGAGATGACGATCTAAAACAAAGACACAACAGTACTAGGGTCAGGGTTTATAATTACCTGTGGCTACAGCAGCACTGTTGGCCTGGCTGCTGGTGCTGCTGACATCTACATACAGCTCATCTTCTGCTTCGGTAGACGAGGGGGAGGAGGAATCACTACTTAGCTCCTCGCTGGAACTACTGGTGCTATGGAGAAGAGCATACTTCCTACGTGCAATCACTTCACGTTTCTTCCTCTGCAGTAATAGTCGCTCCTTTTGCTTCTGAGTCCGCTGACCCCCTCCAGGAGTTGTTTTCACAAAGCGTTTCCTATGCAGAGGCCGTCGGCTGTTCATACACGGCCGCTTCAGCAGCACTGGCTCAGCCTCAGACCGCACCCACTTATGAGAGCGAGTCCCCCGAGTTCGACCCAGAACAGGACGCAAGCCGTGTCCAGTGGCTCCTCCTGTTGTAAGGGCAGGAACCTTGTTTTGGCCCCCTGTCGCTCCAGTATCCCCATCCTCCTCTGAACTGAGAGTGTCCGAGTCCCCAAATCGTAAGCTCGAGGAAGGGGAGGAAGCACAGTCACTAAAAGAGGAATCGTGATTATGTTCATCCTCGCTGGGGTGCTGTAAAAGTTCTACCCTCGGACGCTGAGGGGTCAGCGAGCTCTCACTGATGTGGCCCTCCTTCAGTGAGCAGTCTGACGGCCCTGCCTGTTGTCCTTTTCTTTTTCTTCGTCCAGGGAGGCTGCGCTCTGAGTCTCTGTGTGTTGTTGTGTCCCTCAGAGGCCGATGCCTGGACTCACACAAGGTTTCAAATTCACTGCCTGCCTTCCCAATCACCTCCATGTTGTTGGGGAAGCTTTTGGCTGCCTCCATTGGCTCTGGGTTAACCAGTGGCTCCTTCAGATGCTCCTGTCTGCTCGGGGCCTCAGATGGCACCTCACTCTTCATGGTGGCAGGTCTATCCTCACAAGGGGAAAAGGACAGATCATTATATTAGTGACAGAATTGAAAGTGTTTGTGTAATATCAAGATCAGTATCACATCACAAACCAAAACAGTGTTATCATCTAATAATACATTTTCTAAAAATAGCTGATGTTGGTTATCAATCATTGAATCCACATCTGAAAGGAATCATTAGGCAACTAAACTTTAATTACTTAATTAAAACATATGAATTGAACATGATGTCAAATCAATGAATAGATCAACTGTAGCTAAATAAACAAAACAAAATATTTTGTGATCTTCTCCTGAGGGTTTTACTGCCCAATCATCAACACACTGACCAAAAAACACGGAAATACACCTCTCACAACATTGTGTTATATGTGGAGAAACACTATGTTATAGTGTTTCTCCACATATAACACGGCTGTTGATACGGCTGTTGATAAAAGACAGAAAATAAACATGCATAGGCTGAGTTCTAAGTGAAGGCTGAGTCAATACTTCTGAGCTTTATTGTTTATTCCAGGAAATGTGTGAATCAGACTTGATAAAAACTGGATCATGTCAAAGGTAATATCAACAACTAAATCTCAAGTCATGGTTGTTTCATGACACGAGACATTTCTGTATTTGTGTGTAGCTCCTAAGAGAAAGAGACTCGTTTCCGCACATTGCAGTGGGACAATTTTAACATTGGGGTAATGTCTCCAAGAGCAACACCACATTCCAGCACTACCAAAAACGTTGGCAACTTCATAATAATGCAACAAAAAGTCGATATTATGATTTCATGGTTATCTTCAGAGGCCACATGGCTGAATACCCCCTCTGTCAACCAGAAGTGGTGTTAGCATTGAGAGGGGTTACAACACTTAGTACCTGCACTTCTATATTGGCAAGAGATAAATGGCCTGTATGTCTTGTGCTGTCAGTAATATTGAAGCTTTTAAAGTAGTGACTAAATGTAGGATTTTACTGATCACTGCTTTTAGGAAAACGGTGCGGTTGGTAAATGTACTCCTCAGTAATACCAATAACCTGCTGCTTTCCACGCACACTGTTATAATAGAAAGCTATTGTATATTTATACATTAAGAAATAAGGATTTAGATATATCATATATGAAAATGATTATAGTATAATACCAAAGATCTTTAAACAATATCAATGGTGTTCTATCAAGATTTATATGATTAATACTAATTAATTAAAGGATTCTAAAAAACATGAACACCAACACTGACCACCCATATCAGTTTGAACATCGCAATTGAGTATCCTAGCCAAGAAACACTCACAGAGCTCCTGTGGCTGCAAAGAGCAGATACGATTCAAAAGGATTCAAGAAGTTATCAAAATTGATGTGGATATCGCTGTTGCAGATATTTCTGTGAAATTTATCACACAGGGTGACATGTTTCCAGGAAAATGTCAGTGACTGCATGTTAGTGACAGATGGGTAAATGACACAAGAGCAGGCGTACACACTGAATGCAATTGGTGATAACACCCACATCAAGAAGCTGAATAAACTTCTTGATATGACGTAATCAGTCAAAACAAAATCACAGTACTATTACTTCAGCAAGTGATTTAAGAACATATTGTACCGACTCTATGTTGCAGTCTTGAAGAACAAGTAATGCAACACAGCAGAAGAAATTAAAACCGATGCTCTGTTAGTCTCATCCAAATAGTTTCCAAATAGAGTATACACAAATGAGGAAATGTTGGTGTCTTACTTCCTAACCCTGAAATGAAATATTTAAAGGTTAAATTTGTTATTTTATCTAAATCATAACCAAGATATTTTAACAAGATGTGTATTTCCGTGTTGGGGGCTCAGCTGTAAGACATATTTAGACTTAACAAAATATTGGACAAATCTACTTTCCGTTCCAGTAAAAATGTAACCGCATTTGTGGTAATGTTTGCTGCAGGTTAACTGTAAACTAGAGTGTTCATGATGTACCTATGTGATGCAGTGAGAACAAAATTCATTCATTCTTCCTTCATGGTTTATTTCAGAATAATGTGCTAGTTTTCACTTGACCTGAAGCTGTAACTTTATGTTAATGGGGCTGATGTCACTGATGTTGCCAGGGGATGTTTCTCTAAAGAATTTAGTGAATTCAGTGAAAAGACTGAATGCATTGAGCCTGCTATTGATAACACATGCAATAATGGTCTTTCTGTGTTTAAATACATGAGTATGAGAGTCCTTCAGATGCCACAGAGAGAGCTGCGCAATGACATGCATGAATCCAGGGGCCTCAGAGGACAGCCCTGAAGGAAGAAAAAACATCCCCGGGCATCAGGGCTGGATAATACAGATTTCTGAATAACGATGAAGAAGAAACAATGTGTGTGAGTCCAATAGAACCGGTGGGAGCAACCTGTAGAAGAGAATATATGGTGTACCAGAAATGGAGTAGAGCAATTCAAGATGTACGACTGAAGTGCTGAGCTGCTGCTAGCGATGCCCACTGAGCTTCCAGCCTGTGAGAACCCATCACCAGCCTCTCAGATGAAACAAACAAAACCCGCTACGTGTTTCTCTTGACAGCATCGAGCCTGGGACCGGTGCTGTGCATAGTTTTCTACAACGTTTAACAATCACAATAAGCCCAGCAGCAGCTGTCCGCCCGTCTGTGCCCCACAAACGCCGCTGATGTGACTGAGGCCATGGCTATTCACGTTGAGCGAGAAGCCATTAAAATGTGAAAAATCAAATGTTTTGAACTCGCGTTTCGATCGTGTCAATGAGGAGTGAAGGGGACGCGGAGTGGACCCAGTAGCCAGCTCGCCTGACACATACTCCAGACAGAAGACAACAAAGACAGCACGTACCTGGCTCCGAGTCCTTTTTTCAGAATCTGTCACCGTCCTTTTCCGAACATGGGAGGTTAAATCCTGTGGGGGGGGGGGCGATAATAATGACACACGTTGAAACCGGGCCAGTGATCCCAATGGTACGCCGAGCAGCAAGTCGACGGGCCCGTACAGAAGCCGCAGGAGTCCCGGGGAGGCAGCGGCAGAGAGTGAAACTGACAACAGCGTCCCGAGCTGAGCCGAGAGGCGACGGCAGCAGCAGCGGGCCCTGCTAGCTACGAGCTAAGCTAAGGCAGAGGCTAGCTCCACTTCACTCAGCAAGTACCCGATTATACTCAGCCATTTTGACTCGCGCGGCTGTTCTGTCACACCGTAAGAGCTGCTGCGACATCGCTACCATGTACGTTTTTGACAAAAGAGAAGAGTCTCACTATTAGCCCTCGACGAAGCTCCCATTCCTGCCTTGTTTACCCAGCAGGTCGTCGTTCTGCTGGATACGGCTCACGGCCACAGCTCTCGTCGTTACCCCGAGCGCCGTACGGGGGCGCCAACTCGCCGTCAGCCAGCAGCGACTTTACGACACTTTGCGACAGTTTGAGTTAATCCTGTTTTTTTTATGGAAATGTACAGATTCCACACAGAGCAGTCGCAGACTTTATATTCTCCTTGTTTCCAAAGACAATATAAATGTTGAAAAACAAACAAAGGGGATCCATACAGACCAGACTAAGAATGAGACTGAAACCAAACACACACATAGATTAAAATGAATGGGTCAGTGTTTAAACAGCATTTCATTGCTGGAGCTGATGTGTAGCCAATTTATCTGCTTTATATACAATACTGTATGTTTGTGGGGATTCTCAGTCATAAGAGAAATTAACTGGATCTCTGGGAAGCTGTAACAGTAAATTTTCATGGTTTACCAACGCAACATAAAACAAATAAATGATTAAAAAGCAAATCATCAGCTGATAAATTGTTTATGAAAACAATTTGCAATACTTAAAATTCAAATGATTAATAATAATAATTATAATCAAAGAGCCACAGCAAAGTATCAGATGAAATAGGCCGGAGAAATGACATTAAGAATCCTGGTATACAAACAGAAATAAGTATGTTAAAAATTATCATAGTCAAATGTTCAACATGCTTGACAGTATTTAACAATGAAAGTGAACAGACTGGAGAAATGTAAGAATATATACTTATAAATTTTATTTTTAATTGATTGAAATGTCAGTAAGTGCTAAATTGAGGGGTGTGGTACGTGTGGGTTTCAGGAATTACACTTGATTTGTGTCTCTGGAAGGTCTTCCATGTGACAGTTGGTCTTTCCAGTTTTGTCATTGGTCACATGGTAAGAAAAAGCTATGGCTTATAAGATTTACCGGAAAAAGATCTATAGAGCCATATTCTGTTTCCTCTGGGAGAAACAGGGACAACATTTCTCCCTCACAGGTTTACCTGAGGAAATTAACACAAGAAAATGGACCAAAATATGTTTAGCGCAGGAATAATAAATCCAAAGAAGGAATTTTACTTATTGTGAAGAACTGTAGTTTGAGACAGTAGACATAGTACCTGAGGTTGTTGTGACAAAACTAAGTTGGAAAAGCTAAATGTCTTTTGAGATCAAACAGCAACAGAAGAAACTGATTATCCATTTAAAGGTATGTGCAGGATTCATGTGGGTTAAAGAAAGGGGGGAACTCTGCTGACCACTCTGAGCAGGACATTTTCAGCTCTTGGATTATACTGAACATCACATATCACAAAACATGTACCTGTTCGTTTTAATAGCACATTGTCTGTTTACAATCATATTTGTATTCTTTTCTATTTTTTATTTTATTTTAATTCTTGCTTCTGTTGCATGTTAAAGGTGGCAACAACCCCCCCACTGGCTCAAGGTGAATCCTGTGGAAAATCTTCTGCTGTGTTGTCACATTAGCTCCTTCAGACTTTCTGCAAACTTTATAGAGTAGGGTCAGATGGAGAAAGTCATCAAAAGGTCTGGACACTCTCACTTGGACATTTTCATTTACACAGCCCCTCCGGACAAAGTGTGAAGGATCTACAGAGTTCAGTTCATGTTTGAAAGCAGCTTAAATAAGCAACTTAAATAAGCTCTGCTTCTTCTGCAAGGAACCCATATTGAAGGGCCCTCTCACGTGATCTTTGGATCCTTCAGGACGGAGCATATACTGTTGTGGGGGCAAGAGAGACAACGATTATTTTGAGCAACAGTGAAGGAACAATACAACAAATATAGAAGAGGAATTGGACACAGTATCCTGTACTTGAAATTGTTTTATTATTATTATTCTCAAGTGTACAATGTTTTGATCCTGTGGACCTTCATCTGGTAAACAGTGAGACGTAGGACATTCAGACAAATAGATAGGCTACACCTCTTTGAAAGCAGCCAATCAGAGGGAATAAACTATCAGGCTCTCAGACCCACTGTCTGTTTCCATTTCAATAATTAGTAAAGATTACACGCCACCAACAGTAAGGAAACTGCCTGCAATCAAGAAAGTAAAGTTAATATGAGTACAATAGCTCATCAGTATAAAATATTACTCTTCAGGTTAACATCTAAAAATGCCTCTAAATGGGTTCCCATTATACAAAGTACAAATCGGATAGCCTTAAGCAATGACTTGGTGAAATTAAAGATAATAATATAAGATAAGATAATCGTTAATGTAAGTCTCTTTGGATAAAAGCGTCAGCTAAATGAAATGTAATGTAATGCAATGTAAAAGAAAAAAACAAGGGATATCAAGTCAGGGCTGGATGAAGATAATGTACAAGCACCGACCAAATGGAGATACAAAACAAGGGATGATGTCAAACAAATCTACGTGATAACAAAAAAATCATACAGAAAGGCTTAAATGACAATTGACAGTAGAAAAAGTTGACATAATGAAAACTTTAAATCTACCCAGAGTATTGATGACCAACGTGCCAAAAGTGTGTGTATGTGTGTTTTGATGAATACTTTACGAAGGGTTGATCTTACACTAACTTTTCCCCTTCTTTGAAATGATTGAACAGTATTTATTTGAAGATTGCCTTGAAGTTTTGCTCCTGCATTATTTTATAGGTCATCGGTTTGTTTACATGTTGACAGTCACTGGCTCCTCCACAACAGTAGGTGGCGTCTAATGACAACGAACGAAAACAACGAAGAAGAAGAAGACCGGCCAAAATGGTCTACGCACGCGCGGTCAACCCAGTAATCTCGAGGTAAAATGGCGTCGGGGGCCATTTCCACGGATTCGAAGAAATTAACCGAATTAAGAGTTGTCGACCTTAAATCCGAGCTGAAGCGAAGGAGTTTGGACACCACCGGCGTGAAGAGCGTTCTCCTAGCGCGGCTGAAACAGGTGAGTGAAAAACGAGCCTGTTTGGTAGTCGAGTGGTTGCGATGCAGAGATGCTAAAGCTAGCTACATCCGTGACAGGTTTGCTGCTGGCTCGATAGACGAGACCGCTGACCCAGTTTAGCTTTGCACAATTCAACTTAAAGACCACACCTGGTAAACAGACGTATTAATATCTCTCGACCTAGAAACGCTTGTGAGCTGCTGGGGTTCGAATTAGCACCGGAACCATGAAACCAACGTATTCCTCCTTAACGTTAGCATCGACAACGATAGGCCTCGTGACGACATGAGTAATCTGAATTTTAAGAAAACACATCAAAGCCTCACATTGTTAAATAAGACATTGTGCATTTCCCAAAGTCGAGGTGACGGGATTGAGCTCAGCTTGTTGCGTCGAGCTAGAGCGTTCGCACAAGCCTTTTAACTGTGGTTTGAAAATGAAGAAATGTGCGCAGGGTCTGTTTGTTTTCCCACCGGCTGGTTACTGTGAACTCACCCGTTAGGAGGCACGGGTCCAGGTGTCAGACGGTTATCCTTGTATTTACTCGATGTTCATAAAAACATTACAACACAGATGAATCGATCGTTGTGCGTTTCAAGCAGCATACTTTGTAAATAACCTTACAATTCATAACATAGAACCAGTTGCTTTCAAACGCTTACCAACTAGAATTTTGGGTTTTAGACAGAATATTTTAAATTATGAATTATCATCCGATTATCTTCTTTTACATCATTAAGGTGTTATTGTTATGTGAGTAAATAAGGGAACGTGCTTTCTGCAAATATCCAGACTGAATGTGTCAGTCGTCCATCTAACAATCGAGACATATATCTGACATAGAAATTCATTAAATTCCACAATTGAAAAGCTGGAACTGGCAAATATTTAGCATTTCTGCTTACTAATGATGTTTGTTTTATATTTTATAACGTTTAATTGATTTTGATCAGTTAAAAGCTGTAGCTGTCTTTGGTCTTATAACAAACATTTTTAACAGATTATGTTGCCAGTTTGAATTACATGTTTTTTTTAAAATGTTTTAAGGCTGTCGAGGATGAAGGTGGTGACCCCGAAAAGATGCAGCTTTCAGGTGATGCGTTACCTCGGAAAGTTGGGAAAGCTAAAGGTAATTTTTCCCTTGTCTTCACTGATGAGACAGGGTGGTGAAGCAAGTCTGTTATTTCATCCATGTTCATCTTTCTTTCTTTATTTCAACTTTCAGTGAAAAAAACGGATTCGGACGCCGACACCACCTTGGAGGAAGATGTCCTTTACAAGGTGACTGGCACCGGATTCTGTTTTAAATGTTTCCCACATGACTGCTGATTTTTGTGTTTATCCACCGTGGTCCTGATACAAATACAATCATTTCTAATAGCGTACATCTTGGGTAATTTTTTAGGAAGTTGTTTTAAGAGTTAGCAAAGAATTGTTTTGTTTGCCTGATAACCAAAATGAAAGGTGCTTGAATTGATATTTGGGGAGTTTTCACACTTGGTCCCTTTCCGCCCTCCAAACGAACTCAGAGAAATGAGTCAGCATTCTTTGCGCATATTTGAACACTCCAAAAGAACTGAGTACGATTCAGCTCACTTAAACTCTGCATTTTGGTTCACTTAGCTTTTGCATTGTGAACACAAAGCAGTCCTGGTTTGCTTTGAGTTTTGCCATTGTATCGAAGTCATCTGTGCATCTAGGCAGTGACAGAACAACATCACTTCAAGTTTTCTGCAACATTCATTTCGTAGAAGTGTCCCACGCCTGCATTATAATTATTATCATCATTGCTAACGGCATCAGGACAGAAGCACATTATAGGTCCAGTCGCCTTTTACCGCATCAGTCTCCTGTGTCCTTCCTCCTCACTCCCCCACTGACCTGCACTCACTTTACACTTAAACACCGTCACTGATCATTAGTTATCATGACACGTACAGTATTTGAAGTTTACTTTGTGTTTGTTTGATTCACTCTTGAGTTTGAGACATTATAATCCAAAGCAGTAAAGATCTGTGTTACTGTGAACTAGGTAATGTGTGAACACAGAGAGAACTGAAGCCCCCCTCTGAGCAAAAGTGGACCAGATGGAGAACTGAGTCCCTTTTTTATGTTGGTCCACTTTAAGAGAATTGAGTTCGGCTCATATATGTGAAAACACCCTTAGAGCCCCTGGCTTTATTCCAAAGTTTGGGTGGCAACGTAAACATCTGTTCATTACATCAAGGGTTGCAGTGGTTTCCAGGAAGTGTGAGGGGAAGCGTTAAATATACTAAACTGAGTTTAATTTGCTTAGAAATAGTTTACAAATTGTCACAATTGCTATACAGAATGTTTTTCTTTCCCATTTCACACTAAATAACTGAAATTTGTCAGAATTCTCTGTAAAAGGATGGAATAATTTTTATCTACACCTTGCGGCTGTGGGATTGTGTCGGGGAGTCATAAAGAAGCATATACTCATCTAGAGGGAATATTACTATTACTAATATTACTAATGCAATGACAAATACTTAGCAACTACTTTACTGAACAACTTTCCTTGCTTGAAATAGTTCCTTGGGCTTACATATGTGTTCTGTTTTTTCCCCATAGGAAACTGAAGAGTATGAATCCGAGAAGGGTATGTATTCAGGCAGTCTTAATGCCCAAAGTTAATAAGTATTAAGTCTCTTTCTTTGCACCTAACATCTTATGATGAGATTATTTTGTGCTTCTGCTAGCTGCTGTGGTAGGTCACAATATGCTAAAAGGAGCCATATAGACAAGCTTGATGAAGACAGACTCCAGTTTTTTTGGTCATTGGTACATGTATGAGGTATCAAATGCGGGTTGCCTTGACTGAATTGAGCAAAATGTTTCAAGTTAAAGAACTGCTTCGGTGGATTTCCATGCCCTCTGGCACCCAGCGTCCTACACTCCCCATGGAGACAACGAGGGAAGGTTCACCAACAAACGGACATGTTATTACAAACAATGAATTTGAAGAGTCATCATTGGGGGACAGAGCAGTGACAAGTGCACGGGATACTTCACCCCCTTTACCAAAGGAATCTGGCAGCTTGTTGCATGTCTTGCCAGGTGAGACAGCCTGTGAGTGAGGCTCGTATTTGGGTAAATCAAGGACAGCTACACTCCTCAAAACAAGTCTGAAGCCTTGTGTCATGAGATTCCTTAAAGACCAAGAGACGTCATTCATCAGTCAACATCCATCTGACATACAGCATCGCCTAGGACTGCAAACAACAGACTGTTATAACCAAAGGGACACAAACATTTTGATTACAGTTGGGTACATTTTACAGGACACATCCCAGCAGATGGTTCAGCCTCAGACTGAAATCTGCTGATCAAACCACAACGTCATTCATTATTGACGGGATGTTAGACGATGTCTGAGATTGCCTAAAAATCAGATGACTTTCCACGGGACCGATGCCATGCATTTTGTGCAATGCACAAAACTGAGGGATGAACTGATGTCTTTTCCTCCTTATATGTACTTTGCCCAAGATTCCCACCTGGAGAACTATTAATCATCATGGGGAAACATCCGGACTTGCATCTTCAGTATGAATTGAAAGTGAACCAGCTCACGACAAGTCAAGAAATGAAGACCACCGAATCGTCCACATTTTCAGTGAAGATTGTGTGTTTAGTGTCTTCCTATGGTGTCTACGCCCTTGATGACCATTAACACTAAATGTGTTTTCTATTCTACTTTTTAGGTGAATGAATATGCGACATGAATTTTAAAAGTTGTTTTGCCATGTTTATCCTATTAACTCCCTCAGATGTAACAGATACAGATGATGGTACTCACGAAAATGCTAAGCCTGCACCGAGGGAGGACAGCCTCACTCAGTCTGAGGCTGAACCAGAGCCTGAAGCTGTGCCGGCTGAGGCTGAGGCTGATTCAGAGCCTGAGCAAGAGGTGGACGCGGAGACTGAGCCAGAGGTAGACGCGGAGACTGAGCCAGAGGTAGACGCGGAGACTGAGCCAGAGGTCGATGCTGATGCTGACCCCGACGAGGATGACGATGCTGACCCGGACATGGAGGACGATGCTGAGCCAGAGGTGGAGCTCGAACTGGCTCGGATGGATGCCGACGCCGAAGCCCTGAATTCCTCTAAAGATGTAGAGGACGATCACCTATCCGTCTCAATCCCAAATGAAGATGCCATCACCCTAGATGTTGATGGTGACGATCTCCTGGAAACAGGTAAACATGTGAAACTTCCAGATGCCGAGAAGGGCACAGATGAGCCAGATACCTCTGCTGATACGGGCCCAGATGATGACATGAAGGATCAAGAGACAGAGGGCCACAGAGATGGTAAGAAAGACGATGGATCCAGGTGTGAGCCCACGAAGAAAGACAGAGAGTCCTCGAAGAAAGCTGACACGGGAGATAAAGAAAAAGACTCTGGGAAGAAAGGCCCCTCCACTACTGGGGCATCAGGTCAAGCAAAGAGGTTTGTCTTTCTATGTCAGTTCTTTGATACTACTACCAAGTCCAGCTCACTAAGAACGCACCATTGTGGGTAGCCTCAAGATTTTTTTCGCATAAGGGAAAAGTTCACTGATGTACCTAATCCTGCCATTTACTACTTTGATGTATTTTTGTGAAGTTGGTTAAATTCTACATAACCAGGAGATGAAAAAAACACCTTATTTTGTTACTTTGACGTTTCCAGAAGTTTTAAAGCCCCTTCCAGTTTCCACACAAGGCATTGTAAACGAGCATTAGTCCCCAAGATGACAGTTTTTTCTTTTTCTTTTTGGCCAAAACATTCACTGAAGTTGAACAAAGCTCCGAAGATTTCATTGGTCCAGGGAATAAATTGGGTGACACCCTGACCCATCTCACCTCTGGAAAAGCAATGAAGCCTTTGAGTCATTGATTCAGATCCACTCTTTGCCTACAGGAATTTTTTTTCTGAAAAGTACTAAATGTGTTGCAGTTTCTTTTCCAACAAGACGTACGTCTCTCACTTTACAACTTGGTTTTATTTAGCTGCGCTCATTTTCATCTGTTTGTTGTTGCAACATTTGCTCCATAGCTCTTCAAGAGACCGAGATGGAAAAGATGACAAGGGTAAGATATTGTCCTAACCTTCAAAATAAACCCAGGAAATATCTTTTGACCAGTTGATATAATATCTTGTGTGTTCTGGCAAACCTCTTAATCAGGAGTCGTTAGCAGCAACGGTTCGTCTCGTAACATCTGGGTGAGCGGCCTCTCCTCGAACACCAAAGCAGCTGATCTAAAAAATCTGTTCGGCAAATATGGGAAGGTAAATAACGTTGAGTTAGTTGTTGCTTATTTGGAATACGTCAGAAATGATCTGTCATAAAAAAAAGTTGAACACATTTTGCTGCCAACAGGTTCTCAGCGCCAAGGTGGTGACAAACGCTCGCAGTCCTGGTTCAAAATGCTATGGCCTGGTGACGATGTCGTCCAGTACAGAGGTGACGCGTTGCGTCTCCCACCTTGACTGCACGGAGCTCCATGGACAGCAGATATATGTGGAGAGGGTAAGTTAGTAATCAGATAAATGGTTTCTGAGCAGAACTTGACTGATCCAATGCTATCCTTTTATTGATTGAATACTTTGGGGCATGCAGCCTTTATTTAATATTCTGCTGTCGTTTTTCAGGCCAAAAATGATCCGTTCAAAAAAGAGCCTTCAAAGAAAGAAGCAGAGGACAAAGCAAGTTCCATCAAAACAAGTGACAAGCGCAGTTCCACAGGGATGAAATGGACGAACAAGTGAGTGACATAATAAGTTGAACAGTTATTCCTTTTACGTGAGGTCAACAAGATATTAAATGTGCTTTCAATCCAACAGAGCACAGCCACCTTACAAGAAGGAAGACAAAAAATCTGATAAACTGTCAGAAAAGGACAAAGATTTATCCAAGAAACAGGAAACGAAAAGTGGAAAATCTGACTCGGTTTCCTCCAACTCGGGACCAGATTCTCTGAAGAAAGACGACAGAAAGCATGGCCGTATGTCTTATTCCTCTTTCCAGCACCGATTTCAAGAATTCAGTTAATTCCTTGGCCTTTTGTTGTAAATAATCATTTTCTCTTTCTAGGGACAAAGAGCCCATGCAGGGTGATGGCAGTAGATTATAACAGAGGAGATCCCAATTTTGGCAGAATGAGACCTTTCAGAAGAGGAAGGTATTTTGAGAGGGTAAGAACTTTTATTTATAATATTATATTTTATATAAATATTTGATATACTCTGAGCTTAAATCAGTAGATATCAAATGAGAAACTCTTTTTATATACCTTTCAGCCTCCAGTCAACATGAATTTTCAAAGGCGGCCTAAGTGGTTGATTCCTCCTGAAGAGGTATGAAGCTCCTGACACGAGGGACACACACGTCTGTCTTTTCATTTACTGTGCTTCACGATGAGGTTTTACAACTATAGTCTCTCTTCTCACCTAGTTGGAGATGTTCAAAGACAAACCGCGACCTTTCATGAACAAGGGAGAAGAACATGACATCCTGCCTTTCGAGAAGATGAAAGAGCAGAGGATGCGTGAGCGAGTTGCTCGTATGGAGCGGGTCCGCAGAGCCGTGGAGTTGCGCAGGTATCCTGGGACAACACACACTTTGTAGACTCAAAATTTAGTTTGCTTTTTTTATTCTGCAGTTTTTAAAATGAGAAATTCTCGTTTGTAGGAGGCGTGAAATTGCGGAACAAGAACGACGGGAGCGTGAGCGTGTCCGCCTGTTGCGAGAGCGTGAAGAAAGGGAGAATCTGCTCAGGGAGCGCCAGAGACTGGAGATGGAAAGACAAAAACTGGAGAGGGAGCGCTTGGAGAGAGAGAGGCTCGAGAGAGAAAGAATACGCATTGAGCAGGTACAGGGAGCACAGAAAAAATGTACCTGTTAGCAAAACTACACATAGTTTGCAGTCAAATGTTTATCTTCAACTGTAAAACTGGAAACTGTCCACCTCAGGGATGAATGATGTGTACTATTTCATTATTTCAAACAGTATTATCTCAAATAAACAGTCTAGAAACCATTTGTCAATTAAGCACCCCCTTCAAAAGAATTAGGCCAGGAGGAAAACAAGAGTGGATTAAATTCCTACAGACACTGAATGAACTCGTATTGTCAGTAAACTTGTAATTTAGCACTTCTATCTCTCTCATCTCATCGTCATCCGCTTATCCGGGGTCGGGTCGCGGGGGGAGCAGCTCAAGCAGGGGGCCCCAGACTTCCCTTTCCCGGGCCACATTGACCAGCTCTGACGGGGGGATCCCGAGGCGTTCCCAGGCCAGTGTTGAGATATAATCTCTCCACCTAGTCCTGGGTCTTCCCCGAGGTCTCCTCCCCACTGGACGTGCCTGAAACACCTCCCAAGGGAGGCGCCCAGTGGGCATCCTTACCAGATGCCCGAACCACCTCAGCTGACTCCTTTCTAAGTAAAGGAGCAGCGGCTCTAATCCGAGTCCCTCACGGATGACTGAGCTTCTCACCCTATCTCTAAGGGAGACGCCAGCCACCCTTCTGAGAAAACTCATCTCGGCCGCTTGTACCCGCGATCTCGTCCTTTCGGTCATCACCCAGCACTCATGACCATAGGTGAGGATAGGAACGAAGATCGACCGGTAGATCGAGAGCTTTGCCTTGCGGCTCAGCTCTCTTTTCGTTACAACGGTGCGGTAAAGCGAACGCAATACCGCCCCCGCTGCTCCGATTCTCCGGCCAATCTCACGCTCCATAGTACCCTCACTCGCGAACAAGACCCCGAGGTACTTGAACTCCTTCACTTGGGCTAAGGACTCATTTCCTACCCGGAGTAAGCAATCCATCGGTTTCCTGCTAAGAGTCATGGCCTCAGATTTAGCGGTGCTGATCCTCATCCCAGCCGCTTCACACTCGGCCGCCAGCCGATCCAGTGAGTGCTGAAGGTCACAAGCCGATGATCCAATGAGGACCACATCATCCGCAAAAAGCAGTGACGAGATCCTCAGACCACCGAACTGCAACCCCTCCCCACCACGACTACGCCTCGATATCCTGTCCATGTATATCACAAACAGGATTGGTGACAAGGCGCAGCCCTGGCGGAGACCAGCACCCACTGAGAACGAAACTGACTGGCTGCCGAGGACCCGAACACAGCTCTCGCTTTGGGAGTACAGGGATTGGATGGCCCTGAGGAGAGACCCCCTTACCCCATACTCCCGCAGCACCTCCCACAGTTTCTCCCGGGGGACCCGGTCATACGCCTTCTCCAGATCCACAAAACACAAGTGGACCGGATGGGCATACTCCCAGGCCCCCTCCAGGATCCTTGCGAGAGTGAAGAGCTGGTCCGTAGTTCCACGTCCGGGGCGAAAACCGCATTGTTCCTCTTCAATCTGAGGTTCGACGATCGGCCGAACCCTCCTTTCCAGCACCTTGGAGTAGACTTTACCAGGGAGGCTGAGAAGTGTGATACCCCGATAATTGGTACACACTCTCTGGTCCCCCTTTTTGAACAGGGGAACCACCACCCCGGTTTGCCACTCCTTTGGCACTGTACCCGACTCCCACGCGATGTTGAATAGGCGTGTCAACCATGACAGCCCCTCAACACCCAGAGCCTTTAGCATTTCTGGCTGGATCTCATCAATCCCTGGGGCTTTGCCACTGCGGAGATGTTTGACTACCTCAGTGACCTCCACCAGGGAAATTGACGACGAAACACCATCAACCTCGAGCTCTGCCTCCAACATAGAGGGCGTGTTATTCGGATTCAGGAGTTCCTCAAAGTGTTCCTTCCAACGTCCGACGACCTCCTCAGTTGAGGTCAACAGAGTCCCATCCTTACTGTACACAGCTTGGATGGTTCCCCGTTTCCCCCTCCTGAGGTGCCGGATAGTCTTCCAGAAACACTTTGGTGCCGACCGAAAGTCCTTCTCCATGACCTCTCCGAACTTCTCCCACACCCGCTGCTTAGCCTCCGACACGGCAGCAGCTGCAGCCCTTCGGGCCTGTCGGTACCCTGCAACCGAGTCAGGAGTCCTCCAGGATATCATATCCCGGAAGGCCTCCTTCTTCAATCGGACGGCTTCCCTGACCACCGGTGTCCACCACGGTGTCCGAGGGTTACCGCCCCTTGAGGAACCTAAGACCCTGAGGCCACAGCTAGCCGTCGCAGCTTCAGCAATGGAGGCTTTGAACACCGCCCACTCCGGCTCAATGTCCCCAACCTCCACAGGAATGCCAGAAAAACTCCGCCGGAGGTGTGAGTTGAAGATACCTAGGACGGGGGCCTCCTCCAGACGTTCCCAGTTCACCCGCACTACTCGTTTGGGCTTACCAGGTCTATCCGGAAATTTCCCCCATTCCCTGATCCAACTCACAACCAGATGGTGGTCGGTTGACAGTTCCGCCCCTCTCTTTACCCGAGTGTCCAAAACATGCGGCCTCAGATCATATGACACGATCACAAAATCGATCATTGATCTTCGGCCTAGGGTACTCTGGTACCAGGTACACTTATGAGCACCCTTATGTTCGAACATGGTGTTTGTTATGGATAATCCATGACTAGCACAGAAGTCCAATAACAAACGACCGCTCGGGTTCAGATCAGGGAGGCCGTTCCTCCCCACCACGCCTCTCCAGGTATCTCCATCGTTGCCCACGTGGGCGTTGAAGTCACCCAGCAGAACTACGGAGTCCCCTACTGGAGCCCCATGCAGGACTCCATTCAGGGTCTCCAAGAAGGCAGAGTACTCTGAGCTGCTGTTTGGTGCATACGCACAAACAACAGTCAGAGTTTTCCCCCCTACAACCCTTAGGCGCAGGGAGGCGACCCTCTCGTCTACCGGGGTAAACTCCAACACCGCGGCGCTCAGCCGGGGATTTATGAGTATCCCCACACCCGCCCGGCGCCTCACGCCCTTGGCAACTCCGGAGAAGAATAGAGTCCAACCCTTATCCAGGAGTACGGTACCAGAGCCGAGACTGTGCGTGGAGGTAAGCCCCACCAGATCTAACTGGTAGCGCTCCACCTCCCTCACAAGCTCTGGCTCCTTTCCCCACAGCGAGGTGACGTTCCACGTCCCCAGAGCCAGCTTCTGCCGCCCGGGTCTGGTCCGTCGAGACCCCTGACCTTCGCTGCCACCCATGTGGCTGCGCACCCGACCCCAACGGGTCTTCCCACAGGTGGTGGGCCCATGAGATGAAGAGAGGGGGGGTGCCACGTAGTTTGTTCGGGCTGTGCCCGACCGGGCTCCGTGGCAAACCCGGCCACCAGGCGCTCGCCATCGAGCCCTCCGTCTGGGCCTAGCTCCAGACGGGGGCCCCGGGCTTCCTCCGGGCTGGGTCCCATCTCCTCTTGTATCGATATTCATTGAGGGTTTCTGAACCATTCTTAGTCTGGCCCCTCACCTGAGACCACTCTGCCATG
The DNA here is from genome assembly GCF_947347685.1 of Pleuronectes platessa. Taxonomy (NCBI): domain Eukaryota; kingdom Metazoa; phylum Chordata; class Actinopteri; order Pleuronectiformes; family Pleuronectidae; genus Pleuronectes; species Pleuronectes platessa. The sequence continues at coordinate 19,410,578 of NC_070626.1, forward strand.
AGAGACCACTTCTATACAAATGCTTTTAAATTTTACAACTGCTTGTAGCTATAACAATATCCACATCGCCTAGTAATGGATTTTAATTAGAATATTTCAAATAACCTCTTTCAGGAACGGCGTAAAGAGGCAGAGCGCATGGCACGTGAACGCGAGGAGCTGCGCAGGCAACAGGAGCAGCTCCGCTATGAGCAGGAAAAGAGGAACAACCTGAAAAGAGGCCGTGAAGTGGAACACGGGTACACACTGTTTGAATGTGCCTCAGTAGTGTTGTAGTTGTACCTGTCACATTTTCAAGCTATTCCCTGGTTTGTTTTGCTGCTTTGGTTTTGTCTAGGGGTTTTACCTGTTTAAATTTATATCGATGCCTAATAGGGATGGGCATTCGATTAAATTGTCTTAATCGATCCTCGGGAGAATTAACGATCGATTTTCAATTAATCTTTAATATTTTTATATTAAAATTCACTATTTATAGGCTATTTTAAAATGCTGTGAAAATAGAAAATTGGTTGTTGATTTGATTCTCACTAGAGTTTATTTAAACACAGAAAAAGTTCAACATTTTGCGTTCACCGGCCACAGGTGAGACATGGGGCACACAGCCGGGACATCAGTGTTAAAGTGATCGGAATGATACGGATTCGTGATTCGAATACTTAAATAAATGTGATCATGTTTGTTTGTCTGAAGAGTAACAGATACGGGCAGACATGCATGCACATTCCTGCAGGAGAGAGGCACCTCCGGATGTTTACACAAAGCAGTATTTTAACTTAATATTGCAATAGAAACAACGCCCTGTTTATCCAGGAACATAAATATGATTTCAGGAGATTTTTATAAAGATCAGTTCTACGTGTCACGAATCCCCCCCAACGGAAAAAAAATTCCAAGTGTTGCATTGAGTCGTTTCTATTTATGCCCATTGCTCATGAGTTGTGTCTGTATGTGTTGTTGCAGTCGGAGGGACGATCCCTATTGGAATGGCAACAAGAAGATGCAGTCAGACTCTGATGTCCGCTTGAACCAAGGCTCAAACTACAACCGTCAGCAGAACCGCTTTACAAACTTCAGCCCCCGGGAGAGGGGACGTTTTCCAGAAGGTGGAGGCGAACAGACCAACACGTACGACAGGTACAAGTTGTGGTGGACTGTTTTTTTCTTTAGATACCATTAGCTTAGTTTCGGTGTTCGTCTCCTTGGACAACATTGAAGATATATCTGAACCAACTGCAGCCACTGAACCTTCATTCCCACTCTGCCTAAAATAAGCTTTGAACAGACATCAGTCAGACGAACCTCCTGAACCAGCGGGTGATACTCTCATCTCATGTTTCCACACAGATCTGTTTCTCTGTGTCAAGTGTCCTCCACCTGTTTAAACAACATGATTACTTCACAACAAAATCACAGCCACACTCAGGATAGTTGCCTAGAATCAGATTTATTGCCCTTACCAAAAAAATATTCTGCAGGTTGAAAAAGTGTCTGATCGGAGCTTAGACTTTTGCAAACAGTGACTACTTATAAATCTGACTGACAGACATTTATGTTGCCTTCTGGCTCATTTGCCATTTCATTCAAAAAATGTATTCACATTCTGTTCTTGGTTTTCTTGATAGACGTAACCGATTCGATGGTGAGCCAGAGGTAAAAAAGAGTCGCCCTGCTCCTCACAGAGAGGGCTCCGGCTTTGAGCGCTACCCCAAGAACTTTGAAACAGTCCGCAGAGCTGAGCCGCCGCCTCCTCAACGCAGTGAACTCAGGGACACCGACCGCAGGGACCGAGATGAAAGACGACCTGTGCCCATGCATGCTCGGCCAATGGGAGCCAGAGCGGGAATGCCTGGCATGTCACACAACCGTTCACCCAGGGACGGAGCGCATGGATGGAAGAATGATGGAGGGATGAACACCAACAAAGGAGACATGCGGTAAAAGAGGAGACTTTTGACACTTAAGAATTCATTTTTTTCTAGTATGTGAAAAGTAATGCATTTTAAACCTGATTTGTCGTAATGCCTGGTTGAGCAGAGGACCGATGCGTATGCGACCTGAGCGGTCCGGTCGAGAGGCTCCAGGGCCGGTGCTCAGAGGAGGCTCTTCGGCCAGCCGTGGGCGGAGCAGCTTCAGTGATCGAGATGGAATAAGACCCATGGTGATGAGCAATCAGGTCAGCCCATGTTGGAATGAAACTCTTACATTCTCTTTTACCTTTGGGACATGGTATTTACAGGTCTTGCATAAAAGGTTTAAGGTTATCTTTTAAAAAACAAACAAACTCCAAATCTCCTTGATGGAGGTATTTAATCAGCTAAGTTGAGACCAGAGTTGTAGCTGACACATACATTTAACAGATCTCTTCTCTCCAGCCGTTCAGCTCCAGCCGCCAGGTTGTGGTGGAGCGTCACAGCAGGGAGTCGGGCGTGAGGAAGGAGTGGCACGGTGGCTCAAGCTCCCAGCGCGGCGGCTTCTCTGACAATCGCAGGATGGGAGACACTCGCAGCAGCATGATGTCGGCCTCCAGGTATAACAGATATGTAAATAAATGATGACAGAAGTGACTCTTGTTCCCAGCAGACCTTGACATAACGTGTTTTATCTCTCTGCAGTCACTCTTCATCTGGAATGAACCGAATTGTGCAGATCACCAGCAACTCCATTTCCAGCAGTGGCAACGTGGGCGGATTCAAACCCTTCAAATCGACACAGCGGCAGTTCTAACTGCAGCCAGACCCTGTAAAGCCACTTTAAAGCACCTGGAAAATTTCGGAACTCTTTATTTTTTAGGATATCAACTGTTTTAGGTGGTACATTTGTAGCCGCGAGGTTGACTACTTCATTTTATTTTGTATAGACCAGTGTTTACCTCAGTGTAGGGTTTTCCTGACAGTTCCGCTGTTACCAATAAACAACCCTTGCACATGTTTTACTTATATTTAGGAAAATATTGTACAGCCCTAGGTCTTTGTAAGTAAAGTTTTCCAGTGATGTTATGATCTTCTCTAATTGAGTGTTGTATGTACATTTTCAATAGACCAGTGTCTCACATGGTTTCCCTGTGTACTGTCTAATTTTAGTGTATTATAGAGCTCCCTCAGTGATGAGTGTTCACTTACTTGGATGTTTATTTGTCAGAAAACATGACGCAGGACACCGGAAGGTTCATACTTTGTGTTACTTTGGAAACACACAAAATATCGGGCACTGTAGCAGACATTCCTCTCGAAGGCCATGAATTAAATTACACAGGCCAGTGTCTGAAATATATTCTGACTTTCAAGTGTGTTGCTGCATGGCATTCACTCAAGTCTGTGAAAGGACTATCGCACGATTTCTTTAGGGGCTCATTGTTATTGCAGTTTTCAGTCAGTTTTCAGGTTTGACTGATTTTGTAAGATGTATGATATCATGGCTTTATTTAACCATATGTTACAAACACAAAGTTCTCTGATGGCAGCATATAAAATGTTTGAAAAAGTTGGTACACGACAAAAGGTGCAGTTTGACATCTGCCGGGTGATTCTGTAGTGGAGGAACCATTTGTTTCAATTTAATTTATTTTTCTCATTTTCTTTTTATACCTGTTGAGTTTCTTTAATCCTTTTGTATTTGGACAAGTGCTCCCCACCCAGGGCTGCCATGCACCTACTCATAACACTCTTTACCTACACGTCTGCTGTAAATGGTTGATAAAGCTTGATTAAACTACAACAAAAGTGAGACTCAGAATGACTTGTGCTGATTGTTGGGTCATGGAAGCTGCTGTTGGTTCTCTGTAAACTCAGTCTATTAGTAACACACTGGTACTTGGCTGCTTCATTGTCTTATATAAACAGTCAGTGTTTTCATACCTGAACAATATATGTAGTAATTTTATAGTATAGTAAACTAGTCATTTTAAATCATGGTTTAGTTCTGGAATATATATTAGTTAGGCTTGACACAAATAATTGAGGTCTTAAAACTTGTATGTTGGAGGTTTACACTACAGTGTCGAACATTAAGTTGATGAGGGTTTCTGACAGGACCGCCACAAAGTCCTTTGATCTGTCTCGTACCTTAATAATACAAATGGAAACAACAAAATAGGAAAAGATAAGTGAATTGAGTGCTTCTCAAAACCACTGTACTCACCAAAGTTACTGTATTTTTGTTATTCACAAGGAGATTAGTGAAAGTGTTTTAAAAGGAAAAAAATCCTGGATCTACACATCTCATGGTTTTTTTTCTTCGTCCATGTCCCGTCCTTCCATCAAATTTCCTGGAAATCAGTTCAGTAGTTTGATTGATTTGCATAATACTAACCAACAAACCAATCAGACATGGTTTAGAACTACCTCCTGGGTGGAGATGATAACAATGAAGTGAGTTGAATCTTGTCAAAGCAGCAGAAAAAGCAGACTGGATAAAAAGTGGAGGAATACGATGCGACAGAGGTAAATAAATAATTGACACTGAAGTTACATTGTGAACAACAAAGTGATCAGCTGACTGACAACAAATGACGACACCGAAAACCAATGATTGATCTTATTCTTTTATTATCCTCGTAACTTCTAATCAGGTTGAATGTCCCTCGTCTATAAGGCATTTTGTTATATATTCATAACCATATACAATATGTGACTGTAATGTGAAAGGCTACATACATTATTTGGTCATTTATGTAAATAGATGAACATTGAAATCAACGCAAATGAGTAACCTCCCATATTCACAACCCCGTTCCTTTTTGCTTGTGTGTTGTGTTGAAATATAAACACTATGAGCCGCACAGTTTAAATTATATTCCTGGAGGGGCGGGGGGCGGGGGGGGAGCTGACGATTTAATTTCTCTTAACCCTAAACTGTTCGGTCCACACGATACTGCACGTGCACCACAAAGTCTAATGTGGGCGTCCGATAGTGCAATCGATTGCTCAGCACTGTGGACGTCTGTCTCGCACCATGAGACAAACAAGACCCTCTGCTACACACAGGACAAAGCATCGAGCCTTATGAAGCAGAATTTCCACCCTTTTTTTTGTTGTGTGTTTAAGTTTGGGTGCGTCGCCCTTTGTTTGTGGACATCATGTGGTTCAATGATGGGACTGGTCTGGAGAAATCACCTGAATTAGATGTACACCTACACCAGTGTTTTTTGCTGATTGAATGGATGCCAGCGTTGTCTACGTGCTTTGTAGAAAAAACTGCTTTAAATGATGTGCATGTAGCTACTGACTGTCCTTCACCACCCACGAGCTGTGTGCTTGTACTCGGACCTTTGAATTGGTCGAGTCTGGTGTTGGTGTACCGCCAACCTGTATATATCAAATTGCATCGAGTTCTATTGAAGTGGAGCTATCATGTTGTTGTCTTTGAACAAATGTACTCGTGTCATTTGAGGCCAAAACATTTAAAAAGCCCTTTCGTACTTTTACAAATGAATAGTAGTCTCCTGGCTTTAAGATCGACCACTCGAGATCCTTCCTTTGGCCATTATTCAGTCGTTTTCTCTTTTAAAACAGTACCAATAGAACAATAGCACTCTTGCACAATTTCTGATCTGTATAAAATGAGGTATGTTTCTCTTCTGTTAGTGCATATAAATGTAACAGTGCAAAACCAATTACAACGATTATATGTTCAACAACCACCGTGTCAAAATACTACTTTTACAGCATTAACCCCACCATCACTTTTTACAAGGCATACAAGAAACCACGCCGAGACACTGAACACACAATATCCTTCTGATCGATTCGTCATAGAGGGGGGGGGGGGGGAGAACAAACACGTTACAACAGAAAATATTCAAATTCTGGTAATAATGACCTCGGGATAGCAAGAAAAAAAGCACAAGGTAATCTGAAATAAAAAAATATCAATAATAATAAAAATGTGTGGCTCCACGTTCTTTTCACTCTTACAAACACCAACCAAGTCAAACTGAACTCAAAACTGCCCGAAGTGAAGTTTCATTTAAACCTAGACTTCCACTGGAATGATAAATCAGCATGTTCACTTGAAGGGCTGAGACGCAAGTGAGGTGAAACTCGGTAAAGACAAGAATAAATGGGGAAAGAAAAAATATTGCCACAAAGCCGCCCTGTTGCCTTCTGGCTTTCACCTTATGATTATATATCAGCTGCACGGGAAATAAAACAACAGCTAAGGAGTCAATGAAACGTGTACATAGTTCACGATGTTCCTTAACCCTGTCCAAGGAAGGAGTTTATTTGTCTTTATCCAACTTAACACAAGAGGAGCAGCTTTAAGTCAACCCTATTTTTTTTTAGTGTGACGCTCACCCACCAGGGTCTTAAATAATAATAGTGTTGAGTCCTTCAAAGTGTCAAATAGTAGTTATGATCATACACACACACACAGACACTTAAAGTTGTGACGGACAAAGTGAATACAGGCCGAGGAACTGTGCCATTACAAAGAATACCATTTGAAAAAGACACTCGAGGATATATGTCCCTTCAGTAAAAGGCCTGAGAGTATTTCTGATGTGTGTGTGAAAAATGCATGGATTGTCTCATTCTGCTAATACGCCTGTTTTCCTTTTGTCCTATAAAATATGCTGAAATGTCGTAAGGCGTCATATATATATATATTTATATATATGTACATACAAAACATAGACTTGTTGGGGCCAAGCGAACACACAAGCTCAAACTGCAGGCTCCCACACAGTAGGTAGCCCCGCTGCCTCCGTCCTGTCCCGACGGGGAACCGGTTCTCACCGAGCCACAGGAACGGAGGCCGTTTTTTCACAAGCCCCCCCGAACACCTCCTGTCACAACTGTCTCCCTCGGTCTGTGGTCGAAGGCTTGAGTCAAGGCATCCAATTGGAATGTTTAGGTAGAAAAACGATTCTCAGGAGGCCGTCCCATGGTACAATGACAATGGCACAGCCCACCAGCTGGAGAAACGCATTAGGTAAATATGTACATTGTGTGTTCTGCTACGCTCGGTGCAGCGGTGAGATGAGGACGAGCTCGTACCACAGAGGTTCAGTATTCAGAATGTATATTCAACGCAGATCAATATGTAAACCTTCTAATTTACGCATCTCTGAATGTGACAGAGGGGCTGAAGGTAATTTCAACAATAATATTAAATTAACCTGCAGAAAGAGAAGGGAAATATCTACACAATAGAGCAGAGTCCAAACACTGCGACTGGAGTTCAGATCCACGCTTTGTCCTAATGTCCCAGTTTTATGTTCACAAATATGAATCGCACTTTCCTAGTGAAGTGGAATATATCATGTGAATTACTGAAGTCTGTGGTATGCCCTTTTTTTTTTTTTAAACCTGGCTGCAGTGGAACTTCTAAATCCGGAACCTAACTAAATTGATCAGGATAGTGCCGGACACACGTTTGTACTTCTATCTTAGTGAGGACACTCATTAACATAATCTATACCTAGCCCCTTACCCTTACCATCCAAACTAAATGCCTAACCCTAACCTAAAGCTAATTCTAACCCTAAAACCAAGTCTTAACCCTCAAACAGCCCTTTGAAAAAGTGAGGACCTCACTCTGAAGGGTCTATGCTTAAAATGGTCCACACAAAGATAAAAGTACAGGAAAACACAGACATGCGCAAACACAACAACACACACACACACACACTGTGACTGTGAGAGAGAAGAGGGTCTTTCAGAACCACCACACTCCAAACTGGGTGTAATCTCATACACATCTAATCTGCCAACAGCTCGTTGGGTCTCACACAGGAGCATCAGCTCCGAACAAAATTTGACCCAACCCTTTTTTGTGTGTGTGACATAGTATCACAACACAAAGGACATCAAATGTCCAGAATTTGCAGCTTAACTAACATAGCGTAAAGGAGTTTGGCTATTTCCAATTAAATCACTCATGCCAACCGCACGCCGCTTTACCACGTAGCACACATGTACTGTACAAACCATACACATGGAAACAAATACACATTCAAACAGAGCAGGATACGACACTGGCACTCTCTGTTAAGGCAATTCTGAACAGGGCAAGCTGTGATGAGTATTGTTGTGACGCTACAGTATCTGGCAGCTATCTGGCATTGAGTGTTTCCATAGTGTTTCAGACGGGACATAAACGGTGTCACCATGAGTTCCAACAGGCAAATTATCATCAAAACAAATCCCTTTCAGCTTAAAGAAAAAAAATGAATGCTCCCAAAAGCTTTGTGTTACACAGAGACATAAATAAAATGTGAATCTTGGCATCGACCGTAAACTTACAATAAACTAACAAACATGTGGGTTTTTGTCTACAAACGTTTTGTAAATATTTATATTTTTAAGTACAAAAAAAAAAAAAAGCTTATAAGCTGAAATAATGAAAAATTAGTGAAATGTACGATGGGTGTGTTTTTGGAAAAGATTATGGTGAAAGCTGTTAACATGATAACATTTTGTTTCTTAAGATTATATATTTTTGCTATAAAATATACCAACCCAGATAAATTTGACCCCACATCACAAATATAGTGCACTGTGCAACTTGTAACAAAGTTTGGCCGACTCTATGAAAGATAAGGGGTAGTTGTTGTTGTTGTTGTTGTCGTGTCCCTTCCTCTGATGTCTATGTTTAGAGGATAGCAGGCACCAGTGGTTTGGGAACAGCAAATCCTCTCCTAGTCTCTTCTAAATTGTCTCCTTCCCTTGTTTGTCATCCAGTGGGGCTCCGAGTTGCGTGTCCATTCCACGGAGAAACAAATGCTGTCCCTTTCCTCACAGATTAGCAAATGCACAAAACACACACACACACACACACACACACTCGCACACACACACAGACACGCTGTGTGTTACAAAATAACACATTTGTCTTTATCCTTCGCTTCCTTCTTGGTTTTGCGCTCCCCACTTGAGGACTGCTTTCCCGGGCTGGGCGTGGCTCCAGCTGCTGCTGCCGTCCCGGGGCCGGCTGCTGCACCACCTGCTCCTGCACCTCCTCTCTCCGCCTCGTCTCCCTCCGCAGCCTCCTGCTGGCCCTGTTACACATCAGGATCGAAGAGCAAAAGTGTATAAATATATAGACCTGTGCTTTTTATTATGAGTGTGTTAGAACTTAGAGCTCATTTGTAAGCTCACCCACAAAAAGCAACTGCTGGATAGAATGATTCCTCACAAAAAACAGAGATCTTTGAAGACACATGATCAAGAGTTGTTGATTTGCATAAAGCTGGAAAGGATCACGTCTCAAGGAGTTCAGCTACTCATCAGTCTATAGTTCGACAAACTGTCTACAGATGAAAGATGATTTGGTTCTGTGGTTGCTCCGCCTGGAAGTGAGCGCCCACTGAGATGACACCATGTAGAATGATCAGTGAGGTAAAAAGATGGTCCAGAGCAGAAACAGCTGAAGGCTTGAATGAATCACTGGAACTGGTTAACGTCCCTGTTCATGAGTCACCAAACACAAATCCTGGTGCCTGGCTGCATGGAGCAAAGTGTTCAGGACCAGACAGGACAGAGGGAGCTACAGCTCTCTGAAACATATTCACTGCACACCGGAAGTTCGCCACAGAGCATCTTCACAGTGCTACTGGAAAACTGTTTTGTGGGTTGATGAAGCTACGGCTGAATTGTTAATGACTAGCATGCTGCTCTGCTCATGGGACACACCAAGCTGCTCGGCTGCCTCTGGGCCTGGATAGCTCTCCACCATTTAGGGGAACATTAATTCCCGAACTAATGAAGACTAAACCTGCCTGTTAAAAATGGGCTGTTTGCTCGGCCTGCGGTGAGGCTGGTTGCAGCTTTCTGTTTGAAACCAAAAGTGACCGGCAATGCAGCACCCTCCTGCTGGACCCTGAAGCTGCACCACTGCACCAGAGCGCTGGTCACTGGTCTATTCAAAGTTTATTAATAATGAATGTATCGTGTCACCAAACACGTCACTGCACCAGCTCCTCCCTGGGCCCTTAACCATGCCAAGGGTGCAGGCAATGAGCTGAATGCTGGGATTATTAAATAGATACCTTCAGACTAATGTCATCAGATTCCCATCAGAAGCAGAAGGTTTGACCAGTTCTAAAATCCGAGGTTTCACTTGCTTATCCCTTCAGGGCTGTGAATGTTTTAAGGATGTTTTCAGTAAAGACGGAAAACCCTGTTATTCTTTGTGCTTCCTTGGCTTGTGCCTTGTGTACCTCGATGAAACATTTATATGTCAAGTTAATGCAGAGAACCGTTCACTGGAATGGATCATTTTTCTTGCCTCTGATTATATGCATGACTTTCCATAGCACTTATGCAGCTCTACAGACAAAGCGTGTGTTGACCTCCTGATGAACAGAGGCAGCTTTACAAGAAAGAAGGAGGAACCACTGTCCCTTTCCATCCTCACTTCCTCCTTTATAGCTCAAACTCTCTGCTGCAGACATCCATCTGTCTCCTCCTACATTGAATGACCCACATTTGTTCAAACTACTTCTCCTCCCTCTCCCATCTGCTTCCCTCTCCCTCAATCCCTCCCTCCCCACCTGTGCCGCTGCCGCCGCCGCCGCCTGCTCCTGCTCTTGCTCCTGGTAGTACTGGGAGGCCCGTCGGTCCTCCTCCTCCTGAAGCTTCTTCGCCAGCTCGAGGTCGCTGATGCCCTCGGGGAGCTGCTCCCACTGTAGGTCCTGGCTTTGCTGCTCCTGCTGCAGTGACAGCGCCATCAGGTAGTCCTGATACCAACACACAAGGAAAGAAGTGATCATTCAGGAGCACAGCCGTCCGCTTGGGGCCGTGCTCTGATTAAGCAACTCGGTCCTTCCTCAGCCTGCACAGCACGGACCAATCAACAATCCACAACCACAGTTCTCTGCTTATTGATTGACTGACCGAACTGGGTCTGTTGTTATCAAGTTTCACTTATCTTCCTATTTGTAATGGTTCAATTAAGAAAAACGTTCTCCATTGTCTTATATTCAGTAGGTTCCACTTCAAAGACCCAATTTCCCCACATGGAATCACAACAAGTTCTCTCCAATCTAACTGAATTGATCATGAGTACATAAAATAGATTTTTCTCACCGTGCTCAATCTTGCGGATACTGAGGCCTGGGTAAACACAGAAAATAGGAAAATAATTGACCCCATGCTCAGGTCCAGCCTCTGTGTGTATGTGTGAAGGCAGATCATTTGTCTTTGGGCCACTCTGGCAAACCAATAAGCAAACAGCAGTGAGTTGAAGTGAAAATGTAGAGGAGACGTAACCCTGCTGCATTGCTTTGGGGCCTGTGTGGTTATATAGTGAAGCACAGATCAGAATGAAGGGAGGGACTTGGTTGCACTTGGCAGATAAAGTGTAGTGAGGCATAACACATCTATTATTTAAGAGCCCTCCTTTAATTTTTTGTAGCCCTGGATGGTGCACAATTGATTTTTCCCTATGATCACTCCCTTCTGTGATTGTGTGACTTTCTGGTGTTTCTACATTTTTGTCTTATATCTATTGATTGATTTGTCTTCTTTTTCCACACATGCTTGAATAAAGTACAGCGAGGAACAGTGTGCCAATGCTGGTCCTGCATTCTGTCTTAACTTTTGTGGACCACTGACGGCGAGAAAAGCGCGTCAAAAAATAAGCATATCAGGATGTGGTGGTAGACAGTTGCTTGGTTTTGCCAGTCTTGCCTGCGTCAGTGCTCAGACCTGGTCTATCTGATCTTGCTGGCCGCGGTACACCGTCTCTGGGTCGGAGGGCGGCCGCAACCGGAACTCGGAGTCGCAGAAGTTGCCGTCTCCGTCGACGTTGTGCAGACTCTCCCAGACGACCTTCTCCTCTGTCAGGAAACCCTGGTCTGTAACCAGCAGGTACAGCTGGCCCTGGGAAACACACCACATACACATATCTTATCAGTGCAACGCTACACACAGGCCGTTAGTACACACCCACGCGACCAACATATGGCCGTTTATCATGTGTGGCTATATGTGTTCATGTACATTTCTGCAGATGAGTGATTAAAAGGGAACCGAGGCGGAGGTTATAGGTAACACACACACACTTTTGCTTGAGTTGGCAAGGATGGTGTACGATTAAAAGGGGGTAGTGTGCAGACTTCACTTCCCCTCCTGTGGTCAACAGGAAAGGCCTGTTCCAGCTGCAATGATATGGTGAGCCAGCTGTGGGCAGTTACAGATGGGACACACTGAATGGGAATGAGAATGATCTAATATTGTATAGCAGTTACAAAAAAAACCATAGCATTTATTGTTTTAAGAATGTGTTATAACAAGTCTGTGTGGTGAACAATATTGTAAAGTACTCATGGGCTTCATCAGAAAGTAAAGAGAAACAGAGAGAAGAGTGCGGATGGTAACACCAACTAGAAAAATCTGTAAATAATTCAAAATCTATTTAATCATCATCAAATTTCTTGATAATAATTGTAAATAATGATTTCTCAGCAACGACTCAGAAACCAAAGCTCAACATTCCTGGAGGACTTGATGACATCTTGAACTCTTATAATCACTCACAATGCTGTTAGGATAAATATCGAGCTGGAAAAGAGCTTTAAAATGATATGAGCTCCTGCTGCGTTGTGGTTGTGGGAAAGTCAAACCGGCTTTAGACACGACACGGTTCCATAGCTTCCTCATGCGACCATATCAGCAAGCCAAATTTCATTTCGATTTGTGATGGTGCAGCCTAAAAGTGTGATGATTTCACACGGAATTACCCACAGGTGGATCTGTTGATATTTGTAATGAGCATATGGAGAGAAATACAAATTCAGTTTTATCTGCTGGTTATATCTCTAAAGCAAAAACGGTACTATAAAAGATTTAAGGGCCTCACTGACTAATGATAAATATCTTCTATTCAAGTTGTTGCAATATCTACGTTATGCTCCACACATGGATTTTGTTTAGGTTATGGCCCTGATAAAGCCAACAGTAATAGGGAGGGAGTCGTTAGAAGCCTTTAGTGTTTACCTTGTATTTGATCATGGTGCTGAAGTGGTTGTTCCTGAAAAAGACACAGAGCTCGCCCTCCTGTACGGTGGAGGTGAGCTCACATAGGCCGTGGTACGTCAGCTGAGTGGCTGTGCTGCTCAGGAACTGCTCCGCTACGATGCCTAGGTTGAGAGAGAGAGAGAGAGAGAGAGAGAGAGAGAGAGAGAGAGAGAGAGAGAGAGAGAGAGAGAGAGAGAGAGAGAGAGAGAGAGAGAGAGAGAGAGAGAGAGAGAGAGAGAGAGAGAGAGAGAGGAAATATGCACAGAAGAAGTACAGAAGGAGAAACTGAATTAATGCTTGATTTTAAAATGCAAAAACATTTGAAGCATGATCAATCTTACTTGAATATTCAACTAGATCGAATGACTTTAGTGCTGGCATGCAATCAAACACTCATACAGGAAACTATTCCGAAAGCATATAGTGGAAAAACAGCTACTGTAGGGCACCCAGTTTAGGCTGAGAGACAGATGAGTTTTCTGTGAGACAGAACAGCTTCCAATTGGTTTTCTCTGAGTTTTCTGGGAGTCATATCCACCAATTTAAGCAGTGACCAGTGGCCCCAGCAGCAAACCACTCACATGAAGTGCTGAAAGGATTTCCCTATGCTGCACATGGAGAAGCAGAGAAGAAAAGAAGGGCATCTTCCACGTCAATATCACCATCGACTAAGATGTTGATGTGTTGACTTGGCCCCAGCCGAGCGGACGACCGCTCAGAATGAACAAATATTTACTTGGGAAGCTTCTGACAGCTAGAAATGTGTGACCTGTGCAAGTAGGTCATGTAATGAGTGCCCTGGTGTGTCCTGGTTGGATTTGAACTTGGTGCCGAATGTGTTTACACCGGACGGCCCTATAAACACCTGCGATGTCATGAATGTGCCTCTGATTTAATGTTAAGCTGCCCACTGCTGTTCCTCTGCAGAGTTAGACATGTGCCACCACAACAACAGAGACAGGAGTCAGACAGGTCAGAAGAAGAGCGGTAGGAGTGAAGAGCGAGCGCCTACCTTCACCTGCCCGCTCGCTGTTGTCTGACTGTTTGCAGGATATTATCTTCTCCACCAGCTGGTTGTAGCTGCAGTTTCCCACTGCCTTGACAATGTCATGCATCTGCAAACACAGATACAAAGCTGTTGTGTTGTTTTACTGAGCGCCACTGAAGAGCTATTCAAAATGTAAAACTGGCAACAAGGGGATCTGTACTAAAACTGCTGCCGCTGTATAAACCTGATTCCTTTGGTCACACTAAACTCTGCAATATAACACATTCTTTCGGTGGTATTAGATATGACATGAGTCTAAATTAAAAAGCTAAACGATTACATTTACACAATCCATCTGCTGTTTGTAGGAGCCATCAGGGAAGACATCTCTAAACTTTACAAAACCCGGTCATTATTGGTCAAGTTAAATTTAAGACCCTTTGGGGATTTTTTTTCAGACCATAATGAATGTAATGTTAGGCCTAGGTTAAGTTCGACAAATATGAAGGAATATGAGACTCCCAGAATTACTTATGCTCCCCATTATTAAAGATTTTGTGAAGTAGCCCAGTAGAGAATCACCCTCGATTTGCTACATTATATCTCAGGTGGAGACAGGAGATCATTTTTCCCACAGACAAGCTGAGTGTAGATGAGATCAATTCTGATAGAAAATCTGTTCTATGTTGGTCTTGTTTGTAATCTATTACAGCATATTAATATCTTTATCACTGAGAAGGAACTACAAAACACAGAGACATTACAAACTGTGCAGGCCAACATGTTGACAACACATTGAAGACATTTAAGGTCTCAAATCCAGATGATTGAATTTAGGACTTTTTAAGACCTCACAGAAACACTGGAATATATCATACACTGTGTGAACTGTGACAAAAAGTATATCAAGAGGAAAAATAAGACAACAGTTTACTGCTAAATAACATTAGGAACAGAACTACGAGACAATGGGGAAACTGTTTTACCATTAAACTGGACCAAATATTCCGACCTTCAGATGTGAGGCAACCACAGACTACTGGTAAGAATATAAGTGGATTTTAGAAGAGACGAGAGTGTCGAGGAACGACAGCAGGACGAAAGAGAACAAAAAGATGGGCTTCAGTGAGGTGAGGAGAAAACAGAAGTGAAGCAAGTAAGGTCCATCTCACCTGGGGGTCGACCAGCCAGCCGTGGTAAAGGGGGATGTCCAGCAGATCAAACACAATGCATTCTGGGGTGTACTCGAAGACTCGCACCCCGGTGAACTTCACGTTCACGTCCAGACCGGTCTGCAGCTTGTGCAACACGGCCATGGCATCGCTCATGTTCTGGGAAACAAGGAGAACAAAGACAAAGGTTCTTGTTCAAATATAATAATGCAGACGACAGGTTAAACGATGTGAACTTGAGGTTTACTCAAACAACTATAAAATCACATTATGTCGACCCAGTGAATCCAGCTGCTTAATGTGCTGTGAGCTGTCCTTATCTGTTACATTCTTCCTGGCTGCCCGCACTGGCAGCACATCAGAAGCCACCAGCGATTGATTTTTCTACCTTAACAAAAAAAACATGAGATGCCATTTATTCCTGTACAATACAAAGAAATCAGCTTCACAGTCACTTCATTGTGACGGAGTTGAGCTGTTTTCATATTTACTGCTCTAATTGGCTTTTTCTTCATCCATCAATCGAGCTGCAACCACAGGAAGAGATGGAAGTCACTGCCAGGAAACCATGTGATATTACATTTCTGTGGGAGCTTTCAGACTCCTCATCATGAGACATGATATTTCCCTTTGACAATGATGAGACAGAATAAGAGGAATAAAAGGCAATACAAAGCAGTCCAGTACCTCTGAAGCCCAAAGCCTTTGTTTGGTTTTTGGGGGAATTGCCCGCATTTTTTATAGTGGACACATGACAGTGAATGAGGGCAGAGACAGAAGGGGAATGATGATGCAACCACGGTCCTCAGCTGGGCCGAGGCCGCTACGCTCTACATGGTCAGTAAACACCAGTTAAATGTTAAAGTTTTAGTTCAGTCACGTCAGACAAATGATTCAACTTTGTTTCCATTTTAAATCTACAATGTGTAACTTCAACCACTAGGGGCCTCAATCAAAACAATAACAATAACCTAGTTTGATGATGCTGTGAGGCAGCAAGCGATCAGTGGAGCTGTTGTCTGTTGAGTTAATGAATTAATGTAACGTTTTTTTCACATAACACAGTAAACGGTTAATGAATTCTCCACAATGAGTCAATGAATTATCTTAAAACTCACCACATCCTCCTGTGAAGCCGTAATTATCAAAGATGATTGGGCAACAAACATAAATCACATTTTAGTAAATTGAAACTTGTGATGTCTTTATGTCCAGTTGATAGGAGATGAGTCACTGTAGCAGCAACATGCACTTAAATCACTCCTCAGTGTTACTGTGCAGCTATAAACTGCTATTAAGCTGCGACTCCAAAATAAATAAATGCAAAAATCTTGAAAGAGTAAAAGACCACAAGAATGAGCAATGCTCCGTGTTATAGTAGCAGACAGTTTGCTGAAGACAGAAAACTAGTTTCCCGGCGTACAAACACACAGAACCTTCACACCAGGTGAGTTGCTTTACACAAAACAGAGAGTGAAGGCACAAAGATGCCTGGGGCAGGAAACTAGATACGTTTGCTGAGTAAATCCCTGAATGCCCTCAAACACACAACATGGTGTAAGACGAGCTGGTCTGGGTTTCAGGGTTTCATTCAGCAGAACCCAACCCTCGATGGGCTTCATATAATATCGGAGTATAGCTTTGCAAATATAATTTAACATTATTCCATGTTTAATCCAGCAAACTGCTTTGATTGTGGATGTTACACAGACTCTGAGAAAGCCCAACTTCAGCTTGGCTCTCTTCCCTTGGACCTCAGTAGATCTCCCTGAAATAATATGCATTTTCACAAATATCCCACTTTTCCCGCTTCTTTTTAAAGCTGCCTTCATGCTTTTGAGAGGAAGATTGGCATCAGGTTTACCATTGTTCAACTTGTTGTCTCTCTAAAACCATTTTAGTCAAATTCTACGTAGATATCTAACACACGTAACAGAAATAAGCACACTTTGCTCTGTCACAATTTTAATAATGATATTGTAAGAAAAGTGTGTTGAACCTCTCTCTCATTGAATCTGCCAAAAATATGTGGATAGGAATTCCTTTATTTTGAATTAGTGACTGAAGGGTTGAGCAGAACATTTATCCTTTAACAATAGCTGAGTAATTATTTTGCAGACCGGCCTTTTACTGCACTGTATGAACATTAGGGAAAATACCTTACATCCACATCACATCATAAGTGTGCCACATGCAGGCACATCTGAGAACCCAGTGAGAAAGACTCATTTCTGCCTCAGAGCTGCGTTTCCCAGCTGGCTCTGAAACCTCCGCTGCCATTTATCTCTGAGCTCAGTATAAACCGTACAGCTGAGCCCTGAGTCCGTCACAATGCACAATAACAGAACCATGAGCCCGAGTCTACAAACTGAAGATTTATCTGCAGTTTATCAGCTGAAATAAGTACATTTGATTAGTTATCATCTTTAAGTGGTGTTGATTTATAATATAATAATGAGTAATATAATGTTATCATATAGTTTACTCTAATAAAACACTATTGAAAGAAGGTGGTTATGTTTACACCCCTGTCTGTTTGTTGATTTCTTTGTAAACAGGATTAAGCAAAAACTATGGGATGGATTATCAGAAAAATTTGTGGACAGATGTGATTTTTCTGGCCATTAACATGGAGACAGCGTGTTTTCCAACATTTTCATTAATCTCCTAGGAAATAATTTGTGGATCTTGAACAAATGCATATTTAGGGAACTGATATCTATGAAATTGGTGGAAGTTGACTGAATTGAAGGGGACTGTTGTTCCTTGGCGGAGGTAAGCACTTTACTGACTGTCAGTCTAGTTTTAAGTGAGAAGAAATTGGTCAGATTACTTCATGTGTTTGCACCGTGTTGATGTAGATACTGCGGGTATTCATTTCAGCCAGTATGTTTTGCTTAATTTGCTTTGACACACAATTATAAAATGGTTAAAAAAAAAAGCAAAACTATTGTGGACATTGATCGTTAATCATCCATGCTACGCTGCATTCCTTGCCTGTGTACACACTACGAAATGTAATAACCTATTATTTTGAACGTCTTTCATTGTCCTGTGAGGGTGTCATGATATCACGTGACCTAGGATTGAAATAACAGATGAGCAAATGTTCGGAGTGCAGTGTGTGGACTCGGGTTGCACAGTCAGATTCTATACATCCCATGAGCAGTGAGTTACTGCAGCTTTATAACGGAGCTGAGGTGAAAAACTTTCTGAGTGTGCGGATTAGGACGCTTCTGAGCAGCACTGATGGCGGGATTAACAGGGCTGTGTAATGAACCACATCGTTTCACTTTAGGGCAGAAGGGCTCCAACAGCAGATGAGCGCTCAGAGATCAGATGATTAGCAGCACTGCACCGCTCACATTCATCTGTGCTTGTTTTGGATACATGTTCACAGAATAACATTGACTCTGCAGAAGGCTTTGCTTTGGTTTTTTCACTTTCCCTCTTCTGTCTATGGGAACTTCTCTCTGCTTCTCAAACTAAATTTACCCGGAGTTGATCGAATTAACTGGTGGGTCACAGAATACGGTATGAGGAGAGGTTCTGTATAGAGGAGTCGCTTCGATATGAGCTAGTTTCCTCACTTTGGTTTCACAGTTGAAAACCAATAGAGCAACATTTTTTACTTAAGAACTACACGTGAATATAAACATACATCGTTCTCCTGCTATATTCTCTCATGGGCTCATTCAGACATTTTTCAGACATTTTACTAAGGCGTCTGGCAGGAAAGGTTCCAGAAAGAGTAACTGACTGACATTTATGTTCTCACATGCATCCCTCTGGAAAACCAGTGCCTGTCTGAAAGCAGCTTAATACTGAAACAAAAACATTGTGCATCATAGGGTTTCTGTTGATGCAGGTTTTATGAGTCCGACTATATTTGTGTCTATACGAATCTTCAGAATAAATAGAGCAGATCTATGCACATTAAAAAACCAATACAGTAAACTATTACGTGATGCCATTCAGTGGGATCGAAATAATGAACTGTTTACTAGACTGTAATGTCCCATAATGTGGGTCACACATTGCATGAAACACATCAGTGGCTGCTCTACATTTTAGACCATATTTAAACACATAAGGACAGAACACCTCTCGATATAATGCAATCCAGGCTTCACATTGACCAAAGGGGTGAATCGGCTCCTTTCCCTCATAGTCAACATAAAGGGATAATAAGCTTTAAAAAAAAAACATGCATTGTTTTGCACTGGAGATACTGAAAAGGATTTCATTCACTTGTACACGTGTTCCTCACACACTGATGATAAGCCTGTTTGTAGCTTAATGTCTGATTATATAATAAGATGGGCCCTGCTTGAATTAGTCCGGCACCATGACCTGCACAACTGATAGCACAGTCTCCCCATCTGCTCGCCCACTCAGTGCTCTTTTTATGAGACATTTATGATTCTAATTTAAAAAGAACTACTCATTTGCCTTTTTGGTTGTTTCTGTTATCGTCTCTGCTTATTCATAGATGTATTTTCTGTTGATTAATCCCAGCCAAGGAGGTTATGTACCTTTGCTTGTTGGTAGTTAAAAATGACTAAGTTGATTTCAAAGAAAATTGGTGAAAGTATGGAATGCGGGTGAGCGACCAACCCGTTCAATTTTGGTGGCTCTGCATCAAGTTGTGGATCCATGAAAATATCTCACTTTCTTTAACATTGTCAAATAGAGCGATTCATCAAAAATATCTTGATGAAAAGAACCAGGCAGATGTATGGGACTGATATCTATGAGATTGGGAAATCTATCTATTTAAGGGGACTGTTGAGCCTTGGCGGAGGTATGCGCTCTACAGAGAGCCATCCTGGTTAATAGAGTGTCTATCAGACAGAGATGCATGAAAAATTTGCATCCACTCATTATTCGTCAGGCCCGGGCTAATGTGCAAGATCAGAGAGGGATGCTTTTTGAAACCCAAACTGGGACTGTATCCGCTTTGGTCAGCACAAAAGAAATGGAAACATCAGTGAACAACGTCCGTTACTGCAAATGACGTCAAATTAAACAAGAGGCTTCTTGACCGTGAAAACACATTCCCTCCAATGGCTGAACAGTCGTCATATTCCTTGCTGCCGAGCTGGATCCGCTGAGACAAAAGCAGAGCAAAGCTATACTCTCCCTTCCACAGCTCCTCTGAGTAAATATTTAACAATAGCTAAAGAGCCGCTGTGCAACTGCTATTTTAATCCCTCATATGTGTGACAGATGATGTTTTTTCAAGCTGAACGTATAAATAGAAGCACTCCTGTTATGAACTCCTACGGCTCTTTACGGAGTCTGAGCCACTTCAGTTGTATTTTATCACAATAAGCGACGAGAGCACATTTTCTTCATGGCGTATAGAGGAGGACAAACCTCCTGTGTGATGTGCACATGAACACAACTCACAGACTTCCTCTCACATCCCTCAGCCCCGCCCACCGTGGCCTCCGAATTCTGTGTCAACCACAGCACTGACACGCACGGCACATGATATGAGGACACCCACATGCTAAACAGCTCCCCAGGCACTGGACCGCCATAATAACTATGCAACACAAACTTTCACCACTCCCTGGCTTTAACTGTGCATGCCGAGTGCACCACTGGCCTATTTAAGAGGCTGCATTTCAGTTTCAACTTAAATTTAGAAACAGCCATTCAGTGAGCATCTATGAGGAGAGCGATTTATTTTTTCCTCCTCCTCTCTAAACGAGGGACAAGTGTGGCTTCAAATCATTCACAGATGTGCTGGTGCTCTGCCACGCAAGAGGAGGAGAGGCAGGGACCCTCCCACTCCATCGACGGGCAGCGGAGAGGGGAGGAAGCAAGGGAGTTAGTCGGAGTTGGAGCTCCATCTCTAAGTGTCTTTCATGGTTAACCACACGCACACACTCACACACCGCCCGCCCCCCCCCCACACACACACACACTAAGACACAGAAACACACACGGCCTCAGTAATAGCCAGGAGCTGAACCCAGCCATGCATATCTAAGCATCCACTGCCATGCGAAACAACATAATCTGACACTCCTGACCTCTGTGTTTCCCTGGACTTTGCAAGACACATCTAATGTAACCTATAGAGCAGTGGAAAAAAAAAAAAAAAACGCTAAGCTGCAGTTTAGTGAGGTTAGTAATCAACCTGATGCTTGTTTCCATTTTACGGAAAATCCACTGACCTTCTCTGAAACGTCAATGCAAATGTAAAAAAAAAGCTGCTTTTAGCATGAAGCGATACTGAATGTGTATGTGAGCGGGCACATCAGAGGAGCGTGCTGATAATATATTGATAAGGGTCACGAGAACAGATGAAGATAATTGAGTCTGTCATTGTGACATGAAAGCTGACGTTAAACTTGCAGTCGGAGTTGTCGACACTGAGAGGGAGAAAGAGAGGAGACAAAGAGGGAGCTCATTCCAACAGCCCAGCTCGAGCACCATAAACAGTCAGCAGGTTACAAATGCACGCAGATAAGCAGAAACACATGCCCGTTCAACAGCAGAACAGAACTTTGTGTCGACTGGGCAGATCTTACCTGCTCATAGTTCAGCCGCTGAGCCTCGGTTATCTCTTTAGGCTTGGTTTCCAGGATGTAGTCTCCTGCAGAGGGACAGAAAGGCAAATATGTTGAGTTAATGTATATTGTATTAACAGAGCAAACTATATGAATCTGCTCTGGTTATGACTGAGGACTCTTATTTTAAGTACTCGTAGGAGAGGCTGTGCCAAACAGCATCATCTGAGTCCCTGTCCACCGCGGTGTCACCTGAGATCTCTGCACCTCGGCTCTGTAGCAGCGCGAGCTGTTTCAGCCTGATCAGCACTTCAAAAAAACCTGTGCTGCAACCTTTAAACTATTTCACACACTCCAAAGGGCGAGTGAAAGCCAAGCAAACACATTCTTGCTATCGCTGTGAAAGTGTTATTGCGGGTCTACTCCTTACTTTTAAATCTCTGGTGTAAATATTTTTTGCAAAATGTTTCTCGGCGAATCATTAATTTATTAGAGAGCTGGCAGGAGCATCATGCGGCACTGTCGACACACTCTCCCTGAGAATTTACTCAAAGAAATACCATCAACTTCTTGTGATCATCAGCTATGTGGAGTAAAAACAGCTCCACATGGAGATAAATGTGCACAAGCAAAAAGAATGAGTTTACGCTTTTGTTTATATAGAAGCAATGCCCGACCTACAATGTAAAATGGACGGATTACCACATTAATTTGGTGGAAGGAGGTGGTGTCGATCAGGGTATAGCCCACTAGGTTTAGGTGTAGATACATTTTTTGCGAGATAGGGCCTTTTTCAATATTTTTGAGCCATTCTAGTTTCTTGCTGTGAAAAATGACTGATCAATCCTCAAACTGAGCACAGAATATAGTCAATATAGAACAAACACAGGATTTTGTATCGCAAACTTGTGAACTTTAAGTTATTTCAAGAGGCCAAGACACAAGCTGCTGGTTGCACTTTAAAAAATAAACTTCTGGCTTAATTGTTATGCTGTCACCGTACATTAAGTCTTCAGTGCGAGTGGAGACTGTTCCCAGCAGGGGACTGGCCAGCTGAGTGGCTTTCCTACATTGCCTGCCTGCCTCCCCCCCCCCTCACTGCTGTGTGGTCCACTGAACTGTGAACTCTCTCATCCGTTGTCCCCCCTGAATGCATCTGCATCCGTCCGTCGGGATCGGGATCGTGCTATGCTGCGTATTTCTGAGCTGCCGAGGGACCGTCAACCACCGCCCACTTTGTACACCACATTTGAAATTCATCACCCATCTTCAGCCTTGGTGTTTTTTTTGCGCGTGTGTGTTATGACAAACACTGTGGAGTTTCAAAGTTATCCAGCAGCCCCTGAACATAACACGAGATTAACTGTGTGTCAGGACGGAACTCGGGTTCCTGAATGGCACACGAATGGACAAATGAAACAACCAATTGATCAGTTTCTTTACTATTTAACTGTGATTTATAGACATGAGAGTGCTGTTGGAATCGGGCAGCTAAAAGACACAAATTCAACTAGAATGGCACATACCCACACCAAGGCCAGACAGCCCCTTTAGATTCAAGCCGCAACACATCTCATATCAGTCCTAACAGAACATTTAAGTCAGATACTTCCATTGATACTGAAGATGGATACTGAAGATAAATACTGACACTCTGCTGTGATATTGTGGATGAATATAAGTTATGACAGGCAGGAGACAGCCAGAGAGAAGAGATGTATCTCTTGTTTCTGTTGCGAATTCAGAGGATTGGCTCATGGGGGGTTTCCCCTTCTCTGGTCTCTCCTTCCTCTGTTGACTCTGGAATATATATATCTGACCTTAAGTATCCACTCATTCGAGGGGAAGTGAAACCCTAGAATGTTTACTGGGTCCGGTGAAGCTCGGTGCCAGTGGCTTTTGGGCGCTAGTCTGTTCACACGTGTGCACTCTGGTAAACAAGGTCTAGCACAGTGATAAGCTCCACTGTACATGTGTTATTATCCCCGAGTTAAGCATCAAGTTGTTATTGTGAACGTCCCCTTGCAGATAAGTCATGATGCATCAGCTTGCTCTTGTCTTGTGTAACAGGTCTTCATGGTGACACACACTCACCTAGATACTCCATCAGCTGCTCCGCGGTTATGATCTCCATCATGGGTGGCATCTTAACCTGCAACACAGACATGTGGACACTCATTGTTCATTTGTTTATTCCCCCCTTCATCAGACAAGGCATGGCCAACCAAGTTCACCCACGACTATTCACTACTGGAGCATCAGCTTGTAAGAAACAGGCCTCACAGCCCTCCTCAGAGTTCAACGTGTGCTGACATGGGGAAGTAAATCCACATCTAATTCTAACGTTGAGAAATCCTATATGAACGAGTCCGGACAGACATATTTACACAGGAATGCTGAGGGATCCACAAGCACTATGGATTACACAGTCGATCCAGTGTTAGATGTGTATGTCGACCGTTAGCAGAACTCAATGTGATATTATGAGTCTCACAACAAACCTTCCTGTGTGAGAACATGAAAACACTGGTGATGAGAACAGATGAGCTCAGAGCTGCTCCTCGTGAAATATGACTATTTGTATTGAGTTAGAATCAAGTTTCTATTGATCTGTGCTCATCGCAGAGTCCGTTACCTTCCATGCGAGCAGAAGGACATTCATTATTGCCAGTAATGGACACGGGCCGTTCTCGTTCTGGGTGATGATCGGGGTGTTCTCCTCCCTCCACTTGATCCACTTAATGTGGTATATGGACTGTCCGGCGGCCCGGTCCTTGCTGCAGGCGGTCTTCGACCCCTCGGCCCCGTACTCGCCCTGCAGGGCCAGGGCCAGCCCCCGGTCCTCCAGCCCCTCGCTGTTCAGGTCCGAGCTGGGGCACGAGTTGAGGTTGGAGAAGGACTCGAGTGAATCGATGCTTCGGGACTCTCCGCCGAGGCTGGGATCGCGGTCACTCCCACTCGGCAATCCCTCCGATAAGGTGCGATCGCCGGACTTGCGGTCCGCCGTGGTCGCGTTGTCCGGACACAGATGCGTCGGCTTGGCAAGTTTAGTCGCTTCACTTCCCGCACAAGCCGAACCCGCGCTCTCCTGTGCGGGAGGCGAGGACGCTCCATCGCCTGTGTTGTTTACTAACTTTGAGGCACCACCCTCTCTATCTCCTGCGGCCAGCGGCAGCGAGTCATGCCCCATCCCGTTAATGATCCGATCCCCGGACCCAGATCCGCTGCCCTCGGGTTTCGCAGCCTCCTGCGCGGGGAGGACCTGGACCGGCACCGACGCGTCAGACTTCCCGACGATGGACGTGACGGGAGCGGCGACGGGAGCAGCAACGTCCGCGGTGCTGTCACTACAACTAGCGTCCACCAAAGTACCGAGGGGAGCCGCACTACTCCTGCATTTCTCGGCGGCTCCTTTCACTCCGCCGCCGACCGAGACGTCGGCCATCTCCGGCGCGGTCGTGGCGCACACGGAGCTCCCGTCGGCGTCTCGGTGCAGGTTTGCAGATTCCTCCATGTCGGCTCACGCACCGTCGACGGATTGTTTTTTAGCTAAATTGCAGCAGCAGCACCTTCGGTCCCAAAGACGCCATGACAACTCTGCGAGTGACGTCATCAGCGTGAATCGCTTTCAGGCCGAGGAAGAGGGGGGGGGGGCGGCCCGGCGCTGCTGCGTTTGGGTGCGCTCGTATTCTGTTAAACTATTTGAACCATCCGAGGTTTTCATCCGAATTATAACCAATTGTAATAGGTTTCTAAAATGAAGATTGAATGTTGAGATAAATCAGAAAATCTGAATGTGAAAATTTTGACTTGCCTGAAAATCACTCTCACTAACCCAAATTGACATAACATGTCATTAGATCTTGAGTATCTCTGGAGGATTATGTTATAATTGAATAGCATTAGCCCGGTTTATACTCAGATGCAGCTTTACAAATAGAAGTTCATTGTTTCAATATTTTTAATGGGGTTAAAACAAATTTAAGAATTGAAGAATGCCTTCTTATTCATGACAATATGGAACTTTTATTTCCAGCCATGACCTCTGACCCTTTTCTTTCTTTCAATTTGTTTTGTTGTATGTTTATGTTCTATATCTTCTGGCTCAGTCTGGTTCTATATACTGTTCTTGAGTTGACAACTTGAAATCTGTATTGGCCAGCATTTGATACTTAACAGATTTAACAACAAAAATATTTATATTGTATGCTTGCTGTATTTCTTCCACTGTAGCAATTTATTCTGTTGTTAGTTGTTTATACACGTCTATATTTGCATGTTTATTTCAATATCTCCTTAAACATAAAGCACAAATACTGTAGGTATACATCCTCGGTCAAACATCCTGTGCCACTGCACTTTACCAAGTTTCTTGTCAAAAATCGTTTTTGATTAAATTCTATTTCAAACCTTATCTTATGTTGACGTGTAGATATATTTTTCAATTTAGTGTTCAGCTGCCCGGTAGACACAATGCTTTTAGTTCTCCTTTTTACGAGGATTCATGAACGGAGAATGAAAAGAATCTGCCTTGGCCGTGACCGTGCTGCGCACGCGCATGTGTAAATGCAGCTCTCGCGTGATCTGACCTCCCGAGCTCCCACCACAAACGAGAATTCAGAAATGAAGTTGAGGCAGTGAGTTTGGAATTGAGTTCACCATATTTTTTAACCATTAAAAGTTAATAATTATTTTTCTACGTAACGATGTGTTGAATTTCTCCAAATATAGTCCGCTGTTCATATGGGGCATTTTTATTTATTATTTAATATTTTGCGGTTTCACATGCAGTAACTCTGTAGAAACACTGGGTGGCAGCCATTTCTCAGCTATACATGAGAGAAGCCTGAGCACAGACACATAACTATCACATAACTATCAGACTGTATCAAAACATTCCTCCATCATGAATGATCGTTTATTTGTATCAGTAAGACAATGGCAGTGCAGAGGAAGTTCTGCAAAGGAATGATTAACGATCAAGTAGTTTGATTTAATTCAGACTCAACACATTCAGCGTAAATGGTTTCGTCAAACATTGCTTCATACACAGACTTTTACTGCCTTAATAATAATATCTTTGCGTTGCTTTTCTCTATTATTCTCAGAAGCAGGATCTTGTCTATAAAACATAGTTGGTGAATGAGGAAGTGAAGATCTGACGATGTAAACAACTCATAGACTGATGAATGAAACAATAGCATTCTGGATCGAGTTTTCTGTTTGGTTACAGAGAGGTTCACAGATCAATGTTTTACTTGTAGAAGATATAAACAGTGTTTTAAACAGCGGTCATGTGGTTTGTCAAAACCAGGTCACCCCAGCCCCACTTTGAAAATTAGTACAGGTCCTGGGAGTGAAAAAAACTAATTCAGTATACATGTATATCATGATTTTGATTAACACAACAGGATGTCGGCCATTTTCGATTTTGTACATGTTGTGTATTTTAAAGAACTCCTCCTAGACCTCAAATTCGGGGAGTGTCATCTTGACTTCATGGAGGTTAAATCTAAGTCAAATTTAAACGTCTTACACTCTGCGTCCATTGACCGAAACCATTTCAAACTCTGTCGGAAGGGCCTCAAGACATTGATGATGAAGTCATATGGAAACAGAGTTTTTGTTAAACACCATATTAGTGGCGTGGCTTTAACTTTCAACTTGTCGCAGGGACACGCAAAACTGCTGTAGCTTCAGTGTACATTGTTCAATCTCCCTCAAACTACAAGTGTTTAAAAACACAACACTGGCGACAGGAAGTTCACATGTTTTACGCTTTGATGCAGTGCTCCTGTCTGCTTAACAGTCTACAGCTCAAATGAGCTCAGACAAGACATAAGACCTTCATGATACTTCATGGTCAGAATTGTGACATTTCCTCAAACTGTGTAAACATTGAAGTGCTGCGAAGGTTGATCCTTCACCAAAGGAGCAAGATTTTGCACTGTTGTGCAAGTTCACACCTCTCATGAACTAGTTCAAAGTTCAGTTCATACAAGTAAACATGAATAGTTCACGTTCATAGTTCACCATTTAAATTCTGAACTAGTTCATAGTTCAGTTCATTTCATAGTTTTAAGGTGGAAAGTGAGAATGAAAGACTTAACTTGTTAAAGAAAAACTTATCCATCCCTACCCCTTGCCTTTACTGTCGGAATGTTTATCAGACAGTGTGTAAAAATCCCTCTCTGCTTTCTCTTGCCATCTGTATATGAGACCGAGAGCTGTTGTGTTGCAGGTATGGCCTGCCCCTTTAAGGAAAGTTTGTAGTCTGTGACGTAGTGCAACTGGGTATTGTGGGAAAAGACGATAGAGTCTGTGTATAACGAGAAGTGACGGACCACCAGGTGATGCGAGTGTTGCTCATGCTGTAGATCCGAGAAATAAAGTGGCCCATTTTAAGTAAAGAAACATCTCCTCCTTATTCACGGAGCGGTCCGGACGGCTGGTTACCGACCAGACAGCGAGCCAAGATAACCAGTGACAGGGGCGGCTCCTGGTACAGACGACATAGGAGACTGATTCATCATGACGTGACACATGCAATGTAAAACAATACATTAACGTCACACCATCATCCTCTAAAACCCCGGGGACTCACCGGAGGTAGAAGCGCTGTGAAAAGCGGTCCGCCTCCTTTCCTCGCCCATGTTAAATACTTTAGCTGTTCGCACCGGCAGCGTAGTGCCGGGAAGAACCAGGAAGCGCTGCGGCCACACACAATTTTTAAATTAAAAAAAAATATATATAAAATTAAATATATATATTTTTAAATTAAATTAAATTAAATATATATATATATATATATATATATATATATATATTTTTTTTTTAATTAAATGGGGAAAAAAAAAAAAACTGCGCGCGCACATCCTGCGCAGAAGCCTACTGCGCAGGATGTGCGCAGAAGCCCATTGCGCACATGATGCGCAGAAGCCTACTGCACACATCCTGCGCAGAATAGTATGGGATGCATATTCGATCATTTATATCATATAAAATATTTCATCTATATCGTTTAAAATCATTGTTCAGTGTGTTTCGTGTCGCGAAATGCTCGCGTCAAGCGGAAAGATAGACTCGACGCCGAAACGATCGCTGCACGGCGCTAGGCAGCCTTGGAGCAGCGCAGCGCTCCAGCGTCCGGTGTGACCAGCACAACGGTTTAACATGGGAGTGGATGGGAGCCAGCTGTTGTTTAAGGCTTGCTTCTGCGTCCGGTGTGAATACGGCGTTACGAACAAGAAGTGTGTCGTGTTCACTGGACTTTAATAAAGAGAGAAGAGAAGTTTCCTGTCGTCTACACGCGAGGACGCTACAATATGAACGTGTTCACCGTTCAAATTCATTATTTGTCATTGAGTTGCGTTCAGTTCATCGTTCTCATAAAAGTTGTTCAATGAACGCGTTCTTTTGCGTTCGTTCATGCACAACACTGAAGATTTGTCATAACTCCACTGTGCATTTCTCAACCAGCACCAAATGTTGTGACAGCTCCATATGTCAATGGTAACCCAGGGCAATAGCGCCATCTACTGATTTGTCATGAAACAGGAAGTATTTTTTGACTCCACTGTGCACTGCCCAATAAGCACCAACATTTTTTACAAAACTTACGTTCTTCTATAAAGTAAGAAAGGAAAAGTGAAAATAAAGATTTTGTTTTGTATCAAGGGGGTCACACTTTTGTTTGTGACTTCCTATTTAACTCCACCCAGGCTTCATATAAAAGGATTGATTAAGAAAATAACTCATTGTTTTCATTTTGGAATGATGTGTCAGTGGTCATAGATTCCTTTGACCTCTTAGGCAAAATATATCAAAGGTGAAATAAGGACGTTTTTTTAACTAATATTTAATGAGCAAGTTATGACATCCATAATGAAAAAGTAGCCAAATTTGCGTGTTGATAAAGACATTTCTCTCTCCCCACCACCACCACCCAGCCAGGCTGACGTCACGCAGAGAGAGAGGGGCAGGGCCGAGCGGGGCCGCCGGTGTGTGTGATGGATCCAGCTAACTAGGAAGGGCGGCTGTGCCTTTAACTGACAGGAACCGAAACAAGAAGCAGTCAGCGCCGCAGCTGGGTCGCTAAGCTGCCTTCACTGGGACCCACCGGGGATTTCGATATGCTACTTGTCAAAGTGACCCTCCTGCTCTGCCTGCTGACGGACATCACGGGTGAGTTCTTCGGACGATTCGCGCGGAAAGGAAAGTGTCGAGCAACCGTCAGCGGAGCTCGCGCTAATCGGATCAGGCACTTGCACTCTGGCTATCTAACTTGCTAGCTAGCTGGCTAACGCTACAAAGTGCGGCGTTTGCGGCTGCTAAGCCGCTGTGTATTGACACGGTGTTAACCCGGGACAGGCCCGAGAGGCTGTCTCGACCGGGTGCCAGGTTAACTCAGTGAGTTTGACACAGGGGGGGGGGGGAGTTCTCTAATGGAGGAACAACCTGTGGTTTTTGACAGTTAGTGAGAGGTGAACTAACGTCACGGCGCTAACGTGTGATCACAAACAGCGCAGTAGTTTGTAGCTAACAAACTACCCAACACAGTAGTTAAAGTGTGTAGCTGTGCTGGGGGGTTTATGTAAAGTAGGGTTCTATACAGACACAGGAAATGCTCCACCGCTGACGCCTCCCTCCTGACAGCAGCACGCACACATCTGCAAGGTACATCGGTTGAATGGTGTTGTTACAATTGTCAAATTAAAACATGTCCAGTCGCTGAATAACCGTGTCTAGAGATGCGTAACAAATAGGTTTTTGATTGTGTTCGATGCAGAAGTTGCGATACGACTTTCACAACAAAGTTTGAGTCAGAAAAGCAAAGTCAAGTGTTGTGTAACTGAGGAAAATACAAGACAATGAGTCAAAGCTGAAGATTGGGAGGCTCTCCAGCCAGATGAGTCAAGCTGTTCAGAGGGGCTTCTGTGCTTGGACAACACGATGAGCCTCATAGAAAGAGTAGCTGCCAAATACACGTACATCACATGGTCACAAGATTATGATTCAAAGTGTATATCATTGTTTTGTAAACGTTGAGATCACTACTTTACTGTACAAATATTTAGAGTCACTAAAAAGTGAAACGGAGCAGAAACCGTATGTAAAATCAGTACAGGAAAACCAGCATGTTTTTTAGTTACCATCAGGCTTCTCTAATGGTGAACGTATGCTTTATCGCTTTTTAAAGTGATGGCCTTTGACTTCATCTTCTTTTGGAAAACGTTGTATTTTATTGTTGAACCTTTTAATGCTTTCGAAATTTTGCATTTGTTATAAACAAGAATATTTTTTGTCTAAAGCTTATAAAAGCCTAATGGCTCTGTGGCTTGATTCATATATGTTTCATTGAGCCTTCCCTTTTTTTCTGGTATATATATTTATGCTTGTTAATCTGTTTTTTAAAACTGTCTCTGTACAAGCCTGATCCTTGCATTCTACCTGACACATAAGCAAGTGAGTTCTGCTGCGGTTTTGCTTTGTGAACATTGAGCAAGCCCTCCTTTTTGTCTATACTTCTACCTGACATCAGTCTGTTCATTCATTGGATTGGTGTCCCTGCTGCACCGAGGCTGCGTGCACGCAAAACAAAGTGAGGAAACTGTTTATATTCCCTCTCAAGATTAGTCAAAGTTGGGACAAAAGATGTCCTGATCCGACCCTCCATCGCTACAAAGCCAGCTTCCCTCATTCCAATACACTGCAGTAATAGTGAGGATCAGAAATGTGTGAGGAAATCAGTGTGTCGTAAAAAGTAGTTTTTATGATTCGGACAACGTTGCTGGTACCTGGCCTGCGTCCAGTGATGGTGTGATGCTGAGGATTTTTGATCCTCAAATTGCCTCTTGAGCAGTCTTGGTCAGATATATTGCTTGCAGATTACAACCAACCCTCTTACAGGGTTTTCTCCCCAGTACTGTATCATGCACAATATTAAAGGAATACATTAAGCTTGACTTGAGATGCAGGGTTTTAGAGTTGTCAGGTTAGATAACTTGCTGTCACCCATGTATGGTATGATCAGATGTGAACCATGCTGTTACCACCTCCTCGGTTTCTGTCAGCGCTTTCCCTCTGACAAGGATTGCACTCCACATATCACTGGGGCACTCGGGGCTGAAATGGACTGCATTGAAATTATGATGACATCGCCGTTTACAGTGCAATTGACTGGCAGGTTTTTTCCAGTCTTGCTGTCTTCCAGTAAAATTCAAGTACTTATCTATGTAGGAGCAGAGTAAGGATTGTAGCATTACTGTCAGGTCAGGATTCAGCTAAGTTTAAAAGTATTAGTCACTTATCTGGCAACACATTTTTAAAAGTCCTACAACACATCCCACTTTATATTTCACAGAACATATTTAATGAATCCATTTTGGTGAGTTTAGACTCAATGTGTTGCATCCTAAATAAAATAATGAAATGTAAATAGAGCCTATTCAATGAATACACATGGAACTCACATACATTCTATATGAAGCTATATATTTCTTAAAGCAATATGCAATATCAATTTTATCAAGTTGCAAGCATTTGACAGACACAGCTCTGTTAATGGTAGATGAGAGGAAATGTGTAGGTTTAGGGGCTACGTGGGGGGTTGTTCAAAGTGAATGCTGTGTTGAATTCTGGTGAAAATGTTGTAACACCAGTATATCCATGTTGTTTAGAGTAACAGTTTGAAAAGTAGCCTGGGGCCACACCACATTCTTGGAGCAGAAAATACAGAGTCCGTTATATATTTATCTTTTTGAAACACTTTTTGCCAAGAGAGAGAGATAGAGAATGTCATGCAGCGAAGGTCACCAGAAATAAACTGGGCACATTGCATTGTTCTCAGTGGGATCTCTCTAGCCCCTCCACCATCAGGACACCCTTGGTCAGTCAATTTTTTACTTTGATGATCTGGTAAAGTTGCTGGCAATATCTAACCCACTGCCTCTGTAGTATACCAATTTGATCACAGGTTTTAAGTCTTTATAAAACACTTTTTTTTTTAAATTTTTTTTTTTTTTTATGTCAAACAGTTTTAGAGTAGCTGCCTCTCTTTATGAAGAAGTTTGCATATACATTAATATCCTAGTTTTTATCATATTCTGCATGTGACTTGATGTTTACATGGATAACTGGTTAATCATTCCTCTATAGGCGATGCTCTCATTTGTCTGGATGTCCCTTTGATTCCTTGACATTTCATTCTCTCTGTGATTTCCCTACCAGGGAAATTACCTCAGCATTTTCCCCTTTTTGCTGCATTTAGCTTTTGCATCTTCTCATCAGTAATAACTGACAGTTAGTTAATCAGTGACAGATCTTTACTACAGTGTGTAAAAACAACTTTGCATTACATATTTGTATTTGATGAACAACTACTGTATGCAACCCATCTGGCTCTGGCACCACTGTCACTATATTCAAATTTATTTTTGGGACAATGCAATGAAGGTCTGCTCAGTTATCTGAAACCAGGATCTAATGTTTACATACTCAAAATATCCATCAGTCCAGTAGAGCTGATAATAGCCAGGAAGGAATGTGCAAGTAAATGAACTCTGTGGTTGCTACATTCATTTATGATTCTTGTATGTTAATGATTTAATGTGAGGAAATTTGTTTTAACATCCCAGAAATGCCCAATTTATTGCCTAGTGATTACGCAAGTGGCCATCTTGACTATTCATCAATGTGCTGCCTCTTCATTGTTTATTAATACTGTTGTCATTGTTTGTTTTGGTACAAAATCAACAGATTCCCTCATTATTTATACTTCGCTCTTCTCACCCCTGAACCCATTGTATTGATTCCTTTTCTGTTTGTTGATTCAGTGTAGTTTACTGTCATTATCTTTTAAAAGTGCAAACTAAGCTGATTCCATGGTCCCTTTGCATTCATGGACCAGTTGCTACTTGCCTGGTGCAGCCTCTCCCTGTTTGGGAGTTGTTGCTCCCACCACATACAAACTAAACTCTACAGTAATAAAGAAAACTGTGCAGTTTAAAACCACAGTGAAGGTGGAGAAATTTCATTATCATGTTTTGCCTGTGGGAGTCTTGTAGTAGTAAGGTTTATTCATTACAGCTCAGAGCTCATTGTCAAGACTCAGCTCTTAATAAACTTATTTATAAAGGCACATTTTGTAGCTCAGAGCAGAGTTTTTCCTGTTGGAACCCAAACGCTCAGGCTGATATTGAGTCTGTAGCATTCTGTTTTGCCTTGGAATGTAGATTAGCATTTTAACAGTCTGCGACAAACCCAGTCAGTGAGCTCGCACAATGACATACAGTACCACTGAAACAGAACCTCAGTCACCTGATGCGCATCACATGCTCCTCACTTGTGCTTTAAACTGACCGCCTTCTTTGTCTTTGTGAAAAGAACAAAGAAAACAGTGGGTTTAAAAGCCAACAGGATTATCTCGGTGGGTTCACGTCAATAAGCTGAATAAGCCTTTTAAGCATAACTAGTCAGTGACAGTTTGTACTAAAACTTACTGCTTTCTTTTCACAACCTGGTTCCTATAAGACTTTTTAATGAAGAGCTTCTCACTTGTGCCTGTATGAAAAGCAAACGGTAACGTCATTGTTTGTTTCAAGTCAAGACCAAAACCAACATTCATATTCAAAATTGTTATACGTGTTTTACCTGTCACGGTTTGTTCAATGTCCATTGTAACATCAATATAAATATTTATTGAGGTTTATTGGGATTAAAGAAAATAACATCATGATAAATATACCTATTGTTTTAAGCCAAGCTGTACAGGTGAGGCTTTTTGCCTGTCGAATCCATAATAGTGTCCTAAGATAAATGAGGTCACTACTGTCATATATAATAGGATGAAACCTAGTGGTAAAAAGAAGATACACATAGGGTAGTTTTGTTAGCAATAGAACAATTGAAATTTAAAGGGATGAAGTGACTCATCCAATGTTTTTAGCACACCATGCTGCCCTTTTTCCTGAATTCCTTAATGTGAGATGTAGAAAGTTGTAATATCTGTTGCATCAGTTAAATTCTATATAAGTTGGATAACAGCCTATCAAGTGTACCAAGAATGAAAATATCAATTCATCATGTGACTTTCCTATACTGCCTTACAGCAGACTTTTGTTGACAAACAGTGACGAGCCATTGAATTCTCTTTCAGGTCAGTCTGGGAAGCCATTGAACAAATATATTCGTCATTATGAAGGTCTATCGTATGACACAGCGGCTCTGCACAGCAGTCACCAGAGAGCGAAGAGAGCGCTGGCTCCGGCAGAAAGGGCCGTGCATCTGGACTTCCACGCACATGGAAGGTCAGTTTGAGCACACACACACACACGCACATGCACACGCACACGCACATGATGCTTTCATTCACTCACCTTAACGTCATTTCTTTTCTTCATTTTAATTTATCTCGCCACTGTTTACCTGGATTATGCTATTCTTGGCTTGTTGCGTTTAGATGCCATGTCATCGCAACATCATTGTATGTATTATTTGTCATTGATAATAAGTTTAGCTCAAGACCAAACAAACGTTATTGTAATACTAGGTAATCAAATTACTGAAATTCAGAGCTTACAAATCCAAATTTTGGGGAAGTGCTTGCTTGTGTGAAAGTTAAAATAAACTCGAACATTTTAGTGTGTTGATCTTGATGTTGTTTGGAATGGGTTTTATACCTGCCACCACAGTGCAGACTTCTCTGGGAGAACAATGAATCGCCAACATGGACAAACCATGTTATTGCAAGCTGTTTTCAAATCCATCCCTTTTTTTCCGTCATGTTCTTCCCTGTGTGTTTCGTCTGCCTCTGCTTTCAATGACATGGAACATGAGATGAGCTCTTGTCAGGGCTAGGTGGTTGGAATACAATGAGGCCAACACTGTTTGGGACACAGATGATTTGAGGCCCCATACGACACTGTTTCTGTTTTCAGATCTGTATCAGCAGTTTAATGAGTGACAGCCGGATGTAGCAGAATGTGTGTGAGAACAGCATTTTGCAAATAAGTTGCTTACAATGCTGAGACAAGAAAGTAAAAGTAAAAGTATTCACATTGAAGGCAGAAACTTATTTAGCATGTTAGCAAAGATTCTCAAAGCATCTTTTACAGTATATACCAGTATGTTCTGTTTCTTTCATGCCTCTGTGCTGATCGTAGCCAAGGCCATTATGTTTTTGGAATGGGAGGTAAAGAACATCCCATTGTCGTGAACGTCTTGAGGGAGCATCACTACATTTGACACAAAGGGTTGTCTCAAGGGAGAACTGGTTAGAATTTGGTGCTCAAAGGTCAAGTTTACTGTGACATCGCAAGGTTCTGCGAAAACATTAAGCTGACCGTTATTCAACGTCAATACAGGAACAGAATGGGAGATTGTGAACATATTACATAACTGTTAGGAGTTGGGTGGCAACGTTCAATCTGTCATTAATGAAAACTGTGGCATTCAGAGGCATACATCTGATATTTCTAGTTAACCTCTGAGCAATGTCATGTCATGTTATGTGAGACTGGTAGTTACATTTTCTTTACTCGCATCAGGAATCAAAGATATGGTTCAAAATGCCTTTACTGAGAACAGTGACCAGATACAACTCCAAGGAGTCACTGAGTCCCGACTGCCTGTCCCAAAGTAGACCCCAGGTCAGGACCACTGCATTGACATACAGCATGTGGACGTGCTGGCTTGTCTTCATTCACCAGCAATAAAAGTTAGTTTTCTGCTGCTTTGAACGCTAACGTCATCTCTTTAGTATTCATATACACAACTACACACAGACACACACACACACACACAGAGTAAAGCCTATTTTAAAGTTCTCTCTTGTAATCTTGGTGCAGTTCTGGGGCTAATCTTACTAGTGGAAAATGTATTTCCATTTGTCCCTATCTGCTTTTTTCCCCTTTTCTCTTTTCACAAAGCACCACATTGAAGAATGAGACAATCATTAACCTCAGCAACACTGTTTTTCCAGCCAGCGCCCGTGTTTTCTATCAAACAGATCCACTTCCTGTACATTTGTGCTCCTTCCTGTCATTGCTGGGGCTGCCTGTATTGGTGAGGTAACCACAGAATCACAACGCTAAAGAAGACATGAACAATATTTAGTAGAAGACTTTGAATTGGAGCCGTTTCGGCCTTCAGGAGATCTACTGTAAACTAACTGGCAATGATGATCCTGAATATTGTTTCAATAACCAGGCAAAAGGGTAAACCATGATTGATATATGAATATAATGAATTATCTTTGTTGTAAGTTTCCATAATTTTTTCTTGTTACATGACATAATAACTCGATAATAATCAGGCTGTAATGTAGCACCATTGTGAAAATTGAAAATTAACGTCAATTTTCATTGAGTGTTTTGTAGCATTATGAGCTCTTATTATTACTTGTGCGATGTCTGTTCATATCTCTTTGGAATGGGATGTTTGTTGGGTCTGTGGACGCGGAGGCCACCGCAGCTCCACAAAGAGCTGTTGACGTTTCAACTGAGTTAAGTCAAGGCTGTTGTCTATTTTGTTATTGACGTCATATTGTTCATAAATATCAGTGTTTTACATATTATTTAAAAAATCATCTTTATGAGTTACCGAACCAAGCTAGTGCTCATAAAGCTTATATCTTATTTTTTGCATATAGTGTGTACAATCACAGACGAGACACTCTTCCCTCTGTGAGAGAGTGGCTTTGTGGCACTGTGGAGGTTTGTTGTCACAAGAGAAAAGCGTACTTGTGTTGGCCCACTCACATATTTGTTGCTGGATCAGGTGACGGAACAAGGCGGGGCAGACACTGCGGAGAGCTTCTTAACAGACAGAGAGGCCAAAAGATTGTGCTAAAGCGTTGGATCATACAATGCTGGTGGAAGTGACTCACAGTTTGTGTCCAGCTTTCCAAGAATGAGCCGTTAGATGTGCTTGTTTTCAAACTTTGTCGTACGTGAAAAAACCTCCCTGGCATCAAACATGAACCCTTGTAGAGCGAGCGGCTTGTGACTGTGTGATGACTCTCTTCCTGTCTGGAGTATGTGGGGCTGTTGGGCCTCGGGGCAAGTGAGGAGGACAGAGTATGGCTTTCTTAAATGCCGTCGCACTACAATAAGGTGGATGCTCTTTCAGGAAATCGAATCATGTGACAAGACTGCATATTGTTTTTCAGCTAGATAGTGTTCCATCTGTGGGCATATCATTTCTATGGACATGGCTTAAGGGCACGTCGTTTCTTTTAGCTGGCCTGCTTACTGAGCAAAGAGTATGACTGTCAGATGCTTGAGTCAGTATGTTCAGCGTTTGAGAAGAGTCTGAATAATTTATCAGTCAGCTGCTTCTCTTAGACAAGTCAGTCTGACTTGCTCGTCAGATGCTTCTTCTCTTGTCTGTTGTCAGCAGCATTTTTCTTTTTTGCCTTTTTAACTTGATAAAGTGATTTTCTCTCTTATTGGCATTTTCTTTTTCTTTATCACTTTGTAAAACTAGGATGTTTGACTGTACAGGGATTTTCTTGGCTTTCTGTCTTAAGACATTTGGAAATGGTTGAGATGAGGAAACAAGTGGTAAAAATTTATGAAGTTTTGCAGTTTGGAAGTAACTAGTGTTAATGTGTTTTTTTGTACTCAGGGATCCATCTCTGCTGAAGAAAAACTGATTAAATTCCTAAGAAAATAATTTATATTCTGCAGAAACGAGTCGCTGATCTTTGGGGGGGGGGGGGCATAGATGGAGTCATACTGATTGTTGTAGAGGACGTGCAGGAGGGAATGGCGTGGGCGTTTCAGGCTGAATAAGAGGCAGGAAGATTTATGACAGTCTTTGTTTCACATCTAGCAGTCCTGACTTTTTTTTGTTCAAACTCCTAAATGTCTTTCTTTTTCTTTTTCTGTTTTCATTGTCTTAGCTTCATTTGAAAAGGTCCTCTGACTGTATATTTTGACGCACAGATCCAGCTTTAGATGAATGAATATAGAGTATTGGTGATTAACTGATGGACTAGTGGCAGAAACTTGGACTATGGGCAGAAAAGGTCTCTGGTTCGTCTCTGGTTCGACTCCATGGAGAAACAACAAAAAAACGAACCTGGATTGATCTGTCCAACATCTGCTCCCCGGGCGCCGTACATGGTCGCTCACTGCTCTGTGTGTCCTTCACCAGATGGGTCAAAAGCAGAGGTTAAATTTCCCTACCTGCATGAGTGTGCCTGTGCATGTGTTTGGGACAAATAAATGCATCTTAATAAATGCATCTTAATATGGTACTTTTCTTGTACCAAAATTAATAAAAAGAAATGCAGTAAGGGTTAAATAAATTTTTTGGGGATTTGAGTCCCTGAACTAATACAAACATTAGACATTTCTTCATGAATAATCATCCATATTGTTGGTACCAGTGAACTAATATGTTGAAAATACTTCAACAATAACATAAATGTGTTTGTGTGTGTGTGAAATGAGAAATGGAAAATTGAATCACAGTGCAGGTCAATGAATCATCCTGGAGGAGGAAATCCTGGTCTCTGTCTGACCCTCGCAGCATTATTTCCTATTTCATTTCCCCAAACAAACGTGCTACTCCTCCCCATATCCATCTCTACGTCACTTATACCCCAGGTTTATCTTTATTTACTCTGTACTAAGCTTTTTCTTTTTGCTTGTTCCCACCTGTGACTGTGTGGGTTTCTACAGTACAAAAACATACAAACTTGGAAAGGTTAGGTGGACACTCTGAATTGTCTCTAGGTGTGAATATTTGTGTGATGGTTGTTTGTCTTTGCATGTCAGCCCTGTGGTACAGCTACCTGTGCAGGGTGTGCCCCGGCTCTTGCAACCCCTGTCATGGCCCCTAAAGGATAAGCGGTATAGATGATAGGAGGGTGGATCATCTAGTTTGGTCTTTCCCGCTCCAGTTTTACTCAGACTCTAAAGCTCAGCCCTTAAAAAACAGTTGAATCATGTCTGTGGGCGTGAGTGTCTCCAAAATAACCCTGAGAGTGCCATCAGATTTTCTCATTTTGGGCTTCGGGATTAAAATCTTTAGATTTTGAAACATGGCCATTAACTATAAGCCATTGTTTTAAGGAGAAAATGTAGGACCTAGTTTTTTTGGATGAGATGGATGCTCCTCAATCATTTTTATTCCTGCTTGACACGACAAATCTTGGATTATGTTAGGCCACTAAAAGAATGTTAAACAGAAATGTCCATAAAATATAAAAACATGAAGAATGTCAGATTCCAAATTTTACATTGTCTTATCTTTACAAAACAAAAGTGATACAATGGAGGTCTCAGTGTGAGAGAGAGTAATGTGATCATCATTTGAGTCATCTGGAGGGAGCTTCACAGCTTGAGGTTATCCCCATGTGATTGATAAAAACATTCCTCATCCAAACTGCTCACTGTGTTGCCTTAGGTCTCTGGGAAGCTGGTGGCTCATGTGCACCTCATGTGATGCGAGCCTTTTTTCTTTGACGTGATGGTTATGTGAACGAGAGGATTACAAAAAAATATATATTATGGCCGTGCACAAATGTTCATGTGTTTTTCCTCATGACATAATTCTTCTGACTCACTGAGCACTGCAGCCTGGTGGGGCTCAGGAAAAACGTGTAAATGCTGCTTCCTTTTTCTTCTAAATCCTTTGTGTGCTGGCAAAGCTTTCAACTGTGTGTGTAATTCATATTATTGAACCTTGTGGTATAAAGCATGACTTTATCATTGCGGACTGAGTATCAAACTCTCTGCGGGACTGTGTATCTATGTTTCGCTTTGTCAACATGTCAGTATGTTCAAGCACAAGTTTGCTTTACATTTTCTCCTGTTCTTCTTTTCAGACATTTTAACTTGCGGATGAAGAGGGACACATCTCTATTCTCTCCAGATCTCATCATTGAGGTGTCAGGAGAGGAGTCACCTGTTGATACTTCGCACATATACAGCGGAGAAATCTTTGGTAAGTCGCACACCACATCCTCTTTAGTCTTGTGGTATGTATCATTCAATTACATTTAAAGTCTTTGACAACACTTCTCATTTTTTCATCGGCAATCTTTTCTCTGTGTGTGTGTGCGTGTGTTTGAAATATAAAGGTTGTTTTAGTCAAGTGTTTATTATGTCACATCGCACAACCCAACACACACAGGACCCCTTGCATCCTGTTCTTCCTTCCTTCCGCTCTCCTCCCCTTCACTTCCTGGACGTCTCTCTGTTGTTTGTCTGCAACTGTGTTAAAAAAAAGAGACAGAGATTAGTATTATTCTCAAAGAGGATGGTGAACACAAACAGTTGTCCTTAATATCTGCATAGAAGTTTCATAGATGAAAAGTGTATTTGTAGAAATCCATACAAATGTTTTTAATCCTAAGCAAATATAATGTGATTTGTGTTCATAACCTTCAATTGTTCAACAAATATTGTGATTTCACGAGACATGTAACATGAATCCTCATAGTTACAATTCCTAAAATGTTAAGTTTAGTTTTTCACCTAGATTGGTTAGAAAGACTTAATGTGCCTGATTGAGTTTATCGAACAGTTCATATTTAAAAGCTTAATCTTCTTGAATCTTTGGAT
Organism: Pleuronectes platessa; assembly: GCF_947347685.1. NCBI lineage: Eukaryota > Metazoa > Chordata > Actinopteri > Pleuronectiformes > Pleuronectidae > Pleuronectes > Pleuronectes platessa. The sequence goes on from NC_070626.1 coordinate 19,451,798, forward strand.
CAGATGTTTTTTATTTGTATAATCACCACAGTCCAATAATACTTAGATCGTAAGTTGACAATTTCAAAGTTCTTGACAAACATTATATCTAGTTTTCCTCTGCTCATCCCTCCTCTCCTGTGTTTCAGGTGAAAAAGGCACATTGACCCACGGCTCTGTGGTTGATGGGCGCTTTGAAGGCTTCATTAAAACCCACCAAGGAATGTACTATGTTGAACCCTCAGAGAGGTACCTACAGGACAAGAATGTTCCCTTCCACTCTGTAATCTACCACGAGGATGACATCAGTAAGTTTAATGAAGCACTACAAGTAGTTGAAGTCCTTATACATTGTATGCAAGAACGGAGTCGGTTTGATCTTTTACAATGACACAGTCACAGCCCGTTGGATAATCAGAAGTAGTTTCAAAAAAGGATTGACAAATTCTGAATGAAAGATTAAGACAACCAAGTTATTAAAGGAACTGAGAAAGTATATTAAAAGTTATACGTTTTTAATGTTATAACTATTGGAGAAAACTTTCCATTTCTAGGGTTAGAATAAAACTATGATGTGTTGTAAGGTCAGGGGCTGATGGTTAATCAGTTCCTAGAGTACACTGACTAGATGGGAGGGAAGTTTGGTTAGACTGACTGGTATCAGCAGGATTTGGCTCTGTGTCATAGACCATGTCGATAGTATTCATACTGAAGGTTGGGTTGGAACACAAATGAGCGTGGGCATGACTCATAGCCACTCTGCTAAAGGACAGACTGCAGCCAACAGAGACATTCTCAGACAGGAAACTTCAAGCCTCTCAACCATCTCCTGGAGAACAGATGACTCTGAATGCATTTGACAGTGATCAGTAAGTTTTATACAGACAGGGTGTGATTGTGGGTGAACATAATGAAGTAAACACGGAGATGAACAAAAACACAGTGCAATGTATTGAGCCTCGTGAAGCTCAAGGAACTTAATATATCCGACAGGTAGTGAGTCGGTTATTAACTCAACCCTGGATTAAGGCTTCCTGGCATTCACTGCAGTTTGCCCCACTGGTTAATTGTTTTCTAACGCACACCTAACCACACTTGCCTAAACAAACAAATGGAGAATCTTTTGAACAGCCAATTCAATTGAAGGGACAAGAAGCCGTTTGGAGGGTAGGAATGAAAGTTTGCAGGTGAATAAGAGGAAAGAGCCAACTGTAGGCTCTGTCATGGGTTTATCTTCACTTCCGCTAAGGAGGTTATGTTCTCAATATAGTTTGTCTGCTTGTACATCTGTTTGCAGCAGATTCAATTGAAGGGGTAGACCCAGGATACTTTTTTTCCACTTTGTTTATCATTGCAAGATAGGGCATCAGCCTGGGTGGAGGGATGTGCTCTCAGACTACCCATGTAATTACACAGCATATAAGGCAATTCTGGATCTGCTCCTATTCTACCAATGTATCTTCATCACACAGAAAGGTGCTGGTACAGTCTGAGTTTATCTTTTCTTTTCTGGAAAAAATGCTGCAGAAGTACTTGCAGACTTAAATCAAGAATGAAAGAACTACGTGCCAGCCCTAATTTTGGAGCAGAAATCTTTAAATGTGGGTTTCCTGAGCTGGATTTCTAGTTCTTATAACCATGTCTCCTTTTGTATTTTTTGTCTGTATCTTAGCATGTTTTTGTGCTGCTGCCCACTTTGACCAGATGTGATTCATGATGCAGAGTAAGCTCTTGACTATCTCACCCTTATCTCCTCCCTATCTGCCAGATTATCCACATAAGTATGGTTCAGAGGGCGGCTGCGCTGACCACTCAGTGTTTGAGAGGATGAGGAGGTACCAGGCGTCGGCAGTAGAGGAGCAAGCCGAGGTATGTACCGACAGATCCCCTCCCCCTCCTCCCAGCTCATTACTAAACACACAGATGGACGAGGCTCGTGAGATTACAAACATCTCATAACTCATATTCAGACTGCCTTACACAAACACTTAGTGCACGTGTATATTTTTAGCAAACGTGCAAGTACTTTCAGTTGAATACCTGCTAATTATAAATGTTGAAGCCAAGCCCAGCCTTGGTTTATCTGGCTGTGTGTATTTTCCCCAGGGGTTTTGTGCCATAAGCACAAACATGAACATGGGTTATTGTGTAGAGTGTATCCAGTAATTAACTATTTTACCTGTGCAGTATCTTTAGAGCAGAAAGGCTTGTCTTCTACACAGGGGCTAAATTCACCAGACACTATTAAAGCACACTACAGTGCCTTGCAGAATAACAGGCAGCTATAATAAGACAAAAAGGAATCACTGTAATCCTGACTGATGAACATTTGACTCAGAGTCCCGCACTGGACCGGACCCAGACTTTTCTCTATGTCTATCTCATCCCGTCTTGATGGTGGTGGAAAGTGTCAGTGAATTGTAGCAGCACCTGTGCTCGTTCAGCTGTCAACGTGTTTCCTCAGCAGCTACGTGCCTTGTGTTATGCAACGACACTAGTTGGACCGGCCATCAAGAATGTTTCCACTTTTTTTAAACAGCAAGTCCACTGAGAACTTATTCATCGCTGGCTATTTTTGTCTTCATGTGATCCATTTTGATTTACTTGAAGTGAGGTTGTCAAATCTGGTGTCATAGGCTTTCACAATAAAAAATATCCTTGCAGCTGACTAGGATTCATATAAGCTGCTTTAGATGTTAAAAATACTGCACAATCATTTTTTACCTTAAACCGATCGGGTACCCGATCCGATGCAATATTATTTTCACTAGGTTTAGAATAAACTGTCTATCTCACTCTATTTACTTTTTGACTAAGTGTCTTTTTCCACCTTCTACCACTAATTCTTCCACTTTTTTTCTACAGGGGAAGAACAGCGTGTTGGAGGACGAGCACTTCCATGGTCCTCTCATTCTGAGGAAGAAGAGGGCCACAGGGAAAGAGAAAAATACCTGCCAGCTCTTCATCCAGACTGACCACATGTTCTTCAAATACTACGAAACAAGAGAGGCTGTCATTGCCCAGGTATGCAGCCATGCCTGCAGTATGCCCACATGAATTCAGTCTAGATGACAGCACCTATAGGACTGTATACTCAATTCCATATCTGTTGTTCTGCATAATTATTCATCTGCTCAGGTTATGTTTTGTCTGTCAACGAATTATTCAAAACCAGATTAGCTGATGTGTCTCAACAATCCTTATTTTTCACAAATGTCAGTATCTGTGGGAATGTGAAAATCTTGTCAGTAGTTGCTCTCCCACTGATCTTCAGCTCGCCACTTTCTCCTCAGATCTCCAGCCACGTGAAGGCCATCGACTCCATTTACCAGGCCACAGACTTCAAGGGCATCCGAAACATCAGCTTCATGGTTAAAAGGATCAGGGTGAGCTGCTGATATTTTGAGTGAAGAAGTGTGTTGAGCTGTGTGCTTGTCACAGAACCCTGTGCTGTAGACGTTATCTCCTCATTGCAAATATTTGTTAATGCCAAGGACCATTTCTTTTGTTCAAGCTGAATATACGACTGGCCCCATGGAAACCTGTGCCACCTCTCTTACCTTTTCTCTGTTTTTAACTTGTGTCGTTCAGATAAACGACACCACTGCTGAAAAGGACCCAAGCAATCCTTTTCGCTTTGCCAATATCGGAGTGGAGAAGTTTTTGGAGCTTAACTCTGAACAGAACCATGATGACTACTGCCTGGCCTACGTCTTCAGTGATAGGGACTTTGATGACGGTGTGCTCGGCTTGGCTTGGGTTGGGGCTCCCTCAGGTTTGTGCAAAACACAATCACGAACACGCCCAGAACTGTGGTGACTTCCTGTGTTGCTCAGACATTAACTTATACTTTCTAATACATAACATGCCAAATATTTTTAAGTTTGGTCATGTCAGCGTCTTAATTTCTTTACTTTTCTGTGTGTCCATTGAAAGCTGTAGGATTTGTTTGCAAAACAGTTTGAATAAGCTGCCAGAATCCAGAGGATTAACTGTAAAAATATTCAAATTTTGAATGTATTAAAAAAATAAAACAGCTTGATGTCGTATTTAGATATGACTACATAGTAGGTTTAATATTTGTATGTGGTCATGTTTGTCAGGAGTGCCCTTTTCTTTCTTGCTCTGTTTTGATGGATTCAGTTGCCTACTCCCCCACAGAGATTGACTCTGCTCACAATCTCAGCATTTATGAAATATAGTTACGGAGGCTTCTCTTGCCTGTTCCTCTGAGTACATTCGGCTGCCACCATCTCGCCAAGAACACAGCAGCAATCTCAGACAATCAATACAGACAAATTAGCAAAGCTGTAAGCTGAAAGAATCGATGGAGGGTAAGAGATTGGTTGCTGCGAGCTGTGTGAGGTGAACGTCTGAACAAAAGCAACCGTAGAACAAATGGCCATCCGGGATACTGGGGAAACTGTGCAGTCATACACATGCACAAATACATATGATGGACACATTGTTTATTGCTTTAAGTGCTCTGCTCTCATGTCTGTGCTGAGGCCACAAGTAGCCTGCTAACCACTGCATTTATGGATAATGGGAAACGCTACTGCCTGAGCTGCCAGACAGTGCTCCATGATGTACAGACAATTCCTCACACTTCATATCACAGCTTTTAGATTTTAAATCAAATATTTTCCCTTCTTTGCATTGTGCATCTTCATTTCCTTTCTATTTAAGTGCTATATTCATAAGCCACTTTATGTAATGTTTATAGTGGTAAGTGGTTCACCAGTTTGTAGGGCTGTCATGGAAATTCCAGATTTTAGTGAATTACCGTGACATTTTTAACAGTATGTTGACTGTGGAAGAGAACAACAGGCCATTCAACTGATCATTTCATGTGAATCATTTTCCCTCTTTGCTCGATTCAGTAAAGTCACAAGAATAATAATTATAAACTAGTAGTTTGAACATTTTTCACAGCTTCTGGGACACTTGGTGGTGTTGTATCTAACACCACATGTCCTGTGTCTTTTTTGATTTTAGACTTTGCCAATTTAAGTGTTATGATAAGACTAACACCACAGGACTTGGCTGATACATTGATCAGTTTGGAAAGAAAGAATAACTTGCTACTGTTTACGTGTACCATCAGAGGGCACCTGCCTTCAGGATTCAAATTATGACCTCTCGATTCCTCGAACTACAACAACAGTTCTATGAATCAAGAAACCCATATTAGCTAAATGTTTAATCCCTTCTACTCTTATCTTCTTCATTCTCCTGCCACAGGAAGCTCTGGTGGCATCTGTGAGAAGAGCAAACTGTACTCTGACGGAAAGAGGAAATCTCTGAACACTGGTATCATCACTGTGCAGAACTACGCCTCTCATGTCCCTCCCAAAGTGTCACACATTACCTTTGCTCATGAGGTCGGGCACAACTTTGGCTCTCCTGTAAGTACTGTGATTTCAAACATATGCAGCTCTGTCTCAAGGCATTTTGCGCATCTCCCCTTAACATGCCTCCTGTTTTTCAGCATGACTCTGGGATCGAATGCACCCCTGGAGAGTCGAAGGTACAAGACAAAAAGGAGAACGGTAACTACATCATGTACGCCAGAGCCACATCGGGAGACAAGCTCAACAACAACAAGTTCTCTATCTGCAGCATCCGCAACATAAGCGCTGTGCTGACGAAGAAGAGAGACGACTGCTTTGTTGGTAAATTCTCTCTCTCTCTCTCTCATAAACGTATTTATTCCTCTCTGTGTGTGAGAGAGAGAGAGGTCCTGTGCTCATGCTGTTGTGTCACTGTGTGCAGAGTCTGGCCAGCCTATCTGTGGTAACGGACTCGTGGAAGAGGGAGAAGAGTGTGACTGTGGCTACAGCGATCAATGTAAAGACCCCTGCTGCTACAACGCCAATGAAGAGGATGGCAAAAAGTGTAAACTCCAACCTGGCAAAATCTGCAGGTCAGATACGATGAGCATTTTATTTGTACAATGCTGTATTATGTTGCAGTCCTCCTAAAGATCTTTGACATGTTTGATTGCAAGTTTGTCAATTTCTTTCTACAGTCCAAGCCAAGGCCCATGTTGCTCAGCAGGGTGTTCTTTCAAAAATACAAATGACAAGTGCCGACTGGAGTCCGAATGTGCCAGAGAGGGCACGTGCAACGGAGCCACTGCTCTGTGTCCTGCCTCAGAACCAAAGGAAAACTTCACAACTTGCCATTCCGAAACGCAAGTCTGCCTCAATGGGGTATGCTGGTTTGAGTTGTTTGGGGTCCGCTAATCACAGTTGGTGAGCTTGTGTTTGCATTTGAAGTAAAAAGGTTAAGTGAACGTTTTTTCTTGCTATTCCTGCTTTTCCCGACCAGGTCTGCTCAGGCTCCATTTGTGAGAAGTATAAACTTGAGGTTTGCACCTGTGCCAGCGAAGAGGGCAAGGACGAGGCATCTGAGCTGTGCCACGTGTGCTGCATGGAGAAAAGTGAGTGTCAGGCAGCAGGACTCTTCATGAGCCAGAAAAAACATCACAGTTCTAGCATTAAGCTAGACTTAAGTGATTATATGATGATATCAGTTTTACTTGTTAGTTCTTAGTTATAATCTGGAGTAAGTCAGTAATCTAAAGGTCTTTCCCTCTTCTTCTGCCCTCAGTGAACCCCAGCACCTGCAGCAGCACAGGCTCAGCGAAATGGGAGACTTTCTTCAGCAAGAAGATCGTGACACTGCAGCCCGGCTCACCCTGCAATGACTTCAAGGGCTACTGCGATGTGTTCATGAGGTGTCGTCTGGTGGATGCCGACGGGCCGCTGGCAAGGCTAAAGAAAGCCATCTTCAATGCAGAGCTCTATGAGAATATCGCAGAATGGATAGTGGTGAGTGCAGTAACTCTCTTCAGCACAGTCACAAAGCTACTAATACAAGCTGGTTCTGCTGTGCTTCTGGTCTATATTGAATTGCTCCATTGTTACCTAGGATCACTGGTGGGCAGTGCTGTTGATGGGCATCGCTCTTATTATGCTAATGGCCGGGTTCATCAAGATCTGCAGCGTCCACACCCCCAGCAGCAACCCCAAACTGCCCCCACCCAAACCACTGCCAGGTACAGTAGATATACATTTATAGTTGTACACATGAGTTGCAGACAGATCACAGCATTCATTGACTCTGTTTGACTGTTACTGAAATGTGGCTGTTCTGTAGGTACACTGAAACGAAGAAGACAACAGCAAGCAAACCAACAGGCCCGGGGCCAGCGTCCCCAGCAACAGTACAGAGAGAACTATCAGATGGGACAGATGGAACCGATGAGACGCTGAGACACTGGTCAGCTCTTTGCCTTAGTTCTTCCTAGTGCCTACAATGAGAGCACTTCACTCCAAAGAGTTACCTTCACCACAACATTCAAAGAACTTGTAACTGAGACGCTTTCACTGGACAAAAGCCTGAAGATTTTTGTTAGTTTAATTTTTGGGCTTAACAAACTCGCTGAGCTCCTCTGCTCTGAGAGACAGATCAGCAGTTCACACAGCTTTTATTGGAAATACATATTTTTTCCAAGGAGGGACAGGAGCAAAAATCCACTGCTCTCTGTTATGTGGTCTTAATCTTCCAATTTTTTTTCTTTCAAAGAACTGACGAGAGAGAAGCAGCTTTGTGTCAGAGTTCGCCTTCCTCCGTCTGTGCAACCGTTTCCTCCCCTGTTCTTCCTCTCCAAAGTGCTGCCATCATCAGCACGATAGCAGGACTGCAAGTCGCATGAGTTTTTGCTGCCAATCCGAAACAACAGAGACATTTTCTTGGAAGAAAATACATTAAATTGCCAATGTAATTAGATTGTTTAAACAGCAAAACACCACAGCTTTTCCTTTCTAGAGCGGTCATGTTCCTTCGGTTTGCAATTGTACAGAAGTTGCAGTAGATATCTTTTTCTCTTTCGAATGAACCTGATCTTCTGTTAGACGAAGATTATTTACTGTTTTAATTCACTTTCTCAGGATTATTAACACAACAGCAAACACGTGTGTTGGGGTGAAAAGATGGCTGCATGCATATTTCAGGGCAAAGTCCCTCCTGGCTGATGCCTGTGCAGGGGGGGGGGGGGGGGTCCACATTAGCTGCTGTGGGGCGTAGAGGGCAGTTACTAGTTGGTGAAGAAGATGCAGATTATAGAGTCATCTGTTGTCAGATGGAGGGGTTGTGGCCTGGGAGATATATTTTCTAGATATGTATTTTTCTTGTCATGGTTCTGCAGGTGTGTTTACATACTGGTCTTTAGTCTGGGGCTGGAATAAATGGTGAGAGAATATATAGCTTTTATCAACCTGATTGTATCAAACTTTTAACTTTTACAAACTCGCAGTCTTTAAGAAAATGACTAGATCTGTTCAAACCACTGTCGGCTGGTTGAATCCTCTCGGCCTCTGTAGCCAGATGAAGAACCTCTTGGGTCTAAATGTGATTGTGGATTTTTGCTTTTATCGCTTTAACTTGCAATTCAGATTATTTTGTATCTCTGGAATAGTTTAATTAACAGAGGGAAACTAGAGATTCTAATTTTATTGTTCTAGCTGTTGCTGCAGGTAACGGACATTTACCAGAGTGAAACAATCAATATGTGTCGGCCATTTCTTGTTCTGTCTTTTGCTTTTTCTACTGATTAGATTATTCTTGAGGAAATTTATCCTTGTTACGCCCTCTTCCTTTGTCTAATAACATACAAAAATGTGCCTACACAGAATAGTGTGATGGAAATTGGTGAACTGGTGTCAGGGAGCTTGACTTAGCAGGAAGCAGTGCAGTGCAGGCAGTGTTGATTTGTTGTGTGCGCTGCAGAAACTGAAAAATGAAATGATGCGGCCTAGGACAACATATGATAATCAGAATGATTGACCTACTTACAGTGTGCTATATCGGCCGACACATGAAAGGAACCAAACGTTACAAACATAGAATCTCCCTTCATATTCCTCAGTTTCAGATTGTAGTTATCATTTACTTTCTGTGGTATCATTTTAATGTCCAGCCCTGCTTTGGCTTAGTTTGAGTTTTCAGTTGTCGTCTGCCACATTCGACTGAAGCCACGTTCACTGACATATTAATAAGAGTTGCGTTACTGGCAAATATTGAAAATATATATATATATAGTTTCTTAAAGTTATTTTCCGAGGGAGAACCTTGTGTAGAAAGGACTCTTATATCTCGACCCTGTGAAGGAGTTGTATGAAGCACAGCTATAGCTCCGCATTGTTTTCTGTGCAGGGTGTGAGGATGTTGATCCAATCAGATTCTATGCAGACGGTCACACGGCGCTCAAGTTGGCCACTTCACAAAGAAATGCCTTCATCGATTTCTTTCTCCGAGATGGGTACATGATCCATTCTATTGTGTTTTCAGAACATGATGGTGTTTCATGCTCCCGCAAAGTTTCGATACTGACAGAAATGCAATCCTCTACTGCTTCTTTGGCTGATTCTCTTTGTTGGTTTGGTGCTACTGGGTCAGAGCCTGAACTCTACTTTTATTATCTTGGGCTTGTGTTCATGTGTGTGTTCGACGTGCGTCTTTGCTGAATCATCGTTTTCTTTGTGTTGAGTTGGTATGGTGTGGACAATATGTGGGTGTTTAGGGTAAATACTCTGGGAAAATTCTTCTTTGCTTTCACATTTCTGTGATGTTAAGAAAACGTGCACTGAAGTGTAAGTGGTGTAAACCACGACTCCAAACCAGTAAAGGTTCAGAACTGCTGTCTGATTTTAATTTCTTCGTTTTTTATACCGTGTCTTTTTGTTTTTAATTTACTTTTTTTGTCCTGTTTCCCCACAACGCTTACTTTGAAAATTTTACTAGATTTGCAAAAGTATTGTGCAAAAATATAATTTGTCTTTGAACTACTTGAAATGCATTAATAAAACAGAATTGATCAAATGTTCGTGGTCTCTGTTTGTAATATAATAACAAAAGGTATCATTATAGGATTGAAATGTTTTTTTACACAACTTTTTTTTTCTTCTCAGTATAAAGTTTGACAGTATCAGAGGTGGTGATGGGTCGGATCCTGCAGCATTTGGATCGCCTCACCCAGTAGGACAGGATGGTCTGACATGAGCTCACGTTTACTGTCCCTGTGATTAAACCTGAGTTTATTGCCTTCACTTTGAACTGTGCCCTCTGGAGTCACCACTAAATACTCAGAATTGCCTCTATTTGGATTTTCCTGCCCTAATTCTGTGTTTGCTGACTGAGCTTTGGCAGATTTCTCCAACTGTTAAATCTTTTAAGCTACGGTTTTATTCAGCTTTAGTCATTTTTAGGTCTCTGGTATTTTGTCCTCAGCTATCTCGGACCTTCTGGTTCTGAATCAGTTTGTCAGTCTATAAATAAGATCCACCTTCACAGATGAGGAGAAAGCAATCAAACCACCAGATAGAATAGAAAAGAGGTATAGATTTATTGCTTTGGTTTGAATTTGAGTAACAATATATTCATATAAAGTTATTGGCAAGACTTGTGTTTGTTTTTAAATGATGAGATTGATCATTTTACATAGAACATTAGACACTTAAAAAAAATGCATGTACACTCTGGAATGAAAGTCAGAAAAAGGCCGTTGAACTTCTGACTGTTCACTGTCTGGTTAATATTTAAATTGGCAAATGTTCAACTGCTGAAAACATTTGTTTGTGGACAGAGATGTAAATCTCAGCAGATCACAAGCTGTACTCTAAAATGATCATATACTCAAACATCATATTCCTGTAAATTGTAAACACAGTTTACAAAAGTTGCTAGTGTGCTTTCTCTCCTCAGTAACAATATGTATAACATTAGATTAGTGCCACATCTTTCAGAAAATAAAATGAATGATTTCTAATGTGCTCCCTAAATCTGCTTAGCAGAATCTCATCCTGTTGTGACCTGGTGGGACATTAGAGATCTTGAGTCTGTGGAACGAACCCACACAGATCTACTGGTTGAGCTTCCTTCTGCGCTTTCTTGGCTTCTCGTCTGCGCAGCGCACAAACACTTTGTCTTGTGACATCTCGACATGCTGCTCGTTGTCTGTCATGGCACAAAAAGAGGTCCTGGAAAACAAAAGCAATGTTGACATGAGTGGGTCCTGTGATTAGGAAACAATCCACTAGGGGGCGTTACAAGTCTTCAATAGTGTCGATGTGGAAGGTTTTCGACGTTTATACTGGAACATTTAATTATCCATTACATTACTCAAGTATTAAACAATCCTCTGAAAATAAGATAATTATGCTTGACTTCTCGTGTGTCCTATCTTACAGTGCAGTGTATTCACAGTACAGTTTTAGATTTTTTTATTTTTATAATTTATTATCAATATTTTTATCATAAACTATTTCTGATATATTGTACATGTTATAGTAGTAATAAAGTATTATGTACTAGCCCAAGTTATTAAGTTGTAGGATTTTCAATTCAAAAACATGATCCCCATCTAAACGATTATGAAACAACATGATTTATACTAAACAAGCCTCTCCTCAAATTAGTGTCTAACTTTAAGTATTTGAAATTATACTCGTAAGCTTGTTTTTATTTAGGTGTTTGTAATCCTCGTGGGTCGTTTCAAGACTTGTTTGGTTACATACAAGTAAACTGGAAACGACCATCCATACCACCACCGTTAGTCCAACGACCTGACAACATTGTGTAATACAGCATGGTGTGTTGTTGGAGGGTTGTGCGACATCTCTCTCTGCACTTTGCACAAAGAAGAAGCTGATGCACTAAACTACCAGCAGGTTACATTTAAAATGCTGCTTACATCCTAACGTTACACTGTAAGATAACATTAACACTTTTTCCTCCCTTGACAGCTTGCCATGACTTTTTATGTTATTTCAACGATTTGGGAATTTTTTCAGATGCACCCAAACTATTTCAAGGTCAATTGACAACATGTACATTCAGCATTCAGCATATATTTAAATTGCTGATGACAAATAAAGTCCTGTAGTTTATTCAGAACACTAATATTTTACATCATCTTAATTTTAAATGGCGGCAATTTTATTTACTAGCACACTGTGTTTAGTAAAACATAAGCGCATTTCTTACATGTTTCTGTATAGGTTGAATTTGTGCAATACGATTTTAAGTTTGTTAATTCCCCGGTGACTTTTACTGGAGGACTTTTACGTGTAGGATGGAGTACCTCTTCTGCGTCTCGCCGGATTTGATGCTGATCTTTTTCACAGTCAGCAGCGGTTCTCCCTCCCGGCCGCCCCAGGGCATGATGGTCTGCACCCGGCTCCACACGTTCTTCCACAGGGCCGGTCGCTCCCACTGCAACCTGAGCAACATCAGATCACCCAAGTCTCGGTCCAGGGTGATCAGGAAGGTGTAGGTCTTGTTACCCGTGATCTTTTCAGTGCTTCGGTGGAAAGTGAAGAGAGAAAGATGTTTATAGCAGAGAACATCCTGCAGGAGGCCGTCACGTTTCTTTACAACGAAGCAAAGACCCTCTGTTGGGACAGAGGTCTGCAGCAGAGCGGCACTTGAGAGTTCCTCTGCTCACAGTCTTTGACACACAGAACACTAGGGATCACACACATTAGTGAATAGTGTCTCAAGTAAATAATTCACTCCATCGTCCCCATTTACAGTTCTCTTTCATGCAGGGGCTGGAGTTGTTTCCATGTGTGTCAGCTGTTCCTCTCAACTTGCTTTCTTTTTTTTCCACTACAGCGTTGAGAGCCCAGCTGCATATTGCATGTATCAGAGGGTTCAGGGTTCACTGAGCTTCGATGTGATGCAATGCAAGCCCGATGGGAGGTCGGTACAGTACTCACAAGGAGATGTGGAGGTTTCCACTCTCCTCCTGCGTTCCGGTGAGGGAGATGGTGAGAGAGGGCTCCATCTGCTCCATCCGGTTGACAAACTGGATCCTGAACTGGTAATGATAGACTTCAGAGGACAAATAGAAGCAGAGGAGGAAGAGGAAGAGATGAAGACAGACGAGTCGTCAAGCACAATGTTTACTCTCTGTCAGATAGGGTGATTACAACTGGTGAGAATGTGAGAATGTGCGTCAATTCCATTTTGATGATTAGTAATAATTGATGCATTATCCATCCAAATCAATCATGTCATATCTCATTATGCAAATAGAGTCCCTTTGAATTGATATACCCTTTTAAATACTTGTACTATAAACAATAAAGTTAAAGGTATATTTATGTTTTTTTGGGGGGGAATTATAATCTATGTCTTGTTTTCCCTCTTTTTTTTATCTCTTAAGTTAAATATTTAACTTAAGTAAAAGTAGCAATATCACAGAGTAGAAGTAATCTTTTACAAGTAAAGATCATATTTTGTGAAGCTGGTTAAAGTGAGGATCATTTTACTTACTCAGTATATGGCTTGGTTATGAACTGACCCAAGGATCAACAAACTATTATCTTGAACTACAACACATGTATAGATATACTTAGAAAATAGATATGGTCATTAACAAATAAGGTAAATTTAAGTTGCTCAAATTTAGAATGGAATGAAAATATTATCCCAAAACTACTCGATTTCCATGACATTTTCTGGAGAGGTGATGCATGACCCAATGAAGAATCCATAACCTTTGAGTCCAGACCTTTTTTCCACTTCTGTTTTTTCATTGCGGGGGTTTTCTCAACCTTTTCAATGATTTCTCATAAAAGAATTGTGTATCTTGTTAAATCAGTGATGTTATTTATTACATTTGTTGGTGTTGGCATTTGGTGTAGATCCAAAGAAATGTGTTGGGCCTTGGTGGATGAATGCTCTCTGAGGGTCATTCTTTTTAAGCGCTGCTGTGGGATCCATCTCAGATGATCAGTTCACGGATTTTACAAGAAAGACATGCAGAACTGTTTTGAGATTAGAGATCTGTATAGAAATATATCTTGAGGCTGTTACTTTGAAATCACAAGGAAGAACCACATACGTTTGTAAGGCATCCGAGGGCGCGTCTTCAGGTAGAGCCTCTTCTCTCTTGAACTGGGAACCTTCTTGATACTGTAGCCCAGTGTGTTGCAGCGGTTCTTCCGACAGTCCAGACACGCGCCGTGGTCGAAGGCGCTCGTATCTTTGCAGCTGTAGGCCGTGCTCTGCTTGTCTTCGTTCTGCAGGGAGTCAATGAAGAGATGGACGGAGCGTTCATGAGCACATTTCACTGTCTGCTCGAAACCTTTGGGAGGAAACAAACATATGGTGGACGTTTACAAAAGAGTTTTTCAAAACAGCCTTTGACAGATCAATTCCACACGACATGCGGGTTGCAGGACTGTGACTTAATCTAGAATGTCTGGTGTATTGATTTCATCATCACCAAATGCTGACATTGATCAGACTGTCCCCCCTAAAGGAGTCTCATTAAGTGTGACACTGGTTTGCTCTTTTCTCCTGTAGCCTGGAGGCAGCTCAGCTCGGAGCCGGGGACGGCACATGTTGCTAATTAGCTCCTGGGGTTGACAGATGCTTTAATGTGGCTGTCACTGTCATTCATGATGTGAACGGGTTTTGGATTGTGAAGCCCCATGAATCCCACAGCCGCTTAGAGGAAATTAAACGCATCTGCTTCGACGCTGGACGAGAAACTGTCAACAAGCAAAAGATGAACCGGTGCCCAAGATATGGCTTCTAAAGAAGTGTTTTGAGGTGGCAAGAGCTATTAAGACAAAAACAATATTATGACAAAGCCGAGGAGGAGGCAAACCGGAGAGTTAGGCTGCACAACACATTGCTCAGATGCATTAAAGCGGAATGGTCTGACTCCTGAAAGGAAAATAACTCCTGTACTGAAGGTTATTTAAAGGGATAGTTCATCCAAAAACGAAGATGCACTCATCTACTCAGCACTATGCCGGTGGAGGGGTAGATGAAGTTTTTGAGTTGGCTCCAGAGGAGGATCACAGCAGACATTTAAGATAAAATCATGGTCTAAATGATCTTGTTTAGAGTGGAATATGAATGTAGGGCCGTATGGACCCTTGGATTCCACCACAGGAGCACTATAGAGGCATGTTGTGTTTTCTTCTCTTGCTTTTTTCGCATTTGAATAAGGACGACCCATTTACTTCAATTGTATTGGATTTGGCTGCAACACGGTTTACCCCTGAAACTCAAAAAGTTTGGGGATGGACTCCTCAAATGATCTATTCAGCTTTAGTGCAAAGGTGGCACTTTAAAGCTGTTTTTTTAATGCATCACCATGATGCCATGGAAACCCAATGAGTGGGTTGTACTAATCATTTGGCATGTTCATGGTTCCCAGAGGATAAACGTTTTGTAAATTTCGTAGCTTTTTCTCTGACCTTACTTTTTAAATTGTCATCTTTACTGCAATGACTAGAGCAGGTTGTTTTTTTCTGTCTAACATTTTGGTTCTATGTGGTTTAATACACATTCCCCAGACGACATATACAACATATATTTTCCAAGGTGTCCCAGTGTGTTTTTCATCGTACCCATAAGCCCGTACTGGGTTATGTGCTCGTAAATGCTTTGCAGGTCGCATCCTGGTTGGAAGTCTCCTCCGTTAGGGTAAAAGTCATAATGGGCCACTGCCTGTTTGATGCCCACACTGAGGCCCATACGCTCCTGGGTGAAGGTGTGGATGGCGTCCACAAATTCAGCGTCATCTGGGGAGAGTCTGTCTGAGGGAGACATGCCTTCAAAAAGTGGCCCTGCTGGATCCAGACCTGGAAAAAACAACAATATTCAACATGAAACATTGGTTTGTTTTTAGGATACGGAATAAAAAAGTTCATTATACTTTTGCATTAAGGTTTTTGTCCAGAAGGACATAAGCTAGTGCAACATAACTGCATTCCTGCTGTGGAAAAAACTCACCAGTGATTCTTCCAATCTTGTCCGGACCTTCCAGGTAACTTCCTGCAAATCCAGAGATGTGAGCGCCAAGGCTGTAGCCAATCAAATGAGCCTTTCTCACTGGGAACTGGTACTGCTCCTGTTTGGGACAGATATTTGACATAGTCTTGGCAACTGCACTACATTCATGTTGTTCAAAAGTGTTTCTTCAGAATCAAACCGAAATCCCCCCCCCCCCCGACCTGAAGTGAGTGCAGCAGGTGAGCTATGTCCTTTCCCACAGTGCGGGTGCTCTGGGCAGCAGTGGGGTAGTGCTGGTGAGCCAGGGACAACCAGTCAGTGATCACCACGTTGACGTCTTTCAGGTTGGTCTTCAGGGCTGTGGCTAACCTGAGCACCCAGCTCTCCATCATCCCATCCACCTGAGGGGAAACGGCTGCTTAGAGATCTGTGTCTTATCAAAGGGTTTCTACCGATTATATAACATCCATCGGTTTGTCATACACCACTCATCCATCCATCCATCCATTATATATACCACTCATTCATCCATCCATCTATTAATTATATATACCATTCAGCTATCATCCATCCATCCATTATATACCCCTTATCCATCCATCCATCATTATATACCCCTTATCCATCCATCCATCCATCCATCCATTATATACCACTCATCCATCCATATACCATTCATCTAAACATGCATCCATTATATACCCCTCATCAATACAACCATTATATAAATCTCATCCATCCATACATCCATCCATTAAATGGATGGATGACAACTAATCTATCCATCTATTATATACCACTGATCCATCTATACCACTCATCTGTCCATCCAAGCATCCATTATATACCACCCATCCATCTATAACATGCATCCACTCATCCATCCATCCATCCATTATATACCAATCGCATATATACCCCTCATACACCCATTATATTTACCATTCATCCATTGCTCATCCATCCATCCATCCATTTAAAAAGTCACATTTGAGAATATTTCTGTGTATGTCATTATTTCAGTATTTTGAACATGTTCTCTCTCTCTTGTTGACGAGCTCCACATTTTAAAAACAGTCCAGTGTCACTTGTCAGTGACTGAACCGTCAGTCATGGAGAGGAAGCCCCCCGAGCTGATTTTGGTGTATGCTCCTAATCTGAGAGCGCCCACCTCTGTTTGCAGAGGGGCTGAAGTGCAAGAGATTAGTTCTACGCGGTGAGCTCCATGTTTTGTATGCAGTGGTGGAAGTCGGCGGAGCGTGAGGAGAGCGGGAGTTGACCTTACCGACCACCCGTGAGTGATGATGATGAGGGGATTACTGCTGTTGAAGCCACAGGAGGTGAGAGTGTGCAGCTGCAGAGGGTCCAGTGGGCAGGTGTCCTCACCTTCTAAAAACAGGCCGAAGAGCGAGCTGCTGACAAAGGGCTCCATCCTCTTCAGGACCGGGCTCCACTCTGTGTGCACTGCAAGCACAGACGTTTTGTTATTCTTCAGGTGTCTGATGTTTTTAAAAATCAAACTCAAGACCTTTTAATTGAATTTTATGTAATGATGTATGAATACATATTTATTTATTCATACATCTTAGGTTGGTTTACAAATGTGTTGTTTTATTCAAAAATAATTAATTATCTATTCAATAACTTACTTACTTATTAACTGTCTCTTATTATCATATTATATTATATTATATTTTTATGTAATCTCTTGTGTCTCCTCATTTTAAATATTTAGATTAATGATAACGTTTCCTCAGTTCATGCTAATATCGTCTTACTCTGTGCAGTGATGGGTCGGAGATTGGTCGGGATATAATTTTTATTAAAGCCCTTTGAGTTGCATTGTTTGTATGAAAAGTGCTTTGCAAATATTGCCCGATGACAGATCATGCTGAAATCTCTCTTTGTTTGTCCATTGGAGAGACAAGAAATGGGTTTAACTCAACGTATTGATTTGATTATCTGAGAGTAAATAGGGAGAAATCAAACCGTCATTTCCAACTTATGGCCACTGACACTATCTCAGAGGCACTGTGCTGTGTTCCCGGGTCATGCAAACCTCTTTGGCAGATGCACACACGTATCACTTGACAAAAACCAGTGACTCTTTACCAGGCTCTTCTCGTAAATTCTTAAATAATCCCGCCTCTCTTAAAATGTTAGAACTGCCACAGAAACCTCCCAAGTCTCAATCTCAAACATTATAGATCCTGCTCCAAAGAAATGATCATTACATTTCTTTTATCGTTCGCCATCGATTTCTGTCCAGCATATTTATTATTCTCACATTTTAATTTTAATAAGACCAGAAACCTAGGGGTGATCGGTGACAGAGTTGTCATCAGATGAGCACTGGTTGTTGGGATGAAGCCTATGAAAACATCTCAACTTTAAAAGTAATGACAGTAATTATCGCTCCATCATTCATCTTAAGTGTCTCAGTTAAATAAATGTCTCCTCCCTGTTATGACTGATTATCCACATGAACATGGAGAGCAAATGAAAACGGCCTGACTCATTATAAGTCATTATCGAGCATAAACTGTACACTGTAATTAAAAAAGTGCTCTTTATCAGCACTTTTGTAACCACCACAGCACAGTGCCAAATGTAAAAAAAGAAATGTTTGCATGCTGTGACTGAGGAGCTGTTCTCAGCTTAAATAAGTAGTTTTGCATTTTTTAAAATTTTTTTTTTGATAATTTCACAGTTTTTTTAAAACAAAGTGTATCTGTAAGAAACTTAAAAGACAAAAACCTAAACACATCAGAGCTATAACTGTTCAGGCCCACAAGATTTTCAGCAACTATGTTTTTTCACAACTGAACGGATATGAAGAAATGTGGCAACAGCTTCTTACTCCCACACAGAGCATTGTGTCGTTAGTGGATCCAGTGTTGGATTTAAATTAAAACAGAAGAACCCAAAGTTCACATAGAATTACAACCAAATAAAATGACAAGTGATGGGAGGAAATCCGGCTGTAAAAACCATGTTTAAACCATGTTTAAGAGGTCAAAGGCCCAATTTTTAAACTGCAGTTTTGCAACATGTGAGAAAACTGCATCACCTGGAGTTTATCATTAAAGAATTCACTAATTATTTGCATCATTGTTAAGGAAAATTGATTAAAATGATTACAATTTTATTCAGGATGTATTATATTTTTCCAGGTTTGTCTAATATTGAAATAAAATCAATAATCCAGATCTATCACCATGTGTAGCATAAAAGTAACAAAACTATCAGGGATCCATCCATCTCCCGTAATGCCCTTTGATTTTTCACTTTGATCCGTTAATTTGATATATTTTAAATTAATTGATTAATCGATAAAAGAAGTGATTGTCTTGAAGACCCCTGTTTGGGTTGATGTTAAACATCACTCACCTGCTCCGTTCCCTTTGATTTTCTTCCCTTCACTGATGTGATAGGTTAACAGCAAACAGCCGAGGACTTGAAGCACAGACATGACGGCCCACAGACACTTCTCTACTTCCTTGATACCACCGCTTTTCTCACAGGTGAGGTGCTTAGACCTAAACCTGTAGCTGGGGGGGAAATACAGATAACGTGGAGTCTGAGGGTGAGATCCTTCTGTCGGTGGGAGAAGAGGCTGTTTCAGAGACGTCTCTTCTCTGTCCTGTGTGCGGGACACACATTGTACTGTACAGAGGGAGAGAGGACAGAGCCAGTGTTGGTTTTATGGATCAGGAGGATTGGTTCTCGTCCTGATTGGCCGAGCTGTGCAGATTGAACACATTGTGAAAGAGCAGAGTTCCGAACGGGAAGGGGGTGTGGTACGATGAGCCGATAATGGCTGAGAGGTTGAAATGACCCTAGACCCTTCCGTCAGTACACGTCCCACTTAGAAGTACTGTTATCTGAAACTGCCTTTAGACATGAATTACAAAATCAATGAGCCCTCAGTTAAAGGCTCAAATAAAGTCTGTGGACAAACATGAATAAGTAAATCCACAATTGGAGATTTAGACGTGGATCATTCTTATGTGGTAGGATTCAGTAAAATCAATGATTTGTGACTGGTTACATGTACTATCACCTTTACACTGGAGTGTTCTAAAGAACCAGTTTGTTTCAGGTTATATGGTGTGAGTATAGTACACACATGTGGTTAATGATCACATGGTGGTCACAGAGAGACTGAGATACTGAGACAAATCACAAGCCACATCATTGTTAAAAAAAAAAAATCTATATTTGGACTGTCTTAAATTGCCGATATTAAGCTACAAATAAACCTCTAAAGAATCTCAAAGACTTAAGAGTTACAATAATCAATCTGGATATTTATTTTTTCACACAAAAACAGTTTAATACACATTCCCCACAATTTATTTTGATGTGCAGAGGCTAAAATTGGAATAATAGTGAATGTAGCTCAATGAATGCATCATCATTATAAATGTCACATTATTATTTCTGATGAGTTTAGAGATAGATTTTTCCTCCTGGATGACTTTTTTTTTTTTTTTTTACAAATATGAGTTGTACCAGTTATGTTTCACACTGTGTTTAGACAATGCATTGAACTTTTGAAATATTGATGATATTGCAATATTTCTTGATAATGTTTAATTTATGAGCCCTGATGTACACACACATTAATACTTGAACTGGCATTGGTGAATAACTATATTTGTGTTATACGATGTATAAGCAAAAGACAGTAAATCAGCTCAGTATTCACACATATAAACACACGCAGGCACATTGTTTTCATAGTTCAGGCTCAGGTGACATTTACGAGGAACATTTCACACTGTAAACACACGACTTTCTGTAAAGGCTCAATTCAGTTCAGCAGCCAAAGAGTTAAAATCACAGTTTGTCTAATGTGTGCTGTCACATCTGCAGGTGAACACTTCTGAAAAGCAAACACGAGGAACCTTTGCTTTTCCAAATACTGTGTGTGTGTGTGTGCGCGTGCGTGTGTGTGTGTTTGAGCGCCCGTGTGTGTGTTCAAACACAGTATTTTGATAGCCAGTGACTCATTTTAAGGTAAAATGCATACAAATACAACAGTGTTTGTATGCTCTCAAACCATAATACTATAAATCATGTCTAGAGGAAACAGAATAAAGACCGAAAGCTTGTAGCTCGTGTCATCCATCATTAATGAGAAGCAGATATTATTTAAGTCACAGAAAGGAGGTGCTCTGTGGGAAGAGCCCTTAAAACCACTGAACTGTGAAAAGTTATGTAAGCTCTTCCACTTGTCTTCGTTTAAATATTAATGTATCACTGCTTTAATCCAATTGATGATTCCTGGCCGTGCATTGACCTACTGGGGTGCTTGACAATAACAACAAAGCTACATTTGGGGGATATCTGTTAATTGGTAATGTCTCATCCAGTTTAAGACAAAGCTTTTGCCTGAGTTTTGGCCTTTGGTTATAAAGTTAGGCAAATAGGGGTTAGGATTATGCTTAGTCTCCAGGAAATTAATGTTAAAGTTCCCAAAGGTGATGAGAGTAAGACATCAACATAATTTAAAGAATCATTTGTTTTTCATATTCTTTCCAGATTCGAGTGTAAACTGGAAATAAAATCACCTCAAAGGAAATTAATTGAATTAACTTTAATGTTAATGGCTGTGTTCGGTTCATATGTCCCGGTCGACTTTACAACGTGCTTCATGCACACTAGTCTACAAATGTGAGTTCATTTTAAATTTCATACCTTTGCTTTTCCTTTTGTAACAGATCAAACTGTCTTCTGTGAAAAGGCCTGGTTTTCTGTTAGAACATTTACCGGACCACAAATCTATTCACCATCACTAGAGGGGATTTTACAATTATTCTGGCTTTGGACAAATACATATTTTCCAACAGTAAAAACAATGTTTATTAGTGATTTTAATTTATTTTTAACTTCTGACATTTTATTTGTATGCAAACAATGGGAGGAGAGCTTTCCCATACTGTCACAGCAATATATTTAGCTAAACTTCTGCTTATTTGTATTTTTTTGAAAACCTTCATAACAAGTGTGAACAAAACACAATTTTTGTTCAATATAGGATACACTGAATCATTTGAAAGAAAAAAAGAATACTAGAAAGAATACTTGAGAAAGTACCTTAATAATACGCCGTAAAAGAATAACATAGCTAAAGCAACATGTAAAAAAACAAGATTCAATCAAACAAACTTAAACATCTTTTCAAACATGCACATTGTAAGGACTCTGACTCAAATGTAGGCCACATAAAGGGTTTGAAGTCAAACGGACACTCACATTAATTGACTTCTTTCACAATAGTTTCTCTTTCACAAAAGAACAAAAGACAAATAAATAAAAAATATATATGATTGTCGAGTTGCCAAATAAGTGTTCACACTGTGCTGTTGCAGAAAATACACTACAATATAATCTCAAATATATATATGCCTATGTAACCAACAACATATATCCCAACTCACATCAGCATACAATACATCTACATGCATCATATTGTTGGACATGCATGCCTTGTATTAAACAATCAGCTGTGAAAAAAAAACAGTGTTCTAGAGGAAGATTTTTTTAACTCAAGGTTATCATTCCATATTGGTCCTGGATGTTGTTCTCTTCCTGTTTTTCCGTCTCTTCGTGGTGAAACTTAATGAAGAGACAATAAATGCAGGCTGCGACTGCTCCGCCAACCATGGGCCCTGCCACAGGGATCCACCACCAGCAGCCTCCAGCCCTGCAGGGAGGACACATGCAAATCATTCTGTCAAAATACAATTTGAAAATGTCGTTTTTTATTCAGACAATGTCCTGAATGAATCAAACATTTAAAATCTTCTTGTGCCTTTATTTGCAATGCCACCACTGAAAATGACGATGCATGGAGAATACAACAATACGTCCTTTAAATCTGGTTTTAAAGGATTAGATCCCAACATCTTGGGAAATCCACCTTTTCACGTTCTTGCTTTAGGATATATGAGATGAATGTTAGCACTCTCAGGTTTGCATGGTGGCTTAGCTTAGGACAAAGACAGGAAACTCTGTCCAGAGGTAATAAGATCCACCGATCTGCACCTCTTAAGTGCATTAATTATCCGCAAAATGTCAAACTACCCATTTATCTAAAGAGTATAGCAGACTGTGGTTTACACAAGGCATACATGATGGTATGGTTTTCACACTAGTGTAACAGTAGTGGATTTTTAGGGGGGTGAGGGGGGATGTCATCCTCTTTAAACCAAAATGGCAGTAAGGCCCTACCACCCATCCCCTCTTAAACCAGAGAGAGTGCTGTGTGTGCAGACGGAGAATTTGTGTGTGCAGGTGAACATCCTAAAGTTAATGCTACAAACTAAACTGTGGGATCTGCAGTATAGTTGGAACTGAATGGATTTGAAAAGAACAGGAGGAAAGTGCTCTTTGTCTCGCTCTCCCTCTTAAATGCAAATGTTCTCTTTCTATGCTTCTATTGGATCTGGGACCATCATCGGTACCATCCCCCCTCATACAAATGAACATATCACCTTCTGCCTGTACTGACACAGGTATTATTTTGTGCCATGTGAGTTTTATCGGAAATGTTTTAAAGTCATAATTATGACTTTTATTGAGATGAACACTATTATCAAGTTGGAAAATCTTGATTATGGTTATTCTGATATGGTAGCAATGAAAGATACTATTGCAGTAGAGGAAGTGTAGTAAGCTTAGCTTGACTAATACTATACACAACTAGAATTACTTCAGTGCAGTACAATGCCTCTGCCAGAAAGCGCAGATTCAGTCTCCGTGCATTATTTCCCAGACTCATTTGAGGTCACCATGACCTTTGACCTTTGACCACTGTAATCTAATCAGTTAATCCTGGAGTCCATATGACAACTTTGAAGAAATTCCCTAAAGACATACTTCATATATCATGTTCAAGAGGCTAAAATGTGATTTGGGAGGCTACCACGACCTCGACCTTAACCACCCAAATCTCTCCTGTCCATAAATTATCTGGGAGCCTAGGCTTAACATTTGTACCAAATATGAAGAAATTCCCAGGAGCAGTTCCTAGGAAATATCACATTCACAAGGCAAAACATTTGTTTGTGAGGTCACAGTGACCTTGACCTTTGACCACCAAAATCAGGATGAAAAATCAGCTCATCCTTAAACCCTATGAAATGTTTTAACCAAACTTGAAGGAAATCCTTTCAGGTGTTCTTGTGATATCTTGTTCACAAGAAAGAGAAAGATGGACGGATGGATAACCTGAAAATATAATGTCTCCCCAATATGATATTGTTAAATTGCTGCAGTTGTTTTTTATAATTATTCATTATATATACTGTCTAAATTAATCTGTATATTTATGTTTGTATCATCCTACCTGAGGCGAGGTATCTATGTAGTTATCCCAGATTACAGTTAAGTCTTAAGGAGCTCTGTGTGTCACATCTACTGCATGTGTCCTCATTCTGTCTCTGGCTGACCTCAGACAGACTGTTTTACTTAGCCGGAGGGAGATTAGAATCGTGCTGGTGGATGTGGCTGGTCGGAGCCTTTACTGCAGGTGAAAGGGCTTCACTCAACAGAGCTGACGAGCAGGCTTGAGAACAAACAAGCGTCTGAGCAGGTCATCTTGCTCTGTTGTAGGGATCCAGGAAGTAGACTACAGGAGGGAGGCGGTGGGATTATAGACTTTAATCTATGGCCACAGCTAAAATGAGCAGGCTGAGAGACAGTGAGTCACATTGATACCACGTGGACAGTGTATGGAGCCAAGCGCCATCCTTCACACTCTGTCCTGAGAAGATCCTTTCATTTCACGCTGCTATGTTTAAATCATAAATGTAAAAGATTATTCCAGATTTAGCACATACTTTATGCATGATATTGCAGTTAGCAATGATACTATCAAGAGCTTATATGTGCATTAAAGCAATCTTTCTACATTTAATGGGCACATGGGCCATCTGGTGATAGTTTAAGCTGTGGTTTATCAGAATCTACGTCTATGCCACAGTGAGCCGTTCGACTGCTTACAACCACTTAAGACAACTCAAGAATTCATCCAGGACTTGTTCTGGCTGCAGTTGTAATTTAAGTGCTACCTCCTATTAAACTCATTCACATATATTCCTGTATTCTGTGTCCGTGCTGCGCCTTCAAAACATATTAATTGTGCATTGTTAGAGCAAGTTTTGGCCAGATGTTGGCGAGAATTGGAAGCGTGAACAATCTCAGGCCACCATAAACAACCCTTTTGAGTTGCTAATCCAGAGGGCATACTCATCTGTATGCAATCAACCCTGACACGTAAACAACTCTGTTAAATAAATCTCATTCTTTATCAGTGAAACTGTCGCTGAATGTCAGCGTCGTCCTCCTTGTGTGAAGACCTACATGGGTAAAGAAAGCTAATTCAAGTGTGGGAGTCCACCAAGCTAGTCCACCATCGTGAGCATGCAAAGACACAAGTACGAAAGTAAGTAAAACGTAGTTATGTTCTTCCACTCCATTCGTGTTGGCTGAAATAAACAGTATTACTATGCCAGAAGGCGAAGGAATCTGGCTATGCACCGGTCCTTGCAACGTTCCACCCACATGTGCCTACTTCCTTAATGGGCTGTGGAGCTGCAGTTAATAAAGCCGAATTACTTCCTGCCTATGCTAACCAGCTGTCTCTTGAACTGCTGGTGCTGACTGACACTTGGATCAAAGCAGATAATACTGATACCCTGTGATCTATGCTTCTCTGACCATGCTGTATTCATCTCCTGCTCATGCTGCTTTGCAACATAAGAAGTCCTTCTACCCAACCCAATGCCTGTTACAGGCCCTGGGTGTGTCCAGCCTCAATATTGCAATGCCCTTCTGGTCAGCCTTCCTTCAGGCACAGTGAAACCCTTACAGACTATCCAGAATGTGGAGTCTTCAGTCATCAAAAAACCTCCACTGTTCTCAATGGTGGAACAAGCTATAAAAGCCATCAAAGTAGGGACGTAATTCTCTACCTTTCATAATCCCTCAAAGACTCATCTGTTCAGAGAGTGCCTCCTCTCCTAACACCCTCACTAGCACGTACTGTGCACTTCTCACCTGATCTTAGAACAGATTTAGCCCTTACTACATTACTTAGTTCAATGTGTACTAAACTGTACTGAAGCTTTAGAGAGGCAGCACGTGAGCAAAAGAGGCTTTGATTTGCTGAGTAAAGCAGAAAAAGCTTTCACCATTTGTGAAAATGAAAAGCCTCTAATCAAGATGCTTAAAAAAATGATTGAAGAATGATATTTTAACATTGCACGGGTAATATAGGGATAAAACAAGCTTGCTTATCAAGCCTATATATGTTTTGAGAGGTATCCTGTATAAGTATGGCTTTTAAAATGTTCTGTTGTGAGCCACTGAGTTTATGTACCTGATAATGACAGCTTTGTTTGCACTCTTGACAAAGTCCAACGTGAAAGTGAGACAGGGTCTGCTCTTTTGTCTCCAACGTGCAGACAGTATCTCAAATGAAGCAATTTGTTTACATTAGAGTGGCAGCTTTTTTAAGAGACACTTGCGCTTTTAGATTTTATTGTTATTGTTTTCCGAGGCTTAAATAAATAATCAATCAAAAAAATTTAAAGTTATCATCTGTAACATTCCGAAACGTATTATTAATGACAGCGGTGGCCATAAAAGGAACTATAGTCAACATCTTATTGCTGGTACTCATGTTTGTACTTGCAAACAGTGATCTGACATATACCACGTTGATTGTGACTGGTTGCCATAGACACAATATAGTATTATTACGCTGCATCAATTCATTCTGGTTGTATGATTCGTTGATTTATCGGACACGTTAGCATGGGCTAGCTAGCCAACTTTATCAGTCCCTCTAAGTTTTACTGAGAGCAGTGTCAGCACAGCTATATTTGCAGGATGATAACTTTAACAGTTAGTTAAGATGTGTTGTCACATTTCATTATTTACATAATAACGCTACACAAATGAACGCAGAGTACAGAAATAGGCTCAGTTCATATCCATATACTAATCATGAGCATATATAGGCCTTAACAGTGCTGCCTGATAAAGTAATTGATAAAAACATAGTAATGCTCCATAGGGGTCAAAGCTTCAGCCAAGTTTCTAGATGGTTAAAAATGGTAAATTAATTTCTGTCTAAAATGAATAACTAAAATTATGGTTTTAAAGATATTTATTAAGATATTTTTATATTCATATAAGAATAATACTTTATCCTTTAAAGTCTAATCAATATCCGATTCATTTTAGCATAAATACAATCGGAGCAACTATGAAGACTACTACTAGGGAGAATGAGAGGATCAAAGCGAGAAAGCAGAACACACCATTGTGCCATTTCAATAAGGAAGCGCTGAATATTTCATATTTATGTGCATGGAATCTCTCCCTGTTAACTTAAATAACAGAGCCCTTTTTCCAAATGCAGTGAATACATGCATGGTCTTTGAAATATTCATTCTGTTTGTCAGGAGAACAGGGAGGGAGCTACGAACACTTCATGTGGAAAAGGAAAGTGCAGCCACTTGATTAAACTTGGAGTTTCTTACATCACACATCGACAGTGTCTCAGGAACTGGTGAGAGTAAGAGCAGCAATACTTAATGGACCAGTGACTTTCTCAGTAAAGCAGCTTGTAAGAAAAGTTTCTTCTATTTTTTTTCTGATAATAATCCCAACATAGCTCTGGATAGTAAAGATTTAGGGTTTATAATCGCACATTTTAAATGCTGTATTTTAAAATTGATATCAGGAACCTTTTTGTCAGTGCATCCTTAAAATTACCTGAAGACATCCGGGCCCCAGCCGGCCACAGCCGTGAAGACCCGTGGGCCAAGGTCTCGGGCTGGGTTGAGGGGATAGCCAGAGTTCAGTCCCATGGCCACTCCGATGCCCATGATGACCAAGCCGATGAGCAAAGGCTCCATGCCTTTTGGGACACCACTGTTCTTCTTGTCAGTGATGGCCAGGATGCACAAGACCAGAGCGCCAGCTGAGTAGACCTTAAAAATAAAAAGCATCAGGATATTACAATGAAAACACCTCTTCCCTGTTATCTGGTCTAAGCCTATAATGATGCTTCCCCTTTACCCTGGTTTCTGTCCGGATAAAGAAGTGTTTCTATATAGGTCCATAAAAAAATCACTCCTGGGTGATATAACCGTTACTATTAGAGATAATTATTAAAGTTTCTAATGGTGTAGCTGCTTTGTTTACATCGGTAATGCTTGTAAACATGCAGAAATAATGACTTTTCAGAAATATAATCACTTGGGAAACTTACAACACAAACTTAATGTACGAAAAATGTTTATTATCAACAAAAAAAGAAAGAGAAACAACAAATTAGACCTTGAATATCCTCACTGCCTTCACTAATACACTAACTGACATGTACAAAAGAACACTTTCCTACAGGACACTGACACAATCACATCATTGCAGTCCATTCCTGTATCTGTAAATATGTTCTCCGTAAGTGATTTATGTGTGTATGTCAGTGATGTTTTTAAGTGTATAAGCTACTGGATGATCTAAATTTCCCACGGGATTAATAAAGTATCCATCTATCCATCTATCTATCTACACTCATGCAGATAGGGGTTATTCTCAGCATCGGAGCAGAATTGTTCATACATCAGCAAACAACTGTGTCCATTTATGCTTAGATTCATCCATGAATGCACAAAATGCACGCTCACACCGTAGACTTTATATAGGCTCGTGTGCATCTCTGTATGCTCCAGTGACTTCCACATACAAAGAATCATGATGGAAAAATTCATCCCACTGACATCAATAATTCCGTAAAAGGGGTAAAAACCCTCCAATGCTGAATATAAGATTCAAAATGAAAAAAAGAAAAGAAAAATGCTCTCATGTCATCAGGCAGTTTGTTTAAAGTGTATAACTTGTATAAATATCACTTAAACAACGAGTCTAAAACCCTACCTGATCCACAAACCCATTTAGGAGGGAGAGATGTTTGGCAGGATAAGATGCAAAGATGTTGGCTGTGGCATTGGCACCAGTTACAAATAATTCTCCGTCGCTATAGTCCATCAAAGCGTCTGAGGAATAGAACATACAAGAAAAATAAACAACTGTTTATTCCTTTTATTGCTGAAAAGCTTTTCTTGTGTTACCAAATCCTAAAAAAGACAGTATTCAAATATTGGTTAAACTCATAAGGAGGTTGACAAGATTATCTGGATCCTGACCTGGATATCCTGCCCTCTGAGACAGTTTGTTCACACCTACCATAGTACAACGTATAGACGGCACAGGATCCAGTGAAAGCACCCAGGAACTGAGCCACCAGGTACACAGGGAGCTTCTTCAGTGGCAGCTTCCCCAGGATCACCATGGCCAGAGAGACGGCTGGGTTCACGTGGCCTCCTACAACCAGGCGAGGAAACAGATGGACACAAGTAACAATGACTTGATATACACCATCTTCCCATGCACACAGTGCTCCTCAACAAGACGCCCAGATGTGTTCAATGATGTCAATATAGCTGCTGATTCTTGATTAACTGAATCCGTTGACAAAAGAAAAAAGTTGAAACCTCTGTGTCCAAGCTCATTCGAATTACTTAGCCAAGTTTTTTTACAGTCAATATAAGTGGAGTTCAGTGGATTACACACTCAGGGACAGACTGATCATTTGGTGCTTAAATTCAAACCCTCAGATGTTCATTCAGTCAAACATCTCCATGAATTTCAAGACAAAGGGCACTGGGTTTTTGGGCCCTCAGAGTCGGCCTGTTTTCCTATGCTCTACATTGTCTTAAAGAGGCGTGTGTGGACACATTCCAGCCAATTGTTTCTGGGCGGGGGTGGTAGTGTGGGGTCATTTATTTAACACTCTGGGATCTTGGCTTTGACCTCACTGTGGTCACACCACTGGGGGTATCAACCATGCGCCCATTGTTAATCCCCCCGTCCTGTTCACAAACACTGTCCACGACAACCAGCCAGACCTGCCGATTTGAATTGCATCTGACATAATGTGCTCGAATCTGCTTAAGGCACACGTCGACTGCAGGTCATTAGAGTGACCAGGATGTGTCACACTTATGGAACACTGTCATCTAAAATCTGAGACTACAAAGTGAAAGCGATTGTGTTTTCTTCTCCTATGGGGCCATCCTGCCAGGCGAGCCTAGAAGGCCAGGCTTGTCACACCTGACCCCCCTCCTCTCCAGAGACCCATGCCCCAGTAAAGCTCATTAGTCCAATACCTATGATCATCTTCAGAGATGTCGTTGGACAGAAGCTTCCCACTGAGCTGTGGACCCCGGGGCTGAATGGCCCAGTCATGCAGCAAAAGCTCTCCATATATTACCCTCCGTGTCCTCAGGCTTTTTCTACTCTTCCTCTGAAGCTTTACAACTCCTCTCATTAAACATCTCGCACAAGTTCCATCAGAACGTGGGTCAGACTAAAAGACCAAAACGTGACAAACAACAACAAAAGCATGTGAAGGTTGTTTCCTTCAAACTCATATTCCTCATGAATAATCTTTATTCTCAGAGACAAACCACATTAGCCCCTCAATCTTCTGGTGCACTAAAACATACACAGAAAGAACCATGCCATCATGGGACTGATGAGTTCAAATCTGACTCTTCTTATTTTCCGTTTTTCTTCTATGAGAAGATCAACATCATTATCATATTTTTCTGTTAACTATATGGTTATAAAGTTAGCTTACCTCAGCTTTAAGAAAACTTAAGGAAAAGGCTGTCCAGAGGTGACACTTGGGCAGTAAAACAATACCAATAGTTATCGTAATATAATTTTCATCAATAGCAATATTACAAAGGTTCGATATACGTCTATAGAATGCTGATTCATTGTGCAAGCAAAGTGTGGAGGTCAAATACACATTTCATCGACTTCAGATTTGTAAAATGTTTAGCTGTTCATCAAGTGCTTGTCTCTGCTAATAGAAGAGTTTAAAACAACAACCTTCACTCAGGAGCAGAAATCCTACTTTAAATTTTACCGAAAAAATAACGTTACATTTATTGTGACAAGTATCAACATCAACTGATATGACAATCTTTTTTTAATATCATTTTTGGCCACATCATTCAGCTTTCTATCCATCCAAGATCTGAAGTGCTTAAACAACAATTTTGCATTTTTATCTGCTGTACTTGCCGGGACCAATAATACATCTGCATCTATTGCAGTTGCCTGGTAACTGCCCAAAAGGAAAGAAAAAGACTGACACACCAGCCTCGTAAAACAGTCGATCTTACACTTTGGTTTGTGCACAGACAAAAAAGAAAATACATAAAATGTTAATTAGTGAGCTAAATGAGCTGGTGGGTGGATTTAGTTGCCGTGAAACCACAAGGTAGCAGTTGCCTCATGTTCCTAAATATCAAACTATTCCTTTAAGCAGTTATTATACAGTCGGACATCACATTTAAACGATCTCTTCTCTCTGTTTCCAATGATTATTTTCCATTCAAAATATGCAGGAAATGACCATAAGGAGAACTTGTGGAGTCCGTACCAGGTAACCCTTGACGTGCTGAATCCCTCAATTACTGTTTAATGGACAGTCAACATGAGAAGCACCGTGACGTTCAACAACTCTTCCCTCGTATCCATATCACTGCTGGCAAACTGCAGCAGGCTCTACTTACTATAATCCTGGAGGAATGCCGCAGATAAAGTCCCATTTGGACACAATATCTCCACACAGGTACCCATACACAGACACAAACACACAACACACACACACACACACACACACACACACACACACACACACACACACACACACACACACACACACACACGCACACACTAATACACACACTCCAATAAAAAACTTAATTTCCCAATAGCATCAGTAGTTCTTGCCTTCAGCACCATAATGCTCCCCATTATGTAACATTGCTTGTCCATAACAGACGTCTACGCTGCTCTTCACAGGCCAGTACTTTATCTAGACGAGTAAGCTAATGCAATGATGCCATTGACCCGAAATAAAAATCTGGATGATACTTTTCTTTCCTGCAGATTTTTTTTTTTACTCCCTGTGAATATTCCAGAAGATGGCAAAAAAAAACAGTGACACAGTGTAACCTGGACAAAATGGATTTGACATACAGACATCCAGGACCTCTGTTATCAGCATGTGTCTGCAGCGAATTCCTTCCGCCTGAAATATTAAATGACTGTGAGCTGTGCTTGTTTTTCTTTCACTCAGAACCAGGGAGGGCTGTGGAAACTACTGAACTGACCAGAAACCAACTTAACAACAAAACAGCACTAGTGTCTCTAAATTTCCAGACAAAGCTGATGGAATTAGTCCATTGTTTGTGTGTGGAATTAACAGAAAATGAATGAGCGACCGTTTAAATGGTCCTCTTTTCTGTCAAGCAAAAATATCAAACACCCTTATGGCTTCTTTATTACTCTGTATTCTATTCATTATGAGTGTGAACTAAACGTGTTTGGGTTTAATGATGTGTGGTCGGACAGAAAAGGGCATTTTTCAAATTTGATTTCAATGCTTGAATGATGATGACACGTATAGATAGTTCGGTCTGAACTAAGATGTGGATATTTTGTGATCACTCGACTGTTACCTGACACTCCTGCTGATACGTAGACGCCCATCATGACTCCTATGGTGAAGCCTATGTGGATGCTCATGGGCTCCCCGAGAGCCCCTCTACTGAGCACCGCCTGGGCCACTGAACCACATCCAAAGAGCTGGGACACAGACAAAAAGAAAAAGGGAAAAAAACACAAAGGATGGAGGATTGTTTTTAATTATTCCAATTATACCCACCATTAACACTAGCCCTCTTGTCCAGCAACAGCCTCTGACTGCCACAGACAATTTGTCCAACTTGAAAAATAATTAATCCCCCCCATTTATTAGGTAAAAAGGAAGAAGCAATTTAGAGATGAGAGCAGTCATCCACGAGTAAAAAGGGCTGCATCCCTCCTCTGATGTGGCAGGTGGGGATCATGGAAAACCAATAACTGTGAAACAGAGACATCTCCCACAAGAAGACAGAGAGAAAAACAAAGACACTGCTCTGAGGATTATTTTTTGCTTTCTCTTATTCCTCTAATGAGCTCAACTGAGAGGAAATGACTCAATGCATCTACAACAACCCAGTTCTGGTTTAACAGTTCACTTTTGGATGAGGAATAAAGACGAGTCACATCTTGTTAGGATTTCCCGCAGCTCTCTGACATGTGAGCCCATCAAAGAGAGACTTAATTCTGCTAATAGAGACATATGAGAGACAGCAGTCGGAGCCCCCGGGAGACCCGGTTTGACACCTTATTAGCATAGTGGTTCCCAGCCTCAGAGTGGCGGTGGGAGCTGGGGGACAGGTGCACAGGGAGGTACTCACTATCAGGACAAATATCCCCAGAAACTCCGCCAGGAACTCCTTGAAGATGTCCGTCCTCAGGCGACACCTCTCCCTCAGCCTCCTCTTGGTCTCGCTTTTCATTGTTGTTGTTGTTGTTGTTGTTGTCTGGATCTCCTTGATGTTCTTCCTGCGACCAGAACAAACAGCTAACCTCTACTCTCTCTGGGTGACAGTCGGTTGCCGCCTCCTTGCTGTGCAGCGCGTTAAGCTCTCTGCGATCGTTTCCCTCTCTAACCGCCAGGGGTCAACTTTTCATCACATATACAGAGGACCACGTCTGCTGCACGGTGTTTGTTTCGAATCTACGTATTCTTTCATCGTTATATAGGAGAAGGCCGCTTTGATGACATTAAAGAGCAGTCATCTGTGACATCGAAGATCCGCCTTTAATGTATCAAAGGAGCCTTCTCCATTTAGGGGAGCTGGATTCCAAGACACACCCACAACTCCAGCTTGATCATCCACAACAAACTCCTGGTACTCTGCATTCCAGATTTCAGACACAGAATCCAGACATAGAATCGCCTCCTCATTTTCCTCATCCAGCATTTTTATGAACATGTCAACCATTAATCTGAAATGATTGACCAGCTGGACTAACACTCTGGATGAAGAAAATCAAAAGCATATTTTCAAATGCATAACAATCAGTTTATTAAATATGTACTGTTCTATTTCAAGTTTTAATTTGTTGGTCTAGCTTTAGTTAGCGAGCCAGAAAAGAAGCTCGCCAGCTAAGAGCTAGTTAGTATGGTACACATTTCTCTTTCTCACTAGTAATGGATTGTAAAATAAGACTTACATGCATCAGATGTGCAAAAGCAGCTGTGTAAAATGAATGGTAGGTGTTCCCTCGTGAATACTTACTGTATATGTCTGTAAAAGTATAATTATATAGAAATACAACATTATTTTAAGTAAGAAAGGAAAAGGAAAAACCTGATATGTCGCAATCAAAAACAAGATATTTAATAAATACTTAGAATATTACATTTCTAAATACCTTTGAGTCAAAAATATAGCATAAGAAACACTCTTATTTTATTAAATAAACTAACACAGGTAAAGAATACGCAGGAACATGTCACCGCCACAGTGATGAATATATATTTAATATATAAATAGATTTTATGAAGGATGTCTGATCCAGAGTTAAACCACACATTTTCCTACCATATATTATCAACACAAATACACTTAGATTAGTAGCTACAAGCTACCTCCACACTTAAGGAGGGGTTGCATCTGGGTTTGTTTGTCATTATTGTTGATTACATAACAATATGAAAATATTTAAAACTCACTTTTGTTTGAGTCAATTTTGAAAGTTTGGGATTATTTTTAATTCGTAAAAGGAACTCTTTAGTAGTGTGTGTGTGTGTGTGTGTGTGTGTTTTTGTGTGTGTGTGTGTGTGTGCGTGTGTGTGTGTGTGTGTGTGAGTGAGTGTGAGCGAAAGAGAGAGAGCGATTTTGACTTCCAAGTATGTCATGTGCTGTCACAATAAAAGACACAAACAATGGGACATTAATATATATTGTAACATAATCAACTTAGT
This sequence comes from Pleuronectes platessa, assembly GCF_947347685.1. NCBI lineage: Eukaryota > Metazoa > Chordata > Actinopteri > Pleuronectiformes > Pleuronectidae > Pleuronectes > Pleuronectes platessa. The sequence goes on from NC_070626.1 coordinate 19,486,581, forward strand.
GCCATCTCCATTTGGTCACTTGTTTATTTCTTTAAATACAAAATTCAAATTGTGAAAAATAATATTTTTCTTTAATATTTTCTTTGAGCGTTGGCAACAAAATGTCATGCCAATAAAGCTTTTTGGAGTGAACATTTTTAATCGAGAAAGACAGAGAGAGAGAGTATTTTGACAGACACATCTGTAATTTCTTATCACAATAAAAGACCCAAACAGTGGCACACAGATTAAAATCAGTTAATTCTGTTACATTATAGATTGTAACATGAATAACTTAGTGCCATCTCAATTTGCTCACTTGTTTATGTATTGTTTTTTACAAATAACATTTTCAAATGTTAAATGTGAATGTTTGATTTTCTTTAATTTGGTATTTGAGCGTTGGCAACACATGTGAATGTTATTTCAATAAAGCTTATTAAAATGACAAACTTTAAAGTCTCAAACAGACGCAAATCAATTCAAAGGTTGCATCTGCTATTGCAACATGATCAACTTAATACCACCATCTCCACTGTCTTATTTGTTTTTTTTACATTCATATTGTGAATTTGAATATATTTCTTTGGTCGCCTTTAATATTGTATCGTGCTCTGGCGTCACATATCACAGTCATAACATCTAAAAAAATATTCAAATTGCAACAGGGCCATCGAGTCGGAGGAGGCTGTGCCCACATCCTCCAACAGGGGGCGCTCGGTGTATGCACTTTGAACGCGGCCGCCTGCTGCAGTTTGTCACGTCGCGGTGCGCTCGGCCCCGGTGCGTCTTATCTTCCGTTCGCTGGGCTCTGTGAAACGGTGGAGGCGACAGGCCCGAGGACGGGATGTTTTCACTGCATTCATCAATGTCAGCGCTGCGGGCTTTGATGTGAACCAGACACTTGGAGAGTGTCGCCCATGCTGTGAAGAAAGGCCGATGTGCTGATGGAGAGAAAGCATCCTCCGGGGATTTGCAAATGATGGGGCCCGCATCTGTCTCCTCGCTCCTTTGTCCTGTCAAGAGGCTCAGATTATGAGATCTAACATTTAAAGGGCCTGGGATGATCAATAAACCTGAGCTTGAATAAAACTATTTAACTCTGGATGCATCACAAATAAACTCCTGCAGGCCGCAGTGGTTTCATGAATGGGGATGTGTGTGTGTGTGTGTGTGTGTGTGTGTGTGTGTGTGTGTGTGTGTGTGTGTGTGTGTTGTGGATGTTCTCTAATCCCCTCATCTAGGTTTCTGAGACAGGCCCTCTCAAGGCTAATTGGCGGATGTTTATTGGGGTTGCTTAAAGGAGGCGCTGGAAGGAATTATCACCTGCAGAACAAATCTCTGCCAACAACACCACAGCAAGTAGCTGCAAGGCCCACAGCCGGCATTTGCATAACATCTTAGAGCGTGGGGAGACGCTGTTCGGCAAATCAAGAGCGCAGGGGTGATGGTGAGCGCAGGGAAGCAGTTTGACACCTTTATGTCACTTAGGAAATAGTTAATGATGCAGCAAGAATGTGAGCTGATTTATTCAATGAAGTTTGGTTTTAAGTGTCTGTGTGAGAGAGGTTGTTAAAGCTGCGGCTTCCAAGGTTAAACAAAATGAAGGTGTCAGGACAAGTCTGCAAAGGGCTCACGAAGAAATAGGAAGTTTTGGGAAAATGCGTGAAAGTTGGGGTAAACTCTGCAGAGGAAGATCTTGTGAGGAAAATCTCCAGAAGCTGCTCAATGGACTCAGTGGGGATATGTTCAGAATATTTTTGTTTCACTATCACTTCAGGCCTGCTCTCTGGAACTGTGGTTTGTTTAACTCATAAACACTTCTGCAAAATGGGCCCTTTGTTATTTGTACTTGGAGTCAGTGAAAGTAGAAAATCTAATAAACATGCTGGATTATATCACTTGTATGGCGTTTTATACCAATTTATACTACTTTATATTACTTTAACTTTATATACTGAAAGACGACCATCTGGATTTACCTAAAGAGTTGAGAAGGATATTAAAAGATTTGTACTTTCAATCGTAACTTTGTATACACTAATGCAAAATGGATCATCTGCTAGTCTATACTAGAAGCCAAATAGAGGAAAGTAGAAACCAGATCTACATGCTGAATTATTATTGTTGTGTAAGTTGTAGCTGTTGGGTTAAGATAATATACCATTCATACAATTAACACTTGCAAACTCACTAATGAGAAGTGAAATGTGTTCACTGTTGAGTTAGTAGAAAGCTAATAATATACTCAACAATAATCATTTCACATTGTGGCAGCTTACAAACATTTCTACAAAGAAGCTCCTGTGTTATAAAGCCTATACACTATAGAATACAAATGAGGCAGCAAATCTAATTATCATTGTTACATATGTTGTGGATGTTGTTGAGTTCACATTATATTAGTTTTAGACACGATGACCAGATTCTTATGAAGACCCTGGACGTTGTGGTGATCTTGTGAGCAGTTGAGACGTGTAGTGGTATGTATAGATGTGCAAATATTAATATGTCTACACGTGGTCATGTGTAAGTTCATGTTTGTGCACGTTTTGTTTATTACAGTTTTTATCTACTACTTTTTAAGCTGTAACTATTTTAGGTGTGCCTGTCTAAGTTCATGTTCCATGATCCACCCACTGATTTATGTTATAGAAAATTAAGCCATGTCATTCATGCTACTGGAAATACTTTAATGAGACTACCTAGGAGGAGTTAGTGTAAAAAGTTATAATACGAAACAACACATTTTGTTTTTTTCTTCTGCGTTGTTCAACCTCTACTGGGAGCAACATTTGGGAAACAGAAATAACAAGTTGATTTGTTATTTGCTGGGGTAAGTTTATATACCTGGGATCCATATCGAACACTTCTGAACTGGGTCAGTGAGGTTGTGAGCAGTGAAATGTGTTCAACTGGGAGTTAGTGCAGAGAGCAGTCAGCTGTTGGTTGTGGTGGAAGAAAGTGGGGAGTGCATGGCGAGTGGGAGGTGGGTGGGGTGGACGTGTTTCTCCTCCTCAACACGCAAAGGCTGAGGTCGTTTATGTAAATGCGTGAATTTAATTTCCAAAGAGGACGGCCCTGGTTCTCCCCTTTCTGCCCAATGAGAGCGGAGCGCGGCCGACACCTGGCTATAAACCCAGGAAGGAGACCGAAGTCCTGATCAGAAATCTGCACGAAGGTCCCAGCAGCGCGTCTCAGCAGGCTCCAGAGAGAGAGAGAGAGAGGGACAGAGAGAGGGACAGAGATTGACAGACAGAGAGACGAGCAGACGGACGAGATGACTTCCAGCAAGATCGAGATCCCCGGAGAGGTGAAGAGTGACCCCGCCGCTCTCATGGCATCCCTCCATCTGATGCCCTCACCGGTGCCCAACCCGGAGATCAAGTACACTAAGGTCTGTTTGTCTCCACGCACCGCGCGTCCTCTGCGCGTAAACACTCCACTTCTCCTCCTCCTCCTCCTCCTCGCAGATGTCTCATGTACTTTCTGCCAGAGCTTATACATATGTCAGAACAGAACTTTGATATACCTATTATATTATTATTTGTTCCTTCTTCACTGTGAGAGCAGCTGAAGTTTCCGTGTCAGACCGGGCAGCTCTCCCAGGTCTGGAGCTGATAAATCCAAACTTAAGCCTGAACCTCCGGCTCAGATGAGCGGAGCACTGCGCGGTTTGAGGTGTTTCTGCGTCCACGTGTTCGCTGTAGATCATCTTTAATTCATCAATAAGTGCTGCGAAAGTTTTAAACACGTGGAGCAGATCAAATACAGACTAGAATATATTTTTTTTTAGTAGTTTGTCCGCCTCCTCGCTTGTCTTGATTTTAAAACGAGTTTATTGCTTAAAACTACTTAGTGTGTTTTTGAGTTTAAAGATGGGCCATTGCGTCCACACTTAGCCATGATATTAAAATAAAATCCGCTTCTTATTTTCCATTTACTCTGGTTTGTACAAATTCTTTAAAATAATATTTATATTTAATATTTATAAATATTTTGGGGGAGTATAGAGGAAATAATGTATTAATAAAGATAGTGTGATATGGGTTTTTAGAAATAAATGGAGTAAGGCTGTTTTAAAATCAATTTGTAACTATTTATATTTATTCTCCATTGAAGTAGCTTACAGCGAGTCACAGTGTGGGTAATTAAAAGCCATTTGGTAAAACTTTTCAATTAAAATCTCCATAAGGTGTTTATAGAGCTTTATTACAGGGGCATACATGTACAATTTAAATATTGCAGCCAAGTTTTTTTCATTTTCCCATTATGATTATAAAATGTTGCTAATTTCTTGTGGTATTCAGCCCTTAGTTTAAAAATTATGAATAGATTTTCTGTAATTTAGTCATATCAGGTATCAGTGGCAAAAGCCAGATCAAATACAATCACTGTCCTCTCTGTCTTCTCTGAAAATATATTTGTTTTTAATTATATTTGTGATCACAGCTCTTTTAGACAGTGTGACAACACACACATAAATACACACGGTCAGGCCTAGTGTCATTATTATAATATAAACACAATGTTTATCTAGTGAATAAACTGTTTGAAATTCAATAGGATGTTGTAAAGTAAAAAAAGGGTTTATCAGAGCAGTTATTGGAGTTGCTCTGCAGCCTGATGTGTGTGGGTGAGGGGGGTGGGGTGGGTTGGGGGGTGTGGGGGGGAGGTTGTATAAAACAGCTGGACAAAGAGTCAAACAAAGAACTTTATTCGAGCCATGAAAGTTATCATGTCGCAGATTGAAACAATCTGTTGTCTGATAGATTTTAATTAAAACATCTGGTCTTAACTCAGGAGGCTGTATGTAAAACCTATAATCTATAGTTAAATGCTTTCACTGTTTACTGCCATGATAAGTAAGTAGCAGTTAACACTGTGGTCTGATGGAAGCAATAATTAATCTGTCAATCTCATAATACTAGTTCCTGATATGAAACCCCCCGTGTTTTAAATGTGAGACTTCCCCTTAGACTTATTTAAAATAGCACCCATACAAAGTGTTGTGCCTCTGTCTGTTTGACTCACTTTGTTTAACACTTTGAAGTACACTTACATCATTAGTTGTGTGGTATTTTTAGTTTGAGGTGTCATCATCGCTCCTGAAAGTGTCTGTTAGCTGCAGGACAAGTGGTTTTATGACTGTGAGATTAAAGGGCACGTCTCATAGAGGACAGATTAATGATAGTGTGGTGTAAGTTCATTCCGTGCTATCATTGCTGTGTGTTAACACATACCTCAGTGTTTTAAGTGCAAAGGGCACGCCGCTGTTGCACTGGAGAGAGGACGGTCGGCTCCACAAGCTTTCCATTCCGTCCGTGCAGAGTGCTGGTTAAACGGGTGGACACAGGGTTGTACAGGAGAGGACATTTAGGGAGCGACTTGGTGAATTAACCCCCAGGAATTTGGATCATCCAGTCCCTGTTGGTTTGGTGGACATAGGGGGCAGAAGGGCCCTGATTTATGGGCACCCCTGGCGTGGACTCTCCTCACACCCTGTTCCTGTTCTCCACCCCACTGACTGCAAAGGAAACAGCCAACACTGTTCACTGGCCTATAGGGCGTTCAGATGGAGCTGCAAGCTTCTACACGCACATTTTCCTCCAACATTGTTTTTTACACTAACATATGTTCAATTTTTCTATAATATAATTTGCGACGTTAAGCTTTTCCAACTTTTGTAAAAAACTCAGTTATTAAGTCTACACAACTATTTTTGTGTGTTTTGCAGTGCAAAGATTACCTTGTAGCGACCCTGGAAACAGAGATAGGGCTGATACAGTATCTTATAAGTATCTTAACACGTTTTCTTCTATAACAGCAAAGCATGTGATAAAATATATTATTGCCCCTTGCCCTTTTCACCGAGTCGTGAACTGCTCACCGTCAAAGTCACATTGCATGATTGCATCAGTGAACTCTTTATCCTCCTTCTTTTGTGCATCTGCATAAAATTGAAGTTCTGCCTATTGTTCGTGGTTTTCATATACACACTTTTCACCATGAGAGTTTTCTCCTTATTCTCTATCCACACATTTGTATCTTAGGAAGCCGCGGGTGGGTTACCGGGTAGAAACTGTTTAAAGGATGATAGGAGAAGTTAGCCATTAAAAACAGAGCCAGTATATAGCTATTTATTAATGGGTTTCACGTGTGGTAGAAGTGGAGATTAGATCTGTTCTGTGAATAGTCAAGGAGAACGTTTCTTTTTAGCGGCTGATCCCTCTGGCCTCTCTGTTCTTTTTTTTTTACACTTTCAAGTGATAATGTCTTGTTAGAAGAAGACACTCAGTCGGGCGAAACGAGCAAGAAAATAAATAAAAGCCTGGCTTTGTCGCGTCTGCTTTGAAATATTTTTTTTCTCTCGAGTTAAGTAAGAACATATCCTGCCCTTTATCTTGATGAAGTAGAACCTGTTTTGGGCTAATTTGGAGAATTGCTATAAGAAAGTAGAAAGGCACTTTGTTTAGCACATACCTCAGCCAATGCCCAACCCACTCCTCTTTAAACCTCATTTAAATTCCCTAGATCTAGATCTTTTTTTTACCACATTACACACACTCAAAAATAATATATAATAAAATATTAGTTTTTTTCATCTATATCCATGAATTATTCTCTTAGAAATCAACAAAAATCTGGAAAAACACCTTATGTTGCAATGTTAAAAAATCGGTGATCTGCTCCCTGATCCAAAATGTAGTTTTCTCTGTAGTCCGCCCCATACTTTTAACATCTTCCTGCTAGCTAACAGACAAACAAATAAACAAATGCAGACGAAAACTTGTCGGCGGTAGAAATATGCATTTTTAAAAAGTCTCTTATTGTTCAAAGTAGTTTTTATTGTAGTTCTAATAGAGGAATAACAGACAATATAGAGAAGTGAGATTCAGTGGCCTTGTTAATTGTCTGAGTTACACGTCTCTCAATAATCAACAGTTGTAAATTTCCTTTGTTGCTTTTGCTCACTGTGGCGTTAATGCGCCCTCTCCATAGGAACCTGTGCAGAACCTGTCTCCCAAAGACCTGTGTATTGGTAGAGCGGTCTATGCAGAGACATCTACACAGTGTGGATGAATAAGAGGCTCCATCAATCTGTCACTGATTGAGATAGTACAGATGGAGGCCGGGGGCTCCCCGATGCTAGGTGCTGTCCGCCGGGGTGTAAATTATGACCCTGTCTCGCTGTGTGGGTTAGTGGCCCTGCCTTCCCAGAGCCTGACCTGCAGCTCTGGAGTTTTTCACTTCAAAAACCACCGTCTTACTGCGATCAAGATCAAACGGAGCCAAAGTTAGGGGATACTGTGCAACTAAATGATTTATCGCGACGAGCACAGCGAGAACCCTCCCAGCCCCCCAACCCCACCCCCACCCCCTCTCCGGGCCTTTGCTTACACAATCACCCTGTTCACACACGCACACACACACGCACACACACACTCTAGAACTACCTCTCTTTGATTGTGACAGGGCAAGTGTGCACTACCGTTAATGTGTCCATTGGTGTGAAAAGCCTACCTGCGCAGCGAGTGTAAATTATCATTTTACTAGACACGTCAACATCGTGTCCCCCCCTCTCTTAATCACTGTTTGAGGAAGAGCAGTGACAGCGAGGTTACCCTGTTAACTTCCCATAGCTTCAGTCTGCGGCCCTCTTGACAAGGAACGTGTAAATCCTTATGGGGTCATTATGAAAAACACTTGGCTTCATAAATCTGTTGGAATAGGCCAATTCTCCACGTGAGCGTCGGACACGGCAGAGACACAAGTCTTCCTCGAGACGTTTATTTGTCTGCGGAGAAGCGTCACATTTCTTTAAAGATGACTTCCTCTTCGTCCACTGATCCCACGAGTGAAACGATGTAAAATGTTTTCTTTAAACATTTCCTTGACCTGAGATTTAAAGAATGGTTAAATACACAGGAAACCCATCAAACCTCAGATGTTCAAAGGAGAAAAAGAACCCGGGAGGAGATGATTCATGAAAATGAAACTGCATGGAGCCGTTGTCTTTTGCGCTTGCTTTCATCAAGATTGAAGATTAAGCCCTAATATATTTTGTGTAATAATATCTTAATGTTGAGTGATAACCTTTCTGTTATGTTTGGGAGAGGAGACTAAATTCTGGATAAATCGCATTTGGATAAATTCCCTGACATGACAATTTATTGGATAAGAATCTGCTTCGGAGGTTTTGTTTTCAACTTTAAAAGATCAAATCTAACTACCTCTTTTTTTGAGTTTTAAACTTGGTATTAATAACAATTTACTCCTGTTGAAGAAGTGTGAAATAACTGAAAACAAGTGAACAAAGTCCGGACGGGCAACTTCAACAGCTCGCCCACACACCCTGACGAAACTAAGACGTTTGCCGTGTCAGTGACAGCCGGGTCGCCCTCGCCAAACCCCAGAGCGCAGGGTGGCATTGTCTGTGGGTGTGTGAGGGAAAACATGAAGGCTCCATGGTTTCAGACATGTGGGGAGGAGTAGGAGCGGGGGGGGGGGGGGGGGGGGGGGGGAACACACCAGCTGGTCTCCACTTTCACATGCTCTCCACTCACTTGTAACAGTAGTAATTATAAGACTTTTGAAACCCATCCAGAAACAGAGAGGAAATAGAGGTCCTGTGATAGAGGAGGATATGGAACTTCCTGCGCAGTCGAGGGTTGCAGGTGCCCGGTTAGGATTCATGTGGCTGTGGAATTTTGGCGCGTTGTGAATGAACACGCACACACATGCATATCTATATATATATATATATTTATATATACACATCTATAAACCCAACTGCCCCCTCACACCAACCCACGCCACATCTCGTCCTGCCCCCCCCCCTGCTTAAAAAAACACTCAAGAACTGAGCAGCATTACATATTCCGTCAGCCGTTAGCGACTGAGCTGTGAGAAGAAGCAAAGAGCCAAACAGATGTTTTGTTGGCTGCAGAAACTATTTTGGCATTTCTTACTTCCCATTACAGTTCATTCCTACAAAATGAATTCTCACCAAAAAAAAAAAAATATCACGCAAAGTTCTGCTAATATGAAAAAATGCAGGACCCTCACATCATCGTCATATTTTTCGTGGTGCAAGGCGGACAAATAGTTGTTTTCTTACATAACACATAAACATTGTGTAATAGATGAATAATTAGCAATCTGATTTGAATCATGCTATCAAACTAACAAACAAACTTTGAAACATGTTTGTTTACATAATGTCTCATCTTTTCATTATCCCCATGGCTACGCCGTCTCTGGAGGATGTGAGTGACAGCTTATGCAGAAAAGCATGGGAGTTGCTAAATGTTTGCAGCTGCCCTGTGGGCCATGCACTAAGGTCTGACCGGCAGGCTTACTGCGCAGCTCTCATCCACATCAGGCCTCCTCATTACATCTCAGGCGTCTCATGTAGAGCTTTTTTTTGTCAGTTTTAATGCTTGTTTGTTTTCCATGATTTCAGCTGTACAAAATGTTAGTACTTAAAAGTTGTAGTTCATTTGTCATCACCACAAGAGCCGAAACCTGTTTATTTTGAAAATGCTGTCATCAGCTCTGTAGCCTCTGGATACCAAGTTAATTCTATGAACTCGCTGGCGGCGCAGATCTTTCTAAACACGAAACCATCCTGTGAAGTGATAGTAACGACCCCGCGGGGAATGGGAAAGAAAACACTATTTGTCATTTGAAAATGTGCACCCATGCACTTGTTTTTCCATTCTTGTGTTCTCTGCCCCCTCGTCCAAATGATCCTAAAAGCAATTTTAAGAAACCTTGAGGGTTGATTTACAACGCGGGCCTGTCATCTTAATCAAGTCTCTCAATGGAACGAGACAAAGGTCTAACACCAGTCCAGGCCCGGAGAGAGGGCCGAGCCAAGCGGCGGCTGACAGTTGTCCTTTTCTGCCTGTGATTTAGGTGGCGGCCTGCTCCACTGTTCTCGCGCTTCATCCGTTCTCCTTCAGCAGCGGCCTGTGAGAGGGGTTACGCCATGCATAAAGCTACCCATGGTCTGCATTCTTGCTCGGACTGTTGAGGCTGTCAGGGGGCTCCTCTGATTTAGGGCGCCTCACTTCAGTGGCCCCTATAAATTTAAAAGCTAATTCAGTGCTCTACAGGACTTTCTGTTTTCGTAGCTGGCCCTCTGCTCCTTATCATTACTGACAATTTTATGAAGTGCTCTTAATGAGCGGCAGATTAAAGGTGGCCCCTGATGGAAGGCGCCTGAGAACACCAGGCTGGTAGAGAGGGGAAGCCACTCTGGCCTGTCTCTATCTGAGCATGTGTGTCTGTTGTGGGGGGATGTCTTTCTTGTTTTTTTTGAAGTACTAGCACAAAGGAACCGTAGAGGAATGAGACCGTTAGCGCCTGGTTCCACGGGGTGGTACACACAGATACCGATCACCTCCACATCTGCATGTGAGGTATTCATTCGCAGAGCCCACCTTAGGAGCTCCAGAGCCGTGGGAATGGAGCTGAGGAGACGGGCAGAGTCATGTGTTCGCTGTGGCTCTGGAGGTTTTCAGACTCCCTGGCATTTTATACCAACCCGAAAGTAAACAGAGCTAACAGTTTACAGCCAATTAAATAGTACTTAGAGCCCCGCGTTTATTGAGGTAAACATGCTGGAGAGTTTAGGGAGGCTGAGGCCAGTGGGATACTTGAACCCTGCTCTCGGGTTTGCTCTCAGTGTGTCTCAGCTCTTCTCAAGGAGAGCGCGGTAAGAGCATATGTATACACAGAGGGGTTTGTGCCAGCAGATGTTCTCCTTGCACTCTATTTATCAGAGCGACTGACAGCCATTAAAAACAGTGTGTGAGTTGTCTGCCTAATGGATCTAAACATGTCAGCAATAAAGGAGGCTTTTTTGGGGGGGGGGGGACTTAACTTGTGTAAGATGGAGTTGGGATCTGAAATCACACGAGCATTTTGTCCCTCTTTTCCTCAGCTTACTTGAAGGCCTTGAGCGTATCTCACCGGCATAATTCTCAGATGGTGATCGTGCAAACATTTAGTTCCCTTTTTTGGTCTCAGTGGACGGTGGACGTGTCCTGTGTGGAATCCCAGGCCTCCTTGTTTAAAGGAAGACTTGCTTTAACGCATCACAGGAACCAAGTGCGGCACGTGTTTTATGATCTCGTAAACGAGCAGTGATGTGGTGGAACGTGTGTCTGTGTGCTGGGGGTGGGAAGGTGGGTGGGTGAGTGGAGGGGCTCTGCAGGCTGATAGGGATTTATCTGCTCCCACTCCCCCCCCCCCCCCCCCCCCCCTGCACCGTCCACCCACCCCCTTTGTCTGGATGGTGGAGCACTCCCCAGAGAGCAATGCTGGACATGCAGGAATCTGTGTCCAGATTTCCAGAGATTCTCCCATATCCCTTACACAAGAGCCTGGACGTGCTGGGGCTGCTGCCTGCAGAGCTGTTCGTCTTAAACAGCCTCAACTACAAGCACAAGACTGCAGCCAACATGTTGCAATGACTCTTTAACATGACATCAATATTTAGATGAAAAAAGCCCGTATGGAAATTTAAGGTTTTAATCATCCATGTGAGCATTTTGTTTGTGTAATGAATCATGACCTTTAATCTCTTCTACGCCTGTTATATTTTACTAAAATACAAAAATCTGCCATTTTTCTGATGCAGATCTTTATCAACAACGAGTGGCAGGACTCTGTTAGTGGGAAGGTCTTTCCTCTCTGCAACCCAGCTACTGGAGAGAAGATCTGTGAGGTCCAGGAAGCAGATAAGGTAAATGCAGCTCAACATTCACTGTTGTTTTTCATCATTCTTGAATAACTGAAATCATTACCTTAAGTAAAAGGTAATATCCTATTTTCTCTCTAAACACTGGTCAGTGTTTTATTATTATATTATAGGATAATTGTAATTTATGCATGATCATATGTTCGGTTCTCTGATGTTGTAGTAAGTCACAATTTAACCAATTCACAAGCTGGTGGGTGATCATTTTATAGACTTGTCACATATTTTTATACAGAGACTAAATCTGAAAAAGTAGCTTTAGTAATTAAATACATGCAGTGAGCAGAATATGTTCCTCTGAAATGTTATGTAGTCAAATGTAGAATTGTGTTGATATTTACTGCTTTAGGAAAATGCACGTACTTATTTTTTTCACAGCTGGAGACAATGATAGGCGCAGTTTCAGTTTTTCCTATAACTTAACATATTGTTTTTAGTTCTTTCAACAGCAGTAAACTGTTAGGAATTTAGAAAAGCAGAAGTGTGTTAAGGGATCAGGATTTTTGATGACCAGCCCTTGGTGATTTCAGTAACTTTGAGCAGAAAAAAACAACGGATAATATTCTGTCACTATAATGCCATGATAACTTGTGTGTTTCCCTCCTGTGTCATAGGCGGATGTTGATAAAGCGGTGAAGGCGGCGCGCCATGCTTTTTCTTTGGGCTCCGTATGGCGAAGGATGGACGCATCTGAGAGAGGTCGTCTGCTGGCCAAACTGGCCGACCTGGTGGAGAGAGACAGTGTTTATCTGGCAGTAAGTCAACTTAGCATTGGAATTTATCTGATTCAATTAATGTGACTTTTTTTTTTTTTTTATGATATTTCCCAGATGTATATAACAGTAAATCCTCTTCTCCATGTGATTATTACTCTCTTTATGTTATTATTTATAACAGCGCTGTGGCTGCCTATAAAACCGTTTTCCTTTGCTTTCCTTGTTAATAACGCATTTTATCGTCTTCTGTCGAGCCCTTTGAGTTACATCTGTGTTTAAAAATACAAATAAACTCTGCTCTGCCTTAAAGAGCACATATAACTGTAACTTAGGGGCTGTATTTGTGGTTTAGTGTTATCTTAGTGTCTCATTTCGCCCATGGGAGAGTGTAAAGGCTGGAGCAGAATGGAATTATGCGAGGATCAGAAGGTTATTTCACATATTTCGTCTCCCCCATCTCTTTTCAGACCGTTGAGTCACTGAACAGTGGGAAGCCGTTCCTGCCCACCCTGTTTGTGGACCTCCAAGGAACCATAAAGACACTGAGATACTTTGCTGGATATGCAGACAAGATCCATGGCACTACCATTCCTATGGGTAAGATCCCTGATTGAGCTCTGCAGCCCAGTTGAAATGGACTAAAGATTGGTGATGGGAACAAAGATGAAAAAAGACGTGTCATTTCTGAAGAATCCCTGGCCCGTCATTGGGGCTGTGTATCAAACCACAATACTTACTTTGTTTTCTCTGAGTGAAACAGACAAGCACCAAACGATGGCTGGATTCTCAGTTTTATTTACTCATTCAGTAATCCGATGGGGCTTGATTTAAGCCATTGTTTTGTTAAATGAGGGTAACTGTTCATGTAAAACTCATATAGACGGATGAAACACAACACTGACGTATTTTCGTCTTTTAAGTTAATAGGATCCAGCTCTTGCAGAGTCAAATTAACATTCATTTGGTGCTGTTATGTTGCATTTCTCAACAACTCGTCCGGTATTCACCTTCTTGTAGCTCTGTTTTCGTTTCCACCAAATCCTGATGGACACGTCTGGCTCTTTAGCTGCTGAATGATGTGGTATTAAGTTCGCAGCCTGGACGTTGATCTTTCACTCTGGGTTTTGAGGGCTTTTTGGTCCAGTTCCTTGCTGTTTGCTTGTTAAGAACAAAAATGTTAAAGGAGTGTTCACAATGAGAATTATTATGTTCTCAACTGCTAAAGACATTTAAGTATTATATTAAAAAACCTATTCAATTTGAATCTTAATGTAATTTGATTACTAATTAAACAGGTTTATTACTAATATTGGTTTTCCTTAAAGACAGTAAAGCCGATCAAGTTTTTAAATCACTATCACAGCAAAACTGTAGAGCCGGGAGACACTGTCAAGTCAGATTTAAATCTTACAGATCCATTTTTATTGCGAAAGTATAAATAGCCATAAAGCTATTTTAAGGCATATTTAGTTGAATCAAAAATAAGTTTTAATGTAAACCATACTCATACTGAGCTGAGTAATTTATCAAATTGGTGCTCAATCCGAACTGCATTGTCCAGAGGAAGCCGTCACCAGTGTCGTCCCTCTGAGGCGGATGAATGTGGGGGTGTAAGAGGGGAAAGTTGGCTGTCGGTTTCAACAGGAAGCACAAAAAACGGAAAAAAAGACTACGAGAGAGGACATGGGAAACCTCCTGATACAGCTGTATTGTCCCTCTCAAAGCTTCTCTCGTCCACTGCTGCCAAATCAACCATTGTGAGCATTTTCCCAGGGCTCTGGTAGAAGCTTTATTCTTCTTGTAGACTTTCAGAGGAAATAAAAAAAGGACATTCCCGTCGTCTGCATGATGTAAGGCAGTTAATACTCATATTTGTTCACCTGTCAAGATGAGGTGCAGCACATCTGTCATCAACTACCTCTTGGCATCTATTCAACTATCACATTATGATATGAATGTGGTGTTAAATTTAAATCGACAGTGTGTAATGAATAGGGAGCGTCGTCATGTTGAGCACCTTTGGCTAAACATTTTGGTTTAGTTTACGTTGCTTGTTCCAAATTGAAATATAAGTCAGCCTCAGACGTCATACTTTCAAACGAACCTCGCAGATACGATTGGAATTAAGGAAAAAAAGCTGACATATACAGGATCAACCTAAACTTCATCTCATCAGGCAGTTTCATGTTTTCTGTCTCCTACTTTGACCGTTCCAGTCCGAACGCAACATGAAGCAGTGTTTCATCAGCTGATAACTGATGTCACAAATTTATACAAACATTTCTCAATATCAATTGTTTTCGTGAACCATGAACAAGCATGGCACACCCTCAATAAGTACCTCCTTTTATTCAAGTAATGCAAGAGGAATGAGCAAACCTTTCCAGCATAACACCCATCTCTATGACCTAAAAACACTCACACACACACACAAGCCTGCGCTGCTGGATGCTCGCAACGAAATGTAATCTCTCACCAGGGTAAAGTAACCATGGAATGTTGCGTGTGGACTCGCTTACAAATTAACGTGTTGAGTCAACAACACGGAGGGTATCAGGTGGTGACATTTTTTCATTCGTTTGGGGTAGTTTCAAGCTTTAAATTGCTAAAGCTAAATGTGTGTGTGTTTGTGTGTTTGTGTGTGTGTGTGTGTGTGTGTGTGTTCCCCCACAGATGGAGAGTTTCTGACATTTACCAGACATGAGCCCATTGGAGTTTGTGGACAAATTATTCCCGTGAGTATTTCCCTTCCGACAAGTGACATACATAATGGATACACAGAGACATAAGAGATTTATAAATATCCAGATAAGAGTGAATTGGCTGATTTTAAAAGAGAATCTGGTGGTTGTTAGTCCCGCCTGTTTGTTGTCATTACATTCTGAATTTTCCAGTAATTCCCTGACAGTCACTGTTTATTCGGATAAGTCCTGCTGGTAAGCCCCCAGAATGACTGTGCCAGTGAGTTTGAGTAATAGGGAACGAGAAGTGAGAAGCAGAGGGCTGAGCCGAGGGATTTCACATAGTGGGTTTGAGGAAAGGAGAATGGTGAGAAAGGAGGAAAACATCAAGGAGAAAGAGACACAGCTGATTGTGCAAGAGTGCAGAAAGCGTGTGGTTCTGCTTTGAGCCCCATGGGCTCCTGTATAAAGCAGAAATAACACAGGCCTGTGTGTTGTACGGTGATACGGGTCTATTGCACATGTGTTGCAATTTCCCGGCTTTCTCAGAATACTGTGGGAAGAGACAATACTGCACAAGTGCCGAGAACCTTGTCTCACTTGACTATGTTTAGACAGAGTAAAAATAAGAGTAAGTGACTTAAGAGCGATGAGTTATTGAGCTTGACTTGTGACCACCCAGTCTGTCAGTCAGATGCCTGATGTCTTTTTCCGGTATGTGTGTGTGTCATGCACAGTGGAACTTCCCTCTGATGATGACAGCATGGAAGCTGGGCCCGGCGATCGCATGTGGAAACACTGTCATCCTGAAACCTGCTGAGCAGACGCCGCTCACCTGCCTCTACATCGGCGCTCTCGTCAAAGAGGTAACAGACTGAATCCCTTTACCAACCACCATTGTGTTTACATCTGATCAACATTTTATTTGGAAAGACCAACGTTAATAGTCCACTAACTGAATCAAAATCACTTAAAGGTTTCAGTTTGCCAAGAACACAACCAACAAATTAGAATGAGCTATAGAGTCAGTTCACATATTTCCAGTCTGGGATAAGAGGTGTAATGAGGGGGGGGGGAGATCTCATCTCCTTTCAGCCTAAATTATCCAACAACATGCCCCTTTAACAACCTGTCGATTTCCCATGCGCTCTCCTGATTCCCCTTTGAGAGAGACTGCTGCATGGGCAGAAAGAGAACTTGTGTGCACAGGCGAACATCTTTCAGTTATTGCTGTTGATAATAAATTACAGTTTTTTATCTTTATAAGTTGAAACCAAAGGGCTTTGAAAAGAACAGGAGGGCAGCACTCTCAATTCCTCTCACACACAAACACACTGACCGTCTTCCACAGACTGACCATCAACAGCACCAGGAGAAATCGTACATGTGTCTGTGCCAGTTAAAACCTCCATACAGATTTAGCTGTCTCAGGCAGTCAGCCAGATTCAGCAAGAATCAAAAATATACCATTCTATCGAACTGGAGGAACCCTCCCAAGAAATATTCACACTAAGTTTGGTGAATATTTGTTTGAGTTGTTTTTGTTATGCACAGATATACACACACTAAAACACACACAAAGGGAAGTGAAAATTAACAAATGGTCTACTGCCTATATTGAAAAAAAATAAACACATTTCATCACGTGCACAGATAAGTACCCATGCAAATAGCTTCCCAAAGTTCTGCTTATCACCAGCATGCCTTTAATGGTTTTCTTCAGGAGAACTTACAAACTGCTCTGTGAACAGTTTTCATAGGGGCTGAGAAAAATGTATGAACATGCATGAACCATTTTCCAACAGTGATTAAAATCACCAATGTCCATGACTGAATCAGTAGCTTTTAGCAATGGAGCTCCTCTTACTGGAGACTGAGAGCATTGTCCTCTGCTCAGCTGTCATTCACAGAACAATACTTCTACTTTAAAAGACCATGAAAACCACAGAAGTATCATTCATTATATCATATATCATATGATTACATATATGTTCTAAATCATAATGAGGATTCACGTCAGCCTTAGACTTGTATTTCTAAGTTGGAGGTATTATGAATTTCTGACTCCAGTGATTTCTTCCATGTGGACATAATAACAACAGTCATGCCAAGACCTATTGGCAGAATGGCTGCAAATGCACCACCGCTGGCAGCTCCATCAAATTAAATCCAATATTACTACTAATGCAATCAGTTCAGCTCGTTTTATAGGAGCGGTGTATATGGTTTCACTCGGTAACAAATTACTGCAAATACGTAACACAACTAAATGAACTAAAGGTTAACATTAGGGCTAACACTTTGGACTATAACAATCCCAAGTTGGAATAGAGGACGTTGTTCTGTTCTTACCATTTTCCAGCAGTGCATGAGTGCAGCTTTAACCCTGGCATTGTAAAGTTTGGTAGCAAACTGAACATGACAGTTTAAATCAGCAACAGATTGAACGTACCAGTGAAATGAGTGCAGTCAGAATTATCTCAGTGGTATAAATACTGTTCCCTTAATGATGTAGTTTAAATGGTGATGTCATTTAGCTTTTGAAACAAGTTACTTAGCGACTTTGACTCTTGAACTGAGCTGATTCAGCAGAGTCATGCGTAATAAATCAATTGAATATTATTTGTATAGCCCATATTCACGAATCACAATTTGTCTCATAGGATTTAACAAGGTGTGACATCCTCTGTCCCTAACCCGCAACAAGAGAATGGAAAAACTACCACAAAAAAAACTCATAACCCAGGGGAAACCCGTAGAAACCTCAGAGAGAGCCACATGTGAGGGATCCCACTCCCAGTTCACCTCTCACTTGAAACTCAACAGTTATCAATGCTGATACATGGAAATATCACAACAGAATTCCAAAGATAAATAGTGTTAGAAGAGTTAATCGGATGTATGCGTAACAGAGCATTGTAGTCAAGTAAGTGCAGTCAAGTACCGTAGAGGTAAACACAAAATGAGCAACACAGCATTCCATATTAATAAAACCACATATTGTACCAATGTCAGTCTCCACATCCTCTCCGGCCTCTCCTCTTTATGGAGACTATCTGTCTGTTGCCTTCGACTTTTTGATGTTCTCTCCGCTCTCTGCTGGTAGGGAGGTTGGGTTGGGTCCGGATTCCCCCACACTGCCTGTGGTTTTGCTTGGCTCTGCTGTCATCTCTGCTAAACCTTGTTTCCCCTCATATTGTTTTGACAGGCCGGGTTTCCACCGGGAGTCATCAATATTTTGCCAGGATTCGGGCCAACGGCAGGAGCTGCAATCGCTTCGCACATGGGCATAGACAAAGTGGCCTTCACAGGATCGACTCAGGTACTTTTTCGCTCTGGTCGAGTGGCTCAGATGAACACCTGCCTACTGCTGACTTATGTCAGCGAACGCAAGTGACACAGTGACCAACATGTGCAGAACATAAGAGCCGGCTTGGTAGTTACGGGACGTTGTGTGCTTTTATTGAAGTCTAAATGACAAACAAATGGGCTCTTACACAAGCTGCGTGCCCTGTCATTATGCCTCATGACAAGGGGCTCAGATTTGATCTTGCACACATGCACATATTTGCAGTGCCGAGAGCATACAAACACATCTCTCTGAAAACTCCCCTCTGTTTCCCCTCCACGGCCTCTGCTGTATTAATGTACCTCCACACTGCCGTTCATCAAACTCACCATCGAGACGCACACAGCATAAACCCTTGTAGTCCTGCAGATCAGGGAAGCAGTTAATGGGAAGCTAAATCAACAAGGACACACCAAGTGTCGAGCGCTCAGAGGTGTTGAGCTCCATATGCATTCTTCTGGCCGGATGTAACATCAAGAGTGACAGCATGTTCCTTTTCTGCTGATCATTTATAACACATTATTTTTAACTTCCCTCTGGTAATAACCAAAGCAATTCCTATGTGTGATGTATGTTTTTATGTGACAGGCCTGTGGCTCAGGATCATGTATCTTAGGGAAATGAGCCCTCTGTGGTTTATGGAGGTATCTGCTTGCGGTGTATTTGAAAAGCTCAAAACCATAGATTGTATCTAAAGATGGACAAAATGACAGTTCTCTGAAAGTGAAGCCAAAGCTTCTTGATCGCCACCTGGTGGTTGGCTGCAGTATGAGTCACAAATCCCATCTCCTTCATAATTATGGATAGAAAAATACAGGTCAAATGGCAGCGTTTGAACCCCGAGCATTTTGGCTTTATTTCTGGATAGACGGAGGAAGTGGAGATGTGTCGTCCATCTTTATATAATGAAAATTATAAGTCCAGTTGCTAGCAGGTCTGCAGAATCTTGTTCTCACCTAAATTTCAACCATAGAACAAAGAATATTCAGTTCATTTAATTTTCCAAACTCTTTGCATTTATTTGATTTCTTGTATGTTAGTGTGGTTTTCTTGAAAATGTCTACTTCAGCTCCAATCATTGAACTTTTAATGGAAAACCTGCAGATAGAAAAACACACCACAATCTGAAGCATGGTATCAAAACATGACAAACATGATTAACATTAAAAAAAACATATATTCACTCTCTGGCTCTTTAGTTTCATCTAAACTGCATCTAAACTGCAATCAGCAGTTTTCTCAGATTCAAACATTGACACAGTTATCATTAGAAAATGAAATGGTACAAATCTGAACGGTTTACAGATATGTATCTCTAATTTATGTTTTTATAGTGTAACATTAAACATGCACTCTCTCTCTCCCACACACACATACACACACACTGATTGTGTGCAGCTTCTAACACAAACATCTTCTTTGCTTTATCATCTCATCTTGATTGAACGTTTCCTTTGTGAGCGGCCCCGTTTTTTTTTTTACTAGTTTTCCTGTTGTTTCATGGGATCTGGAATCAATTACTGAGGCAGTGCTGTGAGAGACTGCTGATGCCCAGACAGTGAGTCACCAGGCTGTAGTAGCAGTGGTTGGGTGGATAGTAGCCATCACAGCATCTCCAGCTCACAGGGTGGAGGGCGCTGATGTAGCTACAGGTGGATTTTAGGACCACAGCTCATCTTCATACTGACTCACATGAGACTGAGTCCACACAGAGGAGTCAGGCGGCCCTGCGTGTTTCCTTTCCCCTTGAATAAACACACGCTAGCCTCCCGCTTTGTGTTTCTGATCAAAGACAGACAGCACACATAAAAAAAAGGAAGCAGAGCCAAGTCCTGTCTTGTTTTTATATGTCTAATATACTGCGCCATATATGCCAGCCACAGCACAGCAGTAGGTTGATTCTGTTCTGTTGTTTTCGATTAGATCTCGGTAACTTGAAGATGAGTCTTTTCCATGTGCTTCTATCTTTTTTTTTCTTTTTTTTTGGTTGGACACTGAGATGGTATTTTTCCACTTTATCCTGTCAGTTCTCTTGGAAAATAAAACAGGCTGCATGAGTAACAGGAAGATGAATACTTGTTTAGGCTGTAGGGTTGTTAGGGAGGGAGGTGTGTGTGTGTGTGTGGGGGGGGGGGGGGGGTTCTCAGGCTTGTTATCTGTCAAGTCAATATATCATGACCCTGAGAAAATATCAGTTAAGGCAGCTGTCTCATTCTACTGTCCAAAAAAAGTGTTTCCCCTATAAATGTAATCGTGGGTTAAATCATCTTATTTATTCCCAGTACAGTTTTGCATGTGTTCTTAATTAGTATCATGATTATGACATCTTAATCAGGAATTGGTGAAATATTCCTGTGACACCATTCAACATGTTAAACATTCATTTTAACAGCTTTTGTAGAGATTTTTATACATTTGTTTAATTTCATTAGTTATAGTTTAATTATCAATTGTTATGTAAAGAAATTAATTCCTCGTCAGTTTGCTCATAAACCATATCACACCACAACAATAGATTGAACAATAGACACAATTAGAAATGATATAACATGCATTTGAAAATGGTCAAACCAAAACAGTGCTAAAAGTTACCAAAACATAAGTGGGGTTGTTGAAGTCAACAGAGACCTCTTTAATAGCAGCCAGCTCCACTTCCTCTCCATCAGGCCGTCAGTCAGATCACGGGACACCACCCACACACCTTGTGGTCACTTCTCCCTGCCCTTCATTAGACATCACACGCTAAAACATCATTTTATTCTTCCTGTTGCTCCCAGAGACCTGTAATGGTCTGTGAGTTTGCAGAACTCGTGTTTCAGGTGGTCGACCCGTGCATTCCCTGTTTGGAGCAATAACCAACCTCTTTAGGCTTTTTTTAATGGCTGCAGCTGATTTACGGATCTGGCTGCAGGCCTGCATCTCGCGAGTAAACCTCTGATCTGTTTCCTTCCGGTAGGTCGGCAAGCTGATCCAAGAAGCAGCTGGGAAGAGTAACCTGAAGAGAGTGACGCTGGAGCTGGGAGGAAAGAATCCCAACATCATATTTGCAGATGCAGATAGTGAGTTTTCAAGTCCTGTTTTATTACTGGCTCTGTTTACCTGTGCCTTCACCAGGTGGTCCACCACTATCACTGTTTTCTTCAGTCCTGTGTCTCGTTCTCGGGCCCTTCTTTGTGTAGATTGACACACATGGAACAAGAATCCTGAAATGCTCGAATGTTTTGTACTGCTATGAAAACTGTGGATGGATGGGTTTCATATAAACCCTATATGGCTCACCAAACCAGGGGTGCTGTGGCTTTCAAATGCTTTCAGCAGCCGTGAGAGGGGCTCCCCAAGGCCTGTAAATCAGGAGAATGGACCCTGACTCAGTCGGGTGCTTCAGCCGAGACCCATAAATCACAGGGGTGCGTTAACCCTTAGCGGGCAACAGCAGGGTCCTGTCTCTCAGGTGTCAGGTATCAGATTTGTGCAAGACAGCTCCAATATATATTGAGGCAAATTTTGTAACAATAGACTTTGTAGTTCTTATATTTACCTAGCATATGTTAACATTGAATTCTAAATAGCTTTGTTTTTAAAGATCCCAAATAAAAAAATCCTTTTTAATAATCAGACTTATTTTTATTAGATCAATTAAATCAGACAGTTGTTTTTCAACAAATAAGTATTGTTCTTTCCCCCCCCCAGTGGATTTGGCTGTGGAACAGGCCCACCAGGGCGTGTTTTTCAACGCAGGCCAGTGCTGCACGGCCGGCTCTCGTATCTTCGTGGAGGAGCCCATATATGAGGAGTTTGTTCGCAGAAGTGTGGAAAGAGCCAAGAGGAGGATAGTCGGCAGCCCCTTCGATCCCACTACTGAGCAGGGTCCACAGGTGAGTCAGGAAAACAGATCTATCACTTCCAGAAACAACAGACTTGTTTACTTAATCTTTCTCCTCTGCCCTGAGTTCTCACATCCTCTCTGTCCTCCAACCACCACAGATCAGTCGGGAGCAGCAGGATCGCGTGTTGGAGTTTATCCGAAGCGGCATCAGTGAAGGAGCCAAGCTGGAGTGTGGTGGCAAAGCACTGGGCGTGAACGGGTTCTTCATTGAGCCCACGGTCTTCTCCGATGTGAAGGATGACATGCGCATCGCCAAAGAGGAGGTAAGGAGATAAATTTTTATTGGACCAGCAAAACTAATGCATGTGAAGCTCTGCGTAGTTAAATCAAAGCAGCAAGACCCAAAGTTGAGTTGAGTTTACAACCAATGCTATATAGCTATAATTCATATAAATAATAAGATAAGTAGCCTAAATGAGTAGATTTGAAGTTAGTAACAAACCTGTCTGTTATTCGTGTTCTTTACAGATTTTTGGACCAGTCCAGCAGATCATGAAGTTCAAAACTATCGATGAAGTGATAGAGAGAGCCAACAACTCAGATTATGGTTTGGTTGCGGCTGTTTTCACCAATGACATCAACAAAGCCATGACCATATCCACCGCCATGCAGGCCGGCACTGTCTGGTAAGTTTCATCTGCTGTCTCTCTTGAGCTGCAATCAGAACATTTTCATATGGGAAGTATCAACCATGTCAGGCATCCAGAAACCATAAACTGGCAACGGGCCATTTTACTATCATTACACAAGCCGCAAAGAAATGTTTTCCTTCCTTTTTTTTTTACCTCAGCTTAGACATTCAAGACGTAAGAATATCAGAAGTAATGTGCCAGTGCAAGACAACAACGCAAAAACATAAACCGTAAATGTAAACGGACACCCCAATTTTATAATTTGTATAAATGAAACGGTCATAAAATGTTTCTTCTTGATTTCAGCTCAAATTATTTTTGTTTCTTTTGTAATGACCTGCAGATGGTCATGAGAAGGGCTACAAGTATAACTAACATGCAGCATCTGCCAAGACATTTTCACAACTTGTCATCCTTGACTGCTCTCCTCTGTTAGCTAAGAAAACATTTCTCTGCCTCGTCCTTCATCCTCGATTCGGCCTCAATCACCGTCCTCCTTCTCCTCTGTGGAGGATTTTCTGTGAGACTTTAAGAAGGACCAAGCCTTCATTCTGACCGTCTTGACTTTCCTTACAAATCCTGTCTATTCCAAACAACATTTCCTCGCCGCTGATACAGACCACAATGACCAATTATGATTATGGAATAACATGTGGGATCGACTGGCAACCAGCTGGGTCTCCAGTTGAAAACATACACATGTCTTTTGCATCATCTGTTGATTCCTTTAATGTCTCGAGGAATTAGCTTCAGACTTTCCTCTGATATTAAGTCATAACATTGTTCTCATTGATAGACGTCTCCATCTTGGTTTCACCATGACACTCACACACACACGACTCATCTTATCTTCAGTGCACTATCAAGTACACTGTTGTTGGTGTCTCCGTTCCAGTTACTCACGCAACAAATAGTCATGTGACTTTTAGATCACTTTTAAAAGCCCAATCTGAAATTAACCCTAACCTTAAGGGCTCTTACTAAATGCTGTTGTAATTGTGGGGCTTTAGACACAGTTATGCACATCTTTACAATAGCAAGCCAAGTCTACGCAGAAGAGTGATCAATGTTTTGTGTATTTCCCAGGATAAACTGCTTCAACGCCCTGAGCACACAGTGTCCATTTGGAGGATATAAAATGTCTGGCAATGGACGTGAATTGTGAGTATAACTTGGTCATCTGCCAAATGCAAATACACAAATTAAACACAGTATTACTAATGTTTTGAAAACCCACAAATTGCTTAACATCACATAAATCTTTATCTCAAGGGGTATTACACTATTTCTGAAAGCAAGAGTGTCCAGCAGTGTCCACACCATATTTCAAAGTTTCCGTCTGCCTGATATTCTAAACAGAATGAGCAGCATCTTAACTCTTCCCTATTGTTCGTTTTCAGGGGAGAGTGCGGCTTGAAGGAGTACTCAGAAGTGAAGACCATCACGATGAAGATGGTCGCCAAGAACTCATAAGGAAGCATCTTCCTCATCACTGAGCTGCCTCCCGTTGTTGGTCCATCCACAGTGGCAAACCACATTAACCATCAAAGCTAGTTATCTCTGTGGTAACTACAGGCTGTGACCACTTGCTGCCCTCTCAGTCCCTCCATCAGCTCCACCACTGCTCACCACAGGCAGTCATCCAGTCCCCGTCCAGCTCTGTCCACCCCGCCTTGAATCTGTGGACTGTCTCTAGTCTTACTGACTACCACTGAACTACCCCCATACTGTTTACCTCCTCCACTAACTACACTAAAGCACTCTCAGAGACGATGGGGGAGGCTGTTCTGACTGCAAACCCCGATAGCAACCAGCCGCTACACCCCGATCCTCACTCCCCAGATGCTGGATGCTCAGAGACAGAGACTCAGTCGCCGCACGTGCAAACAACCCTTTGCTAGCAACTTGTCATGTGTGGGGAGGCAGTTTTTTTTTGTACTGCGCGGTATGATCCTCAAAAACCTCATGTGTCATTGTCTTGGTAGAATTTATGCAAGCATGTCAGCTCATTCAAGACCACTGATGTTGTCAGCCTCAGATATGAGTGGATGAAATGTTAATTCAGAATTTAAATTGATTTCTAATTGTCTTTGTTTATATTTTAGCTCATATGACTTAACACTGTATGTCAAACCTTTGGAATGATGTAAACGTGGAAGATTTTAACCTCTTAAAAGCATTTTACTCTCACCTGCTAAAAGAGGAGTAGATGTATTTTAAACATTTATGTAACTGATTTTCATTGATGTCAATCTATGTTTATGTTTATACAATCTTATCCTATAAAATTATAAAATGACCATTGTTTTCCTGGAAAACCTTTTTTCTCTCTGAGTGATCTCTATATAGTGAAGTCACACAATCAGTGGTATTCAGGCTGCGGTCTAAACACCCACTTTTCATGTTTATTAAAAGCGAAACAACGACAACATTATCATTATCTGAACTCTCATATTTGAAAATGTGGATGCAATTTACTTAAATAACATTTAAATATAGGTAAATGTTGAACACACAATTTCCTCAGCAGTACAGACAAAAATACATAAATAGAAAAATGGTTAAAAAGAGGACATTTAGATATTTTTAGATTTCTTTAAATTCTATCAGTTACTCGGCAGGCAGATTTTTGCATCTTAGTGTAACAAATAATACAGATGTTAATAATGGAATTGATAATTACTCAATTCAATTGAGCTGCTTTGGTTATACGATCCTTTTATTATTTATGTCTTAGTAAGATTTATAATTTTCATACTGTGAAAAGCAGCTGACAAACAGGTGGAAACAGCAATAAAACATTGAAATATTGAGGAAATCAATAACAAAAAAGAGAAACATCTGTTTTCCTAATGTAGATCACTTAGTAATTCAGTTTCTGTGGGTTTCCATTTAGACACTTAATCAAGATGA